>NC_137100.1:53057426-54495883 GCF_949357685.1 Gobio gobio
GGCGTGGGTGGCAAAGAACCAAAACTCCATCAGGTGACAGAATGGCGAAAAAAAACCTTGGGAGAAACCAGGCTCAGTCAGGGGGACATTAAACAGGAAGTGTTTACACTCCGAACTCACACTTGGGAAGGCAAAGTTTCTCGGGGGAACGCAAATGCAAATATTTTTCAAGGGAACGCAAAAGATTCATATGATAATTCATACTCGGAAATTAGAACTGAAATGACATTCATTATAAGGTGATTAGTTCAATCATTTCAAAATGCACCTGCAGACAGTTTTTCCAGTCATGAATTTTGTTATTGATGATCTCTTAAAAATACTGTGCAAAAATCTTGTCTCGTTCTCATGAACACAATCTTGTGTCTCGTCTCGTCTCGTGAGCTAAGTGTCTCGTCACACCCCTAGTGTTCACTACTCACTACTTCTAATGTGTGTGCACAAACTTGGATGGGTTAGATGCAGAGGACAAATTCTGGGTATGGGTTACCGTAATTGGCCTTCACATGTCACTGTTTTTGCTAAAGAAATATCATTTTTGCTGTTACCTAATGTAGTCAAGTTGATTATAATTTTTTATTTAAATAAAATCAGTTTATTCAATAAACTTGTTAGGTTTATATTTTTTATTAGGTTTCTTAACTTCTTAAGGATTTTTTGTTTTTGAAGTTTCAATTGGCGCATGTGAGTTCTCTATGTTATACTCGTTCAACAGAGTTTTTCTCTATATTCTCTCCAAATTTCAGTTCCTAAAGGTCCAAATGGGCCAAACACGATTCAATTTATAGAGGTATTAGAAAACCTCCAATTGTTTTTTGGGTTGTTCGCCTTTCTTGTTGAGACATAATTTTCTCTTTATAGTGCTCTTCTCCACAAAGAAACACTGGCCTCTCTCTCTCTCTCTCTCTCTCTCTCTCTCTCTCTCTCTCTCTCATTGCCCAGTCTCCTCTCTTTAAAATAGAGACAGAGATTAAATCGATTTTTCAGTGTCATCAAATCCATGGCTCAGCTCTTTGGCTTTGACGAAGGGAAGTGTTTATACAGGTTTGTTCCGAAGTCACAAAATAATACGCCATCAGCCACAAGATGGGAGGATATGAGAGAGAAAACTGGATAAACTAGGTATACAAGACTGAACGAGACCAGTGTCAAGGAATGCTTGTGTTAATAATATATTATTTGTGTTTATTAATATCTTTGTGTAAATAAATAAATATATATGTATGTATGTATGTGTGTGTGTGTGTGTGTGTGTATGTATGTATGTATGTATGTATGTATGTATGTATGTATATATATATATATATATATATATATATATATACATATATATACATATATATATATATATATATATATATATATATATATATATATATATATATATATATATATATATATATATATATATATATATATATATATACAGTATATGCGCTTATCAAAACACAAAAGGTTGTTTTAATTAAATAAGTATATAGTCTATTGCGCTTCATGTTTGCAAAGCACATACTTTGCTTACGTGATCAACTTGTGATCCAGTGTTATCAGTGTCCCAGGGGCTGTTTTAGATGATATACAGTACTGTTATTGTCTCTGTGTAAACTACAAAAACATGAATTTGTGAAAAAGGTGACGTCATGCGCATGCATATTACGGGTTCAGTCTATAGGCACTGTAGAAGAATGCATATGCGTGGTGTTTCTTAATTTCTCTCTAAAAACTCTCAAATTCCACCAGATTGATGCATTTAACTTTTAAAATGTATTCAATTTTACATTTTCTTATGCATTTCTTATATTGTACTGTTTGTGCACATGCATTTAATTTTGTAGATACTTTCAGGTCAAGTGTGCTGTTTTTTCTAATAGAAAAAAATTAAACATTAAAGTCTGAAAATCTTCCATTGACTTTCATTGTAAAAATCTTGAGCATACTAAATCTAACGAGCAATGATAATGCCTCTGCAATATTTGCAAATATAACTATAGCTGCCATTTTATTTTAAAAAGGGGATCACGATATACATAGTACAGTACATTGATTTTCTCTGATTCAAACTGACAGAAAACACGATTCACACAGTATCATAATGCTAACAGTGGCCATTGCATTTTATTACCACTTTTATTCTTCTGCCTTGCGAGGACTTTTTCCTGTGGTATTCCTCTGGTGTTTCAATATAGCAAATCTAGTCGAATATGTTGCTTATTTGGAACTTTGGTGGTTTATACAATTATCAACCTCAGAGGAGAAGTGTGATGCTGTGTCCAAATGTCTTTCTCATGTCATGTTTTTGATGTTCTGATATGGCCACATGCCACTTTAGCTGCCATTTTCCTGTGTCATTAGCCTTGCTGTCCTCAGACCTGACACAGTCATTTCTGCTTCAGAGAATGACAGGATGGCGGCTCTTAGAACAACACTGGAGATGATCAGAAAGATGGGTGGATTGAAAAAGGTGCAAATTGCAAGAACAGAGATGGAAGCAAAGGTAGAGAAATTGAGCGTAGCATCCTTGCAGGGAGTTCTGGGTAATTGCTCTTTCAAGAGTCACACACATATACACACAAACTTGAGGGCTTCTAGAGGGTGCCTTTTATCAACTGTGGTTGTCTGTGTTTGTGTGGCAGAACATTACACCCTATATAAAAATATCCACAGCATGGGATCTGTTATAGGCTACATCCTCTCAGGACTTCTGCGTGTGTGTGTGTGTGTGTGTGTGTGAGTACATGTTTTTTTCTATCCCGGTGGGGACTTCAACCTGAATACACACAGACTCATGGGGACTTGTGTCACTGTGGGGAGCTAAATTGAAGTCCCCATGAGGATCATAAATCATACAGAATGAGTTTTTTTTTTAAAGTTTTGTGTGATGTGTAGGTTTAGGGGTAGGATTAGTGTAAGGGGATAGTATATACAGTCTGTAGAGTATAAAAACCATTACGTCTATAAAGAGTTCCCACAAATATAGTAAACCAGACGTATGTGTGTGTGTGTGTGTGTGTGTGTGTGTGTGTGTGTGTGTGTGTTGGGGGGTGTATGTGTGTGTGTAGGAGAGACAGTGCATTTACTTTGATGAAATGACATTTTTATCTCATATTTTTATTCTAATTGCTTGCGTTGAATGAATCATAGAGCATATTAGTTGGTCTTGCTTTTAAAAGGGTCTTTGTTTAACTGCCTGATTAGAATGGCAATTCAATCTATTTTCTTCTGTCTCTCTTGCTCTTCACCTCCCAGATCTCTTGACATTATAATTTTTTTTTCCTAAATAATTTGCTTCTGTTCATTTGGTTGTGAGTAAAAGTGCACTTAAAAGTACCAAACATATGGTGTATATCGGCATTAGGCATAATATTTCTTGTCTAGTCGAAATTGCACAGTTCTCAATATCGGTACCACTAAAATGAATGTGCTCTAGAGCACAGCAGTCTTCTATTCTCTTCATTTTCTCCATACAGTAAACCTTTCAAGACAGACTCCAAGTTTAAGCAATGATGCTGTTGAAACTACACTTCATTTTTAAATAATCTTGTTTAATTGTCAAATTACTGGTGAAGAACTACAGTAGGCTACCCATAATCCCGAGAAGCAGTCGAATGCCCACTCCCATGAAGCATGCAAATGATTGAATGAATTCATTACCTTACACTCTCAAAATATTTTTGTATATAACTAAATAGTTTGCAATAAACTTAAAAAATAACGAATTAATAGCCTAATATTGTTTTTAATACATATAAACAATGTCTATAAGTTCATAGTTTGAAATTATGATTTGATTGTAATACACAATGCTTTATGGTATAGGCGGTTTGTTTTCTCATAAAATAAATTAAGTACACACTCTTGTGTCTAACTTTTGATTAACATGTTATGATTTAACTCAAAGCCGATTACTTTGGTTCATGGCTTACAGCTCATTATGGAAATATTCTTTGAAATGCCTATGGAGAAAAGTAATGGGAAAAAAGTGAATATAATAATTTAATATAGTCTTAATATAAATATAAAATTAAGTTTATACTGTAACAATGGCCTTTCAAGTTTTTTTCTCAATTAAGTAATCATTGCTTCATGTTCTTAATGATAACCGTGAAGAGTCATATGCAGTAAAGAATATGCATAGAACAAAGTTTTTCTGGTATCTAACCACAGTGAATGGCAAGTAAACGTTCAGAAATCAAATGTAAAATAATACCGCTTAAATGATTGCATTGTATTACAAAAAGTAGAAAAGCATGGTTTGGCGGTGCATATTCAAACTACTCACTGAATTGGTTTGTTACTTGGTACACTGCGAAAGACTGGCATTGTTACATATTTTTTTATTCAGCTAGTTAAATGGATAAAGTCTGGTCTGCTCTGAATATCTGTGTTCACTGTTCTTATTTCTTCTCCATCTCTCGTTCTCTCTCAATTTCCTTGTTTGGTGGTTATTATTAACAGGAAGATTCTAAGAGACAAGTTTATGAAATAAAAGCACTCGACAAACCACAAAAGCTTAAGCTTTTTGAGTCGTACATGACACACATGCGCGTTGATTTCAGATTTCATCATGCCCCCGTGGTGACCCTGAGCTGTAATAGTGAGATGTGACTGCTTCACGCTGCTTGAGCTCTTGTGTGTGTGTGTGTGTGTGTGTGTGTGTGTGTGTGTGTGTGTGTGTGTGTGTGTGTGTGTGTGTGTGTGTGTGTGTGTGTGTGTGTGTGTGTGTGTGTGTGTGTGTGTGTGTGTGTGTGTGTGTGTGTGTGTGATTTACCGGTAGGAAAATTATAGTGCTCTGTTCGCCATGACAACGTCACACAGACACAGCCCATCAAAGTGTCATAAACGTCCAGCGGATACAGACCACCATTAATCACGACAGAGAGTAAAGGGGGCAAAATATAAAGAAAAGATGGGGGGAAAATGAAGTCCATAAAAAAAAAAAAGAAAAAGAAGAGGAAAAATACTAACAAGGAGACGCTCACTATTTGTTTTCCCAGTTTTCACATAATTATGTGAAAAGGGTGCCCTCCATTTTCTTCAGATAAGTGTAATTGTGGATTGTGCTGGGAAAAAAATACAGCAAAATGCCAGAGCCATTACAAAATCAACAAAACGCAACTGTTCGATCCACCGCTACTTCACTTTTCTGTCTTTCTGTTTCTCTTGCACTGCAGGTATCTGTTGGTTGTGATGAGGTGTTGGTGAATGGGAAAGAGATGAGGGGGCGTGTCTCTCTTCAAGTGAACTTTACCTACCTCTATTTGACCAGCCAATTAGAGCTCACCATTTGGGTGCCACGGTTACCGCTCCAGATTGAAGTCTCTGATGCAGAGCTCAGCCAAGTCAAAGGATGGAGGGTGCCCATCATCACCAACAAGAGGTGTGTGTGTGGTGTGTGTGTGTGTGTGTGTGTGTGTGTGTGTGTGTGTGTGTGTGTGTGTGTGTGTGTGTGTGTGTGTGTGTGTGTGTGTGTGTGTGTGTGTGTGTGTGTGTGTGTGTGTGTGTGTGTGTGTGTGTGTGTGTGTGTGTGTGTGTGACAGCGAAAGGTATATTTATATGTTGCCTATGTGAGCCGACATCAGAGGAGAGGGGCACACTGTTTTTAACCACAGAGATCCAGCACCATCCCTTTCATTTTCATGGTATTTACTGTGTGTGTGTGGATATACGTCTGTTTTTTCACAGCCCAATTCTGCTTGTTGGCCTTCAGTCTGTCTGCTGGGCCCATTTTTCAATTTGGTCAATTTCTGTCTCTCTGCCTGTAACAACAAAACCCCTGTTACCACCAAGAACCACACACACACAAACACACTTACACCCCACGAAATGCTTCCCCCTAGGTGAACTGAAAATTTGAAGTAATCACAGTTTCAGAGAGAGAAATAAAATGGGGGAAAAGAAAAGATGAGGCAAGGAAAACAAAACAAAACCCAACAGAAAAAAGCAGACAACATAAAACAAGAAAAGACTAAAAAACAGAAAAGATAGGAAAGGAAACTGGGTAATTGCTCTTAGTTCTAATCAGTCAGGTAACCAGCTCCATTTTCCCACACAGTGAAATTTATTTTTTTTGGCATGTTTTATTGTGCAAAAATGAAAATGAGATGTGAGAACAAGTAAATAATTATTTAAATTACCTCACACAGAGCTGGAATGTGGTGTACAGGGCGTTTTGATTAATATTTTGATAATCTTTGTGTTGCTTTTTCCTCATTTTTGAAGCTTGACAACTCCTGTCTCAGTTCACTTTCACTGTAAAGAAAAGTCCGTATGGCCAATCTGCATTACATCTTTTTCTGAGTTTCATGTAAGAAAGAAAGTGATACAGGTTTGGAACAACATGAAAGTGTGTAAATGGTGCGTGAACTATCCCTTTAAGGAAAACATTGAAGCACAATGAGAATTGTTATTGGTATTTTGACATTGTATTTTATTATTCTAAGAATCTCATTACTAGTAAGTCATTGGGCCCTATCATACACTCGGTGCAAGGTGCGACGCAAGTGTTTTTTGTTAGTTTCAGCCCGGCGCAGTTATCATTTTCACATCCTGTGTCACGTTGTTTAAATAGCAAATGCACTCGCGCCCATGTGTTCACCCATTGGCGTGCTGGTCTGTAAATGAGGAGTGTTCAGGTGAATTGTTGAAACGACTGCGCCATTAACCAACAAAAACCTGGTCTAAAGTCAATAGCGCAGTATTTTCTGTGTTATTTAAAGGGAACGTTAGTAATATGCACCTATAGGTGGGTGCACAATGCGCATACACTCTGCTTATTACACACACAGGGAAGCAACAGCACACAAACATGCCAAATATTAAAAATAAAAGGATTACAATGTAGATTATTATTGTGCAAGATTATTATCGTGTACATAAAGATAAAAATTCCTACATGACATAATGGATAATCATTGCACGTATCAGAATGACTTATTTGCAGTAATGACGAATGAAATTGGCTACTTATTTAACCAATCGTGGCAATACACAGTTTAAATGTATTCGTCACTCGTCATTTTTTTGTTTTTTCAAAAACCATGCATAAACGTTATTCTCTCAAAAATACAAGCATGTACATACATGTTGCTCACATATTATGGTAGCCCAGTTTGTGCTGAATACAGTGTAATGACACTTTTGCCATTAATATGTTTATAAGCAACTTAAAAAAGCACAAATGTCAGAGCATGTCAAAACTTCTAAAGGGCCCCAAAACAGCTCAGACTTCAGAGGGTTAAGGGTGTCTATATTCCGCCATGTAAATAATGAAACCGCCATGGTGCAAGCGCAACTAGCTTTCAAAGGGAATGGGAGATTGCACGTTACACCCAAAACACACCCATGACTCATTAAGAGACTAGGTACAACCCTTTTGGACCATGTGCATGGCGTGCCAACGTTTTTTCCATTGTTAAACTAGCGAAAGTGGATTCGGACACGCCCTAAGTGCACCTGCCCCATGTGCTTAGATCGTTAAAATAGGGCCCATTATTTCAACTTAAACAACCCAACCCAAAATCAACCCATTTGTGCTGTTTTTATTGAATATTATGATTATACATAATGTAATTTCAAAAATAATGTTTCTGCCCTTGTACTTCAGGGCTTCATTACATAGCCAGAATCATGTCACCACTTCATAGTCATACAATTGTTATTCGGTTTTCTAAACATGTAGATTTGAAATGTCTTATCTTGTCTGCTTTCTGTGTTGCCCAGGCCAACCAGGGACAGTGAGGATGATGAGGAGGATGAGAGGAAGGGCAGAGGCTGTGCCCTGCAGTATCAGTATGCTCTGGTACGTGTTCTCACACACTTCGTAGCCGAGCCAGCTGACCCTGGTGGGGAGCTTGTGCACATGCTGGGTTCTGATTGGTCAGCTGACATCACAGAGATGGTCTTGGACTTCCTAAAAGTGGAAGATACACGCATTGCTAGACTAATTGATGGAAGAGTGCTGGTGGGAAGAGACCTGGGCATCACCACTATACAGGTATCTATCTATCCATCCATCCGTCCATCCATCTATCCATCATGTTAACATACAAGGTATCTACATCTATATTTATATATTTGGCATATTGGTACATTATCTGTTCCCTGGGAATCAAACCCATGGCTAATTTATTCATAGTCAGTTTGTTTGACTGTATCTGCTTGGTTAACAAGCATACATTATTTAGAGTATTCACCGTTGACAAATAAAGAAAGAACCTGAGCGATAGTAACACCTCCCTTGTCAAACACACCGGAAATATTCACCCCTCATTGCATGTGAGTGATAACAAGCTTGTTTGCCTACAGGTGTTAAAATCTCAGCTGTGTTGCTGATTCCAGAGTCAAGTGTTCTGTTGGGAACCCGTTGACTAAGAGGCTCCTGTGTGTTTATGTTCATTTTCTCTCCATGTGTGTTTTCATGTCTGTCAGGCTCCATTTGCACTTTATCATGCTTCACATGTTGGTCCAAATGTGTGATGGTTATATAAGACCCCGCTTGTGGTTTTGAGTTATGTTTTTTTTTGTGTGTTGAATTCTCTCCGTTCTTTTTTCATGTTGTCTCTCTCCCTATCGTTTAGGCTTTCGCCACCCCTTTGATTTCCTGCTATTTTTGTTATTTTCCTTTCCTCCTCTCAGCTCGGGAATCCTCATGGTGTCAGTTATGTCCACGTTAACAGAATATGATGCTCGACGATGACACATTGATTCTGAGAGCTCTTTGTACACCTGTCATACTGCCTGTCTGCCATAGTAAAGCAATTGCAAAGAGTCAGTTTGTATCTCCTCGCCTTTGCTTTACTTTTGTAAGGATGGGAGATATTATATAATGGAAACAGTGACAGGAAAGGGTTTTCAAATAATTGTATTAAATTGCATGCAAAAGGATAGATAGAGAGATAGAGAGATAGAGAGATAGATAGAGAGATAGATAGATAGATAGATAGATAGATAGATAGATAGATAGATAGATAGATAGATAGATAGATAGATAGATAGATAGATAGATAGATAGATAGATAGATAGATAGATAGATAGATAGATAGATAGATAGATAGATAGATAGATAGATAGATAGATAGATAGATAGATAGATAGATAGATAGATAGATAGATAGATAGATCTGCATCTGAGGATTGTATCATTGGGGCTTCCATTTCTTTGTATTTCCTAGGTGATATCCCCTTTGTCTGACTCTATTCTGGCTGAGAAGACCATCACAGTGCTGGATGATAAAGTGACCATCACTGATCTGGGAGTTCAGCTGGTGGGCTCTTTGAGTCTGTCATTGCAGCCCAGTTCCACTAACAACAGAGCCTTCTACATCACAACCACTGCTCAGGACCTGTTGCACACACCCAAACAGGTGAGAGACACAAGAAGTGACCACCAGAATAATTCATTTTACTACCATAAACTACTATGAATTGTATGGAAAAATCATATAGACTGCCGTGAATTAGCTATAAAAAGTGGAAGTTCAGGCTGGACTCAGGGGCGTCACTAGGCCCATTTTTGGAGGGCTTTAGCCCCCTAAAGATTTGCGATTAACTCCGTAATATATACACAAATTCAGGATCGCCTCAGTCCCCTTTAAAACTCTTTTGAAACCGGCGACAGGCTTCAAGAAATTCAAGACGTGTCTGGAGTGTTCTGGAACTAGAGGTTGCAGTGTAGTTGTAGAGGCTATAATGAATTGAACTGACTTGAACATTTTAGAAATGAAAGTTGAAGATTCTGTTAATTGGCAGCAGTGATCTAAAAACTAGAAATTGTAGTAATGTAAATGTGCTGTAACTTTATTAAATTAGAAGTTGAGTCTGTAAAATGGATGGAATGTTTTAGAACCAGAAAATGTGGCTTCTGTGAATTCACAGAATGTTGCTGAACAAAAAGTTGAAAATTGGATTATCCACCTTATTTTTCATTGTGGAAGTAAGCTAAATCCTGTGGAAGTGCAAGACCTTCATGTCAATAGCTGCTATAGGTAAACAATTAGAAGAAAGTCAAGTAAGCTGTAAAATTATTATACAATAATATTCAAATAATAGAATAAAAATGTCAGTTTGCAACATCCAGCAATATAACAGACTATGTGTGTACAGCTAAAATAACCAAGCAGCTGACACTAGAATCCTCGTACATTCAAGTTACAAATGGCAGAGGCAGCTCTTACATTATAAAGAAGGTGAATGGAACCAAAAACTGAAGCTAACCTGAATGTATGAAAACATTCTAGAACTTATGGTTAACTGTGAATCAGATGGAATGTTCAAAAACTTGACTTCACTAAGAATTACTGGAGAACTGCAGAATTAGTACATGAGGCTGGGAGAACAAACCAGAATTGCACCTGTCAAAGACAAATACCGAAAGTTTTTAGCCATCAAGGTTGAGGTCGGCGTGTTAAAGGTGGGGTAAGTGCTTTCTGGTAACCGATGTTGATTTAAAATCACCAAAACACCCATATGTAACCCAGGCAACGACTATAGCGGAATCTGCTGTGCCAGTCGGCCGATGTCATCAATAAGTGAAAGCAATGTGTGTTACTATGGTAATCCAAGTCGAATGTTCAGTGAAAAAGTCATCCCTTACATCCCAAAGACACAAACACAATTCTCATGAACAACTCGATAGCACAAGCACAACGGTCCAACTAACGAAAATATTACAATTATGACAAGATTAGAGGGTTATATCGATCACGAAAAGAAAACCTATATCAGGAGAATATTATCTTACTTTTCGGACACACTTTGGGAGTTGACGCTTGAAACAGACAGCGAGGAGGTTTAGACGCCCCAGGCTTATACGATGAAGAAATGAATGGGTCTTTATCATCGCTGAAGTGAACGACGATACGATCGCAAATTGACAAATAAAGTGAACATGACACATTCACAGATTCAAGCAAAAGCCAGCATATAGTGTATTAATTCTGTGAAAGAAAACAAAATCAATTTCTCGGCCTTCGCTCCTTGAGTTCTCTCCAGCGCTGGAAAGCTGATACTTCTTGCCTGATCGCACTAATATTGTGGCACTTCAGAATACATTTTCATTCATGCTACCTGGTTGAGTTTTGAGTCTGTGGCTAAGGAATGAGTGAGAGATATTACAGGCAAAAAAGTGGAGACTTAAATGTTCAATAAAAACTCTGAAAAAAGCCGACTGCTTCTCGCATACTCAGAGTCTCCCCTGCCAACAGTAGATACCATTGCAGAAATAATCCAGTATGCAAACACATTCTGCAAAATGGCCTCTGTTTGCTCTATTAACCCATGGCCCCTCAATTAAGGCACCGGTGTTCATTTTGGCAGGCCTTATTGTAACCGAGAAGTGAATAGCTCTAATATTCTACTTCCTCCTACAGTGCTGTTTGGAATCATCTGATTAAAGTATTTTAAAATAGCGGCTCTGCTAAAAATCGAAATGCTTTCCCTGGCTTCTGCCAGCGTTTTCCCACGCACAAGGCCCAAGGTTAACTATGAGTGAATGAGAGTGGGCGGGAAAACACTGCAAGAGTCTCATTTGGAGTTGTTGGCAATTACAGATATTAAGAAAAACACTTTGTCTCATTTGAAGAAGCTGCCAAATTTAAGGTGGCCACATATCTGGAGGATGTTCTTGTACTATTTTTGACACTAGCGTAGTTGATCTGCAGTTTGCGTTTTCACTCTCTCAAGCGTTTGTGATTAACTCCACACACTCTACAGCCTATATAATTATAATCCAAGTCCGATAATTACCTCTCTTCCCTAGCGTAGTATTTAGTATTTCTTAAATTATATGACTGCATGTTTAGAAGAGCTAAAATTAAATTGTACTGATATTTTTATGCGCTTTTGGAAAACTTGATTTGAAAACTTCACTCAAACATGAAAATGGTGTAAGTTTACACATTTTCATGCAATTCTGAACTGTATGACTTTATTTCTTCTGTGGAATTTTTAAATAATAAACATGCTTTTTTCCCCCATGCATTGAGGGCAGGTTTTGAATGTTCTATAAGCAACAATGTCATACAGTTTTAGAACAACATGGGTGAGTAAACCATGACAGAATTTTGACTTTTGAGTGAACTTGCCTTTGAAGCAACTCATAGTACTGTTGAATTGTGTTTCCCTGTAGTTGATGGTGATGAAAGATGTGAAACATCATTTGTTTCAGCAGGGAGTTATTCCAGAAAATGATACTGCCACCTTGAATTTGATGCTGTAACCAAAAAAATGGCATGCAGCTCCATTCTGTACTCTTAATGTAGTCTTTTTACTGCAGGACTTCCGTTTGGGCACACACTTTCTCCTCAGTCAAGTGAAGAGGAAGTGTATTGTTTTCAGCACGCCAACTTAATTGCCTCTTCCGTTTTATTTGGTGTATAAATGACCGAGCCTTTTAAAGGTAAATCTTAACTTGTAGTGCTCCTGCATTTATCATGGGATATTTTTTTTTAAAACATTTATTAAGAGAAATAACCTTGACAGCATGGCTATTAGATGTCAGTTCCAATAACAGGCAGTTTGTGCTTTGATTCACATTTTCCGGGCAGAAAACCTCATTTTCACAATGAAATGGCATATACAGTATATAAAACATCACTCTCCAAGGACAATGATGCAGTACCTATATAAATAAGAGTATTTCTAACTTTTAACTCATTTGGTTTTTGTTATTACAGGGATAGTTCATCCAAAAGGAAAATTCACTCATCATTTTCCATGCAGTTATAATGTTTGGATACTGAGTCTTGAAGAGGCTTCAAAAAGAATGTAAAACTCTATAAAAGTATTAGGGCTGCACGATTTGGGGAAAATATCTAATTGTGATTATTCTGGTTAAAAAACATTTTGTGCTTATATATTATGACTAATAATAATTATTGTGATTTTTATTATTGCTCATAATGTGTGTGTATGTATATATATATTCCCAAATTCAGTATCTCAGAAAATTAGAATATTACTTAAGACCAATACAAAGATAGGATTTGTAGAAATCTTGGCCAACTGAAAAGTATGAACATGAAAAGTATGAGCATGTACAGCACTCAATACTTAGTTGGGGCTCCTTTTGCCTGAATTACTAATGCGGCGTGGCATGGAGTCGATCAGTCTGTGGCACTGCTCAGGTGTTATGAGAGCCCAGGTTGCTCTGATAGTGGCCTTCAGCTCTTCTGCATTGTTGGGTCTGGCATATCGCATCTTCCTCTTCATAATACCCCATAGATTTTCTATGGGGTTAAGGTCAGGCGAGTTTGCTGGCCAATTAAGAACAGGGATACCATGGTCCTTGAACCAGGTATTGGTTGCTTTGGCACTGTGTGCAGGTGCCAAGTCCTATTGGAAAATGAAATCTGCATCTCCATAAAGTTGGTCAGCAGCAGGAAGCATGAAGTGCTCTAAAACTTCCTGGTATACGGCTGCGTTGATCTTGGACCTCAGAAAAGACAGTGGACCAACACCAGCAGATGACATGGCACCCCAAACCATCACTGACTGTGGAAACTTTACACTGGACCTCAAGCAACGTGGATTGTGTGCCTCTCCTCTCTTCCTCCAGACTCTGGGACCCTGATTTCCAAAGGAAATGCTAAATTTACTTTCATCAGAGAACATAACTTTGGACCAGCAGTCCAGTCCTTTTTGTCTTTAGCCCAGACGAGACGCTTCTGACGCTGTCTGTTGTTCAAGTGGCTTGACACAAGGAATGCGACAGCTGAAGCCCATATCTTGCATACGTCTGTGCGTAGTGGTTCTTGAAGCACTGACTCCAGCTGCAGTCCACTCTTTCTGAATCTCCTCCACATTTTTGAATGGGTTTTGTTTCACAATCCTCTCCAGGGTGCGGTTATCCCTATTGCTTGTACACTTTTTTTCTGCCACATCTTTTCCTTCCCTTTGCAATGACCTTTTGTGTCTGGCCCTCCTTGTGCAAGGTGTCAATGGTCATCTTTTGGACAACTGTCAAGTCAGCAGTCTTCCCCATGATTGTGTAGCCTACAGAACTAGACAGAGACCATGTAAAGGTCTTTGCAGGTGTTTTGAGTTCATTAGCTGATTAGAGTTTGGCACTAGGTGTCTTCAATATTGAACCTTTTCTCAATATTCAAATTTTCTGAGATACTGAATTTGGGATTTCCTTAGTTGTCAGTTATAATCGTCAAAATTAATCGTGTGTGTGTATGTATGTATATATTTTATATATTTTTTTTTACAAAATTAGAAATATTACTATTACAATAACATTTTCATTATTAAATATAAAAAAAGAGTAGTTAAGAATACATAAAACAAAATAATAATAATAGTAATATTTATATTTTACAGAAAATGCATTTTACAAAAAACTGTTAACATGTTATTTTACCTGTTAACATGCAGTCATCCTATGACTAAAAATCACTAGAAATGTCTAAGGATTTATTATAAAATATATTATTATTATTATTATTATAAAAATCTGGGATATCAATTTCTTAATTTTTGTCAGGAGGTATGCAAAATCAAGAACACGTCTATGTCTTTAATATGAATATGAGCCTCTTATGCTTCCACTGTGGGGAAAAAACTCCTGTACACTGGAGAAAAACATATGGATTGTCATATACATTTATTTTGAGATGTATTATTTTTCCTATTTTTTTAATACCCAATATAGGATGGAGTGAGCACTGCTGGGCGCTAAACACACTCATGTTTCATTCATACTGGAGGCCAGAGGGCGCCCTCGAGCAGAAACGCCACATTTGCCTCAGAGAGAAGTAATATAATGACGTTTTCAGGAAATCCCTAATGTGAAGCTAGCGATGTGTAGCGGAATAAAAAGAAGATGGAAACGCTTTGATTAAACATGCAGAAAAATAATCACACTACTGAGTCAATATATGGTGTATTTGAGTTCTTCAAGCCTTCTCTGGTATTATCATAATAATAAAGTATATTACAATGCAATGCTAATCGACATAGACTTCATCACTGTATAGAATACTATAAAATTATTAATCGTCTGCCTCATTCTGTGATAGGAAGCCACATCAGCTCACAAAAAGGAAATATCAAACACTCGACTGACGATATGAAGTGAGTTAAAACATGTTATTAACCGCTGTCTTTTTTTGTTTTTTCAAACGCACGTTATAAGCGACTCGCAGTGCTTTCAGACGGAGAAGCGTTTGCAACTGATCACAAAGCCAAACAATTCACAAACACACATATGTTTGCATATATTTAATTAATTAAAACCGCAGCCTTTGCACTTTCATAATCGCACATGAGCCAAATCACGATTGCGGTTCGATTTCGATTAATCATGCAGCCCTAAAAAGTATCATGAAAGTGGTCCATATGACTCATGCACTATATATAGTGACTTCTGCTGAAGTCACTGATAATCTTCTCCTTATGAGTTGAGTCAATGAGTTGAGAAGCAGACCTGTGAGCAAATCATTCAGACTGGTTTTGTGAACTGGATCAACCAATTCAATGAATAATTTAATAAAGAGTGAGCAGTAGTCATCTGGTGTTTGACAGAAATGTCATATGAGTTTGAAACAACATTGGAGTGAGTAAATTATGCCCGAATTTACATTTTGGCCAAACTCATCACCATGTTTCTATTTCTCACCTCCTCTCTTTTTTACTATAGGAGGCCATCATCAGTGCATGGATTCAGTATAGCGATGGCTCTGTGACCCCTCTCGACATCTATGACCCCAAGGACTTTACTCTAACCATCACCTCGCTGGATGAGAGGGTGGTCTCCACCTATCAGGAGCAATCCCAGCGTTGGCCTGTGGTAGTGGCGGAAGGCGAGGGCCAGGGGGCGCTGCTGCGTGTGGAGATGATGATCTCAGAAATCTGCCAGAAATCCAAGAGGAAGAGCATTTTGGCAATGGGCATAGGAAGCGTACAGGTGAAGTTCGGACAGAACGACCTGGAGCAGAGGAGTGGAACTCAAGAGGAGAACAGTCTGGACAACAGCACAAATGAACAGAGACATAAGGTACTAGAACCGGATAAAACGAGCGGAGGAGATGGCTGGAAATACACGAACACAGCGGTAGAACGGGAAGAGTCAGTCCTGAAGAAAGTCAGCACGACCACAAAGACTACGCTAACTAGTCGTTCCGGGGGCAACAAGCAGGGTGGGGGACAAAACAACAACCCTGTTGACTATACCAGTTACCCAGCACAGGTGGACCTACCTGGCGGGGCAGAGAGTGACTTGACCCAGGCTCCAAGAGGTCTGTCAGACCTAGAAATCGGCATGTATGCCCTGCTCGGAGTCTTTTGTCTTGCTATCCTCGTCTTCCTCATCAACTGTGTTAGTTTCGCCTTCCGCTACCGCCACAAACAGCTTCCTGTTCTGGAGCAGGGCAACATGAACCACGCCCATGATTGGGTGTGGCTCGGCAATGAAGCCGACCTGATGGATCATCACGGTGACCACGGACCGCTGGCACACAACGATGAGTGCACGACTGCGATAGATCGCAATGAGGGGTGCGAGGAGAGCAAGTACCTCCTCAACGGGAGCGGCGTTCAGAAAAGTGGCTCTTTGCACGGGCGCAGCATTCCCCATGTGCACTCCGATCCACGGTCTTGTTCGGTAAACGACCCCAGCGGAAAAGTCGAACCCCTTAACAACTCTCCCAGCGCTGCCAAGCGCAAAAGGGTCAAGTTTACTTCCTTTGCCACCGTACTACCAGACGAAGGTGGGCCATACACCAACTCCATCCTTATTGGGAATGAAGACGACATCAAGTGGGTCTGTCAAGACATAGACCTGGGACAGTCGGCCGAGCTTAGAAGCTACATGGAGAGACTGCAAGACAATCTGTAGAAGCTAGGAAGAGAATGAAAGAAAGGGAGAGGGCGGACACACAAAAACTCACCAGAAATGCCTTTGCACTGTGGGGGGAAAGCAGGGAGAGAGGAATTATTAGGGAGCAGGAATGAAAAAAATCCATTGGGAGTCTCGAGTCAAGTAGGAAATTCACAGAAAGGGGAAACGGGTGAAGAGAGACTGGCACGTTCGCACTGGCTCCTACGATCGGTCCAGGTGGCGCAGAGAGAGCAGCTGCCAATTGGCTTGCGCAGGGACAGAATGCCAGTTACCGACACCCTGAATAAACAAGCCCAAACAAGACCAGCGAGAAAAAGAAAGGAAACAAACTTGACAGCTGTACAGAAAATCACAGTCCATGAAAGTCAATGAACGTGGGTTGTTATTGCTAATGTCATTTAGTTTTTTTTATTTATTTAGATTCAAATCTAGGGATTGTGGACGGATACAACAGATCTTATTTTTTGAGATAATCCCAGGCTTTTTCCAGATTAGTATGTAACTAGACCAAAACAGGCCCTCAAAGCACCTCGCCTGCCCCAGATCCAGGTGTGTGTGTTTGTTTTTTAACGCTTATTTTGTACTGTCTGTCCCTCCTGTGTGAATTTCGAGACGTGGTCGTGGACGTGTGGGATTCCCCCTGGCTGGAATCTGTACCAGCTATATCTGCGCGCACACACACACACACACACACACACACACTGTCGGAGTCGGTGAAAAACACCAAAACACCACAGTCCTCCCTCTCCATTTCTCCTCTGGGAGAAAAACACAAGACATAGATGATGACAAGCAACATGAGAATAAAGACTCCTCATGCACTGTCCATTTGATCAAGTGAATGTGGAAAAAAAGGACTGAGGACTTCTTTTGAGCCCCATCGGGAGGTTGTCCGTTTGCACAATAAGAATAATACAGAGAGTGCATATAGTGGCCCTCAGCTGATCTGAGACTGGCCCATCTGACTGTCCGTCGAGCAACTGATCCAGAAGTACAACCTGACAGTTTTGAGTTGTGTGTTATAAAACCATATGATTGCTGTGATAGAAAAATATACAGAGTAGATATGGTCTATTACTCTCCAGTATGGTAAATGTATGAATGTTTCTCTTTTTATCGAGGCGAAATGTACATCATTTGCCCCCTTTTTACATGGCCGGAGCACCTCCCCATGGTTTTTACATGTCCTATAGGTTTTAAAGCAACTTTCTATTTCTGCCTCACTAACCCCAGCAGTTACCCGGCTCCTGAACCTGAATCCTTGTTGTTTATATTACTGAAGAGTTGTAGGGAAGGACAGATGTGGAAACCTTCTCCTTGAAAGCTCAGGTGAAAATACGCTCACAGATGGACAGTGGTAGAATTGAAATGTAGATTGTAAGAATGCAATATTTATTTGTAAGTGTAATATTGAGATAGGATGTAAATAAAATGATTCAAAATTTCTTGTGGACACTACAAGGAGGCTGTTGCCTACATTTTCACAATCGACACGCAGAAGAGTCATGGGGCCATTTAAATGTTTCATATGTCCAAATGAATAAAAAAAGAATAGGCTTTAATATGTTTAGACATGTCATGGGTTCTGTCACGTCTGATTCCATTTGCATAGGGTTCAGTCTTTTCCTTTGATACATTATATTTCTGTTAGTTTCAAAGGTGTTTTGTTTATTTAAAGCTACAATAGAAGTAGGGGAGAGCAGAGCACATTGAATTGTTCATTGTAATTTGGTTGTGTGTGTGTGTGTGTGTGTGTGTGTACATGTTTTTCTATCCCTGTGGGGACTTCAACCTGAATGCACACAGACTCATGGGGACTTGTCACAGTGGGGACCTAAATTGAAGTCCCCATGAGGAAACAAGCTTTTAAATCACACCAATTTTTTTTTTTTTTTTTTTTTTTTTTTTTGGGGGAATAAAAAAAAAAAGCAGAATGTTTTGTGTGATGGGTAGGGTTAGTGTAAATATACAGTTTGTACAGTATAAAAACCATTACGTCTATGGAGAGTCCCCACAAAGATAGTGAACCAGACAGTGTGTGTGTGTGTTTAATATTTTTTATTGTTATTTTTTTTTAAACAAATATTCAGTGTAGCGCCTCAATTCATTTGAGGTTATAAAAATGGCATATTCACAAAATAGTTATTAATAGCAAAATGCAATTCTAAAGATGCAATTTTAATATATGCTTATTAGTTAAGTTGTTTTTAACAGCCTATTTTTAGACACTAGGCCCCAAAACATTCCATTGTGTGTAATTCTGAAGAAATTATAAATTAATAATAGGATATATGATTTGATTGTAAATAAAATTGACCCTAGAACTCCAAATTACATAAAACATTTAGACTGGACTTGGACTTAAATATCTGTCTATTAATAAAACTGTCCATTATTATTATTTTATTGCTCCTTCCATGGCAAGGGTGAGTACATTAAGCATTTACTGAGTGGTACATTACCTGCTCTCCCCTATCAGAATTGCTCTTTGTCATAAGTGATGTGTGATTCCATCTACATGCTTAAAGATGCATTGAAATGCTTAAATATTTTGACAGTATAAGGCAGTGTTTCTCAACTCCCCCTAAGTTTAAGACAAAAAAATTACTTCATTCCAATAGCTGAGTTAATGGGGTGATTTTAACCCCAAAGTGAAATGACAGGATATCTTGTTTTCCAGGTTTCCTCATGGGATTGGTTTGACTTTTACTGTAGTTTTACTGAAGTTTCATTTCGTTCTGGCCTTGACTCTCGGTACAGCAGAGCGACTGTTTTCTTATTACGTTGCTTGGTTTAAGCACTATCCAGTTTATTGTCGGCGGTGACTGTAAATTATGGAGAAACCGTATGATAGAATGTGAGAGAGAGAGATGTTGAGCTCATGTGTTTGCCAAGGCCATCGCTGACACCTCTTCAACCAGGACAATATACTGGATTGTAACAATAACGCTCTTCGTTCACCATCCACACGAGGCCTTAGATGCAGTGTCACAATGTCTAATGACTCAAGATGGAGAATATGAACTCGTCTTTATTCCATATTCATCCGCTTAGTAATATTCCTAGTAAAATTCCTAAATACTCATTCGGTATTCAACATTTTCTCATAAACCATGTCGTATTCTGATATATGGGTAGCCTACCTGTTTTCACATAAACATATTTGTCTGATACAACTTTGAGTTCATGTATAAAAATCTATATTTTCATAAATATGTTTTAGCACCTGAAGACGCCATGATTTTGTACAATCACAGATCTAAAAGCAGAAAGACGCTCTACGTTCTCATTTCACGGAAGTACCAACATCCATTAACTTCCCTTTGCTGGTATTTGTTCAGTAATACCCTCATTGTGTACATGCTTTGTCATTAAAGTTGTTGCCTACTGACATGGAATTTTTGTTTCTTTCGTTTTCCTTTAGCTTCGGCGTGTCTCCGTTAACTTTTCTGAATGTAAGCTAGCTATTCATGACATATTATCTAGGGAGAACCTGCACCAGATTTTAGAATGTGCACATTTAACTCCTGTTTAGTATTAAAAATACATTTAATATATATCCATTGCTCACTTAATATTTCAAATCATTTCTGTAGATGTATCCGAGCTACAGTTGTGCATGATGTTTTCAGGTGTCAGTTCATAAGGGCTGAAACTTCTTTCATCATATACAGTATATGTAAAGTCTGATTCTGATGCATTTTATTTTTCAGTGCAAGGAGAGCAGCTTTGATGTACACCAACGACTAAAGTTTTGGACGATACATACCAAACATTCGATTAGAAAAAGTAAAAGCATCAGCACACAAAGCTTGTGTGCAGTAAATGTTGGTGAGATGTACACCACTGTACACATTTCATTTGGAATGTTTCAACAAAAGATGGCACAAAAATACTCTCTAATGAACCCCACTCTCTTCCACTTGGACTTCAAAGTCAGTTTTTGAAATTTGGACCCATTTTTCCCCTCTCAAAAAAGATGGAACTGTCATTATGCTGCTGTTTCAGAGGCGCAGAGAGAAGGTAAGGGGCTGCATTTTCATAGTTTTACAAAATAGGTGTCATTAATTTAGTCAAGGGGGCTTTCACAGAATATTACATTATTTTGGGCATCAAAAATGATGTTCACTGACAATCCTAGGTATAGAACATACATATAAAACATATAATTATATAATATGAATGATAAATTATTAAATTATAATCGTGCATTAATAATATTTTGTAATAATTGATAGGCTTTTAAGAAGAATATTTAAATTAGTTATATTGGGATTCAAAATATTACATTGGTTAATATTGGAATAATAAAAAAAATAGTATCTCTCTTTCTATATATACAGTATACACACACACACACACTTGCAAGCCTATACATTTTTAATATTGTTTGACAGAGTCTGGCTTGGAATCACTGGCTCTGTAAAGATTGAAACCCCCCGTTTTAATCAATTGGACCATCCTGTTCTTTTAAAGAGCTTTCTTAGTGATTCAAAATGGAAAATTAGCTTCCCCTCACACATCTCTTTTTCCTTTTAAATCGTCTCATTTTCCAGTGACATAAAACAGATGGCTTAGTTTTTCTTGCTCTCTCAGCCACTCGTTTTTTTTTTCCCCTCCTTCCCTAAACAAATTTTATTCCAATTTAGTGGCTTCCATTAACATGTGTTTCTGCACAGGGCAGTGATTTACTGCTGGTATCAAATACATATTGCCAACCAAGTGAGACATGCAACCTTTCATTTTCACGCCGTCGCGTTACAAATTCGACATGCTACATTAACAAGAAAAATGGCTGTGTTTGGCAAAGCCAATGGGAAGTGGCCTGTGTCTTTAGATGACATTTCTTTTTCATTCCGCATTCATTACTGCGTGCTGTCACTGCCGTACTTTAAGTTGTAAGAGTGTGAGTGTTTCGCTTTATCGCTGTGAGTCATCACGAATGTGTGTATGTGTTTGTCAGAAACGCATAAACTGGCACTGCTGAAGTGAAACAGACCAAGCTGCCCCAGGTTGAGCAAGGACCTTACCTGTGAATGACCACACTTGAGCCTTTGCCTATAAATGATGCTTCACAGAATATTAAAGTAATACATCTCCATGAGGGGAAAGAAATTGCCCAAAGCTTTACTCTCTGAAACGAATGTACTTTATTTCAGGTTTCCAAGTGATTGTGGTTCAGGACCCACTTTTTATATTGGACATCAAGTGCTGACCCAGCAGAGTACCAGAATTCATTATAATACTACAGTAAACAAAAATGTCTTTAAAAAAAAAATCACACATTTTATATATATATATGGCGCAATTCACTTCTCTCCTGAAGATTGAGAGATTGTTTTGAAAAGCAGGAATAAACACTGATCCTGCATCGAAAGTTTGAGAAGGCAGCTGAAAGAATATCTGACTATATCAATGCATGATGTGAATCAAAGAAATATGCTTAATAATTATAGGTTCACAAAGAGCTCAAATGAATACACGTTGTTTAAAATATTATGAATGCATGTGTTATATTAAGATTTGGCTACTTGTCAATTAATGTAATTATATGAATATATTATATTAATTAAAAGTAATTATAATTCATATAAATATAATAAATAATTAGCACCAAAAGATGAGCAATTTTGTCTCTAAAGTTTTTTCACTATAAACTGCTTTAATTTGGAATGAGAGATACAGGGGGTGTGGGTTTATTGCATCTTTACTTGCAGCTGATTGGTCCAGTTTGGGTTTGCGATATCTAACCCCGAATAAAACCTGCTCCAGAGCAGGTTAGCCATGTAGTGTAAGTTACTATGGTGATAGTAACCTTCATAAGCCCGAAAAACCAGAGTTTGCTCAATCTAATTGCAAACTTACCTGGGTTAAAATCTAAACCGGCTTTGTGCAACAGGCCACTGACCTCCAAACTTCATATGGCCTTCAGAATAGCTCAAGAACAGTGTGTAGAGAGATTCATGGAATGGGTTTCCATGGCCGAGCAGCTGCATCCAAGCCTTACATCACCAAGTGCAATGCAAAATGTTTGATGCAGTGGTGTAAAGCACGCCGCCACTGGACTCTAGAGCTGTGGAGACGTGTTCTCTGGAGTGACGAATCACGCTTCTCTGTCTGGAAATCCGATGGACTGGGTTTGGCGGTTGCCAGGAGAACGGTACTTGCCTGACTGCATTGTGCCAAGTGTAAAATTTGGTGGAGGGGGGATTATGGTGTTGTGGGTTTTTTTAGGGGTTGGGCTTGGCCCCATAGTTCCAGTGAAAGGAACACTCAATGCTTCAGCATACCAAGACATTTTGGACAATTTCATGCTCACAACTTTGTGGGGACAGTCTGGGGATGGCCCCTTCCTGTTCCAACATGACTGCGCACCAGTGCACAAAGCAAGGTCCATAAAGACATGGATGAGAGAATTGGTGTGGAGGAACTTGACTGGCCTGTACCTCAACCCGATAGAACACCTTTGGGATGAATTAGAGCGGAGACTGTGAGCCAGGCTTTCTCGTCCAACATCAGTGCCTGACTTCACAAATGCGCTTCTAGAAGAATGGTAAACAAGTCCCATAAACACACTCCTAAACCTTGTGGAAAGCCTTCCCAGGGGCCCGTTCTTCGTACCTCGCTTAAAACATCTAAGATGATTTGACAGATCCCAGATCTTTTAATCGTGATAACTGATCTCTATGAAAAATTTCAATCAGGATTCAGGCCGCATCACAGCACAGAAACCGCGCTCGTTAAAATCACAAATGATTTACTTCTAGCTTCTGACCAAGGCTGTATCTCAATACTAGTTCTACTCGATCTTAGTGCTGCGTTCGATACTATAGATCATAAAATACTATTAGATCGACTTCAAAATTACACTGGTGTTCAGGGACAGGCATTAAACTGGTTTAGATCGTATTTATCAGACCACTACCATTTTGTCTGTCTAAATGGGGAAAAATCAAAGATAACATCAGTAGACTATGGGGTGCCGCAAGGATCCGTGTTAGACCCTCTGCTATTCTCTCTATATATGCTGCCACTTGGTAATATTATAAGAAAACATGGAATTAATTTCCACTGTTATGCTGATGACACTCAGTTATATATTTCATCACGACCAGATGAAAACGCTAAATTATCTAAACTGACAGCGTGTGTTGATGATATTAAACACTGGATGACGTGTAATTTTCTGCTATTGAATTCAGATAAAACGGAGGTATTACTTATTGGTCCAAAAAACTGCCCACAAAACCTCTCACAATACAACTTTAACTTGGAAGGATGTCCTGTCGCTTTATCCACTACAGTAAAAGACCTGGGTGTTATATTAGACCGCAACTTGTCTTTCGAAAATCATATTTCATATGTTACAAGAACGGCATTTTTCCACCTTAGAAACATTGCCAAGCTACGTAACATGCTATCTATCTCTGATGCAGAAAAGTTAGTTCATGCATTCATGACCTCGAGACTAGATTACTGTAATGCTTTATTAGCTGGTTGTCCTGCATCATCAATAAACAAGCTACAGTTAGTCCAAAACGCAACAACTAGAGTTCTTACTAAGTCAAGAAAACATGATCATATAACACCAATTTTATCATCTCTACACTGGTTACCTATTAAGTTCCGTATCAATTACAAAGTATTGCTACTGACCTATAAAGCCCCAAATGGTTTAGCTCCAGTGTATTTAACGGATCTTCTATCGCCCTACAATCCATCGCGCTCTTTAAGATCACTAAACTCGAGGCTTCTGGTCATTCCTAGGATATCTAAGTCCACTAAAGGAGAGAGGGCATTTTCACATTTGGCTCCTAAACTCTGGAATAGTCTTCCTGATATTGTTCGAGGTTCAGAATCGCTGTCCCAGTTTAAAACTAGATTAAAGACGCATCTCTTTAGCGAAGCATTCACATTATAAATACGTTTTATACTACAGTTAAATCGCACCAACAGCATTAATATTCTGAACAGCAGCTATGCTAATTATTTCCCATCTGCTTTTCTTTTGTTTTCTCGGGACACTAGTCCCGAGGTAACTAGTTCGTCTGCTCCAGTTTGTATCCAGCCTCTCATGGAGACTTCAGATGCCCCTGTGATGAGACGACTCGACGCCTGTGAAGAGACGACTCAACGCCAGCGTTGTTATGGCCTAAAATAATACATGATTGATTAACTTATCCTAACATTTTTCTTTAACATTCTCTTTCTAACATTTTTCAATGTACATTTATGAAATGCACTTTCTGTGAAGCTGCTTTGAAACAATGTGTATTGTGAAAAGCGCTATACAAATAAATTTGAATTGAATTGAATTTAATTGAAATCTCTGGCTAATTTGGTTCTTCAAACGAATTTGCGGATTGGATTAAAATATCTGGATTAAATGATCTAAGATTACTGAGCGTTCTTTTTTTCCCTGAAGAGGGCAGATGCATCGATACTCGAAACCACGATCAGCAATGCAGCGATTGGCTGGCGTCAAGACAGCAACGTAATGACATCATATAATTAAAAAGCCACCTGGCAAAAAAACCCACGAATTTCTGAACCTTTATAAGGAAACAGCCAAACGACCAAACCAACATAAAAGTTATAATAGATTTTTTTACATGATTACCAATTATTTATATTCACGATTTTATACTGTATTTGTACACCCTTTACATTTTTATTTCAATGTTGTAATTTAATTTTTAATTCAATTTGGAGCAGATTTGTAACGTGACAGTATTAAAGTTTCTTAAGGGTCAAGATCAAATGATCTGCATCTCTTGCGCTGCATCAAGCCACTCCCATAATATCTGTGATCACTTAAATGAATGCACGGCTCAGAGTAACTGTACAACATGTGTGTAAACCTCCAATAAAATTATAAAGTAATTATTCCATCACAAATAAATTGCTCAATCAAGTGGCTGTGTCTATATTATTATATACAACATTATAATATTATATACATTCTCATATACATAAACAATATAACATTTTTATATTATTATTATTTAAAATTATTATTATTGCCCCTGTTTCAGTAATGAACTCTTGTAATAAAGTAGCAGTGGCTGGGACAGATTTTAAGTATCACCTCAAGATGCAATCTAATACTGTTTACATGAAATAAGCCTGCTCATGAGCAGGTTTAAGCTTACGGACCTGTTACTATGACAGCAAGTCCTGGATGAGCTTCGAAGAACCAAACAATCCGAGATCATGTCAAATCGTCAACAATCAAATCCAGCCAACTGAGTTAGCGACGTACGAAGAACGGGCCCCAGAAGAGTTGAAGTTGTTATAGCTGCAAAGGGTGGGCCAACTCAATATGAAACCCTACATATTAAGAATGGGATGTCATTAAAGTGCATGTAAAGGCAGGCGTTCCAAAACTTTTGTCAATAGTAGATAGACTTGTGCTATCCAAACTAAGCATTAAATGATAGATTATACACTTACATTATTTGCATGTTGTAGTGTTTTTCCCTGTTTTGCGACCCTATATAAGAATAGACCTGCGACCCATTTTTGGGTTGCAACCTCAGCAGTTGAGAACCACTCATTCATAGTATGTTTTGTGTGAGTGCTTTGAACAATGTTGTTTCTCAGAACATCAGTTTGATCATTTGAAGTGCTGCAGATTCAAGCACTCTTGACATGGTGTTGTAAAAATGATTGAGAAAATGTTTTCTTTTTTAAGCTGCTTCCTCAAGAAGTGTTTATTGAACCATAAAATGTTTTTTTTGGAGAAATATAGACCTTTTTCACTAATGATTTTTTGAGTAAGATCAACAGTAGCAACAACAGCATGTCTCATGCAGTGTTGGGAGTAAAGCATTACAAGTAATGTGAGTTAGTAACAAGTGAAGTAACATTACTTTAAAATTTACAACAAAATATCTGAGTAACTTTTTCAAATAAGTAATGCAAGTTTGTTTGTTCTCTCATTTATCGACTGACACCTCTTCTGTCACTTTTTTGAGAGAAATCAGAAGTGCAGAGGTGTTGTGTGTGCTGTGTGAACATGATGGTTAGTGTAGATCTAGACTAAATGTGAGTATGCATTTACTCATCTCACCCGCACAAAAACAGTGAAATGCAAACTCTGAATACTACACAAACCTGCAATAATTAAATATGTTGTAAATACATTGTATGTATTTAATCTCACTTTATTAACCAATGACCTTTGAATATCCAATCCAACCAAACTAATAAGCCAAATCGATTGATGGATGGAAGGATGTGGTGTGAAAGGGTCTTTAAATTTGCCAAAAATACATAGTTCAGGCATGAAACTCTAAACAAATGCTGATCGGTTCTTTCAACGCTGCGTCACCAGCCAATCAAAAGTACTTCCAAATACACTTAACTATATATAGCTGGTTGAAATGTATACCGCTCGGAGAGTTGTCATGACTAAACATGACAAACAAGCAAGCCCAGCCTAGGTAATCAAAAGTAACATAACACTCTACTTTCTATAAAAAGTCTCAGACCACACTGAAAAGCTGGGTTTATAAAATCTAATTTAGTCCTAGAAATAAACATGATTTTGAAAAAAATGTATTAATGCAAAATATTATTATTATATTTATTATGCTGTATTTCCACCACAGGAACTTTCCCCAGAAACTAGGTGGTACTCTGTGTGTTTTGACCACAAGGACCAGGGTCCGAATGAAGTTCTGGTAAAAATGTCCCCCTCAGAAAGTCCTTGCTCACGAGGTAGTACTTTTTCAAAGTTCAGAAACTTTCGGGGGTGGGACTTGGCCGCTGAACATGCTGATTGGATGAGTTCACGCAGCATTTTATTCCAACCACCATCTTTAAAAGTCTGTTACGGTGCATGCAGTAAGAGTTGTTTGTATTCGAGTCAACAGTGAAGTTAAAAAAAACACAACCGATGGACCGTCAACGAGGTTCAGGCTTTATTACGTTTATATGCGGAGGACAAAATCCGGTGGGAACTGGAAAGTCGTGCACAGTCCTACGTCACCGGACTAATTTGCCTAATCTTCATGATACTTGACCGTGATGGAAACACAGACCACAACAGGTCTGGGGGGGAAAAAGTTCCTGGGACAAATTGTTCTGGGTAATTTCGGTGGAAACGGGGCTTTAGATTATGTTAGGAAAAACATTCTATTTGTCTCTAAGATTTCTAAAGAGTGGGATCAAAATGTTTGAGTATGAATTCTGCCCTGGCTAATGGCCCTGTTCAAATTCATAACTCACCCAAGACGTGGGTCATATTCCGCTCATGGTGTTTAACTGAATGAAGAGCACATTATAAAAACTGAGACTCAGGTCCACTTACTCTCATAGCAGAGAGCCGTTAGCAGACATCATAAAGTGCAGTGTTTCATGCTCTCTCATTCTCTGTCCGTCCCCCGTACCTCATGCTCCATTACCTCCCCTGTGAGCAGGACGTAGAGAGCCCCGGTTATTCACTCTCTAATGTAGACAGCGGCTCTAGTGTGTGTGTGTGTGTGTGGAGATTTAATGTGACGTTAAATGGAAAGCAGCCTTGCTAATTCAATCCTTACTTCAATGGAGTAAGGCCTGAGAGAGTTTGCCTCCGATGGTGTTTTAAGGCTTACAATTGCTCAGAAAAGAGCTCTATTAAAAACTCATTTTGTTCTTCACAAGGTGCAGAACAAACTGAGACCTATGGAGTAGTGAGGGTTACCAATCCTAGGAAGTGCTTATTTTCCCATTTAACAATAAAATGCATTAAGATTTAATTTAGCTCAAAATCACATTTATTAAGAAAATATGAGTGGTGCTTGTCTGTGCAAAACTGATGGTGGTTGCCAGGGTGTTGATAAGGTTCTGTAACATCTGAAGAAATTACAAAATTTGAAATATTCCATCTCTGACATCCTGACAACACTGAATGTTCAATATGCTCAACCTCAAACCCTTTACTAGCAACTATGTTGACGTCAAATGTAGCAGATGGAAAATGTTAAGAGCCCTCTGGCACTGGCAAACCGTCTTATATAGCATAATGAAATATTTACATATTTTTACATTCAATATGTACACTGATCAGGCATAACATTATGACCTAATATTGTGTTGGTCCCCCTTTTGCTGCCAAAACAGCCCTGACCCGTTGAGGCATGGACTCCACTAGACCCCTGAAGGTGGGCTGTGGTATCTGGCACCGAGATCTTAGCAGCAGATCCTTTAAGTCCTGTAAGTTGCGAGGTGGGGTCTCCATGGATCGGACTTGTTTGTTCAGCACATCCCACAGATGCTCGATTGGATTGAGATCTGGGGGAATTTGGAGGCCAAGTCAACACCTCAAACTCGTGCTTTTCAAACCATTCCTGAACCATTTTTTCTTTGTGGCAGGGCACATTATCTGCTGAAAGAGGACACAGCCACCAGGGAATACCGTTTCCATGAAAGTGTGTACATGGTCTGCAACAATGCTTAGGTAGGTGGTACATGTCAAAGTAACATCCACATGGATGGCAGGACCCAAGGTTTCCCAGCAGAACATTGCCCAAAGCATCACAGTGCCTCCGCCAGCTTGCCTTCTTCCCATAGTGCATCCTGGTGCCATGTAAGCAACGCACACGTACCCGACCATCCACGTGATGTAAAAGAAAATGTGATTCATCAGACCAGGCCACTTTCTTCCATTGCTCCGTGGTCCAGTTCTGATTCTCACGTGTCCACTGTTGATACTTTTGGTGGTTGACAGGGGTCAGCATGGGCACCCTGACTGGTCTGCGGCTATGCATCCCCATACGCAACAAACCGTGATGCACTGTGTATTCTGACACCTTTCTATCAGAACTTGAGCAATTTGAGCTAGAGTAGCTTGTCTGTTTGATCAGACAACATGGGCCAGCCTGCGCTCCCCACATGCATCAATGAGCCTTGGCCTCCCATGAAATTCTTACACTTGCCCATTTTTCCTGCTTCTAACACATCAACTTTGAGGACAAAATGTTCACTTGCTTCCTAATATATTCCACCCACTAACAGGTGCCGTGATGGAGAGATAATCAGTGTTATTCACTTCACCTCATAATGTTATGCCTGATCGGTGTATATGCTACTTTCAAATTACCATCAGCAGAGAAAGATGTTTTGTGTCCACATAGCGTAGTTGCATGATCAACCAGCAGGCGGCTAACTGGGCTATGCTAACCAGCCAAACCTTGACCCAACCCTTGGTTCTGACTGTTTTTTAGCACTTCTTTATGTGGTTTCTAGAGTATTCCATGGTGGTTGTTTACTGGCCCATGCCAAAAGAGCCTCAATTCTTTCACACATCAGTATTTTTATAAAAACTGCTTTATTTGACATGGAAGGGGTTACTTATGTAGACGCCATTTTAAGATCACATGACCAGCTAAAAACAGCTCACTTGTAGCCTGAAACTGCTCAGGTAATAAATAAATAGTGGCTGAATGAAAATAGAAGTGGAATTACAGTGGCAATAGTAACTGAAATGTTTGGTTTTTGCAAAATTTGCATGACTGCATTACTGCTAAAAATGTATGGGTGCATCTTTACCTTTCAAATCTATTGGGAGATATTGTAGATATGTTTATGTGTGTCTGTGCGTCTTTCACTGTCTCTGTGCATTTAAAGAATGGTGGTAACACTTTGCAATAAGGTCCCATTAGCTAACATTATTGGATTTACTAACAATGAGCAATACTTTGGTAGAATATTTACTAATCTTTGTTGACGTTATTTAATACAAATGCAACTGTTCAAATTTGGTCCGTTAAAAGCTTTTTTTTTTTTTTTTACAATGTATTAGTAAATGGTAAAATTAGCATGACTAAGATTATTAAATGCTTTCCATTGTTACTTAAAATTGTATCAGTCATCATTTACTCACCCTCAAGTTGATCCAAACCTGTATGAGTTTTTTTCTTTTTTCTTCTGTTTGAAGAATGTTGGAAACAGTTGATGGACCCCATTGACTTCCATAGTATTTTTTTCAATCCATCCATCCATCAGCTGGTTAACCAAATTCTTCAAAATATCTTTTTTGTGTTAATCCCTTTAATGGTTAACAAGTTGGTCCATTTCATCTTTAACACTTGTCACCCTTTTATCGCTCTCTCTTCTTTCGCTCATGAACAGTGTGTATTTATAGAGCCAGCTTGAGAAGAAGGGGACAGATTTTTGTAGTGAAGTGTGAGATGAGTGAAAGATTGAGTTGTTTGTGATTTATGAGGTATGTACTGTAGCAATAAGTTCTCTGTGAATTTCAAAGGTCCAGTAATATTTCCTCTCTCTAGTTAGAGGACATTGTGATTGAGCCCTTAGAATGCTAATAAATCCACACACCTCTTGATTCGTGTGCTAATAATGCAGCTTTGATATATTCATTATGCTGATCTTGATAAAAGAGGCAGACACGTTAGACTATTTTAGGGGCTTCTTAGTGATATATATGGGTCAAAATTGCCCGTATCGTGAGTTCAGTATCGCGATTCATATCGAATCGTGACATGAGTGTATCGTTACACCCCTACTAATTATATATATTTTTTCTCCAATTCGTTGTTGAAAGATAATTTAAACAGTGGCTGTCCTTTTCATGACAGATTTATTTAAACATACATTAAATAAACAAGACATCACTAACAGGTTAAGTTGAATATAATGAATATATAGGCTAATATAGTGCATATATTAAGCGAAAGAGTTTGTTTCTCTGTGAATTACAGCTGTGGACACTGAATGACTTCCGAGGTAAATGTGATGCTACGTGACATTGTTTACAAGCTGTTTTATTGTCTTTCCCCAGTTGAAACACAGATTGAGTGATTACACGACATATGATACATTTCAGTAAGATGTAATGTATCCTCAACATACCTTAAGAGATATTAATTCATGTTTATTCTTTAGGAAGAGATGATCGCGTTCACTGTACAGTGATCAGTCACGTCACATTAAAGAGCATCAAAACGGCTTTTATCGTTTGAATTTCATGATAAAATGGACTAAATACTTAATATGTTCGTGTGGGAACTTGGATTGAAGTGTGTTCCGCGTTTAAAACAAGCCGAATGTTAACTGTTAAAGATTGCATTCGGAACCGTTCGGTACACATGTGCACCAAACCGAAAGCCATATACCGAAACCCAGTTCCCCCAGTTCACCCAGTTACACCCCTTGTGGACAGATTTCTCAACACTGGAAATGTATCTACACTTTTAAAAATAAATGTTCTTTATTGGCAACAATAGTTCTATGAAGAACCTTTAACATTTCCATTCCACGAAAGTTTCTTTATAGCGGAAAAAAGTCTTCTATGGCATTGCCTTGGAACCTTAATTTTTTAAGAGTGGGCATTAACAGTTTATATCAGCACATCAGCAGTCACCATATTTTGAAAAGCAGGAGAGCTGAGATCACACATTTCACTAAACTAGCACCTTTCCTTAGTTCCTCAGCATCTTCTCTTATATGTTCTTCTCTTATATTCATAGGAGAGCTTTAGAGCCATTTATATTTGAGCACTTCAGTGACATTTTAGCACTAGTAATTTAGGAAGTGTTGCCGCACACACAAGGCATTTTAAATGCAGGACACTGAATTCTGTCCCCACGTTCAGGCAATAAAATCCATTGTGAACTTCGTTCCACTGCGCACAGCTTATTAAAAAATCGGTCACCACTACATTCTCGACAGCAACGTGGGGTTACGACACAGAATGTCACTTTGCTGTGATTAATCACACAAATATTGTAATCACACATACGTGGAGATTCGGAGCAGCTGAGCTGGGTGCTTTGTGTAAAGATAGATGGTGTCCTACACAGGGGGCAGGACACCACATAACCACCCACACGCTTCCCCCTCATTATAACGGGCCAATAAAATAAGACAAATGATGTGTTAATAAGCACAGGACTTTGTTTTTCATCGGCCCTGGGTAGTTTGTTCGACAGAAATAGAGCAAAGACTTTGGTATCCCATGGCATAGAGATGAGAGGAAGCTAACGGTTAGTTCTGCCCACCACCCGTGCCACAGTTTTTTTCTCTCTCCTCTCCCCTGCTTTCCCATCTGCGTGATGTATAGCTTGTTTCAAATGCGGATTACTCAGATGTAGTGTTTTCCCTCGCTCTCTCCTGCTCTCGAATACGCAGTTCTGTAAAGGATCTGAAACAGATTAACAGGCCCTATCCTCTCCGGCTGCGCAGCCAGTGTGGAAATGACTTTTTCATGGCTTGCTGAATGCTCATGCGAGTGAGGCATTTTTATTTTTTTGTTTTTGAGTGTTTGGGAAACAGCCACACTATTAAACTATTTCTCATGCATGGTCACGCAGCAGGTCGCCCTGTTACACTGACTTGTCCTCACATATAGAATGAGGGTTGAATGTCTATCATATCCTGAAGGACAAGTGGGCATTTAGTGGCTTTGAACCCATTTTGAAGAAGTAACTATGTGAATGAAGTGCGTCGAACAGCTCACCTCAGCAGAAACCGCCTGTCAGACTCGTACGTTCGCTTCCCTTTTGTTTCACTTTTCGTCTTTTCTTTTCCTCTTCAATGGGGAAATCTAAAAGTTTCTTATTGATAAACTCATAAATTGCTTCTTTATTGCTCCATAATAGCTTGCAGCAGGAAGCTTTTTTACTTAAATTAATTAAGGCAGGATAGATAAAGCCATATAAAAGCGAGGAATAAAACCTGCATGGTGAGTTTTATCCCGGTGAAAGCTCTCTGCGAAAACACAGTCAGAGATTCAATTTTAAAAAGCAGCGATGCCTGTAAATGTAGCGATGTGCTCTTGGCACGCTATAGAGATAGGATGAAATAAAATGAGGGACACGCCTGAATCCCGTTGCTGAAAGTAGGGCTTGCTTTTGTCGTTCTGCCTCATTAGGGTTTTTCGTGTAGATGTTTGTCGAACTGGATGTTTCCTTTTTCCAATTTCTGTACATTTAAAGTTTCAAACTATAGGCCCGCAACATTGTTTCATACGTCCTCCAAGTGTTCAGATTCAAATTCTTCAGTTTGGTCTCAAATTGTCTGAAATTTGTTTTGTTCTAAAATGTTGTCATACTTCTCTAATAGATTTGTATGCACTATTGTTTAAATTGTTTTGGGGTTGAGATGTATTCATTATATAATTGCATTGATTATAATTAATGTGGAGAGGCCCTCAGTTGAAGTAGTAAAATATTTTATTTACAAATATCATATGCGAGAATTGATTTATGCATTTTAGTCATTTCAATTCTGACTGTTCCAAAGCCTGCTTGATGTTTCTGGTCTCTCTGCCTGATATGCATGGAGAAAATTGGAGTTGTCAAGGAATACAATTTCAGGTCTCATTTGTACAGTAAACATCCTGACAGCATATGAATGAGAAATGAGTTGCCCTCAAATTCCGTTCATAAATCAATATCTACACCTCTAACTGTATATAGTTTAAAATTCATGGCTGTTAAACCATTTGTATTTGTTGTAACTGTTTGATCATCTGGCCAGTGATTTTGAGTTACGATCTCTGCATTAAAGCATAACTGGAGGGTTAGATTGGTCAGCCATGCATTCATTTTCTCCATTAGTTTCATGCTGTGTGTGGAGGATAAAAAGTCAATTTTATTGAGACCAAATTCACCTTATATTGTTTTGTTACTATTTTCTAGAGCTTGAAAGTGTGTAGTACAAAAACTCAAATGATAAAATGCTTCTTTAGCAGGTTCATTTCTATACTAATGTATTTTCCCACGGAAAACTGACCATTGCAAGTATTGTTAGTCCAGAATAAGCCCTCGGAGTGGTTTCACTGCGGCAGTAAAAATTTGGTTTGCCACTAAAACTTTTCATCCGTCAAAGTCAACATAGAGTCCCCCATATCTCCCTCTATATATATATCTATCTATCTATCCGTCCATCCATCTTCCTATTTTTGTTAGCAGTGAAAATGTGTTATTGTGACCTTTGTGGATTTATTTTCTCTTGCGCCACCACCAAGTACAAGGCCTGAACAACGGCACAAGTCTTATTGAGCTTCAGATCGTTTTCTTATTCCCCTGCATGTCTTCTTTCAGCTTTTCCCACCCTGAATACTGAATATAACAGGGAGAAGAGAGAACATAAAATACCTGCCTAGAACATGGCGAATGAAAGATCTAGTAGGAAAATGTGAATAATGAGACCAGGATTTAACACTTTAATCAATGTTTGATTAATTTTTAGCAATTTTCCTGCTGCAGGAAGGCCATTCTAATGGGATCTCTGCTGCTTCCTCCTTTGCTGCTTAAGCCCCAGGCTGGACAAATTACACCACTGTGCATGAAGCTCAGAAGAAAGGAAGCGCACCCCGACATCCTACCAACCTGCTCTGGAATAGAACTAAATCCTTCATGAATACCACCATGTACAATCCGGCCCTCAAGTGCGCACCTTCGTTAATGCTCATTAGAACTAATTATGGCTCTCTATACTCCCACATTCACCCACAACAAACCCTGCTGACAAGCCTTTCCAGGATTACAACAGGTCAGCATGTGAGGTACTTTCACAGAGGATGCATTTGCTCAAGAGAGATCTTCTTTATGTTTAATTTGAGTATCAACTTTGTCTCAGATGCTCAGCTTAAGAGTCCTTTAATTGTAGGAGAAATTATAATAGGAACAAATGTAGTTGAACGCAGTTGACACACGACCATGAGTTTTTATCAGCATCCTTTTTATGGCTATAAATAGGAAAGCGTATACTTATCTTTAGTTTCTACCATTTAGTGCTCTTACACTCTAAAAATGCTGGGTTGTTTCAATCCAAATTTGAGTCAAATATGGACAAACCCAACCGTTGGGTACATTTTTTTTAATTAAAAGTTCAACCCAAAGGTTGGGTTTGTCCATATTTGGCCCAAATTTAGGTTGCAACAACCCGGCATTTTTAGGTTCCTAATTTTGATTTCCAGGTCTCCTACAATAGGTTTACATGCATCCCTATGCACATCACCTAATTTCTCAAAGAGACTGAAAACGGTTTGTTCAAAGATTCAGTCTCTCTTAACCCCTCCTTTCTGAGAACTACTGTGCTCTGCTCACAGCATGATTCGTAAACGAAACACTTATTACCATATCTGAATTTCCACTCCAGAGGCTTCCTGAGTGCTTGATACACAGTGATACGAACAGTAATGATGGCGTTGGTTTTACTGTATCAATTCGAGCCCAAGATGTCATCCTTTTGAAGCGCATGCAAAGTGGATTCGCAATAGGGTTTATGTGCAACTTAACTTCCGTATCCTGTAAAATAGATCGCATCGCTTCCGGGTCAGGTCTTTTGTATGTGCTTCGTGGAAAAAATTTGCTGTTTTACTCGAGATAATTTAAAAGGAGCGAACAAAGAGCATAACCAATGTCCCTCGCATATGCAGATTGATATCTAAAAGGTTTTTTCTTTTTTCTTCTTCACACTAAAGTTTAGATAAATAGAACAGAAAACAGACAACACAAGCCAAACTCTTCCAGGCCTCAGCTACAACTACAGTGTTAGAAGGCGATTCAAAGTAGACATTGTTAGTGAGCAGCCAATGAAGACCATAGGCTGGCATTATGCAATTTTTTTACATTGTGTGGCATATGTAACAGGAAGTGAGACTGGAATTGCTGGCGACTCTTTCAGCAGTTCAGAATTCATTCTTTAATTTAGGAGACAATAACTTTATTTGTTGTGCGCATTCTTTACAACAGCTATATTACACACTGCATGAAATGTAATATTTGAAAAAGCATAATAGGGGCACTTTAAATTTTTCATAATTTTTGTCACCTTTTTGCCCCGACTGGCTCATTTAAAATGTTGCTGTGGTGTGAAAATTACATTAAATTAATATGAGCCAGGGTTATTAGTTAACTAAAACTATCAAATTGTTACTTGAAATAAAATAAACGTTAACTGAAATAAAATAAAAACATTTGTCTTTTTTTCCACTTAGTTGTTAAAAAAGGAAAATGAAATGGAAAATATAAAGATAAAAAACTAATAGAATTTTAGTAATTTTAAAATAAGTTTATAAAAACTGCATGCATAAATGTAAAAGAATTATGGTTAGATTTGATTATTAGAAAGGTTTCTAAGAATTTTACATTAAAGAGATCTCATTTATATTTTATTCTTTCCTACAGGTTCCTCCAGTCTCCTCTGTAAGTTCAAGGTTGAAGGAAGGTTGCCCGTAAATTGTGATCAAAGCTTAAAACGGTAAACATTACACGTGTGTGAGTGCATGTTTGGGTGAAGTTTCATGCTTTTCCCACACTCTGATTTCTCCCTTCCATCTGTTTGCTCATTAATAAACTGACCTTGAAGAGTCAGTGGTAGACAGGCTGCTGGAGGATTTAAAGATTAGCCTGCCTCTCGCTTCAGTCCATCTTTTGTGCTCCACCTTTATGGAAGTATGATATGTTTATTGGCCTGCCAGACACAGAAGAGAGAGTCATATAAAACCCCCACCAACAGCCTTCGCCTCCCTCTCCATCTCTCATTTTTTGTCTTTCATCCATTATCTACTTCATCTCTCTCAACCCTTCATGCACTCTCTTTTATCCTGTGTCTTTTCTTTATTAATTCTCTCTGGCTTGTGCTTTTCTTTCTTTTCACTCTTATATGAACTACAGATTTACAGCTGATAATCAAAATCACCATCTTGCCTGTTCTTCTCTCTTTCTGTCTTCATCTTTTTCTGTTTCACTGTCTCTGCCTGTATATCTTCACGCATACACACACACACACACACACACACACACACACACACACACACACACACACACACACACACACACACACACGGGTTTTTGTGAAATGTGGGGACATTCCATAGGCGTAATGGTTTTTATACCGTACAAACCGTATTTTCTATCCCCTTACACTGCCCCTAAACCTACCCATCACAGGAAACTACGCAGTTTACTTTCTGTGGAAAAAAAAAAATTCTGTTTGATTTATAAGCATTTTGAAAAGTGAGGACATGGGGAACGTCCTCATATTTCACCCTCTTTTTGTCATACCTATGTCATACCCATGTCATTATACACATTTGTGTCCTGATATTTTACAAAAACCAACAACAACACCCCCCCCCCCCCCACACACACACACACACACATTACAAACTAAATAGAAATAAAGCACTAGGATTTCAGGGAAATATTGAATCTAATTATGTTATTTTTAATTATTAAAAGAATCTTAATTTATATATCTTGCTTACATGTGCTCATAGTGACCATGGATTGACAACAACAACAACAACAACACTATAAAAGCACCATAAAAATGATCCACATGACTTTTGTGCTATATTGCAAATCATTCAAAGCTATACAATAGTTGTGTGTGAGAAACAGACTGAAACTGATCTTTTTGATGTGTATAATGTACACAAATGTGTATAATGACACTTATGTGTCCCCGTAAACCAAATGGCTTGGAAAAAAATAAAACTAAAGTGTGATGTTTTTTTTGTGTGATGGGTAGGTTTAGTGGTTGAGTTGGTGTAAGGGGATAGAATAAACTATTATGCCTATGAACAGTCCCTGTAAACCACATATACAAGTGTGTGTGTGTGTGTGTGTGTGTGTGTGTGTGTGTGTGTGTGTGTGTGTGTGTGTGTGTGTGTGTGTGTGTGTGTGTGTGTGTGTGTGTGTGTGTGTGTGTGTGTGTGTGTGTGTGTGTGTGTGTGTGTGTGTGTGTGTGTGTGTGTGTGTGTGTGCCACTGAAAAATAAAACCATATGGTTTGAAACAATGTGAAAAACAATTTTGGTGGTGCTACTCTGTCCATTCACTCCATTGTATTTTGGGCATGTCATTTGTTGATGTCATTTGTTCACAATAAGATAAAATATATCTTATAAATATATTCTATAAAATATCGGTTTTTAAAAACAATTCTACAATCTTGCAATTTTTCCTCACAATTGCGAGTTATAAAGTCCTATTCTGATATTCTCACAATTATGAGTTTATTTCTCGCAATTCTGACTTGAAATTGTGACTTTATATCTTTATATCTATAGAATTGCGAGTTTAGGCCTATTTCTTGCAATTTCTCAGAATTGCGTCTTTATTTATCTGACTACGGCAATTACATTTAAATGTTTTATTAAGTGGTGGAAACGTAATCATAGGGGAACCTTTTTAAGTGCTATAAAGCACCAATTTTGGTGCTTCAGTGGTTCTTCAGCGGTCCTTCAGAGGTTCTATATAGCACCTTAGTCAAAGAACCAGTGAAGAACCTCTGAAGAACCGCTGAAGAACCACTGAAGCACCAAAATTGGTGCTATATAGCACTTAAAAAGGTTCCCCTATGATTACGAGCCAAGAACCATTTTTGGTGCCATATAGAACCTTTTTTTTTAGAGTGAACATGCATTTAGAAATTCGATAGGGTGAATTTTAATTTAGTGCCAATTTTATTAACAAGATAAGTGACATTTAAAATGTATATCATTTAATTAGACCACAACTGTTTAAATTTCTCAATTATACAGTTATAGCCACTAAAACAGACCTTCCGAGTTCCCACATCTACTGTACCAATCAAGCAGGTTTATTAAAGAAATACACTGAAAAATCTTCCACCAAAAGAAAAAAAAAACACATTAAAGAGGGTAAAATAGGTGAATGAGATGAAAAGCATGAGATGCATTTTCTTTGATGAATAGCAGTGTAGCTCAAAGGCTCTTTAGCATAATATTCAGCAATAAATCAGCCCAAAAGAAATGAAAAAAGCCCTGCTCCAATACTGTTGCTCTTGGTGGCATATGGCATGATGTCTTCAGTGTGTTTCAGTACAGATCCCTGACTCTGGCCAGGTAAGTCATGCTTTGATAAACAGCCCAACCCCATTCTCAACCCCCATCTATCTCAATGTTTTAGAAATCATCCAGCAGAGAGGCAGATCCACTTAATCTTAACAGGCCTTTAGGTGAAAGAGGGCTGAGCCAATGGTGTGTGAGCAATATGAGCTGGAAGGTCACAAGATAGACGTGGAGAAAGGCTCACTAAGACTATTACATCAACATTATTGAACAATGTCATAAAATGGCCATCAATTATCTGAAATTTACAGGCTGACAGGCTAAGTTGGCACAGGTATGTGGTGCCAGGAGGGGTGTGTGTGATGGGGGCTGGGAGAACGAGAAAACAGCTAAAAGGTGAGAACAGCTCCACTAATTTTTTAAGACATTCATTATCACCTGTGGCAAGGCTGAAAGTGCCAGCTTTGATATCTGATTTGATGTCTCTCTCTTGCCATCACATACACTTTAAGATGTCTAAAAATAGAAGTAGTGACAAGCCGCAAGAACACCTAATTAAAGGGGTCATATTTTGCCCCTTTTTACAAAATGTAAAATAAGTCTCTGACATCCCCAGAGTGTGTATGTGAAATTTCAGCTTAAAATACCCCACAGATAATTTTTAATAGTATGTTAAAATTGTCATTTTTTGAGGATGAGCAAAAACGTGCCATTTTTGTGTGTGAATGCAAATGAGCACCCATTAAATGCAAATGAGCTGCTGCTCTCAGTCTCCTTTCTAGAAGAGGGAGGAGCTTCAAGAGCTTGTGTTAGCAACTCTGATTACCCCACGCAGACACACACTGAAAATGTCATAAACTGTTCAGCCTTTTATGTTCAAACCGGAGTCGGACAATGATGGAGAGACCCACTAAGAAGTGACAACATGTAGAATGCAACAGGACATTTTTGAATGGTTAGTTGATGATTTTATGTAGCTTCAAGTCATCGATTAGCATATCATGTCATGATAATCTACGCTCGTGTGCGAACTGTTGTACGATGTCTTCAGAGCCAGAAAATATATGCTGCATGAAGATAGAACAAGTGTAGTTTAGTTTAATTATGGTTATACTTATGTTGTCATTGTGCTTTTATGACATGCTATTGCATTTGTGTTACGTACCGTATTGCAATAAAGGTAAAGACTGATGTGACAGCTTGAGCAGACTCCCAAATGTGCTCTACTACTCTTAACTCTTCCTGTTCTCTAAAGCAGCCCAACACGCCCTCACCCCCTTTGTAGTGTGTTTTTCTGGGGGAAGGGTTTATGTCAATTTTAGGGTTTGTGATGTTACCAACCTAGGAAGAAGCTTGTTGAAGTCCCTACCAGCCGTTTGTTCCTTAAAAAGCTATTTCTGTAAAATAAAATTTCCCCCTTTGCATTGAACATTTGAATTCTGGGACTTTTTTTTTTTGCCTAATCGGAATTAACGTAAACAAGAGTTTTCCTAGTCGGAAACTGGACATGAACGCCCTCTCAAGTTGCATTTACTTGGAAATTCGGAGATAATTTTGATACTCGAGTATCTGAGTTGGGCGTGCCATAAACTTTAAACATGGCGGAGGGGAGAACGATTGCTGCTGTGATTGGTATTACAGCTACATCGTCTTGTTGTTAGTGCATACTTACATATATGAATAACCACTTGAAGCATATTGTATGTTTTATATGCAGCTAAAATAGCATGTATTTGACCGAAATTCCAGAATCATCATCTAGATAGCGTGGTGAACGCTTATATGGTCATCAACGAATGGGACACTGCATTTTATTCCAAATTAAATATCTTCCATGCGTTTTTGCTTTAATGAGATTTTCCCTGTAAATAGGCAAGAATTCACCTGGTGTCCTCCATTATCTTTTCGACAACAAAACACTTAAATTGCAACAAAAGGCAGCATTAGTTATTTCTATCCCTCATAACCTTCACTTTTATGCAATATATCTAACCTGGTCTCATGAGAAAACTTAATTGAACACATGGGCATTTTTTACATGAATTTGAATGATTTGATGCTTACAAAAATGTAAGAAAAAAACACTAAGCATAATGGTCCGGCCTAAACCTAAGCCTCAATGGATCGTACGAAAACGTATGCATAAAATTGGTGGCAAATTCATATGAATTCACACAATTAGCCAAAATGTAAAATAGTTTTCGAGTTGCCATGAGAGTTTGTTCTTCATTCCTAGGCCTCATTTTAAGTAATATTGCATAGAACTTGATTTCATGGGTAATAAATAGTCAATTTATATTTAAAATGTATGATAGTGAATTGATCACTTGACATTCAAATGTTAATTTCAAAAATGGCCCCTTAATGGAAAATTTTATTTTCTGACACTGATTATGCGCTAACACTGATGCACGTCAATTATGCACATATGACCACATATGACCATGGGTGTGATTAGTTACCATTGTCTCTTCCACATGAGTGCCCCCTTTAAAAAGCCTGCATGCTCTGCTGTTTACAGCAGGGCCTTAAAGTATCCCTCACGGAGCGATTAGCGGAATCTGCAAGCTGAGCATAATGAGAGACTTTGTGGCATTTCTTATTATTATTTTATGATTGTTAATCTCAGCGCATCTCTGTTACTCTGCAGCAGGCATCTGTAATGTCCTCTCTTAGGACCGAGGTATTTCTGCTGGGCTGGTAGTAAATAATCTCCCTGTGATTGTGCTGCGTGTTTATGGGCTATCAGAGACAGCTGGGCCAACTAAACTTAATCAGTTTATTAGTAGAGTGCTGAGGAAATGTGATATATGATGTCTAGGGTAATCAGAAGTCATCATGCTTCACTGCCCGGCCTCAAATTTCATAACGGTGCCAATTATTCCTTAGTTATTAATTATAAAACATATTTTCCTTTATTAGCGTTTCTATCGCCCGTGTTGTAGATTTTACTCTGGGAGAATGCGTGCGGGAACAAAGCCAGTTACCAGTACCTGTGGTAGTACACGAGAAGAGATAATTAGCTTCCCCCATCCTGCAAAGGGTTTTACACCTCTGTGGGAGTGCTTTGAGCTAGCTGGAAACTTGGATTGTGAAATCAAGAATCCTGGATTTGAACCAAGATGTGCCATTTCGGGTAAAAAAGAAAACTTAGCTGTATTATGCGAGTTTTCTTTTTGCGAGTCACGACCTAGCATGATGTCATAATTTCAGATGTGTCACAATAACTCTTTTCATCACGCTCATTTTTGCTTTGTGATGAGACGTGAGCGAGTTTGACTATATGTGCTTGAGGTCTTCGGCTGAGCCCATTTTCTTTTTGATCGTGTTTTCATTTCGGGTGAATTGCTGCAATTTCCTGGCTGATCTGACGGTGTATTGGTGGCCTATGATCAGAAAGAGCAAGAGAGCTTCAGAGTTTGGGGTTGCCAGAGGAAAAGAAAAAGTCCTCTTTGAAATTCCACAACATAACCTCTTTCATTTGAAAGAGTGTCAAACCATTGTCTAACAGCCCGAGTGAGTGCAAACTCTGTTTCGAGGATTAACTTCATGTAAACATCTACATTAAGATATCTTGAAATAACTTGCTGTGCATACATTATGCCTTTAAGATTTGGTTTGGTCCATGTGAATGCCCTGTGAAAAGTCAATTTAGTGTGTGTGTGTGTGTGTGTGTGTGTGTGTGTGTTTATAGCATTTAGGATGTAACATTAGTATTCTCAAGATAGAAAGGTGAGTAATTTCTGGACTGGTGTATTTCTGGACTTATCTTTTTGTTATTTCTGAGGAGATTAGCAGAATTTCCACCACAGCTTCTTATTCAGGTTTAAAATGAGATTGTAGTTGTTGTTGTTTTTTTTGTAACAGTGTTTTTTTTTTTAACTACAACTTTTGATCATGTGTAGCATGACTACAAATAGAAATCCAGGCTCACTGGAAGCTGCCTGATAGGGTGTGGGGTAGGGTTAGGGGTTAGTTTTTGTTGTAGCATTGCCCTATCTCACATAAAATGCTAATACTTCACAATGAGTCTACAACTATGAGTAAGTTAATAGGTAGCTTTCTGAGGTAACTTTCTGGGTATGCTATAACAACGTAGGGTATGTTTATATGATATAGTTATAAAATATATTTAATTGTAAAGCACTAATATAACAAAGCAATGTTTATTTTACTCTAATTTATTTATTTTGTTATTTTATTCTCATCTCGCCTATCGTGGATCTGCACTCAAAACATTTTTTTTTGCAAAAGGGTGTTTTATATATAATGGATTTTTATAATAAAAATTTTTATGTAATATTTCTCAGCTTACAAGAAATGTGGAAGCAAAATGGCTAAAAAAAAAAAAAAAACGTATTCAGCCATATTATTTTTGCATGCACAGAATTTTGTTTTGTTTTTAATTCAATCAATCTTTCTTTTTAAATGTATAAATAGCATTAACCAAACAATTTAATTCTTGTTCACATTCAAAATCTGCTAAGGAGTAATGGAACAGTTTTAAAAAGTGTTTTTTCTCTATTATTCACAACAGGATCCGCATTTTCATGGGTTTAAATAAAGGATTTAAAAGAAAATCAGTATAATGAACTGCGCAAAACGATGTTTTGAACATCAGCATGATTTATAATTACCCAAAAATAAAACATAGTTCACCACTTACACATGTTATCAAGCCCATCAAAAACTTATGCTGGCTGTCGGTTGGAATATTAGAACTAAAAATAACACACTGGGCATCAATCACTTCACTGAATACTTGCCGGCAAAAAAATAAATAATTACCACCTTACGATCCATCTGTTTTCAAATCCACATCATTTGAGTATCACAACATCGCTGTCTGTCTAATAATGTGCACAATACACATTAGTATTTACAAGAAGCAGAGGTCCAGCAAGTACACGCATTCCCTGGAAAACCCACACTACCGGATATTTTGAATGCATCATCGCTACACAAGACTTGTGTAAAAAAGCATTAGCCTAATATTGTGAAATATTATTACATGATGTTCTTTTTAAATTTTTAACATTAAATCGTCATTTTGGAATGATTCTGAAGGATCATGTGACACTGAAGACTGGAGTTATGATGCTTAAAATGTAGCTTTGATCACAGGAATATATTATATTTTAAAGTACACTCACCTAAAGGATTATTAGGAACACCATACTAATACTGTGTTTGACCCCCTTTCGCCTTCAGAACTGCCTTAATTCTACGTGGCATTGATTCAACAAGGTGCTGAAAGCATTCTTTAGAAATGTTGGCCCATATTGATAGGATAGCATCTTGCAGTTGATGGAGATTTGTGGGATGCACATCCAGGGCATGAAGCTCCAGTTCTACCACATCCCAAAGATGCTCTATTGGGTTGAGATCTGGTGACTGTGGGGGCCATTTTAGTACAGTGAACTCATTGTCATGTTCAAGAAACCAATTTGAAATTATTCGAACTTTGTGACATGGTGCATTATCCTGCTGGAAGTAGCCATCAGAGGATGGGTACATGGTGGTCATTAACGGGATGGACATGGTCAGAAACAATGCTCAGGTAGGCCGTGGCATTTAAACGATGCCCAATTGGCACTAAGGGGCCTAAAGTGTGCCAAGAAAACCTCCCCCACACCATTACACCACCACCAGCAGCCTGCACAGTGGTAACAAGGCATGATGGATCCATGTTCTCATTCTGTTTACGCCAAATTCTGACTCTACCATCTGAATGTCTCAACAGAAATCGAGACTCATCAGACCAGGCAACATTTTTCCAGTCTTCAACTGTCCAATTTTGGTGAGCTTGTGCAAATTGTAGCCTCTTTTTCCTATTTGTAGTGGAGATGAGTGGTACCCGGTGGGGTCTTCTGCTGTTGTAGCCCATCCGCCTCAAGGTTGTGCGTGTTGTGGCTTCACAAATGCTTTGCTGCATACCTCGGTTGTAACGAGTGGTTATTTCAGTCAAAGTTGCTCTTCTATCAGCTTAAATCAGTCGGCCCATTCTCCTTTGACCTCTAGCATCAACAAGGCATTTTCGCCCACAGGACTGGCGCATACTGGATGTTTTTCCCTTTTCACACCATTCTTTGTAAACCCTAGAAATGGTTGTGCGTGAAAATCCCAGTAACTGAGCAGATTGTGAAATACTCAGACCGGCCCGTCTGGCACCAACAACCATGCCACGCTCAAAATGGCTTAAATCACCTTTCTTTCCCATTCTGACATTCAGTTTGGAGTTCAGGAGATTGTCTTGACCAGGACCACAGCCCTAAATGCATTGAAGCAACTGCCATGTGATTGGTTGATTAGATAATTGCATTAATGAGAAATTGAACAGGTGTTCCTACTTTTCCATGTAGCTTGTATGGTGACTATAGCAACTTCCTTTTATCGATAAGGCCCCACAATATTCAAAGGGCCGCCTCCTCCTATAACTACGATAGGATACATAGTAGCTAAGTAGGTAATTTTCAAACTTTTTTTTATTAAATAACAGAAACTGGAAGCATTTCTATATTGATTCCAGAAATCAAGAACTGTATGATCAATAGTTACTGAGGGACGAAAAAGAAATAGGTCTTTTTTTTAAAAGCTTTTTAATTTAGATTAGAGTTTTTGATTATTTTAATTATTTATAATAATTTATTAATTTGAAGCCCCCTGGTTGAGAACCACTGCTCTAATTTGTAGCTTTCAACTTAGTTAGATTAGTTTGTAGTTTAGCTACATGTTTTGAGTTGCAGCACGACTCAATAATTCCTAGCAATCAATTTATCTTATCTGAAAATTCCGTGATACTAAGTGTACAGGACCCCAGAGTGATCCGGACCTAATGTGAAGTCGAGGGTTCTTGTATCATCCAAAGGGCTTTATTTGATAATGACGATCTGACTGTGAATTATCCTGCTTATTAATTAGTCTATAATGTGAGAACTGCAGCGTGTCCAGGATCATTGTTGTGCAGTAATGACTGTGGCTACTTACTAAATTATAGATGGATATGAAATATTGATTTGAGTCGACATTATTTTCTTAGCTTACTTATAGAGACCGTGGAGAGATGAAACATGAGCATAAATGTAGGACACATATTTTCCAGTTGAAAGGTCAGTTATGCTGCGTTGCCCTAGACAATAAACATTACTCATAAATATTTTACTGAATGCCACAGTTGACCAATCAGAATCAAGTATTTTGTGCAATTAAACGATTTGCCTTTTTTAATGTTCTTTTTCCTGTAAATTCATCAATCTAACTCTGATTGAATTAGCATCTCTGATTTGAGTTTGTCGAGGATAGAATTGTGTGGCTTTAAAAATTACAGTTGCAACATCTCATAATGGACCTCAAACTGAGAAAAGTCCTGCCAAGACGTCCTTGCGATGGAGGTTTGGGTTGAATAGTTAGTTCTTCCCATGTTTCATCATCGGACTCGCGCTTGGATTTATATGGTAAATTCGACGTCATCGTTACTGTCTTTACAGTGTGTACAGTCGTTGAGGACTGAGGAAGCCTCCGGAGTTGAAGTTCAGTTATGGTAATTGCGTTTAGCTTCCGAAACACACGCTGTAAGAGGTAGACCAATCACAACAGACTTGAGCAGAGTAGCTCGTGGAGAGGAGGGATTTAGAGAGACTGATTCATCCGTCGAGTCGTTTGAGAAACATTGAACACTGTGGTGATGTGCAATGTATAAAATGAGAAAATTAAACTGTTAATTTACCTTTGATGCATGTAAATCTGTTGTAGGAGACCTCCAAAACTACATTAGGGGCCTTTAAAATAGCATAATAGGGGCACTTTAACCTCTTAACCGGATTGAGGGCGCATTCGTCCTCAAGCTTTATTTGTTTAAATTAGCTCAAATGACTGTCAGATGTAAGTAATTACAAGTGACAAACTATACATCATTTAAAAGATCTAAGAGTCAAGCTTCAATTTTTTACCTCGGTTTTATTCTCAAAGTCTTATAGTGACAGTAATTTGTTAATATGTGTCAGGAGTTATGAATATGAAAACCGCGTCTGTACCGTTTGATTGTAATATGAGCCTCAGCTGCTTTCATTCATAAAAATTCTCGCCACGAAGACTCGCGACAAATCAACATCCCTCAGGGCTTTTAGTTCAAAAGTGTGCAGATGAGGAGAAATATTGATAGATTATCATATGTCTGTGTCAAATTTCAAAACAGAGGAGTATTTTTTATTCAATACTTCCTCAAAATGCGCTGATGTAGCCTAATCATGAGCGATGGAGACTCTTATGTGTTGTTTTCAATTCATACTGGCAGCCGGAGGGCGCTCTGTGCAGTGCACATGTAGTCCATATGGTACAGACAGACGAAGAAGATACCATGTGCCATAATAGAAGTCCATAATAAAAGCTTCCTGAGATCGCTAAAGATGCAAATAGAGACAATTGTAGACAATAAACACACAATCGTGACGATCTATGGTTTGTCTGTGTTCTTTATACCATGTTGGGTTCATAATAGATTATATTTATAATGCAATGCTATTCGACATAGCTTTTATTAATAGGCAGAATATTGTAAAATTATATATTTTCTGTCTGATTTTTTTATCCGAAGCCAAATGAGAACACAGAAGGTTATTTAACATCCCACTTGTGATATCAAGTAATTTTGGAGAAAAAAACATGGTTTTAATCTTTATTGTATTTTGATTGTGTGCTAAGCTAACATGCTAGCTAGCCAATGCACCTGCCACCTGGGCAAATACGTTATTTTTATTAATAATTTTGAATATACTGAAATGAAAAACCAACTGAAATGTTTTTATTGTCAACAACGGCATTTGAGGCACTTTAGAAGGTGAAGTGAGAAGTTTGATCATAAATGAGGTTTGAATAGAACAGTTTGAATAGATAGTCGTCAGTGATTACAATGAAGACAAAAGAATAAGATAACTAGAGCCATAACCTGGCCAGAGAGGTGTGAAAGTGTTCTGGGGAGACTGAAACTGAATGGGCAGTTTGCACCTCAAAACAATAGAGACAATAAAGTGAATGGTAGCTCAGAAGAGATGGCAATAAACATCAGTTAACATTTTAGAGAAATCTCAAAATAAAATCATATGACATGATCTTGAAAATTATTTCATAAAATTCAGAGTTTTAGACTTATCATCTTCAGATTTGGAATATAACATGGTCAGACATGTGGCTTCAGCTGTAGTGCACTTCTAGATTGCTAGAATGCCAACTTCAATTTTATTTTCATAAAGATATTTCATACAAATATATTTCTAATAACTTTACAAAACTTTGAAGCTTATTATAGCTATTTTTGATTATGAAAATAATTATAATTTTGAATTTACAGTAAACTGCCAAGTGTCTGCTTTCAAATGACGCCATACTTATGATTTTAGTGCAAAGGAATCATTAACTGTAACGGTTTTAGTCTGATTATGCCATTTCTTAGGATGTTTTCAAAAGCAGGGGTGCAGGCTAATCCTTCAGGTTCCCAACAGGTTCTTTATAGTGAAAAGTTTCTTTAGATTTGTCAAATATTCTTCACACTAAGAAAAAAAAAAGGTTCTTTGAAGAACTGTTCAATGAAATGTTCTTTTGGGAACCAAAAATGGTTCTTTTATGGCATCGCCACCAAAACCCCCTTTTGGAACCTTTATTTTGAACACTGTATAGGCCTGAGGTTCATTAGAGCCTGTATGTTGCTGCTCTCTGACAGCATGTCAGCCGAGACGACAGCAGCTGGTGCACAACATCACCTGTGATGATGTGCCTCTAATCAAAGGCTTCCTCTTTGGAGGTGAGCCGTCTTAGATCTCACACCCTTAAAATAAGGACTGAGATCTTTATGAATATATAGCAGAGGTGCTCGTGCACACACAAACACTGAAACAATACTCAAAGATATTGTGCCCATGCAAAACCCTCCGGGATTCTCCCTTTTGTTCTGAAAAGTCCAGTTTAATTTCCTTGATCCAGGATAATTTAAGCTGGTTTGGTGCTGGTCTGGAGGTTCAACAAAAAATGGTCAACCAGGCTGCATTTTCTTTCTGTTACTGATGTTTGACCAAGACTTGTTGGTTAAGATGCTGGTGACATGATATATATAATACATTACATTATATTATATGATCACATGAGTAGCCAGGTGTGTGTGTTCACTACTCACTGCTCCTAATTTGTGTGCACTAACTTGGATGGGTTAAATGCAAAGGTCAAATTTCGAGTATGGGCTACCGTACTTGGCCTTCGTGTGATATCACTTTATTGTTTGCAGGATTTCAGTTAAATAAAGTTATGAAACTTAACCCTTAACTGCCCTTTGCCAAATCGATTTGCTCTGGAACAAGATGAACCAAAGATTGCCCGTTTGATATACCCAAAATTAATTATACCTCATATTTAAAAACTATCTGCATAAGAGAGAGTGGCAGGTTAAAGCTGTTCTTGGTGGGTACATTAGCGTTGAATAACCACTGATGGCCTGGAGCTCACATCTCAGAAAACATCCAAACAATTGTTAAATAGATGCTGTTAATATATAAGGTGCATATTTGAGGTCTTGATAATTACATTCTCGCCTAAAAAAAAACTGTATTCCGTGACCAACAACAGTATTTGTAAAATTAAAATTATGGATGGATTTTCTTGTCCGCCGTGAGAGAAATACTGCAAGCAGAGTGAATTATATTATATTATGTTATTATAGTCAAGTCCCCTTTATTTCCATAGCGCTTTATAGAATACATATTGTTTCAAAGTAGCTTCACAGTATGATACAAACTTCCTAATATGAGACAGTAGAGCTGCTTTACAGCAGAATTTGGAATTTATTATTAATTACAATAATAGAACATTAATGTTTTCTGTCATTCTGTATCACTATCTCTCTAATCTGAGAGTTATTATTAGTGTTACTCAGGCAAATAAGTGAACAGCTGTGTCAACCTGACTACATTGCTCTCACTGTCTCTGTCTCTTTCTCTGTCCTTCTGTTTCACAGAGGTACTTATAGCAGTTCACTTTTTCCGCTGAGTGACACACACACACCTGAGACTTAAGCTGTGATTGTGTAAACGATAGACCATCCAGATGCCAAATTCTGATAGAACACATTCATGGCGGTGGCAGATCTATGTTATCGAAGTTTGTTCATGTGTGCTTTGTGATGTTTGAAAGTCATTAAACCGTGTGCATTACTACATGCGTGTGTGCTCTGTTCTCTAAGGGTTTGTCACCTGAGGTATAGCCAATTAAACTTAAAAATACAGTCTATTACCTTCAAAATCTCTTTAACGTCAACTACCAGACAACCTTTAAACAGCTGTTTTACTTTGTTTTTTAATTTAATTTCATTAGATGATCTTGGATTTGACTTACATGATTATTTATTGTATTGATAATTTGATAATTATGATGATAAGAAAGATTACATTGGTTGATCTCCTGCAATATTAAACCATACAATTTTATATAGACTCAAAAATGTTTTAATTAAAATGTAATTAAATGGGTTAATATAGGGTTATTTCAATATGCATAACTTTGTTAAGTAAAACATTTTTTAACAAACATAGCTGTTTGGCATTAACCAAACAAACCTTATTGTTTAGCATTTAGAAGTTCATACTTTTAATTCCTTAATATCAGTTGTCGGATGGAAATTTGTCATACAACTAAATGTGTAAATCTTAAAAACGTATAGAAATATTTATTTATTAGTTTTTGCAGCATATTTTGACAGTGGTCAAAACTGAAGCATTATGTATCTGTTGTGTAACACCTCCATTTCTTTCTCAGTAAAACTTTTTTGTTTCTGCTAGTAAGTCACTTGTATTTTGATTTCTTTGTCAACACTGGCTCCTATGTAGCTTTATGTAGCACTATTTAAACTCTGTTGGACTTAAACCTTTAAACTTTTGAGCATCCCAAAACAGCAACATTGGCTCAACTAGTGATGTGAATTTGAAGACACTATACTAATGCAGAAATATAATTCAGAGAATATTAATGGCTGGTTCGAGAGGTTTAAGTATAGTTTATAGGGGCATGCTATTTGATATTTTTCAAAATAAGATACGTTTCTCAAAAAAACCTCTCATGGACATGTAACTCTGTTCTTGTAATAAAATAACGCATCTCACAAAATAATACCCTGCATCAGATACTGATTTAGCCATATCCTACTCAGAAATAGATTTAGCCATATCTTTCTCAGAAATTTGAAAAAGGATGGGGGGGGGGGGGGGTGCTTTTTTTTTGGATGTTATAGCTGGGTAAATTGGACCATGGAACAACATTTCCTGTATCCAACAGAAATAGTCTTAGATGTATTTTACGGAGTAGAGATTTTGAAAAATGGTTCATAGGTTGTTGTTTGATTTGGTGTCTGATTTTGGCTCAGCACTTATATTGGCTCATGACTGTTGCTCGAGATTTGCTTTCTCGGTGTAAATATTTGCAGGAACAAGTGCACTCAACTCTCTGTCTCTCGCTCTCTCACACACATATTTTGAGCTGGGAAACAGTGAGAGGGGAGGTCAGAATGACGCACCTGACAATACTCAAACGTCTGTCATTTCACCTCAACGGCGTCTCTTCTTCATGCTGAAATGCGCATTGCTCTATTTTTATGTACTGTAAGCATAACAGACACAACTGAATGTATAAATGCTTCAAAAAACACACACATTGGAAAAGATGATCAGTAAAACTGGCATAATATATGACAAGAAAATCATTGCATAGGGTAAACGTAGGCTACCTATTAAGCTCACCAAAGTCTACATTGAGACATTTTAGTGCACAGGGTATTGCAAGTTATGTTAAAATAAATGAATCTCTCACACAATACTATTTCATATGACAAAGGCATTTCAATTAAAGGGTTAGTTCACCCAAAAAGAAAATAATGTCATTTATTACTCACCCTCATGCTGTTCCACACCCGTAAGACCTCCGTTCATCTTCGGAACACAAATGAAGATATTTTTGTTGATATCTGATGGCACAGTGAGGCCTGCATAGCCAGCAATGAAATGTCCTCTCTCACGATCCATTCATTTACTAAAAACATATTTGAATAAGTTCATGTTAGTACAGTGGTTCAGTATTAATATTATAAAGCGACAAGAATATTCTTGGTGCGCCAAAAAAAAAACTAAATAACGACGTGATGGCCGATTTCAAAACACTGGTTCATGTATGTTCGGAGCGTTATGAATTAACGCGTCGAATCAGCGGTTCGGAGCGCCAAAGTCACGTGATTTCAGCAGTTTGGTGGTTTGAATCACGATTCAACACGCTGATTCAAAACACTCCGATTGCACATTAACTGATTTAAATATATATATATATATTTTTTTTTTAGTAAGTGAATGGATCTTGACAGAGGAAATTTCATTGCTGGCTATGCCAATAATATTATTATGTCTAACGGGTGTGGAACGGCATGAGAGTGAGTAATAAATGCCATTATTTTCATTTTGGGGTGAACTAACCCTTTAAGATGTACATCATTAAATGCACAAAGTCTGGCTGTGCTTAATGGGTACATGTTTGTACCCTTTAAGCACACCCCTGTTGCCATCAAGCTCACAACATGTTTTTTTTGTTGTTGAAAATTTTTAAAGAATAATTTTATAAAGATGAACTTGAAGTGACAACCATCAGTTAATATTTAAAGTCTGTTTATGAAGTATTCACATAGATGTTCAGTGTGGATGAGCTTAAAAGGAAGCACACTGAGCTTTATTGGAACAGCAAACTTTTTCATCATGTATTGAGTATATTGAGGTCATGTATTGAGGTCATGTATTAAGTTCATACATATTTTAATATGAACAGCTATTGTTTAAAAAATATCTATGAAATGATTCTTTTTCTTATTGATGTCACACTGCAGCTGTGATTTTCATAGTAGTGCATCGTTTAAGCTCACCTTACAATAATATTAAGTCTTTAAAAATGACAGCAGTGTAAAACCACAGAACATCAATAAACTGTAAATTTATAATACAATGGATTAAAAAGGGCAAGCCGACTGTTATTAGTGTAGCACAATCTTATACAGCTAGTAAGCTAACAATGTTTTGTAGCATCTGCGCTATGTTGCTAAAACTATCTTTTGGATCTAACTGTAATTATTTCCCACATCCAGGTTCCAGGTTATAATATGCAAAAGTCTAAACATGAATCTCTTAATTTTGCAGTAAGAAGTTATACTTATCCAAAATAAAGGCTTAAACATCTAAACAATGCACAGAAGAGGGGCTCCTCTTCTGGTGAAAGTTTTCAGACAGCTTTTAAAATGGCCACCAGATAGTGTGAACACACAGATACCCATATCTCAGTGTGCAATGGTCTGAGAAGCTTGACATTACATGAGGTATATTGTAACAAACACATCAATTGGTTAAGACATCAAGTAGGATGATAAATTATTTTTTTTCTTTTTATAATCTGAGCTCAAAGATAGTAGTGTGCTTAATGGGTACTTGAGCTTAATAGGTACGTTTACCCCTATCTCATTTAAGGTGGTGGAAGCCATTGAAATTAATATTCATATTTTTTATGCACACTCATTTACTGTAGTAAAAGCATTAGCTGAATCAACACAGCAATTTACAGAAACAGATCATCTATAGATGGTGTATAATATATATTCCAGCAGCTCATGATAAAATGTACATTTGATGACAGTAGGAATCCACATAGCTTTCACAGTACAGTAAAGGCCTGTCAACATGACATACGCTGCAATATGACCATTCTGTACGGCAAGACACATCTTAAAATGGATGTACGTGTGTGTAAATCCAGTATTTCAGCGTTTGACTGTGCATGAATGTATTCAGGGAGTGTTAAGCTATAAGGTGGCTCGCTGTTTTTCATGAAAATAAATGAAGCATGAGGAGGTACGCTGAGGTTTGCTGGGGTGTATGATCATGCAAGGTCTATCAGCCAGTCAGATTCAAGTATTTTTCCAAAGCTAGTTATAATGCTTGATAATTCACCGGCCATATATTTAAACACAGACCCTTAATCTGCTTTCATTTAAAAGTAAATGAAACAGTGCTGTGATCAACAGAGCTGCTCTTTAACAGGCAGAAAATGGGACTCCCACTTTGTCCCCCACCCCAGCTCTCTTGGCTTTTGTGCAGCTGTCAGCGCTAAGCTCCACTGCCATGGAAGACACGCCATCGTAACGGCACACAACCATACAAGCACCTCTTCTGTGGCTAAACCTACAGAAATAGAGAAAGAAGAGAGAAGCCAAAGGAGAGACGGGAAGGCTTGTGCATGCAGCGGTGTGTGTGTTGAGAGAAATTGAAAGCCAGAGAAAATGAGAGCAGTGTGCAGAAACTACTTTGAAACTAGCTTACCAAGCTACAAGCTAATTATAATTTAGAGTCTACAGTCGAACAGAAAAAACAGCTAGCTACACTACAAGCTACTAACAAATAGAAGTTAACAACATTAATTTAGTTAAACATTATGCTAAAAAAATATATAAAGAGAATCTAATTGGTGAATCAACGTTTTAATCTGTACATTTTCCAATGACCAGTTATTGGTAATCATTTGCAATGTATGATTCTAACAAATACATTTTCATGTTTTAAAAAAAAAAAAAAAAAGAATAGTACATTTATTACTGTACTGCCAACTAAAATGTAAGCCCATTAAACTTTAGAGACATACATAATTTATTTTAGCTTCATATTGAATTAATGCAATAAGTTGGTAGATTTTGTTGCATTCAATCGATTATATGAAATATCTTCAGTACCACTATATTTATTTAACACATTTATATCATCACTACAACCGGTCAAACTACTACCGGTTTTTAGTTACACTTTATCTTAAGGTGTCTTTGTTACACTGTAATTATTATACATACTGTACATAAGTACTGAGTAATATTAAGTAACTACACTTCACAATATTATTCTTTTTACAGTATTTTTGATTAAATAAATGGAGCATTGAGTGAACTTACTTTTTTACATGAATTTACATGAACAGAGAAAAACCTATCATAAATGTTATGTACATATACTTTTGAATACTAATAAGACCAGGCATCATTTTCATCTGAACAGAGAGATTCTGAGTGTTCCAGAGTTAAATATGAAAGAGAGGACCATTCAGAAAAGTGTGTTTGATTATTCCTCCAGGCCTGGCTGTGACATTAAAAACATGCAGAGATATATTGTTTGGTCACACAACACTGCATCTCTCCAGAAAAAAAGAATTTGCTACTGGAAAAGCATTGCTATTTTGAAGACAGCTGAGCTGGTGTCGGGCTTACTGAGAAATGTGTTGAAGTTAGTAGCGTAGCGTCACTACTTTTAGTTACCAGCACTCTATGGGAGACATTTTTTCCCTTCATCCATTAGGTTTAGTTTGTTAATATGGGGATTTGAAACTGAGAAACTGTGAGGCAAGAGACGGCACACTCAGCTCCGCCTGTCCTGCTAACAGTGGCATAATTCACAAGCCCACTGAAAATCCGCACACGAAAGGAGATTATGAGACTCTCATTTAGTTCCACATCAGCGCAGAATATCTTCATTAGAGTTTCTGGTCTTTATGGTGAAAAACTATCAACAAAAAGTCACATTTGTTATATGTACTTAGACAAAGACATAAATCCTGTACGTTTTTTCCTTGAAGTTACCTTCCATAGTCTTAATTATACTGCGCTTGCTGCCATACCCGTGGGTGATCTTCGACGTGGGAGAGCTCGAAGTTAGCAGTAACATTCATCATTTTAGATTTTCATGACATTCGAACGCTTGACTAAGCTAAAACATATATTTGGCTTCCTCTCTCATGTATACTCAGGCCTATGTGTCAGTCTCTCCTGGTTTGCCTACCTCACAGGACCGTCTTCATTACTGAAGCTCTCTGTGGTTCTGCTGTGTGCACTTGCAGTTCTGTGCGTGGGCTCCTCCCAAAACAAACGCTTGCGCACAGAGAGAGTGTCAGGTTTGTCAGTATAAACCAGAGCTATTTATGTTCAATTAGTGGATAATTTGTTTTTACATTTACATTCTCTGCTAATTAAAATGTTGCCTTCTTGCATTACTTTGTTAGTGAAGCTAATAAGAATATGATAGAACAAGGAGATTCATCATCAGGATTTTATAGAGGCCCTTTGCTGCCACATTGGGTACAAAAAAATCATGATTGGTAATCACAATTTTGCAGCGGTTGAAATTGAGGTATAGGCCTATGGGATAATGAGATTAAAAAAAAATAATAATAATCAAAATTATGGTAAAAAAAAGTCTAAATTATGATTAAAGTCCATTTTGGCTTAGAATGAATGAATGAATGAATGAATGAATGAATGAATTTATTTTTATTTCGAGCAATATATAAAGACACATAACAAAGGCAATAAAGAAGCATTATGAGTCTGTACAACTAGTTAAATTCATCATACTTTAACATCACAATTCCAACTGTTGCTCGAAAAGGAGTGGGTAGAAGTTAACTTATTTAAACCCACCCCGGTTACAATTTAAAACAGGAAAAACAACAAAACAAGAAAAGGAAAAAAACAAAAACAAAACAAACAAACAAAAAAAAATTACAAAGATAAACAAAGGTAGTGCTTCCTTAATTATTGACATTATCCAAACTTTCCATTACAATTTGATATATATTCATATGAAAAAACTCCAAAAAGAAAAGAAGGGGAAATCCCCCCAAAAAGCAAAACAAAAAACACATTCCTTAGATACACACCATATATTACCGCATGTAACAATTATGATAATATCAACAATGATAATCAGAATACCTACGAGGTAAGATAACACAGACTGTGAATTCATAGATCTATTCTATTATAGTAATACCATGAGAATGCCATGAGATAAAAAGTTGAAATTGACATAATTGATGTTCTTTGTCAAAATTATGACTTACTACATAATTTTGGGTTAGTATGTTATAATTTCGCCTTTTTATCTTATAATTATGATTAAAAGACCATTTCTATTTATGCAATGTGTAGTAGGCTATAATAATATAAATAAATCAAATCAAATTCCGATTTAAAATCCACAATATCAAACATGTTTGATAGATGTATTGTATTGATACAATATCAAACATGTTTCATACGGTCAGGGCAGCCTGATGTATCCGAGAGCAGGAGGTTTAAGATTTGATCTGTAAATGCCTCACATTACCAGATAATCTGTGCCGAACATCAGAACTGACCGATGCCCTGGACACAGTTTTTTTTCGTTTCTTTTCAGAATGTTGCGCATAAATCAGCCTGAAACTCCAGTAGTCTGAGCCCAGCCTAAGGGTTCAGGTGTTTTTTTTTCCACATTGGTAGAGGCATTTAAAAATTCTCAAATGTCTGTGCCATTAAGTTAGATGTTGTAATGTTCAGGTAGCAGCTATAAAATATTGATAATGTTATTAAAACATGATCATTATTTTAACTCAAACGCTCAGCTATCATTATCCCAGCCTGTGTTTCCTTGTCTTGTGAGGACTTTTGTTATTTCCTGTCTTGTGTCATCTTTTGTAGTTCTTTGTAGTCTTTATGGATGATTAGTTTTCCCCAGGTGTTGCCTATTAGCCACTCCCCCTTGTTAACCTTGTTTCCCTTTGTGTATATATTCCCCAGTGCTTCAGGGGGTATTCCAGAAAGCAGGCTATGTGACATACCCGGGTATGTTTAAAAGTAAGTGGATAACCTCAACTTTCGGTTCCAAAAACAAAGGTAACTTTCAGGCCATAGCAACTCACTCTCTGAACATAACCTGCTCCAGAGGTTTGAGTTTGCTTAAGAGGTATGCAGATGTTTTTAATATAACCATATTTGTTTCAGTTATATAATATACAATATTATATATTAATTCTAAAGAATTAGAAATAAAAATTATAACAAGGTACTGTTTAAATGTTAATTCAGTTCAAATATATTTATTATTTATTTATTGTCATCTCACACATGGATCTACATTCAATGAATTAGCATCAAATAAACAATATAATCCTTATGCTCAGTGAATAAAGATTATTAAACAAAGACATTGAAAAAATGATCGCATAACCACCAAATAGGTGGCGATGTGCACTAAGTAGGTTATGTAAATCGCCATTAAACAAAAGTAGAAGAGGAAGTAGAATGGCAGCCTTTTTCTTTAGCGTCTGTTTCCATGGTGAATCATCGATTCGTCGCTCTGTTGAGAATGTCTTGTGTGTTAACCATAGAGGTGTTAACCAGGAACATACTCTGAGTTGTCTGAACTTACTCCGGGACTCGTTTTTGGAACAAGCATGGTACACCTCGAGTAAGCATGGTTTGGGTTAATCAACCGAGAGGTATATGTGACGGTAAGTTAACCTTGCTTTCTAGTTGTTGTTCGTTCTGTGACACTGTCAGTCTGTTTTGCTTTTTGTCTTTGTCTGTTAATCAGTTCAGTTCAGGGCCACGTTCAAGTTCAAACATGTGCGCAATGTTTTGCTACGTTTCCGGGTTGAATAACATGTTTCCTGGAAATGGTATGCAACGGGGTTTGAGATACGTTTTCTCTTGTTTGGTGGGTGTGTCAAATATGTCAGCCCAATATAAACCATGCTGTATTAAAGGCCCACTGAAGTGCTTTGAAACACGCAGCATTATTCAATGTGTTGATGTAATTTCCCCTAAAAATGGCTCCAGCTGCTAGCAGCTCCTCCCCTTTTTTGAAACAGCCAATAGCGTTTTGTTAATATCACAGTTTGACTAGAGCCTTTCTGTTTGGTAAAACCAGTTTCCTCCTAATCTCTGACCGTTTATCATCATAATCTCCTCCATATCGCTTTGAAATACAGCATTCTGTGCAGAATTTAAATGGGTCCGATATGTTTTGTTGTCTGCGCCGACTCGCGCATATGATCTGGGGCCTATACCATGAAGCCGGTTTAGCTGGGTAGCCAGATATGTTTAAGCTTCGTTTGTGCCAATCCTGGGTTTTAGGTACCATTAAAGTCGTTTGGCTTTTAGCAGTGTTCATCTCCATAGTAACTTACGCTCCACGGCTAACCTGCATTCTGGGTTGAGCGAGCGGAGCTTCATCAAAATCTGTGATTAATTTTAACGGAAGTGAGAGACTGTAAGTTGGGACAGGTGGGATGCCTGGTGCTCTTTTTTTGATCGCCTTTTTTGTATCATATATTTAAGTAATTATCATAAATTAGGTATCATTTGAAAGCTTACAAACTCAAAATTCACCCTGTGAAACCCGTTTTGAAATCCGACATTGTGTTACCATGGAAACGGTACTCTAAATTATTCTAGCGGGCTCCTCCCCAAGTGGGCGGTGTCATGTTTCATATTACAACAATTATTTTAACTACTTTATAATCAAAATCTTTTCCAATCTTGACAAAACACATATTGTCGGAAATGTCTGAGTCTCAAGGGTCTATATTTGATGACTGTTTTGTGATGGAAGTGATATTTGGACAGAAATTTACAGGAAAATGCATTAAAAAAAACAATCAATGGAATTTGAATGACACCCGGTGGCTATTTTCGGTATAGCGCCTAAACAAAATTTCATGGGAACTTCAATTTTTGTGATATCAACTTCAAATTTGGAACACAACTTGGTTAGACACATGGCTTTGATTTTATAGTAATTTTATAGTAAAAATGTTTTTGTAAAATATATATTTTATATGAATTAAAAAATATTTAGTAGAGTATTTTTCATTTACAGTAAATTTAAACTTCAGCAATAATCTGCAGAGTATCTTCTTTAAAACGAGACCAAACTTTGGTCTATATTCTAAAGCATTCTTGAATAACAGCCCTTTAAGTTTGGATAGTGCATTTTCATGTGTATTCTCAAAAAGGGGGGTGACAGTTAAGGGGTTAAGGCTAACATAGTCATACTAAAAGCTAAAAAAACATCAATTTTGATTTCAGGGGGCCTTTAAAGAGACAGTTTGCACAATAGGTCCAAGTAAAGTTGTTTACAAATGTGTCGGCTGGAGCTCGGTATACGCAACAATTGAAGATATTAGAAGACCTGATTGTCGAAAGAGTTTTATAGTAAAAATATAGCATATCAACATGATGTAGCTGTTTATTTTCAGCTTCATTGCAAGGCAAGTTTATATACCAAATTTAATACACAATGGTAATTAAGTGTTTTACATAAAAATGAGAGAGAAAATACAAGGTATTAAAAAAGTAAGAACTATAAATTAAATTATTTAAATAATTATTTAATTATTTGATTACCAGGAGATAAAAAAGTTAATTAAATGGTATGGGGATGTTCTCTTTTATTCTGGACGGCAAGGGCAATGATTGCATCGAGCGTATTTTGCAGTAGCCTATTAAACATGTATTTATACCGAAAATTCTTCAAAAAGAACACAAAGAATGGCATTCTCTGCCAACTCTTGCGTCAGCAGAACAGGGTGTTCAACACCATTTCTGTTTAAAAAAAGTTTTGCAACATATCGGGCTGAATGCAGCCCAGTTCAGTTTTCCTCCGCCCCTGCCTGTTTGTTTCTATGGTTTCTGATTGATTGTTAGTTTGGTTTAGGTGTGTCTTGTTAATTTTGATCCTTAGTCCTGTCTATTTAAACCCTTTGTGTTTTTCAGTTTGGGGTGAGTACTTAATTTAATATTTTGTTGCGTGTTGTTGGGTGTTCTTTTCTTGTTCCTTATGATTTTGTATCTGTAAGTTTGAATTTAGTTAATAAATACTGCTGCACTTGGATCCTGCTATCTCATTTGATTCAGCCACCAGCATTGTGACATCAGCAAGATTTTATTGCATGACAGAAAAACTGGCTGTATAATGTGACAGTTTATGTTAATGCCTGCTATAGCAACACTGAGAATGCAATGTGTACTTGCTTTGAGTTTCAGAATGCAATAACGAAGTGAATTGTGTCGCTAGAAGCATCTGTATTCATACTTGCCTAGAGTAGCTTTAGGGCCTTATATTTCTGACATGAAAACCACGGTTGTGATACTCCCTCAGTAAGAATCTTTTGCAAAAGATAGAATGGTTTCTTATAAATAACCATTTATCCATTAAATATTTAACACCATGCTAATAAGGGCTAAACTAATGTGGCTGAACGTTTTAAAAATGTATTAACCAAATAAATCAAATTTGTACTCAACAAAGAGACATAAAAGCCAGTGGAATAGAGTTAGACAGTGGAGGCATTTAGATTAGTTTCAAACTGTGCATATTCCGTAAACATCAAACCTGAGGAGAAATTACAGGCTTTTGAATGACAGGTAAATATTAGCAGTCAAAATGTGTCAGGTATTGGCGTTGATTGTGTGTTAACTCCTCCCTCTTCAACCCACTTCCCTCTCCGAGGTGTTTCCCCTCCGAGTGAGCCCCCCTGCAGCTCCATCTGTTGTAGCTCTTTGTGTTGTTCCCTGTAGAACAGAGTTGGAGGACAAGTTTATCGCTTTAGATTGTGCCAACAGGAGGCTTTGTTTGGAAATGGCTTTGATTCTTCATCTTGCTCTCTGAATAAAAGCTCCAACACACACACAAATGACTCGGGGAAGAAACTTTGGGCTGGCACACGTCTTTCCATTTTGTCTAGATGTATGTCTTTGGGTGTGCAAAAGGTTTGTATGGGTCACCTCTACAAACAGATTACGGATGCGTGATCATGATTGTCTTGCCATCCCTCTGGTTCCTTTTGAGATTGGGCTACTGAGAAAACAGAAATAATGTCAGTCATTCACATGTGGTTTCTCGGTTATCTAGTTCTGTGACCCCTGCCTAACCGGTGGTAAACTACTACATCATTAAACCACTAATTAAACTTGCAGTTATAAAACTACTAAACTAGTAGTTTGCTAAAAGTATACTTCAAAGTGTACTTAAACCAAAAAACGTGCTACAAGTACAGTATACCTATAAGTTCACTTGTTGTATAGTTGCACTACAGCACCTCTCTTCCCAGTCCGTCAGTAATGCTCTGTCTTTATGAAGCCCCTCCTTCTGAAAAGTGCAATGTACTCTGATTGGTTGGCTGGACCAGTGCGTTGTGATTGGTAATCTGCTTCGAGAGTGTTTTTTGGAAATGTCACGCCACCATAACCCTTACCATAACCACGAGTTTAAACACACTACTAATGCCTTGGGCGAAACTTATTTAAATGAGGAGTACTGTGAACCAGAAGAAAACCCAAAACTACAATCAAGGTGTTTCAGAGAGTTCAGAAACGTGACTATCAGCTTGTAAGCTTGGAGCTCAAACATGAGCCCAGCCCTTCCAATCATGAAATAAAGAAGACTTTTGAATGTTTTGTACATTAATAACCTCACGCATTATGTGGCTATGTGATCACTCATCGTGGAAAAACTGCTTTAACGATAAATTGACTGCATTTCTTGATAAATTGACGCAGTTCGAGTCCTGTAACAAGTATGACTTTATTGGCGTTTTGTTCAACAAACTTTTGCCATTGCAATTAATGAAATCTCTTTTTTTAATCTTTACAATAATGCAAAATGTTTAATTGTAATGGACGTATTGCACAGGCTTTCGGAATTGATGACCGGCTCCATCTGTTTATTTGGCAGTATAAAACTTCAGATCAGGGTTTTTTAACTTACTAGAGGTGCAGAACGTCACATGGCAACTTTTCGGGACTGCACCTAGCAAAAATAAATTGTAATCAATCATTACAAAGAGTAAAGATAAAGCGTCTAACAAGGTCTACGTGCATTAATTCTAGTGGCTTGTTTTCCCCACGGCATAAGCGGATATGACATTTTTGTGGGCGTTCCCAGTAATGCCGACCAAGTCTAATATTTTTTAATTGCAAAATATATTATCACTATAATAATCTGAGTGAAAGGTTTATGGCATTAATATTGCACAATTTGTCATGAACTTTTATGTCATGAAATTTCTTGTAAATTCAGATCCCAAAACATTCTGTTAATTTTAAGGTTTAAATAAGATTTTGAAAGGCAGATTTTTAGTGTGGTCTCAAGCTTTTGGACCCCTCTGTAGGATTTGCAGATGCAGACTGTTCTTAGAAGTGGATTGTTTTGTCTCTCTCACAGATCTCATGGTATACAGTACATGAGCCAAACCAATGCAAAATAATAATTAATACAAAAGCTTGTGACACTTAGTGACACCGAAGTATATTTTTGGATAAATGAAAGGCGCTTCATTAAAATGCAACGCTAGTTGTCTGTGAGATACTTTAATGCATTTTAAGTTAGAAATGTACACGTGTATCAAGCAACCATGACCTTGAAAGAATCCAGCTAGTTTTAGCTCTCTCGATATTGTGTTCAGTGACTTAAAAAACAAAGGATGATAAATGTAGACGTGAATATGTACTGGACTTAATTATGCCATTTTTAAATAACACATTTTTACTCTTAAATAGAGCTGCATGATTAATCGTTAAAAGATTGTGATCTCGATTCAAACACCCATGCTATCTTATTCCTAAATTAAATCTTTGACAAAATCACACCGACATTCAAATCTGTGTTGGTGCTGCCGCTGACCCAGAGAGAGCAGTTGTCATTTATACGTATGAAACGGCTTCACAAACAGTGTTTTTTTCACAATATCATTACTTTTTTACATTTATCATGTTATGTTCATATGGTCTCTTTTTAGTTCATAAAAATTTGATACTTAAGTGGTCTTAAGACTTTTCCTCTCTGAAAAATGTTGCTTTCAACACATTTGTATGGAAATGGATGCTTTACCTTTCAGCTACAGGGATTGTCATTTCCTCTATTTATTTATTTTTCTGAGGCTTTCTGATGCTTTACAACTGCCTATATTGTTTGTTCTGTAATTCTCCCATTTTCTCCTCCTCTGATATTCAGGTAACCACAGACAAGCACTTTTCCCCCAGCCTGAAATGCATTTCCCTCCTTTGTAAATCAGTAAATGTTTTGCTGCATTTTGGGTATTTTTAAAGGCGGACGCATGGCATGTTTTGATCCATTGACCCTCTCTCTCTCTCTCTCTGGGGTTGGTAAGATTTATTTAAAGCCACTAGAGGTTGTTTATTCAAAACAAAGGCATAGCTTGATGAGCTTTTATTATGCCGCGGACGACCGCTTGCGCTTCCGCCTTTTCCGGTCATGCATATGTATTGCTGTTTTATCATATTAGATTCATTATTTTGGTGTGTTGAAAGTAGGGCTGGGCGATATATTGCATGACATTGTTAGGCGCATCTAGTCAGTAAAGCCGGTTCCTTGATTAGTAGTAAATCGCCATCACCTGCTTTCAGATAGCACGGCATTTACTACACAGAGCCGTAGTTCACTGACAAGCTGAGCCATATCGCATTAATTATCGCAGGCGATACGTCTGTGATAATTAATGCGATATGGCTCAGCTTGTCAGATATTCTCTGCGATTATTACAAATCACCAGAGCTCCCCACATATACTAATATACATATACTTGTGCAACATGGACTTCAATGTTTATTTTGTGTGACTTTACCAAAGCATTTGATATGTATTCCTCCAGTTGCAAGCCTGTGCGCTTTACCTGACGGTTCAAGGTTAGGCCCGGCAGCTGCGCACGGACTGGGACTGAACATAATTCAGACTGACAAAATAATAAAAATGACATTCTTCTTCTTTTAAATAATAATAAAATTGATAATAATAATAACGACATTCTTCTTCTAAATAACAATAAGCGTCATTAATTATACAAATCATAATAATAATAAGAATCTAACTGTCATGCAATTATATTAATGTGAATGAATGGTACTCCACATCACATCCTTATCACTATTGTACACCCCAATACATGTGATGTGATACGAAATTAAATGCATATTATTTCAAAACACGTGCTGTAAAATAATGAATTGTGATAGGTAATTTCTCATCCAAAAAGCTATTTAAACTGGATTTCCACTTTACACCTTTTTGTGGGCGCTTTTAATCCCACTCTTTAAACTCCCAAATAAAACAATTTAGTTTTTTTTCCACTTCCCTGGTGATGGTCTCGATCTCCACGTCAGAGAAGTTTCGCTTCATTGCCGTCTTCCGAGTGTCCATGGCGTAAAATGAGGGCGTAGGGGAGGCAGAGACTTGAATATATAGGGCGTGTTATTCTAATGACGATCGTTTTCAGCCGCGGTATTTATCAAGGGCAGGTTTTGCGTACGCCTGGATTTCAGAGGTGCGCACAGCTTCATAAATCAGGTGGTGAGAGGAGTGTAAGCATAATCTTACGCCAACATATACGGCCGTTTCTACGCAAGATTGATAAATGAGGGCCATTGTCCGTTAATCCAGTTCACGTGTACATATATCACTTGTTGACGCTTTCACGCCGGAAAAAGGCAGGTAGTGACCTCCCAGATTCTGGAGCAGGCGACAGCTTGCCCAGAACAACAAGTCCACCCATCTCTTAGGATGCCAGTAATCCACCTCCAATACTGATCTGTAACACAGAATACTGCGCACACACATACAGATATCCAGTCTCTCCAAGGTTGGAGTTGGTTGAGCTCTGGTCCTAACCAGAAAAAGTTTCCCAAAACACAATGATAACATGTGCCTTCTCTCAATGAGAGGTACAGACAATAGTACAGGCCATATTCATACAATTCTTTAGTGTTTCAGTAAAAGGAAATATAAAATGAATAAAATATAATAACAAATCCATATTTCATATCTGGAAGCCGGGCTAAGAGAGCAAGCACTGTTACTGCACTCCTATCAGGTTAGGGGTGTATGATACCTCCAAAATCCAAACACATGACTGAAATCAAGTGTTTAGTGACACATCACGCATCCCTAGGACAGACCCTCAGTCACCACTCAGAGACCAAATACAAACTTTAGAAAACATAAGAAACAACAATCATTGGTCCTATTGATTCAACTGAAAAGAATAATTAAAATCATAATAATGTAGGAGGATAAATGTTGATTAAGGCTTTGATTATAAATTTAATTAGGATGTATACAATTATATTTAAGCGTCAGTGGATTTCCGAATCCAACCTTTCAATATATTAAAGCGTCTATAAAATAAAACGGAAATTGAGGGTAACGCGGGGATGATGTCATTGATATGCGATGCACAGACACGGTCCGTGTTCTGGGTAAAGTTACTCTGGATTTAAACATTCTTGGAAACATTTGGGATAATGCAAGTACACAAGTCAACAAAATATACAACATTGTTCTATTGGTTTTTGGATATTTTAATCCAAAAATCTTACATATTGTTCCTTTAATGTTTTTGAAAGACTGAAACACTGAAATGGTTGCATTTATTTGATGTAAAATACAGTAACAGTAATATTGTGAAATATAACAATTTTAAATAATTGCTTTGTATTTTAATGTATTTTAATTTGTATATTTGTCAAATGTGATGGAAAAGATGATTCATTACTCCAGTCTTCAGTTACATGAACTTTTCAATAATCATTTTAACATGCTTATTTAATGCTGTAATATACAGTTAAACAAAACATTAAAACCCCATACTTTCGAATGAAATAGGTACATTCATTTATTATTCTTTTTGTAGATAGTTATTACTCATCCTCCTCCTGCACTTTGCATCTTTAGGATTGCGCTTGGCTGTCTAGTAAGACCGCAAATGTCCTCTAGCGGTGTGGCGAAAACTAGAGCCAGATGCATGTTGGGAAGGAGATGGAATCATCTGGAGATGTCAGGCTTGGCTTCCTGTATGAAGGCAGCGTGTATGTCTTTGCCAGACTGGAGAATGAAGTCTTTGATCACTATGTTGGGCAAAGCTTTAGTGCCCCCCTCTGCCAATTAGCAGGGCAGTGTCCCAACTGTCTCCTGCCAGTCATCTCTGCCAGTTTGGATGATTACGGCTTGGTGTGCCACCACCCAGGTCAGAGAGGGCGTAGCGATGTAACAGACTGTGCTTCTGTGAACAAGACAGTGTCTCCTCCCTAAACTCAAAGAGCTGTGTCTTCTTCTGTCTTCGCTTTATTGGTTTGTTTTAACTCTGTCCATTTCCATTTTTAGGGTCTATCTCAGCACTGCAGCAGCTTTTCTGTCAGCTCTTGTTCTTTGTTGCATTTGAACAAGGCCAATCGGTCTAGTGCTTGTGGCGTTCAGGTCTAGAGGGGTTGTACGACTCTTTCCCGATAGATGCTTCTGCTGCCTATTATGTTTCAGCGAGGCATGTTGACATTTCTGGAGCATTTTAGAGATGTTATGTTTAAACGTTACCCATGGGTGTATTCCTGGTAAGAGACAGGCATTAAGAACGGTTTGGGAATGTAAATCTGTCATAATAGCTTGGCATGCATTTTTAAAAGCCTGTTGTGTTTTGAGGGGTATAAAACAGCTGTGGAGACGCACTCTGTATAAATGTGTTTGCGTGTGCTGGCAGGTTTTCAGGCTTTTATACTGAAAAAAAAAAAATGGTGGCCTGTCACTGGGAATGGAAGATTTTAACATTGATGGAAACCAACAAACTTGTGTATGTATTGACACACACATTTGCATGCTTATATTTAGATAGAATTACAGAGACTTCCCTATGGCTCAACCTAAACATCTGTCATTTGAATAAACAATTCACAGGCAAATGTTTAGTTTTTTTAAAGAATGCATTTCATTTAAGAGTTGAAGTAAGACTCTTAAGGCCCTCAAAGACAGTAAGATTTGTGACACCAGACTATAGGGCTGTCATGATTTTTTATTAAATTCAAGTACTCAATAATTTTATTTTTGATTAACCGCTGTAAATGGCGCATTCCAAGGACTAGAAATGTCTCGGTTACATATGTAACCCTCGTTCCCTGAAGGAGGAAACGGAGACGCCCTCCGACGAATAGGAATCTCGCTCGCGAGAGCCAATCTACTTCGAGTGTAACTAAACGAGCCAATGCACATTGGCATGCAATGATTGCACCAGGTGCTCATGCCACGCTGTGCGGGTATAAATGAGACGCAGGTGATTGCATCAAATCAGCCTTTTGCTGAGGAGCCGAGTAGGTAGACAGGCACCCCAGCAGGGTACAGAGGACATGGCGATGGGACGTGGTGTCTCCGTTCCCTCCTTCAGGGAACGAGGGTTACATACGTAAACGAAACGTTCCCATTCAGTCGGTCACTCTCGACGCCACGTCGGAGTACCGACGAATAGGAATCCCTACCAAAGCGCCATGGCCTCTGCCCCCATCCAGTGCCCTGTGCCATTATCCCTCACACAGGGAAGTCCATCACTGCTGTTCCGCATGACCCGCTCAGTGATTATTAGATAACACTAGGAAAGTGTGCCCTAGAGAAGGGAATGCTGCGGAGCCCACATCGTACCCCAAAGGAGTTATGTGGAGTACAATGCTGAGCCGTTGCCCGCAACGGAGGAGGGGGCACAGGTCCACTGACGGGAAGGCTCTCCCAAGGGAAAGACACGGGCTTCCCGTAGGAGCGACAGTGGAAAGATATATGGGATCCCTGCAGGGTCACTCATATAACCCGAGCCCAATACCGGTTCTCAAGGATTCAGTGGCAAGGGGCCTGATGCCAGATGTTCCGCCACGTCCGGCACCGAGGGAGATGGAGGACTCACAGAGTTTGCTTCTGGAGAATAAGAGCGCCGGAGCGCAGCAAACCGACAAGAGCCGGGGCCTCTCATTGCTTCTACCTGTTTGAGGTGAGAACACAGGAGGAGACCGGCTCTACACGTAGGCTTTAGAATCTAGCGAACGTGTTGGGTGTCGCCCAGCCTGCAGCTCTACAGATGTCTGACAGCGAGGCGCCACGTGCCAGCACCCAGGAGGATGCAACACTTCTAGTAGAGTGTGTTCGCACCCTGAGCAGACAGGGCACACCTTGTGTTTATAAGCCAAGGTGATGGCATCCACTATCCAGTGGGCCATCCTCTGCTTGGAGACAGCCTTTCCCTTCTGCCGACAGCCTACGCTCCAACCCCTGTTGCAGGAAGGAAAGCACAGACGCGATCGAACATCTTCGGGGGTGCTTGTGCCGAAGTGATGGTGTTCACTACCTCTTGGGGTAAGTCACCTAGAACCTCCGCTCTCCCGTCCAGGGGCCAGACATGAAGCTTCCACAGGTCTGGACGCGGGTGCCAAAGGGTGCCCTGTCTCTGAGTCAGAAGATCCTTTCTCAGAGGAATCGGCCAAGGAGGGGCTGTCGCGAGGAGCGTACGTTCTGGGAACCAGGTCCGGTTGGGCCAGTATGGCGCCACCAGCAGGACCTGCTCCTCGTCCTCCCTGACCTTGCACTAAGTCTGTGCAAGTAGGCTTACTGGGGGAAACGCATATTTGCGCAGCCCTTGGGGCCAGCTGTGCGCAAGGGCATCCGTGCCGAGTGTACCCTCGGTCAGCGAATAGAATAGTTTCTGGGGAGGCAAACCGGTCGACCTGTGCCACCCTGAACTGTCTCCAAATCAGCTGAACCACCTGGGGGTGGAGTCGTCACTCGCCTGGGAGCGCAGCTCGTGAAAGCTCGTCGGCCACACGGGTGTGCACACCAGGGACATGAATGGCCCGAAGCGACCTCAGACACTTCTGACTCCAGAGGAGGCGATGGCGGGCGAGTTGCGACATGTGACTGGAGCGCAGACCACCTTGTCGGTGGATATACGCAACGGTCGCAGTGTTGTCCGTGCGGACCAGTACATCTTTGCCCCTTAACCGTGCTTTGAGGCGGCTCAGAGCAGGATGCACTGCTAGCAACTCGAGGCAATTGATATGCCAATGCAGGTGCGGGCCCGTCCAAACCCCTGACACTGCATGCCCGTTGTACATGGCTCCCCAGCCCATGGCAGAGGCATCCGTGAAAACCACAGCGTGCCTGGACACCTGTTCCAGGGGCACTCCGGCCCGAAGGAACGAGGGGTCTGACCATGGACTGAAGGACTGGCGGCAGGCCGGTGTGATGCTCACTCGGTGAATGCCGCGTTGCCACACCCATCTCGGGACTCGGCCGTGTAGCCAATGCTGAAGCGGTCTCATATGAAGCAGGCCGAGCGTTGTTACTGCCGCAGCGGCTGCCATATGCCCCAGGAGCCTCTGAAACTGTTTCAATGGAACCACCATCCTGCCTTGAAACGTGTTCAGGCAGTTCAGCATCGACTGGACACGCTCCTCCGTGAGGCGCGCTGTCCGTTCGACCGAATCCAACTCCATACCGAGAAAAGAGATCCTCTGCACGGGGGCGAGTTTGCTCTTTTCCCAGTTGACCCGAAGACCCAACTGGCTGAGGTGTCTGAGCACCAGGTCCCTGTGTTCGCACAACTGATCCCTGGACTGTGCTAGAATGAGTCAGTCGTCGAGATAGTTGAGGATGCGAATGCCCTGTTCTCTCATGGGCACAAGGGCCCCCTCCGTGACTTTCGTGAAGACACGGGGGGACAGGGACAGCCCGAAGGGCAGGACTCTGTACTGATATGCTCGACCCTCGAACGCAAATCGCAGAAACGGCCTGTGTCGAGGAAGAATCGAGACATGAAAGTACGCATTCTTCAGGTCGATCGCTGCATACCAATCTTGGGGACGGATGCATTCGAAAATGCGTTTCTGCGTGAGCATCTTGAACGGTAGCTTGTGGAGGCTCAGATTCAGGACTCGCAGGTCCAAGATTGGCCGTAACACTCCTGTTTTCTTGGGTACAATGAAGTACGGGCTGTAGAAGCCGGTCTTCATATCGGCTGGAGGGACCGGCTCTATCGCGCCCTTCGCCAGTAGGACAGTGATCTCCGCACACAGGACATGGGCATCTGCGGCATTCACCAAGGTGAAGCGGATGCCCTTGAACCTGGGGGGGCGCCGGGCGAACTGAATCGCAATGCCGAGCCTGATGGTCCAAATGAGCCAGCGAGACGGACTGTGGAGCGCTAGCCAGGCTCTTAGAGACTGTGCAAGTGGGACCATGGGGACCACCGGCGTACCCACCGTGGGGCAGCGAGGTGGAATGCAGGCACCGGGCTGGGGCGGCTGTCTCGTGGAGGCGGCCCGCAGCGAGGTGTGAGTGTGCTGTGCAACACTTACCTGATTCCACAGGTGGGCAGGAGGAATGTGAGGAGGTCGTCCACTGCTGCCCGCTGGCGAAGGGGGAGGATGAGTGTGGTCCGGCGTTATACAGTCAGTCCCTCCAGAAAAACGCGATTATGCGATCGCGAGATTTAACGCATAATCAGCCAAAGCGGGGGCCGCATTTTTTCAAATACGCCGCACTTTCGCCGCATAAATTGCCTATTTCCGCGTGCAAAATATGCGGGGCTATCATGATTTCATAATCCCCGCATTTTCGTTGCAAAAAAAAAAAATATATTAGCAGAAAGTTGAAAATTTTTCGTTTACTTCACACAAGAGCCGCCATTTCCGCCTATTGCCATGGGAACGTTTTGAGGTGACGTGATTACCCGACTCGAACGTCACCGAAAAGCTTCAAACCCCGTGGAGAAACCATAGATACCGGTGAAACCATGATGAAGCACAAACTCCCATTGGCCAACAAAAATAACAGCAAAAGAGCAAAGCAGTTTCCCTGTGTGCTGACTGATTTCAATACACAGCATCATGAAGCTTTGAAGCGTTATGAATCAATGAGTCGATTCAGCGGTTTGAAGCGTTATGAAGCAATGAGTTGATTCAGCGGTTTGAAGCATTATGAATCAATGAGTTGATTCAGCGGGTTGGATCGCCAAAGTCACGTATTTCAGCTGTTTGACACGCGATCCGAATCATGAATCGACTCGATGATTCATAGCATCATGATGCTGTGTTTTGAAATCAGTCATCACTATATAAGTCGTTATTTAGCTTTTTTTGCACACAATAACTATTATCGTCGCTTCATAAAGTTATTGTAGAACCACTGTAGTGAGATGGACTTTGTAGCGACGTCTTTAGTAGGCTACCTTTTATGGGTCTTGAGAGTGTACATTGTGCCAATGGAGGCCTTTCTGAGCCATCGGAATTCAACTAAAATATCTTAATTTGTGTCCAACAACATAAAGGGAAGTCATTAATGACAGAATTTTCATTTTTAGGTGAACTAACCCTTTAAGAGATTGCACTTTGTGCATTGGAAGCACTCAAATGTCTGTTTTGTATAGCGACATCTGTAAAACAGGAAGTTATTTATTAATTTTTTCAGAAGTTGTAGCATATTCCTTTTGTAAAGCTACAGAACTTGATTGACTAAATGTTTTGTAAATTTGAGCCATTATTAAGGTCTTCAATAAAACAAGATTAGAACTTAAATATTCCAGCACTTTCTGTGATGTAGTGCTTTTTTTCTCTTTCTCATCAAACCGCAGTTTTTGCAAGTTCCCGCAATTTTATCGCATAAAATTGCATAAATATCCCGCATTTTTCATCGCATTTTTTAAGAAAACGTGCCGCAACAATCACAAAAAAAAGCCGCATTTTTTTGGAAGGACTGATTATAGCACTTAAACACAGAAAGAGTCAGATTTTCATTATATGTTCCCTTTAAGTCATTTTAAAGGCTATTGTTCACTTAGGTCTATTTTTATTACTACAACCCCAAATCAGAAAAAGTTGGGACAATATGAAAAAAAAAGAAAAAAAAAAAAGAAGTGATTTCTAAATTTACTTTGACTTGTATTTCATTGCAGACAATATGAACAAAAAATAGTTCATGTTTTGTCTGGTCAACTTCATGTCATTTGTAAATATGCATCATTTCCTGTCATTCAGACCTGCAACACATTTCAAAAAAAGTTGGGACAGTAAATCATTTACCACTTTGTAATGTTGCCATTCCTTTTCACAACACTTAAAAGACGTTTAGGGACTGAAGACAAGTGATGAAGTGTTTCAGGTGTAATTTTGTCCCATTCTTCCTGCAAACAAGTCTTAAGGTGGGCAACAGTACGGGGTCTTCGTTGTCGCATTTTGCGCTTCAAAATGCGCCACACATTCTCTATTGGAGACAGGTCGGGACTGCAGGCAGGTCAGTCAAGTAGGGATGAAACGGTATGGAAATTTCACATCACGATTATAGTGACCCAAATTTTCAAGGTTATCAATATTATCACGGTTTTGTTCAAATGAGATGAAAGTGTTCAAAAAGAACAGATGCACACACTTAAAACATTTTAACAAGTTTTATATTTGAAAATCAACAAACAACAAATAACTAAAGCAGCTCAATGCCCTTTTTTAAGCTAGATTCTATTCAATGGGATTTCCTTCTTTAAAATGGCCGTCGTCAATAGCAACGCATAAATAATAATAATTTGTCGTAAATATAATCTCTAATATTATCTCTGTAAATATATTCTCAAACAATATTCTCATCAGTGTTCAGCAATGATGCATTTTAATCTAGCATATTTTGTGTAAAAGCCCAAATCCTAGTGGAATAATGCATATCCATATTTCCATATGATTTGACAGTTTATTTTATTAAATATCAAAATGTGTGCATCATACCTGACACCTAGATGATCACTTTACAGTCAGTTTTATGACTGTCAAATGCTACTGAAGTTTGAAACGTGTATAACGTTACCAATGTTGTATGTAACTTTAGAGACGGTCCCTAAATTCGCCAGCGTTATGCCAGTCATATCAGATGCGCTGTGGTTCTGCTGTATTTTTTAAAACCATTTTTGCTGCTGAAATAGAACAAAAACAGTCAACCACTGTATGATGAGTGAATCTCCTGCATACATCCCACGTTTATCTCCGCTTTTAGTGTAGATTTCAGCGAGTGAGAGCGGCACACGCTCTGAACAAAACTCCGCTAATCTGAACGCCTCTGATTATGAGACATCATAAACTCAATAGAAACACGTGTGAGTGGTTATAATGCGCAACGCGATTATAACAGATGGCTTTTGAGAAGACAACGTTATAATAAGTTCAACCGCCAGAGTGGCTAACGTTAGCTGAAATAACGTTACACCCGCAAATGGCGGTTGTTAATGTCAAGCCCTGGGCCTGGTTTCCCAATAACGATGTATTTTAGCTCTAAAGAGCGTGTTCTACGAGCGAAGTTACGATCACTCGCAGCAATTCCACGTGCGTTTCCCAAAAATGTACTTAACATGAACGCGCGAGAACGCGCTCTAAGTGCTACTTAATAGTCGCTGTCCATTTGCGAAGTTCTGAAATATAACCTTATATGGAATCGTTTCCTCTGAACGTTTCACCTAATAATTGTCATCTGATGTGGATTAGCAATCAAAACACGTCTATATAAAGCAACTACCTTCAGGCTGAGGCAAAAAAAAAACAAGAAAAAAAAAAAACAAGAAAAGATACCTTTAAAAAAGACGAAATAAATATCCTCATTTAATTCTGATGTGTATTTATAATTTTTTTTGTTTGTAACCTGCCCTCATAAAAAAAATAAAAAATAAAATCCAGTGATCATAAAGTCAGTTTCCACAATAATATTAAGCAGCAGAACTGTTTTTTTTAAGACTAAAACGGCACTTTGAGAAGCTTGATAAATACAATACAGTTAAAATACAATTTATCTAGGTTCACTGCATAATAAATAAATACATTTCTTACATTTATAAAATAAATGATCCTGTTTTAGTGTTTCTAATACAACGGCTGAGGCAGTAACAGCAAATAGAGCTATATATTTGTTGTAGTTTCCATTCACTACTACATACGTGTGACGTATACGAGAACCCGGGAATGTGGAAAGGGTCCATACATAATAATATAATATAATAATAATATAAATATAATAATATAATAATTGCTTGTTGCTCTTTGAATATCATTGTAATTCATAAAACATAAACAAACTAAATCTAAATCTAAATTATTCAAATAATAAATGTGTCCTCACCAGAGACAGTAACACTGAATGCCATATTTGATGATCCAGTGCTGTGGTTGATCTCTACTTGATAAAATCCAGAGTGTTTGATTCTCATGTTGTTTATTATGAGAGATCCAGTCTGATAATCCAGCTGCTGTCTGCCTCCGAATATCTCAGTGAGATGGGGATACAAGATCCTATTTCCAACAGCTTCAGCAATGACTGAACCTGACGCTCCAAACCTCCACTGTATCAGAATAATTCCCTGTATTTGAGTGAAATCAGGGTTTAGAGTGACAGAATCTCCCTCCATCACTGACACTGACTTCAGTCTATCTTCATCAACACCAATCACTCCTGCAGAACAACAGAAACAGTTTCTCAGAGATTAAACTCATATAACACTGCTGCTGTTAGTGAACAAACCTATAGTCAGTAACTGAGATAAGTTTGGTCTTTTAAACACAATTTTACTTTAAATACAGAACAGTCTTGATAAAGTAATGAGAAAATCTCATGTTAGTGGATCTAGAATCTAAGCATGAGCCACATACAAATGAGAAATATTTTTAAAAAGTCAGTGACAAGGATTTTGGAGGAACTGATTTTTTGTTGTTTGCTGTTGACAAACAGCAGAACAGAACTGATTACTGGGGCCTGTACCATGATGATAGTTTAACAAACTCAGGGTTACAGGATATGTTTCGAGTTGACAAACCCCAACCAATCTATTCTGGCTTTGTTGGTCCCATGATGCTGATCATCAGCTTTCTCTGTCAACTCAGGCTTTGATCCTGAGTTTAGGATTTTAGCTGTGACATCAGTAGTGAACAGCCAATCACATGATGTGGATCAGTGAAACTGACATCTACTTCTCACGATAGAAGCAGCAAAATTGATTTATCTCTTCAGCAGAATATTACAAGACTGAAAATATTAAGAATTTAATCAACATTGATAATAATGAGAATATTAAAATAAAAAAAATTATAAAAAAGTGTACAATAAAGTACAATCAAAACCTTATAGTATTATCACAATGCACTTGAATAAAGTTAAAGGTGTAATCTGCCGGTTGTCCTGTAGGTGACCTCATAACTCTGTCTTCTTACGATACACTTAGAGCTTTACGATTACTCCAGAGCACTCGTAGATCTACGATCATTTTCAAGTGCTACTTAAGTTACGATGCTTTTGGGAAACAGACCTTAATATTAAGATCACTCGTACGATCGTTTCTACGATCAATTTAGGCTTACGATGCTTTTGGGAAACCCAGCCCTGATTATTATCCCTTAAACTTCACCCTAGTCTTGTCTGAATTTGTTTGTTCGCTTCACGTTATTATTTCCCAGACGTAGTTTTGGTATTGAGGTCAAAGTCCACTTGCCTTGCGTTCGCAGATGTGAAGTGTTTCCCCTATTACAGCGACTTTCTTCTGGCATGTTCTGCAGACAGGGTGACCATCTTCGATTAAGTTTCCCTCAGGACATTTGTAAAAGCCAAAATATGACCACACCTCAGATTTGGTCCTTTTAGAGGCTGAACAATCCCCCAAGTGCTGTCACTGCCTTCTGCCATTTCTTCTCATTCAAAAACAGCTGTGCGCTGCGCCAGACTGACGCTGACTGGACAAGATTTACAGCGAGTTTTCACAACCGTGATAATCACACGCGGTTTTAATGATAATTAAATTTTATACGATATTACTAACCATCACTAAATTTTATTGTGGTTTATCGTGAAACCGGTAATCGTTTCATCCCTACAGTCAAGTACCCGTACCCTCTTCCTCCGCAGCCAGGACTTTGTAATGTGTGCAGAATGTGGTTTTGCATTGTCTTGTTTAAATATGCATGGACGTCCCTGGAAAAGATGTCTTCTTGAAGGCAGCATATTATGCTCCAAAATCTCTATGTACTTTTCAGCATTAATGGTGCCTTCACAGAAGTGCAAGTTGCCTTTGCCAAGGGCACTGACACAACCCCATACCATGACAGACCCTGGCTTTTGGACTTGTTGCTGGTAACAATCTGGATGATCCTTTTCTTCTTTGGTCCGGAGCACACGGCGTCCATTCCTCCCAAAAAATACCTGAAATACTGATTCATCTGACCACAGTACACGTTTCCACTGTGTGATGGTCCATCCCAGATGCCTCCAAGCCCAGAGAAATCGACGGCGCTTCTGGACACTGTTAACATAGGGCTTCCTTTTGGCACAGTACAGTTTTAACTGGCATTTGTGGATGTAACTACATATTGTGGTACTTGACAAAGGTTTGCCAAAGTAGTCCTGAGCCCATGTGGTGATATCGCTTACAGATGAATGACGATTCTTGATGCAGTGCCGCCTGAGGGATCGGAGATCGCGGTTGTTCAGCTTAGGCTTGCGCCCTTGTCCTTTATGCACTGAAATTCCTCCAGATTCCTTGAATCTTTTTATTATGTTATGCACTGTTGAATGTGAAATATCCAAATCTCTTCCTATCTTTCTTTGAGGAACATTGTTTTTAAACATTTCAATAATTTTCTCACGTATTTGTTGGCAAACTGGCGATCCTCGGCCCATCTTTGCTCCTAAAGGATTAGACCTTTCTTGGATGCTGCTTTTGTACCAAATCATAATTACAATCACCTGTTGACATCACCTGTTTCAAATCACATAATTATTTAACCATTTTACCTCATTACTAGCCCTAAATCCTTGCTCCTGTCCCAACTTTTTTTGAAATGTGTTGCAGGTCTGAATGACAGGAAAGGATGCCTATTTACAAATGACATGAAGTTGACCAGACAAAACATGAAATATTTTGTGTTCATATTTTCTGCAATGAAATACAAGTCAAAGTAAATTTAGAAATCACTTCTTTTTTTTTTATTTGCGTTTTCCATACTGTCCCAACTTTTTCTGATTTGGGGTTGTACAAAAAAATGATTACTTGATAGCCAAATTAATTGTTAGTGACAGCCCTAGACTCTTAAAGATTGATTCAAAACAGTGATTCACAGTTGGCAGTGACTATCTAACAGCCCACCTACCTTCCTTCCTTTCCTACTGTATATGTTACACATCAAGTCTGTTGCACATGATAAATATCAATTGCAATGACCAATTCTGTCATGTGACCAAGGGGCGCATTTAATTAACCAGAGGTCCCTGGGCTACAGGATTACAGTAGTCCAACCCAGAATAGCCATTAGTCAATACTTAGACATTTCAATTTGTACTCATGGATGAATAAATTCAACTGGCATAAATTTAGAAACTTTTCTTCCTTGTTGTTCTAGTTAAAAAAAAAAAAAAGGGTATTCAAAGAGTGTCAAGATATCCCGTTCACACAACTGCATACAATAGCTTCTCGAATACTGTCTGAATGAAAGTGCAAAGGGATCTATCAGCTGTAACCATATAGTGACAGTGACTAAAGTAATATCAAAGATGGCGACATGAATCAAACTGTAAAGTCTAATAACAAAAGTCGAGGTGCAAGTTCATCCATCAAATGAACTGACAGCAGTTTTAATACCTGAGTGAGATTTGTGAGCATTTGAATGGCACGCAGACCACAAAACTTACTGAAACATCTCTGTTGGAAGACAGTGACTCGATTTAAAATCAGATGACATGCAGATTATATCCATTACCTTTTAAGTTCCCATAACCCACGTTCAGCAAAGAGTGGCTCTCTAGCACTGGATGACGTTATAGAAAACAGTCCGGTTACGTTCACACAGCAGGGCTTCACCGAAAATGCAGTTGTGATTCCAGAAAATGTACGGGTGTGAGTTTGATTATTGAATACACCCCTCCCCAGTGTAGGCTCCTGGGCTTTAGCCCATTGAAGCCTGTGCGTTAATGTGCCTCTGCAAATGACAGTTGTGCTACAAGACCATTCGTGATGCTGCAAGTTTGAATCCAGTGCAGATGATACCAAAGAAATTAAATTACAGTCTGGTCATTACACTTTCATCAAAGATAAATTATATAGCTTTAGAATAATATATTGCGCTTTTATTAAACATTTTTTGTGCTTTTTGGAGCTTGTCAATCAGGTTCTCTTTCAGTAATATATTGGATATATTCCATATTTATGCTACCATTCAAAAGTTTGGGGTCAGTAAATTTTTTTTAAAAGAAATTAATACTTTTATTCAGAAAGGAGGCATTGAGTGTGTAAAGTGTACATATAAAGACATGTATATAATGGTACAGAATATTTCTTTATCAAATAATTGCTGGTCCTTTCTGTTCATCAAAGAATCCTGAAAAAAGTATAACGTTTCCATTGTTTTCAACATCGATAATAATAAGAAATATTTCTTGAGCACAAAATCATCAAATTAGAATGATTTTTGAAGGATCATGTGACACTGAAGACTGGAGTAATGATGCTGAAAATTCAGCTTTGCCATCACAGGAATAAATTACATCTTAAAATATATTAGTTATTTTAAATTGTAATAATATTTCACAGTATTATTGATTTGACTGAATTTTTGATCAAATAAATGCAGCCTTGGAGAGCAGTACACTTTTGAACAGTAGTGTATATTCAGGATTATGTATATTGTTTATTACAAAAGAGCAGCCAGTATGGAAGAAAGAAAGTCATATGGCTTTGGAATGACATGAGGGTGATGAATGATGACAGCATTTTCATTTTGGGGTGAACTATCACTTTAAGATCCAATTTCCATGGTCCTTCCCCTTGATCTTTGCACTGGTAGGCTATTCCGGTATGATTGTATCCCATCGCAGCTGACTCTCTTCTTGCACACATTCATTTCATCCTCCTCTCAGCACAGGTATTTCCCACCCCTCCACATATCTCCATGCAGTTTATAGCAAGCAAATGAAAACACTGATGGGAAAACCTCTAAGTGAGTTTGAAATGACCATAAACAAGCTTGCCTCAATCCTTAAAAAATGAAAGCTTTGCCCATTCTGTTTTTAAACTGTTCTGACAGGAACAGCATGCTTTAATTAGTTAGATATTTAGATCTTTGGTTTCTTTAACTGCAGCGAGCTGCTGCTCTGTTGCATTTGTCAATATCGCTCCTTTCATCCAGGTCATCAAAATTCTGTCTTTTCACACTGAAAAAACAAGCCCTTTTATGTAAATACTCTAACTGCTGGGTAGATTGATCAAAACCACTTTGACGCTCTTAAATCTGTGATTAGGCTTGTCGGAAAGTTCCCTGCAATATTAATTTTTCACGGTAGACTTGAACTGTTTCCTCTAAATTGTTTTTTTTTTCTCAGTCAAATACTCTTTCAACCACAGAGTCCACTGGGAAAATGAATTGGAACAAACAATCTAAAACTCAAACATGCTGCAGAGACTATTAACGATTACGTTATAGATCAAACCCACATGGAGATGTGTGCAGTCAGGGGAAAGAACCTGAAAGAAATATAATAAATGTGACTAAACAGTGCAGAATTTCAGATATGTCATATTTAACATACCCCTCAATATATTTCTAACATTTATTATCATTGTTTTAATAAACAATAGATATTAATAATATTATGTTGATGTTACTGTATATAAAGGCAAAATATATGATATTTTACAGAATTGTTTTCTTTTAATTTCTTTTTTTAAATTAATACTTTATACTTTTATTATACTTTTTTTTTTCAGAAAGGATAAGTAATATTGAAGAAAAGTGACCATAAATATAACATTTATATAACATATATAATGTAGAACATTTATAATGTTAAAATAGATCTCTGTTTCTTTTTTCTGTTTCTGTTTTTTAAAATTTTATACTTTCTATTGAGAATCCTGAAAAAAATGTATCATGATTTGCACAAAAATATTAAAGGTGCACTATTTAACTTTTCCGTCCGCTAGAGGTCACCTAATCAAAAAAAAAAAAGGCGTAGCTTGATGACGCCAAGTTTGAGCGCAGAATCTTGTGACATGTGGTCTTCACTTAACAGCCGGTTGAAAAGAATCGGGATAGGACACGGAATCATGTTCATGGATGCCAGGGCCGTTTGAAGAAATTTGGGGTCCCAAGCAAAATGGACATGGAGGCCCCCCCAATACCCCCCCCCCCCCAAGATCCATCGGTAACTTATAAAAATAATGTCATATTTGCAAACTGTCACTACTGTATATCCTGACACTAGCACAATAAAATAAGCTATGAAAAAAGCATGTTCCTCTGCCTCTTTCTGGTTAAATAATGTTTATAATAATAGTTCCATTCCATGTTATTTATGCATAGCATAAATAATAGTTAGTAGGCTATAGCATGCTATGCCACATTCATCAAAACCTATTACAAAGCTATAGCAATGTCATGTCATTAAATACGATAAACAGTGATTCTGGAACAGATCTGCGTCTTCCTTATCCAGTTAAAAAACATATTACAGGATGTAACCATATTCCGTCCGTTCGGAAAAAAAGTTGCACTAACTGTTCGTTACAAGCAGCATTTGCCGTCAGGCAGGTAACAATAGCTAACATAAACATATTTTTGCTGGCCTACCTGCTGCAAACTTACACCATTTTTGTACAAGACAAGTAGAGCTATTTTATCCAGTGTAATGTATCACTTACCACTATCTTGTTTTTTCTTATCCTCCTCCTCTTTTCTCTTTTTCTTTTCTGGCTTCCTGAAGCATAATTCCGCTTCATGATGACTACCGAGGAGGTTTTGTATTTTGCCGGCAGCAGAGATCGCGTGGTTGGTTGGCTGCTGTCAGCGACTACTAAGAGGGGCCCCCTTGAGGGGGATCCCGATAACAGTGTCATTGCACTTTATTGCATTGACTTTCAAAGGGGCGCTCACACAGTTTGTCGTTTCATTTTAATCTTAACCTGTCATTGTCTCGGGGCCCCAGGCCAGCTCGGGGCCCCAAGCAATTGCTTGGTTTGCCTGCCTTGTCACGACGGGCCTGATGGATGCGATTATTAACGTTACTGTAGTATGAAGCAGAGCAGGACCGAGTGTTGTGGAGCTGAACAAGGCCGCTGGAGCGATTGTTAATAAGATGAACGCGACACACGCCTCGCGAGCAGCAGGACTTTTATTATGCCACAGTCGTCTGCGCCAGTGTGTTGAAAATGATGTTATGACATTACTCTGTGCGTTCGCTCAGCGGTTGCTATGACACTTGTTACACACTGCAGTAAGAGTAAAGCGTTTCTGCTAAATAAAACCGGAAACCGAGGGTAACGCAGATATGACGCAATTGACAGGCGACTCCCTCACACGTCCCGGTTCCTTAGTTAAAATAGCAATTTCTCACGATTTACAAATAGTTGGAAACATTTGGGATATTGTAAATACTCAACTGAACAAAATATATAACAACTGTATAGTGGTTTTTGGATATTTTACTGCAAAAATGTTACATATTGCAGCTTTAAGAAATGCAATGGTTTTCAACATTGATAATAGTATAATTAAATAAAATTATAAAATTAAATTTATAATAATAAAATTGTATTTTTAAAAATAGAAAAGTTATTTTTAAAGGGTAATAATATTTCACAAAATGTTTTTTTTTTTACTCTATTTACTGTTAGCATCACATTCTTCAATCAGAAACATTAAAAATTCGTACTAACTTTTGAACAGTAATGTATCATGATATTGAATTGATATTTATGTATACGTATTCAATAAGCATATACTAACCATGTCCAAAAAGCCATAGTAATGGCATGATGTTGTTGTTTATCATCACATTCAGTACATGAAACTAACTCAGTGTTTGTTGCTGATTGTGTAAAGCTTTTACTAGTCATAAACTCAATATTAGAAAGCATAAGAGCAAGATAATTCTTTCAGTTGTATTTAGGGCATGTGAAATAGTACTCGCTGCACCTAATCTCTTTAGCTGTACGTGTCTGCTGTTACCAAGTCTCCTCACATTTGTCCTCATCGTCTTTATCAACTGGAATGCCCTAACATGTACCCACACACATACATGCACACATCCAGGTCTTTGTTTCGAGAGCGGCCCAAGGGAGACCGCGTCTTTAATTTGAGCTGTGCAGGCAGGTGGAGGAGATAATGTTTGTGGGAGGAGAGAAATTCCAGCCACCGCTTCTTCTCCAAATAGCTGCCAGGGGAAGGAAAAAAAACTTGAAGTAATGGATAAACTAATCAACCTGCCAGAGGACACTGTGTTATATCCTCATAAAGACTGGGTTATTCACATCTCTGCGCTAGTTGCTGATTAGCATTGATGCTACATGCCACTTAGCATTAGCTGTAACGTTTCTCTTCTGGTGAGGGGAAAAAACCCAGCAGGACAGAAACAGTGTTGTAACACTATAAGTACATTTATACACATACTGTCACAATAAGCACTTCTGTCGATCACTACTGTAACTGTGACACTTTAAGTTGTTTGTGTTATAAGAAAAGGTGATGCTTCTCACATTGAACCAAGGAGGTCTATAATACCTGAAGACAGCTAGTCATTTCACGCTTTCAAGAGCCCTCCAAAATATAGTAAATATCTACTATACTGGAACCAAAGTGACATCTGGAATAATATAATATATAATTTACACTAACCCGCAGCCTTTGTTCAAGATGAGCCATAAGTGACCTTATAGATATGGATATATAACATAATTTTGAGCTTGCAGAACTTTTACATGCAGTACTCCTGGGCTGGGTTCCCCGATAATGTTGTCTCTTAGCGCACTAAAAAGACTTCAAAGGTATACCATTTCTAGGCGTCCTTTACGAAAAATATGTTTATTCAAGTGTGCTATTAGTATACTTCTTTAAAACGAAAAATAAGAAAGTATACTTTTAGTCTACTTTTTATGTATTTCTCAGACACATACTTTATGTACTTCGCAGAAATATATTTAAAATTACATTTAAGTATTCTTGACTTATACTGACAGGAAAAAGTCTAAGTATATTTGGCCTTTACTTGTACTCCAGTAATCCATGTTTCGACTGTTATATGCTAGGGGCGCTATTAAAGATCTTTTGAAAGAGTACAGAATCTCAGAATCAAAAACACAGGCGAAGACACACAACACTGTTTGACATTATGGAATGAAATGTCGACCCCTTTAAGAGGAAATGACAGAAAATTTTGTGAAAATTATCAAAAATGCTGACTGGCAACTATTTTTAAAGGGGTCATGAACTGGCTCTTTAAAAATGTTTAAACTGTTGTCTGAGGTCAACTTATGACATTTGTGTGGTTTTCACATTCAAAAACATGATAATGAATAAGTAATAGGCTAATTTCTACCCTGGTTTTGAGCCTAGCTCTTGAAACGCATGCCGCATTGATGACTTGGAAGTAAACGTCCACTGCTATGATGATATGGAAAAAAAAGAAAAAAACGCTGTCGGGGAAAAAGTATAAAAAAATGCTAAAGTATAGTTAAAGGTATATTTCATGTATGAAAAAGGGACATAGTAGTATACTTAATGTATGATGTTAAGTTCACTACTTTCATAAAAAATGTGCTACAAGAATTTATCTAGTAAACTGTCAGTATACCTATAAGTTCACTTCTAGTATAGTTGCAGGACAAACTAAAAACATAGATGAAAACGTCTCGGTTACGTATGGTAACCCACGTTCCCTGAAGGAGGGAATGGAGACGTACGTACCGACGAATTGGGATCACTTCAGGGAGCCCCTATCAGCTTTGAGATATAGAGAACAGGCCAATGGGCCATTGGCGTGCGAGATTTGCATCTCGCGCTACGCCCCGCGCCGCGGGTATAAACAGGAAGCGAGGGCGAATACACGCTGTTTTTCACTGAGGAGCCGAACTTAGTGGCTCAACCTGCAGTGATGATACAGCAACTGTGGCGACGGGACGTACGTCTCCGTTCCCTCCTTCAGGGAACGTGGGTTACCATATGTAACCGAGACGTTCCCATTCAGTCGGTCACGTTCAACGTACGTCGGACGTACCGACGAATTGGGATCCCTTATGGAAAACGCCATAGTTACTACCACTTCCAGCGCCCAGCGATGAGCCCCTCAGACCCCGATCTGATGCGGGCGGGGAATTCACGCAGGGAGAGTCCAAGCTGCTGTTCCGCAAAAGCCCATTCAGCTGACTGTATTGGATAACGCTGGGAAAGCGTGCCTGTGAAGGCCGCTGCGGAAGCCACATCATGCCCAGAGGGAGTTACCATGTGGAGAATACACGTATGGCCTGCCCGTGGGCAGCACAACATACGGAAGTCCCAGGGGTGGCCCCGGCCAATTAGTGGAGGGGGACAACACGTACCTGGGACGGCAGAGGAGACTCTGCCGAGGGAAAGACACGGGCTCGCCGTAGGGAGCCGTACCGTGGAAGAATACACATATGGGACCGCCGTGGGGGTCACTACATATGGAACCCAGCCTAACACAAGTTCCACCAATGCATACGAGTGTTAGACCTGGCGTCGAACGCTCCGCCACGTCCGACTGCCGTGGGTTGCGGAGGACTCAACAGGGTTCGCAGATCCGGGGAACTCGACTGGAGCAGAATAAGCGCACGCATCCGTCTACCATAGGGGAGGGAATGGCGCAGCAAGCCGACACTAGAACAGGGATTTCGGTGTTACTGACTATGGGAAGTGAGCACACAGGAAGATACCGGCTCTACACGGAGGCTATAGAATCTAGCGAACGTGTTAGGTGTCGCCCAGCCCGCAGCTCTACAAATATCTGTCAGCGAGGCGCCACGAGCCAGCGCCCAGGAAGAGCCAACCCCCCTAGTGGAGTGGGCTCTTAACCCGAGCGGGCAGGGCACGTCTTGGGACTCATAAGCCAAGACGATGGCATCCACTATCCAGTGGGCCATCCTCTGCTTGGAGACAGCCTTTCCCTTCCGCTGTACTCCGTAACAGACGAAGAGCTGCTCTGAGGTCCTGAAGCTTTGCGTTCTGTCCACGTAAGTCCGGAGAGCACGGACGGGACAGAGAAAAGCTAGGGCTGGGTCTGCCTCCTCCGAAGGCAGTGCTTGCAGGCTCACCACTTGGTCCCGGAAGGGAGTAGTGGGAACCTTGGGCACATATCCAGGCCGGGGTCTCATGATCACATGAGAGTTACCGGGCCCGAATTCCAGGCACGATTCGTCGACCGAAAATGCCTGCAGGTCCCCTATCCTCTTGATGGAGGCCAACGCTGTCAGGAGTATTGTCTTTAACGACAGAATTTTCAACTCAGCTGACTGCAGAGGCTCAAGGGGTTCTCTCTGTAGTGCAGTTAGCACCAGAGTTAAGTCCCAAGAGGGTATGGAGGGAGGACGAGGCGGATTTAACCTCCTCGCCCCCCTAAGGAACCTGTCGACCAGATCGTGCTTACCTAGAGATTTTCCATCTACTAGCTCATGATTAGCAGCGATAGCGGCAACATAGACTTTGAGGGAGGCGGGAGACAGCCTTCGCTCCAACCCATCTTGTAGAAAGGCAAGCACAGATCCGATCGAACATCTTCGGGGGTCTTCTCGGCGAGAAGAGCACCAATCGACGAACAGGTTCCACTTCAACGCATAGAGGAGCCTCGTAGAGGGGGCTCTAGCGGAAGTGATGGTGTCAACTACCGCTTGCGGTAGGTCACCTGGAACCTCCGCGTCCCGTCCAGGGACCAGACATGGAGTTTCCAGAGGTCTGGACGCGGGTGCCATAGGGTGCCCCGTCTCTGAGTCAGGAGGTCCTTCCTCAGAGGAATGGGCCAGGGAGGTGCTGTCGCAAGGAGCACTAGTTCCGGGAACCAAGTCCGGTTGGGCCAATATAGAGCGACCAACAGGACTTGCTCCTCGTCCTCCCTGACTTTGCACAGTGTCTGTGCAAGAAGGCTCACTGGGGGAAACGCATACTTACGTTCTTCCCGGGGCCAGCTGTGGGCCAGGGCATCCGACCCGAGGGTTCCTTCGGTCAAGGAATAAAACCACTGACAGTGGGTTGTCTCTGGGGAGGCAAACAAGTCTACCTGTGCGGCCCCGAAACGACTCCAGATTAGCTGGACCGCCTGGGGATGGAGTCGCCATTCTCCCGGAAGCACCGGCTGACGTGACAGCTCGTCGGTTGCACGATTGAGCAGGCCCGGAATGTGAATGGCACGAAGCGACCTCAGATGCTTCTGACTCCATAAGGGGAGATGGCGGGCGAGTTGTGACATGCGACGGGAGCGTAGACCACCCTGTTTTTTGACGTACGCAACGGTCGCAGTGTTGTCCGTACGGACCAGAATGTGCTTGCCTTTGAGCGGAACTTTGAAGCGACTGAGTGCAAGACGAACTGCTAACAACTCGAGGCAATTGATATGCCATTGCAGTTGAGGCCCTGTCCACAGACCCGAAACTGCAAGCCCGTTGTACGTGGCACCCCAACCCGTGGATGAGGCATCCGTGGAGACAACGGAGTGCCTGGACACTTGTTCTAGGGGAACTCCCGCCCGTAGAAACAAAGGGTCCGACCATGGGCCGAAGGTTTGGCGGCACCTCGGAGTCACTTGGACACGGAGGGAACCGCTGTGCCACGCCCATCTCGGGACTCGATCGTGTAGCCAGCGTTGAAGCGGTCTCATATGAAGCAATCCGAGCGGCGTTACTGCGGCTGCGGATGCCATATGCCCCAGGAGCCTCTGAAAATGTTTCAGTGGTACCGCTGTCCTGCCTTTGAACGAATTCAAGCAGTTCAACACTGACTGGACGCGTTCCTCGGTGAGGCGCGATGTCATGGCGACCGAGTCTATCTCCTTACCGAGAAAAGAGATCCTCTGTGTGGGACAGAGTTTGCTCTTCTCCCAGTTGACCCGAAGTCCCAACTGGCTGAGGTGACTGAGCACTTTGTCCCTGTGTTCGCACAACTGCTCTCATGACTGGGCAAGGATCAGCCAGTCGTCGAGGTAGTTGAGAATGCGAACACCATGCTCTCTCATGGGGGCAATAGCCACCTCCGCAACCTTCGTAAAGACGCGGGCGACAGGGACAGGCCGAAGGGAGGTCGATCGCTGCAAACCAATCTTGGGGACGGACGCACCTGAAGATGCACTTCTGCGTTAGCATTCTGAACGGCAGCCTGTGAAGGGACCGGTTCAGGAATCGCAGGTCCAAGACCGGCCATAACCCGCTGCCTTTCTTGGGTACAATGAAGTACGGGCTGTAGAACCCAGACCTCATATCGGCTTGAGGGACCGGCTCTATCGCGTCCTTCGCCAGTAAGACAGCGATCTCCGCCCTGAGCACGGGGGCGTTCGCCTCCACTACAGTCGTGAAGTGAACGCCCCTGAACTTGGGGGGACGCCGGGCGAACTGAATCGCATAGCCGAGTCTGATGGTACGGAGGAGCCACCGAGATGGGCTGGGAAGCGCTAGCCAGGCTCCCAGACTCCGAGCAAGGGGGATCATCGGCACCACAGACGTACCCGCAGCGGGGCAGCGAGGCGGAACGCAGGGATCCGGCTCGGACGGCATGGGAGCGGCCCGAAGCGGGATCTGAGTGTGCTGTGCAACACTTACCTGCATCCGCGGAGGGGACGTGCGAGTGTGGGGAGGCCGCTTGTGTGCGTCCCGACAGCCGGCGTCCCCTGCTGGCGAAGGGAGAGGTACTTGAGGGTGGCGAGGCATGGGAGCGTCGACCACCGCCAAACGCGCTCTCTTGGCACCCAGAGATATTGGAAACTGCTCTTTTATTGATGTTTTGGGTGCCGCTGGCATTGGGACCAGCGGCGGAACAGAAAAACAAAAGATTTTCCCCCGGCCCTCCTCCGGGGAAGGAGTGGTGCTGCAGCCATCTCCCTCAGAGCAGTTTCCTCCATCTCTGGGCGGCCCGTCTCAAGGTCGCTTGCGACGACGCTTGCCACCTGGCTTAGCAGCGGCCTGAGCGGGCTGAACATCCTTCCCACGGCCGGCCCCACGCCGTCGGCTGGTGGAAGGCTGCTGCGGTGCCTTGGCGGGGGCGGAGGCGGCGGCGGGTGGACGTCCTCGGCGACGAGTAGTCGGAGGTGCTGCCGCCGGCGGCAGGGTGGAGGCAGCAGCGGACCGCTGGGGCAGGATGTGCTTTATCGCCTCCGTCTGCTTCTGGGCGGCCGAGAACTGTTGGGCGAAGCTCTCGACCGCGTCGAGGGAGGCAGTACAACTGACCCTTCATCCCCCGAGGACTGAAACTCCCCCTCCGATGCAGCGATCGACATCTGTTCGTCCGCTGGAGCTCCAAAAGTCACCACTGGTCTCCCGTGGGAGGGTCCAGCGGGTTCTCTTGGAGGCTCTACCGGCTGCGGAGCTGAGGGATTAGGGGCCTGCGGAGGATCGCTCGGCGGGTTTGCCCTAAACGTAATCCTCAGATCACCCTGGCCATTCAAAGAAGCAAGTCCACCCGGGTTAGGGGTAGACCTAGTTCGTGGGATGGGTAAGGGGACTCCCCCAGCCCGGAGGTAGGAGAGTCTCGATCTTAGCTCCGAGATAGTCATGTTCCCGCAGTGGGAACACGAACTATCCACAAACGCCGCCTCAGCGTGCTGTGTGCCCAAACACGTGAGACAGCGATTGTGACCGTCAGCAGGGGACAGGGAACGACCATATCCAGAAACGTACGGGTGGTAAGACATCTTGAAAAAGACGGCACGTCACCCATGAAGCTCTTTTTGTGAGGAAACGCTCTGTGCTGAAGCACTCAGGGGGAAACGCGACAGCGCACGGGATTGTGTGCAGCCCGTGCCTGTACTCAGCAGGAAAACACGCCCAACCAGACCAGCAGATTTGCTGTTGCTGTAATAACAGCAGTTTTTCTCTGCTTGCAGAGGCAGCCGATGAGTCAGCGCGGACCCTGCTGAAGTGTGCCGTCTCTCCAACACGCGTCTCCTGGAATCTCCGGTTCTTTTTTCTCTTGTCTTGCTGATAGCAGCGATATACTCATTTAAATGAATGAGAGTCGTCTTCATCTGCCGTTTGGCTCCGAAGTGAATGACAGCGTGCATTCGCTCTCGCTTCCTGTTTATACCCGCGGGGCGGAACGCGAGATGCAAATCTGAAAGCTGATAGGGGCTCCCAGAAGTGATCCCAATTCAGAACGCGACCGACTGAATGGGAACTAACGGTACTGACAGTAACTCGCGATTGAGCAGGCGAACTGATGTGAATGTGCTCTAGTTATTATAGGGGAGGGGCCATGCTCAGTGGCTCCAGTACATCATCGAGCCACCGTTTTAGCACCGCCCAAAAAATCCTGAACACAGAAATGGTGAAAAATTGTTTAACGGTCTAACTCCACAATTCAGTACAGTGCAGTCTTTGTAATGTGTTTCAGCTATACATTTCTAACATTACTAATGTGATTAGAAACAAATCTGTGGTGGTGGTGCTGAATTGGTTTATCAATGGCTCAATAATCGATTATTCACTCTATGCAGGGGCTGTTTAACTGCATTATGTGAGAAAGCGGTGTTCTTTATAAAATAAGCACTTCAGAAATAGATGAAATCGTATTTATCAGGATTCATGAGATCTAATAAATATATTCCAAATTGCAAACTAAATCCAACCCTGGATATTTTATATGATTTTGAAATGATTGCGCGAATCTGCAACCTCTCATGCCCAAACGTATCATGCATCAACCCTCTACTACACTAACTGGCAGTATGCCTTCACGGGCCTATGAAAGGGACATTTTTATTATCAAAATATATTTGCCATAGTGACTTAATTTACTCCATAACCAGGGTTAATTGCCCGCATCACATTATTGGTGTAAATCACTCATTTCTGTTATTGGATGACCTACTCGATAAAAACACAACACGCGAAACATATCAACAGCTACTATGGCGGAAAAAAAAAGACAGAAAGAGGAGGCCCCTGCAGTTGAATTTTGGGGCTGAGGTGGTAGCTCCGTCGAGTTTGCCTTGATAAAGTTGTACCAAAAAGATCTAAAAGCTTTTGAATTTGCTGCCATGGCAGAATTGCAGCTTCTGACATGGTAGCCAGGGGACTAAAGTTTTCATGGATGAAATAGTGCACGTACATTAAATGGCTCTGCGGACGGCACCGTCTTTGTTTTAGCACAACTATTCGCTGTATCGCTGCCATAGTTTGACCAAACTCCCCACCACAATCATTCCCTTTAAATACACTCCTAAGCCTTTACTGCCTATTGGTTTGCCAGCTGATGTACCTTTGGATAATATAATTAAAAAGCTAACAACCATCAGTGTAATGACTGTTTTATTCTTTGCATTAAAAAAACACTTCAACTAGCCTAATTGAACACTTGGTATTACAACCTCAGAATTATATTCGTATAGACTGAGATGTAAAGAAGCTTTTTGCACAGTGGTGGCCACTATCGGAATGATCTGTCAATAGTGATAAGGTATAGCTAAGAGTGGTCCAGACCAACCTTACGGACTAATGATGACTTACAGAAGGCATACTTAACTAAGAACGTTTCGGAAACAAGTATTGACCTTAAGGTACAGCTTAAGTTATAACTAAAGAATGACGTAGTGTTAAGAAGATTTCGGGAAGCCCTGCCCTGATTTGTTTTTTTACTCACTGGTGGGCAACGGGACTAAAGGAGAACTGGGATAAAAGGCTCCTTTGATTTTATTTTCCTCACAAAAACTTGCCGCAGGACTTTCCAAAACATCCGCTTTTCAAGATGCACATGGAAATTTGTCTGATCCTTGATGAGATTGTGGGAGCAGCGCAAAGTTGATTCTGCGCTTATTTGATCTAATATTTGACGTTTTTAGAATGTTGTAGATTTAAGTAGCAAAGGAGAATCGCTAAAATGACTGAATATATTTTGAGACAGCCTTCTTAATGATTTTCTGTTTTGTTTAAGCTAATTAAAGCAACAGCAATAATAACAGAAGAATATTTAAAAGTATGGTAGCTATTTGGGGCAAAAGACACAATAATTAACATGATGATAAATAATTAGCTGACTTTTCCTTTTGTTGACATGACATGGTTAGATTAATATGGTAAATATCATATATTAAGTTGGGTGTCCTCCTTAGAAATAATCACCATATTTATATTGAAACCATCATATTTAAAAATTTGACATTAATCATATCATATAATAAAATATGATTTAATATTCAAGTCAGGAATCTTGGTTTGATTTTGGAGTCAGACCTGAGTTTCAGTAGTCATGTCAAAGCAATAATTAAATCAGCTTACTATCATCTGAAAAATATTGCAAGAATTAGATGCTTTGTTTCCAGGCAAGACTTAGAGAAACTCGTTCATGCTTTTATCACCAGGAGGTTGGACTATTGTAATGGTCTTCTCACTGGCCTTCCCAAAAAGACCTTTAGACAGCTGCAGCTCATACAGAATGCTGCTGCCAGGATCCTGAGCAGAACCAGAAAATATGACCATATCACACCAGTCCTCAGGTCTTTACACTGGCTTCCAGTTACATTTAGGATCGATTTTAAAGTACTATTACTTGTATATAAATCACTCAATGACCTGGGACCAAAATACATTGCAGATATGCTGATAAAGTACAAACCCAACAGATCACTCAGATCATCAGGATCAAGTCAATTAGAAATACCAAGGGTTCACTCAAAGCAAGGAGAGTCTGCTTTTAGCTATTATGCCAGCTGTAGCTGGAACCAGCTTCCTGAACAGATCAGATGTGCTCCAACAGTAGCCACGTTCAAGTCCAGACTAAAAACACATCTGTTTAGCTGTGCATTTACTGAATGAGCACTGTGCCACTGTACGTCCGACTGATTGCACCTTATCTTATGCTTTTACTGAATGAGCTCTGTGCTTTGTCTGAACTGCTTGCACTTTTAATTATGTTTCAATTTAACCAGGTTTTTTATTTTTATTTTTAATTATACTTTTTATTTATATATTTTTTCTTTATTTTCTTTTTTCTTTTCTTTTAATTCCTATTATAACTGTTATAATATATATATATATATATATATATATATATATATATATATATATATATATATATATATATATATATATATATATATATATATATATATATATATATATATATATATATATATATATTATTTATTTATTTTTTATTTTTTTCACTTATGAATATTTTAACTTCATTTGTGTGTAAAGCACTTTGAATTGCCACTGTGTATGAAATGTGCTATACAAATAAACTTGCCTTGCCTTGCCTAATGTTACTACTGTAAAGCTACATTAAATTATTATGGGACCTCATTCAATGCTTTCAGAATCTTAACTTTTTAAAATAGTTTTGCTTATGTATTTTGAAAATATATTCTTATATTAACATATTTTAATGACAGTAAATTTGATGAACAGAAAGTAGTGTAAACTTTGCTAAAGTGATTTTTTGAACATGTATTAACTTAGACAATATTAAAAACATTATTTGTATTAATGTGTGCCTTTTGCCCCATGCTGGTTTTAAACAAAATAAACCCCTTTAATTACTTATTTTCACACACAATCTGTTGCTCCATAAATTTTCAATACAAATGAAAAGCAAATTTTTTCTAAAGATGTGCCCTTAGCCCTGTTGTGCCCCTATATAATTTTTTTCAATTCTTGTGACTTTACTTAAATTACCTCTTTTGGGCCCTATTTTAACGTCCTGAGCACATGGTCTGATGCGTAGGACGCAGGTGCACTTAGTGCGCGTCCGAATCCACTTTTGCTAGTTTAACAACGGAAAAAAACTTGGTCTCTTAATGAGTCATGGGTTTGTTTTGGGTGTAACGTGCAATAAACCAACCAGAGTCTCATCTCCCATTCAGTTGTGCTTGCACAAATTCAGTTCCCAGTCAGTTGTGCTTGCACCATGGTGGATTCCCTATTTACATGGTGGAATTTGCAAGCGTTTTGTGTTGCTACGCATCCCTGTGTGTGTAATAGGCAGATTGTATGCGCGTTGTGCACCCGCCTATAGGCGCATATTACTAACGCTGCCTTTTAAAAAAAAGAAATACTGCTATTGACTTTAGACCAGGTTTTTGTTCGTCAATGGCGCAGTCGTTTTCAGTTGCCTCAAAATAGCAACAGGCCAAAACTTGCATCATGCCTAGCGTCGCATTGCGCCGGGTGCATGATAGGGCCCTTAGTCTTTTAGAAGAAGGCTAATTTATGCTTCCTACAACTTCCTTTTGATTTATGTCTGGAATTTTATAAATAGTAAAATCCATATGCACCTATTAAAGTCCATAAGTGTACTAGACAGTTCATGGCTTAATTACACACACACACACACACACACACACACACACACACACACACACACACACACACACACACACACACACACACACACACACACACACACACACACACACACACACACACACACACACACACACACACACACACACACACACACAAAAAAATCAAGTTTAAAATGGCTTCATGCTGATTTACAATGCTAGAACAATGCTAATTCCTCTGATTAATGTAAATAATCATGTCTTTATTTCTTGTTTAGTCACGTCCACTTGTCGTTTCCTTTCTTCCAGCTATGCTTTAAATAGTATAAACTATTTACTTTAAATAGTAAGTAGAAGCACAAATTCTTCATAGTTTCCATATGATTTTACTGCAGACTTGCATATTTTTGCATAAATCAAGGGATACTATCTAAACCAATTTAGATTAATTTATTTATTACTTTATGGTGCAGTAGAGTGCAGGGCATAGGGCAGTGTAGTAAAACCATATAAAAACCCTACATTAAAGTCTCTCAGCTTTGTGCAAGGAAGGTGACTTGCCAATACCTCTCAGTGTTCTTTCTGAACTACCTGGACCTGAGGCAAAAACTAAAAATAGGCACTGTAATCCAATATAGCGTGTGAAAAAAAAGAAGAAATCTGATATTTTTCCCAGTGAAGAGGCATATGAGACTGGCCCACTCAGCTATATGAGACAGAGGGGGATGCTCATGGTAGCACAACACAATAAGAGATATTTTGTGTGTGTGTGTGTGTGTGTGTGTGTGAATCGCATTATTCATGTGAAGGATTTCCATCTGGTGGTTTAAAAAGCATCTCTTTTATGAAACGTGCCATGGGACTTTTTTTATGACCACAGAGAGTCAAGACCACAGTTTAACATTTCATCCGAAGGACGGGATGAGAAGATTCTCAGATGTTTTCTTGTTTTCCTGTGCTTTTTATGGATGACCTTTATTTTGAAGTGTTTTCACGTGTTTTCTAATTTCTTGTGTTTCCTTGTTCCTTTTAAATTGTTTCCAGGTGTCTTGTGTTGTAATTAGTTTTAGTGTATAATTATCATTTGTGTTGGTTTTGTCTTCTGTCAAGTGTTTGTGAGTAATTTGGATTAGTTTGAATGGTTCATGGTGTTTAGTTCATGTCTTGTGATGTTCTTGGTTCAGAATTAAGTTTTTTAATTTTATTTTATTTGTGTCGATTTTTAGAATGCACATTAGTTTGTCTTCCATCTATTGGTAAAATTTACAACTTAGCCTAAAAATTCAGCCTCATTTTAACACTGGTCTGAACAAAAACGGTGGACAGGCTGAATAATAAATGTAAATTCTCTCTCTGACAGTAGGTGGTGCTTATGGGAAAGCAATCAAACCGTTTCCCTGATAATCGCCATATGCAAAGCAGTGATGCACTTATAACATTATTATTTCACTCTCACTGCCATTTAGTGGGCACCATTTCATCCATGAAAATTCAGTCCCCTGGCATTTTCATGAAACCTACGCTGTTTCTTTACTTTCCTTATGCCCAGTACACATTGTATGATTTTGGGCTGTCCCAGACGAATTGTCCTACGAACTTCTCCTCAAATTTAATTTTCCTTCAGTACTCCGTCTGGGATTGCGGTATATTCTCTGGTTTTCTCTGGTCAAATTTTAACGGGTCCAATCAGCAAACAGACGGAGTAGCTGAGAACGATGACATTGATGTGCTGATGCGCTAGTTTGAGATGACACACGTCACGTTATGGCAGATCCAGTGTGGCTCTGGGCAAATCCAATAGTTTTAGACTTCAGAGTACACGCCTTTAAGGAAGTTAATGCTTGTCAATGAAGAGTGGCCAGACTCTCTGTACAAATGAAATGTACAAGAGTCTGGTAGGACCAGGCTAACGAATGATGGCCAATCCTGGGGTCTCATTTATAACCGTTGCGTACGCACAAAACAGGCCCTGAAAGAGGTGTACGCTACTTCTGACGCATAAGTTGTGATTTATAAAAACAAACTTGACGGGAAAATTAGCGCACCTGGACGCAAACTCTGACCCATGCGTACAAACTCTTTTACTAGAGTGAGAAAAGTAATGAAGTAAGAACAATTTAAAACTCTGTTTTCATTTTGATATACACATTTACATGAATGTTCCAGCGATATGCACTGAAATTACATAAAGTCATTACTCAGAATTTAAACAAAAATTATATGAATTTAGCTAGACATGTGGAGGTGCTACTTTTGATCAGTTTTCCTGTGGCTCGCTGTTTTAATGACAGCAAGGATTAAATATAGGCTAATTTCAATAATTCCTCTTTAAACTAAACTGCAGATCTTATGTTATGACAAAATATTTTTAGCGAGAATGATGATCAGTGATGCACACTTACTTCAATATCACAGACACTGCAGGATTCGGTGGTCGAAAGGGTCCATTATCCGGTTTGAATAGGTCCAATGATAACAGCTGTATAATCACAGCTGCACGGACACGGAGTGTAAAGACATCTTCACAAAATTATGACAAATACCACTGTATTTGAAGGATACAACTTGAAGAAAAAAATTAAGATTTGCATGTTTCCTTTTCTAAAATACTTTGTCAGTGACGCTGAGTCAGATGATTGTATTTACGCTGCAATAAATAAGTAGGCCTATCTGTTTAAAGCCTGTTACATCCTTTAGCCTAAACATCCTATATGTTCACATTATCAGCAAAACTGCATGAATTTGAGTTGAAGGGTTTAAAATTAACAAAATATTTTGAATTAAAATAACATTTGTCCCGTGGAAATGAATGAATAAACTTTATTTTTAAAAAATATCTGAGTATTTTATACAATTTTGTTTTTATGGATATTTTGATATATTTATTCTAAAACATAAAAAGGATATTGGATAATTGTCAGCAAATTACTGTGTAAGGCACAAATGGCTTATAGTCCGTATCTAATATTTTTCAATGTCTTGTACCTTTGACAGTGTTCAAGTGTCACACGGATGGTACTATGCATGCAAATGATATGCAGATGAGTTTATGCATAGTAAAACTAGCCATTGTAAGCTGGCGTACACATGGTTTTATAAATCTGAATTTTTTTGTGAGTATGCAAAATCTAGCTTTTGTGCGTACGTACACTTTTAGGATGAAATCTATGCAAAAGTTTTATAAATGAGACCCCTGGTGATTTCTGTGGTCATGGCTCCTAAACGGTGGTCCTACATTGTTCAGTGAGAGAGGTTAAAAAAAGACGGCCATTGTAACAGTCTTACGACCAAAGATAGCCTGACATTTTCTGACAGTGTCAGAAATTTAGCATGATCATCTCAGTTTACTGCTACAACCTACGTCTACGGACTAGCCAATAAAAAAGCAACGTAAAAGGGTGTATTGTTTGCGACATGTCGCTAAAACGTAAAATTTGCATGCCAAGTAGTCCTCTTTTCCCTAGCCATGACCATGTCCACATTTCGCATTGTTTTTTATTTAATGGTGATTTTTAAAGGGTTAATTCACCCAAAAATGAAAATTCTGTCATTAATCACTCACCCTCATAATGTTCCAAGCCCGTAAGACCTTCGTTCATCTTTGGAAACCAAGTTAAGATATTTCTGATGAAACCCGAGATCTGACCCCTCCATAGAGAGCAATGTAATTACCACGTTCAAGGCTCAGAAAGGTAAGAAATAATAATAATTTGTTACATTTATATAGCGGTTTATATACATTTATTTCTGGGTACTCAAAGCGCTTGAAGGAAAGATTATGTTGTTAAAATAGTCCTTGTGACTCCAGTGGTTCAACCTTAATTTCATGAAATGACGAGGATACTTTTTGTGCGGAAAAAAATAAACAAAAATAATGACTTTATTCAACCATTTCTTCTCATCTGTGCCAGTCTCGTATACGTTGTAAATATACAGTGCATCGCTTTCGAGTTCTACGACCATTGGCCAATGCTGTTCACGTGAGTACCACGACTCATGCTTGTGATGCTGACGCAGGAGCCAATGGTGAGCCGCCGTTCTGCCGTAGATCTCGAAATGACTGAATTTTCATTTTTGGGTGAACTAACCCTTTAAGTAGGCTACTTGTAAATTAAGCGACTGTGAAAGCTGCCAAGGAAAGCATTCATCTTTGGTTACAAACGCCTCATCGTCCACACTTTCTCTTTTAGATGTGTCCGGTCATACAGTAAAGTCATAAATTGATTTAATGACTGGACCCTTGGCATTGCTGTAAGTGCTGTTCAACAAGAGGCAAATGTTTTCTGTCCAGTTAGTGCCTCTGCGCTCCGGGGCCGGTGAATCTCTGGGTTTGTTCATGCGGTGCATGTTCAACCGCTGCGCTGCAGTGCACTCCCATAATAGCCTGGAACAAATAGATACACATTGTATGTGTTTGTTTTTCCGGAGTCAGGGAAGCGCTTTGTCATAAACCCCCACCTACCGACATCATTAGAATAACACAAAGTGACAAACTGAATACTTCCTCTCCATTCTTTTTCATTTCTCTCTCAGGCCGCCTCTCTCGCTCTATAGCAGGTCTCTCAAATTTAAATCCCTTGTTTTCCAAACAGCCGTGTTATTGCTTATCCCCAACTTCTTGTCACTGATTGCCCTCAAGATTCACAAAAATCCAATTTAAGGCTCGTCTTTACCCTTGCTCCCAGCCTCCCTGTTGTGAGACACAAGACAGTGGTGTCACTACTGTAATTAAACGCTGAATCGCTGATCCGTTGATGTTAGCATGAGACAGCGGGTGGAGTGGTCGCTGCAGTAATGGCCCCATTAGAATTTCAGAAATCCCCTTATCGCCACTGAGATGCCGGGAGCTCTGTCACTTCCCCTCTGCCGATACGCTCCAGCTGTAAGCATTTTAACGGCACATTCGTCAAGAACCGTAATGAATTCTCGTAGTTATGCGCACTGTCAGAAGAATCAGTGGAGCTGAAAAGGGGGGGAAAGTGTGTTTGTGTGTGAGAGTACTCAAGATAGATGCCAGCAGTGCATATATTTTGACATTAGATAGGCTAGAAAATGTTACACAGTCCTTACAAACCAGAAAAGACCTAACAGGTTTCCTTGGTTGCAATATAGATTAGAATACAGTAAATAATGCCTTAAAATCCATTTAAAGAAAAAGATGTTTGGTCCTTGTTCAATTTAGCTAAGACAACACAATTATTTTACATTTTGTAACCGCTTAAATTGTTGACATAACTACCCAGTGGATCTTTATTTCCCAGCACGCTTTGTGTGAGACTGGATCAGAGAGTAAATGTTGAAATGAAAGTCGCCATGAAATCAAAATTGACTTAATTTAATTATTTATCCGTGCACATCGTTTTGAATTTTGAATATTCGTTGAATTTTAAAATAAAAGTCCACATTTGAATGCAAAAATGGAGCTTTCGAATTTTAGGTGTGCATCAGCCAGCCTTATCAGTGGTGTACAATGCGATGATAATGTAAGATTCGTTGTTGCATTTTAATGTTTTTGTTAGCTTTGTTATCTGGAGTACCTACAGAGTAGTATTGCATCCTTCATATCTCAAAAAAGTATTTAGTTTTATTAGATATATAAAAGACAGATAAGCTGTACAGACACTTTCCGAAAACAGCAGAGGAGCGCAGTGGGCGGAGCAAAAGAGACACACACATACACCATGACAAACACACACTCATAATACATCATTGCATTATCCCTGGATAACTTTCTATTCCCTATACATTCGTGTTGTTTACATTATGCTCTTACGCACCGATTGCCATCAAAACATAGGTCATTTTATGCAGTTTCACTCAAACAAACACACTTGCAGAACTCTGTTGCTGCTCCGGAAAAACAAACTGCATCCAATATTTCCTTAATGCTGGGTTATTTGGGTCCCTCACAACCAGAAACACACTTCTTTAGTGACAATGACTACGTTTACATGTGTAGGCCTACCAGTAATGTGATTATTTCTGTTAAGCAGAGTAAGGTCTTAATCGCAGTAAGATGTTTACATGAGTAGAACTCTTCCCTCAGTTTACATGCTATTTTTATTATTTTAATTATTCACTAATGAGTTTGGTTATACCACACTTAGATATGCATACATTATGCATTACCTGCTGTTTTAATCTACTCACATCAAATTCAAAATACATTTTTATGGACGTACTGGATATTAATCGGCTGATGAACATCGCAATGCCGGGTGTGCCTACGCTCGTCACGTTCTTCTTGCCGTCTGGATGAAGATAAGGAGCAGAGACTGCGCAGTGAGTTGTGTTGATTTTGAGTTTAGTGATTTGCAGAAGAGAAAACTTTAGAATAATACCACGGAGTTCATTCATGAAGTTGTGTGAATAACGCACGACATCCGTATACATCCGCGCACATGCGCACTTTAGTCAGTTTACATGCCTTTTTAATGTGATTACAATCGGAGTATGCCACGTATGTTAATGCGATTATGAGCAATTGTCACTTTGTTTTGTACTTCATTATATGGACTACTTAGATCAATAGGCCTACTTGATCATCAAGAAATATTCAGAAACCGGTGCAGTTGAATTATTTTTCTGATTATTTGTATTAGACTAATGCGAAATAATGCGTGGTCACAGGCCTATTATTTTTTAAATGTGAGAAACAACTGCCTATTCCAAATTTAGAGACTGTAATAAATATTGTTGCAATCACAACTTTAAAAAATTGCATTAAAATAAAATTAGCCCATGATTTACTCACCCTCAAGTCATCCATGACATTCTTCTTTCAGATGTTTCAGTTATATGAAAAAAGTCCTGGCTCTTCCAAGCTTTAAAATGGCAGTGAATTGTTGCTTCGTTTTTGAAGTCCATAAAAGGGCATCTATCCATCATATAACTGCTCCACACGGCTCCGGGGGGTTAATAAAGGCCTTCTGAAGCGAAGCGATGCGTTTTTGTTAGGAAAATATACTTATTTAAAACTTTAACTTCAACTTACGGAAAAGTGTAGTGCCTCTCGCAGTTCAAAATGCTTGCGTCACGTCTGACGACATTGCACACCAGTTACTTTTTTTTTTCTTTTCGATCTGCCAGAAGCTAGATATTTTACTTTAGAATGTTTGAAATATGGATATTTTTCTTACACAAACGCGCCACTTCACTTCAGAAGGCCTTTATTAACCGCCCGGAGACGGTAATTTTTGTACAAAAAGTACAAAAAAAAGGATGTTTGTATAACTGTTCCACAGAAGCTTAGTCAGTTTTCTGAGTATGACGTGAGATAAAAAAAAAAAACCCAAGCAGCTCGTTTCAAACAAAAGTGCAGGTCTCCTAAAGTTCTACCATATTATAAATAAAGAAACACTCAAAGCACTAAGAATTCATTTTGGTCTGACGGTGTGACCGGCCCAGAATTGCAGCAGCTCACTTCTGTCAAGCAGAGAGACATTTTAAAATGACCACCAGCTGCACGCCCAATAACTGCGGCACCACAATTGACAAATCAGCAGCAATCTGAAATTCTAAGAAACAACGAAAGTACACACAAAAATTTAAATTAAAAATTAAAAATAAATAAAAGACATAACACGCTATAAATGATGATTGTATAGATTAAATAAACTTTTAGTTTTCTGTGTCCAGTAGCTCTTTAAATTCTCATATTTTATTCTTAAACATATGAAAAGTGTAATTTCACTACAGTTATATATACATACACATACATACACACATATATATATATATATATAGTAACAGAGTCGCTCAGGCAGGAAGGCAAGGACAGGTAAATCCATTATTCAAACAAAGTTTACTGGTGAAGGTTTCACAATACGAGTAAACCACACAGGTCCATACACACGTTACATAACTGTGACCAGACAAGTAGTGAATGAACAAGAGGAACTTAAATAGTGAACACATATAGTGAGATAATTAACAAGACACCACTGGGATAAATTGTAATCAGGGAAACACATGGCGGAAAAAAGAACAAATGAACATGTGACAAATCAAAAACACAACCAAAACATACTAGACATGTGATATATATATATATATATATATATATATATATATATATATATATATATATATATATATATATATATATATATATATATATATATATATATATATATATACATATACATATATAAACTTAACCAGGCATTTAACATGTCATTCACAGAACTGAGAGAAAGGCTAAGAAGGAGCATGTTGTATTTAACTTACAAAAAGTAGAAGTAGAATTATTAAGAAAAATAGCACCTGGTAACATAGTAGTTTGCTTTAATCAATGGAAGCAAATTTGCTTCAACATAAATCTGATGGAAATTATAAATGGAACTGTTAAGAATGAACAGCGCTGTGAGAGATACTACTGAGGTTCACTGTAATTGCAATCAATAGCTGATTTTAGAAGCTTTTATGTGCAGAACATAAAATAAAATGTTTTAGTTTAAGTGATGCAGTTTGCAGCTTGCATTTTACATAATCTTTAACTAAACCAAACACTTGTTTGATCTTAAAGGGGTGGTTGATTGTGATTTCACTTTTTTAACTTTAGTTAGTGTGTAATGTTGCTGTTTAAACATAAACAACATCTGCAAAGTTACTCTCAGAGTTCGTCGATGCGACGCTACAAAAGACGATAGAACCCATTATAATCAGCAATGTTGTCAACACTGGATGCAGCCCGACGCGAGAGGTAAAGCTCCAACTGTAAACTGATGCCTCGTTCTATTTATGACGTACTGACACGATGGAGAAATGCTCATGTCATTTGTAAATATGCATAATTTCCTGTCATTCAGACCTGCAACACATTTCAAAAAAAGTTGGGACAGTAAAGAATTTACCACTTTGTAATGTTGCAATTCCTTTTCACAACACTTAAAAGACGTTTAGGGACTGAAGACACCAAGTGATGAAGTGTTTCAGGTGTAATTTTGTCCCATTCTTCCTGCAAACAAGTCTTAAGGTGGGCAACAGTACGGGGTCTTCGTTGTCGCATTTTGCGCTTCAAAATGCGCCACACATTCTCTATTGGAGACAGGTCGGGACTGCAGGCTGGCCAGTCAAGTACCCGTACCCTCTTCCTCCGCAGCCAGGACTTTGTAATGTGTGCAGAATGTGGTTTTGCATTGTCTTGTTGAAATATGCATGGACGTCCCTGGAAAAGATGTCTTCTTGAAGGCAGCATATTATGCTCCAAAATCTCTATGTACTTTTCAGCATTAATGGTGCCTTCACAGAAGTGCAAGTTACCTTTGCCAAGGGCACTGACACAACCCCATACCATGACAGACCCTGGCTTTTGGACTTGTTGCTGGTAACAATCTCACGATCTGGATGATCCTTTTCTTCTTTGGTCCGGAGCACACGGCGTCCATTCCTCCCAAAAAATACCTCAAATACTGATTCATCTGACCACAGTACATGTTTCCACTGTGTGATGGTCCATCCCAGATGCCTCCGAGCCCAGAGAAGTCGACGGCGCTTCTGGACACTGTTAACATTCCTTTTGGCACAGTACAGTTTTAACTGGCATTTGTGGATGTAACTACGTATTGTGGTACTTGACAAAGGTTTGCCAAAGTAGTCCTGAGCCCATGTGGTGATATCACTTATAGATGAATGACGATTCTTGATGCAGTGCCGCCTGAGGGATCGGAGATCACGGTTGTTCAGCTTAGGCTTGCGCCCTTGTCCTTTATGCACTGAAATTCCTCCAGATTCCTTGAATCTTTTAATTATGTTATGCACTGTTGAATGTGAAATATCCAAATCTCTTCCTATCTTTCTTTGAGGAACATTGTTTTTAAACATTTAAATAATTTTCTCACGTATTTGTTGGCAAACTGGCGATCCTCGGCCCATCTTTGCTCCTAAAGGATTAGACCTTTCTTGGATGCTGCTTTTGTACCAAATCATAATTACAATCACCTGTTGACATCACCTGTTCCAAATCACATCATTATTTAACCATTTTACCTCATTACTAGCCCTAAATTGCTCCTGTCCCAACTTTTTTTGAAATGTGTTGCAGGTCTGAATGACAGGAAAGGATGCATATTTACAAATGACATGAAGTTGACCAGACAAAACATGAAATATTTTTTGTTCATATTGTCTGCAATGAAATACAAGTCAAAGTAAATTTAGAAATCACTTTTTTTTTTTTTTTGCGTTTTCCATACTGTCCCAACTTTTTCTGATTTGGGGTTGTATATAAAATTTGTATATATCTTCTGTGGAAGTCTCAGGACCAAAAATTGTTTGTCCAATCATTGCATTCGGTCTGAATGGATAGCATAATTTGTGGTTGCCCAGCAGGCACACAACGTCATAAGACGTTGATATTTGGTTACATTTTGGTTGTGACGTCAGGTGATCAAAATTCAACGTCAGCTCAACGTCTAATGCCAACGTTAATTTGACGTCCAATACCAACGTCAGCTGAAGTTGATATTTAGTTGTTTTTAGGTTGTGTTGTAAAGTAACCAAAATCTAACGTTGAGCCAACGTCTCAAGCCAACATCATATTGACGTCAGATTATAACATCATTAGACGTTGATCCTTTGTTGGTTTTAGGTTGTGGTATTAACTAACCAAAATCTCACGTTGAGCCAACGTCTCAAGCCAACATCATATTGTCGTCAGATTCTAACATCATTAGATGTTGATCCTTTGTATGTTTTAGGTTGTGGTATTAACTAACCAAAATCTCACGTTGAGCCAACGTCTCAAGCCAACATCATATTGACGTCAGATTCTAACATCATTAGATGTTGATCCTTTGTATGTTTTAGGTTGTGGTATTAACTAACCAAAATCTAACGTTGAGCCAACGTCTCAAGCCAACATCATAATGACGTCAGATTCTAACATCATTAGATGTTGATCCTTTGTTGGTTATAGGTTGTGGTATTAACTAACCAAAATATAACGTTGAGCCAACGTCTCAAGCCAATGTCATATTGACGTCAGATTCTAACTTCATTAGATGTTGATCTTTTGTTGGTTTTAGGTTGTGGTATTAACAAATCAAAATCTAACGTTGAGCCAACGTCACAAGCCAATGTCATATTGACGTCAGATTATAATATCATTAGACGTTTATCCTTTGTTGGTTATAGGTTGTGGTATTAACTAACCAAAATCTAACGTTGAGCCAACATCTCAAGCCAATGTCATATTGACGTCAGATTCTAACATCATTAGATGTTGATCCTTTGTTGGTTATAGGTTGTGGTATTAACTAACCAAAATCTAACGTTGAGCCAACATCTCAAGCCAACATCATATTGACCTCCCAAAACTACTAGTGTCGCGGAGCGGGTGTGTTACGGATTACGTGGTGTTGTCAGACGCGGCACGCAGTAGGCGGATGTTTGTATGGGTGCATTTCTACAGTGAGCTGAAATGACAAGAGTGAACATTTGGTAAATAAATATAAAACAACATTTATTCATCACACAACTATTTACAACACAACCAAGGAGGCTTTGCTTGAGTTGTCTCTCCGGATTTTGTTGTTTTTAATAAAAAATAAAAAATAAAATTAGTCTGTTAAGTATTGTCACCTTTTCCGTTCTACATGGAGCTCACGTTTTAAAAATTTTTTTTTATAAGGACTAATTTTTCATATAAGGATTTTTCTCTACTTGCCCTGCCAAAATTTTCACTGGCCCCACCACAAAAAAAGGAATAAATAAAATGAAATAAGCCCAGTATTGTTTTTTGTTGTTTTTGATCCATGTAACCTTAATAAATAAGGTTATGACTCCAAAAACTACTTGCCTAACTAATATATATTTTAAATATTGTTAAAGACAATCAGTAATAAAATAAGAACAAATAATCAAATTACGAGCAACAGCACAAATCAATACAGCAGAACAAACATACAAATGATGTAGGTCTAAACTAGATTTTCAGGTACAGAAATAGTAAAATATTACTGCATAGTCTGCATTAAATTATATATCACTGCATATAGATAAAGATTAACCCTTATTAAAAGTTATTCCGTCAAGAGTCGTGAGTGATTTTTTTTTTCTGTCTTTTGTTATCTCTACGATATTTTCCACTTTCCATGTTATATTGTAGGGGGCGCTATTACACATCTCCTGAATGAGTACAGCATCTCTTGATTAAAACAGGCGAAGAAGAAGAAGCAGCAGCAGCAACAACAACGATTACAGACTGGTGATATCACTGTGAAATATCCTAAACCATTGCTTTTGTTTCCATCTAATAATTGCTCAGTCAGTTGTTTGTTGTTTCTTCTCTTTTTTGTGTACATATTCACAACAGACCTAAGTAAATGTTTAGAGATTTTTAGGTTTTAGATTTTGGAATTGCATGTTATCACTTGTGTTGCCAGAAGATAAAAACCTGGCAATCTGGGTGACCCATGACCTTCCATCTAGCACCAGAGTAGAACCAGTGTGACATCTGCATTAGATATGACGAACCTGACAAAAACTATGACAACCGATTCATAATGTGTTAAGTATTATTAATTATTTGGACATTTAAATCCTTTTCTTTTTATATCCACAGGCTGATGACAAATGAGATAATGGCCAGTTTCAATATGAATGTAATGCAACGTCTGTCCAACGTTGGAGGTTGATATCAATCTGGTGTTGAGTTTAGAACCCAATGTCAGATTGACGTCAACATCCAACGTTGGACGGACGTTGCATTTTGGTTGAAAATGAAAATCGGGTTGACGTCAGAAAAGTTAGATTGACGTCAGAACCCAACGTCAGATTGACGTCAACATCCAACGTTAGACGGACGTTGCATTTTGGTTGAAAATGAAAATCGGGTTGACGTCAGAACCCAACATCAGATTGACGTCAGAACCCTACGTCAGATAGACGTCAGAACCCAACGTCAGATAGACGTCAACATCCAACGTTGGATGGACGTTGCATTTTGGTTGAAAATGAAAATCAGGTTGACGTCAGAACCCAACGTCAGATTGACGTCAGAACCCAATGTCAGATCAATGTCAACATCCAACGTTGAACGGACGTTGCATTTTGGTTGAAAATGAAAATCGGGTTGACGTCAGAACCCAACGTTAGATTGACGTCAGAACCCAACATCAGATTGACGTCAGAACCCAACGTCAGATAGATGTCAACATCCAACGTTTGACGGACGTTGCATTTTAGTTGAAAATGAAAATCAGGTTGACGTCAGAACCCAACGTCAATCTGATGTTGTGTTCTGACGTCAACCCGATTTTCATTTTCAACCAAAATGCAACGTCTGTCCGACGTTGGGGTCCAACGTCAATCTGACGTCATATTGACGTCCGGTGCCTGCTGGGTGGGGTCGGGTGGGACATGTGTCCATCACTTTTTGCCAGGGTCGATATTTTTCCCACCACCTTTTGAAACATCTCATGGCATGGATGTACCTAATAGAAAGAAACATCTCCATTTGATTAGTAATTTGTTCGTTTGTGTTAAATATGAGGCGATCTGGCACTGCATGTGTTGTTTTCGTGGCGAGTGCTTGTTGGACTGTTACCAATTCTCTTGCTGCTTGTGCAGACTGCGCTGTCTTCACATACGAACGTTTCAATCTAATGCTTAATGCCTTTGCGGAGACTCTTTGTTCGTTCCAGTGAAACCACAAAACAAATTGCACACAAATGTGTCCCTGCTCTTAATAAAGAATCACTGATGAATACCTTTGGTTTTAATGAGAAATAAAGAAGAAGAAAAAAAACTATACAAGGGTGGATTAGAACCCAGAACCTCTCTGACACACACTCAACAAAACTTCTACCACCAGACCATTACGGCAAATGAGCATTTCATGCATGTCTATGTAGTTATTCAATGATCTTGGGACTAACAATATTGTATTATAGTAGATGTAAGGATGGAACTATCACGTTAAACATTACTTTTGTGATGATAAATTAAACTCAATGTACTATTGGAATTGATTTCTGGACATTGTAATGTTATTTTTTCTGCAATTGTTATTGCACTTATCATTGTCCCCACTCCTGTCCCACCCACTTTTTAAAACAAAGTTACGCCACTGAATGATAGGATGTCCTACCTGCCTGTCAACCTATTTATTTCCATACCTCCACACACCCTGCTCATGCAGACATCACATGTCATCAGTGCAGTCCATAAGGCTATGCAGAGTTGTAGCCAGACAGTCACCGAAACCACAAACAAACAGCAGCACAATGAGCTTATGCTGTGTTCACGCCATGTTGTAATAACCTTATTAAGAGATGGCAACCTGTGACATTCTACCCGAAGCGGTTCACATCCTTAGACTCGGATTTAAGCATTTCTATGGCAATACTATCAACGCCGGAATGAATCTGCAGCTGTCAGGTGGTACAAGTCAGAGATCTTTAAGTTGTTTTCATTCATTATTATTATAATGTTATGTGCTTTGAGAAATTAATTTAACGCTGTCTCTTGTGACGCTTTGCAGACTCTGCTGTGTGTGTTCATGTATTTTGAAGGAGGCGTGGCTTTGGAGATGCTCTGACGGTGGGATCTTATGCTTTCAAAGCTAGCCTCTCCGAAATTGCCTACCCTACCAATGAAGTTGATATTAACATGAAAATAGATCATATTCTTCACAATTCAGGTTTTAAAAATATAGGAACTCCCCAATTTTCATTTCATTGCAGTGACATAATATAACACCGAGAGCTTTAGTTGAGTATTAGCTGCTTGGAACTGTGTGGAACCCAATGGGTTGAAGCCTTTGGCCTATAATATAGCTGCCACAGCTGTAGCAGGCTAATTATCTGTTGGTGGCAGCTGTTACCTCTCCAGTCTAGCCTTTGAAAGGTCAACGTTCCTCTCTCATGAGTGGAAGAACAATGGCACTGGGCAACTAATAATGACTTTGGTGGTTGGGTAAGCAGTTCTGCAAGACCCATTCACATACTAACTTGGCTGTGGCAGCCTATTGTCTTTACACTCTTGTACCTAGGACCTGACAAGCAGTTATTTTTTAAAACTTAAACACATGTAAAACGGCTGCTTTATTTGACAAAATAAGTGTCGTCTACTATGCATTTAAGTGCTTATTTACAATGTCTTCCATTTAGCTGCTACATACAATGTATATAGATCATTGTGGTCATAATAATGTTAGGGTTTGATTGCACAAGCATCCTTGAAGGGCAATGGCTTTTGAGAGATAACTCTCATTCTCTTCAAAAGCACCACCCCCGTAGCTCCGTTCTCTCTCTTTACATTTCCTTTCCTCTGGTTTCTTCCTTTCATCATAGTCATATTGATCTGACTCTGTGGATGGCTTTTGCTCCCCCTACATAATCATGAAAGTTGAATAAAACACGTAAATAGGTTTGGTACAGAAAACCCCACTGAACAAATTTTAATTATACAGTAGGGGAGCAAAAGTCAAAAATCAAAAGATGAAATCAAAGATGCAAAATCAAGGAAATGCACTGTTAATCAAATTTGTGACATTGATCATGGGAACTCTTCTGTTGGAAAGGTAAGATATATCTTGCTTATATTAATACAGAAAATGCTGTATTGATCATTCTAAAATTAAACGTGGAGTTTATTTAAAGCTGCAGTCTGTTAGTTTTGCCCTTTATCGCCATCTCTGTTTGAAACCCGCAATTACAATTAATTGCTGAATTATCATCTTTACGGGGTTGTGCATTGGCATGGCTCCTCAGCGTGGATGAATCTAATGTTTTGAGGAGTATGTGTGGCTGTCAGTCACCTCACCGGTGTGGATACTTCAGAATCACAGATTCTACGTCTTAGAAGTATGACCAAAATAAGAATTTTCATTGGAAAATGTCATCTGAACAAGTAACATGTCTCTTTTGTTCTCACCAGCTAAGAAAAAAAGCTTTACAATAAACGATCACTTAGCTCATATCACATCAAACTGTGCAAATTATTATTATTGTTTTAATTTGTTCTCAAATTGTTAATATTAACAACATCAGCATTGTGTGACTAAATGTATTTAGTGTGTATTAGCGTAACATAGTTTTAAATCACAGTACAATCTTTTGCTTTTTATGATTGGCGTTTGGACCTTTTTGGATTACAATCCGCCATCAAAATGATACATTTAATTATTCCAGCTGCTGTGAGAAAAGGCTATAAAGGTTCCACCACCTGATCCGCCACCTGCAGCATCCTTGCATGCGATATCGCCTACTAGCCAGGACTCCTTCTTAATGTATACAGACATGATGTAATGACGCAAAGACGAGTGACGGCAAGCTGGTATTTCCGTGGTACCACTCCAGTACCAGTACCACTCAAATTATAACACATTATTACAAGCTTACCGTTGTGAATCAGGCTAAAGTAAGGAGATAGTTTTGAACACTGGCTGTTCCCCTTCGAGGGAACTTGAACTGCGTCATCATGACGACACTTTGGGGAGCACCCCTAGTGTAAAGCGTCTGAAGAATGAATAGAATCAGCCCAATCCTGTGTAGTGGACAGCACATTCCAGGGCCCGGTTTATGGCCGGGCCCCGCTCTGTCCATAACAGTGGACAAAGGTTTGCTACAAGCCCAGGAAGGACAAGACATCTCATTGGCCCACATGCAGTTTCTGCCCTTCACCCACATCGCTAGTGTCCTGGGGCCTCATTTATAAAACTTTGCGTAGGATTTGCGTCAGAATTGGCGTACGGATGAAACATAGGACGTGCGTACGCACAGAAATATTCGGATTTATAAAACCGTGCGCACGCACATCCTACGCAGTTTTCCCTTAATAAATCACAATCAATTCTAAATGTAGCGCAGCTTTTGCGGCTTCATGTCACGCCCATAGTTGCCCATAAATAGTCCGTGAAACGCCCACAAGTTAATATTCATAGGTTGCGAAATCATGGCAAACACAGAGAGGAAATAAAAAAAAAAGTAACTTCACTCAATGTGAGGTAGAAGTTATCGTTGGCGAGGTTGAAAAGAGAAGAAAAGTGTTGTTTGGAGGGCACAGTGTGGGCATTACTAATGCCAAAAAGACACTTGAGTGGCAAAAGGTTGCAGACGCCGTAAATGCTGTAGCCTCACAACCTCGGACTATCGCCGAAATAAAAAAGAAATGGTCGGACATCAAAGTCGAGGCAAAAAAAGCGTCTAGTGCTCCATCGCCAGAGTGTGTCCTCTTGCTGTCTGAAGATGCGTTCACTCCGAATCCTTCCATTCGCCACATCTTCTAGAGCACAAGCCATTGTGCGTCATTACGCATTGAGATGGGCATTTTATTTCCATCCATTTAATTGAATCTGACAAGCTACAGATGTCGGTTATAATCTTGGGAAATAGTTCCATGCAAATGTAATGTCTTGCAGCTTTCTGAATGGTTGAGACATACGTCATTTTATCAAAAATAAAACTAAAGGCATATGCATGAATACCATGAACGTAGCTGATGAAGAAATTTTACTATGAAAACAACTTTCCCCAGTGGACAATTAATACATCTATCTATTTATCTATATATCTCCCTAATTATCTATCTGTCTAATTGCATCTATCTGCTCCGCCAGACGGACACTTGACGAGAATATCAGTTTTGTACATTAGCTATTTCGTTGTTTACCATATTTATGAGGATGAATTGCAATGCATAACATGCCAATATTATTGCAGAACATATTTCACTTTTCTTTTTGCAAATATGTGTTAATTTGCATTTATGTTGCAATTTTCGTTTGATTTTGTTTGTTTTACACTGCAGATCGATCAAACGGGTGTTCGTGTAGGCTGTTCATTGTAAGACTTGCTTTGTGAAGTCTTAATGTTATTTATGAGAGGCATAGCCATTTCTTTTACACAACGGTCTACAGTTTCACACACTTTCACGTGTTTCTTCCATCTGCCGACGGTGTCGCCTTTTCTCATTTCACCCGTTTTTGTGCGTACGCCTGGGTCAGAGCTTGCGTGAAGGACCGCACATTTTCCCGTCAAGTTTGCTTTTTATAAATACCAATTATTGCGTAGAGAGCGGCGTACGCCTTCTTTTGTGCGTACGCAACGTTTATAAATGAGGCCCCTGGTCTTTGACTGCCATAAAAATTCCACAGGACCTCAGCAGTAGTGGGTGAAAGAAAGACCAAAATGATCATAACTATCTGTCACAATGGAGAAAGGACCCAAACGCAAATGCAGGTTACAGTCTTTATTTGAACAGCAGATAAAGGGCAAATTAGGCTGTCTGCCGGTAACTGGCCGTCAAGGCGGACGCAGATCAGGAGAAGGTAACCAAGAGACCAGACATCAAACAGGCGAGATGCCTGGTGCGAGAAACTGCTGCCAGAGAGTGCTCACAGGAAACGCCGAACTCTCACATCACTTGGCGGACACGGCGGTGCTGAAGAGCCGACTAGTAGAAAGCAGACTACAGGGTGAAATCCTCATCAGCCACACACACACATGGAGTAACAGGACTAGACGAGCAAGACAAGGCATAAGTAACAGACCTACATGACCAAACAATAACCCGACAAAGAGAAGAGAAAGCATGAGAACTAAATAGCAAGATGATCAAGTAAAAGGAGGAACAGGTGTGAGAGGCGCTGAGCGCGACCGCTGATTAAGATAGCAGACAGCTGTGAGAAAGCAAACGAGCAGTAAAGAGAGAAAGGAAAACAAGAGGAATCAAACCAAACCCCTGACACTATGTTTGGAAACCTTAAGACTGATGTAAACTACACACATCCATTTCATACTTATTCAGAGAAATAAGTATTCTCAGTGACAGCTATTTGTAATCCAACATCTACACACAGAATCAGCAGTTAATGAACAAATGAATGAACAGTTAAATCTTTTCCCATCATGTTTGGTTTCTATTTGTTTAGAATATTGCCAAGGGTATTCTGATGGTGGTTTGGAAAGTGAGAAATGCATTGGTAAACTTTAAAGACACTTTAAAGACTTCTAACTGTGTACAGTATGCAAATGAGTTCCACAGGAGAAAGGAGGGTGAGTCTCACTGTGGACCCACTCTGATGCCAGCAGCCAATCGCAACACTGGAATGGAGAAGCGCCAAATTGCAATCTCCTATTCGGAAAAGGATAAAGGTACCCTTTCAACTGACACACCTTGTTCTGAGTCTCACCAGCAAGGATGAGACTGTAACAGTTCACCAAGTTCTGATGCTGCCTTCACGTGCTATCGGAATTATCGTAAATACGAGTTTCCAAGGTAAAAATTGCACAAGAACGCCCCCACGCCCCCACATTCTGAAACTTGAATGCAATGAGCTCGTAATCACGACTTCAGAAGTCGGAATTATCCAATTTCCGATAGCACGTGAAGGCAGCATAAGTCTCCCTTCAAGAGAGACATAACAGATACAACGTAATGTTCTGAGTCTGTCCGGCGAGGATGAGACTGTGACAGAGCAACCACGTTCTGAGCCTCTGGTTCATCCAGAGAGACAACTAAAGATCCAAGGATCTGAATCTACAGCTTGTGAGGCAGCAACAGATACGACCACGTTCTGAGCCTCCAGCCTGTGAGAGAAGAGACATTAACAACCACTACGTTCAGAGTTTTAGTCCAGCGAAACGACTACAGCATGTCCCGAGTCTCCATGCCAGAGAGACCAAAGCGAAGTCCTGAGTGTCTGACCCACAGAGTCAGAAGACACACAGAGACCTTTGCAACAAGGTTAAGCTCAGGAGAGCAAAACCTTCACTTCAAGTTTCTTTCGTCTGCGTGTTCCAGATTAAGGACCTTCTGCACCTACTTCAGGGCCTCATCTGCGTGTTCCAGATTTTAGGACCCTTTGGTGCTCCAGGAGATCAGCATCCCACAGATCTTCGTGTTCAAGACTGTTGAAACGGATTCCAGCTCCTTTACCACTGCATTGTCACCCAGCACAACCAGTGGATGAAGTCACCTCCATTGGACTGCTTACTCAACCAAGTGGAACGTAAATATCACTTAACCAAACCTCTTTCCAAAAACCTTGGCATTGTTGTATATTATCAGTATATGATTTTCTAATTTACATTAGAGGTAATTAACTGATGCTAGTTAATAACAAATAATCTTTCGTTATTTGTTTGATGCATAATAAGATAGCTTTTTGCTCTTCAGCGTTAGCGCTCTGTGTTGTCAGTCTTATTTGGTGTTGTTGTCTACCAACGTTGTTTTCACAAGCATTTTCTCAGGGCTCGCGAACTCCATGGCTTGTCCCGATCAATCATGGGACTCGCGGATGGGTCTGTCAAGGGAACCTGAGAGTGCTGAGGCATCTTCTCCTTCCCTGTGACAGTTACATTGTTCTCCTTCCACGTGTGGAAGCCCGTGCTGCGGCTTCTTCCCTCGGGGTGGAGGACCCGATGTGTGAGCTGTCTGATTCTGAGGAATTAGACGGGCTCCGTGTCGAGGCTCGCCATTTTCCTTTGCAAGATTCAATCTTGCGTTGCCGAGGCGGCGCGTAGGTTCGGGTCTACTATTAAAGTGATACAACCTGACACGGTGAGAAGGCATGTGATACTGTTGGGTGCGAGGCATGCAGTCAGCCCCTGATGGTGCTGGCTGTTTTCATTGAGAAATATCTCGACGCGTACTGTCGTGCGCCTTTCTGGTGTTTCAGCCTTGTGCCTGTTTGGCTTTCTTCTTGAGGGATGAAAGCCAATTGTATTATAACGGCTTGAACCACGTTGCTGAGGTTTACGAGTCCGTATAAATACAATAAAACAGTATCGTCTGATGATTATGGCTGCATTTAATTCTTTTTTTAAATGTTTTTTTAATTCTGCAATTAATAAATAAAATATGATCTGACTTTGAGGAGTTAGATATTCAGCCTATCATTCAGACCATGTTTCACCGTATTGTGGCTGCATTTAATTCCGAGGATTTAAATTAAAATATTATCTGACTTTGAGGAGTTAGATGTATTTTTTACCTATCATTCAGACCAGGTTGCACGGGTTAAGTGATTATGATGACATTTAAATCTGAGGAATTGAGTGTCATGTTATCTGACTTTGATAAGTTAGATACTTTTAATCAGACTGTCGCCCAAGCGTGCTTGACTTTGTCTGGATATTCATCTAAGATGGGAACAATCATGCATGGGCAGTTCCTGAGGGGGATGCTTCCATGCATGGTGAGGCTGCTCCTCCTTGGAGCCTTCCGGAAGTTTGTTGTCGTTCTCGCTGCCTTATGGCCTGCGGGACACATCAGTTTCAGGCAATTGCTAATCGCAGTGTAACCCCTAGTGTTGCGGCCCTGTCGAGCTCCTCCCTTAGATGAGGCCCCTGCTGGCCAGCCCACTTTCCCGGGTAGGAGCGATCGAGGTCACCTCCCCTGTGGAGCTTTTGGGAATCGATGCTGTGCTCCCGCCGTCTAGTACGCTTCGGGCCACATCGTTTCTCCGCACACGCGCGCTGCACCAGCCGCCTCTAGCAAGACCTGCGGCGGACCAGCAAACGCGTACGCACACCGAAAATCTTCCTCGATTTCGCCCTGCCGGTCAGCCATTTCAGGGGGTCGGGGAGGAGGCTCGGTTGACACCCGAGGCCGGCCTCGAGAGGCTGGTTCCCTTAGCAGATTATCTCGGCGCATGGTTATGCCTCCGAATATATCTGCATGGGCCCTGCGTACTGTCTACACGGTTCAGTTCCCCTCCCCCGAAGTTTAACGGGGTTGTCTGGACTGTGGTCGGCCCAGAGCAGGTGCGGGTTATGGAACAGGAAGTACACTCCCTGTTGGTTAAGGAGGCTTTTGGAACGTATTCCTCCGCCAGTCAGGGAGTCCGGGTTCTACAGCCGGTACTTCATAGTTCCTAAGAAGGATGGCCAGTTGCGTCCAACTTTAGATCGGAGGTACTTGGATCGTTCTCTGAGGAGATTCAGATTCAAGATACTTGAGCATTTCCTTGTCGTGATTCAGATCCAGTCTGAGGACTGGTCTGTCACGGTGGATCTAAAGAGGACGCATACTTCCATGTATCCATCCTTCTGTGTCACGGGGGATTCCTAAGGTTCGTTTTCGGGGGCGAAGCGTATAATTATCGGGTTCCTCCATTCGGCCTGACTTTTTTTTCCTCGCGAGTAGCAGCAGTTCGGCATTAAGATGTCGTCCTTGGCTGCTCTCAGTGCTTGGGGTTGAGACTCTACACGCAGTAGCGTGTTGACGCCTTCTCAGAGAACTGTGTTCCTGGGAGCCGTATGGGATTCTCTATGTTGTGGGCACAATTGTCCCCCGTGCGTATCGAGTCCATACGGGCGATGGTCTCCAAAATGAAGCTAGGCCGCAGCATCACAGTGTAGCAGTTTAGGACTGCTGGGAATTGTGGCAGCTGCGTCCAACATAATTTCTCTTGGCCTGCTGCACGAGACCCCTACAGTGGTGGCTGGGAACCAGGGGGGTTTTCCTTGAGGGGAAAACCATTCTGTATGATCAGGGTAATGCGCAGATGCCTTCGTTCCCTCGTCATATGGAAGAGACCTTGGTTCCTGTCCCGGGGGCCAGTGCATCATGTTGCCGGAAAACTGTTTCAACTGATGCCTCCCTCACTGGTTGGGACGTGGTCATGGACGGCCGCTTTGCGAGAGGTCTGTGGGAGACCCGGCATTCTTCCTGGCACATCAACTGCCTGGAAATGCTGGCGGTCTACAAAGCTCTGAGGAGCTCTCTCCCGGACCTCCGCGGCCACCATGTCCTGATACGATCTGACAACATGTTGGCTGTATCGTATCTAAACCACCAGGGGGACCTGAGGTCGCGCCCTCTTTGCAGACTGGCACATCAGGTTCTCCTGTGGTCCCAGGGGAGGTTATCATCCCTCAGGGCGATGTACATCCCCGGGGACCAAAATCAGGGAACAGACATCCTGTCGAGGCAGGGGCTGAGGCCCGGGGAATGGCGACTCCACCCCGAGGTGGTGGAAGCCATGTGCGAGTGGTTTAGTGGAGAGACGTCCGACTGTGGTTCTCCCTCTGGACACTGCGTCTCGTGTGCGCCCAATCAGACAGAGCGCTCGCTTCATCGCAGAACGCTATCTCTGTTGTGTTCTGACGTCTCTTTGTATCTTCCGGGTATGCCGTCACGTACTAAGTCATGACGCAACACCAATGAGGATTGGGCTGATTCTATTCATTCTTCAGACGCTTTACGCTAGGGGCGTTCCCCAAAGTGTCGTCATGATGACGCTGTGTCTCGTTCCCCTTCTCGGGGAACAAGGGTTATAATCATATAACTTAGTTATGTACTTGTTCAAAAATGGATCTTTGGATCATTTTTAACCAAAAAAAGTTACGGACTGCAGCTTTAAAGCAAAATAGTGGCAATCTAAATATTAAGAAGTTCTGGAATTTGTGATAATTCGTTTTTTTCAACTTTTCACAGAAATTGATGATATAATGATGTTTGTTTATATATATATATATATATATATATGTGTGTGTGTGTGTGTGTGTGTGTGTGTGTGTGTGTGTTTCTGTTAATTAGCAGTTTATGCCTATAAAATATTGCAAAATATAAAATTTTAAAATTGTATAAATGTCAAGTGTTAATTATATCCTCAGAAATTGAAGAAAAAATCTGCCAAGTATTGGCAGTATTTGGCCTTGAAAATGCTTTGTAAAATTATGCCATTAAATAAATATTATTTTAAAATCTTTATTTAAATTCTTTAAATTACCTCCTTAATTTTAATTTTATATACATTTGGGGATTCAATGTTCTTTTTTTATTTAAATATGACTTGATTGTAAATTAATTGGTTAAAAATTATAAATTGGTCTCAATTTCCTGTGATTAATCTTGACATAACGTCATAAGACATCAACATAAAAATGATTTAATTTGAATTAATTTAAGGAAATAATAGTAATATTTTAAATAATTCTTATTGGCATCTTACTATCAAGTACTATCATGAAAAAAATAGACCCCCCCCCCCACCACCACCACCAAAAACAGGTGTGTGCATTTATCTGTTAGTTGCTTTTCAAAATGAAGATTTGTTTCGCATTCATAAAGTGTTGGTAGACTGTGCGTGTATTGATTCATTTATCCTGTTTCGCAGTTTCTTGAGTTTCTCAGACCACATGCTGCTGGTTTGGTCAATGTCCTGACTGAGCTGTACCTCTGTAGTGCAGCGTCTTTATTAGTTGTGCTGCACCTCCCGAGCAGGAGGCCAAGTCAGAACACCTGCACAACCTCAATACAATCACAGCACATAAATCCAAACACACTTTCATTCCCCGCGTCGAGCGGAGGCCGGGCAGGCTGAAGAAGTGGAGAGAGGGCATCTGAATCCCTCTCGTCATCTTTATACAAGAGTCACTCACTCTTTTTTATGGGTTCAGCGAGTCGTGCAAGGAAAGAAACAGTTTATTGATTTTAGATTTGGCAGAAGGGGAGGGGAGGTGGAGGGAGCTCAGTCTTGCCTTTCCTCCCTGTTTCCTGTTGTCTGAAAAGGGATTTTAGTCTGATCTGGCAGCCGGGAAGGTGGAGGGGGGAAGTGAGATCATTCATCAGAGAACAACTATGTTTCAGCATATCCTAGCAGGGACAAGATAGGCCTCCTGCCAGAGAAAGAGAGAGAGGAAGTGATGTAATATGTATTAGGCTCACTGTGCATTAATTGGGATCCGTTTACTGTACAGAAATGCTAACAGTATTGATGACTAAACAGATGTCTTTTGCAATGACTTGACCCCCTTTTTTCCTGTCCTGAAGTCCTAAGACACAGCACCTTACACAAAGTAAATCTTTGCAAAGTATTGATTTTGTGTGAGGTGAATTTGATGAACACTGCTTAGCAATTTTGGGATTATATTGCCAAAAAAATGGTTCTCAAAGTGTGCATGAGAGACTTCCTTAGTTCTCAAACCTCCTTCACTTGTATTCATATCTACCACACTGACAACAGATGTGGGAATCAAGTTTTGCATGCAGTTTTGTATTCTCCAACTTCTTATATGGTGTTAAAGGGGTCATGAACTGGCTTTAAAAAAAAAATTAGTACTGTTGTCTGTGGTCAACTTATTGCGTTTGCGTGGTTTTTACATTCAAAAACTTCATTATGAATAAGTAATAGGCTATTTTCTGCCCTGGTTTTGAGGCTCTCTCAAGACACGCTCAGTTTTAATGGGCGTGCCGCACAGAAGACTTGGAAGTAAACCCCCACGGCTAGGATTGGATAAGATTTGCATATTTAATGAGCTTCTGCTCCCCCTGTCAGTGAAAGCGTGTGGCAAACGGCAACCGGAATGAATCACCCAGCTCACAGCCAGGGCTCGCAAAATGTCTTTATCAAACAAACACAATGATTCATCTCTCATCCACCCGCGATTGATTGGAATGTTATTTTTTTTTATTAACGTTACTTGGCCCTCCCAATCAATGAATATAACTGCGAACCGCACACACACGCGCGTGCACCCGCGATATGTGATATTCCCTTAAAATATCGAGTCAAGAGAGTGAACAACACACATCAAGACAGTAATGAACCAAGAACACCAGAAACAAAGTATTCTCCTGCCTATGACAGCGTGTTAAGGTATGTTCTGTTAGACACATAATCCATAGATATCAAACGATCTGTAACAATGCAATACTATCACATATTTAAAAAAAAAAAAGTTTTACTCCCATTAGTGTGTTGCTTCATTTGTTCATGTAATCTCATCCGTCTGCAAATCCAGTCTCTTGTTTACAAACGACTCCGTGGTTAAATGAACATACGTGCAATGTCTTCCCCACGTGAGCTGGATATAAATTAAAAATAAAGTCTCTCCTTGCATTCATAATATTGGAATCCAAGTGAAGCTTATGTGGTATGTTTACTGCTTAGAAATTCTATGCTGTTTAGCTCTATGCTGCTCTTAGCTGTCATGTTAGTGCAGTGTTACTCATTGCGCGGCTCGCGAGCCTCATGGGTCTCGCACCAGCTTAATCTGCGCCTCGCATGGCATGATGGCAGTACATAATACGGTGAAATGATCATGCAGTCAGTACATATATTTCATAAAAACAAGCAGGGCTATAACATAACCCATTATTAACTCAAAGTGTCTGCTCTATTACAAATAATTTATATTAAAAAATACCCCAAAACAGCTGCATTACAAGATGGAAATACAGACTAGAAAGGATATTTAAACCTGCTCTGCCCTTATGACATGACTCACTGCAGAGTTGTCAGTTTTGGCTGTTTTTCCAGCTTTTAATGTGATTAATCTTATAGATCAACACGTTCTCATGAAATGCGTATCTATAACACAATTTGTATTTATCGTGCAGTTTATATGCCAAAATTACTTTTTACGTGGATGTGATACGCATTGTCAATAGGTTGAGTGGTGTGGGTTACGTGCCAGCATCATGAGCACAGACAGCGCACCAGAATCCAGTTATCTTTCGCTCTTGAACAAACTATAACACACAGAATTATGCCTAAATGTATGTTTTGTCGAGTATCCACAGAAGAACAGTTTTAAATTAGTTAAATAACATCTTAAATGAACTTAAAGAGTTGTGAGGAAATGGGACGTGTGTGACATCGCGTCAGATCCGCGTAATGTTCGGTAGCGACAGATCTTAAAGTCACAGCAGCACTAACTACTATAAATAAGGTTTTAAAAAGCAATAAATAAGTAATAAATGTTAAAAAGCATTCAATTACACTAATGTTGAATGGCTTTAATTAATGTTTAAAATGGGGGAGGGAGACATTTCATAGAGACATAAGTATCAATATTAGTATCAGTGATACTGGCCTTCATTCATAAAAAGATGCCATGCGTTGAACAAATATGTAAAATCTACTCTTTGTTTTTTCTACATTAATTTGGTGATTTACTGTGAAATTATTACATTATAAAATATATTAAAAACGTGTTTTAAACAGAAAAATGTGTGAATAATCTAGTTTAAAACAGCACTAAAAGAAAGTTTACATTAAAAATATATTATGCCTACCCACTATCTATCTACCTTTTGTATGCATTGCATACCATATTGTATGTTCAGGGATGACAGACTGATTAGCAGATATGCTATTTATGATTGGATGTAACTTTTGAAACTTTGCGGTGAAAAGTGGCTCTCCTATTGATTTTGTCCTATAAGTGTGGCTCACCTGAAAAAAATAGCGAAGACCACTGTGTTAGTGGCACGAGTCGGTGGGCGGGGCTACAGAATCAGGCATTCTTCTTCTTCTGTTGAGGCGGTGCTTCACTACACTCTCTCACCTCATAGCCGGGCACATTCTGAAATCGATCGTTTGCTGGGCCTGGTGTCTATAAAATCTTTTCTTTGACTAACAAGGAAGCTTTCAGCTCTGAAACTTACAGGATATTCTTATATTACCATGACCTTTTATATATCAAAAGCTCAAGGGAAAGTTGATTTCTCAATTCATCACCCCTTTAAGGTAAGAACATTACAGGATTTTTGTGGTGTAATTTATCCTTTAAAGGTGCAGTAAGCGATTTCTGAGAAACACTGTTGTGAATCGGACTGAGTATCCACTCATGATTAGGGGAGGAGAGAGAGTGAGCAAGATGGAGAAAGAGATACTGTAAATAAATACTGTAGAAAGAGAGATGGCTGAGAGAAATTACAAAAAGAGAAAAGATCAGAGGAATATCACTGGAAAAAGAAGGGTTATGATCAGGCAAGAGCTTTAGCACCCGCGGTAATATTAGAAAAGCTTTCCAGCACTGGAGAGACCAAAGCGGGAAGGCCTGAAAACGGACTCAGAGGTTGCATTGTTTCTGCTCCATATGAGAGTTACATTGGTTTTGCAATGTTTCACAGAACCAAGATATGCTGTTGTTGTAATGTTATCTATATAGTAACAGGACAGTTTTGAGTGTCATTGTTTGTTTGGAGCTGTGGGCTGCTGGTGACTAACAGCCGACTCTTGCTCATATGTACTCTTGTGTACTGCATGTTTATTTATTTATTTATTTTTTTCCTTCGTCACCATTAGTTTGCTTTATTTTTAGCTATGATAAAGAGACAACCACTCTTGCATTGCATGTTTGTGCATTTTGGGGTGGAGCAATAAAGGGAGAGGTGTGTTTGTTTAAGATGATTTCAAATATCAACAGAGTTTCTCAGAAATCGTTTACTGCACCTTTAATATTGCTCTTGCAAAGCAGCATCACTATTTATTTTTATCAATGAAAAACTTAACATATTTAATATCTAATTTCTGCTAAATTAAAAAAAATATATATACAAAGTTCTGTCATGAAACCCTAGATGGCACAGGCTAATAGGTCCTTTAAATACCTGCTCGTAATCACATCGTCATCTTTAGGGCTCAGCTGATCGGTTCCTGCTCAAATACTCGGGTAGCAACTGTCCGTGTTGTGTATGTATTGGCAGGAGCTTTCTCTGCAGCAGCAGCAATAACCTTCAGCAACAGCAATAAAAGCAGCAGCAGCGTAGCAGGTAGCACCAAACATATCGACATTGTCATACCCTTTACCATGCCGAACACTCAGATAGTTGTCATGACAGAAATATTTTTAGGATAGGAAGTCCTATTTTTGAAGTGGGGCATAACATAAAAAAATTAGATGGTGGAGAGTAGTGGCCTGGATGTTGATGATCATAAAAATATCTATTATTACTTTACAAACGTTTTGAATATGTGATAAAAACTTAAACTAAACTAATCACTGTCATGCTTTTGTATGAAAAAGTAATTTAGAGTGAGAAACTGTTTTTATAGAAATGCATTTTCTGAAACCACCTTTGGGTGACTTCCCATGTACATTTTTTGCCTATAAGCAGGACGTTCTGGAGCAGAAATTCAGCACTTTCCTATGCTGAAACTGCCACCATAATAGATCTATTGGACCTGAAGTGGAAGTAGATGGGGCTCCCTATGGATTTGCTTTCGGTCTCACTGATAGCTTGCATGCTTTGCTCAGTTGTGATACTTTGTGCCTCTTTACCAAGTGGGAGGACACTCTTCGCCCAGTGTAGACCTCAACATATAAAGAAAGTGCAAAGGGGTTTGTGCATAGACTTTGTTTGGAGAGTCTTCCCACACTGTTTTGTACTGTCTTTATGTCAGTAGTGAGTTGGAGAAACACTTTGTCCTTAGTATACCTACATGTAAATTAGAAACTTTCACACAAAAGCCTATTTATCCAAACTTTAAGCTTAAAGCTACACTATGTAACTTTTCCGTCCACTAGAGGTCGCCTGTTCAAAACAAAGGCGTAGTTTGATGACGGCACAATCTTGGGACATGTGGTTTTCACCTCACAGCCGGTGGGAAACAGTCAGGATAGGACTCGGGCAGAAATCATGTTCATGGATGCGATTATTAACATTACTGTAGTCTGAAGCAGAGCAGGACCGAGTGTTGTGGAGCTGAGGAACCGCTGGAGCGATTGAAGAGCGGGACTGTTATTATGGTATAGTCGCTGGCGGGACTTTTATTATGACACGGTTGCCGGCGCCACTTCCTCTTTTCCAGTCATGAGTTTGAGGTAACGCAGCTCTGTTTATCGTATTAGATATATCTGAGTGTGTTGAAAAGGAAGTTATGACGTTCGCTCGGCGGCTGCTATGACACTTGTTCACACTGCAGTGAGAGTAAAGTGTTTCACTGAATAAAACCGGAGACCGAGGGTGACGCAGATATGACGCAATCGACAGGCGACTCCCTCAAACGCATAGCTCACACGTCCCGGTTCCTTGGTTAAAATAGCAATTTTCTCACGATTTACAAATAGTTGAAAACATTTGGGATATTCTAAGTACTCAACTGAACAAAATATATAACACTGGCCTAGTGGTTTCTGGATGTTTTACTGCAAAAATCCTACATAGTTCACCTTTAAGCAACACTCATTTGATTAAAGGTCCCGTTCTTCGTGTTTTTTTGAAGCTTTGATTGTGTTTACAGTGTGCAATATAACATGTGTTCATGTTTCGCGTGTAAAAAAACACAGTATTTTTCACACAATTTACTTATCTGTGTACCGCTGTTTCCACTGTCCTAAAAACGGCTGGTGATTTCCTTGTGCTATGAAGTCCCTCCTTCAGAAATACGTAACGAGTTCTGATTGTGCAAGCGGTTCCTGTGCTGTGATTCGACCACAGAATAGCGCACGTGAAAGCGGTTCCTGTGTTGTAATTTGACAGCAGTTTAGCGCACGTTGGAAAGGTCACGCCTCTTAACAGAGAGATGTATGCGTTCAATAATCTCTACAGCGTCCCTGGGAAAGCCAAACAGAGGTGATTTGACTCCTGGATGAAAATAACAGCGTCTCGATGACATGGCGATAAACACACTCAACGCAACAGTTCCTTTTCTCCACGCGACCGTCCGCTTCTCCACGTGGGACAGCAACAAGACCGCGTTTCTTTGTGGGCGGAGGTTAGTCTGTTCTACTGCTCTACTGACGTAATTAAAGCAGGAAGTACCAGGATGTAGTCCAAGCCAGCCGTTCGCTGTAGGCTTTGAAAGGGAACTTCTGTTAAATAAAATATCTCGCTTGGCATTGAACTTTGAGCTTTATAATTTTACAGATATTATTTATGCTCTAACAGCAACATTACACACTAACTAAAGTTTGAACAATGGAATCGTGAAGAAGGGGACCTTTAATGTATAGTGAATATTTTCATTTCGGCATACAGCTGTCTCTGTGTATCAAGCTGGGATTAGAAATTAAGTGACTAGAAATTTTAAAACTGAAGTGTGTATTTTTTATGTTAGAATAGTTGCTGTTTAAGATGAAGAGTAGGTGTATCACTTAAAGTATCTAAATGTACATGATGGACCAGGATTTTGCTAAAGAAAAAGAAAGAAAATAGCTTCAGATGTGAAGCAGAAGTGCTGACATATCCTGAAGTCCTTTTCTTTAAGTAGAAAACGTTTTCTGTGCCTCCTGAAGTTCCTAGAATTTGGTTTGTTCTGCACATTGTACGTTGACACCATATCTTTGAAACAGGCTTGTTCTCGACAAGATAGACTTTGCTGAACAAAGAGAATCAAACGTGTCAATAAAAGCCAGAGCTTTATGGAGCTCAGCCCAGAATATTAAACATGGCCAATTCCAGCTGTCTGCATGAAGCACGACTCTTTCGTATCCGAATGCTCAGTTTTTCCACATAATTAGTCCTGCTTTTGGTTGGAGATTATTGAGGACTGCTGATATGTGTTCAACCCTAGGTCATAAACCCATGTCAAACGTTTGGCTGCTGATAATGTTAGCTGACCAGAGTGAATTGGTTCATACAGGCCAGGAAAATCTAAGTGTAATCAATAAGGTTAAATGAATTTGACCTCATCAAGTGTTTAATCCTGATGCCAGATGTCATAATGACTTTGAAACAGATTGTCATTACAGATGATGACAGATGTGCTGTGTATGAGTGCATAAACATATGCATATGCAAGCATTTATATGGATGTGCGCTCGTTATCGCCTCCAAATAACGCGTTTTTGCAGAGAAACTCTGTAATGGTTCCGTTAATTAACACAATTACATTAATTGTGTGAAATATGTTATTGCACCCCTACTGTGTGTATTTTAGGAATCTCTCACTTCACCCGTCACATATTCAATAAACAGTCAACTCATTTGAGCAGACTGCAAATTTCTCTTTTCGAGTCGAGAGAGAACACTGCAGAAAAGATCCTTCTGGAATGCTATTATGATGATTTCAGCATTTACATTTAGATGGAAGAAGTTTTTGAAAAGGAAGAAATTTTCCTCTTCTGAGAATTCTCAGAAAATGGTTGTCAGTTGAACACTTTTTCAGGTCTATGCCGACCAGAAGGAAAGTTTCCAAAAAGTGCACCTACTGAGTCAACATTAATGTATGAGGTCCTGAACTATCTTATGTCCAACTAGATTGAATTTGACAGCAAAACGAGGTCTTGGTATTAAATGGCTTGGTAATAAAATCTGGACTTTCCAGTGGTTAATAGAATTTCATTAAAGCAATTCAGCTGTAAAAATATATTATATAATTAAAAATTTTAATAAAATAATATGTATTTAGACAATATTTAAAAACAAAAAATAAAATGTTACAAATTTTGCATATTTATATAACATTTATGTATTATTTAAAAAGCTTTGCCTATATTCTCTCTCTCTCTCTCTCTCTCTCTCTCTCTCTCTCTCTCTCTCTCTCTCTCTCTCTCTCTCTCTCTCTCTCTCTCTCTCTCTCTCTCTTTTTCATTTATTCTCATCCACTTCCAAGATTATAGATACCAAGAAACATTGCAGGAATAATAAAGAAGAGTTTACATTGCCAAAACATTAATACACATACACCTGTCCTGCACACATATGTACACATAATGGAGGTATCAGTGATTTTATTCATTTTAGTATATATATATATATGTATATCAATTTTTTATAAGTATTTTATTTATATGCAAAGTGTGCTGGCCGCTTTCAGACACCATTCTTCCAGATAGGTTTTACCTCAGCTATGGGAGTATTTCAGTGTGTTTGAAATTCTTTGAGGTGGTTTCAAAATAAGAATGGAAATTGCTGCTAATTTGCATGTAATTTGTAGATGGCCATGAGGTCAAGAAGAGTAGGTTCTTAGGCAAGAGCACTGCATTTCAATGTATAGATTAAAGTTGCCTCTTAGTGTCTTTATAGGGATGTGGCCATTAACCCTATTGCTTTCAACCAGAAAACTTTGGCATCAATAGACTGACATGCAGGGTTGGTATTGGTATTGAGAATATGTTGTACCTTTTCTGTTTGCATCTGCCGGTTTCTGTGTCAAAGCAATGTTGACTGACAGTACAGGGTGGTTCATAGTACTAGGATGTTACCTGCTTACTTAGTATTAGGAATGGAATGCATTGCTATGCTTTGCTGTAATTACTGTCCAATGTCTTAAGTGTTGGACTTTTTAGTTATTAATAATTTGATTTAGTGTAATTGAGTTTTCATCCTGGGGCTATGCCAAAATTGTTTTGCTGAATGAACAGTCCCAACCATCTTTTTTTAATCTCTCTCTCCCTCTCCCTTTTCAATTCATGTTAAAAGTCAACATGAATTGCTGTTTGCAACCCATTTTGCTTTTGTAATGCGAGGCATCTCTGTTTGAAACGAGACAAAATTGTAGGGCAGGACTTTATTTTAACCTTAAATTATGTGAATTCTGAAAAGTGGATGTTGATACCAGAATGGAGCCTAAGTAGCTATTTGGCTAAGAGGATGAGTGAGCTTACATATTACAAAAGAAAATATTTTATATGTATTATTTGTATTATTAATTTTGTTAACCTGCACTGATGAATCATTCACAATAATGTGGTTTAAAATTGTAATTGACTTTTGTAAATTGTAAATTAACTTTAATATTTTTTATGTTAAAGGGTTAGTTCACCCAAAAATTAAATTTCTGTCATCAACTCTTTAATTTACTCATTTTTTATTTTATTAAATGTTTTACGTTTTCTAAAGTGTTTTTATTTTATTTTATAATTTTCACAAAATTGTTATGCCCCCCAGAATATTTTTTTATGAATTCTGAACATGCAATATATCAAAAGAAAGAACAGACCCCTGCTTTTAAACAACAACTTTTATTGTAGCTCAATGCATTCTTTTTTTTATCAGCATTTGAATGTGGGCAAGTTTAATTAAAGCAACATTTTGAGCAAAAAGCTGACAAAGTCGCGTTTTTGTCAAAGACTACATCCAGATCATATTCAGAATGATGATCAAATCATAGATGGAGTATATTGAGTCCATCAACACCCCTAAAGCTTGCACAGTCCTTCTGCTTACATCTGCTATTGCTTGTTTTTGCTTCTTTTTACCTGTTTTGATCAGGAGATTCAGTACTCTTTCAGACGATGTGTCACAGCGCCCCCTACTGTATAACAGTGAAAACACGGAAAGCTGTAAATTTACGTCAGTGGTGGGGAGTTAATTATTCACCCTCATTTCAAACAAAAAGCAAACAAAGCACTTGTGTTGCTTCATAAAATTTAGGTTAAACCACTGGAGTCTCATGGATTACTTTAATGATGTCTTTATTACCTTCTGGGGCTTGAAAGTGGTAGTTGTGGTTGTCAGTGGAGGGACAGAAAGCTCTCAGAATTTCATTAAAAAGATCTTCATTTGTGTTCCAAAGATGAACAAAAGTCTTACTGTTTTGGTATGACATGAGGGTGAGTAATTAATGAAAGAATTTTCATTTTTGGCTGAACTATCCATTTAAATGCACAAAATGTACGTTTTACATTTTCAAAACAATAACAAAGGCGAAGCTTGATGATGCTATATGAAGGAGAGTGGAACGATGGGACATGTCGTTTTCACCATCCAGAGATGTATGGAATTCACAAATCATATTCACGGATGAGGTAATTAATTAGTTTTTGTATTACTTGTACGTTTAATCACACTATTGTGTCATTGTAATGATTTAGCTGCATGGAACATGAAATGTAATGCTATAGCTAGCCTGTTACTGAGATGTGATTATTTGTAAATGTCAAATTATTTGGTGGGTTAAAAACGCAGTTTTACGTGTCATACTACGTAAAGTAAATTGGAACGAAGCCACAGTATTTGCAGGTTATGGCTAAATATTTTTGTGCAACACATACTGTATTTCATTTCACTGCCATAGACTTGGTCACCAGACTTTATAAAAAGCGTTACTGAAGTACAAACAAAGTGCAAAATAACTGTATGTGTAATTTCATCAAAATAACACACACATAATTATGTACAATTACAAACATTTAATAGTTTTTCAAGTGAATCTATCTATGCATTGTCATATCAAGTTTACTCAAGTATATTCAAGTTTGTCTCGAATCGCTCCAACTCGAAAACGCCACGCCGATATTGATCCTTTTTTTATTTCTCTGTTTGTACCAAAGCCTGCTTGCCTCATTTTGTCAGGGTTCTGTCACTTCGGTCTAGTTTACTCTTGGTTTGTGACAGAGCCCTGACACTCCTGTATTGTTTGTCTTGTCTTGTGTGAGCGTGCAGCTTTGAGCATGCTCAAGCTGCGTGCTCTTCTGTCCTTGTGTTTTGTGTGCGGGCGTGGTGTTCGGATCCCAGCACTTCGGTCTAGTTTGGTTTTCAGTTTTGTGTTGGGATTCGGACATTCATGCTCCGCATGTTTGTTTTGTCTCGAGCGCACAGAATGAGCATTCGCTCGTTCTCGTGCGCTCTGTCTTGTCACGTGAGCGTGTGCTCTTCTGTCTGTGTAGCACACGGTTCATGTTTACATCGGCCGTGTGCTTTCATGTTATGTTTTGTCTTATGTTGTGTAGCACGTGGTTGGTGTTTTTCACTGGCTACGTGCTACGTCATGTTGTCATGTTTTGTGTGAACATGCAGCTGATGAGTTCTCATTAGTTGCATGTTCATGTCATGTTTGGTGTGAGCACATGTCTTGTTAAGTGTTTCTTTGTCAAGTCAAGTCAAGTCAACTTTATTTATATAGTGCTTTTAACAATGTAGATTGTTTCAAAGCAGCTTTACAGTGTTAAACAGGAAAATAATTCAGCTGCCATGTATTTTATTTGTGCCATGTGTATTTTATTTGTGCCATGTACTCGTGTCCATTGTCTAACCCCGCCCACCTTGTTTCCTGATTATTGGTTCATTTGTCCCACCTGTCTTCCCTCGTTACCCTCTTTTGTTTGTTCCCTATTTAATCTCTTTAAAAGTCAAGTCAAGTCAAGTCAGTTTTTCCCCCTCGGGGTAGTTTTGGTTTGTCTTGTTTCATTTTATTTTTATCATTAAAAGACCCATTTCCTCTGCATCTGAGTCCTCGCTCCTTTCCCTTCACCAACCCTGACACATTTGTTCTTCATTTACACTTCTTTGGATTTTCTGTACTCGCCAATTAATTATTGATCCATGATGATGCTGATGCTGTATAACCACAACTTCCGCATTTGTCCACGTGTATTGCCAATAATTTCTACAAGCGGAAACCGAGGATAGCGGGGATATCATGTCATTGATAGGGGACAATGACAAGGGATGAGCCATTATTTACAAATCCTTGGGAACTTTCGGGATAATGTTAAGTTCACAACTGCATGAAATGTATCACACTGTGCAAGTGGCTTTTGGATATTTTTATTACAAAAATCTTACATATTTTGCCTTTAAAAAAAATGTGTTTTTTTGTTTGAGCACTTTTCCTTAAGTGTTGCATCGACAGCACATGATTTCTTTTTAATACAGCACTTCATTCTTCTCTATAATTTCTCTTGGATGTCGAGCTATTATCTTATAAGGTATAAGAACTCAATCGGTGCATAATTTTATCAGTTCTGAAACAGCAGTTATTAATAATGTATCAGTATGAATTCCATATAAACCTGTCTGATAGAGTGCTGATTCTCACACACTCTTTTTTTCTTTGCTCCACATGCAGGCTGAACGATTTATACATCAAATGATAATAATCTTGCACTAAAAGGCTTTTCTATTATGCCAAATCACCTGAGGTAAGGTACAGACGGCACATCTTCGAAAATACTGATGATTCTGTCCAACTTCTGTATCTAATGCACACACATGATTCCATCATGTTCCCTCTTTATCAGATTTGCCTTCAAGAGGTGAGCTGTGTTTGTGTGCGTTCGTGTGGTGGAGGTTGGCAGCCATTACTCGGTTCTTCGGAAGCACCTGTCTCCATGACGATAACAACCCTGCCCTCCTTTGTCTACATTAAGGTGAGAGCCACATCCTCAGAAGCACATGAGCGGAGGAAAGGAAAAAAGAAAGATAAGACTGTTTTTCTCTGTATGCCCCCGCTCTTCATTCCAGTGTGCTTTTTCTCCCCCCTATTGTGTCTTTTTCGCTCTTTTTATCAGCTTCTGAAGAAAAATGTGACCGTGCCAAGTCAGAATTAAGTTTTACAGAACTCGTATCTGTGTCTTTTATGGAGGGAGTAGAACTCAAATGTGAGGTACAAATTCCTTGCAAATTGGTTCAGAAGGCATTTATCTTTAAGGAGAGAGAAGACGAGCATAGAGAGTAGGGGAGTTAGAATAAGACACTTTGTAAAAGTTACCTCGGTGAATTCGCCTTCTCAATTGCTGATAGATGAGCCTTCTTCACCTCTATTGAAACACAGTGTGATGAATGGGCAGGTCATTGATTCTGGCATCGGAAACACGTCCTCCACCCTTATGCATATTCTCCATAGGATACAGCAGATCACACAGGTCTAACACATCCATCACTCGCAGGTGATCATTGTCAAAATCCCAGTGACTCATACAATAATATGATGAGCAGGAAGAGTGTGGGGTGTCCTGTTAGTCTATATGCTGTTTTTGGAAGTTTGTGATGTAAACACTTTCGGTTATTTGTGCCAGCAATTTTACATAGTATTTGAATTGCCATTTGAAGTTATATTATGCCCGCTCCTTTGAGCTTGTTTCTTAACTCATTTGATTAAATAATGTAATCGTGCTTTCGGCTTCAAAAAGAATATAGAGAATCTCATGAATAAACTTCCATAAAATATTTCACCCTGAAATATAAAGCACTACTACTACTACTATTAATAATAATAATAATAATAATAAAACTGTGTTGCATAGAGATAATTAAGAATTCTAATGAAGATTTTTGGTATTATTTAGGACAATAAAGGTTTTTTTCATTGCAATTAAGCACATACAGTTATCCTACCAAATTATCATCACTGAATGTTTTTTGTTAGTGAAGACCATTGTTCTCAAAGGTTATTTTTATATAAAAAAAAACATTACATTATATTTTTTGTATTTTAATACTGCAGAAAAGTAAAAATATTTGGTTACACTTTATTTTAAGGTGTCATTGTTACAGTGTAATTATATATTTAAGTACTAAGTAATAATAATCAACCCGTTCTCACTCCCAAGGCGTCAAAAGTCTGAAGCATGGTCAAGTGCCTTTCCGCGTCACAATGAAGACGCTAAAGGGACCCCTCATTTTTCGATGCGCAGTGTGCTCCATTGATTTCAATGAGAAACCTTTGGCATCATACGCAGACGCGTTGGGTATGGGAACGTTATCATCATGATTTAATTATATATTGGGTTATGATTTTGCCATTATGACATATTGGAGCATGATTCTTAATTTAATCAGCCAGCTTAATTTGATTTACATTTATTTTATTTACACTATTTAGACACTTTTGAACACGTAACCCAACCCCATCCCACCCCTAAACGGTAGTGTATTATATGATATAAAACACAGGATATAACAGGCAGATACGACTGCATGCACAATTTATTCAAAAAGTTGAAATATTCCAAGTGTTCTGAGGCCAAATGATTGATTTGTGTGATGAAAATCCCCAAAAGCAATCAACGTCTCCATCCGCAGAAGCTCATGCACACATTTAAATTTCAAAAACAACCGCCCGAAGAAAAATTACATAAAATTTCATAGTGAAATTGCATTGGCTCATACGTCAGCTTTGATTGTAAAATGTCATTGGCTCTTGTGTGTATTTTGACAGATTGCGTCATGCTAAAGAGTCGGGTGTATCATTTGAATGAGATATGAATGACAGTGCGTTCGTGCGTTCACGGACCGACGGGATCATCATTTCAGCGATTAAAACATCAAGATCAACTCTGTTCTTTACATGAAGATATCGTATGACTTCAGAAGACTTGGAATGCAACATGAGTTAATACTTTTATACAGGCCCGTCGCGACAAGGCAGGCAAACCAAGCAATTGCTTGGGTCCCCGAGCTGGCCTGGGGCCCCAAGACAACGACAGGTTAAGAATAAAATGCAACGACAAACTGTGTGAGTGCCCCTTTGATAGTCAATGCAGTAAAGTGCAATGACACTGTTCTCGGGATCCCCCTCAAGGGGGCCCCTCTCAGTAGTCGTTGACAGCAGCCAACCAACCACGTGATCTCTGATGCCGACAAAATACAAAACCTCCTCGGCAGTCATCATGAAGCGGAATTATGCTTCAGGAAGCCAGAAAAGAAAAAAGGAAGAGGAGGATAAGAAAAAACAAGATAGTGGTAAGTGATAAATTACACTGGATAAAATAGCTCTACTTGTCTTGTACAAAAATAGTATAATTTTGCAGCAGGTAGGCTAGCAAAAATATGTTTATGTTAGCTATTGTTACCTGCCTGATGGCAAATGCTGCTTGTAACGAAAAGTTAGTGCAACTTTTTTTTCGAACGGACGGAATATGGTTACATACTGTAATATGTTTTTTAACGGGATAAGGAAGACGCAGATCTGTTCCAGAATCACTGTTTAATGACATTGCTATAGCTTTGTATGAACTGATGACATCACCGTTTTCTACGGAATGGCTATACGGCTGAATCAAATTCTGTTGCATTATTTTCCTGTTTAACACTGTGAAGCTGCTTTGAAACAATCTGCATTGTTAAAAGCACTATATAAATAAAGTTGACTTGACTTGACTTTGTAATAGGTTTTGATGAAAGTGAGCATGCTATACTAACTATTATTTATGCTATGCATAAATAACCTGGAATAGTTAATATAGCATTCTATATTAACTATTATTATAAACATTATTTAACAAGAAAGAGGCAGAGGAACATGATTTTGTGTAAGAAAAATAACCATATTTAAAACTTTATAAAGTAAACTTTTGGCCGACCACCTTCTCTGTTCAATTTATGGAAAAAGTGTTGAAAGTTCCCCTGCCGCGCGAAAGACTAACGTAACCAGGTACGCTCCTCAGACGTCACGTACACATCTTGAGTTTCACTTTCCACATTCAACACTTTTCCACAGAAGGCGGTCGGCCGAAAGTTTACTTGATAAAGTTTTAAATATGGATATTTTTCTTACACAAACGCATCAATTCGCTTCAGACGGCCTTTATTAATACCCCAGAGCCGCGTGGAGCACGTTATTTGATGGGCAGATGCACTTTTTATGGACTTCAAAAACAGAGCAACTATTAATCCAATTCTAATGCTTGGATTAGCCTGGACTTTTGTAAATAACTCATTTATATATTTTATTTGTCTGAAAGAAGAATGTCATACACACTGAGGATGACTTGAGGGTGAGTAAATCATGGGCTAATTTTCATTTTTGGGTGAACTATCCCTTTAACAAGGTATTATTCATCTGTTGCAACTTTATAATAACCATCCAGATAATGTTTATAGACGGTTTACAAACCAACTAGTAACCCTTAACTAAGTGTTAGGAATATCTGGTCCGTCTATCTATGTAATGTTTATAGATGTTTTAAAAATGGTTTCTTAAAGTTTTACAACAATGTTTTAATGGTACAGTGTTTTTTTTTGCAAATGTTCAATTGTTGAAAATGTTCAAATTTTATGCACATTATATGCAACAGCAGTATTTGCACTGTAAACCTTTTTTATTTATAAAAAAGTGTTGGTGAACTTAAACTGTATGGCTATGCTGTTGGGGGGGCCTCCATGTCCATTTTGCTTGGGGCCCCCAAATTCCTTCAAACGGCCCTGCTTTTATACTGTTTCTGGTCAGTTTTTGCAATAAATACCTGGGACTGTACTTTTATTTGCCTGTTATGTGTTATATTGTTTAGAAGTGGGTAGGTTTAGGGTTGGAGTTGGGTTAGTTGCTCACAAATATAGAAGTAAAAGTATTGATCTGACGCATTGGGCAAACAACTGAAATAAATGGAGCACCCTGCGCTTCGATAAACTGACGCCTAGGGGTGCCTTTAGAGTTTTCATTGTAACGCGGAAGGCACATGACCATGCTTCAGATTTTGGTGCCTTGGGAGTGAGAATGGGTTGCAATAATTAACTACATGTACCTACTATAGGGTTAGAGTTTGGTTGAGGGTCAGTTGCGTGTAATTATGCATAATTTACTGTTGTTATTTTTATGGTAAGTACATGTAACATATGTAACAAGGACACTGTAAAATTAAGTGTTACCAAATATTTTTTATTGGAATCTGAATTACAAGCAGTGCAACAAATACTACCATACTACACTGTAAAAAAAATTCAGGTCTCCAATCAGTGACCGATCACATCTACATTTTTTAGTTGGCCAAATTGAATTTCAGTGAATTAAATTGCATCAATTTACAGAAATTCAATTTGGCCAAATGTGATCGATCACTTGAAAAGTTTCAATTGGAGACCTGATTTTTTTTACAGTGTACTTACATACTTTAAATATTATATCATTATTTTCTACACATTATATATATATATACATTGTTTACTGTATTGCATTAAGAGAGAGATGCAGAATTGTCATGATAATAATGTTGCAATGGAAAAAAGGCTTCAATGTCATTGCAAAAATAAATTCATAATAATAATAATTATCATTATATATTTTTTCATTATTAGCTAAAATATTATCCAGATGTGTTTGACATGTTTTCTGAGATTCACCTTTGTAACACATTTTACTATATTTATTTCCTCACATTTTCTGACACATTCAACCCAGAAAAAGTGAAAAACATGCTGTTTCTTTGCATCCCTGCTTAGTAATTGTTTACCAAAGTTTTGAACATAAACAGGGTCAAATAGATTATGGATTAACTTTATAGAATTAAAGGATAATTTATGAACCAAGTAAAGTTATAAGTGAAGATTTTTGTCATGTTTGATCTCCAAAAAATCTATGCATTGTTTTATTACCATAAATGGGGTCACATTTTTTCAGAGATGACTTGAACAAACTACATTCCCTGTTGCAATAATTCCAGGTGTGTGTGTGTGTGTGTGTGTGTGTGTGTGTGTGTGTGTGTGTGTGTGTGTGTGTGTGTGTGTGTGTGTGTGTGTGTGTGTGTGTGGGTGTGTGTGTGTGGGTGTGTGCGCGCGCGCCGTAGATGTGTATACATGTTAGGCTAGGCAGACATCAAATATGTGAGTGACTGCTTGTGTAGACACACATAGTATACACCTCTGTTTGTGTCTGTTTGCTGTGTGTGTGTTTGCACTTCTATCTGTGATGAGGTGACAGCACCTAACATTAATTGGACCGTCTTCCTGTTTCTGTCTTTCTAACAGCTTGTCTTCTTCCTTTTGCCCCCTCTATATTCTTTCCCTTTGTAAAAGGAAGCATACATATTTCAGAATCCATCCTACTTGTTTCTTTGATCAAAATATCACACACACATACACACAAACTAAACAAGATTTGTTAATTTTCTTGTAATAGTCTTAGAAAAGAAAAAAGTTGAAATATAGAATGTTCAGACAAACGGAAACTACTGTAAATGATTCTATTCTATTTTATATTCTATAAAAATCTCAGTAACTTCAGCATGTGTGTGTGTGTGTGTATTTGTGTCATGTTTTTGTGATGTTATTGTGCAAACTTTGATCATAAATGGCTGTTTTTACATTTCTGAAGTACAATTTATGTAGGCCAATTATAATCTCCTGATGATCCTCAGTGAATAAGACCACCATTGAAGATTTAAAAGGATAAACAGGAGCAAATCTCACCATCACGGCACATTTTGTAATAAGAATATGCAAACAAAAACCTACTATATGGTTAAAATGCATTTATATGTATTTAGTTTGAATGGATTTTTAGAATTTGACTGTATGATCAGTCACAGATATTTGTTTTATTTATTTATGTAGCCCAATAAGTATTTAAGCAGTAAAGATAATACATTTCTGATGGTATTTTTTTATGAGCCATTTTTTATATATATATTTTTTTATCACTTTAGTGAGGCTTTATTAGTTTGAGAGACTGTGTATTTATCAACCTGTTACACATCTGACAAATTCAAATACAGCGTAAAGCTGAAACATTTTGTTTTGTCGCTTGTTCAAAAATAGCCTAGAACTTTATAATAATAACTTGCTTACCAGATCATTAGCATTACAGTGCTTCTCAAAGCCACCACAAAAAGCTGATTTCCTGAAGAACTAAGCATGGCTTCTTGTTGTTTGGCATCATCTTTTGTATAGACAGAAATTGACCATTTGACCTCTGTGTCTCTAAGTTGTCTGTCAGTCCATTAGCTTCCCCAAAACTGATTCTCTGTCGTCTTCCCCAGTTTTATTCATCCACCAAAGAGGGTGGGGTCATCATTGCCCCCAGTCTCTGTCTCTCTCTCTTTCTCTCTCTCTCTCTCTCTCTCTCTCTCTCTTTTTACCCTCTCCTCATATTAATCAAGACTCTAGACTGTTCCACAGGCTTCAATTCCACTTCAAAGCCAAACCATTTCCTGCAGTCTGAAAGGCCTGTCATCACAGTGTATGAGAGCGAGAGAGAGAGAGAGAGAGGAAGAGAGATGTGAGATGAGTGGGAGGAAGGCAGGCAAACTGATAAAGTATATCCTAGAGATGCATGTGCAAAAGGTCTGCACCACCTGGGAAGCCAACGTACGTAGGGAAATGTGTGAACTTCAGAGGTTGGACGGGAAAAAAAAAAAAATCAAATTCATTCACTTGCTCCAGCTCTTCTTCTCTCTCTCTCTCTCTTTAAATTCCCCAGAAGTGTAAATGGTGGTATCCTCATGTTCGCTGGCTCTGCATGAATTACATTGCATCCCGTGTGCCATTGTTGTGATAATGGGTAAAGTTATCTTCAAAGCAGGAATGGGGAGCGCCGCGGGGTCGGAGAGAGGCAGCCTTCACACCGCACCTAATCCGTGAAATTACACCTGCCACCCGCCTCCACGCCAGCCACATTCCTAAAACTATTAAAATTAACAAAAGTTTCAGATAGAGACTTAATTAACATCCTGGCCTCTCTAGAAGCACCTTGTAAGCTCAGGTACTCTTTCATGTTTGCGAGAGAAAGGGAAGAAAGAAAAAACCCAGCTCTAAATTAGATTTGGTTGAGAAATTGCCGAGGGCTTGAGGGTTCATGCGCACCTGCTTGACGTTTTGAGTAGATGAAACGAAACGGACGTCTTTTTGAACATGTTCTCTCTTTTACGTCATTAATACCGCTTCTGTGAGTGCCATTCAGCTGGTTATGTGCAGTAAAAACTAAGTAAATGTTATATACTCAAGAGCACAAGAGAGCAAACTAAGCAAATTAGCTTACAAGTCACTATAATCAATGTTTACATGGTTCAATAAGTGCTAGCCTACTGTTTTAGTGCTTCACACAAATGTCACAAATTAAATTCATAAGCTTGTGATACGATTCCAAACTTGATTCAATATTGATTAATTTGGATAAATAACAGGTACAGTAGCTACATGTTACACTTTTTAAAAATGCTCATAAAAGTACTATAGTATTTGAGGCCACCTTACGAACCCATTCACTCATATACCTAATCCTCAGACCAAGGGCCCTATTTTATCTGAACACATGGCCTGAAGCACATGGCGCAGGTGCACTCAGGGCTTGTCCGAATCCACTTTTGAAGAAAAAAAAAAAACGGTCTGCGCCAGGCGTATGGTCCAAAAGGGTTGTAGGGTTGGTCCCTGTGTGTGTAATGCATATTACTAACGCACCCTTTTAATACTGCGCTATTGACTTTAGACCAGGTTTTTGTTGATCAATGGCGCAATTGTTTTCAGTTGCCTCAAATAACAATGCGGTGCCAACAATGCGCCTGAACACACCTCATTTTCAGACCAGCATGCCCATTGGCGAACCGATGGGCACGAGTGCATATGCTATTTAAACATCCTGTCGCTGGACATGAAAATGATAACTGCGTCAGCCTGTAACTAGCAAAAAACACTTGCACCAGGTGTATGATAGGGCCAAACTTGCAAAACTGCAAGCACATTATATGCTTTACACTGCAGTTTGTATCTGTAAAACAAACTTTTTGCAAAATGCTAAACACAGTTCTCTATCTTAGACACATCATTCAAAATCACCTCTTGTGTTTCATTTAGAAAACACTGGCATTTAAATGCCACAATCCTTTCCCAATTACCTACACCCAGCGATCATGCGTGAAAACACTTATCCATAAATTGATCACTTAGAAATCAAAACTCAATGCTTTCAGAAAGAAATCAATTATTTTTACCCTCTTGGATTTCTGTTTATATTGTAAATATATCAAATTTGATCACTCAAGACTCAATGTTTTTGAGAAACAAATAACTTTCACCCTTGCATTTCTGTTTACTTTGTAAATATATATTGAATATGCATGTCAAGTCAAGTTACCTTAATTTCTTTAGTGCTTTATACAATACAGACTGTTTCAAGGCATCTTCACAATAGTAACATATTCACATTTTGCTGTAAAGCAGCTCTAACAAGCCACTAGTGCATGTCATTATACAGTTCAGTGTTGATTCAGTTCAGTTCAATAACTGTAAAGTTCATCAACTGTGCAACAATTGTGCATACATACTGTAATGTATACATTGTATCTATGCACATGCATGTACATGTAAGTGCTATGACAAACTCCTGTACGCTACACTGCACACTGAACAAGCAAAAGACACGAGAGTAGCATTTTTTTTTGCTTTACATTTTTCACATCTGTGTAGTTCGCTGTGTTTATGGCTAATCATTTGATGGTTTTTGTGTAGAGTTACTATGCAAAAACACAATATTTAGAAGAGTTGAAATACACTCACCTAAAGGATTATTAGGAACACCATACTAATACTGTGTTTGACCCCCTTTCGCCTTCAGAACTGACTTAATTCTACGTGGCATTGATTCAACAAGGTGCTGAAAGCATTCTTTAGAAATGTTGGCCCATATTGATAGGATAGCATCTTGCAGTTGATGGAGATTTGTGGGATGCACATCCAGGGCACGAAGCTCCCGTTCCACCACATCCCAAAGATGCTCTATTGGGTTGAGATCTGGTGAATGTGGGGGCCATTTTAGTACAGTGAACTCATTGTCATGTTCAAGAAACCAATTTGAAATAATTCGAGCTTTGTGACATGGTGCATTATCCTGCTGGAAGTAGCCATCAGAGGTTGGGTACATGGTGGTCATAAAGGGATGGACATGATCAGAAACTATGCTCAGGTAGGCCATGGCATTTAAACGATGCCCAATTGGCACTAAGGGGCCTAAAGTGTGCCAAAAAAACATCCCCCACACCATTATACCACCACCACCAGCCTGCACAGTGGTAACAAGGCATAATGGATCCATGTTCTCATTTTGTTTACGCCAAATTCTGACACAACCATCTGAATGTCTCAACAGAAATCAAGACTCATCAGACCAGGCAACATTTTTCCAGTCTTCAACTGTCCAATTTTGGTGAGCTCGTGCAAATTGTAGCCTCTTTTTCCTATTTGTAGTGGAGATGAGTGGTACCCGGTGGGGTCTTCTGCTGTTGTAGCCCATCCGCCTCAAGGTTGTGCGTGTTGTGGCTTCACAAATGCTTTGCTGCATACCTCGGTTGTAACGAGTGGTTATTTCAGTCAAAGTTGCTCTTCTATCAGCTTGAATCAGTCGGCCCATTCTCCTCTGACCTCTAGCATCAACAAGGCATTTTCGCCCACAGGACTGCCGCATACTGGATGTTTTTCCCTTTTCACACCATTCTTTGTAAACCCTAGAAATGGTTGTGCGTGAAAATCCCAGTAACTGAGCAGATTGTGAAATACTCAGACCGCCCCGTCTGGCATCAACAACCATGCCACACTCAAAATTGCTTAAATCACCTTTCTTTCCCATTCTGACATTCAGTTTGGAGTTCAGGAGATTGTCTTGACCAGGACCACACCCCTAAATGCATTGAATCAACTGCCATGTGATTGGTTGATTAGATAATTGCATTAATGAGAAATTGAACAGGTGTTCCTAATAATCCTTTAGGTGAGTGTAGTTTTGAATTAAGTGTTTTTGCAAGAGATGTGTGGCATTTTGCATCTTGTGCATGTTTTGTGGTTTTGTGTGTAGAGTTTTGAGAAATGGAGCCATAGTTTCAGAAATTGTGTGCGAGTAATTCAAAAAAGGAAAAAATCTCTCTAATGTAACATACAGGGAGCACTGTCAGCTGGTATTATTATTAAAGGTTCAAATCAACAATTCAAATTAATAATAGTTATCTTAGACGTGTAAATATGCTTTGTGTGCTTAAATACTATACATTTCACAATGCTGTCTAAACATCTTCAGTGATCGTCACGCAGATGGGGGTCAGAAGCTTATATGCACAGCTTTCACATCGCTCTCGAGATTCTTAATGTCATACTCCAAAAGGTCTACACAGCACCAGGCCCAGTTCCAGAATCAAATCATTGAGGGTGCTTCTGAAATTACTGAGGGTGCTCTAGTAAAGTGCAGATAGGCTAAGCAACGTCTCCACCATAGCAGTGTACAGTGAGAAATGTATGATTATTTATTTACAAGTCATGTACCAATAATAGGAATTTCAAAAATATTTTGCTACAAATTTTCTATTAACCAGTATCAAAAAACTTTTTCAAATAAATGCTGTTCTTTTGAACTTTCTATTCATCACAGAAACCTGAAAAAATATATGTATCATGGTTTCATATCATATGCAGCGAATCAGCATATTAGAATGATTTCTGAAGGTTAATGTGCAGGGCCTGAAATTAACTTTTTTGACCTGCCACAGTGACTTTTTACCAGCCACTTTTTTTTTTCTCCTCGACATTAAGCCTGTTCACGTGCTTGTCCGGATTTTTTCTGTCAGTTGTAAATATAATTTATTCTGAAGAAATATTCTCAACAGTGTTCAATCAGTAATCTTATTAAATATAGGCTATGCTTCAGCTTTCAGTTTATTTTCTTAAATTTGATCCATAAATTAAATTAGAATAATAATACACTGTAGGGCTGTTACCAATCAAATTAAATAATGTACACTGAAAAATTACACCATAAAACTGGTTTAAAAAAAATTTATGAGATTGTTTTAAATATTTTTGAATATACAAATAAGAAAAGTTGGAAAGAATGTTTAAACATGAAAGTAAACCACCAGTAGGTGGCAGCAGGTGACTCATTGAGTCGATTCGTTCAAACGGCTGATTCATTCAAGAATGAGGCAGTCGTTTATGAATAGGTAATTGAATTTTTGATACAAACGATTCATTCATAGCGCTGAATCATTCAGTAACATTGATTTCTCCTCGAGAGGCTGTGCGAGCGTCAACAGCGCAACATGTTACTGTCAGTTTATTATACATTAGGCTATATATTATTATCCACTATCGATCGCCACTTACGCTAAATTAATGCAGAATCATTCTTGCATTTTGTAAATTCCCTAGTTTTTTGTTATTGATGTTTTAATCTGTCTAGTAAAATTCTCTTTCACTTGCCCCTACAAAAATCCACTTGTCCCATAAACATTGTTCTTTAACTTGTAAGAATACACATTTAAATGCTGTCAAGTTATTAACGAAATCAACATAAGTAATTGTGACTCTTATAATATACATTTTTAAAAATCTTTTTATTCATTGATGTCCCATGTCACAGACAGTCATACTGACTGCTGCTAATCAGACATAGACCTACCACAGCTCTTATGTGAACACATCACACATGGCTGTGTTGATGGCTGATTTAGTCACGTTCAGGAACGGTTAAACAGAACTAACTTAATATTATTATTACTGGTTACCGCGTACCAGACATTTTCTCACCGCTTCCCGACTCCCAACATGCACACGCACACGACACACACACATCTGTGCAGCTGTCATTGTACTGTACTGTACTTGCACATCCAAACGTAGTCAGAGAAGGGCCTCATCTTCTTTCCGATCGCATGAACGTAGTCGCATCCTCTCAAACTGCCCAATGAATCACTCAATTCTCATTGGCTACTTGCCAATGTGGCAGATAGATTGACAGTGTTACCCGCCAATTGCAAAATTCACCCGCATTTGGTGCGTAGTCGGGTGTTAATTTCAGGCCCTGTTAATGTGGCTCTAAAGACTGGGTAATAATGTTTCACAATATTGCTGTTTTACTGTGTTTTTTATAAAATATATGCAGCAAAAAAATTACAAAATCTTACCAAACTTTTGAACTGTAAAATGTTGTGTATATTTATCCAGCGCATACTTTAGCCACTATGCTATCTCTGTCCCTTCGCTAACAGCATGCTCTGAAGCAACCTTTCTCCTAACTAGCAGACTTTACTGTCAGGCTAATTATGTTCACACTCTATGAAGCAAATGAATATTATTGATGGACCTGCCAAAGCTAATTTATCAGAAACTGATATATGTAATGATTTCTGCTTCACACTGACAAAATGGTTATTCGTGTTACTGAGTATGGTACTATGTGTGGAATATGGCCAATACACTTTCACAGCAGATTAAGAAGCTACATTTAAAACGCCATCACAAGGGCCTTCTTGGGTTTCCATCTGTATGTTGACACAATTGATAAATTATGAGAGTGATTTGTGTGCAATTGGAAGGTGTGTGTAATTAGTAAGTCAATGAGTATAACGCCACTGTGGTTTGATGGGAAAATCAATTTTTACCCTTGGGATATATATAGTTAGAAACACTTTGGTCAGCGAGCAGATTTTTACAGGAATATACATATTTTTTATTTTGATTATGTCTCTGCACTGTCAGAAAAAAGGTACAGTCAGTGGGGCAGTACCCTAAGGTACAAAAGTGAAAAGGTACATCTATGCACCTTACTTACCCCTGAATGGTACATATTAAGTACATATAGTACCTTTTTCCCGCTGTTGTACCTTAGGATACTGCCCCAGTTACAGCGCTGTGCCTTTTTTCTGACTGTGTGCTGTTTATCACCTGGTTCCAGTTTAATGTGTGTGTGTGTGTGTGTGTGTGTGTGTGTGTGTGTGTGTGTGTGTGTGTGTGTGTGTGTGTGTGTGTGTGTGTGTGTGTGTGTGTGTGTGTGTGTGTGTGTGTGTGTGTGTGTGTGTGTGTGTGTGTGTGTGTGTGTGTGTGTGTGTGTGTGTGTGTGTGTGTGTGTGTTTATGTGTGTTTTGGTCATTCAGGCTCCTCCCACTGTAACACCTTGATCTGCCCATATTTGTAAACCATCATCAAAATGAGAGTTGGGTTGTTGGATTGGACTTCTTTCAAGTACCTCATATAACAGAGTGTAGGGCTATAGCCAGGCCCACATGGAACAAAATTCCACGGGAATCTCCACAGAGCTACACATCCCACGTCCATTGTGTTAATTTATTAATAGTGTCCCTATTATGGATTTTTGAAAATTACCTTTCATGTAGTGTGAATGAAACCATCCTGCAAAGTTTTAAATCTGAAAGTGCATCAAATAAAAAGTTATTGTCTCACAAAAATAAGAGTCGACTCTGAGTCAATTAAACAAATCATTTTTCAAACCAATCGCAAGCCGCTTCGTTATGATGTCAAGACGAAACATTAGCATATTGCCTGTCCACTTATTGCGCGAGCAGACACCAGGGAAAACTTTAACCTCCTCAAACACTGCAGCGGATACTGGATGTGTTTATTGTGTTCCATATTGTGTAGGTCTCTGGCTAAACGGCTAACTCACGTTATTACTATCTTACTGAATTACTACTGTAAATCAGCAGTGGGCTGCAGTATTACCTAAAACTGTGCCTATTAATGCAGATTTTCTGTAATTCTTACTACTTTGAGTAAAGATAAAGGATGGAGCAAGATTTGTTTTGCAAACTTTAATGTTCCATCAGTCATTCACGTTAATGTATAACGTGGGCTAACGTATGCGCTGTTATTGATATGGTTCCCGCATGTGCACCGCAATAAATTAGAAACACACACACACACAGGTTTGTTAATGGACCCACACTTGTTAATGCTGATGGTGAGGAATTACAGTTGAAACATGTCATAATGTATAACAAACTAAGTAGCATCACTGAGAAACATCCTGCTCATGGTTCGGGTTGAATAACTTGTTCTTCCAATGTTTCATCATCATTTTGGACTCGTGCTGGGATTGTAAAATCGATGTCATCGTTACTGTCTTTACAGTGCATATAATCGCTGAGCTTTAGCCTCCGAACGGAGCTGGAGTTCAGTTATGGTAATGGGGGTTTGTTTCCGAAATACACGCTGTACGCGTCAGACCAATCACAACAGACTGGGCTCTTGTGTTGCTCTATCTTGGCTCTTATGGTGATGATACACAGGGCAACTTTTTGAGCAATGTTACAAGGAAATGTTGCCGTCAACAGGCAACCAGGTAAGACACAGGGCCCATGACCGATCTAAAGTATCCAGATAGAAATTTGTTGCCCATTCCCAATGGGAAAGTGGCCAAGCAACATTGCTTTGTAACATTTCCCAGCAACATTGCTCAAAAAAGTTGCCCCATGTATCATCACCTTTAGATGGTTAGCAATAATTAAGGGAGCTTCACATTTTAAACTGCAATTACAGGCCACAAATCTAATCTAGAGATAGAAAATGTAAAGTACCCCTAGACTCATCAGCAATTCCAGTCCAGTTCCTGCTTCAAACCTATGTAACAATGTAACAAATTTGCATAATGTCAGCAAATAGTCTTCATTGGCTGCCCACTAACGTCTACTTTGACCCACCCTTAAACACTGTAGTTGTAGCTGAGGCCTGGAAGTTTGGTTTGTGTTGTCGACATGTCGAGAAGATGTCATGAAACTACACTTTGCATACGTTTTAAAAGGATGTGGACTCGCACTGTTTGTATGTCTGCTGAGAAAGGCTCCGGAGCTGAAATTCAGAAATGGTAATAGGCGTTTTGTTTCCGACATAGACCAATCACAACAGACTGGGCCGTCCGACCAATCAAAGCAGAGTAGGCTCGCGGAAAGAAGAGATTTACAGAATCTCAGAACAAACCGTTTTCAGACATTTTGAGAAATTAGGTGATGTGCTATGTATATTATGAGAAAATTAAAGAGTTTTTAGACATTGGATGCATGTAAACCTATTGTAGGTGACTTTCAAAACTAAATTAGAAACCTTTAAAATAGCATAATAGGGGAACTTTAATTTATGTCATCATTTACTTGTTTTTTATTGCGGAACACAAAAGAAGATAATTTGAGAAATGTTGGTAACCAAATAATTTTGGTTCACATTAAATTCCATAAATGTTTTTCTCTATAGAGACAGAGCATATTTAGGCCACGCCCACAACGGGGGGGGGGGAAACAATCCAACGCTCTCCATTGACTTTGCATTGCGGGAGGCTGCCTCATTGTCATTTCGGACTTATAACAAAAAACAGAACAATGTATAAAAGCTGATATGTGACAAGGTGTACAGCAAACAAGCTAAAAAACACAGAAATAAGTTTTTATAAGCTGTCGACCCAAAAAAACTAGCGTTTAAGAAGATAAAAGTGGATACAGGCAATACGAAGTGACGCTTCAGCAGGATGAATGGGTACATTTTGGGATCCTGACACTCAGTATGTCTCAGTATGTGTATGTGTGTAGTAAACATTTTGTCACTGCTAAGTCAAATATCCAAATGTCCGTTTTATATATGATATTTCCTGTCGTTGATTACATTCCCCTCTAGTCGCCGTAGTTATCAGTGTAATATGATCCGCGCGCTCTGTCTCAATGGCCTGAATCCACTTTTTTGTCCTTAAAAGCTCGTTTTTTGGGTCAACAGCTTATAAAAACGTCTGGGTTTTTGCCTCTGGGTTTTGTTTAGCTTGTTTGCAGTTCCCTTTCAGTCGGTCACGTTCGACGTACGTCGGAACTGACCGACGAATTGGGATCTGTTTCCAGAGACCGACCTACTTCGAGTGATTAAAACGAGCCAATGGACATTGGCATGCGGTTCACACATTCCACGCACCGCCCCGCAGCGCGGGTATAAATACGGAAGTGGAATACCGCATCATTGCTTTTTAACTTCGGAGCCGAACGGTTTGCTGTATCAAGCTGTTTCTACGAAGAGTGTTTAGACGCAGTCTTTGAGTGCTCACACGCAGGCTTGCAATCGGACTGCTGTGAGCCGCGGCCATCTCCCTGAGTGCTTCAGCACTTCTAAAAGAGCATTTCCTTCTAAAAGAGCAACACGGCTTGACCTGCGTCTTTTTCAAGATGTCACTCAAACCGTGTGTTTCTGGATGCAGTTGTTTCCTGTCCTCATTTGACGGCCACGATCTCTCTCGCATATAAACATGTGAGATTGCTTTCGTGGGTGATCCATGCTCTCTCAGGAGAGCATGGTCACGTCGGCGCGTTGTTCGTCTCACCTTTCTCGTAAGGGCTGAGCGTTCAGCGCACCGTGTGCCGTCTCGCGCTGGCTGATAGCGGGGGTTGTCACGGCAACCCAGCGCGTCACTCGGCGCTCTGATGCGCGGTCGAGACTATGAAACCTCAAACGGGGTTGAGTCCCTTCCCTTATTCCCCGATCTAGTTTCTTTTCTGGGGCTCCAGAAAAGGATTACTTTGGCTAATAAGCGCTGGTGACCTGAGGATTACAGTGGGGCTTCCCCGCCGAGTACATCTCTTCGGGCCCCCACTCCTCTATCGCATCACGAGCGTGCTGAGACTTTGTTTGTGGGTGGTTTATGTTCTCTCACGAGAACATGACCATGTCGGCGCGTTGTTCACCTTGCTCTTTCATAGGGGCTGGATTGTTCAGCGCGCCGTGTGCCGTCAAGTCTGACGGCCACGCTCATTGTCTCACATGCCTGCTGGTAGCTTACAGATGGGATTGCTGGTCCTTTAAAAAAAAAAAAAAAAAGGGATAAAAAAAAGGGATCTAGCGTTTCATTTGGCGCTCTGGCGGAGGACAGATGTCAATTGCTGCATCGGAGAGAGGGCTGTTACGCGCTGGAAATGATAATGCTGAGTTTCCCACTATAATGGTGTGTGCTCATGCTGAATCAGATTCAGAGTTGACAGCAATGCATTCCGGGGTGGCTGCCCGGATGTGCATTGGAAAAATGTAACAGCATGGAACTATTTGGTGTCAAAATATGGAACACCAAAAGGGCCATAACCTGTATAAGTTTTTCCCTCTCTCACTGCCCTCTGTCCTGCATGCATGAGGGTAGTCCCGACCCAGGGGTTATGCAGGAACTGCGTGCGGTGATGGACCTCGCTCTCCGGAGTGACGAAAGTCACTGCACGCTCCCTGGGTCAGGCGATGTCCACACCAGTGGTCCAGGAAGCTGGGGCTAAACCTGGCAGATATGCGTGAGCCCGACGAAGTTCGGTTCCTCATCGCCCCTGTCTGTCAGGCTGGCCTCTTCGGCGACGCCAACGAGAACTTCGCCCAGCAGTTCTTGGTGGCCCAGAAGCAGACGGAGGTGGCTAAAAAATAAATAAATAAATGAATAAATAAAAAAAAATAAAAAAAAACCCTGCCCCGACGACCAGCTGCTGCCTACACCCAGTCGTCGGCCGCAGCACCTCCATCTGCTTGTCGCTGAGGGCGCCACCCTGCTTCCGCCTCCACCCAGGCAGCAGGTGGCCGGGCGCAAGGGAGGTGCCCAACCCGTCCAGGGTCCTGCGAGCCTGCTAGCAAGCACAAGGGCAAGCGACCCTGAAACGGGCAGCCCAGCGAGAGAGGAATTGCTCGGGGAGACAGTGTCCGCACCCCTCCCTCCCCCGGAGGAGGACCGGGGGGAGAATATTTTTTTGGTTTCGGTCCTGCCGCTGGCTCCCCGGAGTCCAGCGGTACCCACATTCTCAGAGCAGTTCTTCCCTCCCTGAGCCCAGAGAGGGACAGGTTGGCAGTGTGCGACGCCCCCGGGCCTTGCCACTCCTTTCCTCCCCTCTCACCCCTCGCCAGGGGGCAGCAGATTGGGCACCGAGGACGCCCCCGGGCCTTCTCACCCACTCTCTGGCCCACCTGGAGTATTCAGGCAACACTCCGGGCCGCCTCCGGGCCTCCCGAGTCGGGTCTGAACACTCCACCTCGCTGCCTCACCCCGGGTACGTCTGTGGTGCCGTTGATCCCGCTAGTTCGGTCTCTGGGGGCCTGGCTAGGTCTCCCCAGGCCGTCTCGCTGGCTCATCCGTACCATCAGACTCGGCTATGCGATTCAATTCGCACGCCGGCCTCCCAAGTACAGGGGCATCCTCTTCACCTCCGTACGGAGCAGCGATGCCCATGTCTTGCGGTCCGAGATCGATGTCCTGCTGGCGAAGGGCGCGGTCGAGCCGGTTCCTCCTGCCGATATGAGGTCGGGGTTCTACAGCCCCTACTTCATTGTACCCAAGAAAGGGGGTGGGTTAAGGCCAATCTTGGACCTGCACATTCTGAATCGGGCCCTGCACAAGCTTCTGTTCAAAATGTTAACGCAGAAACGCATTTTCCAATGAATCCGTCCCCAAGATTGGTTCGCAGCGATCGACCTGAAGGACGCGTACTTTCATGTCTCTATCCTTCCTCGACACAGACCGTTCCTGCGCTTTGCGTTCGAGGGGAGGGCATATCAGTACAAAGTCTTGCCCTTCGGGCTGTCCCTGTCGCCTCGCGTCTTCACGAATGTCGTCGAGGCAGCCATTGTTCCGCTCAGAGAATGCGGCGTTCGCTTACTCAACTATCTCGACGACTGGCTCATACTCGCCCAGTCTCGGGAGCAGTTGTGCGAACACAGGGACATGGTGCTCAGTCACATCAGCCTGTTGGGACTTCGGGTCAACCGGGAGAAGAGCAAACTCTGCCCCGCACAGAGGATCTCTTATCTCGGTATGGAGCTGGATTCGGTCAGCCGGACAGCGCGCCTCACTCCAGAGCGCGTCCGGTCAGTGTTGAACTGCTTGAATAAGTTCAAAGGCAGGACAGCAGTCCCACTGAAATTATTTCAGAGGCTCCTGGGGCATATGGCATCTGCAGCCGTGGTAACGCCGCTCGGATTGCTTCATATGAGACCGCTTCAACGCTGGTTGCACGACCGAGTCCCGAGATGGGCGTGGCAGAGCGGTCAGTACCGGGTCCTAGTTACTCCTTACTGTCGCCAAACCTTCAGTCCGTGGTCAGACCCCTCGTTTCTCCGGGCCGGAGTGTCCCTAGAACAGGTGTCGAGGCATGCTGTGGTCTTCACGGATGCCTCATCCACGGGCTGGGGGGCCACGTACAACGGGCACGCAGCTTCGGGTCTGTGGACGGGGCCCCAACTGCGTTGGCATATCAATTGCCTAGAGTTACTGGCGGTACGTCTTGCCCTGGCCCGGTTCAAGAAACCGCTTCGGGGCAAGCACGTACTGGTCCGTTCAGACAGCACTGCGGCCGTTGCGTACATCAACCATCAGGGTGGTCTACGCTCCCGTTGCATGCTCCGTCTTGCCCGCCATCTCCTCCTGTGGAGTCAGAAGTTTTTGAGGTCACTTCGTGCCATTCACATCCCAGGTGCGGTGAACCAGACAGCCGACGAGCTCTCTCGCCAGTCGACACCTCCGGGCGAATGGCGACTCCACCCCCGGAGCGTCCAGCTGATATGGGACCACTTCGGAGTTGCACAGGTAGACCTTTTCGCTTCTCCGGACTCGACCCATTGCCAGTGGTACTACTCCCTGACCGGAGGTACCTTAGGCATAGATGCACTGGAGCACAGCTGGCCCCCGGGACCTACGCAAGTATGCGTTCCCCCCAGTGAGCCTTCTCGCACAGACACTGTGCAAGGTTGAGGAGCAGGTCTTGTTAGTTGCGCCCTACTGGCCCAACCGGACCTAGTTCCCAGAACTCACACTCCTCGCGACAGCCCCTCTCTGGCCGATCCCCCTGAGGAAGGACCTGCTTTCTCAGGGGCGGGGCACTCTATGGCACCCGCGTCCAGACCTCTGGAATCTCCATGTCTGGTCCCTGGACGGGACGCGGAGGTTCTAGGTGGCCTACCACAAGCAGTGGTAGACACCATCGCTTCAGCTAGAGCCCCCTCTACGAGGCGCCTCTACTCTCTGAAGTGGAATCTGTTCGTCAAGTGGTGCTCTTCCCGCCGGGAAGACCCCCGAAAGTGTTCGATTAACGTTGTGCTTTCCTTCCTGCAGGATGGGTTGGATCGAAGGCTGTCTCCCTCCACCCTCAAAGTGTACGTCGCAGCAATAGCGGCGTATCACGATGCAGTAGACGGTAAATCCTTAGGTAAGCACGACTTAATCGTCAGGTTCCTCAGAGGTGCGAGGAGACTAAATCCTCCTCGTTCTACCTCGTTACCCTCTTGGAACTTAGCCCTGGTGCTCAGAGCACTTCAGGGTCCTCCATTTGAACCTTTGCAGTCTGTTGAGCTAAAAATCCTGTCCATGAAGACAGTTCTCCTGATTGCATTGGCTTCAATCAAGAGGGTAGGGGACCTGCATGCACTCTCGGTCGACGAATCGTGCCTAGAATTCGGGCCGGCCAACTCTCACTTTGTCCTGAGACCCCGGCCTGGATACGTGCCCAAGGTTCCTACCACTCCCTTTCGGGACCAGGTGGTGAACCTGCAAGCGCTGCCTTCGGAGGAGGCAGACCCAGCCTTAGCTTTGTTATGTCCCGTCCGCGCTCTTCGCGCTTACGTTGACCGGACTCAGAGCTTCAGATCCTCACAGCAGCTCTTCATCTGTTACGGAGGCCAGCTGAAGGGAAAGGCTGTCTCCAAGCAGAGGTTGGCCCACTGGATAGTGGATGCCATTGTCTTGGCTTACCGGTCCCAAGACGTACCTTGCCCGTTCGGGTTGCGAGCACACTCAACAAGGAGTGTTGCTTCTTCCTGGGCGTTGGCTCAAGGCACCTCGCTGACAGATATATGTAGAGCTGCGGGCTGGGCGACACCTAACACGTTCGCTAGATTTTATAGCCTCCGTGTAGAGCCGGTATCTTCACGCATTCTCGCCCCCAGTGGCCAGCAGCGCTAAGTGCCCGTTCTAAGTGTCGGCTTGCATACGCCACTCCCGCCCTCTGGGCCGGATACGTGCGTCTATTTGCTCCAGTCGTGTTCCCCGAAAATCGGCTAACCCTGTGAGTTCCTCCGTCACCCCTCCGGTGTCAGACGTGGCGGCCGTCTGATGCCAGGCCTGCACCCGTATGCTTGTGGAACGTGTGTGTAGGCTGGGTTCTATATGTTGCAGTCCCCTCTAGGCTACCCCATATGTGTATTTTCCACGGTACCAGTTACCCTACTCGGCTAGCCCCGTGTCTTTCCCTCGACAGAGCTTCCTCTGTCGTCTCTGGCTGTGTTCTTCCCCCCCTGGAACCAGGTTGGGTCCACCCCAGAGACTGCCATTTGTTGCACTACCCTGTTAGGTTAGTCCTTATGTGTATTCCACCTCTCCTTCCATTGAAGGATGTGGTCCGCAGCGTACCATCTCCCGAGACCAGCACGCTTTCCCAGCGTTATCCAATAGTCACGCTAAGTGGGTCTTGCAGGAACAGCAGTGACTGTCCTTCCCTGCCCGGAGCCCTGACTCCCACTCTAACATAGCAGTGGTCCAGCGAGCTCAGGCAGGACGCTGGAAGGGCCAGCCTCCTGGCGTGTTGGTAGGGATCCCAATTCGTCGGTCAGTTCCGACGTACGTCGAACGTGACCGACTGAAAGGGAACGTCTCGGTTACGTATGTAACCCTCGTTCCCTGAAGGAGGGAACGGAGACGTACGTCCCGTCGCCAGGTGCTGTGCTTCAGCTGAAGGCCGAGTCACTTATCTCAGCTCCTCAGTTGAAAAGCAATGATGCGGTATTCCACTTCCGTATTTATACCCGCGCTGCGGGGCGGTGCGTGGAATGTGTGAACCGCATGCCAATGTCCATTGGCTCGTTTTAATCACTCAAAGTAGGTCGGTCTCTGGAAACAGATCCCAATTCGTCGGTCAGTTCCGACGTACGTCTCCTTTCCCTCCTTCAGGGAACGAGGGTTACATACGTAACCGAGACGTTCAGTTTGTCACATATCAGCTTTTATACATTGTTCAGTTTTTTGTAATAAGTCCGAAATGACAAGGAGGCAGCCTCCCGCAATGCAAAGTCAATGGAGATGGTTTGATTGTTTTCCCCCCCGGTGGGCGTGGTCTTTAGATTATGACGCGTGTCGCTCTGTCTCTATACAGTGACAGTTGATGGGAACGGAAAATTTGGTTACCAAAATCTTCTAAATATATTCTTTTTGTTCTACCAAAGGAAAAAAAGGCGGACAGAAATCTGTAGTTCTACCGGAAGATTGAGTTATGATATTTTCTTTTAAAAATCAAAGGTCACGGTCAAAATCATAAAAAAATTTAATATTTGCCTGGGTGAATCATTCAGAGTAAGATCCATAACATTCATTACAAAAATAAATCCGTAATTTTAATTTCATGCCAATTTCATAGAAATTGTTCACTCAGAAACTAACAGTCTTTCACGTTTAATCTTCCTTATGTCATTCAATGACTATTCTTGTGACTCTGTTGACTTTTATAATATGGACAACTGAAACATTCTTCTAAATATCTTATCTTGTGCTCCACAGAATAAAGAAAGCCATATGAGTTTGGACGATTTGGGGGTGAGCTCATGCGCTCATTGAATGAACCATTCCTTTAATACTCTGTCTGTTAAAGCCTGGCCTTTGCACCCTGAAATGTATTAAAGATAGCACCATTATAAATTAAAACGACATCAATTGCCGCTCCCTCCTTTGAGCAGGGCGTTCTAGGCCTATGTGCTCCACAGGCAAGTCTTAACAAATTACCACTCTGGTTTGGTCCTCTCCATGTCAATTTCAAGCCCCACTCTTTATGGAAACAACCTGTTGCCGATGTGTTCCTGAGCAGCAGGTGGTCAAGCTAACGATGCTATCACACGCACACTGACTGCACTAAGCTGACAGCTCTGTGTCTGGGCTCTCACTGCACTCTCCTGCTGCCAGATCCGAGACTGACCTTGATAATGTCCTCATTAATCAGCAAGAGCTTGGAAAATTCCTGTAATTTCAGTATGAGCTGAAAGATAAGAGGCTGCTTTGCATTACTTTACCACCAACCTCTTGATCTAGCAATATAGATGCATTTGGAGGCTATAAGTGTTTAAACGGTCTATGTGGGATTGTGTGTGTGAGCTAATATTAGAGTGGATGGTCAAAACAGGGCTGTACAGCGTGTCTTTTACCCAATGCTACGCTAGATGTGATGGGTCCAGATGTAAGATTTTGTGTGCTTTCTATTCTTTGACTTAAAGGTTTGGACCTAGAGCAGCAACCTTTTATCATTTATGAATCCCGGCTTGAGCTCAGAGCAATAAATAATTAGAGCCATCTGCTGGGAGTTAGTGTCATTCTGCAGCGGTAAATGCTGATCGCTGGATCCAGATGCCTTTGAAAGCGCATTTCCTTTCAACTGTCACAGCGCACGGCTCAAAAGGGCTCCGATGCCGTTAGTACAAATTCAAAGCGATGGTTGGATTCATCAGGTAAATACAACATGAATTTATTAATGAAGAATCTTTGGCTCAGTTTTACATGTCAGAGCGAGTCCCAGTGAGTTATAAAACAGGAAATAGCGGGTCAGCTGGCAGAACTGACTGTAACACGTCATCATCACCACCACCACAATGTTTTAAATTGAGAATCTAAAACAGTTTAGTAACAGTTTGGCAATAAAGTGTATGTAACGTTATTTTCATATTTATGTATATATGTGAAAAATATATCTATAATTTATCTCTGCCAATAATTCATGACTGACTGCGAATGTGATGGATGGACTAGTTATGACCCCTTTTTCATAGCCCTATCTTTGGAAATAGGCTCTTTTATGGCTGTGCCACACTGGCTTTATTGGACCATGTTGAAGGATGAACATGTCTGTTACCTCGGTTACCTTTATAGAGAGGTGACAGTTTTGTGCACAGTAAATTGGTATTTACAACTTGATTATGGTGTAAAATTACGGAAAATTACAAAAAACTACACGTTGTCTGTCTGTCTGTCTGTCTGTCTGTCTGTCAATGTAGAAAAATAAACCTTGGGAGAAACCAGGCTCAGTCGGGGTGCCAGTTCTCCTCTGGCCAATTAACAAACAGCATGATTATTATTCTGGCAACTTTACAGGTCAGAGGTAATAATAGATCGGAATATTCGAAAGATCGGAGGCAACATGCCGGAGATGTGTTTATTGAGGATGCCATGTCGATGAGGTATCTATCTATATCTCTGTCTGTCTGTCTGTCTGTCATTTGAAGCAAGGCTCGAATTTGTTTGAATTGCTCTCATTTTAATTCTACTTCTTTACATTCAAATTTCATTTGCAATTGTGCATCCTTTTTTCTATCCCAATTTAATTCAAATTCAAGAACTGAAATGGATTGTAACAGCATTGTCCGTTCAATTCGGAATGTCAAAAAGAGACACAGTACATGCAGGTATATCTAGCAATACTTCAATCTATACTATAGGGGAATACTGTATCTCAAAGACTTTGCGTTGATCTTTATGGGTACAGTAACTGATATTTGTGGCAGGTGTGTGCTATTTTTTATTATTTTTCTGGTGCAATTCTATCTTCCATTTCCAAATTTTTTTTTATTGCTAATCATATCCAGTTGTTTTTATTATTGTAACATCTAACGGCTATCTTGACAAACAGAATGGCCTATTTGTTCAATTTGACATAAACAAGCTTGCCATTAGCTAGGCAACACAGTCTGATTCTAGACATACAGTATGTAGCCAGGCTAAAATAGAGAGAATTCTTACATAATTGGGATCTTGAGAAAGACCACTGACCAACTACCATGGGAGTGTTACTGCTAAAAATGAATACCACATTGGTGTGCAAAAAATAATGCAGAGGCCAAATTTAATATAAAAAAAAAAACACTAACATTGTTGCTGAGAGAGTTTATTGGAGAAGTTTTTCCTTTTGAAGGCAAGTTTTATTATCCATAGTATTTTACACACAATGTCATTATAATCTAATAATAACACGTCAAACATAGCAAAACATGAGAGTTTTGCATATGTAATTTCTTTAAGTTGGGGTCTACACGCATAATAATCATTAACTGAATTTGGGTTAGTAGATGTTAGATCCAAATCATTGTTTTAGCTCTGTGAATTGCTTCTCGTTGTAAGCTTTGCAGTGCAATGCTAACAAATACTAGCCGTAATTGTGTGATTTGCATTGATGTGTAAATGCATATAAAGTAGCACCTTGTATATAGTGACCATTTTGTGATGTATTGTGAAGTGATCCATTCTTGGAAAGCAATAGCCTTGTGTACAGTTTTGTTTTTATGCAAGTACAATTTATTGATCCTTTTTACAGGCCATGTAAAGATTTGTTGTTACTTTGCTTGATATTATTTGCTTTGCTTGTTAATGGAAGTGCTGGAAGAGTTTGCTACTAACTCTGAAGCCAATTTAACGACACACTTTATTACTTTACTGTAATGTTACAAAATGGAATTACACAGAGAATTCACATTTTAACAACGTTGTTTTAATGTGAACATGGTCAAACCCACAGAGGATGCAGAGATATTATACTTCCGACATTGTTGTCCTGCATCTGTATATCATTATATTGTTAATGACACGAGCCATCAAATGTAATTACATTCTGCATTAGGCTTACCATTTATATATCATACAGCCCATAATATGTAAAAACCATAATTATTTACCCTTCCCTGTGGTGCATAACTCAATCACTCATGGGTTGACTCTGATTATCACAGTTAAGAGATTTCTCCTCAAAAGTATCTTCTGTACTGTTTCCAGATTAAATGCACAAGTCCTCATTTCAATTGAATCTAACACTGGTCCATTAAGTTCGTGATTTATGTAAGAAATCTTTCTTTTGTTCTTTAAAACCCTTCTTCTCCTTCCAAAATCTCCCAATTTAGTAGAAAATGTATGATACTATTACTTCTGGCCACAGTATAACAACATCATTAATAACGATAACTTTTCCACAGCAATTTGTTAAACTGCAAAGCTTTTGTTTTAATAAACAAAAATAATCATTTAAGTCCATATGAAAAAAAAAAACTAATATAAGGAAATTAGGAGAGAAACAGCAAATATAATGAAATATAAAGCTTGTTATTAATATTCAACTATTTTTATTTAATTAGTTCCGAATAGAATGATGTGACCAACATCATGATTACGAGTGTAATATTGCTTTTATTTGCTCTGCATGTCCTATAGCTCAAACAGTAGAGCATGGCGCTAGCAATGCCAAGGTCATGGGTTCGATTCCCAGGGAAAGCAAGAATTGACAAAAATGTAAAAAATGTGTACCTTGAATGCAATGTTAGTCGCTTTGGATAAAAGTGTCTGCCAAATGCATAAATGTAAATGTCTGTCAAACAGAAAAAGCTTCAACTGAAGCTATGACAGAATTAGGAGCCATTCATACAGAATGTTTTTTGCAGATAAAAAGTGTGGTGGAGGTCGGTTGGGGGGAAAGAAGTGCAGTGACATGCACAAGATGGTGTAAAAGATGTGAGAGGCAAGCGCTGTGATCAAACATGTTCATCTAGTGCATGTAGAAAAACAATGGAAAAGCAGTGCAGTCGAATGCACAAAACCAGATGCCTAACAGATGCGCTGCAATAAAAGGTTAATCAGCGTTTTTGTCCTAACCAGCCGCAACGATTCTGTTTCAGTAACGGTTTCTATTTCTGCAATGTCGCGCCAGGAACAAAGTATGACAAAGAAAATCTCAGGTAGGCTACTGATTTATTTAATGTTAAAGGTGCTGTATGTAATTTTTTGGCTGTATATCATAATGGGCTTCATTTATCAATCTAATGTAGAAATGAGCACAGATCCGAGCGCAGAAATCATCTTGCGACAGGGTTCACATGTGATTCATGAAACATGCGTATGCCGCCAATCCCATTGTACGAATAATCGTACGTTGATAAATGTGGCGAGTGAAAACAATAGTCATTTAAATATCACATCCCTAAAAATTCACAGTTTAGAAGCCTTGCCCCTAGAGTTTACAGCATGGAGAAATGTATCTCTCTCATTCAGCAAGAATCCAAATATGCTTCCATATTTGCCATGAAACATTTGGTTGCTACACTATTATTCATTATGTAAACAAGGCGTTGTTCTTTTCTCGTGTTCCAATATCCATGGAAAACAGCATCCTTCACATGCGCAAAAAATGTGTTTGGTTGGGCCGCTGGGCACGCTGATTTTGAGCACTGAGCAGTGTAACTTTTATGTTTGGTTGACTGCATTTTAATTTGAACTGATAACAACGCTAGAACTGGTATGTCGTGTGTGCGCGTGTGAGGCGTCTGCATGTGCAATCAGTTGGATTTAATACAATTAAGATATAAAGAAAACAAATACTATACGTTAGAGTGTCACATTAATATGTAAATTTTTTCAGTGAAATATATGTCATGTAGTCCTATTTATTTTATTCCTTTATATAGTTAATTTTATTCTGTTTTTCTCCATTCACAGAAGCACTGCAGGTGACGATGTCTGAATCTTCATGTTCTGTTGTTTATGCTGCTATTTGCACATGTAAAGCTGATTTAATTTGATATTCTAACCTTAATGGTTAATGGTCGACTAATGAGCTTTGATTGTCAGTCAGGAAAATAATCTAAATGATCAAAAAGCTCTTATTTCAATTGTCCGCCAGATTTGCTGCTCAAAAATGTGTGTACACGAGCTGTGAGACCTGATGTGAGATTTGATCGCAGCCACCGCTCACATCCATATTGCCTTACGCACAGTTTTCTGTCGTACGGTCATTTCATAAATGATTTGGTTTGCAGAGATTTAGGAAACATGCTAAGTTCACATACTTGTCACTCCGCTACAGCCAGTTATTCTACTTTGAAACGTGTGGGACTTTTGAAACATATGTGAAAGAGCGGTATGTCGGAATTTTACAGTATTCATAAAACAATAGGCAAAAATGACCTGAATGACCTTCAGCCGAGATCCCAAAGTGCGCATCTGATGGCCGCTTTACTATCCCAAGAGGAGAGAAGTTGTACAGTGAAGTGATGCGACTGGCGCTGGAAGGTCACATGACAATTACGGCATGACTCATGTAGTCTGGCTTATATTATTAATATAATAATGTTGTATAATTAGCATTTATATGTGACATATTACTTAAGGCTAATAGATACCTGCCACACCAAAGGGCCCGATGGTGTTCAGATAAATGTCATCTTGGGAATAAGCCATAACCTGTACCAACTGAAAAATTAGTTTTGACCTACAGATGCTACATTACAATAAATGTCTATTTCTTGCATTACAGAAAGACGCTTCTGTTTCACCTGACCCAGTGCCTTCCTGTGATCGTTTAAAACGATTTGACTGTCGGCGGGAGAGAGCAAGAGTGATAAAGAGAGCTTCGGGACTCAGAGTGGATATGTCATCTCCCTACTCTGTCTTTATTTTTCCGAAGAAAGACAGAGAGAGAGAGAGAAATAAAGGTTAAGTGACAGGGCCGGTCTGCGTAGACATTGACTGAAAAAAAAAAATACTGAGAAAAAGAGATGGTGGGGAAAAAAGAGAAGTCATTGGGAATTCTTTGACCAGGACACAAGGCCGCTGTTACGTGTGTGTGTTGAGGCTGGATAAGCATGAGATAGATGACATGCTGAAGTGTGTGTGACAGGTTGGGAGGTGCGCGTCTGTCCGCGCATGTGTGTGCAGGAGAGTGAGACTTTTGTTTGAGCGGGTGCCGATCCCATCCATCTCACTTAGTGAGCACGCATCCACATGTCAGCGTCAGCGGCATGGCAGCCTGCCCCAGAGGCCTTTGTGAGAATCTGATAAACACATCCGGTAGGGACCCGCGCGCCCACGTGCGTGCATCTGTCTGGCCTGCCAAAGTCATCAGGGCCACCAGGAAATGGCATTCAAATGGCATCAGATGAAACGTCTGTTTGTGGGACTCTGGAATATTCATTTATTAGTCAGGGTTAAAATGATAAAAGGCTTCATGCTATTCAGGCTTTGGCATGACTGCAATATCTGCACTCTCTCTCACACAGAAATATGTGACATCTTAAGCTTTTAAATATACAGATTTCACATTTGGCTCAGTAAAACTATAATCACATGGCTGCATGAATCATCGAAATAAAACGGAATCATGATATGGCTTAGTGCGTTTCAAAGGCAGTGATGTAATTACATAAATATATGCGCTGCGTGTTTCAGAGTGAAGCACGGCACTGCGTTCTTACACACGATCAGCTTATTATCTGGGTTCGCAGCATCTCAGAGCAGCTTGGTTTGGAGTGAATGCTGCTCCAGCTCCACACAAACTCCATCTCTGCATCTGCTTTGAGTTTTGGACGCTTTAACGCGCATGACATGCTGCCACTGCTTTGTCAAGAAAAGAGCCGTTTTCCGTCAAAATAAAAGTCTTGTGGTTTAACGTTTAAAAAAGGAAGAAATTAACATTGTAATATTATTGTAATTAAAGGAATTGTTCACGTCAAAATGAAAATTTCCTGATAATTTACTCACCCCAATCTCATCCAAGATGTTCATGTCTTTCTTTCTTCAGTTGAAAAGAAATTAAGTTTCTTGAGGAAAACAGTCCAGGATTTTTCTCCACATAAAGGACTTCAATGGCAACCAACGGGCTGAAGGTCCAAATCAATACAGTTTCAAAGGGCTCTGCACGATCTCAGCCCAGGAATAGGGTCTTATCTAGTAAAATGATTGGTCATAAAAAAAACTAAAAACATTTATATATATTTTAACCACAAATGATCGACTTCGGTGTTGTGCTTCTTCATGACGTATGATGTCATCACGTCGGAAAGGTCACGTCCGTGACGTAAGTGGCAGTACCAACTTAAAATGAACGTGGAAAATCTAAATAAAACTCCCTTTACCATAATAAAGGTAAAACGACAATGTTGGACAATTTTCAAAGTCAGAGGAGAACATGAGATGGAGTTTTTGGCACTGGGTCAGTACTTCCACCTACGTTACAGACGTGACCTGTCCGACGTGATGACGTCATACGCCGTGAAGAAGCACAACACTGAAGTCAAGCATTTGTGGTTAAAAAGTATATAAAATGTTTATTTTTTATAAAATAGCCGATGGTTTCTCTAGATAAGACCCTATTCCTTGGCTGGGATTGCGCAGAGCCCTTTGAAACGGCATTGATCTGGACCTTCAACCCGTTGGTTGACATTGAAGTCCATTATGTGGAGAAAAATCCTGTTTTCCTCAAGAAACTTAATTTCTTTTCACCTGAAGAAAGAAAGACATGAACATCTTGGATGAGATGGGGGTGAGTAAATTATCAGGAAATTTTCATTTTGAAGAAAAATTGCATTTCATTTTTTTTTTTTTAATCCAAATCATCCAGCCATACAGAGAATTGCAGCATTGCAGTATTGGAGTGTTGGTGTCACTCTTTCCTAGTGAGCAGACTGGTATGTAATTGCATGTCAAAAGCAGAACTATCTGATAGACAACTGTGAGACGGGAGTACAGAATGCACATACAATACAAGTAGTAAACCTGCTATATTTGCATGTCAGTTGAATAAATCAATGGACATATACTAAATAAATCCTAGCAATCTATATGTTTTTAGTGTTTGTGCTAACGGTGCCCAGAGAAAGAGCTGGTATGATTTAGATTAGATGCTCTGAGAGTATTATCTGTTTGCATTGCATTGCAACACAGAGTTTTATTTCTGATCGGAAATCAGTTTAATTATGTGCTGGGAGTATTTTGCATGTAATTTTTCATTGTTAACAAACAAATATGGTTTAAAAACAATATTCTTTTTCAGAATATTTAATAAAAGAATTGTAGTATGAAGTTTAAGAGCTACTATAGTTTCTAAACTTTTGACTATTGACTACTTTTTTAAAAATAGCCGATTTAGAAAGAACAAGATTGTCTATCCATATATAGCACAACAAAGCGCTAACTGTCTTTGAAATTAACAGAAAATGTAGACTTAGAATTCCATTCCATCTAAAAGTAAGTATTATATAACTGAATATATACTGCAATATACAGTACAGTTGTGCTTGGGCATATTCTTTTTAAATGCTACTAAGGGCCTCTTTCTGTATTTTTCTGAAAGTTTTTTTTGCCACAAACTTCCAGCCAGCCAATTAGAATAGAACTTGCTAGTTTGAAAAAACACTATTTTTGTGTTCGATATACATCAGGCGGTCAGTAAACAAACTGTAGGTGGTCCGTGCTTTGGGATACTTTGGTCTTTCAAAATGTGTCCAAAGGTGCAGAGGCTGTGGTCTGATTCTCAGAATTCTGACATTCTGTCACATTTATTCTTCTAGTTTCAGCTTTTAGCTTTGAAATATACCAGTTTATTTTGTGTTTCCCTCATTTCAGAGGGAAATCTCACTCTTTCACCCCACTCTCTCTCTCTCTCTCTCTCTCTCTCTCTCTTTTTCTCTGCAGTGTGGGGGTTTGGGGAAATGTTCACGGTCTCAGGCGGTATAGAGGTGTTTCATTTTCTCTGGATAATGGTCCTGGAGCAGTATGGTTTCAGCTGTAACACGTGTGCATGAACACACACATACACAAGCTCAAATGAACGGGAAAACAATTTGATTAAATGGAACCAGCGTTAAAATTATGCAACAGTGTAACAAAGCGTCGAGAGGGAGGAAGCTGGTGGATAGGTTTCCTTGTATAATATCAAAAACATAGTGTTTGCTGCAAACAGATCCGGAGCACAACACACACTACATGTACTGCATCCCAATATGTTTTTGTTTGACATGTTTGGGTTTCAAATTCAATTCTGAATCAGCCGAGAGCTTCAAGAAAAGTTTGTGAGGCATGTCTGAATGAATATGCCGTTTTACAGTGAAATTATTGAATTTGGTGGCATTGCTTGCGTTTCTTAGATATATTACAAAGCATATAGCTTTTTACAGTGCAATTTTGGATAACAAACAGGAAGGGAGCAAACACAGTATTATCTGAAACTGCAAAGTGCAGTAAATTAAAAGCCGAATGTTCTCTTCTGTTGGTCCGGTACTAATTCAGTTCACTTTGCAGTCTTTTTCACTTTTTGCCCAACCCTGTTAGTCTTAATTTTGATTAATTGAGCAGATATAGCATTCAGGGGTTAGCTAAGGATTTTTGGTTAAAAATTGTACTTGCCCTGCCAAAATTTTTACTGGCCCCACCACAAAAAAGTAATAAATAAAATAAAATAAAATAGGCCTATTTATTGTATTTGTCGTTTTTGATCCGTGTAACCTTAGTAAATGAGGTTGACTCGAAAAAGCCCAACGCATATACATTTTAAATATTGTTAAAAGACAGTCTGTAATGAAATAAACAATAATAGAATGACGAGCAACAGCACAAATCAATACAACAGAACAAAGTTTGTTCAACAAACAGTTCTTTTCTGGTTTTTCATGTAGGTCTAAACTAAATTTTCAGGTACGGAAAAGGTAATCAAATATAAAATATCACTGCATAGTCAGTCTTCACTGTAAAAATATAGATTAACCCTTATTAAAGTTATTCAGTCAAGAGCAGTGAGTGATTTTTACCATAGACTGTATAAAATGGCTTCCCTGCCATTGACGATATTTTCCTGATTTCCGTGTTCTCACTGTTATACGGTAGGGGGCGCTATGACGCATCTCCTGAACGAGTACAGAATTTCCTGATCAAAACACAGATGAAGAAGAAGCAGAACGAGCGATCTCTTATAAGCAGATGCGTATGAAAAATAATGCGATCTCATCAGTAATAGTCAAGTCAACTTTATAGCGCTTTTTACAATGCAGATTGTTTCAAAGCAGATTCACAGTGTTAAACAGGCAAATAATACAACAGAATTTTATTCGGCCGTACAGCCGCTCCGGAGAAAATGGTGATGTCATCAGCTCATTTCAATTATCATACAGTGACAATGTGGGCATTGGATCAGTAATTAGATCAGTAATTTAGTTTATATGGTTAATTTAGTTTACTAATTAAATTTATTTGGATATTTGGATGAATATTTAATTTAATTAGTTAATAAACAGCATCTAAATCAAAGCGGCTGTATTATTAATACTATGGGAAATGGAGTCCGACTGATCATGAATCAATATTCAGGTGATGGCTCCCTCCGGCGGTCCGGAGGATGAACCGGTGAAGCGCTATTCATGACAACATTATAGTTGGTGTAGTTATTTTGTCTTGCCTTTGTAGAGCAGTTTTTGTCATGAAATGAAAAACACTTTAAATGGGGGGGGGGGGGGTCTTTTAATAACATACTAAGTGGCCATTTACATTCAGTAACAAGGTAGAATAAACATTGCATTTAATTTCGATAAAATGAATAACACATTCTTGCTGGAGTTCAGCAGTGTTCTGTATGGCTTTCATTCAAAGCTTGTTTGCAGTGCACAAGAGTAATATAGTGTAATTTACTAATTACTGTCATAAGTAAAATCAAGTGTGGTAAAAGTGACATAGGATGCATGCAAGTCTAGTTAAAGCTAGTCTTGCGTAGTCAGACCGCAAGACTGACGGCATCTCGGCTGGACCCTATCTCAGCTTTCATTGACCAAGGACCGTGTGACATGTAAAGTAACCAATCATTTTTTGTTCTGTTCTGCATCATGTTTAGAGGCATGAGAATATAAAGTTGATGTCCCAAAGATAACAGACCGGTGTGCATCTAATTACCTATTTATTCAAGAAAATTTCACTGCAATTTTACTACAACAATGACGCTGCAGATGTAACCCCTCCTGTTTTAACCTGCCCGCTCTAAGCGGGACTCGAACCCGGGTCTGCCGGCATGAGAGTCGGACGCTAAAGGCTGTAACCTCTAGCGTCAGTCGCTAGAACGTCTCTTGAGATCAGAGGAGTGAGGTTTACTTGCACAGCAACTACTAGCTGGCCTCCGTTACACTCACCCCCCTAAATCTCACTCCCATCCGGGTCACGGCACCAATGTAACCCTTCCTGTTTGAACCTGCCCACTCTAAGCGGGACTCGAACCCAGGTCTGCCAGCATGAGAGTCGGGACGCTCTAACAAGGAGGCTAAAGGCATTTTCTTTTAATAACATACTAAGTGGCCATTTACATTCAGTATAAACAAGTTAGAATAAACAATGTATATGATTTCCATAAAATGAATAACACATTCTTGCTGGAGTTCTACAGTGTTCTGTATGGCTTTCATTCAAAGCTTGTTTGCAGTGCACAAGAGTAATATAGTGTAATTTACAAATTACTGTCATAAGTAAAATCAAGTGCGGTAAATGTAACTTTGAACTCTAAAATGAACTCTAGTTAAAGCTAGTCTTGCGTAGTCAGACCATCAGACTGACGGCAGAAAGTCTGGACTCCATCTCAGCTTTCATTGACCAAGGACCGCCCAGAGGCCACCAGTCTGACATGTAAAGTAACCAATCATTTTGTTTTGTTCTGCATCATGTTTAGAGGCATGAGAATGTAAAGTTGATGTTCCTAAGATAACAGACCGGTGTGCATCTAATTAGTAGTATATTAGGAGTAACCCCTCCTGTTCGAACCTGCCCGCTTTAAGCGGGGCTCGAACCCGGGTCTGTCGGCTTGAGAGTCGGACGCTCTAACAAGAGGTACAGGCTAGACGTTAGAGCGTCTCTTGAGATCTGAGGAGTGAGGTTTACTTGCACAGCAACTACTAGCTGGCTACACAAACTTCACATACTTTTGAAAAACCAGCATTTAGTTTATATTGATAAGCGCTCATTGTCACAGTTGTTAACACAATGGCTTTCTTTTTCCATGAGGGGGTTTGGCATCATGATGGCTTTGTTTCCAGGTGAACCATTAAAGGACGCTACACACACGTATCCCAGAAATCATGTAGAATTCATCCAATCAGATGACGACTTCGAAACTCCCGAAGTTTGTTCTTTTTTGTATTAAAGTTATATATATTTGGGTTCTTTAAGAGATCGATAGCGGGTATCCAATCAGAGCTACAGTTAAGTTAAGCCCCCCTGCATGAGTTGGATCGGTAGAGAGTGATAAAAACCTTGATTAAAATTGTTGTTAATTTAAGAGGGGTAAAAAAACAACAACCTTGTTTTGTTTAAAGAAGAGTTCTTACTCATTTTATTTTCTTCTGTGTACTGGACATACTGTCAGGATCTATTTTTTCCATTTTGTCTCATTCGATTGGTGAGTAGTGATAATGTTGTTACCGAGCACATGGTGTGTTGTAATAGATCCATCAATCAATGTCAAATTGAGATAAGTACTAACTTAAAGTAACTGAGTCTAGTTAAAAACTTATGTTTATTTTTAAATAATTTGCTAAGTTGATAGAGAAGGTTAATATTTGAGCTAAAGTCCCATATAAGGTTATTGAGTTCAGGACGATTTCATGATGTATGCTAATTGCATATGTGTAATATTTTAATATTTTCATTGTTAAATTTGTTACCCTTGTGAATATAAGGTCCACTGGTGAATTTTCAATGTTGCAGAAAGAAATGTGAGGTGAATTTGGTTGATTTAAAATTATAAATCATTTTAAGAGTTTATAGAGAATGTAGTACAACATTATATGTGAAGAATATGTATGTATGAACAATATGCGATGAGACATTTAAATAACATTATGATAAAGCGGTGTGTTAATCAATTAAATTAAATTAAATTCAAATTTATTTGTATAGCGCTTTTCACGATACATATCGTTTCAAAGCAGCTTAACAGAAAATGCATCTACATTACAATTTAAATTGATTTGTACATGTTATGCATTTCAGAAATGCACAAATACAAAGCACACAGATTAGCTAACTATCTATTATTAATCAATATAATAACTATGGCACAGAAATAAGAATACATGTTGTTAATGAATAGGGTATAAAGAGATGAGCATGAGTGCGTGTTGATGCAGAGCTACGTCATCTGAAGTCCTCGCAGGAGTTGGGTCGTCTCTTCACAGGTGTTGGTCATCTGCAGTCTTTTTAAGGGGCTGGATCCAGACTGGAGCAGACGGACTCTCTAGTTACCTCGGGATGGGCGTCCCAAAATAAAACAGAACAGAAAAATAATTAGTGTAGCTGCTGTTCAAAGCATTAAGCAATGACGATCATGTGCACTGATATAACTGGAGTACAAGGTTAGGAGATGCATCATGTGAATGCCTGGCTAAAGAGATGCGTCTTTAATCTAGATTTAAACTGGAGGAGTGAGTCTGAGCCCCGAAGATTATTAGGAAAGCTATTCCATAGTTTAGGTGCCAAATATGAAAATATTCTACCTCCTTTAGTGGACTTAGATATCCTCGGTATTACCAAAAGCCCAGAGTTTAGTGACCTTAAAGAGCGTGATGGGTTATAAGGCGATAGAAGATCAGTTAAATACACAGGAGCTAAACCATTTAGGGCCTTATAGGTCAGTAGCAATACTTTATAATTGATACGAAACTTAACAGGTAGGGGAGAGCAGGGACGAAAGTACCATTTTTCAGAAAAACTTCATTTTAAAAGATAATATTTTAGACCGAGATATATTTTTGCTGTGGTCAATAACTCACAAGTGTGGTCTATAAATAGCAGGTGGTATTTTGTAAAATGTAGAATGGCTACAGTATATTTTCACTTTGAACATAAGCTGCACATTGTTACTTTTGACCCCATCAGGTGGGTCAAAAGTAACACAACAATACAAGCTAGATTTGTTTGTGATACTTTTTTTTTTTTTTTTTTTTACATACCTGACTATGACCATGTTAATATGTAACTGCAACATATTTTGTCCTTTATCTTTGCAAAATAAATATTAAATTACATTTTCATTTTAAATGTTAAAGTTTATCAAATGTTTCAAATGAAACCTGACAGTACAAACTTGAATTGTTTAGAATATTTTTTATTTGCAATGTAAATCTATTTGATAAGTTTTTTCTTCAGCAGAATGAACAATATGAAAATTAAATTAAATTAAATTAAATTAAATTAAATTAAATTAAATTAAATTAAATTAAATTAAATTAAATTAAATTAAATTAAATTAAATTAAATTAAATTAAATTAAATTAAATTAAATTAAAATTAGCATAATATGCATTATATATATAATAGCGTGTTACTTTCGTCCCGACAGGAAGTCCTGACCTTTAAACACGATTTACTTTTATACTGAAAAACTCTGAAAAGACAAACCTTCAGGGTGTGTAACAGCACAAAATAACCCGTAGATTGATCATTACTGTGACACATGAAACAAGAGACACAACTTGTAATTAGAAAAAAAAGTACCGCTTCATTAATTTACTTGCCGTACTTGAAAACTATATTTCGGACCTAACCGCGGAAAACAATGACGGAATCACGTGATATTTGGCAGATCCATCAAGGGTTGTGTGCTGAACGTGCTGTCATAACTTGAAATGCAAATATATTCAAGGGCTCTGAGAAAATCGCTTTGTTACTTTCGTCCCGTGTTACTTTTGCCCCGGTTCTCCCCTAACCAGTGTAGAGATGTTAGAATTGGTGTTTTGTGATCATATTTTCTTGACCTAGTAAGAACTCTAGCAGCTGCATTTTGGACTAATTGTAGCTTGTTTATTGAGGAGGCAGGACAGCCAGCTAGTAGTGCATTACAGTAATCTAGTCTAGAGGTCATAAATGCATGAACTAACTTTTCTGTATCAGAGACAGATAGCATGTTTCGTAGCTTAGCGATGTTTCTGAGGTGGAAGAAGGCTGTTTTTGTAGTATTTGAAATATGATTTTCAAAAGACAAGTTGCTGTCTAATATAACACCCAGGTCTTTAACTGTAGCAGATGAAGTAACAGTACATCCTTCTAAATGTAAGTTATAATTTAAGAGATTCTGTGTTATCTGAATTTAGTAGGAGAAAATTACAGGTCATCCAATATTTTATATCTTTAATGGAACACTCCAGTTTTTTTTAAATTAGGCTCATTTTACAAGTCCCCTAGAGTTAAATAGTTGAGTTTTACCGTTTTTGAATCCATTCAGCCGATCTTTGTATCTGGCGGTAGCACTTTTAGCATAGCTTAGCATACATCAATGATTCTAATCAGTCCATTAGCATCTCATTCAAAAAATTACCAAAGACACTTTCAATATTTTTCCTATTTAAAACGTGACTCTTCTACAGTTACATCGTGTGCTAAGACAAACTGAAAATGAGAAGTTGCGATTTTCTACACCTATATGGCTAGGAACTACTTTCTCATTCCTGCGTAATAGTCGCGGATCTTCGTGGCCGTACCATGGCTGCAGCAGCGCAATGATGGAACGCAGCGCCCGAAAGTAGCCCCCAGCTAGGTAACTTTCAATGTGACCGGCACTAAGTTTGTGTAGTTGCAGAGAAAGTTTCAGGCTTGCAGCCGACAAATTGTGTTGTGGATTTACCTGTGTGATTAGCCATGATTCTGTGTGTTGTAAAGGGCTGTGATAGTAAGTCGAAGGTGTATACTACCACAATGTTTCACAGAATACCAACGAATCATTGCTGGTCCAACACTGAGTTATTTTAGTAGCTGGGTAAAAATTGAAATAGATGTTACACTAAGGATAAATCTAGTTAGTATATGTGCATCTAACCAGATATTGCCATTACAAATTGAATTCAAAATCGATTCTGAATTTATCAGTTTATCCTGTTTGAGCCGCCAACAGAACTTAACTACACTTGCATGTTCCTCATAACTTGTCTGGCTATCACAGACCAAGCTCAATTTAAGATTGAACATTGGTTTGGGGAGTCTGCTATGTATTTTCTACTGCACAAGAGGTGTGATAAATGAGCATAAATTAAATGACTCTGTACGTAATTGGATAGTCCTTCAACCAATCAGACCACAAAAGGCTGATAAACAAGCATAAATCAAATGACTGAATTGTATGCAATTGGATAGGCGTGATCAACGGGCAACGACCCATCGCTTCTCTATCTGTCATTCTGTTAAACCCGCCAATAGCGCGCCAGGTGGATAAGCCAGTCTGTGATTGGTTCCTCCAAAAGTGTAACAGAAGCAGTAGAAATGAATGCACAGGTTTCCAGACTGAGTTGCAGGGCGAAATCAAATCGCCGGCAGTTCAGGCTGGGTTTACCCAGTTTACCTCATAACAACACTTCTTGTCATTTTTCTCCTGTTCGGCAAATACCTTTTTAAGATGCTTTAATTGATTTCACCATATTTCTTGCTCCCTTGCCACAGTGGCTCCAGATGTGCCAAATCCCCAGTAATTCCACTCTTTCCTCTACTAATCAGAAGGTGAGAGTATGTCAAACCGATTTGGCTTTAATTGGTCTGACGGTAAATTTCTGATTTGTCATGCCCAATTATTCATTATTAATTTTCATATCCAGTGACTCTGTGGTGCACAGCCTTCTCAGCAGCTGGTGTCAGAGTAAAATTGGACGGATTTAGAGATTTTCAGTCTTGTTATTCATCCCCTTATCAATATGTCATCTGGAGATTGGACACATCAGAATGACTTGAGGGGAAGAAATCATCTACTGCCATGTTTGCTTCATATCAAACTGTGCGACTGGCAGAAATATAGTGCAAGGAGTCATTGTTTAGTTCTGTTTTTAATGAAGACTAGTCCCTTTGTGATTATTTATGCCAATGCAATTGAGGTCAGCACAAAGACTCTAACCAATATGAAGATTTTGATGTGATGGAAGATTAGCAACCATTATTTTATTTTGTAAATAATTGTGAGCACTAAATGCAAATAGATGGAATTATTTTTTATTTTGTACTGTAAAAATCAATAGCAGCTCTGTTGCTAAATGGGAAAAATGTGGTTTGTGGGAAAATAGTGCTTTTGAGAATATTTTGTTTGGCCATGTTAATGCATAAGTAAATCATATAACACTGTGGAATATATTTGCTCAAAGATATATTGTTTACTTGCTTTTCTTTTAAAGATTCAATGGCATGAACTTTTGCAAATTCCAGTGATTAATTTAATTCTTCTTTGGGAGTAGAACTGCTTATCGATACACATTTTATGATTCACAGAATTAACATAAGATTTCGATTTAATTTCATTCTATTTATTTGGGTGTTTAATTTATGGTGCCTATTTTGCTTGCATATAAAAGAACATTTCTCTCCGCTATTACTATAAATTACGTAAGGAAGCTTCTAACTTGGTAGACCTACATTTTTACCAATCTTTACAAATTCAACTATGCAGTTCAAATACTATTTATTTAGCAGATATAACAATCAACACAACCAAAAACGAAACTTTATATTGAATTTCCTGTGTGAAACTATAAAATTATAATGAAAAATGGAAGAAAATTCAGTCAATTCTTTATATATGATCATAGGGTTGGAATCGGATACTTAAAGGTCCCATGACATGAAAATTTTACTTTTTTTTTTTTTTTAACATTAAAGGTACACTGTGTAACTTTTTTAGTTTATTCTTAGCTAAAAACACTTAGTTCTTTCAAAAATATATGTGCTCATTAATGTATATTTACTTCTTTCAAGTAATAAAGTATTCTCGTAAGTTTATAATATGCATTGAAAATACATACGGGTGAGGGGTTCGAATGCCGGTCGCCATGTTGCCCCTCCATCTTGAAAGTACATTAGCCAAAGAGGGACATACCCGTAAATTCAAGCTTCGCCTTTCGCGTTTTAACACTCGATGGCACCGTGTCGAATGTGGACGAGGTCGAACTGGAAGCCATGTTAATCTTGGACTAAATCGGCCACAGTAGGAGTTAAAACGAAATCGGAATTGAGAGGAACAGAAACTAATATTCACTTGATGGTCATATACCTTTTCACCGCTAGATGGGGGAAAATATCACACAGTGTAGCTTTAATATGAGTTGCCTGCCTATGGTCCCCCCGTGGCTAGAAATGGAGTGTAAACCAAGCCCTGGGTATCCTGCTCTGCCTTTGAGAAAATGAAAGCTCAGATGGGCCAATCTGGAATCTTCCCTATTTGTTGTTACCTCCCCTTTCTCTGCTTTGCCCGCCCAGAGAATTTGGAGAAAATGGATTCAGTTTATTTTTTACATTTAATTCAGTCGCAATGTCAGCACAGGCTTTACAAACAGACTTTTACGATATGGATTCAACAGCACCGCCACAAACAGTGAGTAACAGTGTTCATTAATGCTCGATCTGTGATCAGTGATTTCTGATGTGTAGCTAATTACTCAAGTTCAGACTTTCTTTCTAAATCATTTAATACTGCTTATGCATCAGTGAATCAAGCCAGTGACTAAACGATCAACTTCACATTGTTTCTCTTAGCATGAAACAAATCTGTTATTTAAAATTGTGATTAAACTGCAGAAAGCGATCAAAGAACACTCTCTTTATAATGTTTGAAGCTGTCAATCACACGTCACGAGTGTATCTGCCTTGCCCAAACTCCTGTTTTAATGAATGACGCTGCTGTGCTGCACAACGAAGCTCTTACTGTATTCATATCAATATTGTGTTTGCTGTTAGTTGTGGTGAAAGCATTTTGTGAGAGAAATTGCGCTGCAATGACGAGATCACTGCATTCACGCGATAAACAGACTGTCTGTCTACTCAATGCTCATCACTGCAGCCTTTCATGTGATGGGAAAAGATCTAAAAATAATGCTATAATCAACACTTTCACGATTTTTTAATCTCGACGTAATAGTAAAAAAAACATAGTAGAAGTATTCGAGAGGGTTCCACATGTAATACGCATTTCGAATGCAAAGATGTAAGCCAATCACAACAGTGGGCGTTTACACTGAAGTCTCACAGCAGACACACCCCTTCAAACAGAGCATTCAATCCAGACAGCTAAAATCAGGATAGAAAAATGCCTCTCATATAGTGCACGAATGCTGAATTAATTTTCTCTTTTGCATCTTCTTGAAATGATCTTGAATGGACAAATACACACAAAATTTGGTCAAAATATCCTTGTAAACACAGTCGGTTATGTCTTATGTGAATGTAAACAGTTGAGAAAGAAAACGCATGTGAAACAGTATATTGGATCTGTGCATTAGCTCTTAAAGTGACAGCAGCCTAATAAACATTACTGTTAATCAACGAACCAAAGAAAATCACTCACTGATCTTGACTGAATAACTTTTGTAACTTTAATAAGTATTAATCTATATTTTATTTATAAGAAGAAAACTATTCAGCATTATTTTCTGATTTTTTTTTTTTTTTTTTTTGTAACCGTTGCGTTGTATTTATTTGTGCTATTGCTAATTGGCTTATTTGTTCTCATTGATTAACGGACTGTATACTTGTCGTCAGTAATGTTCGAAATTTATACTAGTTAGTCTAGTTTATTTGTTAGTTGTTCTGTAGGCTGCTGATTTTTGCTCATGGTATTCAGCTGCAACATAATGTTTTGCAAAAAGACAGAAATATGTTTGATATCTAAATAATTATATATATATATATATATATATATATGGAATTGAAACAGGAATCGATAAGAATCGGAATGGATACAACTCTAAACCTATAATTATCGCCTCAGTTATAATCTCTCCTGAAAGAGTAAAATCTCTGAATGGAAATACAGTAACTCAAGACTACTTTGTTTATGAACTAGAATCAGACTACACTGTTTGTGCTGTGTATTTTTGATTCACTAAAAAGAACCTGTTTATAAGAGTCATTTGTTCATGAATCAGACTATACCAGTCACATTGTGGAGACAGCAAAACTGAAAGATGTATTTTTCTGTCATTTATTTTGTGATAAAGGCCCTTTTAATCACAATAAATTGAGACTTTAAACTTCTGTAAAATATAACTTTTGCTGTAGTGCAGCAGCAGTGGTGCGACGCCATAGTAAAAAACTTATCTTGGGATTTTAGGAATCGATATCGAGATTATATTATGAATGTCATCTATTGAAATATCAATATTTATAACCAGCCTAAGTTGGGGGTGTTAAATGTGGCAGCCTAGAAACACAATGAAAAGTCCCATCAGATTAATAAAAACCTTTGCACCATGACTCTCGGGTCAACCAATCAGATTAGAGCTATCAGTTCTGAGAAAGGTCTTGGCATTTTTATGCAGTATTCATCAGACGGTCAGTGAACAGTCTGTGGGTGGGCTGTCTGAAACCAAGAGCTGATCCCAGTAATTAAAGTTTAAATTAATTACAAGTGTTTGAGTATGCACTGAGTATGTGAACCACTCAATTGATACCACTTATTTGTAGCTCATGTTTGCGTGTCTACATTCCCAGACTCGCAAGTTTGAGATACTCATTGTGCATTATCCTTAACCATACACAGCAACTGTAAGCACACAAGTCTGTGTTTACAGTCAGTACGTGTGTTCGCATGGCACAACTCATTAAAAGAGCATTAGCACTTGTATTTGTCCAGTGCTGTCATATGGGTTCGGCAGGCCTGCGTTCAGGGGAAGCAGATGGCAAGAGGGTTAGTGAGATCCGAACACTCCAAATCTCATTAAGTCTCATTTCATCCCTCTGCAGTTTACTCTTGTGAACACTCAACCGGAAGCCTCAGAAATGCCAGAGTGCATTTATATCAAACGTTAGACTGAAATTTGTGTCCGTCGGCAGGGGAGAGTGACACAGGAGAAAGCACGAGGCCGCATCTGGTCTTAAAGTGCCAGCTTCTTATCTAGACCTGTCCAGTAAATGGTGTTTATCATGCAAATGCTAAACAATCATTTTCTGTGTGTTTACGCAGGTTCACCTGTTTAAGATTATGTCCCACTACACTGTAAAAAATACAACTTATGTTTTGTATGACAAATTCAGCTTTTAAAGTTTATTCAACTATTTAACATGAAAAAAGTTGAGATAACTAATTGACCCTAAGTTGAGAAAACTCAAAAATGTTCTGCAGCTGGTTTCCTTAAACTTTTAAGTTTTCTCAATTTTGTTTTATTTTTTTTACAGTGTACCTGTTCCCTGAATGTCAGGTGCCAGAGTTGTTGTTCTCTTTTTCTCTTTAAGGTGGTGTGGTTGAAACTGCTAAGGACGTACTGTTAATTTGATATGATTGCCTTGCAGGGCCATCCACCCCTGGTGGGAAATGACCAACACCTCACTGGTAACGAGTGAGAAAGAACGATCGAGTGATACCTGAGGTGTTTGCTGCTGTAGATCAACACAGTGGTGTAAATAAGGTGGAGCATTTAACCCTCTGATTGATGCATTATTAAATTGGAAAGGAAGAATACACTACACTTAATTTCAGAACAAGAATATAATCATTACTGATCTTTTTTTCTTTTCTTTTTTTTCACATTCGTCTATACTATAGTAGATACCATGTATTTAGGGATGTGATGTAGGTGTTGTATATGTGCTGTAAAATAACATACTATAATAAATGATGACCTCTCCCTTAGTAACATTCTAATATTACACATTTAAAATGAAAAATATAAGTATTGAATGCTGTCTTACAATTATTGTCTTAAAGGGGTCATGAATTGAGAAATCAAATTTCCCTTGAACTTTTGATATATAAAAGGTCATGGAAATATAAGAATATCCTGTAAGTTTCAGAGCTGAAAGCTTCCTTGTTAGTCAAAGCTTTTATAGACACCAGGTCCAGCAAACAATCGATTTCAGAATATGCCAGGCTGTGACGTCAAAGTGTGGTGAAACACCGCCTCAACAGAAGAAGACGAATGCCTGATTCGGTAGCAGGAAGAGCCTATCGGCTGGCTGAGGACTAAGCGGCAGTTTGTCCGGGAACCGGACCAGAATTTTTTTCCTTCTCCACTCTCTCGTCTCTGTCGCTCCTCATGCTTCCGGCTCCGTTCTCTCACCTCTCTGTCCTCACCCCCAGGTGTCGTGGCCGCCGTGATCGGCCCCCCCGGAGGGGGGAGCAGGGATGGGGGAGTAGAGCGCAGGCTCGGGAGTACCCCCCTGCGAAGGGCGTTGGGGGTATGTGGCGAGCAGCGAGGCTGAGGGACCGTGAGAGCGGGATGAGGCCGCGGTCACAATGCCTCCACTCTTCCAAGACAAGTTTAACAGCAAGGAGTTCCCTGTTACTGATGGAGTAGTTGACTTCCGCCGGGCTGAGCTTGCGGGAGAAGAAGGCGCATGGATGGAGTCTACTAGGCATCCCCTGCTGCTGGGACAACACCGCTCCCACTCCAGTTGTGGAGGCATCCACTTCCACGATGAAAGGCTTTTCTGGATCTGGATGGACGAGTAAGGGAGCGGTGGTGAAGGCTTTCTTTAGTTGTTCAAAGGCGTTGGTGGCTGCCGGGCTCCAGGACAGAGACTTGGGCTTATTGCGTAGCAGACTGGTGAGTGGATGAGTGATCAAACTGTAACCTTGAATGAAACGTCTGTAGAAGTTGGAGAATCCGAGGACGCGTTGGAGTTCTTTGATGGTTGTGGGTTCTGGCCAGTTGGTGATGGATTCCACCTTCCTCTCGTCCATCCGGATGCCACTGTGGTCTATGTTATAACCAGGAAGGAAACTGATGTTTGGTGGAATGAACACTTTTCTGCCTTGAGGAACAGGTGGAATTGACGTAGACGATTGAGGACCTCTGCAACGTGTTGGCGATGTTCGGCCTGGCTCCGGGAGTATATGAGTATGTCGTCGATGTAGACTAGGACGAATCGATGGAGAAACTCCCGGAGCACCTCATGGATAAAATCCTGGAATACGGAGGGGGCGTTTACCAATCCATTCGGCATGACGAGATACTCATAGTGTCCAGTAGGGGTAATAAAGGCAGCTGGAAGCAGCAGGGGAAGTAGACGGCCTGATGTAACCTTGGGCGAGGGCTTCCTTGATGTAATCCTCCATGGCCTTCTCCTCCGGGATGGATAATGGGTATATCTTACCCTTTGGTACTGGTTCACCCGGAAGCAGGTCGATGGCACAGTCCCATGGCCGGTGTGGAGGCAGCTTGGAACCCCGTTACGGGCAGAAGACATCTCTGAAGGGGGCGTAACACTTGGGGACGTCAACTGAGCGTTGTTCAACTGGACTTTCGATGGATGTGGCACAGAGAGTTAAATCAGGCGGAGACGATGGTGGAAGAGGAAGTTCCGTCAAACAGCGAAAGAAGCAAGTGTCGCCCCACTTCAGGATTTCGCCCGTTTTCCAGGAGATGGTAGGGTTGTGCTGCTCCAACCAGGGGCGCCCCAGAACCACATCAGCAGTTGAATCCTCCAGAACCAGCACATGAGCCTCTTCACGGTGTAGTAAACCCACTTGGAGTGTAACTGGTCCAGCCACGGTGCGGACGCACTTGCGACTGAGGGGTCTGCCGGTTATGGAACTGATCTTGTAGATGGTCGGAGACGGAGTGGTCTTGAGATGTAGTTGGCGGCAGATGGCACCGGAGAGGAAGTTGCCGGCTGACCCCGAGTCGAGGAGCGCGACCACTGAAAGGGAGACATTAGCGGCAGTAAGAATGACGACAGTGGTGAGTGGTTTCATCTTATGAGTAGCAGGAATAATAGCACTCACCATGGGTCGTGGGGGTCGTGTGGGGCATGCAGCAATGACATGCCCAGGTTCACCACAATAGAGACAAAGACGGACGAGGAACACAAAGGGAAGGAGACACGCTGGAGACAGGTAAGTATACGAAGAGAAGTCCTTGAGGTAAGCATAGCACAGAGTATATGCGAACGAGACCGGACATGGAGTGCTGTGTGAGTGTGTGTTATATAGTGCTGGTGATGAGTGCCGTGATGAGGTGCAGGTGACGGTGATCAGTACTCAGGAGATGGCGTGCGTTGTGATTGGTGGAGGTTGGAACCTGACGTGTCTGTGACATATATGCAATGCATTCATTTTCATATTAATATAACATTTCATATTTCACATATGCAATTCATACATTTTACAAATAATTTATATATATATATATATATATATATATATATATATATATATATATATATATATATATATATATATATATATATATATATATATATATAAATATATTAAAAAAAAAAATTCCCAAATAATGCATTCAAAGTAACTAATTATTTTTTAAATATATACAGTGTTGGGCCTTTTTATATCAAAATATATTTTAAAATATATTTTAGTTGTGTCTGGTTGGATTGCAGTGGACAGTGTACAGTAAACTACAACAAATATATGAATATCTGAAAGACGTGTAAAGTGGAGTCATATAGAATTATTTGACAGTGTAAAAGCCATGCTGGCTTAGATATAACATCTTACCCTTAATGGTCAAAACATTTTATCTGTCCATTTTAGCATACATGCAACAGAAGATTAAATCCAACATTATTTATGGCTGGTAATTCAGGTAGTGTGTGCTTTACTTTCATCCTGCATGTAATGAGATGCAACCCCAGTTACAGCAGTTAACAAAGTGCCACAACAAACACAAAATATTATAATGATTTCATTAAAACATAATTTCTTTCTACATAATTATATTCAAGTTTAGGAAGCAATTAGTAATTTGCCTAACCATTTCTTTCAAAGTGATTCACGGTATACAATCCCTCTGGAACAACCTGGGGTCAGGTCAGGTGCCTTGCTCAAGGTCACAATAAAGGGGTAAATAGACCTTATTCAGAGCAGCCCCATGGCAGTTATGAAAGCGAGGCTGTGAGGGATAGACTTTCAGTAGAATCCCTCCCATAACCTTTTACATCCAACTGATGCTTTCAGACTGCAGTCCATGACCTGATTTCTCCTAACACAGAAAGATGGTCTTTTCCCACTTGGATATTCAAGACATACATTACTGAGAGATATAGAGTTGATAGATTTAGTTGATTATGCTGAACACAAAGCGAGATTTATCCACAGTTCAACTGGATGTTGTAAGTTTCTCCCTTGAGCTTTCTGCAGAGCTGTAGCTTCCAGGGTCTTGACTACAATGAAGAGAGAGCATTTAAAAAAATATTTTTGGGTCTCTTTAGTAAACGTAACGCTTATTGCAGCACTATTGTATCCTTTGGCCTGTGGATACACAGGTGTGACAGACAGTCGTAAAGCGAAACAAGAAAAACAGCAAGAACAAGAAAGGTGATTCCTTTGATGTTCTCATATCGCCAGCCCCCTTTAAGTCACCACATTTTTTCATTCCTTTGCCCTTATCTAATTTCTTTTTTGTTCATGCTCAGGCAGAACTTCCAGAACAACTTAAAAAAGTTAACCTTAACTTCTCAGACATACCTCCCACTTACCTCCGCTACAAAACTCATTTCAGATAACTTAATTATTAAATTAAAGCATGTTGTGGCAAATTGGAAGCCATCATGTAAACAGAATATAAACAATTGCATCTAGGTTTTTTTCTTTTACCATTTATTGAATATGCCATTCATTTGACATTCATTAAGTCTTGAATTACCACATACGGCAAAAATCTTTTATATGTACAGTATTTATAGTGTATGTGTGTGTACTGTGCGTGTGTGTATGTATGTGTGTGTGTGTATATATATATATATATATATATATATATATATATATATATATACACTCACACTGTATTGCCAAAAGTTTTGGGATGTCTGCCTTTACATGCATGAACTTTAATGCCACCCCATTCTTAATCTGTAGGGTTTAATATCAAGTTGGCCCACCCTTTGCAGCTATAACAGCTTCAATTCTTCTGGGAAGGCTTTCCACAAGGTTTAGGAGTGTGTTTATGGGAATTTTTGATGCGCATTTGTGAGGTCAGGCACTGATGTTAGACGAGAAGGCCTGACTCACAGTCTCCACTCTAATTCATTCCAGAGGGGTTCTATCGGGTTCTATGCAGGCCAGTCAAGTTCCTCCACACCAATCTCGCTCATCCATCTCTTTATGGACCTTGGAAGGGGCCATCCCCAAACTGTTCCCACAAAGTTGGGAGCATGAAATTGTCCAAAATGTCTTGGTATGCCGAAGCATTAAGAGTTCCTTTCACTGGAGCTAAGGGGAACCCAACCCCTATAAAACAACCCCACACCATAATCCCCCTCCACCAAACTTTACACTTGGCATAATGCAGTCAGGAAAGTACCGTTCTCCTTGCAACCGCCAAACCCAGACTCGTCCATCGGATTGCCAGACAGAGAAGCGTGATCCAGTGACGGCGTGCTTTACACCACTGCATCCCACACTTTGCATTGCACTTGGTGATGCAAGGCTTTAATGCAGATGCTCAGCCATGGAAGCCCATTCCATGAAGCTCTCTACGCACTGTTCTTGAGCTAATCTGAAGACCACACAAAGTTTGGAGGTCTGTAACTATTGGCTCTGCAGAAAGTTGGTGACTTCTGCGTACTGTGCACCTCAGCATATGCTAACCCCGCTCTGTGATTTGACGTGGCCTACCACTTCATGGCTGAGTTACTGTTGTTCCCAATTGCTTCCACTTTGCTATAATACCACTTATAGTTGACCATGAAATATTTAGTAGTGAGGACATTTCATAAATGGACTTATTGCACAGGTGGCAACCTATCACGGTACCACGCTTGAATTCACTGAGCTCCTGAAAGCGACCCATTCTTTCACAAATGTCTGTATGCCTAGGTGCTTGATTTTATACACCTGTAGCCATGGAAGTAATTGGAACACCTGAATTCAATGATTTGGAGGGGTGTCCCAATAGTTTTGGAAATATAGTGTATATACATACAGTATATGTATCTTTGTGTGCGCACACATATGCGTTCACTAAAACATCTCACAAATATATGTACATTTTAAAAATCTATACTAGCAATAATTTGTTGGGCTTTTTTATATTAATATTTTATGTAAATATATTTAAACATATTTTTCTTGCCATATCTGGTTGAATTGGAGTGTTTAGATACAACTGCGCTTTTTTGAAGACAGTTTTGCTTTTCATTTGTTAAAAAACATTGAAACTCATCCATGTGGTATTATCAGCCAATTAATCTATTTGGAAGAAAATCTTTTTGTATATAAATAACCCTTCTGGACTTTTTTTTGTCTGATTGTTTTGGTGGTGTTGCTATGTCTTTCAGTAAGGACTTCAGCTAAATGTGTGTGTGTGTGTGTGTGTGTGTGTGTGTGTGTGTGTGTGTGTGTGTGTGTGTGTGTGTGTGTGTGTGTGTGTGTGTGTGTGTGTGTGTGTGTGTGTGTGTGTGTGTGTGTGTGTGTGTTTAAGGGCTCATTGTTCTGTAATGAAATGAATCCCTAAAGTGCTCTTGGTTACATTTGTTATGTTGTCAAATACTTTCCTCCCACATTTAACAGTCATGCATGCATGCACGCATATACTTTATATTCCCCCATGAAGGCAGCTCATTGTTTCGTAATCCCAGCTCTCCTTAACGGGACATTAAAAAGATGGGATTACACAGTGTCACGTTGTTCTGTTCTGTCTGCAGTAATTATGGCATTTTATACACTTTTACAGAAGGATTAACTTTCCTGTAGCATCAGTTTTAAAGAGTTTTACAGAGAAAGACAACCTGCTTTACTAAGACGTAGATCCACCAGAGCAATAAATGCATGACTTTAAGAAAGAGTAAAGGAAAAACTAGGCATTTGATAAAACATATCAAATGCTTTATTCATCTGTGTTTATCAATCGTAGGTTTTAGGTTGATTTTATTTGGCATCATTGCTCATTGACCTAAATAAATGAGCTTTTAGCAGTGTATTCAGTTTTTATTTGAAAGAAATGCAAATGAACCAGTAATTCACAAAGACTGAAAGCTCTAAGTAGAGGGCCTTTTGATGCTTTGACAGTTTGCAGAAAAATGTTTAATTTCTTACACGTGTTAACGATTACTGCCTTTCAACTGCAGCCTTGAACACAAGCCTCCTGATGATCGTTGCTGTGCCTAATGACGTCTGGAGGGTCTCCGAAAACAGCTACTTTGAGAAACGTTTTGGAAACCCACCCAACTCAACACTGGTTATGAATATCTTATGGGCAGGCGTGATGTGTTACCTTCATGAATATATCCAACAGCAGGTCAGGTTTGCTTTAGAAAGATTTATGGCAACCAAGTGTGGTCAAAATGTTAAAGAATTAATAATCTCAGAAAATGATTTTCTGAATTGGGTGAACTCTTTATGCTCTGGATTGCGTTATGCGTTATCCAGAATTAAATGTTATTGTTCCTCATGAACAGCTACAAATAAATGACTTTATTCTTTCTGGGAAACATGCCCGTAACCATTTATTTGTATATAAATGTTTGCACATTTCTTTATTTTGTATAGTTTTAACAAGATCCACAGACACATCTCTAAAAATATTATAATAAAAGCTTGGCTGCGGAGCCGCACGTATGAATACTATTTCACTAGCTCTGCTATCCAAGAATAAGAGTCACCCCAGCCACCTGCTCTGTTATATACCAGGTTTTGGTTTAAACCTGCTTGTCTTTGAAACAGTCTCATGGGAGTAATTAAAATATTGTCTCATCCTGTGGAATGTTTTTAGAAGTTTCCATGGCTGACAGATGGTCCGTAGGTACCACAACAAGAGTTGCCTTTTGTCTTGGACGATTGAACATTTGAAACAAATGGCACCAAGCAATTGCCAAGAATTTACCAGTAATGAGATTGGGAGGGTGGGGTTTGGATTTCAGATCACCAGGAAGCCGTTTTATTAAGGGTAGAATCTAGGTAGTCATTTTAAGAAGGATTTCACAAAGAACCCCTAAAACCAAAACCTTGGTCATAACCACCAGTTATAATTTGGACTGCAGCATGTTTGGCAGATTTTCTGACTGCATCAAGAGCTCACCTTAAAGGTCTTCAACTAAAAACTATTCATGCCCATGGTACAGCAATTCTATGCCTTTGGGGTCCTACACATTGTATGCATAGAGGTATTTGCTTTTATTATATATAGCCACACTGTATGTACTTTGTGTTTTTTATTTTCTTTAGAGAACCTACAAATGTTCTTCATGTGGTAACATCACATCAAATGTTTTTTATTTTACTAAATCAACCTGCCAAATTAGGTTATGCCAATACAATTTTGGGTTAGATCAGGTTGAAATAGATTCTAAAAGCAGTTGCAGTCTTTTTCAGTGTGGCCATGGTTTTGCCTCTTCGCACTGAAAAGTGAAGACAGACAATTGTTACCCTAAGGAGCTTTAAAATGACTTTCATTAGAATTTACTTTTACAAGTGACTCAAAGTGTGGAGGGAACCCCCTGGTTTAGGCTTGGAGGTATTGCATGGGTATTCAGGTTGAGTTGGTGAAATTAAATAATATATTTTACTTTATTTTTAATTTTTTTTTATTTGGCAAAAACATGAAATTGTGCATGAAAAATAGTTGCAGCAGTACTCAACAAACGTGCACTGCTGCCACTATTTTTCATGCACAATTTCCTTTCTTGCCAAATATAAAAACAATTAAATTATTAAAGTTAACTGGTTGCATAGGGGAGTTGAGCTTCCAATTATCATGTGTAGCCAGACCTTCAGACTGACGGCAGAAGGTCTGGAATCCTTAGTAGTCTTCATTGGCCAAGGACCGCCCCGAGGCCATCTGTCTGACATGTAGAGCAGCCAATCACAGTTCGTTTTGTTCCACGTCATGATTAGGGCCATGAAAATGTAACGTAAATGTCCCTACAATAACAGGCCGGTGTGTAAAATCCTTGGACATATTTTAGAGAGTCTTTGCTGCATCACATAATTTAGAAATTCCAGCGTTTAGCTGAACATGTTAAGCGTTCATTATAACAGTTGTAAACACGACGGCTTACTTCTTCCATGGCCCTGTCCCAAATGGCACCATAAACACTCGCTGTCTTCCTACAAGTCCACACTTTAATGTTGTTACGCCGCTTTGACTGTCGAGAAGTCTGCTGCAGAGCACGCTTTAGTGCAGGCTCGACAAAAGTGTGCATCAAGAATGCATATCACCACAAAGGGGGGCGCTCGTGAGCACCCTTCTAAAACCTAAAATGACAAATGGGACACCCTACGCCCTCATGGACTTAACCAACACGCGCACGCAGCAGGCATTGTAAGTCCACAAGACAGAGAGTGCCTATGAAGTGTGCTATTTGGGACCGGGCCAATGAGGGGCTTTGCTGTCACACCATCTTTGTTTCCAGACGGACTGTTGAAGACTCCCAGGCGGACACACATCTCCCAGAAATCTGATTGGTTGAATCCTGTATAATTCAACCAATCAGATGACAACTTCGAAACTCCTGAAGTGTTTCCAGTTAAGGCCCAGTCCCAAATGGTTTCGCAGCAGACTTCCCAAAAGTCAAAGCGACTTTACGTCACGGAAGTACAGACTTGTAGGAAGACCGCGAGTGTTTAGGGTGCCATTTGGGACAGGGCCTAAGGCTGAGACTAAGCTTTCAGAAGCTGTTCAATGTCTAATAATTACTCAAATCACAAAGCAAATATGTTTAAGTGGATAAAATCAAAGCAAGTTTGACTGAGAATCAAGAGATTTGTTTCCAAAAAGTTATTCTTAATTGACTAAATTCTGCAGTTTCAGCACCACGGACAGAGATATATGTACCAGGTATGGCACATACTCAACAAAATAGATATTTGTGAATATGATGCCTGAGAACTGCATTGCAGAAACGGGTATACAGCTATGGTTCTTGTTTTGTATTTTTAAAAATGTGTACATTCAACATTCTTTACAAAGCTTTGTTGCACACATTCACTTAAAGGGATGGTTCATTGTAGTTTATCACTTACCCTCATGTCATTCCAAACCTGTATGAGCTTCTTTATACTGCAGAACACAAAAGAAGACCTATTTTGAAGAATATTTCAACTGCTTTTGTCCATAAAATTAAATATGTAGACAAAAATAGCACTGAGACAAGAAATGTTCTTATGTGTGGTCGACAAAGGGAAAGTCATACATTTTTGGGACGTCATGAGGCTCAGTAAAAGACAGAATTTTCAGCTTTGGAAAAACGATCACTCTACAAGAGAAATTTATAGTATACACTACCATTCAAAATCTGTACGAGTTTTTCTTTTGTTGATCACAAAAGAAGGTATTTTGAAGAATGTTGGTAACCAGGCGATGGTTGACTGTATTGACTTCCATAGTATTTTTTTTCCTTCTATGGAAGTCAATTGCTGTCGTGAACTGTCTGGTTACCAACTTTTTTCAAAATACCTTCTTTTGTGTTCAAAAGAAGAAAAACTCCCCAAACCTCAAACTTTTGAAGGGTAGAGTATGTGTATATACTATATATACACATGCATAATATACGGGTGGTACATGTCCCCACCACTTTTTTGAAACATCTCACAGCACGGATGAACCTAATGCAAATGAAACCTATCCAGTTGACGTTCGTTTGTGTTAAATAAGAAGCGATCTGGCGCTGGAATGTGTTGTTTTTGAAATCATGCTGAGTGTTCATTGCCATTGTTATCAGTGGCAGAACATTCTCTTGTGGCTTGTGCACAGTCTTCACACACAGACAAGTGCTTTAGTTTATCGCTTAACACTGTTGCGGTGACTCTATTTTTTCTGGTGAAACCACAAAACAAAATGTGTCCCTGCTATTGTTATACAACATATGTTTAAAAAAAACTACGTTGGCGGACTAGAACCCAGAACTTCTGACACATTTAATAAAAGAATTACCACCACACCACTAGGGAATACAAATGTTGATTGTGGATCGATGTATTTATTCACTGACGTGAAGCATCACAGGACTAATATATATTCTATTATAGTAGATGCAAGAATGAAACTATAATTTCAATACATTAGTATCAATTGTAATTGTGCAATTGTTATTGTACATACACACTCCTGTCCCACCCACTTTTAAAACAAAAAGTTTCGCCACTGACTGTATTAGGGCTGTCACTAATGACTATAATTGATAATTGAGTAATCTGTAGATTATTTTGACAATTAATCGAGTAGTCGGATATGCTTTTTTGTGGTAATAAAAATAGACTGTTATATCCTTTAAATGAAACAATGAGGAGGCATTTGTAACATAAAGATTACTTTAATTAACCAAGCAAATAGTACAGCGCATGCAGCAGCAGGTGGCATCTTGTAGACTCTTACTCTTCTATTCAAAATACCCTTACACACCCCTCTACCACCACCTACTGGCCAATATGCACAGAAGAACACAACATATTCCCCCATTACTTAAAGCAAACTGTCCATAATAATAAGTTTACCAAATTACCGAAGTATTCACTTTACTAAATAACAATTACTGGCTATCATATTAGAACAATAATTACTTCACAAGAATTATCAGTAGCATTCATCAAAACCAACGATAAGGTGACTTAATGAATTACTCATCCTTTATAGTCACATAATGCAAAGTTGATTAAGTGACGTAATCCTCCATCCAACAAGGAGGTCGTCTCACACGGGTAGAAACACTTTGAAGAGCGTTGGAAGCCTGATGCGTGGGAGGCGGAGAAGGAGAAGGAAGAAACTGAAATGATAAGTCCACAGCATCTGTATCAGTAGCCTCCGAAACAGGTGAAACAGGTGCAACAGAATGAGCCAGGTGAGAAGCATGCCAGTTCTTCCCGTCGGATGACAGGTAAGTACACGCACCCAGTGTACGCACAATTTGGCGAGGTTTGGCAAATCTCGGATGTGCTTTCGGAACATGAGTTGGAATGCGCACATGCACCCAATCGCCCACTTTGAAATCGGGACTGCGAGCTGCACGTCTAGAATCAGTGTACGCTTTCATTTTCTTTTGTTTCAAAGCAACTCGCTCAAGAAGTGCAGGAGCTCGTGGTGGGAGGAGGAAGAACATTAAGACGCGTTCGCATCTTTCTGCCATGAAGCAACTCAAACGGGGATTGTCCCGTAGCAGAATGTGGCGTAGCACGATACACTTGGAGAAATTCCGTGACTATAGGTTTCCACGGCTTCGCTTCCAGAACAGCAGCCTGAATGCAGCTTTTCAGCACGCAATGAAAACGTTCTACAGCTCCATTCGCAGCTGGGTGAAACAAAGAGGTACGTATGTGTTGAATGTCTCTCTCTTTCAGAAATTTTGAGAAATCAGCTGACGTGAATTGGGTCCCGTTATCAGACACAATAGTACGTGGGTTGCCGTATCTGCTAAACACAGATGACAGGAAGGTGATAACACTTTCCGTAGTGATGGAAGTGGTGAAAGCGTCTTCAGGCCACTTGCTGTGATAGTCGATCAATGTAAGCACATAACGACAGTCCCACCCAGCGGTTTCAAATGGGCCCACCACATCAATAGCTACCTTGTCCCACGGTACAGACGGAAAAGGCAGCGGCGCAGCCGAGGTGTTGGCAGTTTTGTCAGAGGACAGACACATTTGAGAGGTCTGTATGTGCTCCTTAACTAGGCAATCAATGCCTGGCCACCAGTACAGTTCACGAAGCCGCTGTTTTGTGCGTACAATTCCCTGGTGACTTTCGTGAGCCAACTTCACCAATGTCTGTCGTAGCGCGATAGGTACAACAAGACTTAATCCTCTGAACACATAATCCTGCTGCACACTCAGTTCGTCACGTAGTTGAAAGTATGGCCGTAGAATATTATCCACAGAAGTTGAAGAGGAAGGCCAACCGCGAGCTATTTGTGCGCGTAATGCGCTCAGTTCAGGGCATGACGGGGAGGCAGAAGCAAACTCAGCCGCCGACAAAGCTGACATCTCAGAAGACAGAAATACCACAAACTCAGGTTCTGCATCTAAGCAGTCTTCATCCGAGGCAGGCAAAGGCAGATGAGAAAGGCAGTCGGCTGTGTTATTTTGAGCCCCAGGCCAGTAAATAACATCATAATTGAAGCACAGTAACCACGCTGCCCAGCGAGCAATGCGCATTCCGGCGCGATCAGTTCCTTTGGATGAGAGGAGCACAGTTAAGACCTGGTGATCCGTGCACAGGAGAAATTTACGACCCCACAAATAAGTCCGCCACTTTTCAACGGCCCAGACACAAGCAAGTGCCTCCCTTTCAATGGTCGAGTACTTGCGTTCAGCAGGTGACAATGTCTGGGATGCAAAAGCGACAATGCGCTCCGTCTTATCCTCATGAACTTGGGCAAGAACAGCGCCCAGGCCGTAGGCAGAGGCATCTGTAGATACCATTGTAGGCAAATCTGGGTCGAATAATGCAAGTGCAGGACTATGAATCAGCAATTGTTTTACAGCATCAAAACATTGCTGTGCCTTCTCTGACCAGACGAAATCCGAGGCCTGTCTGATGCAAGCGCGCAGCGGTTCAACTACCGTGGCAAAATTGAGAATGAACTTATTATACCACAATAGTAGCCCGATGAAAGAGCGAAGTTGAGGTGCATCTTTTGGGACTGGTGCATGAAGAATAGCAGAAAGATGATCCTCATCAGGTTGAATTCCTTGCGCATTCACCATGTGGCCAAGGAAGCACAGAGTGGATTTATTGAACTGACACTTCGATTGATTCAACTTAAGTCCAGCATCCTGTAAGCATTGGATAACGGCTTTGAGTGTGTGGTCATGTTCCGTTTTTGTACATCCCCAGACAATGATATTGTCAAGGTAATTGGCAACACTCGGAAGTCCTTGTAACACTGTTGCCAACATTTTCTGAAAGGCGGAGGGTGCTGAAGCAAGTCCATATGGTACACGGCAAAATCTGAAAAGTCCTTCGTGAGTAATGAAGGCGGTCAGATCGCGGCTCTCCTCACGTAATGGCAACTGAAAATAAGCACTCTCCAAATCGATTGTGGAAAATTCAGTCGCTCCCCTTAACAAAGACAACAGTTCCTCAATGTGTGGTAGTGATAGCTATCCATAACTACAGCTTTGTTGGGTTCTCGCAAATCCATGCACATTCGAATAGCACCCGACTTCTTCTGTACTACTACTATTGGGGAGACCCACGGCGAAGCGTCCACTCTCTCGATAACGCCCACATCAAGAAGGCGATGGATTTCCTCACTGACTGCGTCTCTAACCAAAAAAGGTAAGCAGTGAAGTTTCTGCCGCACAGGAGTGACAGCTGAAGTAGTCTTTACACTGCACAAAGCCTTTTGCGCATCCCAAAGCAACTCAATGCGTCAAAGTAGACAATCGCAGCACAGGAGTTGAAGTCTGCGCTGGCAAAACTGCATTACCTTCGAAACGGAGATGTAATCCATTAATAAGATCCATTCCAAGCAAAGCTGTACCCGATTCAACCACGAAGAACGACGTGGAAGAGGTGATGTCATCCTTACAGACAGTGACAGGTAAGCATCTAAGTACGGGAATCGGAGTACAAGAGTACGTCACCAGTTTCAATGAAGGAGGCAGCAAAGCGTCTTTCTTGAAGTGTATTTCATACACAATCTTTGGCAAGATAGAAACAGATTACCCAGAATCCACAGTTAGCTCAACAGGCACAGATGTAGTTGTTGTCGTAATGACAGCAGTGCACCGAATTTTATCAGTTAGCGAGTCATGCATATAAAGGATCTGAACTTCAGGCAAGTCAATTTCACGCACCGAGTGAGCTTGTCCAGAACGACACACCCGCGAGTAATGTCCCATCTTTTGATAGTTATTACACTGTGCCGATGCAGCAGGACAGCTACGGTCATTCGCGAGGTGTTTCTTAGATCCACAACGATAACACTCACGGGATGACGAAACAGGTGCAGCAGATGAAGGCTTTAAAGAACGTGCTGTAGACGGTGGCTTTGAAGGCAGTCTACGGCGGTAACGTGTTGCGGCAGGAGGAGGCTTTGCATGTATCGCTTGCACTGGTACTGAACGATTACTCATTAATAATTTAGCTTGTTCACCAGCAGCTTTTGTTTGAGTGGCAATAGTAATGGCTTTCCCAAAAGTCAGTTCAGATTCCAAAAGCAATCTCTCACGAATCCGATGACTGGACACATTCTCCACCAGCTGATCACGTAACATTTCGTCTAGAGTAGCTGCAAAGTCACAAGTAGCCGCTAAGTCCAGTAGAGCAGCTACGTACTGAATTATGGTTTCTCCTGGTGCCTGAACACGTTTCCTGAAAGCATGGTGCTCAGCCACTATGTTTCGTCGAGGAGCAAAGTGCGCTTTCAAGGCCTCAATCGCATCCTCCATAGAATCTCCTTGATTCGGCAAAGTATAAAACAATCTCTGGCCTTCAGTCCCCAGACAATGTAAGAGCAGTGCTCGTTTGCGTTCGACCGGCCATTCATCTCCAGAAGCACCAACGACAAGCAAATAATTTTGGAACATCAGGAGCCACGTGTCGAAAGGAATAGCTGGTTCTCCAGGACATGGCAAAAATGGCATGGGAAACGTAGAAACAGCTGCCATCCTCAAAACAAAAAGTACCTTGTGGCCAATTTGTTATATCCTTTAAATGAAACAATGAGGAGGCAATAATATTTGGCTCAAATAAAGTATCAAAAGAAAGTAATAATTTTGTTTTAACAGCATATATATATATATATCAAATTGGGACAAATTGTGATGGCTAGATGACTGTTTAGAGCATCTCCAAAACTGCAGCTCTTGTGGGGAGTTCCAGGTCTGCGGTGGTCAGTATCTATCAAAAGTGGTCCAAGGAAGGAACAGTGGTGAACCGGCGACAGGGTCATTAATGCACGTGGGGAGTGAAGGCTGGCTCGTTTTGTCCGATCAAACAAATTAGCTACTATAGCACAAATTGCTCAAGTTAATGCTGGTTCTGAAAGAAAGGTGTCAGAATAGTGCACAGTTTGTTGCATATGGGGCTGCATAGCCACAGACCAGTAAGGGTGCCCATGCTGACCCTGTCCACTGCCGAAAGCGCCAACAGTGGGCATGTGAACATCAGAACTGGACCATGGAGCAATGGAAGAAGGTGGCCTGGTCTGATGAATCACGTTTTCTTTAACATCACGGGGAACACATGGCACCAGGATGCACTATGGGAAGAGGGCAAGCCGGCGGAGTCAGTGTGATGCTTTGAGCAATATTCTGCTGGGAAACCTTGGGTTCTGCCATCCATGTGGATGTTACTTTGACACATACCACCTACCTAAGCATTGTTGCAGGCCATGTACACCCTTTCATGGAAACGGTATTCCCTGGTGGCTGTGGCCTCTTTCAGCAGATAATGCGCTCTGCCACAAAGCAAAAATTGTTCTGGAATGGTTTGAGGAGCACAACAACGGGTTTGAGGTGTTGACTTGGCCTCCAAATTCCCCAGATCTCAATCTAATTGAGCATCTGTGGGATGTGCTGAACAAACAAGTCCGATCCATGGAGGACCCACCTCGCAACTTACAGGACTTAAAAGATCTGCTGCTAAAATCTTGGTGGCAGATACCACAGCCCACCTTCAGGGGTCTAGTGTAGTCCATGCCTTGATGGGTCAGGGCTGTTTTGGCAGCAAAAGGGGGACCAACACAATATAAGAAAGGCGGACATAATGTTATGCCTGATCGGTATATATGATGCCTAACATACACCGATATTTGGGGGAAGACCCCAAAAGAGCTGCAGTTTTGGAGAAACCATCACAATTTGGCCCCGCTCAAATCCTTACGCTTGCCCATTTTTCCTGCTTCTAACAGATCAACTTTGAGGACAAAATGTTCACTTGCTGCCTGATATATCCGTCCTTCGGATGAGACGTTAAACCGTTAAACCGAGGTCCTGACTCTCTGTGGTCATTAAAAATCCCAGGATGTCCTTCAATAAAGAGTAGGGGTGTAACCCCGGCATCCTGGCCAAATTTGCCCATTGGCCCCTCTCCATCATGGCCTCCTAATCATCCCCATATACAGATTGGCTTCATCACTCAGCATCAGAAAAGCGCTATATAAATGTAACAAATTATTAAAATTATCATTCAAATTATCCCACCCACTAACAGGTGCCGTGATGAAGAGATAATCAGTGTTATTCACTTCACCAGTCATAATGTTATGCCTGGTTGGTATATACAGTGGGGAGAACAAGTATTTGATACACTGCCGATTTTGCAGGTTTGCCCACTTACAAAGCATGTAGAAGTCTGTAATTTTTATCATAGGTACTCTTCAACTGTGAGTGATGGAATCTAAAACAAAAATCCAGAAAATCACATTGTATGATTTTTAAGTAATTATTTGCATTTTATTGCATTACATCAGTATTTGAAACATCAGAAAAGCATAACTTAATATTTGGTACAGAAACCTTTGTTTGCAATTACAGAGATCATACGTTTCCTGTAGTTTTTGACCAGGTTTGCACACACTGCAGCAGGAATTTTGGCCCACTCCTCCATACAGACCTTCTCCAGATCCTTCAGGTTTCGGGGCTGGGCAATACGAACTTTCAGGTCCCTCCAAAGATTTTCTATTGGGTTCAGGTCTGGAGACTGGCTAGGCCATTCCAGAACCTTGAGATGCTTCTTACGGACCCACTCCTTAGTTGCCTGGGCTGTGTGTTTCGGGTTGTTGTAATGCTGGAAGACCCAGCCACGACCCATCTTCAATGTTCTAACTGAGGGAAGGAAGTTGTTTGCCAAGATCTCGCGATACATGGCCCCCACCATCCTCCCCTCAATACGGGGCAGTTGTCCTGTCCCCTTTGCAGAAAAGCATCCCCAAAGATGTTTCCACCTCCATGCTTCACAGTTGGGATGGTGTTCTTGGAGTTGTACTCATCCTTCTTCTTCCTTCAAACACGGCGAGTGGAGTTTAGACCAAAAAGCTCTATTTTTGTCTCATCAGACTACATGACCTTCTCCTATTCCTCCTCTGCATCATCCAGATGGTCATTGGCAAACTTCAGACGGGCCTGGACATGTGCTGGCCTGAGCAGGGGGACCTTACGTGTGCTGCATGATTTTAATCCATGACGGCGTAGTGTGTTACTAATGGTTTTCTTTGAGACTGTGGTCCCAGCTTTCTTCAGGTCATTGACCAGGTCCTGCTGTGGGCTGATCCTTCTGGGCTGATCCCTCACCTTCCTCAGGATCATTGATGCCCCACGAGGTGAGATCTTGCATGGTGCCCCAGACCGAGGGAGATTGACCGTCATCTTGAAGTTCTTCCATTTTCTAATAATTGTGCCAACAGTTGTTGCCTTCTTACCAAGCTGCTTGCCGATTGTCCTGTAGCCCATCCCAGCCTTGTGCAGGTCTACAATTTTATCCCTGATGTCCTTACACAGCTCTCTGGTCTTGGCCATTGTGGAGAGGTTAGAGTCTGTTTGATTGAGTGTGCGGACAGGTGTCTTTTATACAAGTAACGAGTTCAAACAGGTGCAGTTAATTCAGGTAATGAGTGGAGAACAGGAGGGCTTCTTAAAGAAAAACTAACAGGTCTGTGAGAGACAGAATTCTTACTGGTTGGTAGGTGATCAAATACTTCTGTCATGTAATAAAATGCAAATTCATTATTTAAAAATCATACAATAAGATTTTCTGGATTTTTGTGATAAACCTTTGATAAAAATTACAGACCTCTACATGCTTTGTAAGTAGGAAAACCTGCAAAATCGGCAGTGTATCAAATACTTGTTCTCCCCACTGTATATAGGGCATATATTTATTTTATTGAATTGCAGCCTTTGCGAATTCACAATACCACTATGATGTAAAATGGTTTTTACATCGTACAGCCTTGGAAAACGGACTAGTAATGTTCAGTGGAATCAGTGGAATGCACCACGCTACTCAACACAGGTAAATCAAGTTTTTTTTAATTGTGTACTCAAATTTAATCGAGGAATCGTGACAGCCCTAGACTGTATAAACACTGTAATTCATGCAACCAGTCTGTTTTTGCATTTACAGTATCCGTTATAGACTAAAGGGATTGCCCTCTCAGTGAAAAAAATACCACAAATAAAGAGATTCAGGTTTAATTACATTTTTCACTCTTGACATCTTGCCCTTGATTGAGTCATTTAACCCTCGTTTGCCCCAGAGGTACTCCATGATCACTCAAGTATCCTCTCTTTGGGAAGGACCACAGCTGAATACAATAACTGCCAAGTCCCTGAGAGAAGGTGGCGAGGACTTGAATTGTTGTGGAATCACATTAAATATAGCAGCAGATTACCTGATTATGAAACTAACAGTAACCCAGTTATGAAGGCTTTGCTTTCAATCTCACAGCATAGGATGCCCTGGAGGCCTTACTTTGCATGTTTAACTGCCCCGCACAATGCTTATGATGACTGCAGCACAGCTGGAGTTTGATTTAGATGGAGCGGTGCTATGCATCATATTGTAACATAATGCCACAGTGACTCACACTGCTAGTCTGGTTGAGGAGATACACAGAGACAGCAATTGTAAATGATATTCTTACAAATAGGCCCCTGCTGCAGTAAACATTTGGTGCCCTGTGCATTAAAGGAACCGGATTCTTTTTAGCTCAAGTATCTCACATAATGAGTCTAGATTGGGCCTAAGAGCAAGTAAACCGACTGTATCTGTATCTACGAAGGCTGTGCGAGCGATACGGCAGTTATCTGCAGGAGGTCTGTGATGAATCAGAGCCGGTCTATGTGTGTAGTGCGGAAGGCATTGCCAACATTCATTCTGCGTGCAACAAGAACAGCCACAGTCTAGCTGCTGGAACATGCCCACTTCACAATCCATTAAATCACCCCAGCCCTTCTGAGGAAATGGCAAATGAGAAAAGCACAAAAAAAGGAGGAGAAATATGATTACTTTGGCTGGTGACAGACAACTCTGACTGACAAATGGCCTCTCAAAGTGAAGGTGGATTGGTTACTTATTGATTGGCATTTACAGTGCAATGCAAGAAACTGTGGTAAGAATAATAAATATAAACAAGAAAGCAGACAGACGATAACAGATGAGTGTTTGAACGAGAAAGAAGGACAATGTGGTTCAGCCGCCCCTCTTGTTAAAAGCTCAGCTTGTTCGTTAATAGGGTTGCAGCGGTATACCGGTATGAGCACTTACAATTATCATATCGTGTAAATTTGCTCATCTACGGTATTGAGAAAAAAATAAACCAGGGGGAGACTCTCATCTGCGCATATGCAATTTCTTTCCTCTTGACTGCTTAAAAGGATAGTTCACCCAAAAATGAAAATTACCCCATGATTTACTCACCCTCAAGCCATCCTAGGTGTATATGACATTCTTCTTTCAGATGAATACAGTCAGAGTTATATTTAAAAAAATGTCCTGGCTCTTCCAAACTTTATAATGGCAGTGAATTATATGACTCCGTTACCGGAGTCAGATAAATCCCAGCACATAGAGACTCTTTCACCTAGATATTATCATATAGAGACTGTGTCTGTTCCCCGAATTAGTAAATACAAAAAAACATCAAAACCATTCAACAGTAAAAATTTAATTGATGTCCAACAAATAAACAAAAGATATAATACAGATGAACAATTGATAAAGCTTGGGTTGCTGAATATTAGATCCCTTTCCCCAAAAACGCTTATTGTTAATGATATTATTACAGATAATAATCTAGATGTGCTCTGTTTGACAGAAACATGGCTAAAACCGGACGACTACATTACCTTAAATGAGTCCACCCCCCAAGATTATTGTTATAAACATGAGCCGCGTCTGAAAGGTAAAGGGGGAGGGGTTGCTGTAATTTATAATAATATCTTCAGTATTACTCAGAAGTCTAGTTTCAAATATAATTCCTTCGAAGTTTTGGTGCTTTATGTAACGCTATGTAGTGTACATGATAAAACCCGTTCAACATTTGTGTTAGCTACTGTATACAGGCCACCAGGGCATAATACAGACTTTATCAAAGAATTTGCTGATTTTCTATCAGAGTTAGTATTGGCCGTAGATAAAGTACTAATTGTTGGTGATTTTAATATCCATGTAGACAACGGAAAAGACGTATTGGGATTAGCATTTAAAGACACACTAAACTCTATTGGAGTTAGGCAACACGTGTCAGGAGCCACTCATCGCCATAATCATACTTTAGACCTAATATTGTCACATGGAATAAATGTTGATATCGTTGAAATTCTGCAGCAGAGCGATGACATCTCAGATCATTACTTATTATCATGTATACTTAATTTAGCTAAGGTTGCAAAGCCGCCCCCTCGCTTCAAAAATGGCAGGACAATCACTGCCGCTACTAAAGATTGCTTTTTAAATAATCTTCCCCATCAGTATCATCTCCTCAGCATCCCAGATAGTATAGAAGAACTCGATGTTGCAACAGAAACTATTCTCTCTCTTTTCCAGTACTTTAGACACAGTTGCTCCTCTGCGCTTAAAGAAGATTAAAGAAAATAGTCCAACGCCGTGGTACAACGAGCACACCCGGGCCCTTAAAACAGCAGTCAGAAAAATGGAGCGCAGCTGGAAGAAAACAAAATTAGAGGTATTCCGTAATTCGTGGAAAGAGTACATGATCACATACAGAAAGGCCGTAAAAACTGCTAGATCTGCTTATTTCTCAACTCTCTTGGAAGAAAACAAACACAACCCAAGGTATTTATTCGATACAGTGGCTAAATTAACCAAAAATAAAGCTTCAACTCCTGATGATTGTAAACAGCACAGCAGTAATGACTTTATGAACTTCTTCACATGTAAGATTGATAATATTAGGAATTTTTTTTTAGCCATGCAGCCGTCTACTACAGTATCACATCAGACAGAGTATTGTAGTGTCACTGAGGAAAAATTACTCTCATTCACTGCTATAGGAGAAGAAGAATTGGCTAAACTCGTTAAATCATCAAAATCAACAACATGTATGCTCGACCCTATACCGACTAGGCTATTAAAAGAGATGCTACCAGAGGTCATAGATCCTCTTCTTAAATCATTAATTCATCTTTGTCATTAGGATATGTACCGAAAACTTTTAAGTTTTCGGTACAAAAAAATGATCCTACGGAATTAGTCAATTATAGACCAATCTCAAATCTACCCTTTCAGTCAAAAATACTTGAAAAGGCAGTGTCTTCACAATTATGTTCCTTTTTTAGAAAGAAATGGTATCTGTGAGGATTTCCAGTCAGGATTTAGACCGTATCATAGCACTGAGACTGCTCTCATCAGAGTTACAAATAATTTACTCTTATCATCCGATCGTGGCTGTATCTCTCTATTAGTGTTACTCGATCTTAGCGCTGCATTTGATACTATCGACCACAACATTCTTTTGAATAGATTCGAAAATTATGTAGGTATTAGTGGAATTGCTTTATCATGGTTTAAATCATACCTATGCGACCGTTATCAGTTTGTAGCAGTAAATGAAGAGATGTCACACCGATCGCAAGTTCAGTATGGAGTACCACAAGGCTCAGTGCTAGGACCGCTACTCTTCACCCTGTACATGCTACCACTGGGAGATATCATTAGGAAGCATGGCGTTAGTTTTCATTGTTATGCTGACGATACTCAGCTCTATATTTCTTCACGCCCTGAAGAAACTTACCAATTCACAAGATTAACGGAATGCATAGCTGATATAAAACATTGGATGACCGGTAATTTCCTGCAACTCAATTCAGAAAAAAATGAATTTTTAATTATTGGACAAAAAAGCTCCACAAGTAGTAACCTAGAATACTGTCTAACACTTGATGGCTGCTCTGTCAAGTCCTCGTCGTCAGTGAGGAACCTGGGTGTGCTCTTTGATACCAATCTTTCTTTTGAAAGCCACGTTTCTAGCATCTGTAAAACTGCATTCTACCATCTTAAAAATATATATAAATTACGGCACATGCTCTCAATGAAAAATGCTGAACAGTTAGTTCATGCGTTCATGACCTCAAGGCTAGACTATTGTAATGCTCTACTGGGTGGTTGCCCTGCTCGCTTAATAAATAAACTCCAGCTGGTCCAAAACGCAGCAGCTCAAATTCTTACTAGAACCAGGAAGTATGACCATATTAGCCCAGTTCTGTCAACACTGCACTGGCTGCCTATTAAACATCGCATACATTTTAAAATCTTGCTTATTACTTACAAAGCACTAAATGGTTTAGCTCCCCAGTACTTGAGCGAGCTCTTAACATATTATACTCCATCACCTCTACTGCGGTCTCAAAATTCTGGCCAGTTGATAATACCGAGAATATCCAAATCAACTGCAGGCGGTCGATCCTTTTCCTATTTAGCTCCGAAACTCTGGAACAGTCTTCCTAACATTGTTCGGGAAGCAGACACACTCTGTCAGATTAAATCTAGACAAAAAACACATCTCTTTACTGTGGCATACACATAAAACACTTTTTCAATGAAATGATTGTTAGGCTGCATTAACTAGGTCAGCCGGAACCGGGAACCTTTCCCATAACACCTGATGTACTCGTTACATCATCAGAAGAATGGCATCTACGCTAATGATAGTCTCTCTGTTTTATCCCGAGGTTTACTGCAGTCAGCTGGATCCGGGCCGTATCCACTTCAGATGGTGAACCTGCGCCCAGAGAAGACCAACACAGGACCCCGAAGTGTCTACAGAGACCGTGATTAGACTCCCCCTGCAACTGCCTCATCGACACGGCATCTCAATAAACCCGTCTCCGGCGTGTTGACTCCGATTGTTCGAATATTACAATTAAATAATACTTAAATCGATATGTCATCCTCAATAAACCCGTCTCCAGCGTGTTGCCTCCGATAATTCGAATATTGCTCTTTAATAATTATTAAATCAACATCATCCTCAATAAACCCGTCTCCAGCATGTTGCCCCCGGTCCCTCGAAAATTCCGATCTATTATGACCTCTGAGCTGTAAAGCTGCCAGAATAATAATAATAATAATACGCTGTTTGTTAATTGGCCAGAGGAGAACTGGCACCCCGACTGAGCCTGGTTTCTCCCAAGGTTTATTTTTCTCCATTAGGTCACCTAATGGGGTTTTGGTTTCCTTGCCACTGTTGCCTCTGGCTTGGCGTGCTCAGTTGGGGACACTAAATTTTTCAACTAAACATCGAAATAAATCTAATTAATAAACTAAATTAACCATTTAAACTAAATTACTGATCTAATTATTGATCTAAAGCCCACACTGTCACTGTATGATAATTGAAATGAACTGATGACATCAGCGTTTTTTCCAGAATGGCTATAAGCTGAATAAAATTATGCTGCATTATATTCCTGTTTAACACTGTAAAGCCGCTTTGAAACAATCTACATTGTTAAAAGCACTATATAAATCAAGTTGACTTGACTTGAATGGCTGTTTCTGTTTTGAAGTCCATAAAAGTCCATAAAAGTTCATTCATTAGAAAAGTAATCCACGTGACTCCGGGGGGTTAATAAAGGCTTTCTGAAGCGAATCGATGGGTTTTTGTGAGAAAAACATAAATTTTTAACATGTTATAAAGTAAAATATTGGCTGCCATTTATAATGCTTGGACTAGCCAGGACATTTTTTTAATATAACTCCAATTGTATTCGTCTGAAAGAAGAATGTCATATACACCTATGATTGCTTGAGGGTGAGTAAATTATGGGATAATTTTTGGGTGAACTATCCCTTTAAACTCGCAGCTTGCTTGAATCTTTAGATATGTAGTACAGCATGCTACCTTGTGCTTGATAACTGAAAAGTTTAAACATTTTTTTTTTTTTTGTGTATACTTCAGTACTTGTGACTGTGGGCTATTTTTTCCCCCATCTTAACTGGCTTTTTAGATAGTTATATACTTATACAACTACTACTACTACTAAATATTATTAATATTGATTACTTGAATATCTTAACCTTTTATGTTTCAGAAGAGTAATTTTTTTGTGAATTGGTGCACAGTGTTCACTGGTTTGCTGCAGAAAACGCTAGTGCTCTAACAACTGACAAACCCACATGTTGACGTATGCAAAGCTTTTCCAACTGTCAGGTATCATGTTGTTATGTATATTATAAATTACTTTTGCACTTTTTTTGACCATTTTAATTGAAGCACCCGTAAGACATCACATTGTGTTGTTCTAAATTGTTGATAGCATGTTGCATGGTGGTTGCTAGTGTGTTGTTTTACCCGTTTTATTATCCGCAAGGGAAAAATCATGTTTGTTTGTTCAAGTCACTAACCATATGTATGATACTTGCCTTAGAAAGCTGTACTAATGGCTCAATTATCCCTTGGTTATATTGGGTATATATGGCTCATAAATATTAATATAATTTTCAAACACAAACACATTTATTATAAGATATTAAGACAAATTAAGAGCTATGTAATGTTTTAACAGTATGGGAAGAGGACTTTGATCTGAAAGACCATGTTTTATGTTCTTGATGTGATCATTTTAAACTTTTGTTTTTTTTAAACACACAATGTACTGTCCTTGACACTTGTTAGCTTCGTAACTCTGTGCGATTTGTGCTTATTCAGACATTCAGTAATGCTTTTAAAAGCTTTAAAAAGCCCATTTTGAAGTTCAAAGTATGCTGCATCTGCCGTGATGTGCTTGTGCAAATGTCTGTTTCAGACCTGAGAAATGGTGATCAGTTATTATGTGTACTGTACGGTATGTACGCAGCCAGAGATAGAAGCATGCTCTTACATATTATTTTTTGAGCCATTATCTAAAGGCACTGCCCGCCATTTGCTTGAGCAGTAGAGAAAAAACATGAGCATGTTGAGCTATTCATTACCAAACTTGATTTATTTACGTCCCAAGAGGAATATTGTGGCCTGCTCTTCTCCATATAGATCTGATCTGGGGGACTGAGATAGCAGCTACATAAATATTGAACAGAATATTAATGCGTTCATTACTGGACTGCTCAGTATTGGGGTTTCATGAGTTTAGATGGAAGGCTGGCCCACTCAGAGTCATCAGCCGACCCTCAAAGGCATTCGGGTCATAAAACGATGAGGGGCGCAGCTGCCAGACAGAGAAAAACTGCAGGTTCATATTGCTGACAGTGACGTATGTGTCATTGGCTGGAAAGTGTAGCTGACTAATACATTTGGATGATATTAAAGACCCAATAAAATCTAAATTTCATTTTTATGGCTTTTAGTTCATATCTGTTTTCTTTAAAGCCATCCATGTTCTGGAAGAAACAGAAAACTGATTTAGAAGCAGAATTTATTTAGTTATTTTTGACAGAAATGGTAGCACTTTATTTTACAGCCCTGTTCTGCATGTACATATGTACTTATAATAGCAATTATAATAACTGGGTAATAACTAGGTACTAACCCACCCCAACCTTAACCCATGTAGTTACCTTGTATTGTACACTACTTTCTTAAGTAAGTACACTGTAAGTGCACATGCTGTAAAAAGTGCAGTCAAATAAATTATATTCTTAACAATATTGTCACAGTTGTAAAGAAAAACAGAATAGAATATCAAAATAAGAGTTCATAGAACCAAACATAATCTTTACAGTAGCCTTCCCTGAGTCCAACTCTGGAGGTGGACGAGAAGATGGCGATGTAAAGGAAACTGAAGAAGCCGGCAGAGGGGAACATCATGGCGGAGCCGACAAAGGGACGAGGGAGCCCGGTGGAGCCAGAGGGATGGTGGACTACAGTGGAGACAAGGGCATGCAGAGCTGGGGCAGAGAAAACAGGCTGACAGGCCAAGGTAAACGATTCTTGTTATACTCATTTGAGGGTCAGTTGTTCTGACATGGTTGTGAGGTAAGCAACATGCAATAATATTAGTAATAATCAGTCAATATATTAGTAATAATCAGTCAGTCAGTCAGTCAATCAATCAATCAAGTCTGTCTATCCAGTGCCATAAGAAAAAAATACATTCTTTGCAAACAAACCTTGATATCTTGTAGATTTGCTTATTAGGTTGATTTGTCTTCTGCCGTAACCAAAAATAAAATAATTTATCACAGAGTAATCTATAACCTTAGGAGTTTTCTTTTATATTTCACTTTCAAACAACGAAGGCCTTCCCACATACACAACTTAAACTCCAGTTTGCGTTTGAAAATATATTTTCCCAATTCAAAAGTAGCATCAAACATCAAAAGAAATCATTCCCACATTTGAATTTGTGGCTTTGGCAGTCAGAACAGTTCCCCTGTGTAGATGTTACAGCAGCGTCTGTACCTGACACCTGAAAAGTGCTGTCATATTAGATAAAGACTAAAGCATTATAGCTGCATAACACTGAACTGATACTGACAGGCTAAAGTGAGTTTTTGTTCAGAAAAACTCCACTGAGTGTCAGGAAAAGAGGACAGCAGTTTCACACAGGAGGGAGGGAGGAAGAGAGATAAAGGCCTTGGCAATTATCCTGGATTCAAATCTGTAATTAATGTTAGTTTATCTCCCTTTCAGTTTAGTGGGAAGGTAGCGAAAGACAGATTGTAGATCTCCTGCGTTAATTGTAATCTCAGCTGAATTTCGCCTTGTGAAAAACACTAAGGCACAGGGAAAATCAATGCCGTCTGATTACTCTCTATGATTCAAGAGCCCACTTGATAAAACACGTAGTGAAAGTGACTTTATGCATTGTATTTCTGTTTATCCTCAAGGGACGGGGCAGTTTTTGGCCAAACCTGGCAATTCCTCAAGTTCTTCAAAGGAGAGGTTGTTGTTGTTGATTGCACCCTTAATTCAAAATGACAGAGAAAATAATGTCATTCAGTTTGATCTATGATTTAGATGAGTTGGGTAACCACCACAAAAACTTCATATTACAAAATCAAGTGGTGCTTTTTTTCTTCACAAGGCCTAAATGAGATTGATGTTGGCTTTTTGTAGGTCTTTATGGTTTCAGAATTTTGTCCAGAATTTACAGCTTCTTATTCGTGCAGTTTCAGGAAAACTAGCTCAGTCTAAATACAAAGATTTTCTATCTTGTGAATTATTTTAAAAGGGATTATCCTTGAAAATGTGTTATTTATGACTGGGTTTTATTATTATTATTATTATTCATGACGTTGTTTGAGCATCATGTGACTCCAGGATGTCATTATCTGCTTTGTAGCTGAGGTTCGTTCCAGAGGAGTTTTGCCTGACGAAGAGGTCAGTACATGTCACAGGTCGGAGCGGACCACCACTACCGTGAGTCTCGCTCCTCCCAAAGTTTCCACCCCGAGGAGGTCCCAAAAACACCCCAACGACCAAACAGACAAGAACAGGTACGTTAAAACAATATTTATTTATTTAAAAAAGGTATGGGAAGAGGGAAAGGGATACTTTAAAAAGAAAGGCCTGGCTCTCTGAGACTGGAGAACTTTGCTTCCGAGCCGCTTCGGACCCTCTCACAGGAATGTGCAAATAGATCTCCCCAACTTCCTCCTCTTCTCCACCCGTGAAGAATCTCCAGAGCAGTCCGCTGGCTCTCAACTTTGGGCGTACAGGTGAGTATGCAGGAAGGTACACTGGGCTCTTGGCTTTGGGCTTACAGGTGAGTATACAGGAAGGTACACTGGGCTCTTGGCTTTGGGCGTACAGGTGAGTATACAGGGCGGTACACTGGGCTCTTAGCTTCGGGTGTACGGGTGAGTATACAGGGCGGTGCACTGGGCTCTTAGCTTTGGCATACAGGTGAGTATACAGGCGAGTATGCTACGCTTATAGCTGGAATGGATGCAACTCACAGACCCGTGGATAGCCGGACGTCAGGCCTTAGTGCGTCAAGGCTTAGGTGTCGAAGGAGGGCGTATTTGCACACAGCGGACTTCTAGCCTTCCTCACTAGGACAGACTTCTAATGAACACGTTGACGTTGACTTCCCACACGTAGTAGAACAGTCCAACGACGACAGAGCCTTTGGCTCACTCTTGCGGACTGGCGGCAGATAAACACACAGAGTTCCTTTTACAGTATACTGCTTCAATGAACATTTAGGGAGAGATACAACACCTCTTCGCTTCTGACAAGCAGGGCAGATGTAAGTACAGGTCGAGGCTGCTACACGCTGGGCCTAGCGCGCCCACAGATGGTATTACCCAGGTGGGTAGATCGAGGTAGAGTGCCACACCCTGTGATGTGCTGCTCGAGTGGGCCAATCGCTTCCTTCTCCCCTCTTCCAACAGCGGGACAAGAGATCTGGACGAGGGCGGACACCTGAAAGCACTCAGACGTATAAGCGTACACAGAGACAGCACATAAGCTCTTTCTACGCAGCAGCCAATTCCAACTTCCCCTCCGTCGATACTCCACACAATATTCACAGCAAGCTCTTACTTCATACAGTTGCCACGCCACCACCAGGTGGGGGAAAGGGTTAATGAGTCACAGTCGGGTGTGTATATATATATAACAGTCGCCCACCGTCACCAATTCACTTCCTCTAATGCAGGGCCTCCTCTTCAGTCGGGGGTGTGATCGCTGACAATATTGGCACAGCACAACACTACAATTCTTCAAGTGTACACACATCAAAAAGACTCACCCACTGCACGCCACACACTCACGGTGAATTAGGGTCAGGATACCACGTTGGGCTGGGAAATAGGTCCTGGATAGTGGAAAGGGTCGGTGCGGAGGATGACCATATGGAAACGTCGAAACCACGACCTTGCAGCACACTCTTTCCTCTTCTCAACACGTTTCCGGTGACTTCTCAATGTAAACAATCTCTTCAAGGTAATAATACACATCAACACAAGCACTTAAAAAGGAATGTTCCAACCGACTTAACTTCGGGTTTTCTTCAGCCCAGTACTCTGTTTTGACTTCGCCCAGTCTGTATTATCCGCATCGATCCGTCCCTCCAACACACTGATCGCCCCGTCTCACCCACAGCGTTTGCCAGAAATAAACCTCACCCTTGCTGTTCTCCGAATGCCTTATTTATACCCCTCCTCTTCCCTGCATTGCCCAATCACCAATCGCCATGTTCGTTCGCACACCTGTTCTTAATAAGCCCAAATTTTGGGTTGCCTGGAGTTACCGGAACTGGCTGTGTGTTTCATGGACAACAGTCCGGGCGGAACTATTTCCGCCATTTTACGTTCCGCCACATTAAGTCACTCCGTGACATACATTTTTTAAAAGTTTAAAAAAAAGTTTTTATGCTCACCAAGGCTATATTTAGTACATACATTATACATAATCATAGCGTAATATTGTTAAATATGATTTCAAATTCAAGTATTTTTTGTCTATTTTAATAAACTTTTAAAGTTTTATGTATTCCTGGGATGGCAAAGCTCAGTTTTCTTCAGGATTCTTTGATGAACAGAAAGTTCAAAAGAACAGCATCAATTTGAAAAAAAAAAAATATATAGATAGATAGATAGATAGATATTTTTTTGTAACAATGTAAAAGTTTTTACTGTTACTTTTTGATCAATGTAATGCATCCTTGCTGAATTTTTTTTTTTAGCCCCAAAATTCTTCTGAGACATGGCTTTTAGAACACAACAACACAAAACACACAGTCTTTGCATGTGGAGGAAATATGAAATCTTGCTGGGTAAGCATGTGGTTTTAACAGGTAGAATCTGCAGGTATCTTTGTTATGAATACATTATGAGGGGGGTCAACCCAGTCTAGGCCCAGACAGATAATTCTCTCTCGCTCTTTCCTTGTTTCTATCTCTCTTTGTCTCCCCCACTGTTGAGAGAGAATTCTGCTGACTCCAACCCTTTCCCTCAGAGAAAAATGGGGATCCAAAAACAATAGCACAAAATACAATTTGCATCTGCGCCCCTGAGCCGGTGGGATTTAGTGTTCGCTCACGAAACTTGTGCAATCCAACCTTATTTAAACAACAGCCATAGTCTTAATACTGCACATTTCCCCCCATCTTAGTCTATAAGTCTGGAGGACGTGTTTGGATTTTGTAGCACATAAATAACATAGCATAGTGTTGTTGTGATTGTGCTGTGATTATTCACTATTGTTCACTATTCACTACCGGTCAAATGTTTGAGAACAGTACGAATTTTTTAATGTTTTTAAAGAAGTTTCTTCTGCTCTCCATTATTTGATCCAAAATGCAGCAAAAACAGTATTATTGTGAAATATTTTTCTATATAAAATGTATTATATTAATATATATATTAATATATAAAATGCAATTTATTTCTGTGATTCAAAGCTGAATTTTCAGCATCATTACTCCAGTCTTTAGAGTCACATGATCCTTCAAAAATAATTATAATATGCAGATTTTCTGCTCAAGAAACATTTATTATTATCAATGTTGAAAACAGTTGTGTATTTATTTTTTTTTTTAATTATTTAATGAATAGAAAGTTCAAAAGCATTTATCTGGAATATAAAGCTTTTGCAACATTATAAATGTCTGTCACTTGATCAATTTAATGCATCCTTGCTGAATAAATGTATTAATTTCTTTAAAAAATTCAGCTTTGCATCACAGGAATAAATGACATTTTAAAATATATACAAATAGAAAACAGTTATTTTACATTTTAATAATATTTCACAATATTACAGCTTTTTTGTATTTTTAATAACATAAATGCAGCCTTGGTGAGCAGAAGAGACTTCTTTAAAAACATAAAAAAATATTACCACTCTCAAACTTTTGACCGGTAGTAATTTACATTTTATTAAAAAAAAATATATTTTTTATTATATGTAGTTTTAAGTTAAATATAAAAAACATTATTAACTTGATTATTATTTTTATAGCAGATTTTATTGTGTGTGTGTGTGTGTGTGTGTGTGTGTGTGTGTGTGTGTGTGTGTGTGTGTGTGTGTGTGTGTGTGTGTGTGTGTGTGTGTGTGTGTGTGTGTGTGTGTGTGTGTGTGTGTGTGTGTGTGTGTGTGTGTGTGTGTGTGTGTGTGTGTGTGTGCGTATACATATGGACGCATTCAAATAATGAAAATAGTAGGTAAAATGGGACTTTTGGTTGTCATCAAACATTAATTTCACCTTATAATCAAAATGAATCAGAAAATATACATTTGAGGAAATAAAGTTTAATTTAATGTATTTTTTATTTGAATTGTATTTTGTTTTAATTTTAATAAGGACATATTAATTTCATTATTATTTTATATTTATTATTTGAATTGATGATATAAATTATTTTATAATATAATTTAATTTCCATTTATTTCTTTTGATTTTAGGGTGACATTTGACCTGGACATGTTTTCGTGAGATTCATGCATATCTTCCATTGACATAAGCGCTAGTTGGACATCCCATCATGTTCCTGCTGTGTGCAGAGACAGACCATTGAGATCAGTGAGTTAATCAGTGATGTGGACACTCTATCAAGTCAAAAGTGTCTTTTCTGGACATGAAATGTAGAGGCTATGAAATAAAAGGCAGCACATACCGCCCCATTGACCATGCCGCAATGACAGGTGTGTGAAATTTTATGTCATTGCCTAATGAATTCTTTACCGTAATGAAACAGCCTCACGGTCTAACTCCGTCCTGCTGTGAGACGTCTCTCAAGGGGACAGATGGTGTGAGTCTCCAAGCTTTACATTGGATCCGTAGGTCTAACGAGGATTCTTTAAAACAATGGAGCACCATCTGGGAGCAGTAAGGGGGACTTGTTAGCTGGCTAAGGACCCTGTACTGTGTCATCCTGCCTCCCGTCAATGAAGTTAATGACCACACACAGCGTGTCTGAGAAACACCACCATGTTTTTTATTAGATTTTGCTAAGGCAGCCACAGGGGCTCTGACTGAAGCTGTTTTGTGTCCTCTACTGCACAGACGGATTGAAGGTTTGATTGTCTATCAAAAGAGATCTTTGATGTGAAAAAAAATCACACTGAGGCCTTAGATTATCTTTTTCCTCGCTGATCTATTCATAGAAAGTTTATGTGGCCATAAAACGCAGATAAATTTAATTAGTTAAAGGCTACAGTTTTATTTATTTATTATTGGTGCGTTGGCTTTTAAATTGTGGATCAATGCAGAGCCAAGCGCCTCTCAGAGGTTACACAGTACTTTATTGGAAATTAAATGAGGAAAATGGCAAAGAAATGGATGACCTACTTCTTTTGGTAATTCAGGATGTGCTGAATGGCTCCAGTTATCAGTTTAGAAAAGAGAAGAGGAAAATCTTAATTGAAATGCTGTTGTGTGCCATTCATTTGTACGATAGAGTATGAATAGCTGTCATTGAGTCAGCCAGAGAGAGTTAAAGAGTGAGACAACTAAAGCCGTGTGGATGTTAACAGGTCCTTGAATTGAGGTGACACAGACCAGAAACTCTCCTTCTGAATCCATCCCAAGATATAGACTCAATATTGGGCACCACCCACCAAAAAAATGACATTTTGCTCTTCAGTGAGCAACAGAATTTGTGATATAATGTAGGCATTTAGGCATTTAAACAGCAGGCACTTTTAACCAATATAAATACAGAAAAGGAATTATATAACGTTTGAATGCAAGTTTTTACGAAGATATACATACGGGACGTCTGGTCAATCTGTGTTTGACCATATATTTGTCCACACAATTTAATTGGTAAAATCTGGGTTTGTGTGATGCCTTAGTGAAATGCAAATTCATCAGCACCAGTTGCAGGGCAATCAGATCAAATCATTTGTAAATGTTTTTTTTTCAGCCTCACACAGCTTGTTTTGGTCATTTTCAGCTCAATTAATGAAGTGCTTATCTAAAACAACTTTTTTTCTGCGCACCAGAAGAACCTGGATGTGTTGCTACTGAAGGTTTGTCATTTTATTGATTAGCATTACTGCAAAACTGAATATCAAGGATGAAGCTGAGTAGTGGAACAACTGACACAAGAGCAAAAGGGAAGGACGTGTCTTTTTTTTAATGGTTAAGGATTAATTCAGGGCTTTGACAGATGAGGTGGAATGGCAGAATACGAAACTGCATCTCCTGTACAAGCATCACAGCTCAGTGTTTCTGAAGCACATTTGATAACTTGACTGGTTATTTTTGGAATTTAATTGAGAAGGACTACATGTTAACTGGTGAAAAGAGGAAGCTGCAAAGCATTGAAATATGCACTCTGTGCTAGAATGAGAGAAAGGCACAAACATATTTCTGTTTTCCAGTCAAACTCTGCCTGTGATTGCTGTTTTCAAACGCTGTTTTCAAACGCACATTCACTGCATTTTTAGCAAACTCTCATAAGGCAATTTCAAGGCCAGCACTTGATGACTGGTCCACAGAAGCTATTTGAGCATACACAGAAAGTGCTTTATGGCTCATAAGACCGTGCCAATTTTCTACCAGCTTTGTATTGTAGTGTCGGTATGTCTAAATGAACAATGTGTACTCTCCCTTTCTCTGTGTCACCTGCACCCAGATATCCCCGTTAATTTTTCAGCAAATCTTCACCGGTTGACACAAAACGCATAATTTTGACAGCTCCACTACTTTTGTTAAAACTGTAGAAATTCCCCATTTAGTATTCTCATCCACGGAGTCGTATTGAAAGAAGGGCGACCGCCAAAATCAAAAGATCTTTATGGGTGTTGAAGATTTTGGCAAGAAAGAATGCCAAAGCCTGTTTCAAAATGTATTTTTTTCTAGTTCTTTCAAATTGATTAATTGCATCCAAAACAAAAGTTTGTGTTTACATAATTTATGTCTGTGCACTGTGTATAATTATACACTCACCTAAAGGATTATAAGGAACACCTGTTCAATTTCTCATTAATGCAATTATCTAATCAACCAATCACATGGCAGTTGCTTCAATGCATTTAGGGGTGTGGTCCTGGTCAAGACAATCTCCTGAACTCCAAACTGAATGTCAGAATGGGAAAGAAAGGTGATTTAAGCAATTTTGAGCGTGGCATGGTTGTTGGTGCTAGACGGGCCGGGTCTGAGTATTTCACAATCTGCTCAGTTACTGGGATTTTCACGCACAACCATTTCTAGGGTTTACAAAGAACGGTGTGGAAAGGGAAAAACATCCAGTATGCGGCAGTCCTGTGGGCGAAAATGCCTTGTTGATGCTAGAGGTCAGAGGAGAATGGGCCGACTGATTCAAGCTGATAGAAGAGCAACTTTGACTGAAATAACCACTCGTTACAACCGAGGTATGCAGCAAAGCATTTGTGAAGCCACAACACGCACAACCTTGAGGCGGATGGGCTACAACAGCAGAAGACCCCACCGGGTACCACTCATCTCCACTACAAATAGGAAAAAGAGGACAGTTGAAGACTGGAAAAATGTTGCTTGGTCTGATGAGTCTCGATTTCTGTTGAGACATTCAGATGGTAGAGTCAGAATTTGGCGTAAACAGAATGAGAACATGGATCCATCATGCCTTGTTACCACTGTGCAGGCTGGTGGTGGTGGTGTAATGGTGTGGGGGATGTTTTCTTGGCACACTTTAGGCCCCTTAGTGCCAATTGGGCATCGTTTAAATGCCACGGCCTACCTGAGCATTGTTTCTGACCATGTCCATCCCTTTATGACCACCATGTACCCATCCTCTGATGGCTACTTCCAGCAGGATAATGCACCATGTCACAAAGCTCGAATCATTTCAAATTGGTTTCTTGAACATGACAATGAGTTCACTGTACTAAAATGGCCCCCACAGTCACCAGATCTCAACCCAATAGAGCAGGGGTGGCGAACTCCGGTCCTGGAGGGCCACTGTCCTGCAGAGTTCAGCTCCAACCCTGATAAAACTCACCTGCCTGTAGCTTTCTAGTAACCCTTCAGACCATGATTAGCTTGTTCAGGTGTGTTTGATTAGGGTTGAAGCAAAACTATGCAGGACAGTGGCCCTCCAGGACCGGAGTTCGCCACCCCTGCAATAGAGCATCTTTGGGATGTGGTGGAACGGGAGCTTCGTGCCCTGGATGTGCATCCCACAAATCTCCATCAACTGCAAGATGCTATCCTATCAATATGGGCCAACATTTCTAAAGAATGCTTTCAGCACCTTGTTGAATCAATGCCATGTATAATTAAGGCAGTTCTGAAGGCGAAAGGGGGTCAAACACAGTATTAATATGGTGTTCCTAATAATCCTTTAGGTGAGTGTATATTTGAATACACACACATACATATATTTAAGAAATAAGAAATATTTACATGTACAGTGGTGGTCAGAATTATTGGCACCCCTGGTAAATTTGATCAAAGATGGCTGTAAAAATTAATCTGCATTGTTTATCCGTTTGCCCTATTATTTAAAAAAATCGCAAAAAGCTAACCTTTTATTGAAGTAAAAGAATGGAAAGTCGGGGGAAAATCAAATTTTTCTTCAAAACACGTTGGCCACAATTATTGGCACCCCTACACTATATGGCACTAAAAGTGGTTCTTGGTCGTAATCATAGGGGAACCACTTTTGGTGCCATATAGCACCATATCTTAACATGTTCTGCATATAGTAGCGGTGTTATATAGCACCTTAGTCAGCGGTGCATATAGAACCACTGAAGCACCAAGATTGTGATGATTACGAGCCAAGAACCACTTTTAGTGCTAGGGCAATAATTAAGAAGTTCCAATCAACTAAAGATTTTACAAATCTACCTGGAAGAGGACGTGTGTCTATATATTGCCTAATGCATGGCGAGGAGGAAAGTTTGAGTGGCCAAAGACTCTCCAAGGATCACAGATGGAGAATCGCAGAGATTAATTGAGTCTTGGGGTCAGAAAGCCAAAAAAAAAAAAAAAAATCAAACAACCTACTACATCACCACATGTTGTTTGGGAGCGATTCAAGAAAAATCATTCTTGCTCATCCAGAAACAAACTTCAGCATAATTCAGTTGTCAGACACGACTGGAAATTCAAAAGGCACCTGGTTCTGTGGTCAGATGAAACTATAAAAATAGCTTTTTGGCAGCAAACCCACCAGATGGGTTTGTTGCAAATAGGGATAAAAAGTACCCCATGCCCACAGTTAAAAATACAGCTGGATATTTAATGTAGTCTGCCTATTTGTTTTGCTGGAGGTCCTGGGCATCTTGTTTAGATACATGGTATCATGGATTTTAGCAGATACCAACAGATAAAAAAATCAAAACCTGATTTGGCCTCTGCTAGAAATCTTAAAATGGGCCGTGGTTGGATCTTCCATCAGAACAATGATCCAAAACAAACATCAAAATCGACACACAAATGTGTCACTGAGCACAAAATGAAGCTTCTGCCATGACCATCCCAGTCCCCTGACTTGAACCCTATAGACAATGAGTGGGGTGAACTGAAGACAAGAATCACCAACATGGAGCTGGGAATCTGAAGGATCTGGAGAGATTCTGTATGGAGGAATGGTCTCTGATCTCTTGTCAGGTGTTCTCCAAACTCATCAGACATTATAGAACAAGACTCAGAGCTGTTATCTTGGGAAAAGGATGTTGCAAAAAGTATTTAATAAAAGGGTGCCAATGTTTATGGCCAACGTGTTTTGGAGAAAAACATTTATTTCATAAAGTGATCAACCCCCCAGTTTCATTTTTTTTAATTCAATGAAATATTAGATTTTTGCAATTTTTTTGAATGAAAGATCAAAAGGATAAACAATGCAGATACATTTTTTACAGCCATCTTTGATCGTTTTTATCAGGGGTGCCAATAATTCTGACCACCACTGTATATGCATTTCAATTTACTCTCTATAAATGATATGTAAGTGTGAACTCATGAAATAAGACTAGAACAGGCCAAAAACAATATTATAAATCATTTTTCAAAACTCAATAAACAACAGAACTGCTTCTTATTTTTTCTCTCCTATAGGAATTTCAGACTCAACGATATAGATTTCTTCTGTAGCACCCAATATATCCAAACGCCAATACACAACAACCCTCCTCCCATCCCCAGCACACACACAGCCCACCTGAAAGAAATGATCAGACAATCTTCTTCAATCTTATACAGTGCGATAAAAGAGCAGACAGATTGATAAACAGCAGCAGAGGCAATAGATCGGCGGTGACTTTGCGGGGGAAATTGTGAAGAACTTCCCAGCGTTCCAAGATTGTCCGTCACACCGCAGTCTGAGCTGGCGATAATGGAGAAAATGTGTTTGACATTGTTCAACATGACAGAGCAATCACTTCAGATGGCACTTGATTCCGCTATTCCTCACTGCACCCGGGCCTTTTTCCTGTAACGTGCGGTGTGTTTGCTTTTGCAGAGGACGTGGAGCTCACGCTTGGGACACACTGTCATGAATCCCAAATAAAGCACCAAAGGAAAGCCCTACAGACTGAAGACTTTTACGCAAGACACGTTGGGATGCTATTTGTCTTTGTGCGTTGCTCGTGATGTAAGGACAGAGTTCAACACAAATTTGAGCTAATTAACAAGCGCAGGCTGAATTTGTGCTCTGCTCATTTCCCCAGAGTATAGATATAAAAAATAATGATGACAGTGCGCTATTTGTGTGCATTTGTTCTGATTTATTTACAGTGGGTTCAAAAGTCTACATTGACAATAGGAGATTCAAAGTCTAGTTAATTTTTTTTTGGTTTAAAAAATTGATTTAACATTTGATGAAAATTAAATAAATATTTAAATTTTTAAAAATATTTTTACAAATTTAAATATAAGTTATGATACAAATGATTAAAATATATTAAGAGTACACTACGGCTGTCACTTTTGTGATTTCTGAGACAAAGTGTTCATTGAATCGATTGTAAAATCGATTTTCCATTTTCAACCCCAAAATATAGGCCAATCCACGGACAACTAACAGGCATTAAGATGAACGTAAAGAGGGCGCTTGAGACGCACAAGTCAGTAATATATCTGATGATTTACTGGCGTGAAGTTTCGTGCACAAATGACAAACAGGAGTGTAAAATTCTCGAAAAACAATAAGCAGAGTGGACTGCCATAACATCAATGAAAAACATTACTGCAGGCTTCAACATGGCTGTGTTTACGATTAGAAATGTCAAACAAATTTCGCCTACATAGACGACTGTAGCCCATGAAAAGAGGTTGAAAATAAAACGAAAAATTCACTGAAGGACTAGCCTACCTCTACCGGGTCTAGGTCTTTGTATTCATCTGGATGATGAAGCTGCATATGCCCCCTCATAGTTGTAGTGCTGCTGTGATATGGGAACTCGCGATCGCAGAGTTTTGCATACCATTTTTTCCTTCTTCATTATTTGATCTACAGTCCAAAACCCGAAGTGCATCCATATCGAACTCCTCAAGTTATTAGGGGTTATCACTCGTCTCTCATGTCGCACAGGTTGATCGCCGTTGTTGTTGTTTTTTTGTGGCAAAACGCCAGCAGCAGCCTTATGCACTTTCAAAATTCTTTTTTTTTTGTTTTGTTACATCTATCTTTTATTTGTTTAATTAATTTAAAATGAATAGTGTACATATTTGGTTAAAATCGATTCCCTCCGTTTTCGAAACTTTGGTTGGTTGGTCCGTTCGATTGTGCAATTGATTTTCGAACGTTAAGTGACAGCCCTAGGCTACACTATTTCTAGGTTACTAATTTTTGACAATGATGTGAAACTCTTTGGATCATGCTGCAATCAACAACCAAAAAAGCTGTTGACTGAACTTAATTAAATTGAGTAAAACTTTTCCATGAAATTTGTTTGAAATTATTTGTTGTGATCTTGTTGCATGAACTTTAAATTAATTTAGTCAAGACAAAATGTGTCATTCCAACTAGATAAAGTTTTGCCATGCCTAATAGAGAAAATGTTGTCAGGTTAACCATGTTTAATTTTGCCATGCCTACTATAAAATAATGCCATGTTAACCTTAATTTAGTCATGTCTATATATAACAATGCCATGTTAACTACATACATTTTTGTCCTGCCTACTAGAAAAATTGCCAACGTTATAATTTTAGCTAACTTGACTCTACAGTTACTTCCAATGAAAGAGAAATACTTGTGCTCTATTAAATTAAAAAAACATTTTAGAAGAAAAAGTTCTATCTACAGTAGAACCTTAAAGGGTTCTGTCAAACTGTATAAAGTAATATGTTATATAGCACCTGGTTTCAGTACCCAACCCTAGTGCTAGTTAGGCTATGCTTATTTAACTTTATAGTGTCTAACTTCCGGCGGACCGTCTTCTGTATTCAACTTACGGAACAAGTGTTGCGCCCACACCGCCATCTCCCAGTTCAAAATGCTTACGCCATGTCTGACGATCGTAACTGGTGTGCAATGTCGTCAGACGTAGCGTAAGCATTTTGAACTGTGAGAGGGCGGCGCCGGCGCTACACCTTTTCCGTAAGTTGAATACAGAAGACAGTCTGCCGGAAGTTAGAAATTTTACTTGGTAAAGTTTTAAATATGAATAATTTTCTTATACAAATGCATCGCTTCGCTTCAGAAGGCCTTTATTAACCCCCGGAGCTGTGTGGAGCAGTTATGATGGATATAGATGCACTTTTATGGACTTCAAAAACAGAGCAACATTAACTGCCATTTCAAAGCTTGGAAGAGCCAGGACATTTTTTAATATAACTCTGATTGTGTTCATCTGAAAGACGAATGTCATTTACACCTATGGCTTGAGGGTGAGTAAATCATGGGGTAGTTTTCATTTTTGGGTGAACTAACCCTTTAAGGCCCACGCTGTGCCGCTCACACTGCGCCAACAGACGGCAACAGACACTTTGTCGGGTTTTGTCAGATCAGTGTGTTACCTCTGTCAGAGTCTGTTGGCGTCTGTCGCATAATTGTATGCATTTAGTTTCAGTTTGTCATTCTGTTTTAATTCATCTTTAATGTTAATCAGTGCCGCCGCTCCCACCACGCTCTTCACGCACTGAGCGTAGGGCACCAATCGCTGAAGGGGGAACCACAAGAAAATGCTCTCTCCAAGCCCACCACCCCGGCTGAGCCAGGAGTGTTCTCCCCTTTTCAGTGTGGGTTTCCTCCGGGTGCTCCGGTTCCTCCCACTGTCCAAAGGCATGCAGGTTAGGTGGATTGGATATGCTAAAAAATTAGTTGGAAAGTGTGTATGTGAGAGTGTAAATGGAAGCTTTAGCATAAGTTCTGCCGGGAAGACTTAATTGTCATGTCACTTTAATTTTATCTATCCAATCACATGCTAAATACCTGGGTATAAAAGATCGGTACTTACGCATGTTTGAGTTCGCAGATGCTGACGCTCCAATTCACCGCCATCCTCCCCACCACCTCCAAGTTAAATCCTTCCCTACATCCACCCCACCACCAGGATGGTCCCTTCCATACCTCACGGGGGGGTCGGCCGCGCCTCTGCCTTCGTCTTCAGGCAGGATATGCAGAGTCCGGACCCTCAGATTGCTAGCTACGGACGGGGCCTATGCCAATATACTTTATTGCTTGCTGGGTTGTTAATAAATGGATTATTGTCACAGTATTTAATCTCCCGAGTCTTTCTGGCAGAAATGTGTCCCAAGCTCTCAGTGCAGGGTTGTGTCAGAAAGGGCATCCGACGTAAAAACACAAAAAACCTGTGGCAAATGTTTTAGTTTTTCTTTGTCGGTTCTTGTTTAAAGTTGCAGTGTGTGAATTTTAGTGGCATCTAGGGGTGAGGTTGTGAAATGCAATCACCCACCGCTCACCCCTGCCTTTCGAAGCACATAGAGATGCTACGGTGGCTGACACAGGACAAAAATGTCGTCCTCGGAGACAGCAGAGAATAGCTAGCGCTCTGTAGAGAAGTTTGTCCGTTTAGGGCTGCTATAGAAACACGACGGTGCAAAATGGCTCATTCTAAGGTAATAAAAACATATTGGTACATTATGTAAGGTCTTTTATACACCACTGAAAACATAGTTCCCTTTCGTTCAGTCACTACGACGTAACGTTAGTGACTAACGAATGGGGGTTTCGCTTAGAAGCCTATCATCTTCGAGCTTAGAGAAAACGCCCAATGGCGTGCCAATGCCATGGGGCATGCGGAATTTGCATACGTAACTCCGCCTCACCGCGTGAGTATATAAGGAAGTACGTGGCAATATCGCATTATGTTTCTGCTTTCGGAGCCAAGAGAACCTACCTCTTCACTCCTACAGCCTTCTGAGACTCTGTCAGCTTCTTCGAGACGAGCAGCTTTCCAGTCGGTGTTGGTGTAACGGCGCGTTCCAGTGATCGCATACTTCCTGCCTGCTGATCTGCGCAGTGGTCCATCTGACAGCTGGTGTGTGTTTCCCTGGGCGCTTCGGCATCGACTGCGAGACTTTCCTCTCACAAAAGAGCTTGCGCGTGGCACATGCTTTTCAGGATGTTTCGCCCGTGCACTTCTGGGTGCGGTAGATCCCTTCTGCCTTTCGACGGGCACAAGCGCTGCGTGACGTGTTTGGGCTTTTAGCACGCTCAGGCGGCGCTCGTGGATGACACATGTTCTCTCTGCGGGAACATGGCCATCTCGGTGCTTCGATCGAGACTCCGTGAACTCCGTGCGGATGCCGGAGCGAGAGTCCCCTCTGCCACCCCCCAATCTGCGGTCTCCCCCGGAGGCGGCACTTTGGCTAGTGGCCAGGTTGATCTGAGGGTGACGGTGTGGAACAAAGCTCCGACGCTCATGGCGCGGCCCACACCCCCCTCTCATGCACCTGACCCGGCCCGTGTTCAGGCGTCTACATCGGGGCCGGCTCCTGCCGTCCCGACTGTGGCGTTTGGCACGGCGGAGGACGAAGAGATGTCTATCGCCGCATCACAAGGTGGGCTGGAGTCATCTGAGGATGATGATTCGGCTGTGCTGCCACCTTCGGGTGCGCTAGCATTGCCCGAGTCGGACCCAGAATTGACAGCCATGCTGTCTCGGGCCGCCGCAGCGCTTGGGTTGGAGTGGAACCCTCTGCCTCAGCCTGAGCGTTCGCGGTTGGATGATTGGTTTTTGGGGGCAGCGCGCTCGGACACCCGTCCGACCGCTCCTCCAATTCCTTTCTTTCCCGAGGTGAATGAAGAGATCGCGCGTTCCTGGAAGTCCCCGTTGTCTTCCCGCGAACGTTTGGCGAACTCTTCCGCCTTCACCTCCCTTGATGGAGCCGCGGCTCGTGGGTACACTGGGGTCCCCCCAGTCGAACGCTCTGTTGCGATGCAACTGTGTCCGCAGAGTGCTTCGACCTGGCGCGGTGACCCAAAGCACCCCTCCAAGGCCTGTAGGTTTTCGTCATCCCTGGTGGCGAAGTCCTATAGAGCCAAGTTGCTGTGTGACATGCACGAGGGGGGGGGGCTGACCCAGGACTCAGCGATGAGTTGCGTGCCACCACCGACCTCGCTCTCCGGGCGACGAAGGTGACCGCACGCTCCCTGGGTCAGGTGATGTCCACAAATGTGGTCCAGGAGCGACACCTATGGCTCACCCTGGCCGATATGCGTGACGCTGAGCGAACCCGTTTCCTCAACGCCCCCATATCCCAGGATGGGCTATTCGGCGGGGCGGTCGAGAGCTTCGCCCAACAGTTCTCGGCCGCTCAGAAGCAGACTGAGGCCATAAAACACATACTGCCCCGGCGGTCAGCTGCTGCCTCCACCCCACCGCCCGCGCAGTTGCCTCAGCCTGCTCGCCGCCGAGGGCGCCCTCCTGCGGTTCCCTCTACCTCTTCGCCACCCAAGCAGCAGCCTCCACCCGGGCCGCGCAGAGGCACCCGCAGGTGGGCGTCCCAGTCCGCCCCAGCCCCGCAGCCCGCGAAAAAACGCCAGGCTAAGCGGCGCTCCTGACGCGGACAGCTACGGGATGGGCAGTTCTTTCCAGGAGACGGCAGCAGGGCCGCTCCTTCCCCCGGTGGAGGGCCGGGGGAGAATCTTTTGTTCAGCTGCTGGCCCCCGGGTCCTAATGTGGTTAAAGAAAGAACTGAGACCCCCATCCCTGAGCACCCAGAGACCGGTGATGACAGTGCGCGCCACCCTCAGGTCTCGCCACTCGCATCCCTCTCTGTCGCCAGCCTCCCTTCAGAGCAGACCCCAGTGGAACGTGCGTCCTTCCCTGGTCTCCTCTGTCAGGACGCAGCCGTTAACTGTGCCCCGACCTCGGGACGCCCAACAGCCTCCCCTGTCCGGGCCGGTAACGCTGCCTCGCTGCCCCACCCTGGGTACGTCTGCCGTCCGTATGACCCCGTTGGTGAAGTCTCTGGAAGCATGGCTTCAGCTTCCGGGGCTGTCCCGCTGGGTCGCGCGGACCGTCAGGCTCGGCTACGCGATTCAGTTCGCGCAGGCTCCTCCCCGCTACAGGGGAGTCCGCTATACCGTGACCGGGGCCCATGCCCCCGTCATGCGTGCGGAGATTGCCACCCTGCTGGCGAAGGGTGCGATCGAGCCTGTCCCTCCGGCCAAAATGAAGTCGGGGTTCTACAGCCCCTACTTCATTGTACCCAAGAAGACCGGTGGGTTACGACCGATCCTGGACCTTCGCATCTTGAACCGATCCCTTCACCGGCTTCCGTTCAAGATGTTGACTGCAAAACGCCTTTTCGAAAGCCTTCGTCCTCACGATTGGTTTGCAGCGATCGACCTGAAGGACGCCTACTTCCATGTCTCCATCCTTCCTCGATACAGACCGTTCCTACGGTTTGCTTTCGAGGGGCGGGCATATCAGTACGCGGTCCTCCCATTCGGGCTATCTCTGTCCCCTCGCGTCTTCACGAAGATTGCCAGTCTGGCACGCTCCGGGTCCAAGTGACTCGGGCCTGCTTACAGACGCTCACCCCGTGGTCGAACCTCAGTTTTCTACGGGCCGGTGTGCCCTTAGAACGAGTTTCCAGGCATGTTGTTGTATCGACGGATGCCTCTGCCACGGGCTGGGGTGCCATTAGCAATGGACAAGCAGCCGCGGGCTCCTGGACAGGAACCCAGCGCCTCCTGCATGTCAATTGCCTCGAGTTGCTGGCAGTACGGTTCGTCCTGCACCGCTTCTGAGCGTTGCTGAAGGGTCAACATGTGCTTGTCCGGACAGACAACACGGCTGTTGTAGCGTACATAAACCACCAGGGCGTTCTACGCTCCCGCCGTATGTCTCAACTCGCCCGCCATCTCGTTCTATGGAGTCAGAAGCGCCTGAGGTCCCTTCATGCTGTCCATATTCCGGGAGTCCTGAACCACGCAGCCGACGAGCTCTCGCGGTTTCAGCCTGGAGACTCCATCCCCAGACGGTCCAGCTGATTTGGGAACAGTTCGGCGAAGCGCAGGTAGATCTGTTTGCCTCCCACGACTCTTCCCACTGCAGCCTGTTCTATTCCCTGACCGAGGGCACGCTCGGCACAGATGCACTGGCGCACAGCTGGCCGCGGGGCCTACGCAAATATGCGTTCCCCCCAGTGAGCCTACTCGCACAGCTCTTGTGCAAGATCAGGGAGGACAAGGAGCAGGTCCTTTTGGTCGCCCCGTACTGGCACGGCCGGACCTGGTTCCCCGAACTCATACTCCTTGCGACAGCCCCTCCCTGGCCTATTCCTCTGAGACCGGACCTCCTTACTCAGAGACGGGGCACCCTATAGCACCCAACCTGTGGAACCTCCACGTGTGGCTCCTGGACGGGACGCGGCAGGTTTGAGTGGCCTGCCACCTACGGTGGTCGCCACCATCACTTCCGCTAGGGCAGAGTCCACTCGGCATGCCTATGCGTTGAAGTGGAACCTCTTCGTCACCTGGTGCTCTTCCCGCCAAGAAGACCCCTGGAAATGCCCGATCAGGTCCGTGCTTGAGTTTCTCCAGGAGGGGTTGGAGCGAAGGCTGTCTCCCTCCACCTTCAAGGTTTATGTGGCCGCAATATCTGCCCACCACGATCTCTTGGAGAACAAAAAGGTAAGTCAGCACGACCTGGTCATCAGGTTCCTGAGGGGGGCGAGGAGACTGAATCCTCCTCGCTCTCCTCTCGTACCCTCTTGGGACCTCACAATAGTTTTAAGTGCTCTGCAGAGGCCGCCCTTTGAGCCTTTGCGGTCGGTTGATATTAAGTTCCTGTCTATGAAGACGGCTCTGCTGACCACATTGGCCTCAGTTAAAAGGGTCGGGGACCTGCAGGCATTTTCGGTTGATGAAGCGTGCCTGGAGTTCGGGCCGGCTAACTCTCACGTGATCCTGAGACCCCGGCCTGGATATGTGCCCAAGGTTCCCACCACTCCGTTTAAGGACCAGGTGGTGAACCTGCAAGCGCTGCCTTTGGAGGAGGCAGACCCAGCCTTGGCATTGCTCTGTCCAGTGCGCGCTCTCCGCACCTACGTAGACATGACGCAGTGTTTCAGGACCTCAGACCAGCTCTTTATCTGTTATGGTGGAGAGCGGAAGGGAAGTGCTCTCTCAAAGCAAAGGCTGTCTCACTGGATAGTGGACACCATTGTTTTGGCTTACCAGCAGCAAGGTCGACCATGTCCCCTTGGTGTGAGGGCACACTCCACTCGGAGTGTGGCCTCCTCTTGGGCTCTAGCGCATGGCGCCTCGCTAACAGACATCTGCAGAGCTGCAGGCTGGGCGACACTTAACACATTCGCCAGATTCTACAATCTCCGAGTGGAGCCAGTGTCCGACTATGTACTCGCCCCCCAGAGGGGCCGGTAATGGACCAGGCTCAGGTGTCTTCGCTTGCTCGCCATTCCACTCCACGGACTGGATACGTGCGATATTCTCCTCAGGTGAGCTCCCCGAGAGCCCTGAGCTCCTCCAGCACTGTCGACGCCGACATCAGTTCAGTCTGCCCTTTCGAGCCCAGACCCTCATGTCCGGCTAGGTGCCCTGTGTGCATGGTTCCCCTCCGGCGACCCCCACACGTGTATTTCACCGTAAGTCTCCGCAGTGAGCGGGTTTCTTCCCTTGGCGTGTCCCCGCCACCCCTAGGGTTAAAAATCCACCTTCGGCTGGTACCCTAGAGTTTTCCCATATGCAGCCCTTAGCGGGTCATATGTGTACTCTTAAGTCCTCCCCACGGGTAGGCATCTTGGCATTCCCTCACTGGGATATGCTTCCCAGTGTACCTTGGTATTCCTGTGTTAAGTGGAGTCCTTCGTCCGTACTAGTCTTACGACAGGGTACTCACACTTACGCAGGGCACTGGAAGACAGCTGAGTGGCGGGATTATATTGGGACCCCCATTCGTTAGTCACTAACGTTACGTCGTAGTGACTGAACGAAAGGGAACGTCTTGGTTACGGATGTAACCCTCGTTCCCTGAGGAGGGAACGGAGACGTAACGTCCCGTTGCCACTTCAGCTGTGCTACCTGGAACACAGGAGTTCAGTCTTGGCTCCTCAAGCAGGTAACATAATGCGATATTGCCACGTACTTCCTTATATACTCACGCGGTGAGGCGGAGTTACGTATGCAAATTCCGCATGCCCCATGGCATTGGCACGCCATTGGGCGTTTTCTCTAAGCTCGAAGATGATAGGCTTCTAAGCGAAACCCCCATTCGTTAGTCACTAACGTTACGTCTCCGTTCCCTCCTCAGGGAACGAGGGTTACATCCGTAACCGAGACGTTATGTATATTATATTGCATTTCTGTCAATAGATCCTCATAAATACTACACACCTTTAGGGATTATGTTGATTTTGTGATTACTCCTACAATTCTCCTGAGTGTTATGGATTCTATATAAAATTTGTTGTTTCTCCAGTGTCTCATGGGGCCCCTTGAAATCGCGTTCCGGGGGGAGGCCCCTTCATTTGAAATTGCAGGCCCGGGGGCCCCTAGAAACACCACCACCTTTCACCCCGCTACCGACGCCGTGCATACTACAAACCAACCTGTGACGTATATACTGTAGAACCTTTTTGGCATAAAGTGTTCTTTAAAATTGAGTCAAGAACTTTGGGGTTCTATATAGAAACTAGAAGTTTATGCAGCTTGAATGCTGCTGTCATTAAAGCAAATGAGTGAAAACTGAGATGTTCTGAAATTAATTTTTCTCTCAAATTGTTATGCTGATAATATAATTGGTAATGAAAAATGGTATTAAATTAGAAATTAAATTAGCTTTTTCACAAGACTTTTAAACCCCACTGTATGTGTGCACCAATTCAATTGCATAAGTATGTGTGTGTTTGTGTGTGTGTGTGTGTGTGTGTGTGCGTGTGTGTGTTTGGAAAGACAAGCTCGTTTATCAAAGCCAAAGTTTTTGTCACTGTCAAACAAAAGTAAGAAAAGAACAGTTTTTTCCCCTCTCCATCTGGGTGTGCTCTGCCCTCTCATTGAGGGAACGGCACAGCTCTGTTAGTTTTATATGGCTCCCCTGCTGTGTGTGCTCCCTCCCAAGGTTTTTTTTTTTCTTCTTCTCTGTATCTTTGTTTTTTCATATCAAGGTTCTTCCAGACTTCTGAGAGAAAGAAATTCAAGTATAAAATGTAGCTCAATATGCATACCCATCAATTTGCATGACATACTTTTGTCAAATTTGAATAAGAATTAGCAGTATTTCAGACTTTTTGATGCAATACAAAATGGATTTTACAGAAAATGTGTCTTGTGTCGTTTCTTTTGTTGTAATATGACATATGAGAATAAAATGTATTAGGTCTTAACCTTTAAATTGTTTGTCTATAAATTGCATTCCGCATCTCATACCGTATAACATTTTTAGGTAACAGTAGTTGATAGTAAAACATTCCTCTTTTTTTTAATAATACATTTAATTTATACATTTATACTTACTTTTTATAATATGTATACTTAAAATGTTAAAAAAGTATTTTACAAATTAAAATTAAGCTAGATAATAATAATAAATAAATGTAAAGGTGTTGCTTATTGTTAGTTCATGATACCTGCAGTAATGTTGAAAATTATTGTAAAATGTTACCAAAATCTCTTATAAAATGCAGTTTGATTTTTCATAATTTTTATTTACCTTGTGTATGATGGGGTCCGATTAATGCCATTCACCAATAGAACAGGGAAAATAGTGTTAGTCACGTTTTTCCCACAGATGTGATGTTAATAGCTGTCTATGAGCCTTCGCTGTTGCAGGGGGTTCTGGGTAATGAACGGCAACTCTACTGGGGGATTTACTGGAAGACATCCAGTAAAAGAATCTCAAACCGGACACCTGCTCAAACATCTGTGAGCAGTGACCTCTGTAGCTCACCTTTACTCTATCAGAACAGACAAACCCAAGCCAAATCACACACAAAACCGTTCGTCTGCATGAGTGAGCACAGAGACACGAACACAAACAGACTTGATCACATTTGCACAAGCATGCAAGTGCAATGTATTACGGGTGGGAATGAATCGCTGCACATTTGGTTTAAAAAAATGTATTGCAAGAGACCTCTCTGAGCATTTCTATTGTAGAGGAAACATCCAGTTATTCCACCAGAGCTTTATCTGTGCTGCAGACTTGCATCAGGCATCTTTAAATGCCTTGTCGCCACTTACGCCACACTGCACTTCACATTTGGTTTTTTCTCAATCTGTGAAAGAGAGAGGATGATTTCTGTGTTCATAGTGGATGGAGAAGTGAATGGATTCTGTGCACTGAATACAGATGAGAAGCGGTTTCATCTGTAGAGCGGATGAGAGAACCACTGTGGCCCCTTCATCTTCATCTTTTACAGACTTGTTGGACGTGCAACAACATAACAGCTTCAGGAGCTTGTTTTACAAAAAAGGTTTAGCTTCTTTTGTTGTCTTTTCTAAAAGACAACAATGTTAACTACACAAATGGTTTGTTTGCAGTTGTGAGCCATTTCTGTCCAATTGCCTTCGTGTCAAGGAAAGTTTTTCAAATGGAGTTCCAATAGAGATTCGCAGAATCGCTTCCCTTTTATTTAGGTCACGGTAAAATTAGAATTTTAAAATGTGCATAACTAATTCTTTAATGCTATTCAGCCGAACCTTGATCCAATGCATGATGTACACATGATTTGGGGCATTTGTCATGTTTTGACTTGGTTTCCGGTAAAAAAATATCTAAAAGGCCTTAACATCAGCTAAATTTTTTTGAGAAGCAACACTGTGTAAGATAATACTTAGATATACATTAAGTTGTTTTCAGAGAATGCCTTTTTAAAATGAGTGTATTTTGTCTTTGACTTGCACTGGCCGATTTTGTTTAAGTGTAAACAAATTAAAAGTAAGCCAGTGCAGTAAGACAAAAATGTCATTTTTATCGTTTTAAAGATATATTCTCTGAAAGTCTTGGGCAGTATCTTTTATTGTTATTTGAATTGAAGGCCTTTTAGATATTTTAACTGGAAAATAAGATAGAAATGACAAGATAAATGTAGCAAAAATATATATTACAGTTATGAAAACATGCAAATGATTATATGGCTTATTTTAAAGGGTTGTTCACACCACAGCCATAACATCAATGACAGAGGAATGATATAGATTTTTTCCCCAGCCAATGAAGGATAAAACATTGACACCCAATCACAATCCACCAATCCACCTATTTGTTAAAGCTACACTGTGTGATATTTTCCCCCATCTAGCAGTGACAAGGTATATGACCATCCAGTGAATATTAGTTTCTGTTCTTCTCAATTCCGATTTCGTTTTAACTCCTACGGTGGCCGATTTAGTCCAAGATTAACATGGCTTCCAGTTCGACCTCATCCACATTCGACACGGTGCCATCGAGTGTTAAAACGCAAAAAGGTATGTCCCTCTTTGGCTAATGTACTTTCAAGATGGAGGGGCAACATGGCGACCCGCATTCGAACCCCTCACGTATGTATTTTCAATGGCATATTATAAACTTACGAGAATACTTTATTACTTGAAAGAAGTAAATATACATTAATGAGCACATATATTTTTGAAAGAACTAAGTGTTTTTAGCTAAGAATAAACTAAAAAAGTTACACAGTGTAGCTTTAAATAACAGTTGTTTAAATTATTTTAACGTAATTGCACAATTATTATAACATCTCAAATACTAAAATTAATAAAATGTGTTTTTTTTACAGTCTATGGTTTTTGCATAAAGCTTGATGAGTTTGATTGACAGCTGTGTTAGGCAATTAGGTTTCAGGCTGTCTCATGCATGGCTCGCGCCTGTGAGTTCATAAAGTGTGTTTACCTATTCACTTAGCCTATAATTTGCAGTTGTGTGATAGATAAACAGCAGCGATGCAAAATTCTATAAAAAGGACCCATCCATCAGACCGCAAGTAACGGTAAGACTTTTCAATTCCAAGTTCATTCTGTAAAGCCAGGAACACGCCATCAGTCTCTGTTAGTAGTAGTGTAGGGGTAAGGTGTGTTGCACAAAGTTTTGACGCAATTCGACCGGAAGTTCGAATCCGCCTTTTGCCGAACTCGCTGTACTTCCTTTTCCCATCACATATCAGATCGTAAAGGCATTTATTTTCAATTAAAAATGAAGAAAATATTTGAAAAGTGGAAATAAAGTGTCTAACTTTTGTTGTAACCGCTGCTCGTGTTTTGTATGTGGACAGGTTGTAGCTACAGTTTTGGTTTATGTTGACTGTATGTTACAGTGACAGTGACAGCACCACCCCCCACCCGTGAAAGCTCACTTTTGCCCAAGCCCGACCAAAAATAAAATTCTGCCTACGCCACTTGTTATCGTCGAACTAGGTGTGGGTGATAATATAGTTATTAATAGGGGCTTTCACACCGGAGGAACATTTTCATAGTTTTTATAATTGTTAGCGGAAGAACCCCTGCTTTTTGGTGTTCTCACCGCAGGAACTGAGAACGATTTTAAAGTCTTAAAAATTCTAGGTTGTTTCAGCCTATGTTTGGGTCAAATATGGTCAAACCTAACTGTCGGTTTAAATTTTTTTTATTAAAATTTGAAACCCAAGGGTTTGGGTTTGTCCCTATTTGACCCCAAACATGGGTTGAAACAACCCAGCATTTTTAAGTGTAGTTATAGGAATGTATTTCAAGGGTGTTACACTTATTCAGTTATGTTTGTTCTTAGTTTAGTTTTCATGGACTTTTAGTTTGTATTTGGTAGTTCCTGTGTTCCTTTGTTTTCGTTTCCCGCTTCTCATTTGTTGTCATGGACGTTCATTTATCATCACAAATGTTAATCATTAGTTCCCTCATTTGCTTTAATGCTGCCTTCACATGCTATCGGAAATTTTGTACTTCCCACTTCTGAAGTTGTGATTACGAGCTCATCGCATTCAAATTTTGACTTGAGAGGGTGTTCCTGTCCAGTTTTTCAACTCACTCTTCAGTTGTCGGTTGATGTTCGTGTTTGTGATTAACGACATCGCTGTCTGTCGGCTTGCGTCACTTCAGAGTTCCTACTAGTGTTGTGAATGCAACCAGGAAAATAGCCCTGGAGGAAAATGCAGCTCTCGGGGGACTGCCCTGATGGCTAGTTCCTATAACTGAGTTCCTAACTACCCAGTGTGAAAGCCCCTATTGATGTGAATGGCCTTAATGCTGTATGAATGCATGCCTTTATAATGCATTATGTACACAATTTTCAATCAGTGTTACTCCAGTGTTTTCCAGGGAGAAGATCTGTGATCTCTCCAGCATGTTTGCAACGTTTTTATAGTTATTTTGGTTCATTTTACAACACTTTACTGTGATCATCCAACTTAAAGAGGATTTCTGCTACAATATAAGGGCAAGTGGCACTGCTGAAATTCTCTCTGTTAAAAAATGTTTAAACATTTTATCACTAACAGAACAATCAATAAAAAGCCAGTAGTTGTATGTCATGCACCTGCCTCAGGTCTCTTAAGTTTCACTGGCTGCTCATGCTGAGCAAAGCCTGGCTGTGTGTCGCCACAGAGTGGCATTAACCAGCTTTCTGTTCTTCCCTTCATCTCACTCAGTTCTCATTGACGAGACGGAATGGGCCTCAGGGTTTTAGCCTCTGATGAGAAATTGCCCTCGTCCTCTGGGCACCTGAACAATCCGTGGCCCTCTCCTACCCAACATCCCCCTATGTCTCCCCAAATATGCCTTCGCTTTCATCATCCGCGAAAAACAAATAGCCATGGCCAAACCTGGGACAATCATTTATTTAGCTAATTTTTTTTTCAGCGACCTTACAGAACAGGACATTTTATTTGTACCTGCGCTGATAGATGTGCTGGCAGTTTTCTGATTACGACGCAATTCGATCAGGCTTCTGTGAAAGTAATAAGAATAAATGTTCGACTGTAAACCTCCAGGTACAAACTCTTTAGAAATTGGAGTTACCGTGAAGGGAGTTTCAAATATGAAAGACACTTTTTTGTTAAAACAGTTATTTTATTTTTATTGATTTTATGTTGTCCCCATCATTCTGTTAGCACATTACAGGCTTCTGTTATAGTCCTGGTGTCTTTAGAAATATAATTTAAAGGGGTCATAATCATATCTTGAGGAATCCAATTTTACTTAATTTGATATAAAAGGATTCATTGTACTATGAAAACTAGGGATGCAAGATATATCAGTACCGTATCTGCCCGATATTTTAATTTATTGTTATGTGTTAATGATGAATAAATATCAGATTGTGTATGCTCATTTCCCTTTTTCTTTGGCATCTTTTTTTATTTGCATTTGGTAGGCACTTTTATGTGAAGTAACTTTGGATACAAGTGTCAAATTTAAATAAAAAAATGCTGCATTCAAGGTTTACGATTCATGCCTTTTTTGGAAATTAAACCAATGACCTTGACGTTGCTAGTGCCATGCTTTTCAGTCTGAGCTACAAATAATATCTTTGATAGATATGAAATCTAAGCCCAAAATGGAATTATTTTCATTAACATTATTAACTTTATATCAATGTTTCAATTTAAATTATTTAGACAAAGTAGAATTTTAATCGGTATCCATCAGTACTGTAAATAACATATTCAGCCATAACATAAAATAATAATCAGCTTATCAGTATTGTCCAGAATATTAATAGTGTAAATCCCTAATAAAACTGCACCTGCATCTCTGCATATCCTTTCAGAATATGTAAACATTGACAAGTGGCTAAAGGTTTTTTTTTTTTACGTTTATTTACAGAGCTGTGAAAAAGTGCAGTTTTTAACATTGAATATGGTCAGATTTTATTGTGCCTTTTAATATACATTCTGATTGTAAAATTGACTTTTGTTTGGTTGCAAGTTTAGTGTATCTTTCGTTTCTTTGATGTTCAAACAAGCAATTTTCAGGTGTTAAAATGTCTTAGTATAAAAATAATGCCAAAATACAGAACATTTTCAGAGCACTGAAAGGCTTTGATTTTGACTCTTTGTGTGGTACATATCAGTGCAGATTGTTTTTTGAACCTGACACTTTGTAGTCCAGGCGGTTGTTGAAGTATGACACAGTTAAAATGACATTTGACTCTACAGCAATCCTGCAGATTGTGCAACAAGCTACTGTCACTGATTTTACAGGGTGTTTATGTATGACTCTTAAAGCCACAGTGACAGATTTAATTCTGCTTGTTTAATTCTCAGAGTAAATTTGGAAAATTATCATTATTAAATTCTGCTTGGTTTGGGTGCAAAATCCTAAAAAAAATCCTACTAATATCATATGTGGAAAATAATCATTAAATAATCAGAATGAAATGAAAGTAGATTACATTTATTAGTCTCTATGTAAAAGAAGCATTTAATGATGACATTTGGTTGACAGCAGTAGTTTAGTCTTGTGTGTGTTGTATTGAAGCCCCCAATAAATCCATATTTCATTTACATTCATATGTACAGTCCCCCCCCCCCCCCCCCCCCAGGCTTTTCCCCCTCATGTCAAACATTCCAGATCTTCCAATAGCAATAAGACTGTTCAGTTAAGAACCACTGATCAATATTTACAGACAGCTGAGGGACTTACAAGATGGCATGTTAAACGGTCTTACTATAATATTGTGTTTCCTACTGGATTAAAACTGTTTCTGTTGTTCCGTGCCACAATATTAAAATAATTTAACATTCATATATAGTGAGAAAAGTCTTTCCGCAGTTTAATGGTTCTGATTTAGTGTCTTTGTGGTCGTTGGGTAGGGTGCGTAATGCCTGTTGAGACTGTCATCGCAGAATGGCTACCTGTGATTGACAGCAATGCAACAGTCTATTTGAGGAGAGGAGTGGGCATTTAATCGGAGTAATGTGTTTTGTCAATGCCGAAATCATTTAGGCGATAAATAGAGACTTATTGTCAAACGACAGAGATTGTGAGTACTGGCTTGGATGGTTTGGGCAGTGGAGAAGCCATTGAGGATAATTTGTCTGTCAGATTGCATTTGAAGAGAAGGTGCCAGATATTATCAGGCAAAGGCTTTGCTATCTCTGGCTCAGGCTTGCATGGATGAATGTTCTCACGATAAATAGGGCAGAGAGAGATGCTTTGAAAGACACTCTGTGGGCCTTTGAAGACATCATTCATGTCTTAATAGATCCTAAAAATATGTTGTATCTGTTTTTGTTTTAATAAACAAATACTCCTCATGTTAAAAGAGATAATTCGGTTACATTCATCATTAGTGAATTATTTAATGTCTGTATCTCTGTGTTTGTTGACTGAGTGTTAATCTTGATGTAAATTTCCCACATTTGACTTATTAAAGTTGTTTTGAAGTCTACAACTTTAACCTAAATTATGTAAATTAATGTCAAATGAGTTGGGTGGGTAACACTAGAGCTAAAAAGTTGCAATTGTATTTGCTTGTTGTATTTGTTGTATTTGCTTTTTATTGTATATTTTGATTATATATAAGTACATTTATAAGTAAATGTAGGCATTTATAATCAAATTTCATTTTTATAAAATCTGCATCAGCGAATTTTTTTAATGTAGGCTATAGTTGACGTATTTTAATTCAAAAAGGCTAAAAAGAAAAATAGGTAACACTTTGGGGAACACATATAAACTATTAACTATGGCTTTTGCCTCAATGAACTTCTAATTTATTGCTTATTAATAGTTGGTAAGGTAGTTTTTGTAGTGTTTAAGTTTAGGTAGGGTAGGATTAAGTGCACTGTAAAATGCCAACTCACAAAGATTTTGACTAATGATTATGTTTTAGTTAACTGGACAATTAAATCCAAAAAAATTGGCTTAACCAGTGAAAATAAGTTGGTTCAACCAACCTAGTATTAAAGGGATAGGTCACCCAAAAATGAAAATTCTGTCATCATTTACTCACCCTCAAGTTGTTCCAAACCTGTATGAGTTTCTTTGTTCTGCTGAACACAAAAGAATATATTTTGAAGAATGTTTGTAACAAAGCAGATAGAGCAACTATTGACTACCATAGTATTTTTTTCCCCCTACTAGTCAATGGTTGCTTGGTTCCCAACATTCTTCAAAATATCTTCTTTTGTGTTCAGCAGAACAAAGAAACTTATACAGGTTTGGAACAATGTGAGGGTGAGTAAATGATGACAGAATTTTTCATTTTTGGGTGAACTATCCTTTTAATTGTAAATTCGATTTGTAAATGCAAGTTAACAAGCAGACAAGTTGCAACAAGTTAACAATGCATTCTGAGTGCATCATGCAAAACTCATCCATGGCTCTCAGAAAACATTGTGGCAGGAAGCATGTCACCATTGTTGAGATTCATAGGATGATTCTTGATGTCTCTTTGAGTAAATCTCACAGGAGGTCAAAGTGCATAGTGTACAATCTGTTTTAAACCTTATTCAGCATTTCTGATTAAAACCGTGCTGGATCTTTTCTATGTCAATTGTAGCTATATTTTGTCACAGTTTTTGTAGGTCTAATAAAAGCAAATGAGGAAGTACTGCTATACAGCCCTCACTATCTGCTCTTTAACATTTAGGTGAGTTTTGAGTAAATCCTTTATATTTGTTCACAGACAACTTCAACTTTGGTCACGTAGGATATGGCAGTATGTATGATCCTTATACCTAATTTCGAAAGCTGCAGATATCTACAAAAATAGCACTTTTTAGCACTTCAACTGGTTTAATAAAAGTGCAGTGTATCATTTAGCCACAAAAACAGTTGCAACATTCAGTAACACTTTATAAGTATAAGAGACTACAGTTTATTACTTAATTATAAACTAATAGTTTGTTAATGATTTGTAAGTACTTTATTACTATATGCTTATTATAAACTGTTACCCATCCTTCTTGTTTGAAACAACAATATTGGCTGAACCAATGGTGTGAGGGCAGTCTGTTTGTCCAAACAGTGGAAGACGAGGTGTGTTTATGAAACCCGTTTGTTCAGTTCCATTCAGTGCTGCTAGTGGCTCTGAAATTACACACTTCGCCTTGCACATTGTTAATTTAAATGCAGGGCTAAATGCACAATCCTTTGAGAGAAACAACTATTGAGCATTGTAAATTGTATTATTGAACATTCTGCTTGGCCTAAAGGGGCAGACCATGCCAGTGTGACTTATCAGTCGTCCTTATTCTACAGAATGAAAAGCTGTGACAACATGACCACAGGGTCTGCAACAAGCCACACCAATTTGGAATGGTGCGCACCACTTTGTTCTGCAGCCCGCAGCAGTGTAAGAAGAATGTTTGACTGATTCGCAAGGCTTGTTTCGAGGACACATGCCATGTTCACATTCCGACTGCATTGTTGTGGCTGGGAGTTAGGTGTAGGGATAGATAGGTGGGACGGAAAAGAAAGTGAAGGACAGTAATTATAGCTGCACTTCACCTGTACATCAAAGCTTTTAACTTAGTCAGTAGTGGGACAATCATCTTGCTGGGAGGCTAGTGTCTCTAAATGTCATTTCCTTATAATTGTCCCTCATATACTGCTGTGGTTATGCTTTTGAAATGCGTAGCTCTTTCCTTCTCTCATAAGATAGCTGGCTTATGTTAGGCCACTCCGTGTTTGTAGTCTTATTTCACCCACCCGGTTCTCATTTATGATTTTAATTGCAGAGTGACTGGATTTTTATATCTCGCTGCATGACAATTAGGAATTTAAAGCTACACTGTGTAAATTTTTTAGTCTATTCTTAGCTAAAAACACTTAGTTCTTTCAAAAATATATGTGCTCATTAATGTATATTTACTTCTTTCAAGTAATAAAGTATTCTCGTAAGTTTATAATATGCCATTGAAAATACATAAGGTAATGGGATCTAACGGTGGTCGCCATGTTGCCCCTCCATCTTGAAAGTACATTAGCCAAAGAGGGACATACCCGTAAATTCAAGCTTCGCCTTTCGCGTTTTAACCGGTTTTAATACTCGATGGCACTGTACAAAATTCTCTGCCTCGCGCATGTGCGCGTCAACTTGTTCAGACTTGTCTGGTGCATGCGCAGAGAGTTTTCATCTCAGCAGCGTCCAGTAACAGAGTTATATGGAGTTTTCCTGGCTTGTTTATTCCTCAAAAGTCTGTTTTTCCTTGTGTGGTATTTCTGTGCGTTAATAACTCTGTAAGTAATAATAGTTATTGTCATTGTAGATGTGTTTAAGAGTGTGTCATCGCGTAATTCAGTTGATGTCACCTCAGAAGTGTTTTTGTGTCAACATACAATAGCGTAATGCTCACCTATTTGAATAATCATTCAGTTATTTTGTTACCAACAATGTTTATTCGTTTTTAGAAAATATTTGCTTGTAATGTGTGTTGATGGAAATATGTATCAGGTCTGATCGGCATATTAACAATTGTTATACAGAGCGCACTGTGCTAACGTTAAAGCTGCGCACACACTTTTGTAACCGGACACCGCTTGTTAGCAGCAGCGGCAGCTCCGCTCCTTTTAATGCAGCTGCATTTAGCGCCTATATATGGTACAATAAGCTTTGGTTTACGGTTACATTATACAAATGTAACTTATAAGTATAGTTATACAGTTCTTAACTGTGTATGTATATTTACCATCCTTATTTGTTCTCTCACAGAAACCACATTTATGTACATATCCACGCAAACCTGTTTATGCCTGTTTATGATGACTGAATAAACATTACTATCATCAAAGTTCACTCTGGATTAGCTGCAGTTCTTTCTAGCCGAATAATTAGGCCAGTTGAGTTCCAACCATCCCACTGCGCACAGAATATCCCACAGGCACCGTGTTGAATGTGGACGAGGTTGAACTGGAAGCCATGTTAATCTTGGACTAAATCGGCCACCGTAGGAGTTGAAACGAAATCGGAATTGAGAGGAACAGAAACTAAAATTCACTGGATGGTCATATACCTTTTCACCACTAGATGGGGGAAAATATCACACAGTGTAGCTTTAACAAGCACATATTTATAAAAAAAAAAAAATTGTTGTTGCTGATGGTGAAACTGCATAAAATATTCTAATGTTTTTGCACAGGTTCTCCATTATGCATGCTTAAGTTTAAACTACTTTCCCTTACAGTCGGTCACGTTCGACGTACGTCGGACGTAACCGACAAATTGGGATCACTTCAGCTTCGAGATATAGAGAACGGGCCAATGGGCCATTCGCGTGCGAGATTTGCGTCTCACGCTCCGCACCGCGGGTATAAACAGGAAGCGAGAGCAGTGCACTATAGTCATTCACTTCGGAGCTGAACAGGCGTTATCACTGAGTTTCGACTGCTGTATCAGCAAAGAGAGAGTCTACTACAGACCAGAGGACGAAAGAGAGAGGATCGCTGGTGTTGGCGTTAAGGCACAGATCAGTGTGACCACGTGCTCAGCTGCACAAAAACTGCTGTTCTCACAGCAACCACAAATTTCTGTCGGTTCGGTGAGGGCGTACAGTGAGTACAGATACAGGCTGCACTATCTCCTGTATTCTGTCGCGATCTTCCTTGGGTGCTTCAGCACATCTTCAAGAGCGTTTCCTCACAAAAAGAGCAACACGGGTGTGACACTGCGTCTTTTTCAAGATGTCATTCGACCCGTGCGTTTCTGGATGCAGTCGTTCCCTCTCACCCGTTGACGGTCACAATCACTGTCTCACGTGTTTGGGCGTTCAGCACGTTGAGGCAGCGTTTGTGGATAGTTTGTGTTCCCACTGCGGGAACATGACTATCTCGGAGCTTAGATCGAGACTCTGGAGGTGGAGTCCCCCTCTGCATACCTCGATCTAGTGCTATCCCTGCCCAGCAGGATAGACCTACTTCGACGGATGCCCGGGGTGATCTGAGGATTACGTTCAGGGCAAACCCGCCGAGCGAGCCTCCGCGAGTCCTTGATCCCTCACAAGCTCCTCAGCCGGTGGTGCTTCCGGAAGAAGCTGCTGGTCCCGCCCATGGGCGTCCAGCGGTGACTTTCGGGGCACCCGCGGATGAGCAGATGTCGATCGCTGCATCGGAGGAGGAGTTCCAGTCCTCGGAGGATGAAGATTTGGCTGTACTGCCTCCCTCTGGGAGAGTGGCAGCGGTCGAGTCGGACCCCGAGTTGACGGCTATGCTTTCCCAGGCCGCCGGGAAGGTCGGGCTTCAGTGGAACCCTCCACCACGTCCCGAACCTTCCAGGTTGGATGATTGGTTTATTGGGGTGGGTCGCGCTGGTTCTCAGCATCCCGCTCCGGTACCATTCTTCCCGGAGGTGCATGAGGAGCTGACTAGGTCGTGGATGGCGCCTTTCAGTGCCAGAAACAGACCTAGCGGCTCCTCCCTCCTCACTACCCTCGACAGCGGACAGGCCAAGGGTTACGTTGGAATCCCACCAGTTGAGCGGGCCGTCACGATGCAGCTGTGTCCGGCGACCGCCTCCAACTGGCGCGGTGACCCACGTCTCCCGTCCCAGGCCTGTAAGTTCTCTTCCAACCTAGTTGTGAAGGCTTACAGGTCCTGCGGACAGGCCGTGTCCGCTTTGCACGCCATGAGTTTGCTCCAGGTGCACCTGGCCCAGGCGCTCATGGACATGCACGAGAGTAGGCCTGACCCAGAGCTCCTCCGGGAGCTCCGAACAGGGGCGGACCTCGCCTTCCGGGCGACGAAAGTCACCGGCCGTTCCCTCGGTCAGGCGATGTCCACCTAAGTGGTCCAGGAGTGACATCTCTGGCTCAACCTGGCCGACATGAGGGAGACTGACAAGTACCGGTTCCTGGACTTCGCCCAACAGTTCTCAGCCGCCCAGAAGCAGACGGAGGCCATCAAGCACATCCTGCCCCGGCGGCCAGCTGCTGCTCCCACTCCGCCGCCGGCCGCAGCGCCTCCGCCTGCCCAGCACCGAGGACGGCCACCCGCCGCCGCCCTCGCTCCCACCCTGGCCCGGCAGCAGCCTACACCTCGCCGTGGGCGTGGAGCCGGCCACGGGAAGGCCGTCCAGCCCGCTCAGGCAGCTGCCAAGCCAGGTGGCAAGCGCCGTCGTAAGCAACCCTGAGATGGGCCACCCAGAGATGGAGGAAACTGCTCTTCAGGAGATGGCTGCAGCACCACCAAAGAATCTTTGTTTCTGTTTTTTTCTGTTCCGCCACTGGCCCCAGTGCCAGTGGTACCCAAATTCTCAATAAAAGAGCAGTTTCCAATATCTCTGGGTGCCAAGAGAGCGCGCCTGTCAGTGTTCATGCCTTGTCACTCTCAGACGCCTCTCTGTTCGCCAGCAGGGGGTGCCGGCTGTGGGGACGCACCCCAGAGGCCTTCCTACACTCGCACACCCCCTCAGCGGAAGCAGGTAAGTGTTGCACAGCACACTCAGACCCCACTTCGGGCCACCACCAGGCCGTCCGAGTCGGGTCCCTGCATGCCGCCTCGCTGCCCCGCTGCGGGTACGTCTGTGGTGCCGATGGTCCCGCTTGCACGGCCCCTGGGAGCCTGGCTAGCGCTTCCCAGACGTCTCGCTGGCTCGTCCGTACCATCAGACTCGGCTATGCGATTCAGTTCGCCCGGCGTCCCCCTCAAGTTCAGGGGCGTTCACTTCACCTCCGTGTCGAAGGAGAACGCTCCTCTACTGTGCTCCAGGCAGAGATTGCGGTCCTACTGGCGAAGGACGCGATAGAGCCTGTCCCTCTAGCCGATATGAAGACCGGCTTCTACAGCCCGTACTTCATTGTACCCAAGAAAGGCGGCGGGTTACGGCCGATCTTGGATCTGCGGTTCTTGAACCGGTCCCTTCACAGGCTGCCGTTCAAGATGCTCACGCAGAAACGCATCTTCAGGTGCATCCGTCCCCAAGATTGGTTTGCAGCGATCGACCTGAAGGACGGGTACTTTCATGTCTCGATTCTCGATGTCTCGACACAGACCGTTTCTTCGCTTTGTGTTCGACGGACAAGCATATCAGTACAATGTCTTACCCTTCGGGCTAGCCCTGTCGCCCGCGTCTTCACGAAGGTTGTGGAGGCGGCCATTGCTCCCATGAGAGAGCGTGGCGTTCGCATCCTCAACTACCTCGACGACAGGCTGATCCTTGCCCAGTCACGAGGGCAGTTGTGCAAACACAGGGACATGGTGCTCAGACACCTCAGCCAGTTGGGACTTCGGGTCAACTGGGAGAAGAGCAAACTCTGCACCACGCAGAGGATCTCTTTTCTCGGGATGGAGCAGGACTCGGTCACCCAGACAGCACGCCTCACTGAGGAACGCGTCCAGTCGGTGTTGAACTGCTTGAATTCATTTCACATCTGAGGTTGCCTTTGGAGGAGGCAGACCCAGCCCTTGCTTTTCTCTGTCCGGTCCGCTCCCTGCGGACCTATGTAGACAGAATGCAAAGCTTCAGGACCTCAGAGAAGCTCTTCGTCTGTTACGGAGGACAGCAGAAGGTAAAGGCTGTCTCCAAGCAGAGGATGGCCCACTGGATAGTGGACGCCATCGTCTTGGCGTATGAAACCCAAAACGTGCCCTGCCCGCTCGGGTTAAGAGCCCACTCCACTAGGGGTGTTGGCTCATTCTTCCTGAGCTGCGGGCTGGGCGACACCCAACACGTTCGCTAGATTCTATAGTCTGCGTGTAGAGCCGGTAGCTTCCCGTGTGCTCGCTTCCCATAGTCAGTAACATCGGAGTGCCCGTTCTAGTGTTGGCTTGCTGCGCCATTCCCTTCCCCATGGAACGGATACGTGCACTTATTCTGCTCCAGTCGAGTTCCCCTAGGGATAGGCGAACCCTGTCGAGTCCTCCGCAACCCGCGGCAGTCGGATGTGGCGGAGCATCCAACGCCAGGTTTAACCCTTGTATGCATTGGTGGAACTTGTGTTAAGCTGGGTTCCATATGTTGTGACCCCCATGGCAGTCCCATATGTGTATTCTTCCACGGTACAGCTCCCTACGGCGAGCTTGTGTCTTTCCCTCGGCAGAGCCTCCTCTGCCGTCCCAGTATGGTGTTTGACGGGGCCACCCCTGGGACCTCCGTTTGTTGCACTGCCCAAGACCAGTCCATACGTGTATTCTCCACATGGTAACTCCCTCCGGGCATGATGTGGCTTCTGCAGCGGCCCTCTGTGCACGCTTTCCCAGCATTATCAAATGAAGGTCTGCTGAAAGCGGTCTTGCGGAACAGCAGTGTGACTCTCCCTGTGTGAGATACAGACGGGGTCTGAGGGGCTCTTCGCTGGGCGTTGGAAGTGGTAGTAACTGTGGAGTTTTCGACGTACGTCGAACATGACCGACTGAAAGGGAACATCTCGGTTACGTATGGCAACCCTCGTTCCCTGAAGGAGGGAACGGAGACGTACGTCCCGTCGCCACAGTTGCTGTACCATCACTGCAGTCCTGAGCCACTAAGTTCAGCTCCTCAGTGAAAAACAATAGTGCGCTGCTCTCGCTTCCTGTTTATACCCGCGGTACGGGGCGGAGCGCGAGATGCAAATCTTGCACGCCAATGGCCCATTGGCCCGTTCTCCATATCTCGCAGCTGATAGGGGCTCCCTGAAGTGATCCCAATTTGTCGGTTACGTCGGTGACGTACGTCTCCATTCCCTCCTTCAGGGAACGAGGGTTACCATACGTAACCGAGACGTTCTCTTTCTACTGCTAGAAATTCCACAGTTAGTGATTCAATTCCCAGGGAACATGAATGCTGATGAAATGTGTTAGACGGAGTGATCATAAACCTGAATGTAATTGCTTTTTAGTGAGAGTTAAACAAACATTGACATGACAAATCTAGTGTTCGCATGTAGTGGTAAGGCAAACTTTAATATTACTTTAAACAATTATTAAACTGTTTGCGCTACAGTTGTGAATGACACCTCAATCATGCAAGTTGTTGATGAGAAATTTACAATACTTTTCTAAGCAATTTTTACCTGGAAGATGATACAAAAGACAAAAAGAATCCATAGACATACGTTGTAGGAGAGACCCGATCCATATCACAGAGACTTGTGTGAAAGCTCTTAAATGTCACTTTAACCATTGAGTAACACCTAACAACCATCCAGAATACTTTAGAAACCACATAGCAAAAGAGTGCTGCAGGAATGAGTCCTAAAATTCAGAAACAATTAGCCTGTTTGTGCTTCCGGTTCCATTGTCCCATTTTAAGATGTGTTTTTGGTTAAATGCCTGAAATAACGTCTGTGGTTAAAGATAAGATAATTTAATGTTTTATTCTACGACATAAAATACATCAGTAAAAAGTGGCTAAGTTGGACTACAGGGGTTGTTGGGGACATTAAACATCATTATGCCAAACAGTAAAACTTGAAGTCGTGTGACCGTGGTTTAGTTTGTTTATAGCCTACTTCTGGCGATTGTACTTAGGCTGTAAAATTCATAAAAGTTGTTTTCATTTGTGAAGATTATCTTGATAAAAAAAAAACATCAATAAGAATCATAAACGTTTGTTGGTCACAGAGCTTATTTTCTGCAATAATCCAAATGCAATAATCCAAAAGTCAATGGAAAATTCTGTTGGCTTTTTGTTGAGGGAACCAGGGTGATGTTAACCTCCGGCCTAAAAAATGATGTGATCTCTGTAGCACTTTGCTACACACAAAACACCTTAGCAACTGCATAGCAACAGCCTGACAGCTAATGTTTTGTATATGTTTAGTATTATTTATATACTATTATAATATTTATTCATGTTTTAAATTCGTTTTTAATCAGAAAAAGTTGGGACAACGCAAAAAAAAAAGAAAAAGAAGTGATTTCTAAATTTACTTTGACTTGTATTTCATTGCAGACAATATGAACACAAAATATTTCATGTTTTGTCTGGTCAACTTCATGTAATTTGTAAATATGTATCCTTTCCTGTCATTCAGACCTGCAACACATTTTAAAAAAACTTGGGACAGGAGCAATTAGTAATGAGGTAAAATGGTTAAATAATGATGTGATTTGAAACAGGTGATGTCAACAGGTGATTGTAATTATGATTTGGTACAAAAGCAGCATCCAAGAAAGGTCTAATCCTTTAGGAGAAAAGATGGGCAGAGGATCGCCAGTTTTCCAAGAAATACGTGAGAAAATTATTGAAATGTTTAAAAACAATGTTCCTTAAAGAAAGATAGGAAGAGATTTGGATATTTCACATTCAACAGTGCATAACATAATTCAAAGATTCAAGGAATCTGGAGGAATTTCAGTGCGTAAAGGACAAGGGCGCAAGCCTAAGCTGAACAACCGTGATTTCCGATCCCTCAGGCAGCTCTGCATCAAGAATCGTTATTCATCTATAAGCGATATCACCACATGGGCTCAGGACTACTTTGGCAAACCTTTGTCAAGTACCACAATACGTAGTTACATCCACAAATGCCAGTTAAAACTGTACTGTGCCAAAAGGAAGCCCTATGTTAACAGTGTCCAGAAGCGCCGTCGACTTCTCTGGGCTCGGAGGCATCTGGGATGGACATCACACAGTGGAAACGTGTACTGTGGTCAGATGAATCAGTATTTCAGGTATTTTTTGGGAGGAATGGACGCCGTGTGCTCCGGACCAAAGAAGAAAAGGATCATACAGACTGTTACCAATAACAAGTTCAAAAGCCAGGGTCTGTCATGGTATGGGGTTGTGTCAGTGCCCTTGGCAAAGGTAACTTGCACTTCTGTGAAGGCACCATTAATGCTGAAAAATGTTTTTGAAGCGCAAAATGCGACAACGAAGACCCCGTACTGTTGCCCACCTTAAGACTTGTTTGCAGGAAGAATGGGACAAAATTACACCTGAAACACTTCATCACTTGATGTCTTCAGTCCCTAAATGTCTTTTAAGTGTTGTGAAAAGGAATGGCAACATTACAAAGTGGTAAATGCTTTACTGTCCCAACTTTTTTTTAAATGTGTTGCAGGTCTGAATGACCGGAAAGGATGCATATTTACAAATGACATGAAGTTGACCAGACAAAACATGAAATATTTTGTGTTCATATTGTCTGCAATGAAATACAAGTCAAAGTAAATTTAGAAATCACTTCTTCTTTTGTTTTATTTGCGTTTTCCATACTGTCCCAACTTTTTCTGATTTGGGGTTGTATTTTCAACTTTCAAGTTTTTGTAATTTTGTTATGTGCTTTTGTAATTTTTATAAATTTTTTAGTTCTATTTAGCTTAAATGCGTTTATATTTTATATGTTTTAGTTTGACTAATTTTACTGCTTCAATTTCTATTAGATGTCAAGGCAACATTTCTAATTTTGAAAAAACAAGAAAACAATTTTTTGTAGTGATATCAGTCTTGTACAGTCTGGAACGTCTCAGTACAGTCTCAACGCGCTGCAACTTTCGAAAGCACATTCAAATAAAAAAAACCCCTGCAAATTAAGAAAACATCTTCATCAGTTTGGCAACACATGCTGCAAATGCTCACAATGCAACCAAATACAGAAACTGAAAATACTCACGACACAAACTAAATACTATTTGAAATATTATCAAACACAGTGTTTGGTTGCATTGTAAGTATTTGTAGCCTGTTTCTGTATTTGGTTACATTGTGAGTATTCGTAGCGTGTTTCTGTATTTGGTTGCATTGTGAGTATTTGTAGCGTGTTTCTGTATTTGGTTGCATTGTGAGTATTTGTAGCATGTTTCTGTATTTGGTTGCATTGTAAGTATTTGTATCGTGTTTCTGTATTTGGTTGCATTGTGAGTATTTGTAGCGCGTTTCTGTATTTGGTTGCATTGTGAGTATTTGTAGTGCGTTTCTGTATTTGGTTGCATTGTGAGTATTTGTAGCGTGCTTCTGTATTTGGTTACATTGTGAGTATTTGTAGCGCGTTTCTGTAATTGGTTTCATTTTGTGAGTATTTGCAGCGCGTTTCTGTATTTGGTTGCATTGTGAGTATTTGGTTGTATTGTGAGTATTTGCAGTGCATTTCTGTATTCGGTTGCATTGTGAGTATTTGTAGCATGTTTCTGTATTTTGTTGCATTGTGAGTATTTGTAGTGCGTTTCTGTATTTGGTTGCATTGTGAGTATTTGTAGCGCGTTACTGTATTTGGTTACATTGTGAGTATTTGCAGCACGTTTCTGTATTTGTTGCATTGTGAGTATTTGAAGCGCATTTCTGTAATTGGTTTCATTGTGAGTATTTGAAGCGCATTTCTGTAATTGGTTTCATTGTGAGTATTTGAAGCGCATTTCTGTAATTGGTTTCATTGTGAGTATTTGTAGCGCGTTTCTGTATTTGGTTGCATTGTGAGTATTTGCAGCGCGTTTCTGTATTTGGTTGCATTGTGAGTTTTTGTAGCATATTTCTGTATTTGGTTGCATTGTGAGTATTTGTAGCGTGTTTCTGTATTTGGTTGCATTGTGAGTGTTTGCAGCGTATTTCTGCATTCGGTTGCATTGTGAGTATTTGTAGCGTGTTTCTGTATTTAGTTTACATTGTGAATATTTGCAGCACATGTGTTGTCAAACTTATGAAGATGCATTTTGTGCAGTTTTTTCTGTTTGCATGTGTTTTCTCCGGATGTAGTGCATTGAGCTCTCTTTGTCACACTAATTTTCATTTAGGAGAACATACTGTACAACAGACACACGTTTTAATTAAAGTTGAATTTTAATGTACATCGCTTTATATTTGCAGTGTAGCAGTTTGTGTCTGCAAGTACAGAAGACAGGAATACAGATATCATCTCTAAGCGCGACAAGTCTCAAAGTCATCACTGGAGCCGGAGGGCGTTCTGTGCTGAGGTGTTTCATGTTGAGGAGGTTTCTGTGTGGAAATGAGGCCACACGCACAGCTTTTCTCTTGTTTGTATCATACCACATGACGTTTGAGGCTGTGGGCAAAAAATAACATATAAAAACATTTTACACTGAATTAACATGCTCACTGGAGAAAAACGAACTGTCTCAGTAAGTGAGGAAGCGAGTCTCTCTGTGTCTCTCTCACCCTTACCTTTCACTTTCCCTAATAAGAGATGGCCAATTAAAGCCTTTTAGAGCCACAGTCTGATCAATACTCTCCCAGGATCTTCCTAAAGAGAGCGAGCAAAAGAGAGGGTTATATTTATGATCCCATTCCTTCTCAGTCCCCGGAGAGAGAGCAGCTATTGAAAGATTCGTATTGACTTTTCATGCAGGGCTTTCATCTTGTTTTATTGCGTTGTGGCACGATGTAGTTTGGCTGTGGGTGATGAGGGGGTGGAGGGGAATGGATAGGGTGTCGGCCTCAGAGAGAGGAGTCTGGGATCTCTTGTGCTCCGCCGCTGCAGGGAGCTCCATTACGGAGAGAAGGAGACGGCCACAAGAGGGTGGCAATTTGAACAACGCTGCGTAAATTCGAAACACTAGGCTAGCAACCCACAAACTTGTTCCAAGGTGTGTGTGTGTGTGTGTGGACTGGTAATCCCTACGTTATGGGGACAAAATGTCCCCACAAAGATGGCAATATCCGAAATCCTCGTCCTTGTGGGGACATTTTTTGGTCCCCATGAGGAAAACATCTTATAAATCAGACTAAGTGATGTTTTTTGAAAATGTAAAAATGCAGAATGTCTCCTGTGATGGGTAGGTTTAGGGGCAGGGGCAGTGTAGGGGGATAGAATATACGGTATGTACGGTATAAAAACCATTACACCTATGGAAAGTCCCCATAAAACATGAAAACCCAACGTGTGTGTGTGTGTGTTCTTGTGTAACACAGCAAAGGCTGAATGCATGCCAGGTGATTTGGGTTAGAAAATGACTGTCTGTGTTTTTGTGAAAGCACAGATTTAAAGGGATAGTCACCCAAAAATGAAAACTCTGTCATTATATAAAAACTGAGAGTTTTCTGTCCCTCCATTGACAGCTACTCAACTATTACTTTGACACTTCAAAAAGTTCATAAAGAGATTGTTAAACTAATCCTCATGAATTTAGCATACCAAATTTTCTGATAAAACATCACTTTATATAATAAACAGATTGAATTTAGGCTTTTGAACCTCAATGGTTCTTATAAGTCAAGCACACATGCTTGAGCTTCCATTAACTATAACTGACGTGTGCACTGATGAATGTTTATATGTGAATAAAATGAGGGTAAATGATGTAAATGATGACAGAATTTTCATTTATTTTAGTGAACTAACTCTTTAATTAACAACATACTTTGTACCAAAGGAGACCCGTGATACTCTTTAATACTCTCTAAGCAATCTGTTTTTTACCTGTTATATCCAGCCAGCAAAACATTTTCCATTAAATAATTAGATATTTATGAACTACCATTAAAAAGTTTGGGTCAGTGAGATTTGAGGTTGCAGTGAGGTTGCATTTATTTCTTCAAAAATATAAAAAACAGAAATATTATTAAATATATTTTAACTTACTGTTTTCTATTTTAATATATAATTTATTCCTGTGATCATTTATTCCAAATCATTATAATATGCTGATTTGGTGCTCAAGACACATTTCTTCTTATTATCAATGTAAACTGTTAAAAACAGTTGTACTGTTTTTGTGGAAATCGTGAAAAACATTATTTTCTTTGAATGTTTTTTTAATTCCATTCTTTCAAACATTTAAAAAAAAAAGCTGACCCCAAACTTTGGAACTGTAGTGCATGTTGCTTGCTAAAATATACTATTATAATATATAAGTATTTTTACAGCTAAATTTGAATGACTGTCAATGGAAAATATTTTGCCCACAGAATGATGTAGTTACAGTATCTGCCAGCAGGGGCTAACTGGATCATGTTAACCAGCTAAACCTGGCAGGATATTGTAAATAAGTTAACTAAATAGGCTCTTTGTTAATATTGTGATCTCCACTTTTGTTCAGAGCAAATAACGAGAATTTGGCCATATGAGTATCTATTAAGTATATGCATCATAACTGTTTAACCAGATTGTCATAACATGCACTCACCTAAAGGATTATTAGGAACACCTGTTCAATTTCTCATTAATGCAATTATCAATGCAGTTGCTTCAATGCATTTAGGGGTGTGGTCCTGATCAAGACAATCTCCTGAACTCCAAACTGAATGTCAGAATGGGAAAGAAAGGTGATTTAAGCAATTTTGAGCGTGGCATGGTTGTTGGTGTCAGACGGGCCGGTCTGAGTATTTTACAATCTGCTCAGTTACTGGGATTTTCACGCACAACCATTTCTAGGGTTTACAAAGAATGGTGTGGAAAGGGAAAAACATCCAGTATGCAGCAGTCCTATGGGCGAAAATGCCTTGTTGATGCTAGAGGTCAGAGGAGAATGGGCCGACTGATTCAAGCTGATAGAAGAGCAACTTTGACTGAAATAACCACTCGTTACAACCGAGGTATGCAGCAAAGCATTTGTGAAGCCACAACACGCACAACCTTGAGGCGGATGGGCTACAACAGCAGAAGACCCCACCGGGTACCACTCATCTCCACTACAAATAGGAAAAAGAGGCTACAATTTTCACAAGCTCACCAAAATTGGACAGTTGAAGACTGGAAAAATGTTGCCTGGTCTGATGAGTCTCGATTTCTGTTGAGACATTCAGATGGTAGAGTCAGAATTTGGTGTAAACAGAATGAGAACATGGATCCATCATGCCTTGTTACCACTGTGCAAGCTGCTGGTGGTGGTGTAATGGTGTGGGGGATGTTTTCTTGGCACACTTTAGGCCCCTTAGTGCCAATTGGGCATTGTTTAAATGCCACGGCCTACCTGAGCATTGTTTCTGACCATGTCCATCCCTTTATGACCACCATGTACCCATCCTCTGATGGCTACTTCCAGCAGGATAATGCACCATGTCACAAAGCTCGAATAATTTCAAATTGGTTTCTTGAACATGACAATGAGTTCACTGTACTAAAATGGCCCCCACAGTCACCAGATCTCAACCCAATAGAGCATCTTTGGGATGTGGTGGAACGGGAGCTGCGTGCCCTGGATGTGCATCCCACAAATCTCCATCAACTGCAAGATGCTATCCTATCAATATGGGCCAACATTTCTAAAGAATGCTTTCAGCACCTTGTTGAATAAATGCCACGTAGAATTAAGGCAGTTCTGAAGGCGAAAGGGGGTCAAACACAGTATTAGTATGGTGTTCCTAATAACCTTTAGTATTTTAGTCAATATTTTGTAAGATGCCAAATGACTGTATTAATCTGAAATCATTTTTATTCAGAATCCACAGTAAATTTGTATTTATAATTGCACATCTAGAAAAGCAATCCTGGACATTGGGAGATTATTTGGGAAATGTCTAGCACACATTTTGGAAGAAAGAGGAGAGGGGTTTTTTTTCAAGCATGAAAAGAAAAGTAAACAATTTACAGATTTACAGAAATCAAATAAACATTAAGAATATATGTACTTTTCATGAAGCATAAAGACATTTTTAGAATAAGTCTTAAACAGTAGTCCCCCCTAAAACCAAAATGCTGTCATCATTTTCTCAACCTCGTGTCATTCCAAATCTGTATGACTTTCTTTCTTCTGTGAAACACATAGATATTTAGAAGTTTTTTTTTTTGTCTATACAATGAAAGTCAGTGGAATCCAATGTTGGAGTCCAGTGTTGCCCCAGTGTTTTCCATCTTATTTATAAGAAAGAACATCATACAGGTTTGGAAAGTAAATGTTGATAGAATTTTCACTTTTGGTTGAACTATCCCTTCAAACAGAAAATGGAGTTTATTTTAAAAATGATGCACTTGTAAACATGACCAATGTAAGCGAAAGAGAAAAAGCTGATGCATTAAGAGCTGGGGGATGAAAACTTTTGAACAGGATGAAGATGTCCAAATTTGTCTTATTTTGTTTAAATATCTTTTTTTTTTTTTTTTTTCATTTAGTACTGCCCCTCGGAAGCAACAGAACAAACTTTTTTTTATGTTTCCTGGAAGACAAATTAGGTACAATTTATCAACCCCCGGCTCTTAATGCATCGTGTTAACTTCTGAAGCATCAGTGAATGTTTGAACCTTTTTTTAATAGTTGTGTTTGAGTCCCTCAATTGTCCTCAGTGTGAGAAGATGGATCTCAAAATCATACAGTCACTGCTGGAAAGGGTTCAAATGTAAAAGATGCTGGAAAACTGAAGAATTTTTCAGGACTTGGAGGATTTTCCTGGGCAGTTTAACAGCAAACATCTTTTATTTAAAATATCTTATTAGGGACATTGCTAAATAATAAATAACAAGCATTTTGTATGATCCCTTTTATTTTGTTAAAATTATTCACATTTTCACAGATTCACAGAGGTGTGTAAACTTTTGAGCAATACTGTACATATGTCTCAATTAAATAAGGAAGAAGAAAGAGTGAAAATCACAATGCATCATTGTGGGTTGCACTGAGAGAAGGTTAAAGAATGATTAGACGGATAGAAGTCCCGTAGCAGTTGTCTGAGGAGCGCAGAAGTCCCAAGTGTGAAATGCGCACTAGCTGATCAATATTCCTGTCAGGCTACATTAATCTCCATATAGAATGTCACCTTAATGCCAGAGATACACAGTGGTTTCTACTGCTGGATGCCTGTTAAAAGTGTGGATCAGAGCCAGTGTTTAACTGATGCTTTGCCTGCATTGCCAAACTCAGGGCGGTTTTGAGCCAGCGTTTCACTATATATGCTACGTTTTAGAATGGAAATTCAAAAGAATTTTCAAGTTTAAAGTTCTTCTGTTTGTATTGGATTTTTAGTTTGTATTTATCTTCATGAATTGTTGGAGAAACATTTAAGTCTTTGATTGATAGTCTATTGAGCTATGAAAGATCAATAAAACTTTCCACAGGTTAACTATAAGCTGCCAGTTTTCATATATATATAGTAAAAATCCTTGACTTTCCTTGACTATTCCCATAATATACATAAGGCCTATCTAACTTTTGCATCCTACAAGACATCCAAAGTAAGCTCAGTGCTTTATCAAAGGGACATGCACTTCGAGGCCTGTTGAGCCTCCTGTGAATTAGCATGCAGCAAACAGGCCTTCAGTTGTCATAGGAACTGCATTCAAGAGGTTAACTGCAGTCATTACTGTAGATCTACTCAAAATCACGGACAGTGTTGAGCAGAGTTTCATAGATTTTAGTGGAACCCAAACTGTTGAGCTTCATTCAGGCATAACATTATGAAGGTGAAGTGAAAAACCCTGATTATCTCTTCATCACGGCACCAGTTAATGGGTGGGATATATTAAGCAGCAAGTCAACATTTTGTCCTCAAAGTTGATGTGTTAGAAGCAGGAAAAATGGACAAGCGTAAGGATTTGAGCGAGTTTGACAAGGGCCAAATTGTGATGACTAGACGACTGGGGCAGAACGTCTCCAAAACTGCAGCTCTTGTGGGTTGTTCCCGGTCTATCTATCAAAAGTGGTTCAAGGAAGGAACAGTGGTGAACCGGTGACAGGGTCATGGGCGGCCAAGGCTCATTAATGCATGTGGGGAGCGAAGGCTGGTCCATGTGGTCCGATTAAACAGATGAGCTACTGTAGCTCAAATTGCTCAAGTTGTTAATGCTGGTTCTGATAAAAAGGTGTCAGAATACACATTGCATAAGAGTTTGTTGCGTATGGGGCTGCATAGCCACAGACCAGTCAGGCTACCCATGCTGATCCATGTCCACCACCGAAAGCGCCAACAGTGGGCTCGTGACCCTGGACCATGGAGCAATGGAAGAAGGTGGCCTGGTCTGATAAATCACGCTTTCTTTTACATCACGTGGATGGCTGAGTGCATGTGCGTCACTTACCTGGGGAACACATGGCACCAGGATGCACTATGGGAAGAAGGCAAGTCTGCGGAGGTAGTGTGATGCTTTGGGGAATATTCTGCTGGGAAACCTTGGGTCCTGCCATCCATGTGGATGTTACTTTGACACGTACCACCTGCCTAAGCATTGTTGCAAACTATGTAAACGGTATTCCCTGGTGGCTGTGGCCTCTTTCAGCAGGATAAAAGTGGCGCCCTGCCACAAAACAAAAATCAATTCAGGAAGGGTTTGAGGAGCACAACAATGAGTTTGAGGTATTGACTTGGCCTCCAAATTCCACATATCTCAATCCAATCAAGCATCTGTGGGATCTGCTGAACAAACAAGTCCAGGCTTAAAGGATCTGCTGCTAACATCTTGGTGCCACAGCACACCTTCAGGGGTCTAGTGGAGTCCATGCCTCAACGGGTCAGGGCTGTTTTGGCAGCAAACACGACCAACACAATATTAGGAAGGTGGTCATAATGCTATGCCTGATCGGTGTATAGAAGACACTCTGTGCTGCTAACAAAACTTAATATGTTCACGTAAATATTGTTTATGGATGCTTATGCATGCAGGGCCAAACAGAAAGAACTCTGACTTTTGTTATTGCGTGTCGGTGACAGTTAAACAACAGATCCACAAACCTTTGCAGTGGCTGCTATGAATAAACACACAAAGGGGATCTGAAAGAAGTGCTGCGATGATTCTGTGGGAAAGTGCAATTAAATTGAGAAAAACACACTGGGTCGCTCGTTGCCTCTGTCTAAAGATTAGTGTTCTGCCTTAATCAACTGTGGATGAATATAGATTTTTTAAGGGGCTTATTTACCTTTTTATATGGAGACTTTCTCTTTTTCTTCAGTGTGTTAGATGTATTCTTGTACCCCAGTGGGAAATGGGAAAGAATGTTTTGGATGCATTCCAGCTGAAATCCCCTCTTGATTAGATTTAATAAGCTTATGGGCCAATCGTAATATGTTTGAAATGATATTGAGGAAGCCTTTCAGAAACCTCTCTTAATACTACAAAAGGACAATAAAATTGGTGCTTAGAGACACAATTTATAAACATAATGTCGAGTTAATGGATATGTAAAATTAGTTTACAATCCGGTGTAAAGAAATCAGGGTGCACTCCAAGGGGACCAGTTTTGCTTTGCTCAATTTACTTAATTAAAATGAACTAATGTGAGTATTTTGTAACAACTTTACATTGTGTGCAATCCATTTAAACTTGTAAAACAGAAACTTACTTAATCCATTTGCACTACATAAATAATTTACCTTGGTGTTGCTGTAGCATTGATGAAAAGAGACTGGGTGTTTCTACTTTAAGCATGGGACAAGATAAGGAGAGTAAAAGTTGAAATTAAGTATTATTTTCAAGTATAATGTTATGTAATTTTAGAAGTGGTTAGAATATAAAACATTCTTTATTGCGCTATATTACTCAGAAAGCAATTGCTGTGCAAATACTAATGTAGTGACCTGCAGTATGGTCGCACCAGGCATTAGTAAGTTCTTTAAATTTGAACATAAAGTCCACACTAGAGGCTTACACACTGTAAACCCTAACGCTCAAAATAATTAATTGGTTTGAGTAGAGCCAACTCAAATTCAATAAATTAGTTCAATCAAATAAACTTTTATGAGTATTTAGAACTTTCTTTTTCATTTGAGTTTACAAAACTGACACATTTTAAGTAATCTGAATTGTTTCATTGTTTTGAGTTTTATGAACTTGTTTCTTTTAATTTAGACAAACTTAAATATAACTGAAACTGGACTGTAAAAAAGAGGGAAAGGGGACAGTAAATACCAAGGTTTTAAATGCAAGATTAATGTTAAGGTGGAATTTAGTCATGTTTAATGTTTTGCTATGTTAGTTTAGAAGAGTTTCTGTTGTGTTGGGATTTTTGGGGAGGATTACCATCACGGTGACCAGTGGAGCTTGAGCTTAGTTTGATAACAGATATACGTGACCCTGGACCACAAAAATGTTTTGAAATTGAGATTTATACATCATCTGAAAGCTAAATAAGTTTTCCATTAATATTGTTTGTTAGGATAGGACAATATTATAGCTGAAATACAACTATTTGAAAATCTGGAATCTGAGGGTGCAAAAAAATCTAAATATTGAGAAAATCACCTTTAAAGTTGTCAAAATGAAGCCCTCATCACTGCATATTACTACTAATACAATTTGTATATATTTACTGTAGGAAATTTACAAAATGTCTTCTTTACAAATACATCTTCTTGATCTTTACTTAATATCCTAATGATTTTTGGCATAAAAGAAAAATCGATAATTTTGACCCATACAACGCATTGTTGGCTATTGCCACAAATGCTACTATGACAGTTTTTTTGGTCCAGGGTTATGTTAAATGTTCTATATTGCTGTACTCATTCAGCAAGTGCTATTCTATGCTAAAGCTATCAAAGCATTGTGTTAACAATCAGCAAGGTAGCATTTATTGAATTAGCTAGTTAAAGCTAGCCAAGTTAAATTTCTTAACTTTATGTAACCTATTGCCTCAATTTTTTTTTTTGAGTTTTGCCAACTTATTCGGGCTTACAGTGTAGCTAGTTTGTAACTACTCTGTACTTTATTCGGTTGCACCATTTGTTCTTAAGACAAAACGTAGCTGTATGTCATAAGCTCTCCATGAAGTAATGCATAGTTGCATAATATGATGTTTACCCTCAATGACCTAACAGCGGCCATCAAATACATGAGCAGAAATTGTTTAAATACTGAGCTTTATCCTTCATTCTAACTTATTTTGCCTCATGTAACTAAGAGTAAAAATACGTTTCCATTAAATATGGTACTACTTAATTATGAATAACATAATAGGTGTTTTTATATGTAAATTATTACATGGAGCGATGCACGCAGAAACACGCTGTTTAGGACGAGTTTGTGTTGAGGAGCCGCTAACAAAGTAATCTATTCACATAATGTTCTCTTTCTTAAAATGTAGACGAGTGTAAATGTCAGCATTCAGGAAAAACAAGAGCTTATTGACGCAGTTCAGTCAGTCTGTTTAAGTTTAACTCTAATTTTATTGTAATTGTAACTTACGCAGGGTAACACTGGGTTGTTCTTCCCAGCAGCATACATTACAAATGGCAGAAAAAGTTACATCTGGCATTCTAGTGTGCTGTTGCTATCTAATAATAACTGCAAGATTTTGTTGAGTTGCTTTGACGTATGTTTGTATTTCATTCTAATAAAATATTTAGGTTTCTGCTTTGTCAGGTAGGTAAGTTGAATTTAAAGTTAAGAAAATCCATTTTCAATGTATGGAAATACTGCCAACGAATTGTTTGAATTCAGTTTCCCATAAAAAAATTAACCTTATGTATTGTTTAGTTGTGATTTGCATTTGATGGTGGTTATTGTGAGTGCTTTTGAATGTGCTTTAAATGATGAACAAATCCTGCACATCAGCTTGTTGTACAGTAGCTTGTTCAGAAGACCTACAGTATCACAAGTTATTAGGCCAACAAGGCTCTTAGTTAAATAAGGAGCAAACTATCATGTTAATCAAATAGCACTCTATATTTAAGTCTGTTATTGGTGAAGGTCAGGAATTGAAGAGATGGGTTGGTTGATGTTTTTTCCACTAGAAGGGTTTTCATTCTGTTCTTCAGTTGTTGTTGTTGGTCGGACATTCTGTAACATAAGAGTAGGGATGAAGCTGAGTGAGAATCCAAATGCAGTACAAACTATTTCAGAACAGAAACAGAAAACCCAAGAACACGAGTATCCACAAACAGGCAGGAGCGTAACAACAGGAACACACATACAGGAGCAACGACCGACAAACAACAACTGAAGCACTGGGGTATATATAGCTAGTACACAAAGGGAAACAAGGTTAACAAGATAACAAGGGGGAGTGGCTAATTGGGGAGAACTAATTATGAAAAACTACAAAGAGCTACAAAACATGGCACAAGACAGGAAATAACACAAGTCCTCACACAAGACAGGGGAACACAGGCTAGGATCATGACATAAACAAATTGTGTTACAAATTTAATGTTGATATCTCAAAAATAAGATTTTGTTTGGGTGCAGTATCAAAAGGTTCCACTAGATGAAATCTGTCTTTTTGACTCCGAGGAGAACAAGTGTGACACTTTTAGCTTTTAAAATACATTTAAATTACATTTAACCTTTCCAAATTTTGTCCATGATTTGTGTGTTTGTGTGTAGAGAGTCTTGGGGACCTCACCGTGAGGACCTAAATTGAGTTCCCCAAGTGGAGACAACCTTATAAATCATACAGAATGAGTGTTCTTTTTTTTGTTTTTTTTTGAAAATGTAAAAAAAGTTTTGTGTGATGGGTAGGTTTAGGTGTAGGGTTAGTGTAAGGGTGTAGAATATACAGTTTGTACAGTATGAAAACCATTACGTTAATGGAGAGTCCCCACAAAGATAGTGAATCAGATGTGTTTGTGTTCACATAGCAAGTGCCAAATCCTTGACCAAGTTTTGTACCATTCCGATGAGGTTACCGACATTTTTTTTTTTACTGAAGAATATCAGAGGGTTAAACTGAGATGGCAGAAGTCACTCATTTTTATATGCTCATCACTCATTTGCTCGAAATGCATATTAGTTCCACACAGCAAAAAAGCATGGTGATCATAGCTGCAGTTGAAAAGTTGGGATTTGAACCTGGATCCCCTTTCACACTAAATTAAAGCTGTACCCCTAGACTAACACATTTTATATAATCAACTCTTAAAAACTTTTTTTTCCTCTGTTTTCCCCTTTGGCCATCTCTTATTTCTTAGGACTGTGACTGGTGCCCCTTCATAAAGCAGTGCATGATGCCTCTGAGAATAAGCACTTAATTCATCAGCACTATCAGGATTCTTCCTGCACCACTGCTATTCCAACAGATTCCTAAAGTGACCAGGTCATGGTGTCTGTCTTCAGAATGTAAACTCTATAAGCTGTTAAGCTAGATAACCTTTCTTAATGGTTACAAACCCTTTTTTTACAAACCCTTTTTTATGGCCAAAAAATTCTGTAGAAATTATTGTAAACCTCTCCCCGCAAAGGAACACTTGGTAATGGATTTGGTTTTTAAAAGGTTTGATAGTATTTCTACGGAAATGGAACATGCTTGATGTTCAACCCTTGATGTCATGACACCCTGGGCAAGCAATTTTCCTTTACTCAGTAGTTTTCAGGAAACCTCTTTAGAAAGGCCGTAAATAGTTTAATCACAGTTTATGACTCTGAGTCAGAGTTATTTTTGGTTAAGCAGCAAACTAGAACTTTTTACCTCCTCATATTTAATGTTGTACGTTTTCTAATTTTTATTTATTCAATTGATTTTCTCAGACATTCGCTCTCACTAACATCTTAATATCTTTTAGGACAGACTATGTGGATTACAAGCCTTAAACATCAAACTACAGGGCGTATATTTGATTAATAGGTGGTTCATCTACACGGTTCTTATAAACTAGTTAGAGGCTTCCCTTTTATTTGGGCCTGGCGAGCTGATCCATGGCTAATGTGCAGCAATCCAGTGGCATGTATCATTGCGAGCCCAGGGAAAGATGTTAGCTGGGGACTTATTTGAGTAGAAGGCTGACAGCATGGCGCGAAAGATCGAGAGTTTGGGAATAAACTTAGCCATATCATTAGGCAAAAAAGTTCATCAGAAGTTACACTTGGAATTTAGAAAATAATGTCTGCAGAAGTGGAAGTATGCGCAGCGAATCCACAAAATGTCAACTCTTCTCTGCTCTCAGTTTTTTTAATCGATGTAGATGTGAAGTTTCTCAGGCTGTTACTTAATATTCAGTTGTGAATGCAACCAAACAAATGTAATCATTCATGTGAGCAAAATCAAGAGTTCATATTTAATGTGTAATGTTTGAAGGATTGCATACACTGTTACCGGCAGTTTCTGGCAGGTACTGACTCTCCTATAATTGTTATTTTGATGTCTGAGATTAAATATTAATTTTAATCTCTGCTTGGAAACATTGGAAAAGATGATTTAAATAAGAAAAACTATTGAGAATTGATGTAGCATAGAAGTTTAGGTATATGTTTTAATGGATTTATCCTTAAGATCTTATCAAATGATGTTGCCTGTCATTCATTTAAATTAAATTTAAATTATCGCCTTGAACCAGAGGTGGACAGAAGTATTTTTACTTTCTACTCAAGTACATATTTCATTATATGTACTTTATCTCTGTTTTTCTTTGGAAACTTTTACTTCACTACATTCCAAAAAATAATTTCGTACTTTTTACTGCACTATGTTTCATAAATAAAAGTTTTTTTTTTTTTTTTGTTTTTTTTTTTTTTCTACTTAATTACATTAAAAATGTTGTACTTTCTTACTTGTACTCAAGTAAAATTTTGAATTACTTTTACTTGAGTGAAAATATACAGTACTACATTTTTAATGTAATAAAGAATTAAATGATATTCAATATGAAACGTAGTGCAGTAAAAATTACAATATTATGTTTTGGAATGTTGTGAAGTAAAAGTTTTCCAAAGAAAATCACTGATAAAGTACATATACTTGAAAAATAAAAGTACTTTGAAAGTTAAAATACTTCACTACTGTCCGCCTTTGCCTTGAACTTGTTTCATTTTTTAGAATTATTGTCTTTTACTACTTCTTTTTGAGTTCATTTGGTAAACTTTCTATCAGTGAATTGCAACTTTTTGAGCATTAGACCACTTTTTTTTTTATTTAGCTTAATAAGGCTTCCAAAATTCATAGCGTTACACATACGATGGTGCCACTTCTGTGGGTCACCAAAGACAACGTGCTGATGTGTTTATTTCTTCTTACCGTGAACATTTTCATCCTGCTTCGTTGGTTCAGCAGTGCCTGGAGACCTGACATCAATTTCAGCCTGTCTTCCGATATGCAGCTGAGAAATGTTTACTTCTGGATAGCTGGGACCTCTATGCCATGAAGGTTGTGTGCTGTATGGTATCTCTTCTCCACTGCATCTGGACTTTCACCTGCTGTTGTTTGTATTCAAGGGTGAGTGTGTCATTTCGGCTCATCTTTCACTCTTCTCGCAATCTTGTTACTTAAAGCTGAGGGGGTCAAAGTTTCATACAGAATCGTCATGAGCTGACCACTGCCAAAGCCTCTGAGAATTTGGATGTATTACGTTAGCCCTCAAGGGTGCTTTCTATTTATTCCATTTGTCAATTTCTATAGAGATGGAGGAAGAAGGTAGAGGAGATTTTTTCAAGCACTGTGAAAATGAGATTGTGTCTCAAGTCTTCATGATTTTCGGTATGATTTTTTTCTGAAACCAAAGAAACCGCTTAAAGGAGAAAACTGCCATGTAGATATGAGGAATTTATATATGTGATTGTACATTCTTGAAGGGGTAGTCCACCAAAAAATGAAAATTCTGTCATCGTCATATCGTTCCAAACCCATAAGACTTTGCTTAGGGATAGTTCACCCAAAAATGATAATTCTGTCATCATTTACTCACCCTCAAGTTGTTCCAAACCTGTATGAGCTCCTTTCTTCTGCTGATCACAAAAGAAGATATTTTAAAGAATGTTGGTAATCAAACAGTTGACGGTAGCCATTGAAAAAAATTCTATGGTTACCAACATTCTTTAAAATATATTTGTTTGTGTTCAGCAGAAGAAAGAAACTCATACAGGTTTGGAAAAACTTGAGGGTGAGTAAATGATGACAGAATTTTCTTTTTTGGGTGCACTACCCTTTAATATTCAAAGAAAAGAAAAAAAAGTCCAACTATTCCGTAATCGAGAGGTTTAATTCAAGGTAGGTTTCATTCAAAATATAAAAAAATCTAGTTTGTGTTTATTATTAACCAAAATCGTATGGGTTTAGAAAGTGAGTAATTTATGATAAAATTTTAATTTTTGTGTGAACTATTCCTTTAATGGATTTTGATGCAAAAAAATACTATTTTCTGGTATAAACACAATTGGTTAGAGTGCTAAATTACATGTATGCAAAAGCACAAGAGGGAAATGCATTAGAAAGTAATTTCTTGCACCATCTTGCATCATTTACTGAAGTGTAGAAGGAAAACCTTCTCAATCTCTTGTTACTTTTTGGGACTGTGTTCAGTTTAACTGCAATGAGCTGCTTCAGTACCTCAGTTCAGACTTACAGAGAAAGAAAGAGAGAGTCTCCAAGGTGATTATAATAGTTAAAGGTTAATTTGAGTGTTGGAGCCCCAGGGCAGAACTCTGAATAGAGCAGTATGGACTCAGACACAGAACCCCGAGCCGATTTAATTACAGAGAACAAGCTCCACTCACACGGTGGAAAAGGGCACTCACAAAATGATGCCCTCTCAAGTGGAGCGTACTGAAAGGTGATGGTCTCAAAGATGACGCTCAGAAGTGTTGAGGGAGACAAAACCTTGAGAGCCAGCTGTTCTTAAACATCCCATCTGCTCTGCAGGGGTGTGATCAAGATGTGTGGCCTACAGTGGCCCTGGACGCCTCTAAATTCCAAACCATTATTGCACGTCTCCCAAGTCAGAAGTAAGACCTTCATTGATGTGGCATAATCAATTTGTCAACTCTGTTGAAAACATGGCATGAAGAATTAAAGCAGTTCTAAAGGCAAAAGGGAATCCAACGGGTACTAGCAATGTGTATCTAATAAATTGGCTGGTGAGTGTAAATGTCTTTACTGTTACTTCTGATCAGTTAATACATCTTTGCCGAATTAAAAAATTAATTTCTTAATTAAACCGACGAACGCGCTCGCACATTCTGCTGGATTTTTCCTCATGACAGTGTAAAACCACTTAAAATACTACGTAATTTTTGGCCTCACAGACATGAAAGAAATGTCTTTACAAAGCTTAAAGTGTCTACTTTTATTTATGTACACTCAAAATAAAAACGAAATGTTGTGCTTTTCGCTGAATAAAGAAAACAAACAGGAAAAGCATTCTCTCGTCTGTCTCCCCTACATTTTTTTTTTCCTTCGTTATGTTGTGTTGTAAATAAATGCAAACAATTCAAAAAGCCAATTTCTTCATATTCTTTGTTCTAGTTCCCTTACAGTCATTTAGCTGATAGGGCCATCAAGGCAGTGTCTTTGTCTTTCAAGGTGTGAAAAACATCAATATTCATGATGATTCACGCCCTCCCTGCGTAAGCCTTCCTGACACATTTTTTTTTTTTAACAAATTTTAAATCATCATATTGTTTTATGTGAATGAGTGGCCAGAGTGATTTTTACATCGTCTTGAAGCAAAAATTACAGCCTACGTGACCCAGTTTTCAAAAGTCTTATGAACAAATATTCAGTATGAGTTTTATGGTCTTATTTATACAGTGACTTCCTTTTTCTTTCCACAAACCCTGCATAAACATCTCAGAACTACAAACTTTTACATACATGCTGCTAACATATTATTGTAGCAGAGTTTGTGCTGAATACAATGTAATCAGACTTTAGCCATGAAAGTGTTACTAGTAACAGAATAAGCTCAAATGTCAGGCCACGTCAAAACACCTCCAGGGCCCAGTAAACAGCTCAGGGCTCAAAAGGTTAAATTAACTTAAGAAATCGTACAAGTTACTGTCCAAAAAAGTAATAGAAAAAGGTGTTAAAATATTGTCTCATCTCACAGAGACGAATACGCATACAGACGACAACGTTGTCAAAACTTCTTTCACACAGATCTGCGGAAATGACTAAAAATGCTGTATTATGCTGCCAGGCCAGTAGTTGGCGATGTCACTTTGTAAAGAAGCACTACACGCCTATAGACTGTAATAGGCATGCACATGATGTCACCGTTTTCACAAATTCACGTTTTTGGTGTTTACATGGGGGAAGATAACTTTTCAAACAACACGTTCTCACACCCAACGCGAACATATTTACACTTGGTCAGGACTCTTCAGCATCACTTTTTTGTGCACAAGGTACCCCTTTAGTGCCATTTTTCGATTTGCATGGTACTCCATTGCTTTCAATGAGAAACCTTTGGCATCATAGACACACGAGTTGGGCATTGGAATGTTATCATCATGATGACAATATATAGGCCTATTGGGTTATAATTTTGTCATCATGACATGTTGAAGTGTGATTCTCAATTTAATCAGCCAGCATAATTTTATTTACATGTATTTAATTATTTTTATTTACACTATTTAGACACTTTTGAACACGTAACCCAACCCCACCCCACCCCTAAACCTACCCATTTGGGTAATATATAATATAAAACACTGGATTTGACATGCAGATACACAATATATTCAAAAAGTACAAATATTCCAAGTGTTCTGAGGCCAAACGATTGATTTGTGTGAAGAAAAGACCCTAAAGCGATCACCGTCTCCATCCGCCGTACATACAATGCACAAATTCAAAAACTGCTGCCTGAAGAATCGTTACGTCAGCTTTCAGAGTGAAATTGCATTGGCTCTCATATGTCTAGTGACCAATTGTGCCACGTGAGTCCTGAAATGTGAAGCCAAAGTGTCTCGATCACCCCCAGGTGGCTGGATGCAGTCTATGTAATAAACCCTGCCATCTCCATGTAATGTAATGGACGTGAGACAAACTAAACAATCAAATTACACTTCAAAAATGTTTTTCCCAAAGATGGTTTCTGACAATTTAGGCAGTTTTTATCACGGTGATGTTGGTTCAAGTGTTCGTTTTTTAAATAAGCTTGGTTTTAGTTAGTTATTTGATGCTATAAAAACGGGGTTGTGACGTTATGATTGACAGCTGAGCTGAGTAGTCACTGAGGCACCAACGGACATTTTTGTGAACTTCGGGAGGAGATTGGAGCTTTAACTTTAATTTCTACATTTCCATAACTGTTTATTTCACAAAAGGTTGTTGATTAGGCGGGAGTGTGGGCATGACCTTGATATCGTGGCTCCACTTCGTGCTCACTACTGCGCAGACTCGAGCTCTAAGTTGCTACTGCGCAGATTAGTTTGCAATAAATACCTGTGACTGTACTTTTATTTGCCTGTTATGTGTTTTAAATTGTTTAGAAGTGGGTAGGTTTAGGGTATTATAAATATTTATAAAATCCTGTCTACTTTTACAAATGCAAAGAATTATACGTCTTGATCTGCCGAATAAGGCAAACAACTGAAAGAAATGGAGAACCCGGCACATCAAAAAATTACACTAAAGGAGTAACCTGTGCGTTAAAAAATGACGCAGAGGGGTCCTGACCAAGCGTCAATATGTGACGAGTTGGCTGTGAGAACGTGTTGTTTCAAAAACTTGCACGTTGAAACCCATTTTCAAAAGCTTGCATTTAAACATTGTGTAATGTATATTATTGTATTAAATTAAATTATATATTAAAATATTATAGAACATTTTATATAATACAAATATTACATATATACGACCAACCATGTGCCAGACATGTTTGTTTGCATTACACTTCACTGCAATGTGGGTGCACTGCAAGTGCAGATTTTACTTTTACAGTGTGGATTTTTCTTTTCCTTTTGTTTTTGGTGTCTGGTTGAATAATATGTAACTCACCTGTAAGCAAACTCACTACTTGTGTCTGTGTCATCCTTTTCTCTCTCTCACACACACTCTCAGTCTCTTTCACACACTGTCACATGGTCTCCATCTCTTCACACATTTTCTCTCTTTCACTCTCTGTGCCTTTACCTGAGGGCCTTCAGTCCAGCAGGAGTAACTTAATCTTGTCGGGTGCGTCTGGGTCAAGTGTCTAATCTGGTCTCGGATGAAAAGCAAACTGAAATCGTTGGCGCAAGCACACAGGTCCAGACTGGTGGAATTGGTTTCTTTTGCATTTTCAAGTGTGTCATTTATATTTCATTGGAGGGGAAGGACAAGGCATTAAATTGATGTGGCTGGGTAGAGGATGCTGGGGAAAGGATTGACCACCCGACGGGCCCGGCTCAGTGTAATCAGGGTCAAACATACAATGTAGAACATGGTCCGGAACATCACTGCTCATTACACTGACGTGAGCAGAGTTGCATCCGCGCAGGGAGAAGTGTCTAGTGCCGTAGGGGTGTAAAGACTAGAAAGAACATTTCTCTTTTGGCTCCTGTTCCCAGAGTGATTTAAGCTTTAAGTTAGCAGTGAGGCTGAGGGCATTGTTGTTGCAGGTATGTGCTTGAAGGACAGGGCCAGTGGTTATGATTATAATATTTTCGCTGCGTTTCTTAATTATTTTTTTAGAGAAGAGATAATAAAGTCAGAGTTGACTGTGTGCTATAACGAAATGTCACTTGAGCCACGTGCAAATACATAGAGATATACATTCAATTTAAATTTCAACTCATTCACCTCTGTTTCTTTATTTCTCTCTCACTCTCTTGAAGGAATAGTAACATGGCATACCTGTCATTTTGTTTAAATGCATGTAATTCATCTTATGAATATTGTCGTGCTTTTGCTTTTGATCAATGCATATGGAAACGCGGGTGGAATGAGCCACGACAAGGAGATTCTTTCACAAGCTTTACTGAACTTCTTCGGATACAGATGTAAGTAACAGTTCACAGCGCACTCACCAACAGTGTGGCATTCATTAACACAGACTTTATAACAATCGATACAGCTGATAGGCGCTCTTGCTCCGGCACAGAACGGCAGTTTTCCCGACGTGCGATGAGCATACGAGCTACCTCTGAAATCAACAACTAACGTAGTTCCGTAACGTCATGCTCTATACTAAATGGTGCGTAATGAGCAACCAATAAGCGACAAGAACAATAGAGATAGCTAAAGGACTTAAAGGGCCAGGTCACTACACTATCCCCCCTTTTTTAGCAGTACTGAGTCCCTTCAGTACAAATAACTCAGTAACAGTAACCAAAGCAGCAACTAGAAAATTTAACATGTAATAATGAACAGTAAGCACCCCCACTTGCTACTTGCTTCTAGTCCTCAAAAGCATTAACTCTGAAGTAAAAGTCCATACTACTTGCACTTAACTAAAACCTGGGACAGTCATTTTCTCTTTTAACAATTGTATCTTGCGGGCTTCCGAATTTCTCTTCCTTTGTGTGTTCTCTGTATTGTCTCTTCTTGCGCTTGTTCGGACATCAGTCTAAGTTCTCTTTCTTTTTGCCTACGTCGCCGAGCCGCTGGCTGCCGTTTTCCTCCTTTGACCTGGTCCTCCTCAAGCTCAGGGTCAGAAGAGATGGATTCTGTTGCACTACTACACTGGGTTGCAAGCTGTTTCGGGTCAAGGGTTCTTGAAGGATAGGATTTTCTGTGGTACCATTGCTCTTTTGCAGGATCTGGCTCCTTTGGCGCTTAACCCATGCTGGAATCACCTCACTGTCATAAGGTTTGAGACGATCATGATGCATGATTCTCTTGCACCTTAACCCATGAACCTCATAAAGTACAGGACCACAACAGGCAGATATCACAAAGGGTCCTTTCCAAGGTGCTTGGAGTTTTGGGCTTTGTCCCTTCTTTTTGGTGCTGTCCCTCATATACACAATATCTCCCACACTGTACGTCCTCTCCTGAGCCCTGAGATCATACATCTTCTTTTGACGTTGTTGAGCTGTTCGAAGGTGCTCTCTGGCGGTGTCATGTGCTTATTTTAAGCCTTTTTCCAAGTTGTACAGGAAGTCTGGAACTCCCAAACTATCTGACCTCTGCTCTGCTATGCCAGACCACAGATCTTGAGGCTGGTAGATTTCCCTTCCGAGCATCAGCCTATTTGGTGTGAATCCCGTAACTGCATGCTGGGAGCTACGATACGCTGATGTAAGGAGAGGAAGATGCTCATCCCAGTTTTTCTGATTCTGGTTCACATAGCAGCGGATCATCTGAAGGAGTGTACGGTTGAACCGCTCGACTTGCCCATTTGAGGCAGGGTGGTAAGGGGTCGTCCTTGTTTTTGTGATCTGCAAGAGACCACAAACATTCTTGAATAGTGAACTTTCAAAGTTACGACCCTGGTCTGTGTGCAGTTCAAGTGGTGCACCAAAACGGGAAATAAACTCGTAAACTAGTGTCCTAGCTGTAGTTTCCGCCCCTTGGTCTGGAACAGGAAATGCTTCCACCCATCGAGTGAATTGATCAATGATGATGAGAACATACTTATTTCCAGAACCGGACACAGGAAATGGTCCCAGTATATCAAGATGGATCCGGTCCATTGGGGCCCCAGCTTGGTAATTTTGAAGCTTGGCTCTCTTAGTAGGTCCCACAGCTTTGCAAGCATTGCAGTATTGGCACCGCAGTATGTGCAAATGTACATCTCCACCCATGCCATACCAGTAAAAACTCTGACGGAGTCGCTCCATTGTCTTACTTTCCCCCAAATGGCCAGACTGTGGTGGGTTATGGCAGGCTTGTAACACTTCTGCTTGCATTGAGGACGGTACTAACAGCAGCAGGGATGGACTGAGTCCTCCAGGCCTCTCCCAACGATAAAAAATAACCCCTTGGTGTATTTCAACTTGCGGCCAGCAGAGCCAGTATTTTCTCACAGCAGGACTTTTCAGTGCCACTTGCTCCTTTGTGGGAAGGATTCCACTCTCTTTCCACTCATGCAAAATTGAGAGTTCAGGATCAGCTTTTTGTTCTTGAGCAAGCCGTTCTTTAGAAATGGCTTCTAACCAGTTCACACATGGGGCTCCACACAACTCTGCAGCTGGCCAGCTCTCTTCACTTGGACAAATGTCCTTGTGTTTCTCTGTTTCACATTCAATACGTCTTACTGCAAGTGGCACAACGTCTTCGACGTCTTCTTCAAACCTCTCCCAACGGTCATGGAGTCTTTGGCAGTGTTGACAACCTCCACATGGCAAATCTGAAACATCCTTCCCCGCCTGATAACAGTTACACAAATTGTGGATCTCACCGCCACTTCTTGACATCGCATCAGCATTTGAATGGTGTCTTCCAGCCCTGTGCTCAATGTCAAAATCATACTGGCTGAGCTCTTCCAGCCATCGTGCAAGCTGTCCCTCCGGGTGCTTGAAACGGAACAACCAGGTAAGGCTGTTGTGATCGGTGCGCAAAAGGAACTTCTTACCAAGCAGGTAGTGTCGAAATTGGCGAGTGTAGCAGACAATAGCTAGCAACTCTCGTCTTGTTACACAGTATCTTCTCTGAGCTGGAGTAAGGTGGGTACTTGCGTAAGTGATAACTCTCTCCTCTCCCCACTGTAGTTGTGATAACACTGCTCCGATGCTGTGATTTGATGCATCTGTGTCAAGGATATATTTCCCTTCCGCAGAAGGATACCCGAGTATCAGTGCAGAAGTTAACTTTTTCTTGAGCTGTGTAAAGGCATTTTGGTGCTCCTCAGTCCACAGGAAGGCTACTTCTTTTCGCAGGAGTTCATTTAGAGGGCTGGCCAATTCAGAAAATGCAGGAACAAACTTCCTGTAGTAGTTACACAGTCCAAGGAAGGCCTGTAGCTCATGCACATTTGTGGGGATTTTCCAAGCTTCCACATCTTTAATCAAAGCTGGATTGGGGCGTATACCCTCACCACTGACAACATGGCCCAGAAAAAGGACTTCATCCTTGAGTAGATGACACTTGGATGGCTTCAGCTTCAACCCATAACTATCTAGGCGTTGGAATAAAACTTCAAGATGATCAAGGCTCTCGTCTACCCCTTTACCCAGGATGATGATGTCATCTAAGTAAATTAGAAGGGTTTCCCACTGAAGACCTCGAAGAACAAGCTCCATTGCCCTTTGGAAAGTGCTTGGAGCATTGCACAATCCAAAGGGCATACGAGTGTATTCATACAGACCATAGCGGGTGATGAAGGCCGTCTTTGCTCTGTCCATTTCATCTACTGCAATTTGCCAGTACCCAGACTGGAGGTCCAGGGTAGAGAAGACACAGGCACCACCAAGAACATCAAGGCATTCCTCAATCTTGGGGAGAGGATAAGCATCCTTAGTTGTCAGGCTGTTCAGGCGTCGATAGTCGACACACCAGCGGACCCCACCATCCTTTTTACAGACTAACACCACAGGTGATGCCCACTCTGAGGAAGAAGGTGTAACAACTCCCGCTTTCAGCATAGCCTTGAGATGGCTTCCCTCTTCCCCTTGAAATCCAAGGGGAGTCCGTCTTACAGGCTGGCGTACTGGCCTAGCATCTCCAGTGTTTATCCTGTGAGTGACAGCTGTTAAGAATCCAAGGTCATCATCTGAAATGGCAAAGAGAAACCTGTATGAATGCAGGAGCTTAACAAGTCGTTGTTGCTGTTCCTCATTTAATGTCCCGCTTGAAGCAGCATAAAGGGCTTGGAGGTGCTCGGGCAAGTCAGTGTCAGTTGTCAGTCTTCTCAGTTCTGAATGAGCTGTGTCATCACTCTGCTCTTGAAGACTACAGTCCTCCTCTTGCTGCGTGCAGTTTGACAAGCTCTCATCCGGATAAGTTTCAACTAAGAGACCAAGGCAGGCTTCTTTCAGTAAGGTAGTCTTGTTGCTGGAAAGATTGCAGAGCCTGACAATCACCCGTTGCTCCATGGTTGTGGCAACACTTCCAGAAGCCACAGTTTCCGTGATAAGGTAGGGTTCTAAAACAGCACAGACACCAGGTTTTGGGTTGTCAACTTCCCCCCAGACAAGACATTCACTTTCTGGTGGTATCTTTGTGTCTGTCTCTAGGACCACTCGTGCAACGTGATAGTCTGTTCCATCACCGCCGACGATCTTAGCGGGAACTAGCTCCTCCTCGATGAATACTCTGCCACTAGTGTGGATTGTTACATTTGCAGCCTTCAGAAGATCTAAGCCCAAGAGAACAGAGTCGCGTATCGGAGCCACAAAAACTTCCCATTCTGCACTCCAGGTACCGATTTGGAATGTAACTTTTAGTCCACCCTTGGCGCTCATGTCTTTCCCGGATTCTGCACTATGGAGGCTTGTCTGTGTTAAAACTGTATGCTTATTTAAGGGAAACTGCTGATACAAGGTTTCTGAGATAACTGTAGCTTCAGCTCCTGTGTCTACAGCAGCTTTCACTGGAATGTTGTTCACAGTTGCATCAATGAGTAAGCTTGGGCCTCTACTTGTAGTGCGTCCCACCTGTGCTGTGGGGGACTGGCTTCTCCAGCTTACTGGGTCTCTTGGGGCAGTACTGCAGCCTTGATCCTTACTACTTTGACTGGAGTTGGTTGGTGGGGTTGACAGTCTCACACACTCTCTGCGAAAATGTCCTTCTTCACCACAGTGATAGCACAAACCCGCTCCAACACGGCTGGGACTTGGTGAGTAGGATCTGGTTTGTGCTGGACCACTTTGTGTTGGAGACCGCCCTCGCCTCCTTTCCTGATTTGCTTCCTCCAGCTTTCTTGGCTCCTCAACCACAGGGTTGTCTAGTTTTGATTGCAACAGCTCCATTTTTTCCATCAGGCGGTGAAACTGGTCAGCAGTCACATAGTTTTTGCTAATTCTCTCCACTGTCTCTGTTAGGAATGCGGTCTTCTGCGTAAGAAGGGCTAGCTAGTTTGCAGTGACGTAGCTTGGACTATGCACCCTGCGTGATGCTGCTGGAGTTTCAGTGGACACGTCGTCATCATCTGCCCAGGAAATACGTCTAGCTCTGCTCTTTGCATCAACATCACGCCCCACGGTGGCTCGATAATTGTGCTCATGGGCCTCTACGAGTCGTTGTGCCTCTACTAATGAATGAGGATCCTTATTCATTACTTCATAAGCCACCTTTTGATTACGAAGCCCCTTGAGGAAGAAGTCTGTGGCAAGTTGGTCCTGCAGATCAAGGTCCACACCAGGGTAGGCTAAGGTGACTAGACGTTGTACCTCTCCTGCAAACTCTGCTGCTGACTCTTTGAACTGGCGGAGTTCTCCCAGCTTCCTTCTAATTGTGGTTGGGGGGTCTCGTTGACCAAAACGTTGAGTTAACTGCTCTTTCAGAAGAGTGTAGTCTTCTTGAATATGCTCAGGAAGTGAACAGACGTACTTAATTGCTGCCCCTCTCAGACATTCATGTAAATAATCCACCCTGTGGGCTCCACTCCAACCATACTTCCTGGCCTGCCGTTCAAATGGCACTAGAAATGATTCCCAGTCCCCACTACCATCAAAAATGGCGAGCTTTGCTCTGGGACCCTCTTGAAAAATTGGTTGGCCTTGATGCTGAGGAATGGTGTGTCTTTGTTCAACGGCGTGAGTAGGTGGCAGTAGCTGGGAGCCACGCTCACTATTTCGGTGTCTAACACCTGTCTCTATAGGAGGGGTAGCTCTGGTGGGGCCTGAAGTACGTGCTCTCTGTTGTATGACTTCCAGCTCAGCAGCAAACGGTCCGCTTGTAATGTTGCGTGATCTCTCTGGATTTTCTAAGTGAAACACTGAATCGTAAGGCATCCGCCTCTCATTAGCAGTGGGCTGCGAGCTCTCACGGGTGTCCCACCTGGGCGCAATGGGAACGGATGTTTGTGGGGCTTGGGTACTACTCACAATATGGTTCAATATTGGAGTCATTATCAATCGCAGTTGCTCATTATTCTTGCTCTGATTTTCGAGCATCGCCTTCAACCAGTCTGGAGGTTGGTCAGGATAAGGGGCTGCTGCTGCCATTGCTCCTTGATATAAATCTTCTTGGGACATGTTTTATTATTAATGTTGTTTTTTTTTTTTGTTTTTTTTTTATCTTTTTTTTGTTTTTGTTTTTCTTTCTTTTTTTTGTCTTTCTTTTTTTTCTTTCTTTTTTCTTTCTTTTTTCTTTCTTTCTTTTTCTGTGTGCTTTTTTTTTAAATCTTCTTTTTTTGTTGTCTTCTTACAGTTACTTGTCCTCACAAAAGTCTTTCTGGAGCATGTGATTTTATCAATGTCTCTGGCAGTTCACTGTAGTTGAGTCAACACGGTTCTCATGGGTGCGATGACGTCAGCCAACTCGAGCCTCCTGCCTGGTCTTGAAGAATGGTGAAGCACTTTTTGTATAAAGTTGTTTTGAACTTCTTCTTTTTTTTCAATAATCCTCAAAGACGTTCTCCAGGAACATTTGATTTGATCTCTATGACCGCTCACAGAGTAGTTGAGTCAACACGGTTCTCATCAGGTGCGCGTGACGTCAGCCAACGTGCTCGCGCCTACGGCCTGGTGAAGAGTGAAGCGCTAACAGCTTGCCACTGACGTCTTAAACGGTATTTTGCCAATTCGATATTCTTCTGGGGTTAATTCACAAAGTTTCAAAAACATCCAGATGAAATCCCCGCTTCTGACACCATTTGTCGTGCTTCTGCTTTTGATCAATGCACATGGAAACGCGGGTGGAATGAGCCACGACAAGGAGATTCTTTCACAAGCTTTACTGAACTTCTTCGGATACAGATGTAAGTAACAGTTCACAGCGCACTCACCAACAGTGTGGCATTCATTTACACAGACTTTATAACAGTCGATACAGCTGATAGGCGCTCTTGCTCCAGCACAGAACGGCAGTTTTCCCGACGTGCGATGAGCATACGAGCTACCTCTGAAATCAACAACTAACGTAGTTCCGTAACGTCATGCTCTATGCTAAATGGTGCGTAATGAGCAACCAATAAGCGACAAGAACAATAGAGATAGCTAAAGGACTTAAAGGGCCAGGTCACTACAATATCTTATTTTCTTTCTTGACCTATATCAGAATGTCATAACTGAATCTTCCGATGAAACAACAGACTTCTCTCTGTACACTATATTGCCAAAAGTTTTGGGACACCTGCCTTTACATGCACATGAACTTTAATGACATCCCATTCTTAATCTGTAGGGTTTAATATGGATTTGGCCCACGCTTTGCAGCTATAACAGCTTCAACTCTTCTGGAAAGGCTTTCAACAAGGTTTAGGAGTGTGTTTATGGAAATTTTTGACCATTCTTCTAGAACCGCATTTGTGAGGTGTAGCGTCTTAGGGTTACATATATATTCAAATTAAAAATTAGCTCAATAGGGAATTGTGGGTATTAATATTTAGGGATTTATGATTAATCATAACGGGTTATAATCTAATCACAAATCTCCAAAATCACCCAAAAGGGGAATACCTAACCTCGGTATTTATGCAATATATAATATATATATGGTTAACAACAATTTATTGCAATTAACTACAGATATATCTATATTAGATAATCACAGAATAACCTCTAGGGAGTTGATTCAAAATTCCTCTCTGTTCCGTTTAAAGAACGAGCTGTAATTCTTTATCCACTCACTAGGTCTATTCTTCCTACCCAATTTTCGGGAAGTTTATCCCTCTGGCCACAAAGGACAAACTTTCCGAGTTATGGTATTAACTCCTTAAAGTTCATGAGCGCGTGCACGGGTTGAAGCGCTATTTTTAGCACGAGTGTAATGTTTGTTAATAGATTTAACGTAAAAAAACATCATTAATCTTGACAAACTATATATCATTCTAAAGGTCTAAACCTCAAGTATTGAGGACAGACCACTGTTTTTCAGTGAAAAGCTTATAACGGCTGTATTTTTGCATCAATGTAAGCAATACACATCAACGATTTTATAAATAAAAACAGAGCACATACCTTTTGTGTCCTAATTACGAGCCACACACGCATCCACTGCAAACAATTCCAGAATGAATGGAAAGGTGAGGGTCCACTGAATAACATCCCATAGAGCATTTTTAATCCAACGAAACGATAATGGTGTAATATTGATGGTTAATCCTTTGTTTACATCGCATTTCTGCGGAGCGGAGTATCATACTAGACTGTTATGCAATAAAATAATGCACCAAAAACAGTCTCCCGGTAGCATAAAGTGGCATGGGTTTAAAGCTTAGAATGTTACGAACATTCTACAACTAACCCCACTCAAAAACATGCAAAGATAGCCGCGATATAGTCAAAAATATCCAACTATTGCACTCGTTTTGGCTGATGTCATGACGTGCTCATCCAATGATATTGTCTGTTTATCTGGAGCCAATAAAAGCATTGAATCGTCATGACTGACAGAAAATGTAGCCAATGAACACACGATTCCAACGAAACCTCTCATGTGTGTATTTGTCACATGGGCGTGAATATTTATTCATTTGAATGTGGCGCGCTCTCCCACGAGAGGCTGAGACAAGTCTGTGTGACTGTGACACACACACACACACACACCCCCCTCCCCGGCGTCATCTGACAGCTAAAGCTAACGGGCTAGTACAGACGGTCTCTTTGTAGTAACTGTTTGCTAATCTTACTAACTGGACGGAATTTATTATCCAATGGATCGTCAAAAGAAGTTTTTATTGTGCTGAAGATGCTTTATTTGAGCTCACTCGAAGCAGCGATGTGGAAAACATTGAGGAGAGTGAACACAGCGATGACGGTGATATGCTTGACGGAGCTGATCCAATAACATACCGGTGAGTTGATGTGTAGTTGTTTATGTATATTGAGAATGTGTGTGAGAATGTATTTATTTTATTGTTTCTGTGTGCTAGAAAAAATGCAATATACCAGTATGCATTATACATATGCTGATATTTTGCATTTTTCCTAGCACACATGGGGAAAAAGTATAAATAATTTTCCCCATGTGTGTGTAAATAAAACATATATATATATAACACATGTAATTGTTTATATATATATATATATATTGAGACTGTATTTATTTTATGTTTTTCCTGTGTGCTAGAAAAATTACAATATACCAGTATAGATTATATATATACTGATATTTAGCATTTTTTCTAGCACACACAGAAAAAAAAAAATATATATATATATATAATATATAAAATGCATTTTTTCCCCTATGCTACAAAAAACGAATTGACGAAAAAAGAAAAGTTCTGGACGGCCGACCATCTGTGTGATTGTTGAATGCTCACTGTATCACCGGCCATTATATTGATTGTAGGACTGTGTGCGAATGTATGGGCCGCCGTCAATATGAATGCTCACTGTATAGCCGGCCGTTAGATTGATGCTTGGGCTGTGTGAGAATGTATGGGCCGCCGTCAATATGAATGCTCACTGTTATAGCCGGTCGTTAGATTGATGCTTGGGCTGTGTGAGAATGTATGGGCCGCCGTCAATATGAATGCTGTCTAACCGACTGCCCATCAGTTTCATTGTTCATGGGATGGCCTGTAATTAGAGTGAATGATGACAGTGTGATTGTTGATTGAATGGGCAAACTATACAGAAATAGGACATGCAGTGCTAATTCTCATTCCTTTCCTTGCCATTCTACAGGCATCAGGTTGAGTCTTCAGATGAGCTATGGCATCCAAGCACCAGCCAACCAGCAGAAAAGAGAAGAACGCTTTCAGATTCTTCAAGATCTGCACTTGCTGTTGTAGACCTGAATCCGCCAGTAAAAGGCCAGTAAATGTTTTTTTTTTACATTTGCAAATTGTGTGTGTTTTTATAGCTATATATTTATATTATATTGTTATTTATATTACTAGTTATATTTATAGTTATTATACTTATATTACTTGTTGTATTTTCAGTTGCAAAGAAGTTTAGCTCTTTTTTATTAATATTTCATTTTTATTATATTTGTATAAGTTCTGTTGTACAAATAAATCACTAATACAAAGTCTTATGGTTCTGCCTATTATTTTATAGTTGAAAAAGCATTCAAGCATCATATATGATGGCTAAAACAGCTTGCAGTACCCTTCATAACATTAGGTTATCAAGTCTCCTGTAGGTTTCTTGGCACCTGGACATATTCTTAGAAAAAAGCATGCAGGAACCCCATTTTTCATGATATCTTCGTCAAATTTTAAATATAAACTGATGAGACTTTTGCCTTTCAATTCATTAACTAACTGGATTCATCCAGGCTTATTTTCATATATTTTTACATCAAATAATAAAGTGTTCATTGTAGCACAAATCATCTTCAAGACACTTCAACTTCTATAACTGTTTGTCTTTCTAAGTTTTTTTCTACTTTAATGTTTGGGTAATAAACTGTAAAGTGTCTTCTTTTTAAAGATGTCTAAATTGTGCATGTAGTGCAAATTGTTTAGCAACTGCAATTGTTTTAGTTGGGAGATGTCATTTCTGGGGATGTGCCTCAAGCAGGCGGAGGGAGAAATGGAACAGACATAGTCTTGGAAAAAAGCTTGCAGGAACCACATTTTTCATTATATCTTCCTCAAACTTGAAATATAAACTGATAAGTCGTGTGGCTTTCAATCCATAACTGAACTGGATTCCTCCAGGTCTATTTTCATATATTTTTACATGAAATAATACAACATTCTGTGTAGTGCAAATAATTTTTGAGGCATTTCAACTATTATAATTTTTTATCTGTTTGAGAATTATCAACTCTGATTGCTTTTTAGTAGAGTCCCAAGTGTCTTCTTTCCAAAGATACCTTAATTGTGCCTGTAGCACACTGTTCTCAGGAGCTATAATTGTTTTAATTCAGGTAGGTCGTTTTCAGCTGTGAGCCCCAAAGTGGGGTTGCAGTTTAACAGGTTAATTAAGGCATTCAACGATGCTTATAAGAGCTCATGGCTTAGATCTGACATTAAAGGGACTCGTGTTCTGTGAGCAAAACAATGACAATCAAAACGTGGATATCATGGTTTTAATAAAGATTAATACTACGATTACATATGACTAAATAAAGAATACATGTATTTACAGAATAGTGGAAAGAGGAGAAGGGAAAGGATGAGGAGGAGGGATGAGGAGAAGGGAAAGGAAGAAGGGAAAGGAAGAAGGGTTTGATCGTGTCCGATCCGACACCTTCCCGAACATAACCACTAGAGCCAGCAAGAACCATATCACCTTAAACAGGGGTACAATCTTAAAACGCATCTAAATTTCCATAGAATTGATACTTGCATGGTTTCTTTGTGTTGTGTAAAGCGAGATGCGTGTGTTGGCATTTCTCAGTGTTCGTGCGCTGAAGCGTTCTCTCCGTTTGGTTTTTCCGAACAGCTTGGCTGGACCGCGCCGGCTCGCAGGTCAAAGCCCGCGAGCTGCGCTGATGAGATTGGAGGAAAAGGAAATTTGTCTCGTCGGGGTCCTTGCATGTTGACTGAGCAACAAAATGTGTTGGTGTTTCTGTCTTTTAAAGTCCATTAAACTCCGCCCATTTTCCCTGAGACGACCAATCGTTGGTGTGAATTTCAGGCGGGAGAGACTTTCTTTGTTCGGACTTTATTACTCAATGGAATGTTCTTGCTGGAAGCCAGAACTAGTAAAGTTTCACTCAAAAAGGACTAAACATACTAGCGGTACATCTCATAATCATATACTTTACACCATTGACTAAGACAAAGAAAGAGGAACCTTTAGACATCAAACATGCCTTGGTTTAAAGACAGGAAAAGCAGTGCATCTTCTATACAGAGTTTAAGATGGCTCTTACATCACGCAAACATAAGAAATATAGGGAGCATGCATACACTTAAGAAATCATCATATATGTAATTTCTGGGATAGTTTAATTAGAGGCTAAATAAAGAGGAATGCTTGTGTATGTGTGTGTGTTAGGGTCATTCCCCGGCCATTCTCGACTGAAGGGGGAGGTAGGTGTCCTGGCTGATTAGAATCTGATTGAAGCTCAGAAAGGGCCATCATAGTATCTTCTGGTCACACTCTAGCCGGTCTTAATCCGTCGGTGGTGCAATCTGACCCAGACTCATTGGAGCCAGTGGGGCAGGGATTTAATTTATATGCAGAGCTGTTTGGAGGAAAGCATCTGAGGTTTCTCCAAACGACTCACCACTTTGATCCCATTAGAGAGACACTCCAGACGCTACAGAGGTCAGGCATTGATGTTGGACTAGAAGGCTCTATGTCTATGTCAAACTCATCGATGTCTTTATGGACCTTGCTTTGTGCACGGGTGTGCAGTCATGTTGGAACAGGAAGGAGCCATCCCCAAACTGTTGTCACAAAGTTGGGTGCATGAAATTGTCCAACAATTTTTACAGATACAATATTTCATTGTATGGAAGAAACAGCATTTTTACAAACATTTCCTTTAATGGAGGTGAGAAAATTCTAAAGGTTTGGAATGAATTTGGGATTAAAAGAATAGCTCACACAAAAATGAAAATTCTGTCATCATTTATTCATTACGGAAGCCCTAAAAGGCCATATTAAAACATAATAATTTATGGCTTTTTAGGGCTTCCGTAATTCACCCTTGTCATTCCAACCCCTTTTTTCCTGCTATACAACAATAAGAAGATAGCTAATAACCAAATCGTTTTTGGTGACCTTTGACTTCCATTGTATAGAGAGAAAAAAGAGAGAGACATTTCTCAAAATATCTTTTATAACATTTTTATATGGAATGACATGATGGTGAGTAAATGATGAAGTTTCATTATTTGGTGAACCATCCCTTAATAGTTGGTAAAGATGAGTTTTAGAAAGATAGAAAACTGACAAGAAGGACAATGAGAGGGAGATGAAGCTGGAAAGGTGAAAATGAAGACCCATTTAGATAAAGAAAATGTATGGAGCGAGGAATGTTTGGCCTAATGTGCTTGTAAACAGGATGTTGACAGTTCAATCTGAGCTTTATTAGAGCGCACAGATCAAGATAAAGACTCTATTTGCACTATTACTACCGCAAGTTCACTTTCAATCTTCTTTACACATATTTTGTTTCCTGCAAAATGAATGGCCACCAACCTGCTGTAATATAGTTGTTCAGCTATTAGAGGGTTTTGAGACGCAAGTAATATTAAGGCAAACTCATCACCTCATGTGATCCTGCAAATGAGACACTGTTATAGTCTATCCCAGAATTCTCCTTGTCGCACAATGAGAGAGAACAGAACAGTGTCATGTTAATGAGAAGGAGAGATGTGTTTGATGAAGCATGTCAAAAACAGGTGAGGTTACAAGAGCGAGTGTGTTCAGGATCCTGCAGGTGTGATATCAGCGTATGCGAGTGTATTCTCCTACCAGCCTGGTTAATGAAAGCAAATCGGACTTTGTGTCCGCCGGAGCTGTCTGATAACACCAAAAAGGAAGAACACATCCGAATGCTGCAGCTCTCAGTGGGAGATTCACAACCATGCCCCCCAAAATAGCTCAAATTTGGGACCTTGCTGGTTTTAAAACTCCTTAAGGCAGTATATTCAAAAGTAGTTGCTGTTTCTGAAAACCTGTTTGCTTTGACCTCATATCTGGAGTTAATACATTTATGCTGTTAATGTGTTGCAGCCTGGAATAATTATATATAGGCCTACTTAATATTAAAATTGAACATTCAGACAGTATATAATCATTGTATCTCTGTGCTTTGACGATTTTGTTTAAAAAAAAAGAAATAAAAAATTTCTGTTGTAGAAAACGTTGTGGCACCAAGATCGGCTCCTATGGGGGCCCTTGGGATTGTTATTGCCCCAGGGCCCTATGTGTTCTTAATTCAGGTTTTTAATATTTTTATACTTCCCATTTTTATGTTTGAATTTACATTGTGAAAAACAAGGTTGTGTCGTATATTATTTTAACATAAAAACATCACATCAGTGTAGATGTAGATGGACCAAAATAAAACCATTAAAATAGCAAGTAAATAAGTATTGTGATACTTGGTGCCACAGTGACACCTTTGTCCCAAAAAGTATTGCTATACCACAATACTCAATATGTTGTCCCACGGTGAGTCATTTTTCCCTGTTGCACCAACAAAATTCAGGGGTTCCCCCACCTGCCAAATCCCACTTTAACCACTGTGCGTAAGAAATGCTTTTATTGCTTGTTTCTGCTTCTTCTTCACCTGTGTTTTGATCCGGAGATTCTGTACTCTTTCAGAAGACGCATAATAGTGCCCCCTACCGTATAACAGTGAAAACATGGATGCAGTTGAGTAGTATTGGGAAAATTCCATCAATGGTGGTGAAGCGTTGCCTCGTCAATGACGGACAATTCTGTCATTAGCTGGGAAAGATTTAAAAGAAATAAAAATAGAAAAAAAGCTTAAAGATCTATATAATAGTGTAGCGTCTGTAGGAATTGTGGAGGCAGACACATAGTTTAATGAATCTTCCAAATGATTCGATCAAATGAACATCCCCTTCACAAAGCCCAATTCAGCTCCAGACCCCAGGAAATCGACCATCGATCACAAGAGAGATGGAGGCTCCATTCTGCCCGGAGCTACTAGTTTAATTAATAATTACTCGATTTCCTATGGACTTGTGACCAAAGCTTAGACAAAGAGGACAGAGGACTCGTTGTGATGACAAGACAAAGAAACAAACCAGATCTCTGTCTTTTCAATGACCGGTAAATGAACTCCACGTGACACAGCTAAAACTCCAAGCAAACTCACAGAAACTGTTACATATGGAGTGCATCAAATCACTGATTATTGGACTTTCATTCAAATAGCCTTCGACATAGCTTGTTAGTGTGTTACAACTGATACACGTGACTATTATGCATGTATATTACTCCCAATTCATGCAATGATGTAACTATTGAATGAGTGGATGAAAAGGCATCGTGTTTGATATTTTTGTGTTCGTATGGGTATGATCCAACAGATGAGCTGAATGAAATCTTTATAGAATTGATCATGTCCTTATAGTAAGAAATTAGGTCTAAATTAACTCCCTGCTTAAGAGAAGGAAACTAAATTACTATAGATAACCCAATTTTATGGGAGGGGTGGAAACACAGTCACCCCTGAAGCCTAATTGGCCAGAACCCATCCAGGGGATGGGCAAATATTTGAGTTTAATCTCAGAACACGAACAAAGTTCCAGTTCGAATCCAGTTCACATCACAGCTAGTTCGCGGCCTGTTCAGAGCCAGCAGTTCGAGCCGGTTCAAGGCCTGTTCGTTTAGAGATGAGTTAAGTCCTAGCAGTTTGACCAGAGTTTAGTTCTGAACGGAGAGCTCCCAGGAGACGATCAGACGATCGTGGCAGACCAAAATCAGAGAAAATGGGTTAAACAACGATTTCATTCAGGCCATCTGCTTTTCTCTCACTTTCCTTTCTTTTACTTAAAGTTTCACGAGTTCACATGTACATCAAATTAAATGGAGTAAAGATTATGCGTATTTGGCGTGCTGTCCGGGGCTCGGAATTTGGCCCCAACCCAGAGTATCCCCCCCATGATAAGATGTATTTTATTATGGATTGTGTTGACGTCTAATGAGAGTTTATTAAATCAAAGTGAGTAGATGGGGTGGTGGAGGGATGCTAAAAATAAAAACGGTCAACGATAGAAGGTAAATATGCTGTATATATACACCTCCTATTGTTGATTAAATCGATTGGCTTCGATGTGCTCCACATGTGTTTAATTAGGTTTAATTATCTGAGGGTGCTCCATTTGGGTTTGATTAGGTTTAATTATCTGGACGTGCTCCTCCCGAAATTAGTTACTAAAACTTCACTTCACGAGTTCACACGTACATCAAATTAAATGGAGTAAAGATTATGCGTATTTGGCGTGCTGTCCAGGGGAGGGCTCCGGGCTCGGAATTTTGCCCGAACCCAGAGTATCCCCCAAAATGCAAAGAAACAGACAGCCACCAGAAAACCCCCAAATACGCAGATAATTGGTGGCCTGGTGTTTTGATAAGCCTGGTTGCTAGACCAGGAAGGCCCGTGTTGCCTCTGATGGGAGCAGCTCACAGCTTCGGGCGGACGGGTCCTACTGGCCAATGTACTGGGAGCAACCTTGATTTGGAACGATCGATCGGGAAGGCTCTTGCGACGTCTGAGGGGGGCCAGGCTCACTGCAACAGACGAGAAACAACCCTACCGGCCGATAAACGAGGAGCAGTCTTAAATTAAAATTACCGATCGGGAAGGCTCTTGCGACATCTGAGGGGGGCCCAGCTCACTGCAACAGACGAGAAACCTCCCTACCGGCTGATAAATGAGGAGCATCCTCAAAATGACCGATTGGGAAGGCTCGTGCGACGTCTGAGGGGGGCCAGGCTCACTGCAACAGACGAGAAACAGCCCTACCGGCTGATAAATGAGGAGCAGCCTTAAATTAAAATTTCCGATCGGGAAGGTTCTTGCAACATCTGAGGGGGGCCCGGCTCACTGCAACAGACGAGAAACCTCCCTACTGGCTGATAAATGAGGAGCATCCTCAAAATGACCGATTGGGAAGGCTCGTGCGACGTCTGAGTGGGGGCCAGGCTCACTGCAACAGACGAGAAACAACCCCACTGACCGATAAACAAGGAGCAGCCTTGAATTAGAATGACTGATCGTGAAGGTCCTTGCAACGTCTGAGGGGGGCCAGGCTCACTGCAACAGACGAGAAACAATCCTACCGGCTGATAAATGAGGAGCATCCTCAAAAATTACAGATTGGGAAGGCTCTTGCAACGTCTGAGGGGGGCCTGGCTCACTGCAACAGACGAGAAAAAACCCTACCGGCCGGAAAAGACGGAGCAACGAGATTTAACGAGCGCGTAATTTTTGAAACGGCCAATCGGGAGGGTTCAAGCCACATCTGGCGGGAGATTAGACTCTCGGCGTCAGATGGGTGAGCCCTACCAACCGATAAATGGAGCGTCCTAATTAAAGAGGGTGACTGACCGAGGGGGCCCACCCAGCCTCTGTCTGGAGCGGCTTCCTGGCATCAGGTGAGTGGGTCCTATCGGTCAACGGTACGGTGAAAGAGATGTGAAACACCCGGCAGGAGAGCTCTCACAGCATCCGACGGGAAATCGAGACTCACTGCAATCGGATGGGTAAGCCTCGCTGGCAGACGGGTGGAAGGTAAACGTAGAGGTTTGTCCAGGAGAGCCCTCGCTGGACAGAAAAAGAGGAAAGATAAGCATTTGACCAGGAGAGCTCTAGCAGCATCCGAAAGGAGAACAAGACTCACGGTATCGGACGAGTAAGCCTTTTAAGAAAAAGTTGGATAGTGACCGGGAGGGCCCTCGCGGCATCCGAAGGGAGATCAATACTCACTGCAATCGGAAAAGGAAACCTCGCCGGACAGAGAAAGAAAAGATGAACAGATTTGAGATGTTTTTGGAACCAGAAGCGTGTAATGGGTTTGTTGGAAGCGTCTATAAGAAGGGGTTCAGAAGGAGATTTAGCCTGAAATTTCCTAATTTGGAGGTACGCAAGAAGGGTTTGGTATGGTTGGATTGGAGACAGGATGTTGAAAAAGTAGATCAAGTAGATCAAATTAATTTTTTTTATTTTTTTTTTATTTATTTTTTTATTAACTTGGTCTGTCTTGGTTCGTTTGATTAAGTACAATATGGTTTCGCCATTGAGTGCTGGTCGCAATTTCTGAGCATCCTAGGAAACCGAAAAAGCTAAAATAAGGGTTAGGTATGCAGGCTGAACTGATGGGCTGGTAACCTGTACGAAGGGTAGGGATACATTTTGAGAGGACATTTAGTATTGTGATCGCTGAAACCTTGATCAGGAGGGAGGTTCGTAAATTTCCTGGGGAGAGCTCCATACAACGATTGCGGAACATTTTTTTTTTTTGATGCCGCTCGGGTAGTATTTGATGGACCCAACTTGGAGGCCCTTAACGGTATTAAGATAGGAAACGAGTTGATTGAAAGGAGAGAATTTGAGGGTATGCATGTTATAAGAGAAGTGGAATGCTTTAAACATCTCCAAGCGGTCACATAGGATTGGAAGGTTCTGGGAGAGAACAGCACTGCTGCAGAAGTGGAGAAATTAGCCAGAGAAACTGAGCTCCTGCGAGAGCAGAGGGAACAGCACTGCTGTGGCAGTGGAGAAAATATCCAGAGAAACTGAGCTCCTGCGGGAGCAGAGGGAGAAGCACTGCAGTGGCAGTGGAGAAAATAGCCAGAGAAACTGAGCTCCTGTGGGAGCAGAGGGAGAAGCACTGCAGTGGCAGTGGAGAAAATATCCAGAGAAACTGAGCTCCTGCGGGAGCAGAGGGAGAAGCACTGCAGTGGCAGTGGAGAAAATAGCCAGAGAAACTGAGCTCCTGTGGGAGCAGAGGGAACAGCACTGCTGTGGCAGAGGAGAAATTAGCCAGAGAAACTTGGCTCCTGCGGGAGCAGAGGAAGAGGCACTGCTGTGGCAGAGGAGAAATTAGCTAGAGAAACTCTGCTCCTGCAGGAGCAGAGGGAAAAGCACTGCTGTGGCAGAGGAGAAATTAGCCAGAGAAAATCAGCACCTGCGGGAGCAGAGGGAGAAGCACTGCTGTGGCAGTGGAGAAATTAGCCAGAGAAACTCAGCTCCTGCAGGAGCAGAGGGAGAAGCACTGCTATGGCAGTGGAGAAATTAGCCAGAGAAACTCAGCTCCTGTGGGAGCAGAGGGAGAAGCACTGTTGTGGCAGTGGAGAAATTAGCCAGAGAAACTCAGCTCCTGCGGGAGCAGACTGAGAAGCACTGCTATGGCAGTGGAGAAATTAGCCAGAGAAACTCAGCTCCTGTGGGAGCAGAGGGAGAAGCACTGCTATGGCAGTGGAGAAATTAGCCAGAGAAACTCTGCTCCTGCGGGAGCAGAGGGAGAAGTTAGCCAGAGAAACTGAATTCCTGCGGCAGCAGAGGGAACAGCACCACAGCTGCACTGGAGAAATGGTTAGATGGAAAAATGGAGAACCACATTCATATTAGGGAAACAGCTATGACATTTAAATCTAGCATATTTTATGTATGAGCCCATACAGTAGCCTAGTGAAATAATTGTCCATATTTTCATGTAATTTGACAGTTTATTTTATTAAATCTAAAAATAAAAATCTAAAATTTGCGCATCAACCTGACACCTAGATGAACACTTTACAGTTGGTTTTATGACAAAGCCATTCTCTTCAAATGCTATTGAAGTTAGAAACATGTGTAACTTTAGAGACAGTCCCTAAAACCGCGGATATCGAATGTCCAATGTCATGGAGCTTACTCCAGTTAATTTCACCTGTAGGTCAGTCTGGCCAGTAGGAATTCACAACCTTTGGATCATGAAAGCCAAATAATTTCGCTCGCTAGGCATTTACCATGGCCCTGTAAAAATTAATTTGAATGGTTTGTTGAGATTCGCTTTGCACTGTGTGGTGAATTTGCAGACGGTCCCTAAAGCAGCCTAGGCGGATACTTTACCTCGCTGAAAACTGCTCCTTTAAGGCGGAACACATTCTCTCACTCACTCGCTGATGAGTGGGCAGTCCGTAGATGGAGCGCGAGCTGTGAACGTTGCATGCGTTCTAAATTCTGTTTCTCTTGCCGTTTATTTTTCTGTTCAGTAACGCAGTTGTCTGTCAGGAGTGTATGCGAACTGCCCCATGTGTGCGTGGAATCGACACGGATAATAAAACCCCATGGAATGTCAGATATGTGAGATTGCTTACACTTGGCAACGACCATTCAGGCCAGCTCTCCGGCCTCTCTGTGTGAAGAGCTATGCATGTATACAACAAACAATATTAAATCACAATAAAGAAAACATTGTCATTGTTCATAAATATTCGCTTGGCATAACGTTAGATGTGCGCCATTCATTGATTGTGAACTGCTCTGAACTGAAGCATAGTTGTGCAAGCCCGTACAACGCTCGGAATCTAAAACGTGATTTATTGAAATAGCCTTTGAAGTTTGCAGTAACCTGATATGTTTTTCTATCCCCAAAATATAAGATGCCATAAAATAATAGTTAATAGCATGGTATACAATATAGCCTATTGTAAGGTATTGATGCTACATTTAAGGAAATGGGTGCTCCAAGATACAGTGTACTAGTTCGCACACGTCTATTTTTTGTCGCAAATGTGAGTAGCTATATGGTCGCACTGTCGAGCCCTGTGTGACCGAGCTTATGTGAGCGACCGTCAAGTTGAGAAGTATTGAATCAAAGCAGTGATTATCAGCTGGTTCCAACAAGTGGCTGATCGTTTGGCATATGCCGTTTTGTACTGTCATCATTTTAGTGATTTAGCTTTACCAGCAAGTATATTTATAGTTCATTACCGCGTGCGTGTCCATGATGAACGTAGGCTACTTCTCACGTGTGAAAATTATGTCTGTATAGGCTACACAGAGGTGGCAAGATCGCAAGAAAGGCTTGTTGTAGTTTTCCCTGTTGCAAGTCTGCGGAGTGCACTCTTTACACTGTCCGAGCACTTTCGTGGTTGACTCTGTCATCATTTTTCTAAAACAACACGCTATTAACATGCATTTAGAACAACGATTAGAATTTAGAAGTCATAATCGCAATTGTGAATTGTGGCAAACACAATTAACAGTTACATCCAGGAAAAATTTAATTTATTTTACCGTGAATGCTGATGGAAGCGGCCGAAATGGTTTAGAAATCTGTAAGGAAAAGATTTTAGAATTGTAGAATTGCTTCGAGCTGTTTGAGCTATTTTAGGCTATACAGCGTGAGCGGGTGGGGCGACCTTGCTAGCAGTCCATGCTAAAAATAAAAACGGTCAACGAAAGAAGGTAAATATGCTGTATATATACACCTCCTATTGTTGATTAAATCGATTGGCTTCGATGTGCTCCACATGTGTTTAATTAGGTTTAATTATCTGAGGGTGCTCCACTTGGGTTTGATTAGGTTACATTATCTGGCGTGCTCCATTGTTTAGATAGGTTTAATTATCTGGACGTGCTCCTCCCGAAATTAGTTACTAAAACTTAACTTATTTTTCTTTCCGTTAAGTCCCGGGTTCTGTTAAGTTCCGCCGCAAAAGTTCCTCAACAACAAGTTTCTAACAGCGCGCTTCAACTTCAAACAACGCCCACAAGACTCTCATCCAGCCGCCAACACGCCACGTGATTGGCTTCCCAAGAAGTCGATCCAAGACACGACCAGACCTTCAGCGAATCAAAGATCCGGGAAAACCCCTGTCCAGCCAGGAAAAGGGAACCCCCCTTGTCAGACGACACACGAGACAAACGCAAGTAATACCTCTAGATTCCCAGCTGAACTGGTGCATTAGATCAAATGTAATAACCCTGCCTAAGCGATAGGAGGTTAAATTACTGATCAATGGTTTCTTCAGGTCATGTGTCATAAATGCATATATTGCTTTGGGATTTCATAATTTCTCTCTCTTAGAACTTATTCTTTTCCTCACCTTCTTCCTTTCTGCAACGTGTGAATGTGCGAGTGCGTGTGTTTATGTTAGATATTAGTTTGATGTGTTAGAGTAATCAATAAAGTTCCGTTTGTATTCAAAGATAACTGTTCTTGTGTTATGTGCTTATCAATTTAATGCCTTGAACTGCCGATCTAAGTTACCTGGCTGTTAAATAGTGTCTCACTATTGTTCGGATATTAATATCCGCTGCAGAGTTGATATTTACGGCCCGTTCAAATGAACGCTGGAAGAGTCATTTGCTCGGCTGTAAAACAGACTCTCAAAATTCCCTATGAATTCATTCATTCATTCATTTGATCTAAATATACATGTTTCCCTTTAACAGAGCCCCCTTTAAGTTCTTACATATCGGCGGACGAATAAATTAAGGTGTAAACATTAATTCTGAATTATTTATAAATTATAGTATCATTCGAGTCTCTTTCACTTTAATTCAATTCCCTGTTGAGTTATTATTTTATCTGACTCATAGTCGCAAATAATAGTTTGTAACTAAACTGACATTTTAATACATATATATATATATATATATATATATATATATATTAGTGGTGGGCATAGATAATTTTTTTTTAATCTAGATTAATCTCACTGTAATCTTGGAATTAATCTAGATTAATCTAGATTAAAATGGCTCATTTGAATTCTGCCGAAGGCATTCAGAATATGTGTGCTCGTAAGTGATTGTTTGTCTTTTTGTAGTTTGAATAATAAATAACTTCTGTCCCTTTAAAGGGTTAGTTCACCCAAAAATGAAAATTCTGTCATTAATTACTCACCCTTATGTCGTTCGAGACCCGTAAGACCTCCGTTCATATTCGGAACACAAATAAAGATATTTTTGTTGAAAGCTGATGGCTGAGAAAGGCTTCAGTTAGGCCTCCATTGGCATTCAGTACACTTATACTCCCAAGACCGATAAAAGGCACTTAAAATGTCATTACAAGTCCATCTCACCACAGTGACTCTACAATAATCTTACGATGCGACGACAATAGTTTTTGTGCGCAAAAAAAAATCAAAATAACACCTTTATCCAGCTTGTTATTGCCTTCCGCGTGTGCCTCCACGACGCATGCGCGAGAATATGACGTAGCGCCGGGGCTCGGGATTCCATGAAATGCACACTTTAGCCCCATTTTGAGCACTACGCCGAGACCTAAAGCACGATCAATGTAGAATCCAACAGCTGAGATACGCGCGTCTTCCTCTGATTGTAAACAAATCACTTCTGGGTCATCTGTCCGAACGCCGGATCTGCGTCATATTCTCGCGCATGCGTCGTGGAGGCACACACGGAAGGCAGTAACAAGTTGGAAAAAGGTGTTATTTAGATTTTTTTTGCGCACAAAAACTATTGTCGTCGCATCGTAAGATTATTGTAGAGTCACTGTGGTGAGATGGACTTTGTAACGATGTTTTGAGTGCCTTTTATCCGTCTTGGGAGTATTAATGTACTGAATGCAAATGGAGGCCTTTCTCAGCCATCAGCTTTCAACAAAAATATCTTCATTTGTGTTCCGAATATGAACGGAGGTCTTACGGGTCCCGAACGACGTGAGGGTGAGTAATTAATGACAGAATTTTCATTTTTGGGTGAACTAACCCTTTAAGACCTGACGCACACATGGATCCCAAACACTGTACCTGTGAGTTGGTTACGACTGTGTTTACGTTAAAACTCACCAAGATGGGCATTGAGACATTTTTGAGTGTATTTGACCATTAATAAGCTGGAAAAAGGAGCTAATTTTTGCACTTGTATTTCAGAGGCGGCTTTATTACGGTATGTGTGTGTGCACTTCAGATGCAAGCGTGAAATCTGCGGGAATTTTATGACCGGTCACACCAATACTAACACGCTGTCATGAGGAAAAATCCAGCAGAACACGCGTTCACCATGTTCAGAGGGTTAACTGGACTGAATGAGAGGAGGCGGGTGCGTGTCAACTCGCTGTCGGTCGGAGAGGAGAGGAGAGCGCATCTGATATCGATACTGTAGAAAATCAGTATCGTACGTTTCTGATATTTCTGTATCGATACATATCGAAATATGGATATTTTTGACAACACTAGTAGGCATACACACAACCTGTGTGTAACGAAGACTTGTTCTCTCGCCCCTACAGTGCAATTCGGCCTGGTATACATCCGCGCTAAAATATCAAGGTGAAAGTTTATATCTTGTAATTGCGACTTTATATAATGCAATTCTAAGGGGGCGGGGGGGTTTACCTTTTTAGGGGTTACCTTTTTTTTTTTTTACCTAGTTACCTTTTTTATGTTTTATTAAGTGGCAGAATACATTGCTGTCTGTTCCACAATTGAAACAATCAAGTGATCTCATTTGAGAAGAGATAAGAATCATATATAAATCAGTGATATTTTAGTATTATTTATAGGCCCAGTTTTCATTCTAATGTTTAGTTTAATTTTTAGACATTTTGTCACGTGCATTTGTCATTTTTTTTCTTTTTAAATATTACTATTTAGATTTCATTTATTTCCGTTTTCATTTTATTTGGTTTTAGTTATTTATTTGCAATTAGCCATTTTTGCTCAAATTTAACTTATTTGTAACGATAGATTTAACGACGAGTCTTTTAAACCTTTTAGCTTATACTGAAGGGTCTTTCCTTTCCATCATATACTGCGATGCCCAGGGACACATTTCCTGGTCATGGTAATCTGGGCACTGACTTCCTCTGGGGTTCTGTATGCAAAAACAGTGAGTCTGTGAGTAAGCAGAAATGCTATGCAGTGCAGGAGGTCTGAGTCAGAGTGCTCCGGGCATGTGCAGACCGTCATCTCTCTGCAACGGTGAGTAAACAAAGTGTTTTGACTTCTGCCAGGAGGAATAGACTGTGTCAGCGATGCCTGCCTCTCTCACCTTCTTTCTTCTCTCGGTTTCTTTCCTTTCTCCCTTTCTCTCTTTTTCTTTCCTCACAGTCTCCTAGAAACCATCATATCCACTTTCCTGTTTACTCTTTGCATGCAAATAATGAAAAAATGGCTGATAATTAAATGAATCTGCGAATGTGAATGGAACCAACAGATTAACTGTGACTTACAGTGTTTAATTGCTGGGGTCTATACAGAAGCAAATTTGCATTTGTGTGTGACTATGTATGTGTGGCGAAATGCCAAGCAACTTCCAGTCATCTCCCTCAGAGAGTGTTTCTGGGAGTGTAAATTCTGAGATGAGACAGCTGAAAGCACAAACTCACACATGTTGAAGGTACAGGAACTAAACAAAGTAATTCATTCAGATTGCTCTGTTGTGGGTCCCAAACAGTTTTTGGACCCTTAAGCCATAAAAAACTTTAAAGGGGTTGTGAGGATCTCATAAGTACCCCTAATTCTTGTATAGGCCCTATGTTTGTTTGGTTTATATTACTTGTATACATGTTTATGTTTCTTATTGTTTGTATAAATATGATTTGTGGTTACCTTTTTCTGGTCTAAAAGTGCACATTAGATTAGAGAGAAGACACCAAGAGTTTCTGTTTTATTTCTTTATTTAGAACTTATACATTAGCATTATGGTGACATTTTCAGAGTTTACCTTTTGTCTCCTTGTTCATGGCTGCAGCATGGTTCCGGGGGTGGGGTTTAAGAGTAAGTGCGGCCTTCCTGTTCCTCATTTTATGCCATTCTGAGGGATTCTGGGTAGTGTAGGCATAGCCTATTGTCCAGTGGGAGCAGGGGGGTCATTGTTTCATTTGTTTATGTTGTTAAATGTATTGTATCGTTTATTATTTGTATTTTGGTTCTTGTAATGTTTATGTTATTGTATTTTGATGTTTTATTTCCACATGTTAAGGTTTATTTATGTATTAATGTGTGTATGTATATACCCTGTCTATTCCCTTATTGCGAAATGGTTGAACCCTGCAGCATAATATGATTCAGTTTGTCTGTTCTGAGAGTTCTGGTGAGGGACTTCCGTGAGGAAGGTCACCTGTAAGATTTCTGCATCATGATACGGTGATGGCAAGTCTGAAAATAAAGCTTTAAATTGACGACAAGCAGTGTCTCCTGCCTTTGCTCTGGTCATGTCCTCACAGGGGTGATGAATTGAGAAATCAACTTTTCCTTGAGCTTTTGATATATAAAAGGTCATCGTAATATAAGAATATCCAGTAATGTTTGGAGCTGAAAACTTCCTTGTTAGTCAAATAAAAGCTTTTATTGACAGCTGGCTCATCAAACGAGAGAACTGCGAATTTGTATTCCCTGTGATGTCAGAGAGCAAGACCAACGCCTAATTCTGTTGCCCCACCCACTGAATGACATATGTAACATATGTAACATAAATAACATAGGCGTGGCTCTACCAGATCAAGCTACCAAGCAATAAACATGCCGTTGAAGATTACAAAATAGTGTGCAGTGCCTGGTTGTGGAAGAACAGTTTCAAATATTAGTTCCAGCTCACGTGGGTAAGACATTGCGCATTTGTTCACTTCATTTCATTGTGGATTATTTTGTAAACAAGAGACTGGATTTGCAGACAGAATGAGATTAAAAAAATGATGCTGTGCCTTCTATATTGGATCCGACAGGAATGGTGCAACTTATGTGAGTAATTAAAAAAAAAAAATTGATAGTATTGTTTTTTTTCTTTTTTTTACAGATCGTTTGATATCTACTGATTATGTGCATCTAAAAATAATTAATGATAACTTACCACGCTATCACATGCTGAAGTATCCTTTGTATTTGAGGTGTTGGTTCATTGTTCAGCGATTTGGGATCACAGGGCTCGCAAAATCGCTAGCCCAACGTCCCAGGGCTAATGTGCTTTCCAGTCAGGCTACCAAAATGTATCACCAGCCTGCCCGACGTGCTATCTTAAATAGTGAAATAAAATGTCTTTCTTGATGTGCATTGTTCGCTCTCTTGACTTGTTATTTGAAGGAAAAAAAACATTGCGGAAGTTTTGAACATGCTGATTTGACCGCAGTGAAGTTTTGCTGATGCACATACTTGGCGTGTGTGTGTGTGTGTGTGTGTGTGTGTGTGTGTGTGTGTGTGTGTGTGTGTGTGTGTGTGTGTGTGTGTGTGTGTGTGTTAGTGATGCGCGGTTTGCGGTTATGTCCACCGATCGGGCGGGCCAAGTAGTAATAAATAAGTTAAATAAGTTAAAATCATCTAAAAGTTATTGCTTAAATGGCTCAGAAAGCATAGTCTTTTGTTTGCAGATTTGTTTTGCAGGCCTATAACTTATGTATTTGGTTGTCTAATGCAATAGCCTACACTAGATTGTAAAGAAATTAATACTTTGTTCAACAAGGATGCATTCAATTCATCATAATTTACTATAAAAAAATGCATCACAGTCTCCACAAAAATATTAAGCAGCACAACTGTGTAATAAGAAATGTTTTTTAAGCATTTTAGAATGATTTCTGAAGGATCATGTGACACTGAAGACTGGAGTAATGATGCTGAAAATTCAGCTTCACAACCGTCACTGGAATAAATTGCATTGTAAATCATTATAAAATAGAAATGTTATTTTAAATTGTAATAATATTTCTAATTATTACTGTTTTTAATGGAGTTTTGAGGGTGAGCATAAGAGACTTTCAAAATCATAAAAAAAAATCTTACTGACCCAACACATTTGAATGGTAGTGTACATTATTATCAGTTTGTTTCTAAGGAATCGAACCCATGACCTTACTGTTGCTAGCACCATGTTCTACCACTTGAGCTACAGTTTGGTTTATCATCCTGTTAATTTATTTACTTTTTTAATAACATACCTATGGAATGGTGATTCTGTTTTTGTCACCGTATTTGCCGTCGTAGCCTATCAGCTTTGACTCTGGGCTATAAACATGAGTGTATGTGCTGCCTGGGATGCGTCACTATTGGGGAACTGCGGCGTCGTTAACGAGCTTGCGTCATTGCTGCTGGAAACCGGATGTGAGTACTCGAGACGGTAAGGAGAACGCGCTGCTAGTTTCTGTGAGTTATAACGTGTATTTCGGTTACGAAAGGTGCGTTCTGTCTACTGCATGTTCTAGAGATGGTGTGTTGATCGGAGAGCTTGTGTCTGTTTTCTGCTGCACGAGCTTGCTGCTGTTTATTGCTGTTGCACTCGGCTGGATGTGGACACGAGAAAAGGTAGGAAAATTGCGCTGGTAAACATCGTTAGTTATATGAGGTATGCCTCCTGTAAGTGTTGTACCGTGTGTAAGATCGCTGTTTGACCTTCTCCCCTTCCTCAGCTGTGGAAAACCTGACTTAGTTGCTGGATTACTGTTGTTCTGCATTGGTTCCCGCTAGGGAATGATACGGTTCTGTTGTCTCTTGATAAAACACTGCTTTGCTCTCAACAATTAGTATGTATTTGTTTATATATGTATCAAGGCCAAGAGAATAAATCTAACAGCGTTTCATTTTGTATATCCTCTCACATGAGATAATGACTCTAACAGTCTTACTTTGTATAGGTTCGTGAAGGCCCATGGCGTTATCCCAGTCGGGGTGCTCCACGTTAAGCCACAGCTTCAGTGCTGTCAAACTCCAATTGAGTAGTCAACTTCTATGTCCTGTTTCAAACTCCAATTGAGTAGTCAACTTCTATGTCCTGTTTCAAACTCCAATTGAGTAGTCAACTTCTATGTCCTGTTTCAAACTCCAATTGAGTAGTCAACTTCTATGTCCTGTTTCAAACTCCAATTGAGTAGTCAACCTCTATGTCCTGTTTCCAAACGTTATCGATTTAGTTAATTCCAGTTTTGTTTTCAAATTTCATGTAACTTATTTTCTTTTTGTTTTCTTTGGCTGTTAATATTGTTTATAGCTTTGTTGTGTTTAATCGTGCCCTCATTTTGATTTATGATTATTGCTGCAGCCTGAATGGTTTGTTTTCTTTAAATCTAATTACCTTTTGTGTCTTATATTTTGGATTATTTTGAACTTTTGTTTCAGTTGCCACAAGTCTTTTTGATTTTCTTTGACATTCTTCTTTTGTATTTAGTGGCATTGTGTTTTGTTTCAACTAACTGTTTATTTACTGACATTAGTTGTAAAGTGATTTATTTGTTTATTTTGGGTTTTGTATTTTGGACTGGTGGATTGGATTTGAACAACCTTTTTAAGTGCGATTTATTTAATGTGCATTTCCTTTGTCTTGGCTGGGCCTGAGCACCAGGGGCAGAGGGCTAACTCTTATTAGGTGGTGGTATCTTCCTCACCGTGTGTTGCGACCACCCCACCAAGTGTGTGATTATATATCCACACACGTGTGTGTGTGTGTGTGTGTGTGTGTGTGTGAGAGCACAGTGAATTGCAGTGGTTTTTCATCTCTAAGTAGCGTGATCTGACTTTCTGCCTCTGTTGGTAAGCTCTAGGCCCTGGCCTTGACTGTGTTTGAAATTCCTTTTGGAATAAATGTCTTCACTTAAATTTTAACATTTTAAGATAGTTAATAAAAGATGTTTTGATATGTCTCTGACTCTGATTGGTGATACAAACCTGTGTATGCCTTTTTGGTAGGGATAAATTCTAATTATTTGGGCGAAATTCCCAAGGTGGCGTAGTCGGAGTCTAAATAGTATCATCTTATTAAGTTAGTATTATATTTAGGGTAAACCCCTTGAACCCTCGTAGCACCGCCCCGCCACATAGTGGCGTAGTCGGAGTCTAAATAGTATCATCTTATTCAGTTAGTATTATATTTAGGGTAAACCCCTTGAACCCTCTTAGCACCGCCCCGCCAAAAGTAAAAAAAGAACCAATTTTATATTCACATTATATTGGATTTAAATAATTAATATAGTCCACAACACCTCATTCTGTGTTGGTATTAAACGAAAATGATTATTTGCTTCTAAAATAATTTGATATCACCGGTGTCACAGACCTCATAAACCAGTGCTAATTACTAAGTGTAATTAAAGTTCTTAAACTCCATTGATATGCATGATATCCTCGCTTATCTGGATTACCGTAATGGAAGTGAAAATTAACGTGAGCTTGAAACTTTGCCTGGTTTCCTCAAGGTACAGAGGGAGGAACTGTGAACCTGCATGGTTTTCTCAAAACACTGAGATTCATGTTTTCACCCTCTCACAGTTCCACCTAATTATTTTCTTACTCTTTTAAATCAGGCCTTAATCCATCCCTTGCTCTCTCTTTCTCTCTCTCTTTCTCTGTCTGTATATTAATCACCAAGGCTAAATAAAAGCATGCAAAAAGGTCACAGTGTTAATTAAGAAACCGCCCGGTGCTTTTGTCATTTTGGATCAGGTGGAGTGAACATAGGAGTCTACACACAAACAGACCCTCACACACACTCCTAGAAACCACTGCACTATTATTTTGTCAACCAACACACACACACATACATAAACACAGAAGGTGCTACATCACAGAGGCTTGTCCTAATTAAAGAAGGCCTGTTCTCCATGCGGTGATGCTCTTGGCAGTGGCACGCCTCTATCCAGCCAAGCTAATGCCAATCTTAATTACATCTGATTCAGCAGAGAGAGCGCACATACACTTACACTGCTGTCTGCGCTTCACGCAGCATACTACACAAACACAAGTTTGCTTTTAATATCTTCAATAGGATAAACCACATCGAAGAGCTGAAGGTTGGTCGGAGCATCCTGGACCCAACACAATCTCATGGCAATTTCGTAACTATTTTATGTTTTGGCAAATTGGTGACTAATTCGTTTGAATTCGTACGATCTCATTTATACATTTTCATATGGTCTCACTCAAACGTGTTTGTACACCCCAGTGGGGCATTTCTGCTTACTTTTTTCTAAAAATCAATTCACATTGTACGAATTCATACGAAACCGCCACTTAATGAACTAGTTACATTTTCCCATAAGATTGGGTTGCCTGGACCCCCATATAAATGGGGGAAAAATTATGTTTGGGGGTCTTGTTCTTTTTCAGTGAATTAGGAAAAAATCCCAGTGGTATTATTGCAACTGGTAGTGTGATTGTTTTTCATTTATCCAACCTTTAATCAGTAATCTGAAATTGATTTTCTGCCAGAAAGTTGTAAACACAGCCAAGTGCACTATGTTTTGTGGGACTTTACAGGCAAACTGGCACATGGAACCTCGTCTTCAGGCGATTAATGGTCACAAATCATCTTTGATTTATGATGGTTCTTGCATTTGTGTTACTATATCTCTTTGACTAAGTCTTTGTTTAACCTTTGCAGGTAATTTTATAGGTAGTGTTAAGTAATGGACAAATTCCAATCGGAAGTGATCCTCCCTATATGCTCTACTCACTCTGAAGGGTACATACCTTGAAGTGGGGACTTTGGAGGGAGCAGGGCACTTGTGTATCATAATGAAGCTGTTTGGAACGGACGTGGTGAAGGGAGCAATGAAAGACCATGTAATTTCCTCATTATCTTCACCTGGAACGTTACCATGACAAAGTTAGGCTGCGACAACAGGAATATCTTATTATTGCTGTTAATATGATATATAGAAATAAATGCACATTTATAGTGAAGTTTTTAAAATAGGCTGTATATGTGTATGTGTTCCCAATCTGCTCTTAACTTTATAAGCTAAGCATTTAACATAAATCATTAAACACATTTCTTACCTAGAATTCTATACGAAAATTATATATTGTATACGTTAGCTCCAACTCTACTGCCATATCTACATTTAAAATGAATCATGAGGACAATAGTGTGCCCTGACCCCAAGGGGGCATGGACGACCCTGCTGCTGGTATGCCAAAACAATACTGTCCACTATCCAGGGAGACAGCCTTTGCTTTGAGAGAGCCTTTCCCTTCAGCTTCCCACCATAACAGACAAAGAGCTGGTCTGAGGTCCTGAAACACTGCGTTCTGTCTACGTAAGCACGGAGGGCGCGTACTGGACAGAGCAGTGCCAAGGCTGGGTCTGGCCCCTCCAAGGGCAGTGCTTGCAGGTTCACCACCTGGTCTCTGAATGGAGTGGTGGGAACCTTGGGCACATATCCGGGCCAGGGTCTCAGGATCACGTGAGAGTTAGCTGGCCCGAACTCCAGGCACGCTTCGTCAACCGAAAATGCTCTTGACGGAGGCAAAAGCGGTCAGGAGCGCTGTCTTCATTGACAAGAACTTAAGATCGACTGACCGCAAAGGCTTAAAGGGAGGCCTCTGCAGATCATCTAAAACTACTGCCAGGTCCCAAGAGGAGCACGAGGAGGAGTCAGTGTCCTCGCTCCCCTCAGGAACCTGATGACCAGGTCGTGCTGACTTACCTTTTTGTTCTCCAAGAGGTCGTGGTGGGCAGATATTGCGGCCACATATACTTTAAGGGTGGAAGGAGACAGCCTTCGTTCCAACCCTTATTGGAGAAACGAGAGCACGGACCCGATCGGGCATTACCAGGTGTCTTCTTGGCGAGAAGAGCACCAGGTGACAAAGCGGTTCCACTTCAACGCATAGGATTGTCTGGTAGACTCTGCCCTAGCGGAAGTGATGGTAGCTACCACCGGAGGTGGTAGGGTACTAAAACCTGCCGCATCCCATCCAGGAGGTCCTTCCTACGAGGAATAGGCCAGGGAGGGGCTGTCGCAAGGAGTAAGAGTTCGGAGAACCAGGTCTGGCCGTGCCAATACGGGGCAACCAGAAGGACCTGCTCCTTGTCCTCCCTGATCTTGCACAATAGCTGTGCGAGAAGGCTCACTGGGGGAAACGCATACTTGCGTAGGCCCTGCGGCCAGCTGTGCGCCAGTGCATCCGTGCTGAGCGTGCCCTCGGTCAGGGAATAGAACAGGCTGCAGTGGGAAGAGTCGTGGGAGGCAAACAGATCTACCTGTGCGTCACCGAACTGTTCCCAAATCAGCTGGACCGTCTGGGGATGGAATCTCCATTCTCCAGGAAGTGGCTGAAACCGTGAGAGCTCGTCGGCTGCACGGTTCAGTTCTCCTGGGATATGGACAGCACGAAGGGACCTCAGATACTTCTGACTCCATAGAACGAGATGGTGGGCGAGTTGAGACATATGGCAGGAGCGTAGACCCCCCCTGGTGGTTGATGTACGCTACAGTGGCTGTGTTGTCTGTCCTGACTAGTACATGTTGACCCTTCAGCAACGCCTGGAAGCGGTGCAGGGCGAACCGTACTGCCAGCAACTCGAGGCAATTGACATGCAGGAGGCGCTGGGGTCCTGTCCAGGAGCCGCGGCAGAGGCATCTGTTGATACAACAATATGCCTGGAAACTCGTTCTAAGGGCACACCGGCTCGAGGTTCGACCACGGGGTGAGGGTCTGCACCCGGAGCCTGCACGACCGCCATGCCCATCTCGGGACTCGATCACGAAGCCAGTACTGAAGTGGTCTCATTTGAAGCAATCCGAGCGGCGTTACCGCGGCTGCAGATGCCATATGCCCCAGGAGCCTCTGAAATAGTTTCAGTGGAACCGCACTCCTGCTCTCGATTTGACAAGTCAGCAGTGACTGCGTGTGCTCGCTCGAATGCTGCGCGTACATGCCGACCGAGTCGATATCCATACCGAGAAAGGAGATCCTCTGCACTGGGCAGAGTTTGCTCAGTTGACCCGAAGGCCCAGACGGGCTAAGTGTTGGAGCACTAAATCTCTGTGTTTGCACACCTGCGCTCGAGAGTGACCCAGGATGAGCCAGTCGTCGAGGTAGTCCAGGATGTTAACCCCGTGCTGCCTGAGTGGCGCAAGGGCTGCCTCGACAATCTTCGTGAAGACGCGAGGGGACAGAGATACCCTGAATGGGAGGACCGCGTACTGATATGCCCACCCCTCGAAAGCAAACCGCAGTAACGGTCTGTGTCAAGGTAGGATGGAGATATGGAAGTAGGCGTCCTTCAGGTCGATCGCTGCGAACCAATCGGCTGGACGAACGCATTCGAAAAGGCGTTTTTCTGTCAACATCCTAAGCGGAACGCCTGTGAAGGGATTGGTTCAGGACACGCAGGTCCAGGATTGGCCGTAACCCACCGGTTTTCTTGGGTACAATGAAGTAGGGGCTGTAGAAGCCGGACTTCATTTCGGCTGGAGGGACAGGCTCAATCGCACCCTTCGCCAGTAGGGTGGCAACCTCCGCACGCATGACAGGGGCGTTGGCCCCCACCATGGTGTGACGGACTCCCCGAAAACGGGGAGGAGCCTGCGCAAACTGAATCGTGTAGTCGAGCCTGATGGTCCTCGCCACCCAGCGGGACAGTTCCAGAAGCTGAGGCCAGGCTCCCAGAAACTGCACCAGCCGGGTTCATTTGGACCACAGACTGCCCTGGGTGGGGCAGCGAGGCAGCGTTACCGGCCCAGACGTGGGAGGCGTAGCGTCCCGGTGTGGGGGCACAGTTAACAGCTGTGTCCTGACAGAGGAGACCAGGGAAGGACGCATGTTCCACTGGGGTCTTCTCTGAGAGGAGGCTGTCGACAGAGAGGGATGTGAGTGGCGGGGCCCGGCGCACACTGTCATCACCGATCTCTGTGCTCAGGGATGGGGTTGTCAGTTCTTTCTTTAACCACATTAGGGTGCTGCTGACCCGGGGCCCAGCAGCGGAACAAAAGATTCTCCCCCGGCCCTCCACTGGGGGAAAGAGTGGCCCTGCTGCCATCTCCTGGAAAGTACTGCCCATCCCTGAGCTGTCCGCGTCAGGAGCGCCGCTTAGCCTGGCGTTTTTTCGCGGGCTGCGGGGCTAGAGCGGACTTGGGCGCCTTCCTGCGGTTTCCTCTGCGCGGCCCCGGTGAAGGCTGCTGCTGGGGTGGCACAGAGGGAGAGGGAACCGCGGGAGGGCGCCCTCGGCGGCGAGCAGACTGAGACGACTGTCCCGGCGGCTGGGTGGAGGCAGCAGCTGGCCGCCGGGGCAGTATATGTTTAATGGCCTCAGTCTGCTTCTGGGTGGCTGAGAACTGTTGGGCAAAGCTCTCAACCGCGCCGCCGAATAGCCCATCCTGGGATATGGGAGCGTCAAGGAACCGGGTCGGCTCGCCGTCACGCATATCGGCCAGGTTGAGCCAAAGGTGTCTCTCCTGGACCACTGCTGTGGACATCACCTGGCCCAGGGAGCGTGCAGTCACCTTAATCGCCCGGAGAGCGAGGTCGGTGGCGGCACGCAATTCATCTCTGAGCCCTGGGTCAGCTCCACCCTCGTGCATGTCACACAGAAACTTGGCCTGGTAGGCCTGAAGAGTTGCCATGGCATGCAAAGAAGCGGCAGCCTGCCACGCAGCTCTGTAGGTTTTCACCACCAAGGTTGATGTGAACCTACAGGCCTTGGAGGGGTGCTTTGGGTCACCGCGCCAGGACAAAGCACTCTGAGGACACAGTTGCATCGCAACAGAGCGTTCGACTGGGGGGACCCCAGTGTACCCTTTGGCCACCGCCCCATTGAGGGCGGAGAAGGCGGAGGAGGCCGCCGAACGGTCACGGGAAGACAACAGGGTCTTCCAGGACCGTGCAAGCTCCTCATGCACTTCCGGGAAGAAAGGAATTGGAGGGGTGGCCGGACAGGTGTCCGGACGTGCCGCCCCCAAAAACCAATGGTCCAGCCTTGAACGCTCAGGTCGGGGCGGAGGGTTCCACTCCAACCCGAGACTCACGGCTGCCCAGGAAAACATGGCTATCAATTCTGGGTCCGACTCGGGCAATGCTGAACCACCCGGAGGCGGCAGCACAGCCAAATCATCATCCTCAGATGACTCCAGCCCACCTTGTGATGTGGCGATCGACATCTCCTCGTCCTCCAAGGCACCAAACGAGACAGTCGGGACAGCAGGAGTGCACGGCGGGTGCGGTGTATGAGAGGGGGGTGTGGGCTGAGGCATGAGCGTCGGAGCTTTATTCCACACTCAGGTCACCCTGGCCACCAGCCAAAGTGCCGCCTCTCGTGGAGACCGCAGATTGGGGTGTGGCAGAGGGGACTCTCACTCCGGCAGAGTCTCGACCGTAACACCGAGATGGCCATGTTCCCGCAGTGGAAACATGAGTCATCCACAAACACTGCCTGAGCGTGCTGAAAGCCCAAACACGTCAGACAGTGATTGTGCCCATCGGAATGCGAAAGAGATCGACCGCACCCAGAAGCACACGGGTGAGACATCCTGAAAGGACATGCCACGTGTGGCCCTGCTGCCATCTCCTGGAAAGTACTGCCCATCCCTGAGCTGTCCGCGTCAGGAGCGCCGCTTAGCCTGGCGTTTTTTCGCGGGCTGCGGGGCTAGAGCGGACTTGGGCGCCTTCCTGCGGTTTCCTCTGCGCGGCCCCGGTGAAGGCTGCTGCTGGGGTGGCACAGAGGGAGAGGGAACCGCGGGAGGGCGCCCTCGGCGGCGAGCAGACTGAGACGACTGTCCCGGCGGCTGGGTGGAGGCAGCAGCTGGCCGCCGGGGCAGTATATGTTTAATGGCCTCAGTCTGCTTCTGGGTGGCTGAGAACTGTTGGGCAAAGCTCTCAACCGCGCCGCCGAATAGCCCATCCTGGGATATGGGAGCGTCAAGGAACCGGGTCGGCTCGCCGTCACGCATATCGGCCAGGTTGAGCCAAAGGTGTCTCTCCTGGACCACTGCTGTGGACATCACCTGGCCCAGGGAGCGTGCAGTCACCTTAATCGCCCGGAGAGCGAGGTCGGTGGCGGCACGCAATTCATCTCTGAGCCCTGGGTCAGCTCCACCCTCGTGCATGTCACACAGAAACTTGGCCTGGTAGGCCTGAAGAGTTGCCATGGCATGCAAAGAAGCGGCAGCCTGCCACGCAGCTCTGTAGGTTTTCACCACCAAGGTTGATGTGAACCTACAGGCCTTGGAGGGGTGCTTTGGGTCACCGCGCCAGGACAAAGCACTCTGAGGACACAGTTGCATCGCAACAGAGCGTTCGACTGGGGGGACCCCAGTGTACCCTTTGGCCACCGCCCCATTGAGGGCGGAGAAGGCGGAGGAGGCCGCCGAACGGTCACGGGAAGACAACAGGGTCTTCCAGGACCGTGCAAGCTCCTCATGCACTTCCGGGAAGAAAGGAATTGGAGGGGTGGCCGGACAGGTGTCCGGACGTGCCGCCCCCAAAAACCAATGGTCCAGCCTTGAACGCTCAGGTCGGGGCGGAGGGTTCCACTCCAACCCGAGACTCACGGCTGCCCAGGAAAACATGGCTATCAATTCTGGGTCCGACTCGGGCAATGCTGAACCACCCGGAGGCGGCAGCACAGCCAAATCATCATCCTCAGATGACTCCAGCCCACCTTGTGATGTGGCGATCGACATCTCCTCGTCCTCCAAGGCACCAAACGAGACAGTCGGGACAGCAGGAGTGCACGGCGGGTGCGGTGTATGAGAGGGGGGTGTGGGCTGAGGCATGAGCGTCGGAGCTTTATTCCACACTCAGGTCACCCTGGCCACCAGCCAAAGTGCCGCCTCTCGTGGAGACCGCAGATTGGGGTGTGGCAGAGGGGACTCTCACTCCGGCAGAGTCTCGACCGTAACACCGAGATGGCCATGTTCCCGCAGTGGAAACATGAGTCATCCACAAACACTGCCTGAGCGTGCTGAAAGCCCAAACACGTCAGACAGTGATTGTGCCCATCGGAATGCGAAAGAGATCGACCGCACCCAGAAGCACACGGGTGAGACATCCTGAAAGGACATGCCACGTGTGAGCTCTTTTGTGAGAGGAAACCTCACAGTCGATGCCGAAGCGCCCAGGGAAACGCATACCAGCTGGATACAGATCACTGCACAGATCAGCAGGCAGGAAGTATGCGATCGCTGGAACGCGCCGTCAAACCAACACCGACTGGAAGGCTGCTCGTCTCATAGAAGCTGACAGAGTCTCAGAAGGCTTTGGGGAGTGAAGAGGTAGGTACTCTTGGCTCCGAAGCAGAAATATAATGCAACATTGCCAACGTACTTCCTTATATACCCACGCGGTGGGGCGGAGTTCGCTATGCAAATTCCGCATGCCCATTGGCACTGCCATTGGGCATTTTCTAGATCTCGAAGTAGATAGGCTTCTAAGCGAAACCCCATTTGTCAGTCACTGATGTTACTCGGAGTGACTGAACGAAAGGGAACACCATTTACATACAATGGCATAGAATTACAATTTCAGTAGTTAAAATGTACTAGCACGGGATTGCATGTAAATTTGCAGGACTGATGACGTAAATTATGATGTAAATTAAGTATTGATTGAAACTGATTTTATACCCCCACCACCCCTTCTGATGCAATTTGAACATTGGACACAAGTAAAATTCAATTATTTGAAAATTTTGATTTAGCAGCAAACTAAAATGTGAATTATAAAGAACAAAAATAGACAGTGTGAATTCAGAGGGAGCTTGTGATTGTCGTGTGACTGCATCACACCATTGTGTATTTAGTACATTGTTAGAGTATTTTTGGATTGGTGTGAACAGCTTTGCTGCAAAAAAAGCTACTGTATGTCATGTAGTCACTATGGACTATATGTGAACAAGCTCTTCTTTCAGTCTGTTTGTGCTCTTGACCCCATCACTTGACTTTTTAAGAATACAGCAAGGCCATAATGCACATGACTACACGCCTCCTTTAGAACACACATGACCCTGCTCTCCAACCATTCTCATATCTTTATGCCTCTCCAGTCTTTAGACCAGAGTCATGCCCTGTGGACTCTCCCCAGTGACGGCTGTCACAGCATGTGGAAGTAATGGGCCTGAGTTACAACTCCTACCTTGATCAGCTAGTGACAGTAATGAAGAGATTCTCTCTCATTTTCTTTCTTTCTTTTATCTGCCTTTCAGATTTTCCCCTCTTCCCTCCATCTTTTTATCATTGTGAGCACTTTATCATTTCAGCCTTGCTGTCAGGGTTATATTGCTACTTGTCTCTGTGGGTTCTCTCTCGCTCTGTCTCTCCCCATCCAGGATTTGTATCCTTCTGTTTTAATGGTGCCAGTGAGTGAAGCGCAAACAATAATGAGGTAAGTGCAAGATTTGTCTGGATCGGGTGCTTGGCTTTGGCCCCTGGGTATGAATCCATTTGCCCCCCGGACAGATTTTACACAGGATAGGGGAAAGTAGCCCAGATTAGACCGCAGGACATTTACCTTGAGCTTTGGGTAAATCCCATCTCAATCTAGGTGGTTTGCAAGGCTGGAGGTGACACACTGTGCAAGTCAAAAAACCTCAAGCAGGAACTCTAGTTCCTGCTATGAGGAACATTTACACATCCCCATCATACATGACCAGTGCGTGGAGTGGAGTAGAAAATCAGCAATTCTGTGCCATTTCATTCACAGTACAGGGAAATAATAATTTCTTACCAGCAGCTCTCATAAACTGCCAGTACTATCTGTTTCTTTAACTTATTGAAGCATTGAAGTTAGGGTATAGGCAATGTTTTTCACAAACACTCTGTTATACAGGTTGAAACTTTCTTCACATCCTGATTGCAATCAATAATAGAAGTGGTCTAAATATTACAAAATATATCTTCTGTCAAAGTCTCAGGAACAAACATTTTTTTGTCCAATCATTGCAATTGGTCCGAATCATCAGCTGCGCTCAACCTTATGTTGTTGAAGTTTGGTTGTTTAAGAAATTCATAATTAACAATTATAATGAAAAAATAAACCTTTTTTAAATATATGAGTTGTAGGCCTATGGTTTATTTAAATGGCAAAGGTAAAGAATAAATTAAATGATTGTGACAGATGTGAAGGGGGAGGAGAAATGAGAAATCGATAATAAAAGACTTCCACATAGGATACCACATGTGCATCCTCACTCCCTGCTCCTCGCATCCTCATGGTGCAGTAGGGGAATTAATATGCCCTTCAAGATGGCTTTCTATGATCGGTTTCCAGGTCACAGGCTCAAGGACGGAGGAGCGAGGAAACGAGGAAGCATCAATTTGAGTATTGAGAAGCATCCAGTGTCACCGAACGCCACAAATAAACAGCAGCCACCTTTTACAGTTCCTCCTGAACCAAAACAATGACCCCATGTTGTAATTACCGTAATTAAGAGATGGCAACCCGTGACGTTCTACTTTGAGCTGTTCGTCCTCAGACTCAGATTCATGCATATGGCAACACTAATGCCAAAATTAAACTGCAGCAGTCAGTTGGTTCAAGTCAGAGCTCTTTAAGTTGTTTTCGTTCATTATTATTGTAATGTTATGTGCTTTTAGACATGAGGTCTTTGAACGGCGTCTCTTGTGACCTTTGCAGAATCTGCTCTGGCTGTGCGCGTTCATGTGTTTTGGAGGAGGCGTACGAGCTTTCTGAAGGGCAGGTGAGATCTTATGTTTTCAAAGCTAGCTTGCTACTGCTAGCCTCTCCGAAATTGCCTACCTTACTATTAAATTTGATGCACATTGTAGCTAGATTTGGTCAAGAAATATCCATTCAGATATTCTAAGGCACTCCTCTTGACTTAGTGTGATGTTTAGGAAAGGGCAATAAATTGCGCACCAAAAGTGATAGTTTGGCTAGTTTACTCTAGTTTATCTAGTTTACTTAACGGTGCAGTAAGCCATTTCTGAAAAACACTGTTGATATTTGAAACCGACACCCAAACAAACACACCCCTCCCTTCAATACTCCGCCCCCAAAAAAGAACAGGCAACACAGGCAATGACTGGGGCATCAGACAGCTTGCGCAAATATGAGTGAATCAGCTGTGATTCAACAGCAGCATGAAACCAATGTTACTCCAATATTAAAGGGGTGGTTGCATGCGATTTCACTTTTTTAACTTTAGTTAGTGTGAAATGTTGCTGCTTGAGCATAAACAGAATCTGCAAAGTTACAGTGCTGAAAGTTCAATGCAAACGGAGATATTGTCTTTTAAAGTTATGGCAGTTTATTGCCTACAAAAACAGCCAGTTTGGACTACAACAAGCTTCTTCCCGGGTTGGTGACATCATAAACCCTTGCTATTAACATAAACACTGCCCCCGCGAACACGCAACAAAGTGGGCGAGGCCACGTCGCAGTCATTACGAAAGAGAAAGAGCTGTTGCAGAACTACAAACTACATTTGGCCATCTGACCAATCTAAGACCATTGCGTTTTTCGGAGGGATGGGCTTCACAGAAGCAGGAAGCAAACGAGCCGTTCAAAGAACAGTGGAGACAGCGGTGTGGTATAAAGGTAAAATATAAGAAAAATATGGCGTTTTGAAAAAAAATAAGTATTAAGACATGTTATACTGAGCCCCATAAACACAACCAAGCCTAGAAAAAAACCACGGAACCACCCCTTTAAGCAGAAACAAAGCAGCCTTGGCGTTGGTTTTCAGGCCTTCTGACGTCTCTCCAGCACTGGAAAGCTTTTCTAATATTAACACGGGCCCTAAAGCTCTTGCCTGATCATAACCTTCTTTTTCCAGTGGTATTCCTCTGACCTTTTCCTCTTTGAAAATATCTCTCTTTAGTCTTTTTACAAATATCCCTCTTGCTCACTCAATCTCCTCCGCCATCATGAGTGGATTGCTGATTGGCTACATGAGAAATTCATACAGGTTTAGAACAACTTGAGGGTGAGTAAATGACAGCATTTACTTTTTTGGTGAACTATCCCTTTAAATGTCCTAAATAAATGGCTTAATCTAAGCCCTGTCTGTGAAACCGGACCTATGTGTCTTAAAATGGACAAATAATTAGCTCAATAAATATTTAAAAGATGAAAATGTATTATATTTTTAATATCAATATCCTAATAAAGTGAAAATTAGAGTGAATCATGTCATTTAATTTATTTCATTAAATCTAGCTTCAGAAAATGTTGCCCACTTCTAACTTCAACGTTTTTCATGTGTGGTTGAATTTTTTCCCCCTTCTCCAAATTTAACAGTTTTTTTAGTCATGTTTATAATTTTGTTCCTGTGACCTCGATTTCACTTTCAGTTGTGTCCTCTGTACTATATACATACATACTGTAATACAAAGGTCCTTAATGACATCATCCTGTAGGAACTGACGTTTTACCCATTTCTATTTTTTTAGAGTTCCTTTTATAGAAAAAACAACACAAGCATGTTTATTTTTAAGCAGTAACAGAGTTCAGAAGGAATGAATGACCCAATACAGTCACATGCCCTATGATTTTACACAAAAATATGATCTCAATATTTTTGTATATATTTTTGATATGGCATTTTCTATATTCAGGTCTCATTTCTTTGTATCCTTTTTGAAAACGCATCTGTGCAGCTCTCTTCCCTGCAGTTGCTTGTTTTCTGTTCATTTTTCTCTAATGACACGCAGGCATCTATTGACCTATATCTCTGCTGCTAATTGGGAGGCAGGAGTGTGAAGTGATGATTCTTTGCGTGAAGATGCACAACGGTGAGTAATGTGCTTCTCTTTCCGTCCAATGGAATAGCTCGCCTCTTTAGGTCAATACTCCAGAGAGACAGAGAGAGAGAAAACAGAGAACAAGGGAGAACCAACAGAGAACCAAAGACCCCAAGTTCAAAAGTCTCATTCTTCATTCTCTCTGTCAGCGCTGTTCACTTTAATTTGTTTCTCTGACTTTCACAATGTTTTCCCACTCAGGTCCTGTCAGTAGTGTGTGTTTGTGTTAAAGTTACCGTGACCTCTCTAGAACACGACACGGGGATCTCGGACAACTGCTGCAGTCCTTGATGAGGCTTCAGCAGCTTCTATAGCAAAAAAGACACATGACCAAACGAAAACATTTAGTACATTTTAAACAATTGCATGTATTTAAATGCATAATTGAATTAATTTCTAATTTAATTTGATAACATTTTTATATAATTAATTTGAATCATTATTCTTTGATTGATGTTGCCATAAACTAATTTCAGGGAAAATTCTCCCTAGAACAACAAAAAATATTTGTCACGTTTGTTTTTGATTCATGTCATGTGATTCCTTGATCTCCTCATGTGTCCTGGTTTCATGTGTGATATTCTGATCACACATGAAATGAGAGGTGTGTTCGACATCGGCTGGATGTAACCGTTCTGTGAGAGACTCTTTCTGCTTCCCGTAGTGATGTTCACCTGGGGCACATTCAAGCTCAAACTGATGCACAACGTTTTGCTACGGTTTCCAGGTTGAATGACATGTTTCTTGGAAACGGTGTGCAACAGGGTTTGAGATATGTTTTCTCTTGTTTGGTAGGTCTGTCAAAAATGTCAGCCCAATCAGCAGCAACATGTATATAAACCACACGGTATTAAAGAGACAACTCGCACAATGGGTCCAAGTAGTCATTAACAAATCTGTCCGCTGCAGCTCAATTGAAGATATTAGAAGGCATGTTTGTCTTTTCATCCTGAATGCAAGGCAAATGGTGGATCACAATAATTAGGAACCACAGTTTCCACAAATCCCTTCACTCGATTGGGATGTTCTCTTTTATTCTGGATGGCAAGGGCAGTGACTGTAACATTGAGCGTATTTTGCAGTATTAAACATGTATTTATACCGATTTCATCAGGCTCAGAAAATTCTTCAAAAAGTACACAAAGAATGGCCTTCTCAGCTGGCAGAGTTGCATCTCTTGCGTCATCAGAACAGGGTGTTCAATGCAGCACCGTTTCTGTTTAAAAAACGTGTTGCAACGTTTTGTCGGGGCTGAACGCAGCCATGGTGTTTGCATACTTTAAAGGGGTGGTAAAACACATTCTTTTGAAGGCTTGACTGTGTTTGTTTTGCCTTATTTTTCATATATTTGACCTTTATTCTACACTGCTCTGTCCCTCCTTGTAAAACGGTCTGATGCTTTCCGGGTTGTATGAAGCCAGTCCCTCAAAAATACGCGATGGGCTCAGATTGGTTAGCTGGCCCAGTGTGTTGTGATTCGCTAACCGCAGTGCACGTTTGTCGGAAACGTCACACCCCTTACCTTTACCGGAGGCTGTGCTTTGGTCAGTCTTAGAAACAATGGCGTCAATAAAACCATATGAGCCCGAATCAGACCCAGAACATTTGAGTGAAGATGATCGAGCAGAACCTGTTCAGTCCTCAAGAGTAAAGACTGCGGATCTATAATGATCGCTACTGAATGGCACTTTAACTTTTGTATTTTTAGAACGATTATAGCCAAATATCTGTCGCAAGAACTAACCCAAAACGAACACTAAGCACTGGCTTTAACTAGTAAGTTAGCCAAATCACACACAGAACCATGTTTAGCATGCCTGTAGATAAACAATACATAAAAGCTCTAATCAAAGAATCATTTACACTAATGCCAGGTTCGCTGTTGAGATTTTAACGTTAGTGTTTGTAACGTTAGGTGTTCGTCGGATAACGTTAAGTATGAATGAGCATTTAACAGACTGGTTTGCAGAACAGCGCTGTCATCTGTTTACTTCCTTGCTACAACCTATTACAGGAAAACACATCGATGAAATATAAATCAGACTTACAGGTTGTGGCCCGTAAACAGCTTCTGTTTGTAAATCCAGCTTTCAGGACAAGCCGTTGTGCATATCCTGTATTGAACTCGCGAAGTTTGTGGAAGTTGTCCTCCGTGAAATGTGCAGCGCGCGCGTCGTGCATCCACGCACCGGCAGTGCTTTTTTCACGCAGCTGACGTTGTGCAAATCCGGCATTGATATCGCGAAGACGGTGGATGTTTTCCTCCGTGAGATGTGCTGCAGGGAGCCCCGCGCGCGCCTGTTCCCCGTCTCAAACACACGTGCATATAACATGCTGTATGTTAAACGCTCTGCAACGCACCCCCGTCCCAAGGAAGGCTGAACAGAGCAAGTACCCCAGACCTGCAATCCGGATGAAAATAACAGCGTTTCCTTGGCATCGCGGCAACAACACTCCAGCCTAACTATACCACAACAGCGCCGCGATACAAAATGGCCTCACCCCCCCCCCCCCCCCCCCTATTTAATATTCTCGGAGGAGGGGTTTATGTAAATATTGAGCCTGTTGATGTCACCAACCCTGGAGGAATGTGTGTAGTCGCCTACTGCCCGTTTGCTGTAGTTCTTAGAAACTGATTTCTTTAAAAGCAAATATCTCCCTTTGCTTTAAACTTTGAACGTTGTAACTTTGCAGATGTTGTTTATGCTCAAGCAGCAACATTACACGCTAGCTAAAGTTAGAATAGTGAAATCGTGGTTTACCACCCCTTTAACACAACATTTCAGAGACGTTTTCATTTAATACTTGATGTACTGCTTAATACAGCTCTGTTTGTACAAGAATAAAGTTCAACAGACGCATATATTATTTAAATACCAATGTAGTGGGGTCTATTTGTAAGCATTAGTGGAACTGAAGGTGTGAGAATAAACATGAAACACATGATCGTTTTCATGCGGTGAATCCGACAAATCGTGGAAGAACTGTGTCGTCATCAGAGCCCTTGCAGCCACTCTTGAGAAGCTTCGCCGGTGTCATGAGAAATCGAGTACCCCCCCAGGAATCGGGTCTCCTTTTCCTATTTAGCACCTAAACTGTGGAACAGTCTTCCTAGCATTGTTCTGGAAGCAGACACATTCTGTCAGTTTAAATCTAGACAAAAAAAACAAAACCAGGGGTCCTCTAGAAGGTTCCATGGAGTCCCCAGAAAATTTCAGAGGATAAAAAGAAAAAGCAAAAATGGATAAAGTCTACCGAACATTCTAACTGTTTCATTTCTAAATGTTTCTCTTCTTTCTTGCCGTATACGTACTTTCCTATGTTTGCTTTGTATCTTTCTAGTGAGTTTTTCTCACTATAGTCCCCATTATCATGCTCACTGGGGTTGTAAAGCGGTATTCTTAATGCAGTATGCAAGCTGCTTACATACATTTATTGTGAAAGTTGTTTATACAAATAATTTTTAATTGAAAATGTTCTTCTTTAGGTTTATACATCCAACATTAAGTATAGTCAATTTAAGTTTGGAAACAATATGTTGTATTTACAATGTCACACTTACTATTTATCTAACATTTTAAATGTTTTTTCATACATAAAAATATATAGATGGATTTTAGGAAGGGGTCCCTCATAAAAGGTTCACCATATTTGGGGGTCCTTGGCATCATAAAGTTTGAAAACCCCTGAATTGATATTATTCAAATCAGTTAAACGATTGTTTTAGGCTGCATTAACTAGGTCAGCCGGAACCAGGAGCACTTCCCATAACACCTGATGTACTCATTACATCATAAAAAGAATGGCATCTACGCTAATGTTAGTCTCTCTGTTTATCCCGAGGATTACTGTAGTTAGCCGGATCCGGGCCATATCCAGATCAGATGGTGGCCCTGTGCCTAGCCGTGACCAACGCATCCCTGAAGTGTCTGCAGAGACCGTGTCAACTAGACTCTCCCCTGTGACGGCCTCATCGACACGACATCCATTGGCACTGATCCTCAACAAACACGTCTCCTGCATGATGACTCTAATCTTCAACCAGATGGAACTGGACAAATATTCTGAATATTCCGATCTAATATGACTTCTGACTTGTAATGTTGCCTGAATCATAATCATACACTGTTTGTTCGTTGGCCAGAGGAGAACTGGCACCCCGACTGAGCCTGGTTTCTCCCAAGGTTTTTTTCTCCATTCTGTCACCTGATGGAGTTTGGGTTCCTTACCACCGTTGCCTCTGTTGCCTTTGGCTTTTGGCTTGCTTAGTTGGGGGCACTAAATATTCAACTTTATTACTGACCTGCCCGCATTGACACTATATGATAATTGAACTGAGCTGGAGGACATCACTGTTTTCTCCAGAGCGGCTGTCCAGCCGAAACAAATTCTGTTGCATTACTTTCCTGTTAACACTGGGAAGCTGCTTTGAAACAATCGGCATTGTAAAAAGCGCTATATAAATAAAAGTGACTTTAGGACCCAGGCTGTAATGCTTTATTAAAAGGTATCGTGATGCCTTGACTATTTATATAACCTATTAACTACTGTATGATGTTTATTACACTAAGTGCACAAACAACATGCTATTACAATATAGAAAGTTAGGCACCATTTTGATGTAATCTTGAGTCCATTACAGAGTATCTGTGAATAAAAGTATGAGCAGGGATTAAAAGTGTAGTGAGGTGAGGTGTGAAAAAATGAGCAGCCCAATTTCTGGTCTAGCGCTGGTCCTGTCTTCATTGTTAGAAGTTCAGTTACTGTCTTTCCTTGAGTTTCGAGGAAAAGACTCAATTGTTCTCTGGAGATGCCGCACTTTTAGCGGCTGATGCAGAGCAGGGCCTGTCCATTTGTCTCTGCCGGAGAGAATGGGACTTTGACAGTATGGAGAGCGGCAGAAGTCCCCAGGAGAGGAATTGTATGGCTGTGCTACAGACTCAAGGACTTTGATTTGTAACCCGTTGGGATTTCACTCTAGAGATGAGTGAGAGCAATTACTTTCCTTGTGATCAGAAACCAAGTACTATCAAGGTCAATATGATATTGATATCAATATGAATATCTCTATTAAATTAAAGGTTTTGCCTATAAAAACCTTTTATGAATAATAATATAATTTAATAAAATTGATAATTACCATCTGGGAAAAATTCATTGTAAAAAAAAAAAAAGTTGAGAAAACTTAAAAGTTTAAGGCAACCAGCTGCAGAACTTTTTGAGTTTTCTCAACTTAGGGTCAATTAGTTGTACAAACTTTTTTCATGTTAAATAGTTGAATACACTTTAAAAGCTGAATTTGTCATACAAAACATAAGTTGGATTTTTTACAGTGTGGTTCTGTTGGTATTCCGCCTGTGAAGAGGGGTTTGTTTACAAAAACTTACTAAAAATCCAGCATAGTGCACTTTTAATTCTATTTTTAAGTTAAACGAAGTAGTCGAAGTGCGGTACCTCAAGTGGCTTATTGTTTTAAGGAAGAGATAATGTACATCCAGACGGTTTTTATCGCAGAATAATGTACATTATCCCACTTATTACACAGCTGCTTGCGACATATGTAAATAATTAGACACAAAATATTGCCTTGAGTTTAAATATTTTATTAGGTCTTTAAACGCAAAGCTTCCGTGGAGAAAGCAGTTGCTAGCAAGCAGCAAGTTTAAACTAGACGAACAGTTAAGGCATATGGTACAGTCATACCACTTATTGGTATTTCGCCACATAAATAATAAGGAGATATTGATTTGAGATGAAACTGTTTGAAAAATCTTACCTGTTTGTTATTATCTATTACAGTGTACAAAACAATCGTTGCAAAATGGCAGCAGCTGCGTTTGTATGAAACAGGAGAGCGAGTTTGCGATACCTGGATGACATAATTAAATAGTTTTTCACAAAATATTGATTTGAGTTTTAATATTTTATTAGCTCACCAAATGCAAAACATCCACGAAGAAAAAACGCTCCTAGCAAGCATAGTGCTGACTTCGGTTACCCAGATGAGACTGTGTTATCAGTTTTTACTGGTTATTATCAGGGAATATTTCAGAATTTGTTTTAATTCTCATTTTTGATAACACTTTCATACCCCAGCAACTTATAAGAATCATATTTCTGGCAATTAATTGGAGAGGGAGCGAGAGAAATTATTATATTCTCCATAAAATGATATTTTCTGAGAACATCCAGCTTTTGAATTAAGGTCATGTGGGATCTGATGCTCTTATTTCATGAGGCTTATTTTCTGTCAATGTACTGGGGTTGCCTTCAGCCACATTTGACGTAATAAAACAGCTACAATGACCCCACCAGTGTTGCACAGGCATTATGACTCACTGTCTATCACCTCCTGACTGCCTGCGTTTCATAATTCATGCTGTGTCTAATAGCCTGCCTCTGGTCCTGTAAGACATCCAGAGAGATGGAAGTGAGGAGAGGGCATAGTCTTTAACAAATAACCCTCTGTAAAAGATAAAAGATGGGCCGCAAACTCTAACCAAGGACACTCCATCTCCATAAAGGAGTGGGGCGGAAGCAGATTTATTCGCTCATCTACCAGTGAGAAGGATGCCCAACCAATCACATAAGACAGAGAGTTGTCACATATGGGATACAGAGGAAGAAACAAATCATGGGGAAGAGTGTTGTTTGAGAGCACAGTTGAATGTGCTTTTAAAAAAAAGGTTAAAAATGTAAATCCACATACCCCAGGGGGTCCTAGGGGGCCACTGACCTCAGAGTTTAGCTCTAACCCTGATAAAAATTCACCTGCCTGTAGCTTTCTACTAATCCTGAAGACATTGATTGGTGAGCTAGGTGTGTTTGATTAGGGTCGGAGCTAAACTATGCAGGACAGTGGCCCTCCAGGACCAAAGTTGCCTTTCCTTGATGTACCTGAATAATGAGACATGTATAATAGTGGTAATGTTTCTTATACTAAAACTATGCCAGGATTTGTATTTCAGCGGTTTTCTGTTCATTAAACCTATCATACACCCGCCAGGCACGACACAAGTGTTTTTTGATCGTTTCAGCCTGACGCAGTTATCATTTTCACGCCCAGCTGTCACAGGGTGTTTTGGTGTTGGTTCATGTTCATGTTTCATGTTGTTGTCATGTGATTCCCATGCCCTCATGTGTTGTGTCATGTCATTGGCTAGTGTCACAGGTGTCACTTGTCTTATCATTAGTCTGTGTGTATTTAAGCCCTCATGTTTGCCGTGTGTCTTTGTCTGTTATTGTATGTGTAACCACTGATGGTGAGTTTTGTTATAGTTAAGTCTCTTTATAGTTTGTTTTGCGCTAAGATTTATGTTGGAATAAACTGCACTTGCGTCCAGCAACTTGCCTCTTCAGTGGAGTATCGTTACACCAGCGCCACGTTGTTTAAATAGCAAATGCAATCTGTTTGCCCATGGGCACGCTGGTCTAAAAATTAGGTGTGTTCAGGTGCATTGCTATTTTGAGGCAACGGAAAACGACTGCGCCATTGACCAACAAAAACCTGATCTATCTTTTGGGGGGGTTATTTAAAGGTTGGTAATATGTACCTATCGGCAGGTGCCAAACGCACGTACACTCTTGTGTCGATCGATCTGAAGTTGACCAATCAGGAGCTGGAAAACCACAGAAGAAGCGACGATGGCAGCGCCACGATGAATTTGGACACTTGAAAAAGAGGATAAACTCGCTGAACTCCGGCAGGAACAGCGAGCATTGTATGACATCTCAAGCCGTGTGTATCACGACAGGGTCGTCCGTGATGACATTTTACAGCGGTTTGCCAAAGAGCTACAGTTATCAGGTGAGATGCAGTATGTATAGGTCTTGCTAGGTATAGTGTGTACTAGGCTTTTTAATGCTCTCTGTGGCCAAATCCGAAATTGCCCCCTAAACCCTCAATCACTATTACCTACTTTAGTTCACTAATACAGTTCACGTTATAAAAAGGCCCTAAAAGCAGCCAGGGCTGAGCATCTCCGCAAACTAATAGAAAATAACCAAAATAATCCAAGGTTTTTATTTAACACCATGGCTAGACTAACAAATAAACAAGCATCGCCTGAGCAAAATATTCCGTTACAGTTTAGTAGTAATGATTTTATGAATTTCTTCACTGAGAAAATAGAAAGCATCAGAAACAAAATTGTAAATGTACAATCTTTAATGATGTCTTATGATTCAACCTCAATTATCGCCCCTCAAGAACTTCTACACCGCTTTACAACTATAGGACAGGAAGAGCTAAAACTTATCATTGCATCTAAACCAACAACATGTTTATTAGATCCAATACCCACTAAACTACTGAAAGAGTTGTTACCTGTAGTGGAAAAGCCTCTTCTCAAAATTATTAACTCGTCTTTATCTTTAGGTCATGTTCCAAGAATATTCAAGTTGGCAGTCATAACCTCTCATTAAGAAGCCACAATTAGATCATAACAACCTAGCAAATTACAGACCCATTTCAAAACTTCCATTTATGTCTAAAATACTAGAAAACGTTGTGTCTGCCCAATTGTGCTCTTTCTTGCAAGAAAATGATATCTATGAAAAATTTCAATCAGGATTCAGGCCGCATCATAGCACAGAAACTGCGCTCGTTAAAATCACAAATGATTTACTTCTAGCTTCTGACCAAGGCAGTATCTCAATACTAGTTCTACTCGATCTTAGTGCTGCGTTCGATACTATAGATCATAAAATACTCTTAGATCGACTTCAAAATTACACTCGTGTTCAGGGTCAGGCGTTAAACTGGTTTAGATCATACTTATCAGACCGCTACCATTTTGTCTGTCTAAATGGGGGAAAAATCAAAGATAACGTCAGTAGACTATGGGGTGCCGCAAGGATCCGTGTTAGGCCCTCTGCTATTCTCAATATATATGCTGCCACTTGGTAATATTATAAGAAAAAATGGAATTAATTTCCACTGTTATGCAGATGACACTCAATCATATATTTCATCACGACCAGATGAAAACGCTAAATTATCTAAACTGACAGCGTGTGTTGAAGATATTAAATACTGGATGACGTGTAATTTTCTGCTATTAAATTCAGATAAAACGGAGGTATTGCTTATTGGTCCAAAAAACTGCCCGCAAAACCTCTCACAATACAACTTTAACCTGGAAGGATGTCCTGTCACTTTATCCACAACAGTAAAAGACCTGGGTGTTATATTAGACCGCAACTTGTCTTTCGAAAATCATATTTCATATGTTACAAGAACAGCATTTTTCAACCTTAGAAACATTGCTAAGCTACGTAACATGCTATCTATTTCTGATGCAGAAAAGTTAGTTCATGCATTCATGACCTCGAGACTAGATTACTGTAATGCTTTATTAGCTGGTTGTCCTGCATCATCAATAAACAAGCTACAGTTAGTCCAAAACGCAGCTGCTAGAGTTCTTACTAGGTCAAGAAAATATGATCATATAACACCAATTTTATCATCTCTACACTGGTTACCTATTAAGTTCCGTATCAATTACAAAGTATTGCTACTGACCTATAAAGCCCTAAATGGTTTAGCTCCAGTGTATTTAACGGATCTTCTATCGCCCTACAATCCATCGCGCTCTTTAAGATCTCTAAACTCGAGGCTTCTGGTCATTCCTAGCCTAGGATATCTAAGTCCACTAAAGGAGGGAGGGCATTTTCACATTTAGCTCCTAAACTCTGGAATGGTCTTCCTGATGTTGTTAGATGTTCAGACTCGCTGTCCCAGTTTAAAACTAGATTAAAGACGCATCTCTTTAACCAAGCATTCACATTATAATTACCTTTTAATCTACAGTTACATTTACATTTATGCATTTGGCAGACGCTTTTATCCAAAGCGACTTACATTGCATTCAAGGTACACATTTGACATTTTGTAAGTTCTTGCTTTCCCTGGGAATCGAACCCATGACCTTGGCGTTGCTAGCGCCATGCTCTACTTTGAGCTACAGGAAAGTAAAATCGGATCAAAAGCATTAATATTCTGAACAGCAGCTATGCTAATTATTTCCCATCTGCTTTTCTGTTGTTATCTCGGGACACTAGTTCCGAGGTAAATAGTTCGTCAGCTCCAGTTTGTATCCAGCATGGAGACTTCAGATGCCCCAACACCTGTGATGAGACGACTCGACGCCTGTGAAGAGACGACTCAACGCCTGTGAAGAGACGACTCAACGCCAGCGTTGTTATGGCCTAAATTAATATATGATTGATTAACTTTTTCTAAGATTTTGCTTTAACGTTCTCTTTATAAAATTTTTCAATGTACATTTATGAAATGCACTTTCTGTCAAGCTGCTTTGAAACAATGTGTATTGTGAAAAGCGCTATACAAATAAATTTGAATTGAATTGAACTTGAGTGAATGAAAACAATTGAGCGAATTCAGACAGCTGTTGTGTCAGAACCAGCCAGGCGCATGGTCCAAAAGGTTTGTACCTAGCCTCTTAATGAGTCAGGGGTGTGTTTTGGGCGTAACGTGCATTAAACCAATCAGTCTCATCTTCCATTCCCTTTAAAAGGCAGATCCACCATGGCGGATTCGCTATTTACATGGTGGAATTTGCGAGCAGAAAGACTGAATGCTTCTCCAGGGAGGAATCCTTTTAGTTTTCATTTTTAAAAATGTTTGTGCTGCTGTGTGTGTAATAAGAGTGTACGTGCGTTGGGCACCTGCCTATAGGCACATATTACCAACCTTTAAATAACCCAAAAAAATACTGCGCTATTGATCAACCGAGAGTTCAAGGTATATGTGATGGTAAGTTAACCTTGCTTTCTGGAATATAACAAGTATTCCAGAAACAAAAAAATAACAGAGTGCACATTTGCTGACTTTTTCTTTCCTTAATAACAATCTTTTATTTTAGGCACACTGAAGATGTCCATATGTTCATAATATATATATATATATATATTTTTTTTTTTTTGTGGTTGCCTTGACAGGATCCAGCAAATAATAACTCACAACATTCATTTAAGTATTGTCACCTCTTTAATCAGCCCTTACTGTAATCATTTGAATTTAATTAAATCACTTTGTTTGTGTAACTCAGATGGGATTATTGTAGAGATTATGTTTATCATTGTGGTATAAAAGGGTGAAATTTTCTAAGCTCCAATATATTCAGCAGAGCTGTAGACATACTGTACGTAATTAGTGTGAAATGTGATTGATGAGGAGCCTAATTAGGTGACTAAATAGCAATTAGCTAATCATCTAGATATAGTGAGAAAGATAATGTCACTGAGAATGAGCAGATTTTACCCAGCACAGGTTTTTATTATCAATCTGTCAGTATCATCAAATAAAGTATCTCCGAGTGTCTTCATCAGGGGGCTTTACGTTTGTTTTTATCTGTTTTTTTTTATAGGAAGGCAGCAGTTAATCCAACTTGGGATCATTGCAAAAACTTGCCTGTGGCGACATTTCCGTAAAATATTAGGTTGCTTCTTGCGAGTTTTGTGACTTTCAAAATGAAATGTCCAGTGAGTGGCACTAAAAGTGTGTTCAGTTTAATTTGAAACAGCTGAATGTGATTCTGTCAAAGTTTTTTAGGTTGTTTGTTGTACATATCACAGCAGGGGTGTATTCCAGAAAGCAAGGTTAACCTACCGCCATATACCTAACTCTCGGTTGATTAACCCAAACCATGTTTACTCGAGGTATGCTGGTTCCAAAAACAAATCTGTGAGTAAGTTCAGACAACTCAGAGTATGTTAACCGTGAACAGACAAGACCTCATCAACAGAGCTACGAATCGATGATTCACCATGGAAACAGACGCTAAGAAAGCATGTTCTACTTCTTCTTTTGTTAAATGGCGATTTACATAATCTACTGAGTGCACATCGCCACTATTTGGTGGTTGTGAAATCATTATTTTCAATATCTTCGTTTAGTAATCTTTATTCACAGAGAATAAGGATTATATTGTTTGTTTGATGCTAATTAATTTAATGCAGATCCATGTGTGAGATGACAATAAAATATATAATAAATATATTGGAATTAAATTAACAAATTTAACATTACCTTATTATAACAGTGCTTTAGAATTGATATATAATAGTGTATATTATAACTGTAACTATATAACACATTTAATTATATTAATTTAACTATATTAATTATATTACACACATCTGAATACCTCTTAAGCAAACTAACCCTGGAACATATGGGATACAGAGGAAGACCCTGAAAGTTACCTCTGTTTTTGGAACCGAAAGCTGAGGTTATCCGCTTACTTACTTTAAACATACCAGGGTATGCCAAATAACCTGCTTTCTAGAATACCCCCCCAGTTCAAGAATTACATTTCTGTTTGACTGGCACTAAAACGTTAATGCCCAATAATTTTAAAGTCCCCCTGTAGTCAATAATTTTATCCCTTAAAACTCATCTTTGATTACCAAAATGACATATTTCTTCGTACCTTAAAATAGCTTGAATGTAACTCTACACCCTTGCTTCGTTTAGTATAGACTTGGTCTGTGTCGAGTCATAGCTGGGGGCATGGCGTGGAGGCGGGAGGCGGCGTGGGGGAAAACAGTCCATTTCCCCACACTGGAAATGCATGGTGTTAACCTATGTAGAATCAATTCTGCCACTTGACAAAGCAAGATATATAGAAAAACTGAACCGTATTTGGTTGGGTTGTCCGTGCAGTACCTGTGACTGGAAAAATGACCCAACGGAATGGCCAGAGGTGTCATTTTCTTGTCAAAATGCATGCTGCTCCCCCAAATATCACACAACACGCCTACTTCATTAATTCCTGAATTTAATGGATTTAATGTATGTATTACATACGTTTAACGTTTTAAAATGATTATAAAACTTGTCTTGTGCAATGAAATGTTTTTCTGAATATGCCGTGTGCATTGCAATTTCATGAATTTTTTGGGGCTAGAATAGAAACATGAAATGCGCAGAGTCTAATGTCAAACGTTAATTTACCGCAGTGCCACGTTTAACAAACATTTGTCAAATGCCTAAAATCCAGTTATTGATGAGCTGTTTGGCATCATTGACACGGGTTTAGATAAAGTTTAGAAATCCGTCAGATTTCTGTTGTCTTGCATGCACGTAGCTTTATGTGTTTATTTATTCGTTTTTTCTTGTTAGTACAGCTATGCACAAATTAGTTCAGCATTTACATTTTACAAAGCAAATTTGGAGTTGACATGTCAGTGTCACAATACTATTCTCAAATTACTGACAATTACTTTAGCTTTTTTGTATTAACCATCTTCGTCGAGGGATTTGATGATAGGCTTTTATGTCATGTAATATTTGGGGGAGCATCATGCATTTTGACGAGAAAAGTGTCATACTTGTAATGTGACTATATATCACCTTGTATTGACGCACAAACATGAGCCAAGCCCTTCCCATACTGAAAAAAAGAAGACTTTTGAATGTTTTGTACATTAATAAGCTCACACACTATGTGATAGCTTGCATGCTTTAACGACAAGTTGACTGCTTTTTGACACAGTTCGAATCCCGTGACAAATATATTGGCGTTTTTGTTAAATAAACTTTTGCCATTGCAGTAATGAAATCTCTTATTTTTAATCTTTACAATAATACCAGCATCAAGTAGTGCATGTTTAATTGTAATGGACGTATTGCACAGGCCTTTGGAATTGACAAACGGCTCCGTCTGTTTATTCGGCAGTATAAAACTTCAGAACTTCAGATTAGAAACTTTTCGGCTTTGTACCAGGCAAAAATCAATCGTAATCATTACAAAAAGTAAAGATAAAGCATCTAACAAGGTCTAAGCGCATTCATTCGAATGACTTGTTTTCCCCCACGGCATAAATGGATATGATGTTTTTGTGGGCGTTCCCAGTAAGCAGAATCATGAATATGCAAATTAGCCCCGTCCCCACTAACTTGCACGGGCTCAGAAATACAGTCTGCCAATTTACTGAGGTAAGCTGCACAATGGCGCTCTTTACAACGTGGGACACATAATAACAGTAATTAATATGATTATCCTTTTGCTTGACTACATTATTAAACAACTAATAATGTGTTGCAAATGTTACACAAACCATGTTCCCATTCGCCATCTCAGTCTGTCTTCAGTATCCTTAGAAACACTTTGAACAACTTAGAAGAAAGTCAGTGGAGAAAGGCGTTATAGTTCATCATAACATTGTAATATACATCATATACATAATTCACCTGCTATATTGCTAAATCTACCTGATTTTTCATATAAACAGAAAAATATACCAGGATAACCTGACTTCTCTTGAGACTCCAGAGAATAGTTCATGATATGCTAAAACCTGGGCAGGTTGACATGATTGGTTACAAGATAGTTTGTGACGTCAGAAACATCAGATAAACCGCGTTTTTAATTTTTTTATCAACAATTAAATATGGGTAAGTTTCATAAAAAAAGCAACATTTTGAACAAAAAGCTGAGAAAATCACGTTTTTTGTCAAAGACTACATCCAGATCAGATACAAACACAGATGGAGTAGATCGAGTCCATCAACACCCCTGCTTGCACAGTCCTATAGCTCGCCCTTGGCCGACATGTCATTCAGTAACATTAGGCAGTTTTGACTTATATGATGTTTAATGTTGATGATCACATTATTTTACATATGCATTTGCTTACATACGATCGCTTGTCTTTTGCGTCTTCTTCTCCTGTGTTCTGATCATTTTCATGAGATTCTGTACTCTTTCAGAAAAGATGTAATAGCACCCCTAGCGTATAACAGTGAAAACACAGAAACATAGAAAATTCCGTGTTTGGCGGTGAAAGTTTTAAAAACACCACATAGACATATAAACAACATTAAAAACTTGATTTTCACCACAGGGGGACCTTAAATGAATGTACACACTAAATATAATCGATATTGTTAACAAATGCAAATGTGAGATAAAATGAATTTGCTGAAGCAACCATGCCATTTTAGCTTGTTTCTACAAGACTTTGAGCATTTTTTTTCATGACTCATGTTTGATGGTACTCGCACCCGAGGCTTGATGGTACTCGCACCCGAGGCTCTGCATCGCAAGTGCTGTACCAGGTAAAGAACTTTATTGATCAATAATATGCCCTTGTGTTCATAATTTGTGTTAACAGTAACACAGTTGTTGGTGTTTTACTCCCACTAGTGTTCATTTCAGCTGGAATTTTTTCAATGTTTTTAGTGTCTCTGTAATACCTCTTTGGAAGGTAAAATACAAATATAATTTATTGCATTATATATAAAATATGTATTTTTATTCACGAGTGAGTGAGTGAGTGAGTGAGTGAGTGAGTGAGTGAGTGAGTGAGTGAGTGAGTGAGTGAGTGAGTGAGTGAGTGAGTGAGTGAGTGAGTGAGTGAGTGAGTGAGTGAGTGAGTGATAGTTTACATATGGATGAGTTGAAACTGTGGTTGCTTCGGGATTCCCTCGTCTCCTGAGAACACAACACTCATCGTAGCACATCCCCTGCCTTATGCATGACATCTTGGGATGGGTCGAGGTATTTAGACATCAAAGTCACTACCATATGCCTGCAGTAAGGAAAACTCACCCTCTGTGTTTTTACAAGAAAAAGAAAAAATAAGACTATGATATTCACAATAATTAATTCCCTAGGACGCTCTGTTCTAATTAAATTTACACGCATGTTTGCTATTAGATTAAACACAATGATCAAAGTATTAATGAAAGTGTCGCACATTAAATTTATGTTGTCCTTGAATGATCCGTCATCACTTTCAGGAACAACATTTTTTTTTAAATATATGTTACAATTCTGAGCGCAGCAGCTATAGTTTCGTGGTGATGAGCTTTTGCAACTGATAAACACTTTGTCTGATATCCTGTTCATCTGGAACACAGACTTCTGACAAGCTTTACAGATAATATCGAGCTGAGATCATTAATTTAAATTCATATCATTATAATGAAGTAACTCTAACGAGCCAGTTTAGGGTATTAACTGAACTCACCACCCTATTACAATATTAATGAGTTCTACAGAAGGAACTGGAGTGTAAAATGGAGAGATCTTTGAAAATAATAGACCATATTCAAGCACATATTTCATAATTTTCTCCAAAAGGTAGCACCTCAAAGGAAGTGACACTAACTTAACTAGATGAGTTCCTGTTCTTAGTGTTCTTAGTGTCAGCCATAGTGAGAAATGGCATATATTTGATCGAAGTAGGTGTTTTTTTGTGTTGCATTTCCCATAGAATAGAAGCAAAGATTACCATGAGATCTGTTCCTAGGGACATTGACTGTTCTAAGGGTGCTTGACTTTACAAACGATACAAATGCTCCAATATTAACGACAAACAACAGAGTAATAATTTGTTTTAGTGCCATGTGGTGTGGCCCAGAGTAATGGCATTTGGTTGTTGCCTACGGTTTTTGTTGCTTTGGTTAATAAGATTCAGTTTTCAAAGGCTGATGGATATCTATTTTAGCTCATCTCATGTCTTCACATCACTTGCTGCACGGTAGCCTACAACACTTTTCCCACACATTTCCATTTGATAAAGCTTTTGTTTCAAGGTTACATTCTTGCCTTAGAGAACTTGCTTATGAACAATACATTAAATATAGACAGCTAAAGCAGCATCCATTTGACCTCGTTTTAAAGGGCATGTATTCCTCAAGAAAGTCCCACAGGGATCAGATGCAATGCTGCTGGAGGATCATTGTTTATTCTTTGCATGAGTTTACTAGGTGTCTGCATATTCATAAACAGGCTTTCACTGATGTTTAAATTTCCAAATAACAGAGACTCTGCCCTTGAACCTTTTTAATTCTTCCTAGTTGAGCATTTAAAGCAACGGTAGACTGAATTTTGGGCACTTAAACCACCTTTAAATGCATGAATGTCAATTACAAAATATGAAACTAATTGGCAGTGTTCTTTAATGGCATGCTGTGACAGTGCCACAGTAAAGCTCTGCACGATGCTCACTTAGGCCAAAAAATTGTCATATAGGTATATGTGCCATGCCTATATGATCATTGTTTGTTTTTTTGTCTGCATGTATGTTGATTTTGAGCATGTGCCTTTTGTTTGAGGGAGAATTAGGGGAACTTTTGTTGGCCTCTAAGGACTCTTATTATGATGGGCCTGCCGATAAGAAGGAAAGGGCGGCCATTTTAAAAAGTTGGTGTTTGGTGAGATGGCATGGTTTTTGGGCTAACCTAGCTCAGAGTAATTGCCCAAAATGATCTCTGGGAATAGAGATACTGTGTATTACACTTTTGGAGCAGCATATGTGCAGACTCTGGTCTGGGATATATGATTTTGGACTATACTCTTGGGACTTGTTTTTACAGCTTTTTTTGTGGGGCCTTGAACCAGTGGATTTATACTTTTTCTCTTTTTGGGGACATTTTTCATCAGGACTTTAAACTTCCTACCAATCTCAAAGCAGAAAAGGACTGTTGAGTATCATCTTTATTTATTTTTGTTTGCATGGACCTCGAGCTTGTGTGTTGTGGGCAAAAAGCCTACTCATGAACTTTCTCTATATGAACTATTTCATTTGAGTTTATAAAAAGTCCACAGATTGTGTTATGTTTGCAAGTGTCTAAGTTGCTTTATATTTTCAATACAGTGTTTTTAGGGTCTTTGAAATCATGCTGTTTTTGTGTATTTCATTTTTGGCAAATGAGTAAAAGGAAACAATAGTCAGACTCCCCTTGTGATAATGATTCAACCTTTTTTGTAAAGCATTGTAGTTGTTATAATGCTTAACTAGCAACATTTTTCATAACTAGTTTACATAACTAGAATAATAGATATTTTAAATTTAAAGGGGTCCTGAATTGAGAAATCAACTTTTCCTTGAGCTTTTGGTATATATAAAGTCATCATAATATAAGAATATCCTGTAAGTTTCTGAGCTGAAAACTTCCTTAAATATAAGCTTTTATTGACAGCTGGCTCATCAAACAAGAGATCTGTGAATTTGCTTCCCTGTGACGTCAGAGAACAGTGAAACGCCACCTCAACAGAAGAAGACCAATGCCTAATTCTGTAGCCCCGCCCACCGGTTTGCGCATGACATATGTAACATAAATAACATAGGCCTACGTGGCTCTAAACCGGATTGAACTTTCAAGCAATAAACATGCTGTTGAAGATTACAAAATAGTGTGCAGTGGTTGTGGAAGAACAGTTGCTGCATAAGCTTCCTTCAGTTTCAAATATTAGGAATGTGGTTGAACTTTTATTTTTAATGAAGTTCCAGCTCACATTTGTGCGTTTGTTCGCTTCATTTCACTGCGGATTCGTTTGTAAAAAAGAGACTGGATTTGCGGACAGAATGATATTAAAAAAAACGATGCTGTGCCTTCTATATTGGATCCGACAAGAATGATACAACACACTTTATGTGAGATAAATGCTTTTTATATGTTATAGTATTGCATTGTTACGGATCGTTTGATATCTACTGATTATGTGTATTTGTCTAACTAAACATAGTTAACAATAACTTATGCTGTCACCGGATGGAGTATCCTTTGTATTTGAGTTGTTGTTGGTTCATTGTCCTGCGATCCGGGATCAGACTCAAACATGTTTGTGCCAGGGCTTGCAAAATCGCTAGCCCAACTTCCCGGGGCTAATGTGTTTTCCAGTCAGGCTACCAAAATGTATCACCGGCCTGCCCGACGGGCTATCTTAAATAATAAAATTCCTTTCTTGATGTACATTGTTCACTCTCTTGATATTTAAAGGTCTGTGTTAGTCATGCGCGTTATATCTATCTATTGGGCGGGCCAAGTAATAAAAAAAATAACAATCCAATTAATTGCGGGTGGATGAGAAATCATTGTGTTTGTTTTTTAAAGACATTTTGCGAGCCCTGTGGGCGAATTATTCCGGTTGCCATTTTTCCACATGCGGTACGCCCATAAAAACCAGGGTAGAAAATATCCTATTACTTATTCATTATGATGTTTTTGAATGTAAAAACCATGAGAACGTCATGCGTTGACCTCAGACAGCAGTATAAAACATTTTAAATAGCCAGTTTATGACCCCTTTAAGACATAAATGTCTGGTTGTCAAATGTTACTGGATCATATCCATAGTTAATGTGATTTACTACACCAAGTGGGTAGGACACCTTTTGTAAACTTGAGAACTGACTTTATACATGCAATAAGCATTATTTCAGGACTATTTGGTTAAAGTAATCTGCAATTAGCTTAGAAACTTTAGTAGTTCTAAGTAAATTTAATAAGTGTAATATCTCCAACCCTGCTCCTGGAGAGCTACTGTCCTGCAGAGTTCAGCTCAAATCCCAATCAAACACACCTGAACCAGCTAATCAAGTGCTGCATCCCAATTTGCCTACTTCTACTATGCCCTAAAAGGTTTTTTTTTTGTGTGAAGAAAAAGTACATCCTTTTTGGTGTGTAGCAGAAGAGTAGGCAAGCTTTGGGACATACTACTTCATCATAACTGTGTCTTTAACAGACATATCTGTTGCTTATTTACGTGTATCCTGTCACTGTTTAAACGGCCCTGTCAATCATCTTGTCACAGTTAAAATCCTCCACATTCTTTTTAATTTAATTTCCGTACCATTTCGGTGAGAAATGTAGTAGCACGTTGATCTGCCAGTTGTTGGGTCTTTCATGCAGAGAACTCTCCTCATATGTTTGTAATTTGCATAATGATGCATTTAAAAGTTAATGGCCAAATGTATCATTACAAAAGTTCACAATGCTGTTGCAGATGAAATATAATGTGGATAATACATATCTTTTCATCAGGTTATATACTGATTAATGAAACCCCTTTATCTAAACCTCTCTACTTAACCGTCAGACTCGCACATCTGTCATGTTTGTAGTTTTTTTTAACACTTTTTATCCATGTTTGTAGTTCTAATTGAATCCTCTTCCAACACGTAATGGGTTGCGGGCAATATTACCCATTAGAATGTGCACAGATCTGCACTTCTGATTCTAACCAGAAAAAGACTATCCGGGTATCTTTGGAACACTAATTTTAACGTACTACAATTTGGGATACACATATTCTAATTTCAAATAAGGTGTTTAGTGTTACTTGAATATTACCGGTAGGTGTGTTTGAGCTGAGTTGGAACTGAAGCCTGCAGGAAGGTAGCTCTCCAGGAGCAGGGTTGGAGACCCCTGTAATAAGCGAATATGCCACATGGTTTGATATTTTCATATCTAATGCACTGAAAATCATATTTGTACTTGTGGCTCAACTGTCCAAGCACTTTTTAGGGCCACCCCAGCAAGCAGGGAACATAATTCTTTAAAAGTTGTGTAAATGTTAGGACAACATTATTAAAATTGTTTAAAGAACATTCTTATAATATTATTAATAGTTAATATACGTTCTCGTAATCTCGAATGATTTCATTCACTAAGCATGCATACGCACAAATTTGTACGAACATTTTGATTTCCATTCTCTTCCAATATATCACTTGTATAACTCATCACAGAGCTTTAGTTTCCAAACTCTCTGAATTCAGATAATTTACCCATTTAAAAATTTAGTCATTTCTCTATATCATACTTGTTCTGTTGTCTGACAAAAATATATATAGGAAATGAGAACGGCTTTATTGGGCATTTGGCTATATTATATTATATTAAAATACAGTATGTGAGCACGGATTAGGAGAGAAAACGCATAGGCAGGCAGAATGCAAGTACGATGAGATGACATCATGAATATACTAATTGACGCATGATGTCATCTAGCGACATTTAGAGACTGGCTTTAGCTACTTTCCTTTGAAAATAGTTGAGAGGGTGGAGTGACTGCAGGGGGATAACAATACCTTGCGCTCGCAAGACAGTACTGGCGAAAGTTACTGAGGTTTGTCCAAAAAGTTGCTAGATTTGTTGCTAGGCACTTTTTTTGAAGAAGAAAAAAAGTTGCTATAAAGGGGTCTGAAAAATTGCTAAATCTAGCGCATTCTTTTACAGAGCAGACTCTTGCCAAAGCACACGCCTATAGTATAGACTAAACACGTAATACATGTGCATTTTTTGCATTTATTCTTTGAAACCTGTTTTCAAAAGTTAGCATTTTCAGGCTACCAAAACATTGTTGTCGTATAAATGAACAGAAAAAACGCATACGTTTTCATTTTTTAGTTGAAAACGGTGTTGTGTAAATGGCCCCTAACAAATTCATGTGCATATGCACGTGCTGTGAATTAGGCGGATAAGTGTGTACAAATACGAAATAATCCACACAATTATTAGTGAATGAGACCCAATGTTCTTTCTTGGAACGTACTTATTACGTTATTTGTACTTCATGAATGTTCTCATGTTGAGAGAAAACGTTCTTAGAATAACACTCTCGGAACGTCCTTATTATGTTATTATTTGATAAATGTTTTCATGATGTTATCACAAAAGTTCTGAGTGCAACATTCGTGGAATGTCTTTAAAACATTTTCAAAACTATAGAATGTAATGTTCCTCTAACATTCACAGAAAAAAAAAAATATATATATATATATATATACGTTTTGAACATTTTAAAAACATTCAAAAATAAAGGTTTCATAACTTAATGGGAATGTTAGCAAAACATTCTAAAAACATATTTTTGTTAGCTAGGACTACATGTAAATCACAAAATCGTTGGTGGCATGTGCAATGCATGTGGAACTCCTTCTGCAAGAGGGCCGACTTGTCAGTAAAGTCCATCAAACCCAGAAAGTCATGTCTGTAGATGCTATATTGTACGACTGGCATCCCCTTTGAGAGCTTAAGGACTTACAATCATGCTGGCTGTGCTAAACCATTAGCAAAACCGCACATGAAATGTCAGAGATTCCAAATCCTGCCTACTTTTAGCTGAGACAGCATATCAGAAAGAGAGAGCAGAAGAGCAAGTCCTACAGACATGTCTCTGCCATTATTTATTGGGAGTCTTCCCAATTGTATTTACATGAGGTAAATTTAGGATTTACTGGTTGGAAGTTGTTGGTGATTTTGTAGTTTTCAAAATTGTAAATGTGTGTGTTTCTCCCACCACCCCAGAGACATTTCTCAAGGGAATTATCTATTTGATTTTGACAGTTCATGAAGTAGTGATGTTGGATTTATGAATAAATCGTTCTCTTGAATCAGATCTTTTCAGTGAATCAGTTTATTCAGTTCAAAAGGGTCTGAATGATTTGTTCATAAATTGCTTGAATGAAAGACATAATTTCTGGTTTGTTTCTCACACAAAACAGACTTTAGACTTGAAATATAATGCATGAGTCATATGATTTAGTACGGAGCCCTATAGGGACCAGGTGATGGAAAAAAAATATCAGATGGGAAAGAAAAATAATGTTTGAGTGCTTTTGCGTTCACCCGAGACATTTTGCATTTGCTCACAAAAGCACTGAAATATAGGCCTAGTTTTCCCTCCCACTTCAAATTATTCCAATCACCAGTTTTGCGTTCATTTCCAATAGTTTTGCAAGTGAATTCAATGTTTCTCTGAAGAATGCACGTTTCCAACGTTTCTCCAGGAAACGCAAAGGTTTTGCAAAACATTCTTCCTCCCATCTAATTTTTCCCATAACCATGTCCTTTTAGAGGCTCCAAAATTTCTCCACTCATTGTAATTGCATGAAAACAGAAATTTTAATCTTTTCTGTAAAAAAAAAAAAAAAAAGGGATATGATACAGGTTTTGAATGACATGAGGGTGAGTAAATGATGACAGAATGTTCATTTTTAAAGTAAACTATCCTTTTTACATTGAAGTTACGGAAACATCACTCAAAATATGAAAAACAAGCTATGATGGGAGAAGACGCATGAAAGTAATGAAATGGGGGGGGGGGGGGATCAAGCCTGGAAACTCCGTAAGATCAAATGGCCCTGTGGCGTTGCCTCCTCTGACAGGTGAGTAAACAGAAGGTACTCATTATAATGCGTACCTGCTAGGATTTCACACTGAGAGACACAGGGGATGAGAGAGCACGAACACCATGCCGTGTTACATAAGCTCGCGGTGCATTAGCAATGCAGATTTACAGCATTTTTTTCCCCCGCCAAATCAGTCAGCGCTGGCGCTTTAAGAGCGTGTGACTGTTAATCTCTGTTTAAAGGCCGCGTTCCGCAGCATGAGCCCTTCGACCCTCATTCCTCACGCGCACACAAACATTCTTCCAACCATCCGCCCCGTGTTTGTCACTCTCACCTCACTTTGATGTAGTTTATGAAAATTGACTTTACAAGGACCGCGTTTTATGTTCCTCCTTTATTGGCTAGGCTAGCATCCGCTGCTCTATAGATGTGTATGTGTGTACGTGTCAGACAGACAAGTATGTGATTAATAGCTCTCTTGGTCTCTGGCTGGCTCATTTTTCAGCGCTGTTGTTTAAGACCTGTGGCTCTTCTCTTGGCGAGATGTAGATGCGTTTCCCCTTGCTGTTTATTGATATTCTGTTTCCCTAAATACGGACCTATTTGTCTCTGCTGTCTCCCCCCACCCCACCTGTACACCGGACCTGAGCGGATAGGCGGATTGGAGAGGAGAAGAGAGGAGGTGGAGAGGGGCAGAAAGAGAAAACTATCCATGATTGATAGGCAATCTCAGTGCCTGTGGCGTCTGGAGAATCACCAAGGTGACGGTGAGTGGTTTTCCTTTGGCTTCCTCTCGTGGCTGGTTGTACTAATCACTGTGTGTGTCGTCCTGCTGGAGTGTGTGTGAATGTGTCCTTCTGACCGTTTGGGAGAAAGTGATAGAGAGAAAGAGAGTTGATGTGTTTGATGCTCTGAATCTAATGTAGAAGAACATCTGATGAAGAGCACAGAGCTTGTGGTGACCCTCTGTCTCCAGTGTACATCTTATTGTGGTCTTCACCTTTACAGTATTTATGGGGCAAAAGGAGAACCCCCAGGTAAAGATTTCTCCATGAATATGTTTTTCTCCATCTCAGCTATCAGTAAAGCATTGTTTCCACAACCTACAGCCCCTGAATGTGTATTTATTTTGAATCTATGGTATATGTTTTATGTGTACATTTATATTTCTTTATAGTTATGCATATGCTTGTCTAACAAAATCATGAATTGGAAAGTGATAAGTGTGCCCCTCTAAAATAATAAATGTCCCCTTTAGTAATGCATTCTGGCACCAACTCTGCAAACACAGCACTTCTCCACTGTTTACTACCTTGCAAGCTAAAAAAAAGCCATTGACTCAGCCGATGAGCACCTGTTTTTTAGGTGTTATCTTGCAATGTTACTAGAGGCAATTCTAGAATTTTAACCATTGGAGGGCTCAACCTTGTTGAGCTATGTTATGTTCTAGTCTGGAATAATGTTTCTAAAACAGTTCAAGAAACAACATATTCCTGGATCAACATCTTTCTTGAACCCAGAACAACATTTCAATCAACCAGTTTGAGTTCATAAAACATCACTCTACTGAGACTGCACTTTTGAAGGTTGTCCTAGTAACTTGTGATCCTGGCGACTATGCTTGTGTTTGTGCTCTAAGATCTAACTTCTGCATTCGATACAGTAGATCATGCTGTTCACAATGTTCGGTTGGAACAGGCAGGCATTAAAGGTAGTGCCCTGGAGTGGTTCAAATCTTACTTTAAGTTTCTCAGTTAAGATTGGAGAACATAGTTCTAGTACTGCTGTGTTATCTTGTGGGGTTCCATTTTGGCTCCCATTCTTTTTTTTTCCCCCTTATACATGCTCCCACTTGGTCTTATCTTTAGGAAATATAGGCTGTCATTCCATTGTTACGCTAATGACACCCAAATGTATCTGCCCTCAAAGTGAAATTCGGATGGTTTGGACACTCGTATGGCCTGTTTGTCGGATGTTAAGGTTTGGTTGTCTCTAAACTTTCTGAATTTCTATGAGAGTGAAACAGATTATTGTATTTAGACATTCATTTAGTGCTCCCAAACTAAACCTTGATGGGCTGTCTTCTTGTGTGAAGCCATGGGTGAAAAATGTGGGTGTTGTGTTTGATGAATCTCTGACATTTGATAGGTAGATAAATTCAGTGGTTAAATCATGCTTTTTTTCAGCTCCGACTTTTATCAAAAGTAAAGACATTTCTTTCTTTTTAAATTTTTGAAAAATGAATCCTTGCTTTCATCTCTTCCCAGCTGGATCACTGTGACTCTCTTTACATTGGGATCAGCTTTGTCCCTTTTACAATTAGTTAAAAATGTGGCAGCTAGACTGCTGACGGGTGCTCATAAACAGGATCATATCCCTCCAGTTTTATGTTCCTTACACCTGTTGCCAGTGCATTTAGTGGATTTTAAAGTATTACTTCTCATTTATAAATCACTAAATGGTATGGCTCCAGCTTACCTTTCTGATGTATTGACTGAGTGAGCACCATCCAACCAGATCACTCCGGTCATCCAACCAGAAACTCTTGTCAAGAGTCTTCAAGTCGAAGCTGAAGTGTAGGGATGACCCTGCATGCTTTCCCAGTTTCTGCCCCGAGACGCTGGAATGACTTGCCCATACACTCTTAAAAATAAAGGTTCTTAAATGGTTCTTTGGCGGGGTGTATGGTTCTATGAAGAACCTTTAACCCTTGTATGGTGTTCGGGTATGTTTGACCCATTTTCATTTTTTATCAAAAGAAAAATTATACGATTAATTATTTTTTCAAACTGAGACTCATTGGCCTTGGCTCATTTTCTATGAGGAGTATATATCAGAACACATTTTCAATGACCACACACTGTACACCCCCCCCCCCCTACACATATATATTACACACAGGATGTTCGGGTCCACTGGACCCAGGGCTAATAAAAGTGTGGAAATTGTAGGTCCTGTTTACCTTCACTCTGTCCTCCTCCTGTCAGGACCTGCTGTTAGTGTGTGTATGTTCATGTATATGGTTTATGAGGACACAAATGTGTATAATGACATGAGTATTAAAACGTAAACATGGTTTATGACGACATCTGTGTCCTCATATTAAAACATACTAAATGGTGTTTTTTGAAATTCAAAAAATGCCAAAAGTTTTCTGTGATTGGTAGGTTTTGGGGTAGGGTTAGTGTAGGGGGATAGGTTATACAGTTTGTACATTAGAAAAAACATTATGCCTATGGAGAGTAACCATACACCACATATCTGCCTGCGTGTGCGAGAGATTGTGTGTAAGTGTGAGAGAGTGCAAGAGTTAGGGCTGCTCGATTATGGAAAAAATCATAATCACGATTATTTTGGTCAATATTGAAATCACGATTATGTAACACGATTATTTCACATGACTTTGGGAATGTGTTGTATTTATTAAAAATACACCTTTCAACAATTCAATTGAAATTGTAACATTTGTTGTACTTTTTGAACTATTAAAATAAATAATATAACATATATTCGAATCAAAGTATAAAAGTATTCACGTAAAAATGATAACCACAAATAAATAAGATCAACAATATGGTTCGGCTATGCTTTTCAGGTACGTCTAACATTAGTTTTCAGGTACAGAAATGTATCAAATGTAAAATAACATTGCATATTTGAGTGCATAAATTAAAGATTAATCCTATTAAACTTACAAAAGCTATTCAATCAAGAGCGGTGAGTGATGTCCTTGTCTTTTGTTGTTTGACATTAAACAGACAGCAGTAAAGGCTACTGCCCCTTTAAGACCTCGCGTCTTCTTTATCGACTGTATAAAGTTCACTTAAGGCATATACAGACTATGTCTGCTAAGATACTCATCAAGATGGACATGTTGACATACGTTTTGTGTGAGTTTGTCCGTTTAAGAGCAAGACTTGAAAGAGAACTCAATATTTGCGCGCTGAGAGACGTGTGCGCGCTCTCGGATGAGCGCACAGAGACACATTTTCTCACAGCGCGCGCGGCTTCTCATTCTAAACCTAAACCCTAAAGCACTAAACCCGGGTGATGACGGTGAAAACGACTGGTCATATTCGAAAATATGGCAGCACTCGCAATCTCGCATGCATTGAACAAAGTTTACAAAGAGAGAATTATTTGAAAAATATGAAGGAAAAAAGGGACGTTTACACGGCTCCCCTGCTCTCGTCAGTTTTTGTTTCTTTATTAGATTGTCATAGGTCACTCTGTTTAATTTTCAAGTGGTTAAACAAATTCGTGGTGTTCCCTTGCGTTGCAGCCACTACCATGTAGAAAATCTTAGCATGTTTCTGCTCGTCGTCTGATTCCTCGAAGCCAAACTGTTCCCAGACAACGGAGTTGGTTTTGCCTTTTTCCCAAACGCTGCTGTAACTGCCCTCCTTCTGCCATCTTTACTCGCGCCGAGTTTTTAAATTCCAGCGGATGATATGCACACGAGACTCACGACCTGAGAGAGATTTGTGGGTTCGGGAGGGGCGGATGTGCGCGTGCGCGTTTCATTCAGAACGCAAGGCAAAATAATCGTTTTTTCTCGATTGTACTATTTTGGTGATCGTTGGGAGGCAAAATCGAAATCGAAATCGAAATTCGATTAATTGCACAGCCCTAGCAAGAGTGAGTTTTGTTTCTAAACCTGCCGTTCCCAAACGAGGTTGCAATTCTTAAATGTGATCTAACAACGGTAAAGAGAAAATATTAACCATATATGCTGTTTATATTGCTTGTAATTGGGATGAAGTAAACATCTGTTGAGTATTTTAACATTTTAACCTAAAAATGCAGCGGGTCTACCAGACCCACGAACACTGGATGAATAACAAAAATATGAACACCACACAAGGGTTATCCTTTCCATTGCACAAAAGGTTCTTTGTAGCACAGAAAGTTTCTTTAGACTATAAAATGGTTCGAAAAAAAAATGGTTCTTCAAAGAACCTTTCACAAAACGGTTCTTCAGGGAACCAAAAATGGTTCTTCTATGGCATCACTGTGAAAACCCCTTTTTGGTGGCACCTTTATTTTTAAGGGTGTACTAGACTAGCTGTTTTTAAGTCTCAGTTAAAAACCTATTTATTAGATAAGGCATATAATCCATGTTGAAGCACTCTTGGTTTTTATTCTTATCGTTATTTTAATGTTGTAGCACTCTTGCATCATATTTTATTATTTTATTGGTTTCATTGTTCTGATTTTGCTTACTGTTGTGTTTTTTTGTTATTTTATTGTAAAGCCATTGCCATTGAGCGACAAGTTTAAGGTTTGGCTTACAATCTGGGTTAGGTGCTTATTTTCCTCTGATTTTAGGAAAAAGTTGTTGTTGAGGATTAAACATCTCTTGCAGGAACATGTCTTACACCGTGACAAAGTCACTGTGACCATATTACTTTCTTTTGTGTAATACAAAAAAAATGATTTTTTGAAAAATGTATACTGGTTTTTCCATAAAATTACAATGAATGGCTTTCAAGCTTCAAAAAGGACTCTGAAGCATCTTTTAAAAAGCATCATAAAAGTGATTCACGTGACTTTAAAGAGGTCATGAACTGTATTGTTTTCTGCTTTCTGTGGGGCACTTATAATGTACGTGTTTACGTCAAATATTGTCATCATTTAGAAATTAAAGGCATTTTTCCTACCCCGATTAGAGCTCTGTTTGAAGAGGCGTGTCTGCTGTGAAACGCCACTGCTGGGATTGGCTAACATCTTTGAAAATGAAAATTTCATCTATGAAATGGCTAATTATTACATTTAACACTCTCTAAAACCTTTAGCACATTTGTACTATTACATTCATCAAGGTTAACTAATCTTAAAGTGTTGATTTATTGCATTATATTTAGATCTATGACATTATATTTAGATTGTGGCATGAAAGGTTGCAGTGATGAGCATTGTAGCTGATCACAGACATGTTGATCAGTGATCTCGTCATTGCAACTCGATTTCTGCACTCTCACGAATGCTTTCATCATAATTAACATAAGTTTTGGCACCGATAAACTGGCACTGTTTGATTGACATCTCCAGTGATTGTAAAGGGAAGTGAAAATAATCTGTGATTTTAAATTATATAAAGAACTTTATTTACTTTAATCACAGTTTAAATAACAGATTGTTTTCATCCTACTAAGAAAAACAATGTGAAGTTGACCGTTTAATCACTGGTTTGATTTACTGACACTGACAAAGAACATTTGACTGTACATAAATCATTACATATCAGAAATCACTGGTCACAGATCAGGCATTAGAATGAATACGTTTACTTGCATGTTGTTGCATACTGTCGAGTCATATCATAAAAGTCTGTTTGCAAAGCATGCGCCAAAATTGTGACTGATTTACCTAAGAATCCACCGTGAAATGTATTGCATACAAATAAATAATGCTCAACTGAGAGATTCACATTGTTGAAAATAAATACCTGCATTCCTAGCATTAGGATCTTTTGGAAGGTAATGTTATTTGTAGTCCATCCTGTATCTCTTGTTTCTCCTCGTCATCTCACTAACACGCCAGTGGGCTGGGCCAAAGTTGCAATGATGAAGCCGTTGATTTTGTTCTGCAGAGGATCATTTTGGAATGTGCCTATCTATGTAAAATGAGTCGTTCTCTGGGCTTGGTTTCAATAAAAGCTTATTCCTTGGACTAAAAAGGAAGTTTTCAGTACAGGATATTTTTTTATAGTGTGGTGACTTCTTATATGTCAAAAGCTCAAGGAGCATGACCCCTTTAAGCAGCACATTCCATGTCTTTTGTCATAGGCTACATTTGTGTGAGAGCTGTCAACAAATAAGGCCTTTTTGTAAAGTGTAACCAGCTGAATTTAAGAACATGATTTTTCAAATTCATACCAGTTTTGTCAATTCATTAAAATACATTTTTCAAAATAAATACAGTACTTGTTCATGATTTCTGTCATGAATGTGAATGGCCATTTAAAATCTTCAAACAGGTTTGGAACAACATTAGGGTAAGTAAATGATTCATTTGGTTCATATAGACTTGGACACACAACATAATGTGACCAACGGAGGTCTTGTAGTAGTTTTTCATGTCCTCACTCAAAATGCCTGGATATAAAAACATTTAAAAAGCCTCCAGCATAAACTACAAGTACCACACTTTGCTTTGTGATCGCATAGCCGTAAGCGAGAAGAGGCTCCAACCCAGTTTTGTATTGTTCCAGTCAGCATCTCTGATCACACAAGCAGAGATTTTTCCTCAGAGCTTATTCACAAGAGTCAGAGTGGTTTATTCTTATGAGAGGTGTGTTGTTTGAAATGCATTGCAGCCATTTATGAAGATGACTGAAATCTACTGCATTAATTCACACTCCACAGAGTGTTTCTAATGACCTCTAACCCCTCATAAGCTCAGCTAAGCAGTGTAATGCAGCTTAGTAGTGAGTTAATAAAACCTTATCTAATGACAAACACATGCTCCTCAGAGAGAGAGAGAGTGAGATTGTGGTGAGGGATGAAAAAACAGGATGAACTTTGGTGGAACATGTTCTTACAGACTGTCTGACTCCTTGAAACTCAAAGCTTGGTTTTGTACTTGAACATATCCAGAATTGCAGACAAAAGGGATGGAGATCCACAGCATGCCCAAGTGTCTTCATTACAGGTTTCGAGCATCCAATGGTCAAACCGAACAGTATACAATCACTTTCAAAACTAGTAAGCAGTATTTTACAAACAATGCTGCTTGTCCCAAATACTATGTGCGATTGTGAATTTCATGATTGCTCCTCCAGGGAGCTCTCACAGGCCGGATAATGACAATTCTGCTTGTTGTATTTCAGACAATGAGCAATGGCAGAAGGTTCCAATCAATGAGCGTTCAAAGAAAATGTATGCTGGCTGTGTTTACCAATCCGCTCAGTAAGAAAGAAAATGCATTTAAAAGTAAAATGCACAATCACTTTTGTTGCTCTTTGTATGTCACTGTATTGATTACATTCCAGTTTACCGTTACCTGAACACAGAACGCGGTTTTAAATTACAGGGCAAAATTACATTTCTCGATCAGTCGATAAGCTTTATTTGAAGACCCTAAAGAAACTCTCTACAGTTTTGTCCAATGGTGCTTCTGTGTGCACAATACATGTTTTATTTGAAAACATATATTGTAATGTTGATCATAAATAAATTAAACACTGTGCCATTCTTTACAGTAGAAAGTTTTACAATAAAGTTACTTGCTATAAGCATTAAAAAAAAAAGCAAGTAACTTTCTTGTAAAACTTTCTATATACACACACACACAGTGGGGAGAACAAGTATTTGATACACTGTCGATTTTGAAAAATCCAGAATCACATTTGTATGATTTTTAAATAATTAATTTGCATTTTATTGCATGACAGAAGTATTTGATCACCTACCAACCAGTAAGAATTCTGGCTCTCACAGACCTGTTAGTTTTTCTTTTAAGAAGCCCTCCTGTTCTCCACTCATTACCTGAAATAACTGCACCTGTTTGAACTCGTTACCTGTATAAAAGACACCTGTCCACACACTCAATCAAAGAGATTCCAACCTCTCCACAATGGCCAAGACCAGAGAGATGTGTAAGGACATCAGGGATTAAATTGTAGACCTGCACAAGGCTGGGATGGGCTACAGGACAATAGGCAAGCAGCTTGGTGAGAAGGCAACAACTGTTGCCGCAATTATTAGAAAATGGAAGAAGTTCAAGATTACGGTCAATCTCCCTCGATCTGGGGCACCATGCAAGATCTCACCTCGTGGGGCATCAATGATCATGAGGAAGGTGAGGGATCAGCCCTGCACTACACGGCAGGACCTGGTCAATGACCTGAAGGGAGCTGGGACCACAGTCTCAAGGAAAACCATTAGTAACACACTACGCCGTCATGGACTAAAATCATGCAGCGCACGCCAGGTCCCCCTGCTCAAGCCAGCACATGTCCAGGCCCGTCTGAAGTTTGCCAATGACCATCTGGATGATGCAGAGGAGGAATGGGAGAAGGTCATGTGGTCTGATGAGACAAAAATAGAGCTTTTTGGTCTAAACTCCACTCGAAGTGTTTGGAGGAAGAAGGATGAGTACAACCCCAAGAACACCATCCCAACCGTGAAGCATGGAGGTGGAAACATCATTCTTTGGGGATGCTTTTCTGCAAAGGGGACAGGACAACTGCACCGTATTGAGGGGAGGATGGATGGGGCCATGTATTTGCGAGATCTTGGCCAACAACCTCCTTCCCTCAGTAAGAACATTGAATATGGGTCGTGGCTGGGTCTTCCAACATGACAACGACCCGAAACACACAGCCAGGGCAACTAAGGAGTGGCTCCATAAGAAGAATCTCAAGGTCCTGGAGTGGCCTAGCCAGTCTCCAGACCTAAACCCAATAGAAATTCTTTGGAGGGAGTTGAAAATCCGTATTGCCCAGTGACAGTCCCGAAACCTGAAGGATCTGGAGAAGGTCTGTATGGAGGAGTGGGCCAAAATCCCTGCTGCAGTGTGTGCAAACCTGGTCAAGAACTACAGGAACCGTATGATCTCTGTAATTGCAAACAAAGGTTTCTGTACCAAATATTAAGTTCTGCTTTTCTGATGTATCAAATACTTATGTCATGCAATAAAATGCAAATTAATTACTTAAAAATCATACAATGTGATTTTCTGGATTTTTGTACCTATGATAAAAATTACAGACCTCTACATGCTTTGTAAGTGGGAAAACCTGCGCAATTTGCAGTGTATCAAATACTTGTTCTCCCTACTGTATATAAATGCAATTTTCAAAAAAAAAAAAAATTATATTTGATATTTGAGTTTTTTTTTTTCTCTTTGTGCTAAGCACTAGACAATTTGGATTGTGTGAGGAACTTTACAAATAAAATGTACTTTAAAATTGTATAATTCATACACTATTCTTCAAGAAAATATTTATTTCTGTATGTTAAACAATTTTATATTTGATCATTTAGTGGATGTTTTTATACATCCACTGTACTAATGAGGAAAAACACAAGCAATTTATCAAAACGCAGTCGACCACATTAGCAGTGATGCAATGCCAAATTTCAATATTTAACTTGTGAAACATGACTCTATTTTCTCTATATTATACTTGTGAAATTTTGAATGCCCTGTATACACATTAAATCCAAGAATATTCAATGGCAGGTCAAGTTTCAAATGGCAGACGACCAATCAGCATTCATGGCCAGAACTCGGCGGCCAATCAGCAATCAAGGCCACAAGACTGAAATGACAAGCGTTTTCCTCCACATCTAATGCAGAGCAAGTGAGTCAGAGTCTCAGAGCTCTGGGGGCCTTTCTCTAAATGACAAACTGTGACAAAACGAGAAATACATGCTTATTAATGTAATCCATGTAAAGGAGGACAGCAACATCCAGAGGGTTTAGAGAAGGAGACGTTCTAAATCAGTCTGATATTGTATTAAGAAAATTAGATTATATTATCACGAGGCTCAACTGTTGTTTCCCTTCAAATACAATAACAAGAAAACATGGGAATTAATTCATTGGTTTGTATCCAACCACCTGAATAACTTCAATGACAACAATTCCTGGTTCATCCCAGCAGGGGGGTATTTTTTGTGGAATAAAAAGATAATTTGACATATTCTGAGAGCTAAAAAAGTATAGACATCGTGGAAGAAAACCGGGCCTATATCCACTAATACTGTAATATAGGATCAGTCAGTCAGAACAGGTCTCAGCTTCATAGACATTAATTTGGCTGGAATAGGATACACCTCACTTGGCTCTCAATAAAGGACGATCCAGGGCTCTTGACCGAGCCTTCGTAAATTTAAAGAAGACAAGACTTGTATACAAATGACTTTGTAAAGCTGACATGCTCGTCCATGTCCCTCAAAACAGAAAAAAAAAATTCAGACATCTTTCTTCTCTCTTCTCACACAAAGTTACTCCTTATCTGAAGAGCTGCACTATTACGAATTGTATTATTGCTTTGTTGGCTGGTAATTCAATTAAACCGATGGCATCTTTGCAATTAAGCATTTCCATTATTTCAGCGCACTGAATGGTGATGAGTTGGTCCGAATATTTAGCGTGGTGAGCTGAAATGGAGTTCTGACGTGAGAGAGATAAGGCTTGCCGTCCAAAGTTACGCACTTGTATTGTTCTGCGCCTGTAGAACAAGAGATGACTATGAATACGAAGAGGGGGAAAAAAATTACACTTGAGGGTTTGCAGCTGCTTTCCAAAATTGTACTTTAACATGTCCATTTCCAATGCGGCTGCCCTTACAAAAAAGAAGTTTATTCAAGTGTGCTATTAGTATACGGATATTAGTATACAGTGCTATTAGTATACGGATCGCTTCCTGTACTCCTCAGTTGCAAGTCGCTTTGGATAAAAGCGTCTGCTAAATGCACAAATATAAGTATACTTCTTTTAAACTTAATAAGAAAGTACATAAAAAGTAGACTGAAAGTATACTTTCTCAGAAATATAATAATTTTTTTCCAGAGATATACACTCACCTAAAGGATTATTAGGAACACCATACTAATACTGTGTTTGACCCCCTTTCGCCTTCAGAACTGCCTTAATTCTACGTGGCATTGATTCAACAAGGTGCTGAAAGCATTCTTTAGAAATGTTGGCCCATATTGATAGGATAGCATCTTGCAGTTGATGGAGATCTGTGGGATGCACATCCAGGGCACGAAGCTCCCGTTCCACCACATCCCAAAGATGCTCTATTGGGTTGAGATCTGGTGACTGTGAGGGCCATTTTAGTATAGTGAACTCATTGTCATGTTCAAGAAACCAATTTGAAATGATTCAAGCTTTGTGACATGGTGCATTATCCTGCTACATGGTGGTCATAAAGGGATGGACATGGTCAGAAACAATGCTCAGGTAGGCCGTGGCATTTAAACGATGCCCGATTGGCACTAAGGGGCCTAAAGTGTGCCAAGAAAACATCCCCCACACCATTACACCACCACCACCAGCCTGAACAGTGGTAACAAGGCATGATGGATCCATGTTCTCATTCTGTTTACGCCAAATTCTGACTCTACCATCTGAACATTTTTCCAGTCTTCAACTGTCCAATTTTGGTGAGCTTGTGCATATTGTAGCCTCTTTTTCCTATTTGTAGAGGAGATGAGTGGTACCCGGTGGGGTCTTCTGCTGTTGTAGCCCATCCGCCTCAAGGTTGTGCGTGTTGTGGCTTCACAAATGCTTTGCTGCATACCTCGGTTGTAACGAGTGGTTATTTCAGTCAAAGTTGCTCTTCTATCAGCTTGAATCAGTCGTCCCATTCTCCTCTGACCTGTAGCATCAACAAGGCATTTTCGCCTACAGGACTGCTGCATACTGGATGTTTTTCCCTTTTCACACTATTCTTTGTAAACCCTAGAAATGGCTGTGTGTGAAAATCCCAGTAATTTAGCAGATTGTGAATAACTCAGACCTGCCTGTCTGGCACCAACAACCATGCCATGCTGAAAATTGCTTAAATCACCTTTCTTTCCCATTCTGACATTCAGTTTGGAGTTCAGGAGATTGTCTTGACCAGGACCACACTGCTAAATGCAATGAAGCAACTGCCATGTGATTGGTTGATTAGATAATTGCATTAATGAGAAATTGAACAGGTGTTCCTAATAATCCTTTAGGTGAGTGTATATTAGTGTGTGTGTCTGTGTACTAATATCTATATCATACTAATGCATGAAATATGATACAAAAACATGGAAAACTTGTTTTCTATAAGTTGTTTTATATTCACTAGATTTACTGGGATAATTCGCTTGATTTGCTTTATCCATGTGAAACTGGGCTGTCCCTTTCTGGATAGCTGGTGGTCTGTCTCTCTAATGGCACTGCAATATTTAATCACTTTTCATGTTGTTGCGAATATGAGTGTCCTTTCCGAACATGAGACCTTTTAATTCAGGATCGTTGCCCCAAGAAATAATTCACCTAAATAGGCATTTGACTAGTCAGACATTGAAAGTTTTTCCTCACCATTGAATGACACCGATATGTAAATGGAGCATGAAACCTTTGGCCAATTATTATCCTCCCATAATTGTTGCGGAAGAGCTACATGGAGCAATATAATTAAGTTATCCAGCTGGGCTTATGGTTTCCAAGCACATTAACTAAATAAAAAAGTAAGCATATGTTTGAATTATAAAATGAGCGCTGAAAGCTTGGCAGGTCGAGGGGAATGTCAATGTTCTTTTGGACTTTAGACGGTAAAAACTATGTAGTCTGTTCTGAATTGGCACATGGGAGATGAGATAAGTAGAAGAGAAATATCTGCAGAGGCGCTGTGCCTTAGATACCATTATGATGAGTTTTTCCCTTTTTTCTGATGAAGTTTTGGAGAGCGGCCACATGTCAGTTATGTCAATTAACAGCAAAGACCCAATTAATTAATCTTCCATTAAATTCTTGCTGAGCCGGCACTTCGCCCCCAACCCCCTGTCTAACTCTCTTTCTCTCTTCACAAATGAACATGTTTTCAAAGAATCTGTCTCATTGGCTATTCAGAGTGTGTCAAAAAATCTTAAATTATTGTGTATAGTGATTCTCTACTGGTGGGTCGTGACCTAAATATTAGTTGTGGATCTGTCTGATAGGCTCACACAGGTAAAAAACAAACAAACAAAAAAACCTATTCTAAATGCAACTAATGAAATGCAATGTCATTGACTACGTCATTGGATTTGTTTTAGGGATCTGCACTTGAGTTTTAGAAAAAAATAAGCGTTAATTTCCATTAATTTGTTTAAACTGTCTATTTCAATCAATATATTCAAAACTAATTCTGACAATTTTTTTAAAATCTCTGTGTGGTATTTTTTCATGTATAGATAAGCTACATTTATCTCTACATTTACCATTTATTCAAACATATTTACTGTGTTTAGTTCTATTCATGCGTTTAAATAAACATGATTTGTTTCATGCAGTGAATTATTGACTGCCTTCATGAAAACTACTGAAATTCAGCTGACATTTAGAGGCCACACTTGTCTTTTTTTCTACTCATCATATTTCATGTTAAAGACGCCATATTATGCCCCTTTTTTTTTTTTTTTTTTTTTACAAAGTCTTGAGTTTGTTTTTTGGGTTTACTGAAATAAGTTTTCATGCTTGAATGTTCAAAAAACATTATTTCACATATTTTACATTGCACCTCTTCTCTTCCCAGTCTGTCAGTAACACTGTTTAGTTCCGGTCTCTATGATGCCCCTCCTTCTGAAAAGCTCAATGTGCTCTGATTGGTTGGCTGGACCAGTGTGTTGTGATTGGTCAATTGCTCAGAGCATTTTTGGGAAATGTCACGCCCCTTACCATAACATTGAATTTCAACCAGGCAACCTCCCCCAGTTTCTCTTGAGGCCAATACGGAAGTGACGTAAACTGCAATTCATTGACCCAAAGGGAGCAGAATCTCATTGAGTCCCATGTTAAAATGCCCAACTTTACAGCCTGGTACAAATTGTGGTTTTGGTATATATGGCTAATTTTGCCCTTTATGATAACTGTGAGGGGGGTGAATTATTTTTTACATTATATAAAGCCTAAAGGCCAATTTATACTTCTGCGTCGAGTGCACGCAGAAGGTACGGCATACCATACGCATAGACGCGTTGGATACGCCGTACCCTACGCCGTACCTTGACGCGCACCTCTCCAAAAATGTAACAACGCGTCAATTCTATGCGGACCGCAAGCGCTGTGATTGGTCTGCCAGAACCCCTTCCTCAGGTCAATAAATAAATAAAAAATCTGCGATAGGATTGTGTGTGTGTGTGTGTGTGTGTGTGTGTGTGTGTGTGTGTGTGTGTGTGTGTGTGTGTGATAACTTAATGGTTATCTTAATCTAAGTAAGTTATGTGAGAAATGGGATGATAGTTCCTTATGTCTGCTATAACACAATATTTTGTAGTCCAGCGATTCTTTATGGTAGTAAATAAATACATAGATCCGCTGAGTATAGTTTATTTATTTTCTCATCAGTAATTGTATATCAAGAACAGGGACACATTAGGGTACATTTCGTGAATGAAGTCTCCGCAACAGCAATCGATTGCTCGAGCCACCGCTAGTGAAAACAGCGGCCACGAGCTCTGCATGATTTCACAAACGCATTCCAGTGCCAGATCGTCTTATTTAACTCTACTAATCAACTAGAGATGCTTCATTTGTATTAGATACAACAACTCAAGCTGCAAGAAAAGCCGTTCTCTCACTGCTGCAGATATTCGACATGAATGTACAGATTCTACACACGAAGCTGCTTCTTCTTCGGCTGTTGTCTTGATTACACCTACATGCCCGCGGACACTGCCGACTAGCGTCTGCATGTGTAATTGCACATTGGCGCAGACAACAGCGCAGAAGTATAAATGCTCACGACAGCGTCGGCTACGCGTGTAGCCTACGGCGTACACTCGACGCAGAAGTATAAATTGGCCTTTAGAGTTAAGGGCGTGGCCATTTTGAGTGACAGGTGGATTGCCGTTTGTCTGCTGTCTGTTAGTCATCAAGTCACCTCAGCTCCAGCCACATCCCTCCTCTTTGCCCATTGTCAGTTATCCGGGAGTGACGTACGGGGACGCGCTGCCCAGATGTCAACGGCCGACTTTACCCTTCAAAAACTCTCTTCAGAAACCTATGGGTGAAGTCACGGACACTACGTCCATATTATTTTATTACAGTCTATGGTTTCAACACTCTACTAATGCAACTCAAGCAGTTCTTTTTATCTTTCTTTCTTTTTTTTTGTGCATATTCCTTAGCCATGAATTATTTAAATTAGGAATATTGTGCCATCTACGTTCCTGGAAGAAAATTCAAGTCCTTTTAGGGGATTCAGGATTCCACTTTATATTAGGTGGCCTTAACTACCATACTTGCATCAAAAATAAATGTACTTATTGTTTCCATATTGTATTGCAAAACACTTTTGCTGATATTGAGGTGGGATACGGGTAAAGTTAGGGACAGGTGTGGTGGGATGGGTAAGTTTTAGGGTAGGGTTAGGTGTAAGGGAAGTGTCAACAGTGTCATTATAAATGTAACTACAGAATTGTATTACAGATGTAATTACATGCAGGTAATTTTTTAAAATGTAAGTACAATAAAAACATGTACACAATAAGTACATTGTATTAAATTATTAATTTAAATGTTAGTACATAGTAGTAAGGCCACCTAATATAAAGTGGGTCCGAATTCAGAAACGGTGCTTACTGAAATAGAGAATGTATTCTTTGTAACCTTGCAGACCTTTTTCATGCGCAAACAGCAGTATTACACACACAAAAAGTTAACAAGCATAATAGGTATATTCTTTTGTAATTTTGCATATGTTGGCAGTATACATTTATGCATACATAGTTTAATTTTAAAGACATTTATGTAAGACAAAAAATTAAGACACTTTTGTACAATTAACAATTTTGGTTCTGCCTTAGGGCGCCACTTGAAGTCCCGAAGCAAAACCAGTTGAGAACCACTGGTCTTTATCAGCAATGTATGTACCATTCTAATATAGATAAATGAATGCACAGCTCTTATTCAAATAAGCCACATTCAGCACTCTCTCACCTTCCTATGAGAAAATGAATCAATCTGTGAACAGAGCAAATCGCTCATTAAACCACAAAACAGCCTGCTTAATGAAGGACCTTGAGTTCAGGGAAGTGTCATCAAGTGCACATCAGCCTGTCATCACCTGACCAACACCCCAACAAGCCTTGTGATTGTCTTAATATATCCAGACCGGCAGAGCTCACACCTGATCACTCATAAATCCACCTCATACATTTTTATGGCATGTTCCCATTCCTCTCTTTCCTTCTTTATCTCTCTCGTTCCTTCTCTCTTTCTCTCAGCTGCCTTAGTAATGGGCTACATCAATCCTGTCTTACCCTCGAATAGAAATGTAAATTTCTGTCTGCCTATTAATTTCTGTTAACCCAGGAGGCGTTGGGCTCATTAATCGTGACCAGGGGCAGGGTTCCTTGATAGCTGCGAGTGATGAAACGCACAGTGTGAGGGCAGATGGGGGGTCCAGATAACTGAGGACTACATATGTACAGATGACAAGGCGGTTCAGCATAGAGGACCAGTGTCAACAGCTGTAGCAGCAGGAAGCACTAAATACACTCTAAAAAATGCTGGGTTAAAAATAGCCCAAGTTGGGTTGAAAATGGACTAACCCAGCGATTGGGTTGTTTTAAGCAAAAATTTAACCCAGCATTTTTTAGAGTGTAGTCTTAAAAATTTCAAGCACAGAGAACAAGGCATATACAGCATACACTGTATATATCGTCGCTGCCCGATGAAACTCACGTATGTCCAAAACGGTTACTTTTCAGGAAGTGAAAAAAACATCGTATTTCAAAAGCAGTTGAATGTAGCATTGTCATACTTGGTACAGCATCTTTACATGTAACCATATTCTTGCCAGTGTAATGATATAATCCACATTTGACCAAAATTGAGTTTAAATGGACATACGTGCATATTTTACAGTAACGGAGGTCGATACGCGTTCTTCCGATCATTAATTAGAATGGCCAAGTCGCGTTTCATATTGACAGAGGAATACTCTCAGTTTATTAAATAGCCTACGTCTTTTTTTATTAAATACGCTTAGTTTATTTAATATTAATTATACATTTATTAAATGTCTCTTGCAAACTATGAAGGGACAATAAATCAATACACTGACATGGTAATGCTAGACAGATACTTTGTTTGTACAGTCCTACCGAAATTTTGTCACTCCTAGACGTACGTCTGGCGTCAGGGGGGAAACGTTTACCTCGATGAAGGCAAGTCATTGTCTCACCAGGCTATGTTTATTTGGCAATGTATTGCAGAAAAGAAAAGTGAAAATGAAGATGCAACTTCACGAGACCAGCGAGATGCTTTCACAGGGCGGGAGATACGCGGCATAATTGACAGCTTTGACACCAAATGGATATACGTGAAAATCAGATGACATGATTTCACAACTTTTCATTGGCCATTTAGATATGTGAAGCATACTGTATACGGAAATGAACCTGGACATTCAATCCGTCGAAAAATCTCAAAATCGGCAAAATGGACATACGTGGTTTTCATCGGACAGCGACGATATACTGTATATATAAATATAACAAAATTATAAACGCATTTATTTTTGCCCCCATTTTTCATGAGCTGAACTCAAAGATCTAAGACTTTTTCTATGTACACAAACGGCTATTTCTCTCAAATATTGTTCACAAATCTGTCTAAATCGGTGTTAGTGAGCACTTCTCCTTTGCTAAGATAATCCATCCACCTCACAGGTGTGGCATATCAAGATGCTGATTAGACAGCATGATTATTGCACAGGTGTGCCTTAGGCTGGCCACAATAAACGGCCACTCTAAAATTTGCAGATTTACTGTATTGGGGGGTCTGGGGGGTCCAAAAAAAGGTAAATATCTGGTGCCACCATTTGCCTCACGCAGTGCAACACATATCCTTTGCGTAGAGTTGATCAGGTTGTTGATTGTGGCCTGTGGAATGTTGGTCAACTCCTCTTCAATGGCTGTGCGAAGTTGCTGAATATTGGCAGGAACTGGAACATGCTGTCGTATACGCCGATCCAAAGCATACCAAACATGCTCAATGGGTGACATGTCCGGTGAGTATGCTGGCCATGCAATAACTGGGATGTTTTCAGCTTCCAGGAATTGTGTAGCCTTCAGATCCTTGCAACATAGGGCCGTGCATTATCATGCTGCAACATGAGGTGATGGCCGTGGATGAATGGCACAACAATGGGCCTCAGGATCTTGTCACGTTATCTCTGTGCATTCAAAATGCCATCAGTAAAATGCACCCGTGTTCGTTGTCCATAACATATGCCTGCCTATACCATAACCCCACCGCCACCATGGGCCACTCGATCCACAAAGTTGACATCAGCAAACCGCTCACCGACACGACGCCATACACGCTGTCTGCCATCTGCCCTGTACAGTGAAAACAGTGAAAACCGGGAAACACCTCTACAAAGTGCCAGACAACATTGAATGTGAGCATTTGCTCACTCAAATCGGTTTCGATGACGAACTGCAGTCAGGTCAAGACCCCGATGAGGACTACGAGCATGCAGATGAGCTTCCCTGAGTTACTGACAGTTTGTGCAGAAATTCTTTGGTTATGCAAACCGATTGTTGCAGCTGCTGTCCGGGTTCCTGGTCTCAGACGATCTTGGAGGTGAAGATGCTGGATGTGGAGGTCCTGGGCTGGTGTGGTTACACGTGGTCACATGTGGTCTGCGGTTGTGAGGCCGGTTGGATGTACTGCCAAATTCTCTGAAACGCCTTTGGAGACGGCTTATAGTAGAGAAATAAACATTCAGTTCACGGGCAACAGCTCTGGTGGACATTCCTGCAGTCAGCATGCTAATTGACCTATCGGTAAGCCCCGCCCACACTTAGTTACTGTTGTTGACTCGGACAAACAAACGGAGTTGCTATATCTTACAATGACAGCTGTCAGTGTGAAAACCTTATGCCAAGATGTTTTTGGACACTGAATGTAACGTATACCCCATCCGAATGATGGCCAAACATTACTGATGGTTTATGAAGTTTATTGCATCGTTTTTCACTCAAATCTTCGTAAGAGCTGAACAAAGAAAGCATAAGAAGTGCGCATTAATGTCTCATTCACAACTCTCTCTCTCTCTCTCTGTTGCATTACCATGTAAACTTCCATCCATTTAATTTCTGGTGTGGACAGACAAGTTGCTTGTCACTGGAATCTTAACGTGTCGTGTATAGTTAGGACACGGTGTAAGGCACACCTGTGCAATACTCATGCTGTCTAATCAGCATCTTGATACCTGTGACACCTGTGACGTGGATGGATTATCTCGGCAAAGGAGAAGTGCTCACTAACACAGATTTAGACAGATTTGTGAACAATATTTGAGGAAAAATAGGCGTTTTGTGTACATAGAAAAAGTCTCAGAGTTTGTCTTTGAGTTCAGCTCATGAAAAATGGGGGCACACCAAAATTGCATTTACATATGAGATTAAAAATACAGAATATAAATTTAAATAACTTTTTTGTGGAAACCATGATGTTTTCTTTCAGAATTATTTGACGATTAGAAAGTTCAAAAGAACAGCATTTATTTTAAATAAACTTTTGTAACGTTAGAAATCTTGGAGTCTACATTTCTTGGAGTTACAATCTTGGAGTTACATTTGATGACCAGTTGTCCTTCAGAGAACACATTGCTAAGACAGCTCGCTCATGCAGGTTTGCGCTCTACAACATCAGGAAGATCAGACCGTTCCTAACAGAACACGCAACACAGCTTCTTGTCAAGGCGCTGGTTATTTCTAGACTTGACTACTGTAATGCGCTTCTAGCTGGACTCCCCTCTTGTGCGATCCAAACACTTCGAATGATCCAGAATGCAGCGGCACGTCTGGTCTTCAACGAGCCCAAAAGGACCCACGTCACACCACTCTTCATCTCTCTGCACTGGCTACCACTCGCTGCTCGCATCAAGTTTAAGGCGCTGACGCTTGCCTACAGAGCCACCACGCGCTCAGCTCCTGCATACTTTGACTCGATTCTACAAATCCACACCCCCAATAGAAGCCTTCGTTCAGCCAAGGAGCGAAGGCTTGTAGTACCATCACAGAGAGGCAAAAAATCCCTTTCCAGAACATTTTCATTCAACGTTCCCAGCTGGTGGAACGATCTGCCCACCGCCATCCGAAATGCTGATTCGTTGACAACATTCAAAAGTCAACTAAAAACTCATCTCTTCCATGAGCACTTAACCTCTTAAAAAAAAAAAATCTTTCCTTTCCTCTTTCTCCTCCTCTTTCCCTCCCTACTCTAGCCTGTGCTACACTGAGAAATGTACACGGACTAAGTATTTCAGGCACTTGTTGCGCTCACTCGAATCTACACGACCAATCGCTTATTGTACCCCCAAGTTGTAAGTCGCTTTGGATAAAAGCGTCTGCTAAATGCATAAATGTAAATGTAAATGTAAATGTACATTGTAAATGTAAATGTAAATGTACAATGTAAATGTACAAATGATAAATTTAATGCATCCTTGCTGAATTAAAGTGTATATTTTTTTAAAGAAATTATATATATATATATATATATATATATATATTTTTTTAAAGAAATTATATATATATATATATATATATATATATATATATATATATATATATATATATATATATATATATATATATATATATATATATATATATATATATATATGCCTACTCAAAAATATAAAAATACAAAAACTATGATTGTCAATCAATAACTTATTAATTGATCAAATTAATGACAACTGACCAATATTTTCTCAGAAAAGATTCCAAATTAGGATAATTCAAAGACATTACAAAATGTTATTTTAATTTAAGTTATTTTTATGTGTATTTTTTATTTAATGCAACATTTATTTTTTTAAATAAAATGCACTTTTAGTTTTTATTGTTTATTATTATTATTTTTAATTGCAAAAAATTGCACTAAACCTGGCACTGTATACAATGAATAGTAACTAACATCATAAAATGTTCCTCTATTGTAAGTCACTTTGGATAAAAATGTCTGGTTAGTTCAAAATGTTTAATTCAACCAAAAATAAAAATTCTGTCATTTACTCGCCCTCATGCTGTTCCAAACCGACAAGGCCTTTGTTCTAGCCTAGAAATCTAGACACACCCTAGCAGCGGCAAATGTAATTTGCACCCAGGGTCGTCTAGCAACTCTCCGTTGGCTTGCAAGCTGGAAAAAACTGGTCAGGCCAATCACATCGTGTGTAGAGTCGGTGGGCGGGCTTAACATGATGACGGCAGAGTTGCGGCGGTTTCGTGTGATACTTGTAAACAAAGAAGCTGGCGAACAGCGGTCTTTTGAATCGGCTTTGGACGTGACTCTGGAAGACTTGGAGTTAAGCTTTTCTTTGAGAAAAAACAAAGATCGGCACCGGAGTCATTCTTAAAAAAAGGAAGATGTGTTCGGAGTTTTGCCAACCGGATACGGCGAAAGTTTAATCTATCAACTAGCTCCGTTGCTCTGGTTGGTTGTAGCGCTTTCCTATTGCGTGCACAGGGAATTTGAAAGACAACCGTTTGTTCCTTTGTTCATCTTCTGAACACAAATGAAGATCTTTTTGATTAAATATGAGCACTTTCTTGTCCCTCAGTTGACAGCTACGCAACTACCACTTCTTTTGAAAAGTTCATAAAGAGATCGTAAAACGAATCCATATGAATTGACCAGTTTAGTCCAAATTTTTTTAACTGACTCAAAAGCCTTAAAAGCCTAAATTCCTGTTCATCATATATTCACATATTTTTTGCCTGCTTTCTTAATGCGTTTTTAGTCATAAGCATCTCCAAATATGACCCTGTTTACACCTGTATTTAGCACTGTTTGTGATCGGACTCGAGATGTTAATTCCTGTTGTAAGCAGGGCCAAAGACTCATTTTATTACATCCATTCATCAAGCACATTCTCAATGGTCCTTAAACAAATGATTAGTATCAAACACCCGGTTAGAACATGTAATGGGAAACGTTTAGCCTGTTTTTAGCAGAGAGATGACACCAGCAGGGGGCTAATAGATCGAAAGCCTTTATGACTGCATTCGGTATGATCTTGCTTGTGAAATCACATGATGAAAAGCATAATTTTAATGTAGTGGATATAATCAAACCACTGAAGTGTCTGTCTCTCCATTTTTAACTTCTGATGGTCCACCCGCAAACCCAATGGCAATTCAGAGTCTAAATCAGAACAACGCAGATGCCGGATTCACTTTCCAGAGCATTTTCCCACACAATTACCAAAAACCAAGACGTGATGACTGCTAAAGTAGCTCATATTTCCGATTCAATTCTGAGGGGCTCTTTCTCTCCCTCTATGAAATCATGCTGGAAAAGAGAATCTGAATTGCGTTTTGATATCTGTGCCAGTGAGCTGATCCACGGATGACGCCCACAGCACACAAGAGCCATTCCGCTTAACAAAGACAGAACAACAACTCTTCTCGTCTAGAGCTGTCCAACAGGACAGAGCATGCCACATGTACGCTGCCAGGCTGCCACTCAACATACGCAGACAGCATGGATTTTGCTAGATATAAAATGGAATATGCAGAGTTATCTATGGGCTTTTTTTAAGTGTGATTTGATCATTATTCAACTAGAATGAAATATTGATCGAAATCATTAACACTAAATGTTATGCAATCATCTTGAGTGTCTAGTCATCCATGTATGATCTTGAACATTGACGCTTGTGTATGTGGGAATCTATTCTTGTTTGCAATGCTTTCAGTCAAGTTTCTGTACAGTAGAGCCTTGAAACGTTATGTATAGAATGTAAACCGACTGAGATAGATGCATTGAAATCAAAGCGTTTGTGAGTTTGAAACATTAACAACTTCCCTTGCATAGAAATGCTGGCTTAAAAGTGCATAGAGTTGATTTATTTATCATTTTATTTTATGATGATACTCTGCCACAAACATTGCCACAGTTCATTCTTGTCATGAATAAAAGTTTACAGGCAGGACAAATGTTTCTGGGAGGCAATATGGCAAATCAATCAAAAGTGATAATAATGATAAAATCTGGAATTTGAACTCTCAAAAATAGTTTTCTCTTTTTTTTCAGGTTTAATCAGGTCATGATCACCTGATATGTGACCCTGGACCACAAAACCAGTCACATGGGAATATTTGTGGCAATAGCCAACAATACATTGTATTGGTCAACAATTAAAAAAAAATATTTATGCCAAAAATCATTAGGATATTAAGTAAATATTATGTTCTATGAAGATATTTTGTAAATTTCCTACCGTAAATCAAAAATGTATTATTAGTAGTAACATGCATTGCTAAGAACTTCAACTTTAAAGGCAGTTTTCTCAATATTTAGATTTTTTTTTGTTGTAAAAAAAGTTGTATCTCGGCCAAATATTGTCCTATCCTAACAAACTATACATCATACGTCAATTAAAAGCTTATTTATTATTTCATGATGTATACATTTCCAAAAAACTGACCCTTATGACTGGTTTTGTGGTCCAGGGTCACATATGAGGTCTGTTGTTGTTTAGATGGAGCAGACCAGCTCAGTTTTACTTTTTAATATATATATATATATATATATATATATATATATATATATATATATATATATATATATATATATATATATATATATATATATATATATATATATATATATATATATATATATATATATATATATATATATATATTGGCTTCTCTTTCATCATTTTGATTGATTGGACCGAGTTTGTTTGAGCAGAACATATAAAAGTGACAGAAAACACCTTTAAAAGCCTCTGACTGTGTAAACTTGTGGACATATTTATGTGGACAAACTTTCCTGTTAAAAGCCTTGCCGTGACAAGCTGTGAGTAAATTTCTTTTCCATTTATTCTACTGTGCATTCTGTGGCTCTCTTGCTCCCTCTTGTGGCCTAGTTTTAAAGTTCAATCCAGACTAGTTTTATTTTTAAAGGTACCTTGTTTTGTAGACGTTATACGTTTCTGCCATTCTCATTGAATTCTAATATTTGGCTGTGGTGAATTTAATTTTTGCAGGCACCTCGCATTTAATCACAGGATTATTGGAAAGAGCTGTGTTCAAACAGTCATACACCAGTGGAAACCAGCAAACACAGATGCACGCCAGTGAAGCGCATCTGATTTCACCCTAATCTCCGACTCATCTTTGCTCATTCTCTTCTGCGACCTTTCATGCTCTGCTATATTATGACACGCGCAGACATTTGATACAAAACACAGACATCTATCACCAAAACATGCCTAAATGCTCATTGATTGGATCCTTTCACAGAATCATTAATTTTGCACCAAAACAGATAATCTCTCACCTAATACCTTCTTGTTTCACAGTGCAGCCACTTAACAGAAATGAAAATGAGCCACAGAATGAGAATGAGGCAGCCAAAGAGAAACGTAATGTGTGTATGTGGGTCACATGACTGATTTTGTCAAGCAGTTCTTGGATTCACATCAGGTAGTCCCAACAACCAATATTTCTTGTGGTCATAGATGTGACTGAATAATGTCCCATGTTTTCTTCTGTAAAATGAAATTGCTTTAGCAGGGACACTGACTTGCACACAGATATGCACTTATAATAAGACTTGTTTGGAGAGCTTTTCATTCATGACGACAATTTGTAGGCCGACTTGGATATCTTGGTCTTGGTCAACACTTTTTATCTATTTAACACATCCTTGCTGTATAAAAGTAAATTTCTTTCCCCAAAAAATAACTGCCCCCAAACTTTTAAATGGTAGTGTAGTAAAATGATTTCTGAAGGATGTGAGTTATGATGTAAATTCTGCCATCACAGAAATACATTATATTTTAAAGTATATTAAAAAATAGAAAACCATTATTTTAAATTGAAATAATATTTCACAATATTGCTCTTTTTTTCTGTATTTTTGAATGAGCGTTTCTGTATTTTATTGATGAGCATAAAACATTGCCACCTGTGCAATAAGTCCATTTGTGAAAGTTCCTCACTACTAAATATTCCACGGTCATCTGTTAGTGGTATTTTAATAAATTGGAAGCAATTGGAAACAACAGCAACTCAGCCACGAAGTGGTAGGCCACGTAAAATCACAGAGCGGGGTCAGCGCATGCTGAGGCGCACAGTGCACAGAAGTCGCCAACTTTTTCGTCAGTCCTCTACAGACCTCCAAACTTTGTGTGGCCTTCAGATTAGCTCAAGAAGAGTGAGTAGAGAGCTTCAAAAGCACGCCGCCACTGGACTCAGTGGAGCAGTGGAGGCGTGTTCTCTGGAGTGACAAATCACGCTTCTCTGTCTGGCAATCCGATGGACTGGGTTTGGCAGTTGCCAGGAGAACGGTACTTGCCTGACTGCATTGTGCCAAGTGTAAAGTTTGGTGGTGGGGGGATTATGGTGTGGGGATGTTTTTCAGGGATTGGCCCCTTAGTTCCAGTGAAAGGAACTCTTAATGCTTTAGCATACCAATACATTTTGGACAATTCCATGCTCCCAACTTTGTGTGAACACACTGAAAAAAAAGGTGTGTAGGATTTACATGATTTCATCATGTACATCGGTTCCACATGAATCAATTAAGTTAATCAAACATAATTTGTTCACATAATTTCAACATCATAGAATCAAGTAATATTTAAGTAACCGAATTGAGTAGTCCCACATTGATTTTAAAAAGGCTCCCTAACAACAGTGATGTGCAGAGGGGGGCTTGAGACCCTGCCTCTTTAATCAAATCACAAAACTGTTTTTTTTGTATTTTTTATTTATTTTTGTTGTCACTTGACTGATCTATAATGCTGTATTAACTAGCTTTCATTCTAGTAGCCAGCAGTATCACATAATGAACATGCCAAGTGCTGAATCAGTCCACAGCCTAAGCAATTTCTCCGCTCTTCTCCACTATGGTAACCCAGTTTAATTTAAATGTTTCTAATCATTTCAACATAATTAAACATTAAACACTAATAAACAATATAAAGTCTCCCCATTTTCCAATTTTGCCCAAAACTTGAATGGCCTGCACAAAGTCCTGACCTCAACCCGATAGAACCCCTTTGGGATGAATTAGAGTGGAGACTGCAAGCCAGGCCTTCTCGTCCAACATCAGTGCCTGACCTCACAAATGTGATTCTAGAAGAATGGTCAAAAATTCCCATAAACACACTCCTAAACCTTGTGGAAAGCCTTCCCAGAAGAGCTGAAGCTGTTATAGCTGCAAAGGGTGAGGCGTCCCAAAACTTTTGTCAATAAAGTGTATATACCTACACCTATTTATTCATTTAAGGTATGGAAAAGTTTAAGCATAAAATTAATGATTACAAATTAACCATTTATTGTACACGTAAGTTGAGACAAGTGTCATGCCAACAAATAACATCTGACGAAACATTGAGATTATGTAACCATTCTTGATATGTCTTGAAAGCCTCAAGATAAGCATTTTAATTTAAACATGTTAAATTGTATTCTTATGCTGAATAAAATATTTAAAAAATATTTTGAAATGTCATTAGCATTGTTAATACTATACTTATGCCCTTGATCATGTTGTTCCAGGACCAACAAAAGATGTTGACCCAAGAACACAACATACTTGGCAAAGTCATCGCGGATGCCAATACATCAGAGTTGCTGGAATTCCTCCCTGCATGTCTGCAGTCTCAACTGACAGTCAGGTTAAAATCCAGTTAAAAACAGTGAGTCGACTCGGAGGGAGCTCGCCAATCACACAAGGGTCAGATTCTGACCTTTCCTTCCCATGCCCAGCGCCGAACCTGTTGGCTTCATGCCTCAAATTGACACCTAAATGGTTTTGTATAACGGCACTTACATTGATTACAGCCATATTTCCTCTAGAGCTTCTCGGCCAGAGGAGAATCTCACATTCAATTACAGAAAACTTGTTTCATTGATTTTTCGTTTGGTGCTCACAGCTGCGAGTTAAGAGTGCAAACGCGTATGTTAGTGAATGTCCGCTGAAGTGTCCCTCACTGTCCTTGAGACCCTGAAAAGCTTCAGTTCTGCCATTAACAAACAGTGGATCTGAAATAGGCCGTTCTCGTGTTCACCTGTGAAATGCGCTCTGGGTAATCTACTCAATGAGTATTGAGCGGCTGAAGATATGGACACTGCAGTTGCCTCCCGTTCATCAGTTCATCTCTCCCCAGTGCTCAGTCAAGTAGTAGATATTATATAGCCATGACTCCATGTGTTCATTCAGACAGTGGATATCAGGTTTTTGAATGGCATTGTAGTCTGATTCTTTCTATGCATGATAGAGAAGTCTTGCAGTTCATTTCTGTGAATAAAATTATGATAAATCTATATTTCCCTCTTTATTTTTCTTTGTGAATGTGCGTTTTGGTAAGGTTTTAGCATTTTAAGTTTGAATTTTGAGCTCTTTTTTTCTGTGTACCGAAGCATTCCTAGCATTATCGCTTATCGCATTCGCATAAGGGGGTCAAACGTGAAAGGGAAGGATTTGTTTGTTTGTTTTTTATTTTAAATTTTAAGCACAAAACTCCTTGAATCCAGTCAATATTTTTGTGTATTCATGGTTCAAGTGAAACAAAAGTCACTTTTGTAGTGACTTTTGTAGTTTTGTTCACTCCGATGAACACTTTTTTAAAAACGAGTTTTGGGTCAAAATGGCCCTAGGGAAGGATGAGGGTTAAATAATAGGATGAGGGTTGTGAATATTTATCTACACATTAAAAATCCAGTCAGTGAGTCAGAATCAGTGAATGTTTCAGCAAGTAAATCATTAGATGGATTCAAACTCTTGAGACGTTTTTCTAACTGACTACACTGGTCATGCTGTTATTGTTTTTGTGTGCAACCAGACAATTAATAGTTTGATGTCTTTTTTCTTCATTGTCTTTAGCACTCTTTTATCATTTCATCATTGTTCATTTAGACTGTAAACTCACATTTTGTTTAAAGCTACACTGTGTAACTTTTTTAGTTTATTCTTAGCTAAAAACACTTAGTTCTTTCAAAAATATGTGCTCATTAATGTATATTTACTTATTTCAAGTAATAAAGTATTCTCGTAAGTTTATAATATGCCATTGAAAATACATACGGGTGAGGGGTTCGAATGCCGGTTGCCATGTTGCCCCTCCATCTTGAAAGTACATTAGCCAAAGAGGGACATACCTGTAAATTCAAGCTCGCCTTTCGCGTTTTAACACTCGATGGCACCGTGTCGAGTGTGGACGAGGTCGAACTGGAAGCCATGTTAATCTTGGACTAAATCGGCCACCGTAGGAGTTAAAACGAAATCGGAATTGAGAGGAACAGAAACTAATATTCACTGGATGGTCATATACCTTTTCACCGCTAGATGGGGGAAAATATCACACAGTGTAGCTTTAATAATTAAAAAAAAAAAATCGCCAAAAAGACCAAAACAAACAACCAAACTAACTAACTAACTGTATCAGGAGTCCAATCACTGTCTGCACTCCCATTGGCAGGTGCCTTGTCGCATGACATCGCTGCTCATTTGCACACACTTAAAGGACTGGTAAACTTGTATGAATATATGAAGAAGATATTTTGAAGAATGTTGGTAACCAAACTCTTGACTTCCATAGTATTTTTCACCTACTATGGAAGTCAATGGGGTCCATCAACTGTTTAGTTCCCCATATTCTTCAAAATATCTTCTTTCGTGATCAGCAGTTTGGAACAACTTGAGGGTGAGTAAATTATGACATAATTTAATTTTTTGGCTGAACTACCCCTTTTTGGGGTATTTGGGGGATATTTCACCAATCACATATTTAGTCTGTAATATAGCTGTTGTAAAAGGTCTGCAAAGTTTCAAAGATCAAAGTGCACAATAAAGGGAGTAATTGTCTCCCAAAATGAAAAAGAAAAAAACGATTCTGCCTGAAACGAGTCATCAGTAATTCCAGTCCTTCCTGCATGAACCTATGTAGTCTTGTAACAAATTTGCATAATGCAAGCTTACCTCAGGCTGAAGGAAATGCAAATTCACGCCTGTACAGTAGAGGGTGCAGCTCAAACAAATCTTTCAGCTGTGATGCTGGATTGCAGAAGAATAGTTTTAGGAGAAGAAAGTTCAGTTCTCTTACTTCAGCAATAAAAACAAAAACTGAAATACAAATACAAATTTATCTAAAGCCATTTTTGCAAATTGGTAGATGAATTGGATCATCGAAGGTCAGCATAAATAATGCTGACAATAAAGTTAATAAAGTGAGATTAAATACAAAAAGTGTATTTGTGTAATTTAACACATGTAATTTTTGCAGGTGTGTGTAATATTCTGAGTTTGCATTTCACTGTTTTTATTCATTTTGAGGAATACTGAATCTGTTTTGGTGCAAGTGAGATGCACATTTAGTCTACAACTACAATATCCATCATGTTCACAGCGCACACAATGCCTCTGCATACTCCCGATTTCTCTCAACATGGGGACAGGAGAGGTGTCAGTCAATAAATGGGAAAACAAAGTAACTTGCGTTATTTATTTGAAGAGGTAATTCAGATATTTTGATGTTAATCTAAAAGTAATGGGTTACTTTACTAGTTACTTGAAAAAAAGTGATTACATAACTCGCGTTACTTGTAGGCTCTCGGAAAGGAGGGGTTTATGGAGACCGAATCCACTGAGAAAAGAGGTGATGATGCAATGTATATTAGGAGAAAATTTAAATTTTTGGTCACTTTGTTGCTGCAAATCGCCTCTTAAAGTTACATATACTGCTCTCAGTTGAGCGCAATTTTGATTCTTTGCCATTTCTATGTAGCCTACTGATCCATGAAAGAATGGCCTCATTCTGTTCCACATTGAAACCGTTTTGATTTCCCCGTCATGAGATAAAGACATTTGAATAATGATACAATATTATCAAGCTCCGTGATGACACACAGGCTGATGGCTATCAACAGCTGGCCACAGATATTTCCATAGAATTTAAAAACTTCTCTGCAACAAATACAAAATCTACTTTGGGCACATTGTATTAGCATACAAATACAGAAAAACCTTGCACGGCGGTATAAGGATGAAATATAATCTCAAAGAAATGAATTCCCTTGCTATAGGAGTTTGATAGTGGTATGCTAACGTGGTTTTGATTGAATTTTTGACTTACAGCATACGTCTACACAGGTAAACAACGGCCTCTATTCATCCAAAGAGAAATCAGTGAAGTTACATGGCTCAGGAAGTAAAGCGCTGGAGCAATCAGCAAAGGTAATCGGAAAGTGCTCTGTGGCTGTATGGTTTTAAAACATTGCTATTAGTCTTCAGGTCAGACCCGTGCTGAAATACTGCAGGGTGAGTTTGAGCCCAGATGCAGTCTGAATGATTTACCTCCCGTCGCTTGTGTTTCACCAGAGGTTACAGCTACTCTGCAGAGCATGAACAACACTCAAGCGAAGTGAAGGGAAAGAATGACAGAGATGGATAAAGGAGGTCAAAAACAAGGGAGAGACTTTTCCCCCACATCTGGTCTCTCCGTTTGTCCCTCAGGATGTGGACAGATATCCATTCAAGCAGAGATATGACAAATTAGCGATAAACAAACACTGAAAAATGGCACATTCTAAATCCAGCATGTCTCGAAAGCTCAAGAGTTGAGGGCGTATTAACAAGTTCAAGAAAAAGTTGGAATCATTTATCTGGGATTATGATGGAAGAGCAATTGGATTTGGAAACACATTTGTTATGTAAACACTTGGTTTGACTGATAGCATGCAGTGTTCATTCAGTTCACAAGTTCGATTCCAGTCAAAGCCTCTATTTGTTCGGACCAACGTTAGCTGCCCTCTTATGGCGTTGAGGGCTTTGTTGGTGTTGTTGAGTTTTGAGACACTCTCATGCAATCTGTGGCCTTATTGGCCTTCATCGCTGCTAACTGATCACAGTGGTTTCTGAAAAGATATGTTTATTGTGAAAAAATTAATTGTGAACATGTTGCAGTCTGTTATAGGATTACAGTTTTTCTCAATCACTTTGGCTCAATGTTTTTTTCTCAAAACAATAAGTTCAGATCTCAACTATGGAAGCTTGCTTCCGCCATAATATAAAACATTTTAAAAGATAATTGTGACTTTTTATCTCACAATTGTGAGTTTACATCTTGCAATTCTGACTTTTTTTCTCATTATTTATAAGGTCAGAATTGCATGACATAAAGTCACAATTGTGAGACATAAACTCGTGCAACACGTGTGCAAAAGAGTGAGTACAATTGTCTACAATTTGCACAATAACTAAATGCACATGGCTTGATTCATAGTTGATTCTCATTGAAATTGTCAAACTCTTCACAGCTTCTAAACATGCTTTCATCGTGTGAGACATCACATACAAAATGATCCATTCGGTTATCAAAATCTGTCAGACATGCATGTATATTCCATAAATATCTGACACGTTTGTAATGTCTGCTAAACTGGCCTGCCATTGCAAATGGCCTGCCATTGCAATGAAAAAGGAATCATAATCTTACCATTCCACCAATCAAGTCACAACCCTAAACAGTAAACAGTAGCAGCAGTTTATTTTTTGTAGAAATGTGCAATAGAGCAATAGGAAGATATGTAAGAATGTATGGTGTTATGGGAATGCATAATAAAATATGTAAAATTAACAAGCAACGGTGAATGTTCAGTTTAAATGTATCACGTTTCTACAAAACAAATTATACATATTATACATATGTATACATATGCACAGTGTTAGGGAAAGTTTCTTTGAAAAGTAATGCATTACAATATTGCGTTACTCCCTTAAAAAGTAACTAAATGAGTTACTTAGTTACTTTTTAAGAAAAGTAATGCGTTACGTTACTTTTGCGTTACTTTTTCTCACGGCTGGGCTTGTTTTGTTTTTTTGGAACAAAAAAGTTATATTTTTGTGCAAATATAAAGACCTCTTCACGCCAAAATTGAAATAAAAAGCCTTAGGCTGAGGTAAAAATTCCAATATACGCGTGGTACAGTAGAGGACGCCGCTCAAACAAACCTTTCAGCTGTGCTGCCATTCTGGATAACGGAAGAATAGGGAGCAGTTAAACACTTCACCAATAAAAAAAAAAAAAAAAATACATTTTTCTCATGGTTTAACTGAATCATCGAAGGTTAGCAGCAAGACATTGATCGATATTTGTTTCATTTAATAATTAATTGGAGGCTTGCATAGTATTCTGATTTTGCTTTTGGACTGATTTTCTTTATTTTGAGGAATACTGAATCTTTATTGTGCAAGTGAGATGAATAAATGCTCACATTTGTTCTAGAACTACAACATGTTTACGCCTCTGCACTTACTCTCGATTTTTTTCTCAACATTGGGACAGGAGAGCTGTCAGTCAAATAAAAGTGAAAAAGTAACTCAGATATTTTGTTGTAAATTTTAAAAGTAATGCGTTACTTTACTAGTTACTTGAAAGAGTAATCTGATTACATAACTCAGTTACTTGCAATGTGTTACCCCCAACACTGCATACATAATAGTACATGATAGTTGTCTTAAAAGACAGACAGACAGACAGACAGATTAAAAAAGGTTCAGCTTTGATTCATGGTTTGACTGTTAAAAGAATAATGACTTAAATAAAGGAAAACAGAGTTTTTCTTGCCTGCAGGCATTCAGTGATACCTCAGGTTAAAAAGCTTGGCTGTTCTTGATAAGGAGCATGAGCAGGGAGAGAGATAAATGATCCATCAGACAGAGGTCACATTGGCCACACTGTCTCCCACTGTCAATCAATTGATCTTCTATAGTAGCACCGCCCTTACCCACCCCTCTCATACATTATTCATGGTGTGGCAATGGATTTAAAACAAGGCACTAATTATTTATACAATGCAGAAACTACAGCTTAACAACTCATTAGTATGAGATGAATTATACTGTTCCCTCACTAGCATATGCTCTTACCCATAAACTCCTTATCTGTTGGCCAAAACTGCTTGTTCTTCACTTGCTCAACTATGGCTTTCTTATTATAACATATGGCCCGAGCTATTCTGGTATACAGATTCATCTAAAATAAATCATTTTTAATATTGCTAGTGCAAAATGTGTTCGGACTGTCAATCGCAGATGCTAATGGCAATTAGTGCTAAAACAACACACATGGGTATAAAAGTATTGTGTCTGTACGACAACTTTTCAATTAACAATTGACGTTTTGTGCACTCTAGTTTGTATTTTATTTTCATGGTTTGTCAAACATTTGAAAAAATTGTTAAAATAGCAATATTATGTATCCTATTAAATACAAATCAGCATTAACAACATTTCAGCGTAACAGCATATAAGCATTTCCCAAGGGCATTAAGTGGTGTGGGAGAGAAAGCTGGTCTCAGAACGCAAGCCTGAAAACCCCCACTGGGACACACTTTTGTGTAATTTCTAAGCACTGGTCTCAGATCAGGGATTAAAGTGGCAAAGGCAGGACGTTTTCATTGCAAGGTGTGCGAGTGAGGGCTGAAGATCTCCTGTGGGGATTGTGTAATGAGAGAGGAGTCACAGGGGGGCGTACGGAGAAGAATCCCGCCCGCTCATATTAGCAAGCTAACAGCCTGATTATTCAACACGTCTACTGACCGACTTGGGTCACCTCATCACTCTACCTTGGAGCGAGACAGAGAGAAAGAGAAGGAAGACCGATTCTCTTTTAATCTGCATTTGTGTCCATGGATTATAAAAAGGAGAGTTGGTGCCCTGGTTGTGTTACAATCCATAGTACAGCTATGACCACCATACCACTGCACAGTCAGTGATATGTTTTTGTTTTTTTTCATCTTCAAGTTTTTGACCACTACTTATTTCTTCACAAACTTCATTATAGGCTTCACCTTGTTCACAAAAGTCAGAGATATTTGTGTGCCGCGATTAGCATTGTACTTTTATTTGAAAGGAATTTCATATAAAAGAGACGTGCATGTTTTCTATTATGGCAACATTAATTCATCAAGTCATAATTTTGAAGATTAAGACTTTTTAAGTACAATTTATCAGGTCACACTTTAGATTAGGGTCCAGTTCTCACTTAGACTAGGTAAATCCAGCCTGATCTGCCAGCGATTTGATTTCGCCCTGCAACTCTGGAAGTCTGGAAACCTGTACATTAAAGGTCCTGTTCTTCGTGATCCCCTTTTTCATACTTTAGTTAGTGTGTAATGTTGCTGTTAGAGCATAAATAATAGCTGTAAAATTATAAAGCTCAAAGTTCAATGCCAAGCGAGATATTGTATTTAACAGAAGTTCCCTTTTAAAGCCTACAGCGAACGGCCGGTTTGAACTACATCCTGGTACATCCTGCTTTAATTACGTCAGTAGAACAGTTTGTCGACTAACCTCCGCCCACAAGAAAACGCGAAAAATGGGGCGTGGTCTTGTTGCTCCCTCGTGGAGAAGAGGAAGTGTTGCGTTCGGTTCGGTTCGGTTCGGTTGCGTTTGTCGCCATGTCGTTCAGACGCTGTTATTTTCATCCCGGAGTCAAATCACCTTTGTTTGGCCTTCAGGGGCTGTAGTTTGAGCGCGTTCATCTCCCCGTTATGGTAAGAGGCGTGACCTTTCCGGTAACGTGCGCTCTGCGTGCCCTAAGCTGCTGTCGAATCACAACACCGGAACCGCTGGCACAATCAGAACTCGTTACGTATTTCTGAAGGAGGGACTTCATAGAACGAGGAAATTCTCAGGCCGTTTTGAGGACAGTGAAAACAGCAGTATACAGATAAGTAAATTGTGTGAAAAATACTGTGTTTTTTTACACATGAAACATGAACACATGTTATATTGCACACTGTAAACACAATCAAAGCTTCAAAAAACACGAAAAACGGGACCTTTAATTTCTACTGCTTCTGTTACACTTTTGCGGGAACCAATCACAGACTGGCTTATCCACCTGGCGCGCTATTGGCGGGTTTTACACGATGACGGATAGCGATGGGTCGTTGCCCGTTGATCACGCCTCTTGTGGTCTGATTGGTTGAAGGACTATCCAATTGCGTACAGAGTCATTTAATTTATGCTCGTTTATCACGCCTCTTGTGCAGTAGAAAATACATAGCAGATGTATTCAGAATGTTCAGTCTTAAATTGAGCTTGGTCTGGTGATAGCCAGTTCTCACTATTAACTAACTATAAACTACGACTTTTGCCTCAATAACCTTTATTTATAATAAAATAAAGAATTACAGCTTATTAATATTTAGTAAGGTAGTTGTTAAATTTAGGTAAAATATATATATTTTAGGATATACTGCAAATCCATTCAGTTAAGAGACATTTTACATTTTGCTTTATGTTTTGTATTTTTGTCCTTTTCTTGTGCACAGTCCACTACAAGGCCAAAAACGTAGTTTTTGAGTTCATGGGGTACTGAATGAGAGGGATGAACAACTCTTCAGCTGTGACTATATTCACAAAACAATACGAATTGCTCAAATAATAAAGAGGTGACTGAGACTGTAGTGTTCAAACAGCAGTGTTCAATCATCAGTCTGCTGCCGCTGTTTCTGAGATCATGGTTGTACATAAATATAAACCTTGAGAAGGAATCAAACACAGCTGTTTTAAAAAACCTGAGAGCTTTAGTGTGGTTCATCTGGCCATCTGTATGTGATAATAGCACTGATCCAGTCTGACTGCTGTCAGATTACGGGCCCTGAAGCCAATGTTTTTAACAGACAAGACAGTGCGGAATGAACAGGTTGTAGAACATGACATTTCTCTCACACTCTGATTACTTGTGTGCGCGCATGGGTCTGTTTGTTTGTTGTGGGCTGCAAAGACTGAGTGTTCATCAGAAATCCGCAACAACCCAGCAGAGGGTATAATTTACAATGATTGCATTTGAATACTCTGACACACGCCTTGACAATTCTCCTTCCTTTCTTTATGCCCTTCATTCTTCCACAATTGCTTTCTGTTTCACTGTTTTTCACTGAGCAGGTTGGGGCAAGTGTGTCGGCAGATTGGTTACTACCCTGGGGTTTGGGCATTTGCTAGGTAAGTTAGCTGATAGGGTCCATACCTTCTTCCATTCCTACTCTAAAAAAAAAAAAGCTGTCACTGGGGCGCTAACCTTTTAAAAGGTACACCTTTGTACTATATTTACCTAAACTGTGCATATTAGTATCTTAGGCCATGTTTATGCAAATGAGTTTTCATTTTAACCCTTAATCGCCCCTCAAGTAGGGTTTACGTTTGAGTCCCTTGGGGTCAGATAGACCCCAAACTTTTACAGAGCGATTGCATAAGGAAATATAATTTTTTTACATGGAAAACTATATATCATTTTTTTATTTACTTCTCAACTATACATTTATGCTGTGTTTTTGTGGGTATTTGGTAGTTTTTTACCTATTTGCTGCACAAATACCTAACTATGTCATAAATTAGCTCATTAAAAATTATTTTTTTATGAAAAAATCACTTGAATGATGATCTTAAATAAATATAAATAGTTTTTGGACATTGCTCTATGTGTTAGGGATAGAATACCGCCATCTGTAGGTTTGTGGAAAAACTTTAGGAATTATAGTTAAAGAGAAAGAGAGTGCAATGACCACATTATCCAATAGAGGTCCATAGGGAAGTTATGCAAGAGTTAAGCTGCCTTTCATCTTTCTTTTATTTGCCCTTTTCCCTGTCTTTCTCATGATTGTTCCATGTTGCATTTGTGCTCTAGTATTTGTCCTTCATTTATGTATGGAATTTTTTCAGATTTATGCCAGTTTTGTTGATTTTATTTGCCAGTTTCTATAAAAATGCTCTCTGTTGCAGTCACACACATGTGTGTGTTTGTGTGTGTGTGTGTGTGCGTGTGTGTATGAGACAGAAAGTTCGTTCCACTTTGTGTTTATGCTCTAGGACCAGATCTTGATATAAATGTAGACATTTTCAGATTTATACTGGATTTAGTTGATTTTTTTTTACAAACAAAGTGAAAAAAAAGCATTTTTTACATTTTCCCATTCATTGCCAAAACCCAAAAAAATGCTCCAGACACCTGTGTTTGTGTTTGTGTGTGTGTGCGTGTGAGTGAACATGCTTGTTCCATATTGCATTTGTGCTCTAGTATTAGTACTTCATTTATGTATGAAAATCTTTCAGATTTATGCCAGTTTTGTTGATTTTATTTGCCAATTTCAATAAAAATACTCTCTGTTGCAGTCACACACATGTGTGTGTTTGTGTGTGTGTGTACGTGTGTGTGTATGAGATAGAAAGTTCGTTCCACTTTGTGTTTATGCTCTAGGACCAGACCTTGATATAAATGTGGAAATTTTCAGATTTATACTGGATTTAGTAAAAAAAAATTGACAAAAAAAGTGAAATTTTTTCATTTTTTACACTTTCCCATTCATTTTCAATGTTGGGTCAATCTGACCCCGAGGGACTTAAACGGTAACTTTTTTTTTACACACCCTTAGAACAACCAAATCAAGCCCAGATTTTTTGTGCATGTTTAGATAGATTATTTAGGAAAAGTCACAGAGTCTCATGGCCCTGAGATGAAGGGAACACTTTTAAAAAATGGAGGAAAAGTCCAGTGGGGTCAGCTGGACCCCAAGGGACGATTAAGGGTTAAGACGGCGTTGTAAAATGAAAACGATAATTGCCTAAACTGGTCTTTCCACTGCGTTTGCTGGAAAATGCTGGAGTATAGACTACAAGTGTAACCGTAGCAAAAGTTACACATTTTAAAACGACAGCGCACTAGTGTAAACAGGGCCTAAATTAGCTCCTACTTCAGAGTAGGGTATATCTTAACACAATAGGACCAGTGACGTAAGTGTACGTTGATTGGCCGAAAGCGTTCCATATGAATCCCCGGCACTTCTCAACCAATCATGGCGTCCTCCATCCTCCCAAGAACCAGGAAAATGGGAGTTCCTATAACTACCCAGTGCGAAAGCATTTTGGGGGACACAAGTGGATAGGGAAAGAAATTATATTTCAATAGTATAGAAATAGTAGATATTATTATAAAAATCCTGCCAATTACTACCATATTACTATTACATTATTTCATTACATGTTTCCCCAAGAACATTAATATGCAAATTAGATCAAATGTATAGATATGTATATAATGGGAAAACCTTCTTATGGCCATTTTACACACATATCGCATACTGCAAAATGCTATATCAAATCATTCTGTTATAACTTTCATAGTTGAGAATCAACTTTATACAAAGTTTGGTATAAGAAATCCTGAAACCTTAGAATTGATTGGTGATTTTAAAAAGAATGCCTATTTTTGCCTTTTTATGTCTATTCATGTTTTTTTGTTTTTTTCTGGTGTCCACTACAGTGGACACGGCATAACGTATGAATAAAATATACTTTTTCAAAAAAGTTATTTTCAGTTTTTTTTCTTATGCTCTATAGCAGTGGTTCTCAAACTTTTTATACCAAGTACCACCTCAGAAAATATTTGGCCCTCCAAGTACCACCATAATGACCAACATTAAAATACAGTAGCGTAGTAGGCCTAACTATTCAGCTACAGCTCTGCACAGTTCAAAAACGAGGAAGTTTATTCCTAATAGGAATATTTATTGTTGTCAGCCACTTTAACATTGTAAATACACTGTTTGTACATTAACACTGCACTGTGCTTGCATACAGGTAAATACAATAATTAAATAATGATTAAATTAAAATGTGTGGTATCTAAAAGTTAAATTAAAACTGTAATGTACTTAAATGTAAAAAAAAAACTTAACTCAAATAAAGATGAAATTAAAATGTATTATTTTAACATTAATTTATATTTCAAGTCAAAATTAAATATTTGTTCTGAGTTTGTCACACCACAGAAAAATGTGTTTTTAAATGTGTGCCAAATTTAAATTATATAAAAAAAAACAATGGTATCAATTATATTGCACACTGTAAACACAATCAAAGCTTCAAAAACACAGGAAAAACGGGACCTTTCAGCTAAAAATTCTTATTCAAAATATCAATACACATTATAAAATAGTATATAAATAATAATAAAACAACACTAATAGCAATATGGCGTTCCTGCTGAAAAGGCCCTATCTTAGACCTCAAACATTACATGATCTAGCAGCATAACTGATGTAAAATTGTGCATGTAATTGTGTTTCTCTTATGAACATCTTTTTGTGGTCAGTTTTCTATTTTCAAGGCTGAAGATCTTTATCAAACAAAACAAGAACAAAACAAGCACAAAAAGCAGACGGTTTGTTTGTCTGTTGCTCTGTTTTGACACTCGCTTAACATTCAGCAGAGCAGAGACTGATGGATTTAATTATGATTCCGTCCATGTGAGTGTGTGAATGATTTCTCAACATTCCAGAATGCAAATAGCAGGAGAGGAGGGAATTGGGCATGATGGGAATCAGGCAGAGAAAAGAAAGTGTGGGGAGTGCTGGGGGTATTGCATGTCTGATTAGTTGGAAAGCGGTTTATAAATTATAGTTTAACTAGCTTGTGATATAAGAGTATATCGGCAGACAAAAAGTCAAAAGAACAGGATGCATTATGTGGGTGAAATGGGACCATCATTTTAAATATTATTACAGGAATGCAACTGTTAGATTACATGGCACCATCTATGAGACAGAAAACATTATATTTTATATGACCTTTTTCAACAAATGGTCAATGAAAGGAGGTGCTTAACTTTAGAAAATGTTGATTGTCAAACTAATTTCGAGAACAGTGAAGTAAATTCCCCCCGATAATTTGTTTTCTTACAAATTAAAAAAACAGGGTTAACAGATGCAAATTAGCACAAAAATATACATAAAGTTAAGAACATTTTTGTTAACTGTGCTGTAAAAAGGGTACAGTTGATTGAACTTATTGGTTTGTGCACCTAAAAATGTTTTTAGGTGTAATTGTTTATCTAACATTATACTAAGGGGCTGTTAAATGCTTGATTCGGATTGGATGACGAAAGTTCTAAGGTGTCTAATTCATTTCCAGGAAACAGATGGCTAAAGTAGTTCCAGGCAGGTTTCGAATGCATTACAGTTTCCTATTTGTCTGGCTATCACCAGACCAAGCTCAATTTAAGATTGAACATTGGTCTGGGGAGTCTGCTATGTATTTTCTACTGCACAAGAGGCGTGATAAATGAGCATAAATTAAATGACTCCGTACGCAATTGGATAGTCCTTCAACCAATCAGACCACAAGAGGTGTGATAAACGAGCATAATTCAAATGACTCTGTATGCAATTGGATAGTCCTTCAACCAATCAGACCACAAGAGGTGTGATAAACGAGCATAATTCAAATGACTCTGTATGCAATTGGATAGTCCTTCAACCAATCAGATCACAAGAGGCGTGATCAACGGGCAACGACCCATCGCTTCTCTATCTGTCATCAGGTGCATTCCATTCGACAGGGTCCCTACGCACTGTTCACTGCTCCCAACTCCCTGCTCCCTGAGCACGGTATATCAGTTGAAGTGGACTTCGCTGACAATAATCACTCATTTGGAATGCCCTGCAACGTCATCAAAGAAAGGCAACGACGTGTGCAGATTATGATATAACATAAATGAATATTGTAATTGACTTTACTTTCAAATTTAAAACCATATAATAAGCATATACATTTACAAAACACACAGTTTGTAAAATATAATCAAAACATTGTCCATTAGTTTTATTAGTTTACTTATAAGTTACCTGTATTGACTATGAACAGATTTGAAGCTGCACCTGTCATTCAATATGAAAATACATTTTGATTTGGTTATAAATGTAGGCTATTCTTAATCAATGGTCTTTGTAGCGGTCTTATCTTGTGCGCTTAATTCTTTCCCAAGCGCATCTGCATATAACATTCATGAGGTAAATAAAGTAAAATATAAAAAATGACAGCCCTCAGGTGCTTCTCAACACTTTTAATTTGTTTACATAATCATAAAATATAATATAGAAATGTAACAGTTATTGCCATAACCATTCATAAATACTCTAGTTTGTATAATAACTATGAATATTCAAATGCATATGTAAACTCCTCCATCGCAGAGCTGTTTAATAACTCTTCCAATCAACGGCTCTGCACCATCATTAGTTCAGACAGGTGATGCATGCGACGCGCAAAGACAGTTGGGTGATTTTCACTCTCCACATCCTGTGAAGTGATGTATCGATGTTCCCTTCTTCCCTACGCCGTTCGCAGTACCCTTCGGACTGAACATGTTCGCTCCCTTTGGATTGGAATCTCACTTAAGATGGCTGAATACCCTCTGAAGTCCACTTCGCAATCCACTTACGATCGAATGGAACGCACCCATCGTGTTAAACCCGCCAATAGCGTGCCAGGTGGATAAGCCAGTCTGTGATTGGTTCCCACAAAAGTGTAACAGAAGCAGTAGAAATGAATGTACAGGTTTCCAGACTGAGTTGCAGGGCGAAATCAAATCGCAAGCAGATCAGGCTGGGTTTACCCAGTCTAGTGTCATATCACGTCACCAAATGATTTTAGTTATTTCCAAGGTCATTACAGCTCACAACAGCAAATGAACCAAATGCCACACATACACTTACCAATCAAAAAAAATAACAAACAATAGGAGAACAATTACAGATTATTTATGTTTTCTAACTCTCAAAGCATACTCTCTTCCGCTCTCTCTCCCATACAAACGCACAGATATACAGTACAGACACACACTCGCAAACATTCACACACACACACAATAAAAAAATTCAAAAAACATTTCACAGTAGCGAGGTAGTAACGTCACTGTTCTTGAAGCAATTAAACATAAAGCTTCACTATTAGTAGATATGCTGCTGCTGTCAACACCATTGAGAGCGCAAACAGAGGTAATACTCATACACATTGATCAATCCGCTTGTTAAATAAATGGTAGGCAATTTCGTAGAGGTTAGCAATAGCAAGCTAGCTTTAAAAGCTTAAGATCCCACCCTCTCTTCAGAGCATCTCCAAAGCCACGCCTCCTTCAAAACACATGAACACAATGCACACAGTAGCGTCTGCAAAGCCTCACTAGACAAGAGACGGCGTTAAATTACCTCATGTCAAAGTACATAACATTAAAATAAAAATGTAAACAAATTACAGAGCTCTAGTTGTACCCCTTGACTGCTGCAAATTTATTTCGGCGTTGATAGTGTTGACATAGAAACAGATAAATTAGGGGTTAGGGTCGTTTTAACAACATTTTTGACGTTTTAAGGACAACAACCTGACAAATGTTTTAAAATAAAACATCTGAACAATGTCTTGAGGTGTAATAATGTCTTGAGGCTGTTCCTCAGTTTCAGTCTTTTGAAAGTCTTGTTTTGAGTATTTGTGCACCGATATCTACTGTTATAGCAACTATCTACAGGCCTCCAAAGAGAAATAAGGATTTTATAACAGATTTTGCTGATATGCTATCTGTGTTGGTCCTTAAATTTGAGCGAGTTCTGATTGTGGGGGATTTTAACATTCACATGGACAATATAGACTGTTCAACCACAAGAGACTTTGCATCTTTATTGGAGTGCTTCGAGCTACATCAACTTGTGGATTCTCCCACTCACAATAAGGGCCACATTTTAGATCTTGTAATCTTAAATGGATCGTTTGTTTCTCACCTATGTACCACAGAGTTAGGTCTGTCTGACCATCGGGCGATCTTCTTCAATATTGACTGTCCTGTTACAAACAAAAACTTTCCACGCACTATAAGCTATCGTAAATGGAGATCCATTGAGCCTCTCAAGTTTTCTGATTATATAAATTCTTCATCTCATTGTGGTCTACTATCTGAGGAGTTGAATGACAAAGTAACGGACTTATACTCGATTTTATCTACTGGGTTGGACAGATTTGCTCCCTTAAAGTCTCGATCTGTCTCATTTGTACGAAATGCACCGTGGTTTACTGATGAACTGCAATCCTACAAGGCTCATTGCCGAAAAATTGAGCGCAGATGGCGTATGTCTGGCTTAACTGTCCACCACCAGGCCTGGAAAGACAGTCTGGTTGAGTATAAGGGACAAATTGTATCTGCTAGGTCAGATTATTTCTCACAAATGATTACAAGTCAGCAAAACAACCCAAAGCAACTTTTTCTATCGATAAACAATCTCCTAAATAGGAATAATATGTTCGATGTGCCCGCTTCAGCTCATCTATGTAACAGGTTTTTACAGTTTTTCAACAGCAAGATTGAGGACATACGTAATCATATTGTCACTGTACAGGTGCCATCAGTCAACGCATCAAATGGTTATGTATTTACTGGTGTTCCACTTTCCAACTTTCCTACTTTGGACTCACAGTCTTTGTGCAACATTGTCTCAAGTATGAAAGCAAGCACTTCTGTTGTTGACCCCATACCAACTAGTTTGTTTAAGTCATGTTTTGAATCTCTCTGTCCTGCTGTACTGAGTATAGTCAATGATTCTCTGACTACTGGTGTGGTACCAGCTGCACTTAAAATTGCTGCTGTTACCCCAGTACCAAAGACAAATAATGCTGATTTTGAGAACCTTACAAATTTTCGACCCATCTCTAACCTTCCTTTTCTTTCTAAAATCTTAGAACAAGTTGTGGCTTCTCAATTAAGAGCTCACATGACTGTTAACGGACTATTTGAGCCCCTTCAGTCTGGTTTCCGTAAGTTGCACAGTGCTGAAACAGCACTGGTAAGGGTTTTAAATGATTTGTTAATTGCCTCAGATTCTGGTCATACATCTATATTGATTCTACTTGATCTCAGTGCGGCATTCGACACCATTGATCATTGTACTTTACTCTCACGTCTTGAGCATGTTTTTGGTGTCTCTGAGATTGCTTTGAATTGGTTCAAGTCTTATCTCTCCGACCGTAAACAATTTGTTGTATTGGGGGGTTCAAGATCTGAAGTCGGGGTTGTGAAATCGGGTGTTCCTCAAGGATCAATACTTGGTCCATTACTCTTTAGTCTGTATATATTTCCCCTAGGTCAGCTTTTAAGGTCGCTTGGTCTTAACTTTCATTTTTATGCTGATGATACGCAGATATATGTACACTCAAAATCTGATGTAAATGTTGAGATTTCAACTCTGTCTCAAAGTATCTCTGAGGTAAAGAAGTGGATGTCTGAGAACTTTCTTTGCCTAAACAGTGATAAGACCGAAGTCATGCTGATTGGTTCACCACATCAGTTACGTAGAATGGAGCTGCCATCCTTACAGGTGGATGACTCCATTGTACAGTTTAAAGACAAATTAAAAAATCTGGGGGTGATACTTGATCCCAACCTAACGTTCGACTTACAGGTTAGAAACACTATTAAAGTATCTTTCTTTCACCTCAGAAATATCGCCAGATTGCGCCCAATGTTAACTTTTACTGTGGCAGAAAAGCTAATTAACACATTTGTCTTTTCGCGCATTGACTATTGTAACTCCTTGCTGGCTGGAATTTCAAAGACAAATCTCAACAAATTACAGTTGGTACAAAATTCCGCTGCACGCATCTTAACTGGAGCTAGTGTAAGAGAGCATATTACACCTATTCTTAAATCACTGCACTGGCTGCCAGTTAAATTCCGTATTGATTTTAAAGTATTACTTCTGACCTACAAAGCACTAAACAATTTGGCACCACAATATTTGACTGACCTTTTGACACCATACACCCCAGTTCGAAATCTTAGATCCATCAATGCAGGTCTTTTATCGGTCCCTGTAACTCGCCTAAAATCTATGGGAGATAGGGCTTTTTCGAATCTTGCGCCTAAACTCTGGAATTCCTTGCCTGTAGAGTTACGAAATGCAAATTCCTTGCACATTTTTAAATCCAGCTTAAAAACATTCTTGTTTAGGGAAGCGTTTGTGTAATTTTATTTTAAGTTGTTTTTAGTTGTATTATATTTTCTTTTTGTACTATTTATTTTTCATATATATGTGTGTGTGTTTATGTATGTATGTGTATGTACATGTATGTGTATGTGTGCATGTGTGTATATGTATGTATGTATGTATGTATATATATATATATATATATATATATATATATATATATATATATGTATATATATATATATATATATGTATGTGTATATATGTATATATATATATATATATGTATATATGCACATATTGTTATATTCTGTTGTGATTTTATGTTCTTATGTACAGCGCTTTGAGAAGTTGCCTTTAAAGGCGCTATATAAAATAAAGTTATTATTATTATTAATAACAATAGTATAAGCAGAATAATTGACTCCGGGCCATTCAATTAGGCCTATTAGAAAAATAATGTAGGCTATACCTGAGGTGTAATGCTTTGGGTGTGCATTATTTTTCTAATAAAATTATTCCTTAACATAACATGTTTATTTATTTAAATAAAAATATATAATAAATAGGGCTGACTGGGAATAGTTGTCAGGTAGATTTTAAATAAAAAGTTGAACTGTGTTCCAGGGACAAGGTTATTTTGTCACATTATTTTGTTGGCCTCCTGTGTAAGACCAATAGAAAAGCAATTATTAATTAACAACTATACAAATCTATACAAGTAGGCTACTCTCATCTCCTGGAATGTTACAGGTGAGTACGATTTACTCAATTTATTTGATTTCATGAAGTTTACTGCTCTGTTTTTTCTATATATATATATATATATTTTTTTTCTTCTCTATATTCATGTAAAAATATCCAAGTCATTTTTTTCTTCTTCTCCTTTTAAACAAAGACTCCAGATGGAGGTAAAATGTTTGTTGTCTGTCAGTGCAGTTTGTGCTCTTATGTGGGTTGGATATTCTAAAGCTATTTAAATAATACAAATCCAAGTTTGATTGATTTACATTGAGAACTTTATTTGTGTATGTTTGAATGTGATCAGTCTGGCTCTTCTAACAGCCAGATGACTGTGTTTTTGATTAATTGTCCAACAGTCATTTGATTGACTGCTCCTTGTTTTGTCTTCTGGCAGTGACACCACGTCAATATTCTCAAAATACAAGTGTTAGTCTTGTCCTGGAGAATCTGCAGGGAGGAAACCATGACTGAAAGCTGCAAGGGAGCCAAACAGGTGCTAGGCAAAACCTTCAGTCCTCACAGACTTCCCTGCTGTTTATATAAGGGTGATTCGAGAACTGCATCCACCCACCTTCCCCCTGTCCTTCTCTCAGATCCAAGATCTTATCAGCTGAAACTGAAGTGTTGGACCGGTGCCCACACAGACATACACACACCTTTAAGTCCAGATAAGAGATATAGACATTTCAGATTAGTGCAGCGTTCAACACGCTGAAGCATAACAAAAGTCAAGTGCTTCTAGCTAACTGTGAGTAGGGCTAGGCGATAAAACGATAACGATAAATATCGCAATATAATTTTCCTCTATAAAATTATAACAAATGTTCGATAAGTGCTTGATATGATGTATATGTGCTATGCAAATAATGCTGTGCAGACCACAAATGCCTTGTGATTCAAACTAGATTAAAGCGATATGAAACAGCACTGATATCCTCAACAACACTGACACAGAAAACAGGAGAAACAGAGGAGAGCCACAGCGACACAGTAAGAAGGCTTTTTAATAAAGTCGCCAACATTTACCGTGATTTATTGTAGTAACACTAATTGAAACCATGGGATTGTGGCAGAAATGTGGGATATTCGTATTGAATTTAGCCGTGGACAGGGTGGGACATATACCATTTCATTTATACCACAGCTCGGCCAGAGCCGTTGGGCTCAGTAAAGCCACAGTTCCCATTCAGTCTGTCAAGTTCGACAAATCAGCTTCGAGTGTATACAGAACGGGCCAATGGCTATTGGCGTGGGTATAAATACGGAAGCAGTGCAAATTTGACATTCCATTCGGAACCGATTGTATGCTGCTGAAGAGTGTTCCTGTTATTGTACAGAGAGAAAAAGAGAAAGAAAGAGAGGAGAAGTTTTGAGTGTTGGTGTGAAGGCACAACAGCGAGGACCGCAAGCTCACTGAGAGCAAAACTGCTGTTGTTACAGCAACTCTGTCGGTTCGGTGGGGCGTTCCATTACAGTCAGTGCAAAACACATGCTGCTCTATTCCCTGTGTTTTTGCCGCGGCTATCTCCCGGTGTGCTTCAGCACGTTAAATAACTTTTCCCCTAAAAGAGTACACCTGTGACACTGCGTCTTTTTCCCTGTCACCAACTGACAGTCACAATCATTGTCTTGCATGTCTGGGCATTCAGCCTGCTAAGCAGCGTTTGTGGATAGTTCATGTACCCACTGCGGGAACATGAATATCTCGCCGTTGAGGTCGAGACTCACCTACATAGGCGGAGTCCCCTTACCTATACCCCGGTCTAGAGCTATTCCTGCTGGACAGCAGAATAGAGCTAGAGATTGCCGAGGCAATCTCTGTGGGCCCTCTGATGCGCCACAGCCGATTGAGTCAAAGAGAGAATGCGCACCCCCCTCTCATGGGCCTCCCGAGGGGACCCTCGGCACGGATGCACTGGCACACAGCTGGCCCTGGGGCCTACCCAAGTATGCGTTTCCCCCAGTGAGCCTTCTAACACAGAATAGCAGGGAGGATGAGGATTGGCCCAACCGGACCTAGTTCCCAGAACTAGTGCTCCTTGCACCAGCACCTCCTTGGCCCATTCCTCTGAGTTACCCTCTGGAATCTCCATGTCTGGTCCCTGGATGGGACACGGAGGTTCTAGGAAATCTGCCACAAACAGTGGTAGAAACCATCATTGCTGCTAGAGCCCCCTCTACGAGGCGCCTCTATGCTTTTAAGTGGAACCTGTTCGTTGAGTGGTGCTCTTCTCCACGACAAAACCCCTGAAGATGTTCGATCAGTTCTGTGCTTTCCTTCCAGCAAGATGGGTTGGAGCGAAGGCTGTCTCCCTCCACCCTCAAAGTGTATGTTGCCGCTATCACCGCACATCATGATGTAGTTGATGGTAAGTCCTTGGGGAAGCATGATCTGATCGTCAGGTTCCTGAGGGGAACGAGGAGACTAAATCTGCCTCGCTCTCACTCTATACCCTCTTGGAACTTGTCTCTGGTGCTAACAGCACTGCAGAGAGCACCCTTTGAACCATTGCTGTCAGCAGAGTTGAAAATCTTGTCTTGGAAGACAGTGTTCCTGACTGCATTGGCTTACTTTAAGAGGGTAGGGGACCTGCAGGCATTTTCGGTCGACGAATCGTGCCCGAATATGTGCCCATGGTTCCCACCACTTCCTTCCGGGACCAGGTGGTGAACCTGCAAGCGCTGCCCTTGAGCGGTTATATGTGGACAGAACGCAAAGCTTCAGGACCTCAGAACAGCTCTTCATCTCTTACAGAGGCCAGCAGAAGGGAAAGGCTAAGCAGAGGATGGCCCACTGGATAGCGGATGCCATCGCCTTGGTGTACCATACCACAGGGTCGAGAAGCCACTCCACTAGGAGTGTTTCCTCTTCCTGGGCGCTGGCGCATGGCGCCTTGCTGACAGATATATGTAGAGCTGCGGGCTGGGCGACACCTAACATGTTTGCTAGATTCTATAGCCTCCGTGTGCAGGGGCCACCCCAGAGACATATCTTATGTTGGACTGTCCGGATGGCCAGTCCATATGTGTATCTTCTACATGATACCTCCCTACGGGCACGCTTTCCAAGCGTTATCCAATACTCTGCTGAGTGGGTCTTGCGGAACAGCACCAGTGACTCTCCTTGCGCAAGTTCCCGCCCTAACAGACGAGGGTCTGAGGGGCTTATGCAGGGTGTGCTGGAAGTGGCAACAGCCATGGCATTTTCCACAGGGATCCCAATTCGTCGGTGACGTCCGACGTACGTGACCAACTGAAAGGGAATGTCCCGGTTACCTATGTAACCCTCGTTTCCTGAAGGAGGAAACTGAGACGTACGTCCTGTCGCTACGGTTGCTGTCCCATCACTGCACGGCCGAGTCACTAGTTCGGCTCCTCAGTGAAAAACAAATGTGTGCCGCATCCGCTTCAGTATTTATACCCGTGCTGCAGACCCGTTCTGTATACACTCGAAGCTGATAGGGCTCCCAGAAGTGATCCCAATTCGTTGTCACGTCCTATGTACATCTCCATTCCCACTCTCAGGGAACGAGGGTTACATACTTAACCAAGACGGTTTCTCCTAATTTCTAACCGTTTCTATTCCTAATGTCCTCCATATCGCTTTAAAATATAGAATTCTGTGCAGAATTCAAATGGGTTTGATATGTTTTCTGGTTCGCGCATATGATCCCCCTATTCCCACTAAAAGCCAAAGAACTTCAATTTTGATTTCATGATGACTTTAAGAGTTTGGCTCTAAGACCTCCTGGAGTTCTCAGACGGCAAATCATGTTCCATTTCAAAGAAAGCCACAACATGAACAGAACGGCTGGAAAATAATTTATTTGGGTATTAATTACAATCAGCAAGTGAATGAGTAAAAGTACCAAAACTCTTGCACCACAGGGATAACTTCTTACATATGATTACAATACAAACATTTTGTGTATGAAAGAAATTAATTGTGGCAAGCATTATGGATATAAGCGAGATTGGCGTCAGATCAGTATAGTGTTGAATACAGGGGGATTTTTGCTGTTCTTTTTCAAGTGAATGATTTGGACACGTACCAATTGGTATGGCCACACCTTGATGCCTAAATAAGACAGCAATCCATTCTGTATCGTATCATATGTAGATATGTCAGAATTTTCCAAGCCTAGCATTTATTATAACAGTGGTATGATGAAAGTTATTAAATGTGTCATTAAAAAGGTCAAAAATTCTTTGACTCTCAGATGAGAAATTAAAAAATAAATAGCCTATTTATAATTTAAAAAAAAAACATTTCTTACAAAGCAAAACATGTAAATAAATGAAGTATAAAGCTAATTATTGTCAGAAATAACATCAAAGTTTACCACAGGTTTGACCCTTAACTGAGATAAAAACACTATAAAATATGATCTTGAATGACTTATTTTTTATAAAACAGATATTTTTAAAAATATGATCAATAACACAGTCCCTTTCAAAGAAAATCTGTTCACTTGGCAGACATATTTGCAATGCCTCTGTGCAGCTATTACTGGCATCCAAGACCAAGTCCTACTTGAATGGGGGAATACTGAAATCTCAAAACTGCTTGCCAAATTCACAATTAAATAACATATTTCAAATCAGCAACAAAATCTGACACAAACTGTCCCATAAATGTTTAGTTTTTTTCATGCTAGACCAGCCAATGCGCATGTGCTTTCCTATATGCGAGTCTCAGGTTGGAACCATAGCTTCCACTGCATGAAAACACTGAAATCCGGCACAATCCGGGCATGGTATACTCCTGTGTAATTTGATGTTTACCGGATGTATGTGGGAAAAAGCGGATCAGATTAACACGGAACAGTATATTTCCAGAAAAACCTGGAAACCTCACGTATGCGGACGTATACAGGAATCCGTGAAATTTCACGGACATATACAGCTGAAACACAGCTGGGTGTGCTAGGACTGAAGACTGTTAGGTGTGAAGAAGACCTTTCATATGTTAATGACTGACACTTGTGCTGGCTGTTCTCAGAAGGAGGGGGGGCAGGGGAGCACTTCAGGATTGAGAATTATCTCTGGTCTACTGTAGGCTACAGCAAACAAGCTTTTTGCACAGAAAAAAATAATTCTTAAGGCCCTGAAACACTAAACTGAACTAGCAATGACTAAAGCCGACTGTGGGGTTGGTTCACATTGCCTGGGTCTGGGCCAAACCATCAGAATGGTGTGTCAGGGCCTTAAAACCACTGCATGAAAAGAGTCTCTTAATCAAATATTTTTTATAAAAACAGTACAAAATAAAAACCCTGTCTGAACATATACGTTCACAAAAAAATCAGAATATGTAATGAAAAAAACAAAGAAATGTAATGGAATTAACAAAGGATAATTAACCAAACATTTTAGACTATCCCCAAACAATTTTTGCAAAGTTTTACAAATTGTAGGCAATAATAGAATTAAATAAAGAGGAGATGAAATGTGGAAAATGAAAAAGTTTGTTTTAAAAACAACAAAAACTGATATGCTCAAAATAAAAATATGGAATAAAAAAGAGCAGGGATTCACTTGCTCAAGAAACACAGAAACACAAGCAGATCTTTCAGCTCTGCAACTATTAACAAAAAGTGTCACTCCAAGATTCTTAACTTTAGCACGCTGCAAAAGAGGGGCGTTTTGAGGTTTGAAATCCACCACTCACAATAGATGTAGGTGCAACCAATAAGGTTACCAATAAAAATAAGGCAACCAATAAAAATAATCCTAATTTTACAGAAAAAAACGTCAGTTTATTTACAGTATTTTCTTGTCATTTTGAATTATGTTTAAAACGATGTAAAATTACAAACAATATCTAAATAAACAACTTGACTGTTATTTTAAGGATTATATCATTAATGACAAACTACAGTAATTCTCATTTTTTTATACAGGAACATAACTGTATTATTTTTCTGTTTTCATAAATAACAAATTCATGCAAAATTACAAACAATATCTGTAAATTAACAACTGTAATACAATATTTAGCTCATTATATTAAAGATTTATGTTTATGTCCATACTAACAATTTAACATTATTCTTTGTCATTTTGAAGTAAATCTTATTAGTTTTATATTTACACTGTAAAAATAAAAACCTAAAAAAACAGCAGCTACAGCTGCAAAACAAAAACCGTAAAATTAAAGTCAAATATCTTAAGTCAAATAAAGTTAAAAAACTTCACAGAAATTTACATTAAACGTTTTAGAGAAAACACTATTAGTTTACAGATTTTTCCTTATTTAAATTAAGATATTTTAATTTAATTTTCTGTTTTACAGTGAAGGTGTATTTTTACATTCAATTCTGGATACAAATATAACAAAATATATAGCAAACTAAATATCAAACAATAATTGTTTTTAAAGAGTACAAATCTGCACTGCTCTCCAGGTTGAAACTTCTGCCCACACCACAAAACACCATTTGACCAATTAATTAAATATAACAGCAAATAAAAATAAATATACACATTTTCTAACTGTTGTTTAAAACAAGTTTTTTCTATATTTGCAAGGCTATTTGCTGTCTTTCCGTGTTCTTTTGAGCGTGATTGGTCAATCTGAACGTCATCCAGAAATCTGGCCAATGACAGTGCGCGCCTTCAGTTTGAATTATACACCCGTTGCCGTTGGAGTTGCTCGCGGGGACGCGACGCGATCGCGGCTTTTAATCTTCACGTCGGTCTATTAATGGCATTGCATGGACCATTTAAACCTGTTAAAATCTTATTTTGGACGAATTTTGATGGTGGGATGTCGACTGAGAACGAAAAAACATGAATACGAACAGACTAAGGTTTCAATGGCGGACAGCAGACGGCAGAAGGTAACGTAAACCCCTTTATATTGTTTCTACTGCTCATCAAGATATAACGTTAGTGCATTAAAGTCATATGCTAATCGTGATTCACTTACATATTCTGTTTCTGTGTTTTGTTGTGTTGTAATATTGTTAAGATAGGGCTGGGTGTTATGGCGATCTGATGATACTGACTATTGTTAGTGATTTTGCTGTAACGTTAAACGTTAACATTACCTTTTTATATTGCGGAATGGGAATATAGCGTATATAACGCAGCACTGACTGTACTAAAACTTTTTGACATTTTGACAAGGAAACATGCATGAATGTGGAATATGAGTGGGACATGCATGTGTTTAAATAAGCCTCTCTCAGACAGCATGCGATCCCGAAATCAATTATCTTTCTGTAAAATGCACACAGTTATCTCAGTAAGCCTGTCATGTGAGGTATTCACTTGATTTAAACAGTCAGTTATGTCTTAAGTAAAGTCAAACAGTTCAAGTTAACGTGGGGAAACCCGGATGCGTGTCATTCTGTGCATCCGTTCTTAAAGGGGCTGCAGCTTTGTCATAATTTTAATAAAACAAAAGAATAGAGAAGACCTTCTGCTTCTTTTAGAATCAAGTGATATTAATTAATTGAATATCATACAGTGAAGACTTTTAAAGCAGTATTATTCTGTAGCATTTTAATAAAATATCCATCAAAATAAATATATTGTGATATCGTTATTGTAAAATAAAATTTCTCATGTATGTATAATTATATGGTCATAATGCCCATCCCTACTGTCAGCTAGTTTTAAGATCAAGCTTGTCATAAATGTAACAGAGCTTTGGAATGAGTAATCAGAGAACACTGTCATGTACACTTGTTCAACAGAGAGGACAGGAATCCACCATACTTGGACTCTGAAAAATTATAGGCAAACCAGGATTTTGGATCTACTGTGAAGTTTTTGTATGGGCCTGGTGAGTATGTTTTGCAAGTCCTTGTCCGTAAGTTGATAATTAATATTAATGTTTTATCAAACAAATTAATATTCATTTGTGTGTGCATGTTTCTTCCCCCCTCATGATCCAGAAGTTTTGGATCCATGATCCTGAAGAACTTTTACAGATGTTGACCCTGAATGTGTAAAAGGTAATCTTAAAAATTATTTTAATGTTCTCTGCTTTTTTCTGTAATGTAGACGCATGCATTTTCTGTGACGTTGCTTTGAAACAATATCATTGTTTTTCCTACATTGAAAATTTTTTGCCGACCGCCAAAGCCTTATTTGTTGAGTTATTGTGATTTATGAGTGATGTACTAGATAACTGCTGCGCTTGCGTTAACTGAGTGACAGAGAGAACGACCAGTGAGCTCCTCCCTCGCTCGCACTCTCTCTGTCTTCAAAATAAGCATTCTTAGCTTTCTAATGTTTCACATTTTACGTTAATCAAAATCAAAAGGTCGGAAGACCGAATCCATGTTGCACGTGGCGCTATCAGACGTCTTCCTTTAATTACTGCTGGGTGTGAAATGCGCTCAAAAAACATTGACTGATTCTCTGACCAGCTGACATAAAGCATACTTTAAATAAACAGGAAACAAATCCTATCCGGTTATGAAGTGTTTTCTGTGTGTTGACAAATCTTTCGCGATGGTCTAAAGACGGGATTCACACACAACGCGTCTGCTAATGTCCGATTCGCCACCTAATGACTCCTTTGAACTGAATCATTTTAACAACTGGTTAGAACAACTGATCTGTCCAACACTGAACTCACGAATCAGTTTATTAATTTACTCAGAGCAACACCTGAAATGAGAACACAAGTGTGCTTACCCACTTTAGCAAGAGTGGATAGTAAGAATTAGTTTTAATTATCAACAGTCTTTCAGCTTATTTATGTTCATAATGTGTAGTAAAATAAATCGCCTAAAATCATTTAGTTTAGACTGGAGTGAGGTGAACCCAGAACAAAGTTGTTGTTAGCTAGCTGATTGTATATGGCAGAAAATTAGGCTATTTGTTCATTTTTTTAATATTGATATGATTACCAAAACAAACAATTATCAGTAAATAGTGTAAAAATGAGGGAAAAAAACAAACATCAAGGTATCAAAATAAGATAAGCAAAAGTTACAAACTTTCTTTGAATTTATTTCAAATTTATTGTCAGTTTTGTGCTTGCAGATCAAGTGGGTAGGGTATTTTTTTTTTACTGTGTGTGTGTGTGTGTGTGTGTGTGTGTGTGTGTGTGTGTGTGTGTGTGTGTGTGTGTGTGTGTGTGTGTGTGTGTGTGTGTGTGTGTGTGTGTGTGTGTGTGTGTGTGTGTGTGTGTGTGTGTGTGTGTGTGTGTGTGTGTGTGTGTGTGTGTGTGTGTGTGTGTGTGTGTGTGAGACCATGTCTGTCAGCCACCACCGAAGACCATTTTTGACCCAGGAAAAACCCTGAATATGTATTGTGAAAAGCGCTATACAAATACATTTTAATTGAATTGTTTTACTTACTTTTATTGGCATTAACTATATATTATTAATGTATTATTTGGCAGGTCGCAAGATGTATTTTATTTTGTGAGACTTTGCTGAGGAAGTATTCTTTGGCTCAGTCTGAAAAGGCCCAGAAAAGAAACACTATGAAGAACATCACACAGAACCGTCAGAGAAAGAGAGGGGTAAGTTAAGAAACCGGTTAAGCTTTTTCCCTCCAGAATGTTACTATACTCCTCTCTGAGTTTTAGTGGTTAATTTACTGTCATGTTTTGCAGTTGCTGGAGACCAGGTCCAGGGTTGCACAAACTAAACAGAACCTGTGGAAGACTGCAACTATAGACCTGATGAAGATGAAGATGATGCTGTTGTTGATGGAAGGCCAGTGTGGATGGTTTGGCTAGCTCAAACAACATTGTGTTAGAGTTGGTCACAATTATTTTATAATTATAATTTTAATATTCAATTGTTCCATTTTATATTTTCTTTATTCCTATGTTTATATACTTATACTTTTATTGGTTCCCATATATAGAACATTTACATATATTTTATATACACTTTTTAATTTATAGATTTCTTTGTCTCGTTTTATAATGTATACTTTGTATGTTTGTTCCTTTTTAGATGTCCATGTTGCTTTTGATCTCCACGTTTTGTATTGTTGTTCCTCTTACGTCGCCTTCCTTTAGAAACATTTTGTTCACTTATCTTTTCCCCCATTCATTTGAATGTATGTTTATAATGCTCTTTGTTCTTTTTATTTGGTTATATTGTTTACTTGGAATATTTATGTGTATTTTATATACACTTTTTTTTGTCTTATAAATTTATTGTTCTCATTTTATATTGTTTAATTTGTATATTTATTCTTTTCCTTTTTATGTTCACTGTGTATTTTATTCCTTTACATCTGTCTTTTAAATGCATTTTGTAAATTTTTTTTCCCTTTTTGTTTCTTTACCAATTCAATTTAACGTATATTTATGTTCTTTGGACTGTTTATATTTTTACATTTGTTCCTTTACATTTTCATCCCTTTTAAATACATTTAGTTCACTTGTTTTTGTTTCACCATTGTTTTAATGTTCGTTTATAATGCTGTTAAGAATGTGTTTTTTTTTTTTATATATATATACCTTTTTAATAAATATTTCAGACTTTCTCAAATTGTTTTTTGTGTATTTTTCTTTTGGGAGGGAGAGGGGATTATTTTTTTTATATATATATATATATATATTATATATTAATTAGCAAAATCTGCATAGCTGGCCTATAACCAATCAAGTCCCTATGCTACAAAACCTAGCCCACCCTTAGCCTTAGAAGTAACCAATAAAGTCACTTGACTGGGTTTTCAATGCGTCCTGTCCTCCAATAGCAGTCTGGGTTTTGGGAGTGGTTTTAAAAAAAACAACCAATCCAGTTTGAGATGAAGGACCAATAGGGGGTGGAAGGCAAAGCTGTTTAGAGGTGTGAAAATGTCTCCTGGGAAAAACTTGATGGGATTATTTGCCATGGCAACAAATGGCTGTAGCATGGGAGTATACGGCCACAACATACATCCGATTTGGTACCATTTCGGATGAATACGGACATATACGGATCCATGGAATTTGACCTATCCGGCCAGTATACTCCTGGATTCTTCCGAATTTCAGCAGTGTATACAGGAGTATCCTGGTCCGGATACACCTTTTTTCATGCAGTGTTCTAACGGCAGCATGCAGTGACACATGGGCTGAATCCAAAATGACCCCTATACCCTCAAATAGGCCATTATTTGAGGGGACAGCCATTTGTAGTGGTCCCCGAAACCATAGTTGACGTTATCGAGTAAACTCATTCTATACTACATTGCACCGCAATAATGGTGTACAGCCAATATACACTCAACGGCTGTCCGAATTCGCTCACTTGTTTTCATTCACTCCTTCAAGTGAACTATATTAGTGGACTAACATAGGGAATAGTGATTGAGGGTTCAGGGGGGCGATTTCGGGTTCAGCTTATGACTTTACCAAACAGTGATTGGCTCTTTTATTTAGAAGGCAGGACATATTCCGCCATATTGCTTATTGCAGTTTCTCCCATTAATAAGTAAGAGTACTGCACCGTCTTTGTATAGACTTTGTTGATAATCAGAATAAATTACTTTTCCATAAATTAATATACACTGTACAGCCGAATCAATAGACACCCTCCAAATCATTGAATTCCGATGTTCCAATCACTTCCATGGCCAAAGGTGTATAAAATCAAGCACCTGAGAATGCAGACTGCTTCTACAAACATTTCTGAAAGAATGGGTCGCTCTCATGAGCTCAATGAATTCACGCATGGTACCGTGAGGTTGTGTAATAAGTCCATTCGTGAAATTTCCTCACTACTAAATATTCTACGGTCAACTGTTGTGGTATTATAACAAAATGGAAGCAATTGGGAACAACAGCAACTCAGCCACGAAGTGGTAGGCCACGTCAAATCACAGAGTAGGGTCGGGGCATAATGAGGCGCATAATGCGCACAACTTTCTGCAGAGTCAATAGCTATAGACCTCCAAACTTTGTGTGGCCTTCAGATTAGCTCAAGAAGATTAGCTCAAGATTAGAACAGTGCGTAGAGAGCTTCATGGAATGGGTTTCCATGGCCGAGCAGCTCATCAAAGCCTTACATCACCAAGTGCAATGGACTCTAGAGCAGTGGAGATGTGTTCTCTGGAGTGACGAATCACGCTTCTCTGTCTGGCAATCCAATGGACGAGTCTCGGTTTTTGCCAGGAGAACGGTACTTGCCTGACTGCATTGTGCCATGTGTAAAGTTTGGTGAATACTCTGCATTTGGGCCAGTTACCAAGCTCAGAGCCCTCTCCCCGGACAGCACGCCAAATACGTTTACCAACTTAATCTATCTGACTTATTTGTAAGTGTGAACTCGTGAAGCAACATTGAATGTGTGAAGTCCTAATTCTAGGAAGTTGTAGTTCTTGTCAGTAAGTCAAGGAGGACAGCGGGGCCAAAGGCCACAGTGTCATTGTGTGCCAGTCTGAGGGACGACGTTAATATATTTTACTCTAAGCCTTTTCAACACCAGGATTTATATTGTATTAAAGCCAGTCCTGACACTGAGGTTGCTTCTCTCCAAGCTTCAACCTTGAGAGCAACGGCATTGTCCCTCTCCCAGAGCTCTCTCGAGGGACAGAAAAAAAGAGGACGTAATAAGAGGAGTGAGACGTGTAGATGGACTGCCATCATGTGGCTCTGCTGCCCACTGCTTCTTCAGAGAAATGAGAAACTGACCCAGAGACGGTTCACCTTACACTGGTCTACACTGTCTGTCTGTCTATCTATCCAGGTTAGCATTTCAACTTTATGTAGATTACCGAAAATGATTTTCAAACGTTTTAGTTAATAGTAACACCAATATACTGTATAGCCTACTATATACAGGCCTATACATCCTTTTTATGTATTTCATTCAATATATTTTATCACTGAGCAATAATGTGGTGTTGATTCAATAACCGCTCAGACGGAATTACTGAGTTCATTTGGTGAAGGTTTCATCAGACTAATTCAAACGGTAATAAAAGTCATTTGATTGTGAATGGGTGGTTTCACTATATATTTTCTTTCACTAAAAAGAACTGATTTTAAAGAGTCATATCATATGTTTATAAATTGGACTATGCTGATTGCGCGGTATGTTTTGATTCAAATGAACTTATTCAAAGGAGTCATGTTGTGTGTAGCTTGTGAGGACAGGACATTACTGTTATTTCTCAATGCACAGCCTTTTTGTCTCAACACATTCAGTATACTAACTGCAAACTCTGTAGATTCATCAGTGTGAAACAACTTCATCCCAGGGTAAAGTATGATTACTTTGTTTAAAAAAAAAAAACTATACTGTTTTCTGTTCCTCACATGAAGATGAACTAGTTTTACAGTTGCAGTCTAAATGATGAAGAATGAGTGTGGAATTCATAACTTCAAAACTCATTTTCCTGTGAGTGTTCAAATAGATTTCAGTGAAACCCTGTCCAGCTTCACTACAGTGCGCAGCTGTCATATCCATCAAAGCTGTCGACTGGTTGAGATGGTAAAAAACTCAGCCCCTCGACAGCCTCTCTGTGGTGAGATTCCCCGTGAGGTTTCTTCTCTGACAGATGGACCACTCATTGACCTCCACTGTCTGTTTCTGCTAAAGGCAGCATGGCCCAAATGTCACCTGTCCATTCATAATTTATACAAACCCAAATAAACTTTTTAACTCACTTTTTGGTAGGCTTTTATCATAAAGGAAGTATTAGGGGCTGTTTACATGACACCGTTTTCAACTAAAAATGTAAAACCAAAACGCTGTTTTGGGTGCCTGAAAACACAAACTTTAGAAAACGGGTTCCAAAGGCCTTGTCTAGACTAATACGTTTTCGTTTGAAAAATGTCCTCTCTGTTTTGGCCTTCCGTCCACACATAGATAGCATTTTTATGAACGAAAACAAAGCTTTTTGAAACAGCTCTACAAAGTGGATACATTTAAAAATGTGTTTTCACGTTGTAGTATGGACTGTGAAAACGGAGGTAATTGAAAACGATGAAGCATGTTTAGTCATGTGACGCATATTGAAACAATAGATATTCATACCAGCGCCTGTTATGTACTATTCATTTTCACTCAGTTGCTAAAATATGTTACTTTGCACACTCTTCATCTATCACAGTCCTGTAAAGATGACAGAAAATGTACTCGCATTTGCTGTCCTGTAAAACATTGGGGAGTTGCGTTTAAGACCAAACATTCACTATATTGCTAAAAGTATTGGGAGGCCCTCCCAGAGCCGGCCCAAGGCATAAGCGAACTAAGCGGCTGCTTAGGGCCCCCTTGGCCACCAGGGGGCCCCCGAGAGCACATTAAATGACTTATTGCTGTAGCCTATATGTTATTTTATGATGATTGAAATCGCGAAATGGCCTTAAAGGGGCTATATGCGTTTTTCTGAAATTTAAACTCGCGACTGACACCTGTGGCCAAAAAATAGAACTGCTCTTCCTTTCTGCTCGCTCTCGCAGCGGTGGTGACGTCACATCCGCAGACAGCGCGGGAAAAATCCGACCCGACAGAAGATAGGAAAAATAGGATACAGGCTTATAGGTGCACCCACTGTGAGTGGACAAGGTGTCAGTAGGCTATGCTCATCATGTTTGAGTCATAAATGGTAAAATAAAAAGGCTATTGTTACGTTTATTTTGGGGAAAAAGTTGCATATAGTCCCTTTAAACAATTACTAAATAAACATCAAAAAGTTAAGTTTTCTAATACATGCACAGATTGATTCTGACAGCGCTGCACAAGCTCGCGGCGCCATCGGACGGACACTATTCTCTTGTTAGCCAGGGTTCAAAGTCCAAAGTGCGAGAAAATAAGCGCTCTATAAAATAAGCGAAAATAAAACGTGCTCGTCAGTTGCCCGGTAACCTTTTTATGAATGGATGGATTTGAGAATGCGCTGTGGTTTGGTGCGAATATCTTGTCTGACGTGCTGCATGTTTTGGACGGAGTACAGCATAGCTTCCAGTTTCTCAGTAAATGTTTTTCTGCGAGTGCTATATCGTCCCCTTGGAATTATAAGTTGTGTAGCCTACATTTTGGAAGTTTTATTTAGAAAATTAAAAGGTTCTTTACACAGTCGAATGGAATGCAAAAAATAACATTTTATTTTTGCCAAAATAAAAGCTCTGTTTAATGTTTGAAATAAATCACATTTTTTTTGCTTTTAAAAGAAGTCTCTTCTGCTCAGCAAGGCTGTGTTTATTTGATTAAAAATACAGTAAAAACAGTAATATTGTGAAATAATATTATAATGTAAAACAGCTGTTTTCTATGTGAATATACAGTATAGTAAAGTGTAATTTATTCCTGTGATCAAAGCTGAATTTATCATCATTACTCCAGTCTTCAGTGTCACAAGACCCTTCACTAATCATTCTCATATGATGATTTGATGATCAACAAAAATGTATGATTATCAGTGTTAAAAACAGTTGTGTACAATATTTTTAGGATTTTTTGAAAGCTTCCCCTTCCTGTGCCAACATGACTGCGCACCAGTGCACAAAGCAAGGTCCATAAAGACATGGATGAGCAAGTTTGGTGTGGAGGAACTGTGGCCTGCACAGAGTCCTGACCTCAACCCGATAGAACACATTTGGGATGAATTAGAGTGGAGACTGCGAGCCAGGCCTTCTCGCCCAACATCAGTGCCTGACCTCACAAATGCGGTTCTAGAAGAATGGTCAAAAATTTCCATAAACACACTCCTAAACCTTGTGGAAAGCCTTCCCAGGAGAGTTGAAGCTGTTATAGCTGTAAAGGGTGGGCCAACTCCATATTAAAACCTACGGATTAAGAATGGGATGTCATTAAAGTCCATGTGCATGTTAAGGCAGGCATCCCAAAACGTTTTGGCAATATAGCGTATAATGGTAAGTGAGTGCGAACTGGATGCATCAGTGTATGGTGAGATATTTTGCCAAATATAATAATCCTGCTAGAAGAATTGCATGATAACTTTAGTATGTCTTGTTCCGTCTGTATCAAGTGATTTTGTGAGTATGTGAGGTAAATTTAGCGTTTTCCAACATCTCAGTGTGGACGAGAAAATTTTGGAAAAAGCTGTTTTCAAATGTATCTTGCCAAAGTGCAAGTTTTTGAAAACGGTCTCCGTGTGAACAACAAAAATCTGTGTAAACGATGACGTCATGCACATGTTCAGTCTAAAGTGTTTCTTCGCCATCTAATGGCCTAGCAGCAGAATACAGCGTTTTTAGTCGTTTTCTTGGATCCATGTGAATGGGGATCATTTTGACAATGGTGTCGTCTGTACGCGGACAACTTCTCCATTTTAAGCATATCGTTTTAGTATAAACATACCCTTAGTTTTTCAAAGTTTTGAAACATGAGATCACAGCAATAGCAAACCACAATGATCCAATCAATTCCCAGTGGACAAAATCAAGACTTGCCCTACATTTTTTCTTGTTCGAGAAGCCGTTTCACTCAGATATACATCATGATATCGGAGAAAATACTATCGCAACTTCTCTCATGCCAAATTTAAATATTGTCACCTTGTGCTCAACAGACTGTCATAGCCGAGAAAAGCGACACACCTTGATGTGTCAGGTTTGAATGTGCAACTGAAAAAAAGATTTGGCAGAAGATTTTCTTATAAATATTGATTTGTTCCTTACAAGCTAACTCCAAAAGACAACAATCTAATAAGAAAAAGTTCTGCCAACTCCAATTATCACTATGAACTAGTTGCTTATTAGCATGCATATTACTAGGATATTGCCTGTTTATTAGTACTTATAAAGCACATGTTATGCCTTATTCTGCAGGACCATATTCTACATTCCTTAATCCTAATAGCTAAACTTAATCACCTTACTAACTATTAATAAGCAAAAAATATAAATGTATTGAGGCAAGTCATACTAAATAGATATTTAAAAGTGAGAATTGGTCCCTAATCTAAAGTGTGACCAAAGTTCTATAGAACCTCAACCTTCTGTCAGGTGCTTCATTTATAGAACCTTTTAGCTTTAGTTTTAATTAATACATTTTTGTTTGAATTTACCTTTAATTTTAATGACATTTTATGAATTAAACAGCTCGCAATTCACGCAAAAAATAACCTGTTGAAAATTAAAGATTTATGCAATCATTTAAGACATTTCTCCTCATATAGAACCTTTTTGCCATAAAGGGTTCTTTAAAAATTAATCAAGAATGCTAGGGTTCTATATAGAACCACATTGAACCATATAACCAGGAGTCATACTAGTTTTATGGTACATGTTTTGTCATTTTTAGAGGTCAACGGCTCCAGTTCCCCAAAAACAGAAATTCTGCCAAACATCTTTCGTGTTCACACATGAAAGTAAAGAAAGACATGAGGGTGAGTAAAACAAACATATCAGAAATGAACAATAGGCATCAAATACATGTTTCTTTCCCTGTCAGCCTCATTTCCCCTCTTCACACACAGAGTCAGCCACACTAGTGAGCTATTAGTCTTTACACTGTTCGGAGAGGTGAACGTTTGAGAGTGTGTAAATCATGAAATGTGCTGTGTGTGAGGTTTCAGGCTGTGCGGTTTTTGGGGGGACTGCTTTTAAATTGTGTCTAGCTTAGAGCCAGACCTTGTGAGATGAAGGCAGCACATGTGTCACTTCCACTCATCCTCCTGTCCTCTCTCTCTCTCTCTCTCTCTCTCTCTCTCTCTCTCTCTCTCTCTCTCTCCTCTCCTGTTTTTGTCCTGTCTCCCTCAATCTAAATGCACAGTAGCCTATATATTCTTTTCATTATGTACTGTTAGATTATGGCTTTCAGAGCTGAATTGCTTTCTTTTTAGATTTCATATTTTCAAACAACATCTTGTTTACTGATAAACTGCTTTTGATTACATTTTGTTATCTGATGCAATGACATTGAATGCCCATTTTACAACATCTACATCTAAGTCTCTGATGTCCCCAGAGTGTGTATGTGTGTGAGTTTTAGTTCAAAATACCCCACAGATAATTTTTATAGCATGCTAAATTTGCCACTTTAAGGGGGTGAGCAAAAACATGTTGTTTTTGTGTGTCCCATTAAATGCAAATGAGCTGATGCTCCCGGCACAGAGGGTGGAGCTTCAAGAGCTCATGCTCAAAGCCCCTACAATCTCTGTCATGCTCCGGCAACAAAACTTAACAATCTCACGCTCTAAAATGTTAGAAACTGTCAATACCAGATTAAATGCTGCATGGAGATAGAACAGGTACAGTTTAGTTTAATTACGGTTATAAATTTAGCTTTTATTCACTATTATTACAAGCCTGTTGTAGCGGATCTCGTCCAAATGATGGCCAAAACTTTACTGATGAGTTTTATGAAGTTTATTGTACATCACACAAAAGATGAAGTGTTCGTTTTCACTCCAGAAAATCAACGTAAGAGCTGAATAAAACAGTACAAGAAGTGCGCATTAAAGTCTTATCCATAAACTCTCTCTCTCGCTCTTACATTATCATTAACATACATAGCAAATTACACAAAAACACTTGTTACAACTAACAGTAAACAAATATGGACCTAATGCCTTTTCAGGGGTGTTTAATAATCTGATAAACTTAATATCCATAAAACAACTCTGATAAACTGTAATAAAGTGCGTCCATTTATTACTGCCATGTATCGCTTAATAAGCTGGATCACGAACAGTTTACTTATCTATCAAGTAATAACTTGTTTTGTACAGTGCTTTTGTATTGACCCTTGTTCACAAAGAAACTTGATACATGTTCATTTAATTTCAATGCAATTAAGTATCAGAAAACACACTTTTAAAGTATATTATTAAGTATTTTGATGATAAAGTGTACTTTTTTCACGAGGAGAAGTACACAAGGACTGGCCATAAAAGCAAAAATACAAAAGTATAGTAATATTTATGGCTCTATATCCAGTCTTTCAACTTCAGTGTCAAAATGGTGTAAAATGATTTGCGCAGACATTAACAAATTTATGTATAAGGGGGCGCATTCCCTTCAAAAACAAAACTAAGTCCACTGCGTCTTCAGCGGCCCTGATGTTATGTTCACTCTTACATCCAACAACAAAACTTCCTTTCAAGACATTCATGTCGCTACTCGCTACAGCTGTTCCGACCTGGAGAAAATGGCGGACAGTGTACAACTCATTCAGGGCAGGTTCTATGCTAACACGTCAGCAGTTGTGGGTGGTCTTATTCAAATAACTAGCTACCTACGTAGAAACCGGCTGCAAATTGAAAAAAAGTTTCAGGCTCAGGCACCCCATAACAAACTGGCTCCGTGTATTATTTTCAGCATTTCTGAGCAGAAAAGAATAGACAGAAACCTAACGCTGAAAAAAATTGAAATTTCCCTTTAAGTGACGCTTGCATTTTTGGGGCCATTCTACACTATCGTTCAAATGTTTTTGGGTCAGCAAGATTTTTGCCTGCGCAAGGTTTTTTAAGTCTCTTAAGGCCTGTACACACCGGGACGAATATCGCGCTCGCTAATCGGCAGCGTTTTTCATGACGTTTTTCGGCGCGTCTTGAGTGTTCACACCCAAGCGAATTTCACTGGCGATGCGCCGAGTGAACGTGCACATTCAGTAGATAGCGCTCCCGGTACACAAGGTGGTGCTGCGGCGCTTTACGCTTCTGACACTCGCTTGTCACACAGAAGAAGAAGAGAGACAGTATTTACGTGCTTGCCAAAACCACAGATATATTATGTCTATGGCCAAAACCATTCACACACTTTTTGCTAACTGGCAGGCAGCATTATCAGCTCATTTTCTTCTTTGTCTACTTACTTCTTCTTCGTCGTATCAATGTGTGCTCGGCAAGACCGTTTTGTGCTTGAGCGCCACCAAGTCGTGTTTTACTGTCACTTCAGCAGCTCCAGGCACGTGAACTAAAGCGCTTATCTCATTGGTCGGCATGTTTTTAACGCGCAAAATAAAAAAACGAACCCGAGGCGGTTTACGCCTGGCGTTTTACGCGTCGGTGTGCACACTCACATTGGCGCCCTTAGTTTAGTCACGGGCCGTTAAACATCGGTGATAAACGCGCGCGAAAATTGTCCCGGTGTGAACAGGCCTTTATGCTCACCATGGCTGCATTTATTTCATCAAAATAAAGGGAAAACAGTCATATTTTGAAATATTTTTACAATTTAAAATAATATTTTTTGTACATTTTAAAATGCAATTTATTCCTGTGATGGCAAGGCTAAACTTTTTGCATCATTACTCTAGTCTTCAGTCACATGATCCTTCAGAAATCATTCTAATATGCCAATTTGGTGTTCACGTAACATTTCTTAGTATTATCAATATTGAAAAAAAGTAGTTTGCTTCATATTTTTGAGAAAACTGTGATTGATTAATAGAAAAACAGCATTTATTTGAAATAGACATATTTGTGACATTATAAATGTCTTTATTGTCACTTTCTATCAATTGAATGCATCCTTGCTAAATAAAAAGCATTAATTTGAAAAACAAAAACAAAAAAGCAATCAATCTTTTGAATGGTAGCCTATATGTATTTGTACTTGTGTGTGAGCTACTTCTCCATCTAAAAATCTCTAAATAGTAAATACCCAACAAAAAGTTGTGCAACACACTAAAATGGCATTTTCTAACATTTATATAAATGTTCAGATCAACAGGATTGGAGACATCCCAGCTGTGTTTATTTCAGAAATAAAATGGTATCGCTCCGAACTACAGCACTGAAAAAGCATTACAGCCCCAGAGAGCTGACACTTACAGCCCTTAGGCAAGGCCTCTGGGCTGATATGGTAAGCAGAGAAATGCGAATTAGAAATTAAGGCTTTTGAAAAGTGAACACAGACACGTCTGATTTATATAAGAGGTAAATTGTCCATGCTGGAGGTCTCCTTATGAATTACTTTGTGTGTGTTAATGTGGATCTCAGGTGTTTATCCTTCAGTGTTCAAATGCAGCTGTTCCTGCTTTCAACAGACATTTCCATCGCTCGCACAATGCTAAGCCATCCATTAAATGCTAAGCCATCCAGTAGGGTCATACCTCTTGGCCACTTGAAAAGAAAGTTGTTTATGCTTGATGAGAGTTACATTTATGTTTATGCTCATTTAGAGAATTGAAAGCGTTTGCATTAATGTGAATATTCTGTATGCACATGCTGTGGATACTGTGGCATTTATGAAGGTCACAAATGGGTTTGATATACAAACAAGCAAACAAACTTTGAAACAAGGCAGTTAACTTAAGTTCATGTTTATTATTCTAGTTCAAAAGAGAAGGACGATTCAGTAGGATTTTGATGTGTCCTTAAGATGCTGCAGTATTCCATTAGTCAGAATAATTGGTTCACAATCATTTTAATGAATATAACAAAAAGGACATATTATTAGGCGAGTCATTTATGTGAGGAAAAATTGCAGGCTAATGGATCCAGCTGCCATACACCAAGTTGTCAGAGAGATGTTTCCTTTAGATTTGTACAGTACTGTACAGTTCAAAAGTTCAGGTTCAGTATGATTTGTTTTCTAAAGAAAATAGTACTTTTCACCAATTATGGATGCATTAAATTCATTGAAAAATGACATTGTTACAAAACAATTCTATTTGAAATAAATGCTGTTATTTTGAACTTTATGTTCATGACAGAATCCTAAATAAAATGATCATAGTTTCCACAAAAATGTTAAAGGTAGCCTACAGACTATGTAAGAACGGAAGAACATTGTTTTGGTTGTGCTTCGGCTCTGCATGACTGTGCCGATGAATATTTGTCCTCTTTTAAAACATTCACTACAACTCTTCAGAGATAATAATCAATTTAGATGGAAAAGATCTCATTACTGTAGCTATAACAATTAATAGTATGGTACTTTTACAGCAACTATGAAATGGTCTTTCACACTAGATAATGCGTTACAACTCTGTTAGCTAACTTACATGTGGCAATTTATCCGTTCTAGAATACCTTACTCACCTTTTGAGTAATAAAAACTCCATGTTGCTTTTACAGCATTTCAAATCCCTTAGTCTTGCCATCTCCGAAAAGCCAAGCCAATGTTGATTCTCGTTTTATTATGAGCTCTGTCTCATTCCTTTTTTGCCAGCAGACACTCCTCTGTTGGCCGTTTTTAAAATGGGTGATTCCACAGAGGTTTGAGACTTTTATAGTGCTCCATGGCTGTGCTCTACTCCACTTTTAGACAAGCACTTGCTAACTTCCCTAAGCACTTCCCCTCGGGGAAATCCCTGCCGCCACTTTGAACTTCCTTCATGAAGTGGATGAGGGAATTATATGGACAGATTTTGACTGAGGGAGCGAGTCTACTTCATATGTACACTTCAGGCAGCTTCATATACCACAATGCAACACAATTGCGACATCACCGCAGATCGCGTTTAATTCGGTTTAATTAGGCTACTCCTAGGCTACAAAGAGTTCCCCCAGTAGTGGGCGCTCATGCAAAGTAAGCAAGACGCACATCCGAGTGAACGAGATGGAGGGAAGTTAGCGAGTGAAGGGCATAATAAAAACAAACTGGAACACAGCATAAGTCAACCTATTTTTCTCGTTACTAATCGCACTCCTAAACCATACAGTAGCAACTTTTTACTTATGAGACATGCAATTCCACGTGAAAATAATATAAAAGGCTTACCCTAATGAATCAAGACAAAAACACATTTTGGAAGGACTGATAATGTATTGACTCATTTAAAAAAAATGACAGTGTACCGTAACTGTTTGCAACATTGATTTAAGAATTTTTCTTGATCACCAAATCATCTTTTCTGAAGCACACTGGAAGGCTACTGACAATTCAGCTTTGCCTTCACAGAAATTATTCAAACATATTAACCCTCAAGCCAGCCTCACATAACAGCTCTTAATCCCTTCTTTTTTGACACATTTGGGCACGAAGGTCACAAGTGTGATTTCAATTTTCTTTAACGCTACAATATCAACAGCCACTAGATGGCAATAGAACTCAACGGCTGCATATGGGCTGAACTCTGTAAACCAATGTTTTAACAACTTTTCTTTTTTCCCCCTTTTTATTGCCCAGTTATTGGCTCATTTACTTCCTTTGTTTGTGAATGTGTGAGTGACTGTTTTTTATTTGACAAAAATAAAATTCACTCTGTTATAGGCTCATTCAATGGCTTTTAATGCAATGCTTTTGTGGATGTGTGTTTGTGTGTGCGCGTGTGAGTGTTTGCCACATTGAGAATGTTGTATAGGCTCACTCCTTCATTTGTGTGTATGTATGATCTACATTGTGTTGGATTTATTTATTTTTATTGGACAAATAAAACAAATATGCTCGGAATTAGCTTTTTTCATTCATTCCTATGGGTGCCCACTTTTGTCCACGAAGATTAAAGACAGGATTAAGGACTCTTTTTATTTCAAGCCCTTAACATTGTAGAATCGAGTCAATTTTTTTGTGTGTGTTCAGGTGGCAAACTTAGGAAAAGTAGCCAAGTCTTGTACCGCTCAACTTTATAAAAAAAAAAAGAAAAGATTTTGCCCTCATTTGTCCAGAAGATGGCTTAAAATAGAAATGTTAACTTAAATTGTAATTTCACAATATTAGTTTTTTCAACATTTTGAAACTAAACGCAAATAAAATGTTGCCATGCCCATAACTTTTGAACAGTAGCAGTCACTTATATTCAGATTATAATTCTATCGATTTAAACATGTTGCAGATTCTAGAAAATTTTTCCAACCCAGTTATTTTCTTTTCTTTTCCCAGACTAAAGCCCATTTCTACTTTTAGACTGTTAATTTTGGAACAATCAGATCTCTACTACCACCACCTGCCCAAAACAAGGTACTAAATAAGAACCAGTAAAAAATGTGTTGATTGAATCATTTTGTACCACCAGCAAATAAGCTTAAATTACACATGAGAAAGAAAAATAACAGAGCAACCGATTTTAGAACTGGTAAATTGTTTATTCCTTAGTAATTGAAGGTTTACCATTTTCTTAAATTTTATAGAAAACGGAGGAAAAAAAATTGCCTTTTACAAACATTTACAAATAAATGACAAGTGGCTGTACAAATAGGAACTGAAGGAGAAAGACAAAAAGAAAGGAGGGAGGGAGAGTTGGTTCACCACTATCAACTTTTAGTTGAGAAGTAAAAACGTCCAGTTTTAAGATGACTGCCATGCAAACTTTGTGCTTGATCAAAATGTTCCCAAAATGCGAGCTATCCCATCCTTTCCTCTTTCTTACCACAGGCACAAAGTTTACAAACATAATTAATAAATGTATTTAACAAATTAATTCTTTAAAAAAAGCATCATTATTTTTGTCCATTTTTATTAGTGTCCATGTCTGCGTTATAGACAGTGCTGTCAGTGAAAGCTAAGGCAGATTGTTAGCACATGTACAGGCCAAGAAGGGGATCGGGGTGAAACATCAAAAGGTCAAAAGTGAAGTGCTATTTGATGCGCAGCAATTCGAGCTGATCCTGGTACTCTGTGAAGAGTCTCTGGAACCGCAAATTTTGACCAATCACGGGCAGCACCTCTGTCAGCAGATCCCTCTTTCTCAGACCCTGAAATAGAAGATAGTGAAGGTTTGTTAATTCTGTAAACATGCTTGAATGTTCAAAAAGCATTTTTTCCCCACATATTTTACATTGTTGTAGTGATGTCCGGTTCGCGAACAAATCGTTCTTTTGAACCAGTTCTTTTTAGTGAACCGGTCGAACCAGTTCACCAAATCGGACTGAATCGTTCTAAACGGTTCGCGTCAGCACTGATCCACAAATTACTAAAGTTACTAACTTTCTTACATGAATGACAGTCCCTCCGACTAGAAATAAACAAATATCCTGAAGTATATATGTTACTAGTAACTACAACAGTTCACTGAACTGAGACGAGTGCTGAGAGAACTGATGAGAACGCTCGAGCAGCTGATACTGAGCATGCGTGTGTACTACCGAACGTACAGCGGTTCTCGAGTTAAAACAGTTCTCGAATCTGAACGAACCGTTTCTTTCGGACACGTTCGATACTGAGAACCGATGATCCGATGAGCTGAGCATGCATGTACTACCGGATCACCAGTACAGAATCGAGAACCGTTTTTTTCGGACACGTTCGATACTGAGAACCGATGATCCGATGAGCTGAGCATGCGTGTACTACCGGATCACCAGTACAGAACCGAGAACCGTTTTTTTCGGACACGTTCGATACTGAGAACTGATGATCCGATGAGCTGAGCATGCGAGTACTACCGGATCATCAGTACAGAATCAGGAACCATTTCTTTCGGACACGTTCGATACTGAGAACCGATGAGCTGAGCATGAGTGTACTACCGGATCACCAGTACAGAATCAGGAACCGTTTTTTTCAGACACGTTCGATACTGAGAACCGATGAGCTGATAATACGTGTACTACCGGATCATCAGTACAGAATCGAGAACCGTTTCTTTCGGACACGTTCGATACTGAGAACCGATGATCTGATGAGCTGAGCATGCATGTACTACCAGATCATCAGTAAAGAATCGAGAACCGTTTCTTTCGGACACGTTCGATACTGAGAACCAATGATCCGATGAGCTGAGCATGCGTGTACTACCGGATCATCAGTACAGAATCAGGAACCATTTCTTTCGGACACGTTCGATACTGAGAACCGATGAGCTGATAATGCGTGTACTACCGGATCATCAGTACAGAATCGAGAACCGTTTCTTTCGGACACGTTTGATACTGAGAACCGATGAGCAGATAATGCGTGTACTACCGGATCATCAGTACAGAATCGAGAACCATTTCTTTCGGACACGTTTGATACTGAGAACCGATGAGCTGATAATGCGTGTACTACCGGATCATCAGTACAGAATCGAGAACCGTTTCTTTCGGACACGTTCGATACTGAGAACCGATGATCCGATGAGCTGAGCATGCGTGTACTACCGGATCATCAGTACAGAATCTAGAACCGTTTCTTTCGGACACGTTCGATATTGAGAACCGATGATCCGATGAGCTGAGCATGCGTGTACTACCGGATCATCAGTACAGAATCAGGAACCGTTTCTTTCGGACACGTTTGATACTGAGAACCGATGAGCTGATAATGTGTGTACTACCGGATCATCAGTACAGAATCGAGAACCGTTTCTTTTGGACACGTTCGATAATGAGAACCGATAATCCGATGAGCTGAGCATGCGTGTACTACAGGATCATCAGTACAGAATCAGGAACCGTTTCTTTTGGACACGTTCGATACTGAGAACCGATGAGCTGATAATGCATGTCATTTGTTCAGAGGAACAATATGCAGGTTTCAAGTGTATAAAATGAAAATTTTTTGAAACATGTTCATCGCATAATTGCTGTATTATTTTAGGGTTTGGAAACGCAATGCATGGATTGTAATTTTATCAATAATGCATGATATTTTCAGGAACAGCATATTTAATTTCTAAATAAGTTGATATAAATCTTATGTCAAATCTTATGTCAATCAATGTATTATGATATAGACTACATATTCAGCTTGCAGCAGTTCTCAGCCCAGCACACTTATACACTGATACAGAGGTTCTCGAGTCAGGAACGTGTTGCAGCGGTTCTCGGATCATCAGTACAGAATGGAGACCCGTTTCTATCGGACATGTTCGGTCCTGAGAACCGATGAGCTGAGAGACTGAGCAAAGTGAGCATGCATAGCACCGTCTGAACCCAACTGTTTCTCTCAGACAACTGATGCTGTGCTGATAATATGAGCACGGGTGAACCAAGGACTTGTATAAGTTTATGTTATGTCATTGTAAGTTTATTCAATCCGTGTAAACATCCGCGTTTGCACGACAGTGGCTGTATTGATTGCTTTTGCAAAACGTAAATGTAAGACCTTATCAAAGATGATGATGACGATACTTATTATTATTATTATTACTATACTAAGTTATGATTACAAATTACTTTATATGCATGTGTTTTAATGTATTTTCATCCGCCGCGATGATAGAAATTACGTCATTACGTGATGACGTAAAAGAACCGGTGAACCGTTTTTTTTTTTTAACCAGATCATTGAAACAAACGGTCCGAAAGAACCAGTTCGCGGAAAAGAACCGAACTTCCCATCACTACATTGTTGCAGCACCTCTCTACCAGTCTGTCAGTAATGCTCTGTTAATTTCCAGTCTCTATATCCAGCCCCTCCTTCTGAAAAGCACAATGTGCTCTGATTGGTCAGCTGGACCAGTGTGTTGTGATTGGTCAACCACTTCGAACGTGTTTTGTACATGTCATGCCCCTTTACCATAAACACAAGTTCAACACACTACTAACGCAACTCAACCAAGCATTTTTTTGCGTATACCTTGATTTGGAATTATTTAAATTAGGACAGTGTACGTTCCCAGAAGAAAACTCAAGATTATAATCGAGGTGTTTCAGAAAGTTCAGAAACAATGCTTACTGATATAGAGAATAACTCCCTTTGGACTTCCTTACTTGCTCAAACAGCAATATTATACACAAAAGAAAAAAAAGCATGAAGTACAAGAAAAAAACAATACCAGGACTGTCGGCTCCCAGGAGCTGCTACTGGATTTGTGAACTGGTCCTAGTAAATCCTGACATAGTTCCCTTAACCTCTGCTCATAACCTGCAAAGAAACACACAGATTTATTTCTCAATGTCAAAGACAGAACGTGGGCAGCATTTTAATTCCTAATGGACCCTGACCACCTTCTCACTCACCCTCGTTTACGAGGAAACGTGCGTAGATGAGAAGCCAGTGTCTGTACTCGCTTGCTGAGAGGAGGATAAGGGCGGAGGAGAGCTGGTTCTCCAAGAAGGCCAGAGTTATTCCCAGCTGGAAGTGGTGAGGAGTCGATGACAAGCGAGATGCCAACCGCCCGGCACTGAGAGAGACAAAAGTGAGACGGTTACTCTACAAGGCTAATTGTCATCCAATCAGAAAGAAGCATGAGCAGAGCACAGTGATCACTATTACCTCAGATTACGGCCCTGTGTGAGGGCCAGTGGCCCCATGGAGCCCAGAGCATCCTGAGAGGACAAGCAATTGCGGAAGTCTGCACACTGTACCAGCGAGTCCTGCTTATCTGCTATCAAATTCCTGTTAGATATGAAGAGAAAAGACACAAAATATCAGAGACAGAACAATCATAGTGGCCCAAAAAATATTTAGACAGTAGACCACAAAACAATTCACTCATGAACAACATTCTGGTTGTTACATGTTAGTTAAACTTGACTTAATACATGGTTTGTGTATCACTCACCAGGTCTCCAGCGATGAGTTGAAGCAGTACGTTTTCCCATTTGACAACGCCACCACAGCTACACCTTGCAGGGTCAAAAGAGACTGACTTACTGTGGCGTCTGTGCCTGGAGAGAGAGAGAGAGAGAGATAAGGTATAATATTTCAATTGATTTAAGATAAAGAATTAATTTGTCAAATTGTTGATGCCTGTCATTTTCACAGGCAAACGTTTTCTCTTTTCTCATGCAATTCAGCACTTCTGTGCTACACTACCATTCAAAAGTTTGTGGTAGGTAAGATTTTTTAAATGTTTTAGAAAAAAAAAGTATCTTATGCTTGCAAAGGCTGCATTTATTTGATAAAAAAACACTAATATTGTGAAATATTATATTGCAGTGTCACATGATCCTTCAAAAATCATTCTAATATGATGATTTGGTGCTCAAGAAACATTTGCTAAATATTTTTGTGGAACATGTGATACACTTTTTTGATCAGAATTTGATTAATTGAAAGTCCAAAAGAACAGCATTTGTTTGAAATGAAAAGCTTTATCAATGCAATGCAACATTTTTATAAATAAAATGTCTTCACTGTAATTTTTTATCAATTTAATGTGGTCTTACTGAATAAAAGTATTACATTCTTTACAAAAAAAAGTAGTATATTTTGATGGTTCTAAATGCAATTTTACAGAAATGATCTAAAATATGGTAAAACGCTGCAGTAGAACATGAGTAGGAACACCTACATTTGCTCTAAGGTAATGCCTAAATGAAGAGTTCTCAGCATCATAGTGAAAATGTTCAGAAACTTTTTTAGAATAGATCTGTTCATCTGTACCACCTGTGATAACTTTCTTTTCAGTTGACCGTGGAAAGTGTTTGCCTTGACTAATGGTAGATAATGGGTTTTTTTCAGCCTATGTAACAATAATATCTAATCGATTTTTGAACATTTATGAATAGTAAAAAAAAAAAAAAACTGGTGGAGTCTGTTCATTGCTATGGCATGTTGTGCAAAGAGTTTGCTACAGTAAATGAGAGGGTAGAGCTTAGCAAATGGTCAATTAATAAGCTCGACATAGAGAGATTAAAAGGAAGAATTCATTAACTTATTCAAGAAAGAAAACAAAATCACACCTGATAAGATTGGATTCAGAGATTCATTTTTGACCAAAGCTGTCTGTTTCTGAACATCCCTGCAGAGAAAAAAAAGACAATACCAGCCATTTAACATTATGTGTATATCTTTCAGATTTTAGTTAAAGGGATAGTTCAGCCAAAAATGAAAACATATTCCAAACCTGTATGAATTTCTTTCTTCTGCTAAACACAAAAGAAGATTTTTTGAAGCCAGTGACTTCCATAGTAGGAATAAAAATGTCAATGGGGACCATCACATTTTTGGTTAACCATAATCTTCAAAATATTTTCTTTGGTGTTTAGCAGAAGAAAGAAATTCATACAGGTTTGGAACAACTTGAGGGTGAGTAAATTATGATAATTTTCATTTTTGGGTGAACTATCCCTTTAATCACTGACCTTTAAAAAAATAAGTCACAAATCAACCTGACTGCCGTTATAAATACAGCCATGTTTTAACAAACAAATGACTTGACTTTTCTATTGAGAAACGGAGATGATGGGTCAATACCAGACAGACAGGGTGGCTGATGCAGTCAGCGCCATGACGAAGTGGCCTGAGCAATGAAGTGCTGACATGGGGGCGGGCAGCATGATGGATGGAATAAGTCTCCGTCCACATGCAGTGAAGACAGAAAGTGTGCGATCCTCGCATGCTACAGCAACAACATCGCTATGAAAATAGAAAGAGAAGGTAATTTTAGTTGAAATTTCAAAATAGGGTGTAAGCCAGTGTGCTATAATACGTGCTACATGCTCACCTGCTCCCTGTGGCTATGATGATGCGGCTGGGCAGCAGCGTGTCCCACTCTCTGCCCTCTCTGCTCCATTTGAGCTGACTGAGACGAGCTCCAGACACCACAGAGACCTCGTTCTCCACCTCTAGATATGTGATGGAGTCTGTGCCCACCTAAACATGCAGGTTACATTTTTTTATGTATTGTGGATTTTAGTCCATGTAAATTTTGCTTTTATTATTAGCTGATTTGACTTCAACTTTATTGTCCTTGAAGGCAATTGTTTATGTAGACAGTTGTATATGTATACATAGAGCAACACAACACATACCAAATAAACACACATTTTATAATAAGTCATTTAAAAACATAATCGCAGCAAGTATAAAAGGATTCTTATTCTTAACTCTTAAAGGTGCAGTGTGTAATATTTATGAGGATCTATTGACAGAAATGCAGTAATAATATGCAAAGCTGTTTTCAGTGGTGTATAAAGACCTTTCATAATGAACCGTTATGTTTTTATTACCTTAGAATGAGCCATTTCTATCTACATACACCGCGGGTCCCCTTATAGTGAAGTCAGCCATGTTTCTACAGTAGCCCTAAACGGACAAACTTCTCTAGCACTAGCTACTCTCTGCGGTCTCAGACGACGACATCTTTGTCCGGTGTCGGCCACTGTAGCTTCTCTATGTGCTTCGAAAGTTAGGGGTGAGATGTGGGCGATTGCAATTCGCAACCTCACCACTAGATGCCGCTAAAATGTACACACAGCACCTTTAAGGAATCCTTTGATAGTTATTTTTCATCCAGCATTGGCATGGAGTCTTCATTTGCATTTCATTAGCACTCTTATAGACAGTACTTTAGCTTCCTGTTTACACAATAGGATCTATCGAGAGCATTAATTGTAAACGCAGGACTGATATCTCGAGTGTGTGCTTGTGCCATACCTGAGTGCTGAATGATTTCTGTATGGATGGGGTGGGAAGTTTTAACACCACTACAGGTGTTGCTAATCGAGATGGCTCCTTTTCCACTGCGGCTGGAGTCTACAAGAGAAGAGACCAATTAGAAAACAGTAAACAAAATTAATAATTGATGCCCACTCACATAAGAGCCCCTCAGGTCTCTTCTCTATACTACAGAGATTATAGATTATAGCCGTGACTAGTGTAGATTTTTTTCTTATTTTATATGTAATATGAACAAAACAAATATACAAATAAGCAAATACATTTGTACACTACTGCACTGGTCAGTAAGATGATTTTTTTAAGTAATATTCAGCAAGGATTACATTTATATTTCAAATAAATGCTACTCTTTTGAACTTGATTCATAAAAGATCATTATTGATTCATTATTAATAATAATTGATAAGCAGTATTTGTTGAGCACCAAATCAGCATATTAGAATGATTTCTGAAGATGTGACACTGGAGACTGGACTAATGGCTGCTGAAAATTCAGCTTTGCCATGAGAGGAATACATTTTATTTTAAAATATTTTTAAATAAAGCTCTGGAAAAAATTAAGAGACCACTTAACATTGAGAAATCAATGTTAAGTGGTCTCTTAATTTTTTCCAGAGTGGTAGAAAATTTTAAACTGTAATAAGATTTCAAAATATAACTTGTTACTGTTTTTATGATAAATAAGCATAATTATATTAGAAGCATTAAAAGCATAAGAATATTATTCAAATAAAATACATTTCTGAGACATTTCTGAGGGCGTGGTGAGCTCGTGCTAGGGGCGCGGATAGTGAGCCGTTGGAGGTACCATCCTACGTCACGATGTACCACAACGTCCAATAGGAAAATTCAACTGCAGTAGCCACCGTTCAACCTTAAGAGGACAGCACTTTGGCGGTTTTACACCATATTTTATAGAATTAAAACACTTTATACTCAAATGTCAAAACATTTACTCGAATCAATGAACAGCATTAATAAAGCCCCAGTATTACAGATCATTAACTAAAAAAAGTTGGCTTAGGGTTTAGTTACCCTTTAATACATCCGAGATGATCTGCTAATTTGGTTCTTCAAACAAATTTGCGGATTATATTAAAATATCTGGATTAATTTGTCTGAGATTACTGCGCGTTCTCGTGTTCCCTGTAGAGGGCAGATTCATCAATACTCGAAACCACGATCAGCAAGACAGCAAAGTTATGACATCATATAATTAAAAAAGACACCTGACAACAAACTTGGCGAATTTCTGGACCTTTATAACAGCCAAGCAACTAAAAAGACATAAAAGTTATAATAGATAAAAGTTCACTGTCTTTTTTTTTTACATTTCCCAATCATTTATATTAACGATTTTAAAGTATTTGTATAGGCGTTACATTTTTATTTCAATGTTGTAATTAGCAATTAATTTAATTTTACTTTTGAAGCAGATTTGTTATGTGACAGCATTAATATACTAAAAACATATAAATCTATCTACTAAAGTTTCTTAAGGGTCAAGATCAAGTTACCTGCATGTCATGCACTGCATCAAGCCACTCCAATAATATCGGTCACCACCACTGATCTAAATAAATATTATTTTCAAATAAAATTTTTATATTATTATTTAAAATTATTATTGCCCCAGGTTCAGTAAGGAACTCTTGTAATAAAGTATCAGCGGTTGGGACAGATTTTAAGTTTCAACGCCGCTTAAAAAGATGTTTAGATGAAATAAGCCTGCACCCGAGCAGGTTTCAGCTTATCGACCTGTTGCTATGAGAGCAAGTCCAGGATGAGCTTTGAAGAACCAAACAATCCAAAATCATGCCAAATCGTCAACAATCAAATCCTGCTGACTGAGTTAGGGATGTACGAAGAACGGACCCCTGAATCAGTAGATTTCAAAACATGTGTTTTACAAACATCTCTCGAAAGAGGAAATGTCACCTGTGGGATGGGCTGTGATATGGGCGCCATCATTTTGGCATCTTTCCTTGGCCTTCCCTTCTTCCTCTTCTCTACCACCTCTCCTCCCTCCATCTCTACCTTCCTCTTGGCCATAGAGAGCGATTTCACCATGTTTTTGTCCTCGCTGTCACTGCTGGTTTCATCCTTTACTTTCGGCTCCTTCACAGAGCTGCTGTCTTTAACCCTAAGAACACAAAACAGCTTCAGTTTTTAAGTTCAGTTTAAAAGAACACACCAGTTATCGTGGAGACATCATTACCTGTCAAGTGGGGTGATGCCAATAGTGATGGGTATGCTAGTGACCCCTGGTGTGGCCTTTGACCTTTCAGTAAATCGCGAATCCAGTGCTTTCATGGGCTCGATTTTGGAGGCAGACGTCAACAGCAGATTCGATTTCATAGCGATTGAGTTTACAGGTGCAGCTCCACTAAAAAAAAAAAAAGACAATAAAAGAAATTAGATTAATACAAAGTATGGGGCTAGAGAGAGCAGAAACTGGACGTGACTGCTTCATTACATACACTACACTTACCCGTCCTTGTTTTCTTCCGCAGTTTTGTTGGGAGAGGTGGTGGTGGGGTCGTGGGAGGGTCGCAGGCCGAGTGAGTTGGCCGTGCTGGAATCTGAAGAGATCTGAGGGGTGAGCTGAGTAGATGCGGACGACCCCGGCAAGATCGGCGTGCTGTTAAACAATGCTGGTGAGAAGTCCCTGGGTAAAAGAGAGATTCAGTCACTGAACGCATGCAGTGGTATAGGTGAATGATAATTTTAGAAGTGTTGTTGAGCATGTTCGTTACCCCGTGTCAAGCTGTGCGATGCAGAGAGGTGTGATTCTTCTTCTCCCGTCTGCGGTTCTGGTCTCCACCTGCTTCTTTAAGAGGTTCTGCCCAATATAAACAAACATGCCATTTGTTAAAGCAGACAAAGTGAAATATACAATCCTGTCACTGTAACCATTTACTTGACTTGAAAGCTAAAGTCCTGCAAACACGTTATTTTGGAGAAATATTCAAGCCCTCTAAACCACTCATTATAGGTATTAAGACTTGGCAGTATGATTCTCCCATTTCATTTACACCTACAGTAGTCCCAAAAGGTAAGCACACTTTTGGACTCTTAAGACACATATAAAATATATGAATTTCATATATTTAGATACCCAAGGCCACGTGTCCACAAAAGTGTTTTAGTCAGCCGAAAACACCAGGCGCTCTTGTGAAAATGGCTAGCTGCGGGTGCTTGACAGCGGTTAGTGCTGCATTTTTTTGTTTGTTTGTTTTTTTCCCCAGTTAAAACGCTTTGGCTGCAATGATATGGAATATCCGTGGAAGTATTACTAATATCGGATTTCGCAGATAGTTTGTTTCTTGCTCTGGCCCTTGTTAGGGATGAAGAGATGGCTGAACCACATATAAAAAAAAAAGAGGACAGTTGGTCGGTGTGATTTTGTCCCATCCCTCCTCCACTGTGATTGAACGGCTGGGTACAGTGACAGTGATGAGCGCTGTGTTTTTTTACACAAAGTCTTGAAAAAACAGCAAGTGTGTGAAAAAGATGCTCAGCACCTCGTCACGCTGCTGGCATTTTTAAATAGGTGGCACTACCATTGAAAACAATTGAAAAAATATGCTGGCCTTAGGAAAAACATGCTGGCTTTGGGGGGGACAGCATAAATATCAAACTTATTGGCATCTGCAAAGAAATTATGCTTTTAAAAATCTGAAGGAGAGCAGAAACCTACACTTCAGTCATTGCTGTAGTTGGAAAAATGAGTAACCAAATAATTTACCAAATATTCTTTTAGTATATGACCCATTTTAATAATTTGCTATGTGTATTGTTGCATATTCTTTCTTCTGACCTTCCTGATGTCCTCCAGGGACTCTCCATTGAGCACATTGGTGAGTTTGGGTGTCTGGTTCTCAGGACCGGTTCCCTGGGCTCCATTAGGGTTCGGGTTCCCCTGCCGTTCCTGCTGATACTTGAGCATTTCTGGGTTCTCAATGATTGTGCTGGCAAGCTGCGACTCCATCGTGATGGCCAGACTCTTTCCATAGATGTTCTGATGAATAGTATTCTACAGAAAGATATACAGAAATCTTACTTTAGAGACTCAAGTCTTTTCCAACACCTTGCTAGTTTGTGTTGGTGCATGTGTGACGTGTTAAAGAGTAACTAATTAAAAGTTTGGAAGCTATTAGGCCATTTACATTCTTCAGTAACATGACAGTAGCTCAGCTGATTTAAAAAAAAGTGTGGCTTTTCCTATAACAAGCCATTTTTTCCCCAACTAGGAGCGGTGTAGCGCAGCAAAACCCTGCATTGCTGTTTTTGTCACACTGAATTGAGCGAACCGAGGCAATTAGCAAACACTCTCCTAGAATGTCTTGTGTATCTCTTTATGTAGAGATTTACTTCACTTAAGCAAATTTGTTCAATCAGACTGTTTATTTCAACAAATGGTTCAAAACACGATTAATTTAAATAAGTAAATAAGGAATAAATTAACTAAATACGTGATACGTGCCCACGGACTGTTGGCTGAACATCTGATGCATATGCCACACAAAATTGGAAAATTTCAAAGTAGTCATCTTGAATTCTACAGGATTTCCAGCAGACGTGCATGTCGTGTTCTTTAGCAGTCCACCAAAGAGTTTTACACAGAGGTCTGTTCTTGTAGAAACATCGACGTTACATTTTCACAGCCTTAAACATGACGCAGAACAAGGCAAGCTGTGATTGGTTGCTTTACCGTCAGTCAGACGGCCTCTGGGCGGTCCTTTGCCAATGAAAGCAGCTATGAAGTCCAGTTTGTTAGTCTGAAGGTCTGGCTTTGGGAGACTAAATGTGTGCAATATAAATATAACTTTTTTGTGCCAAATAAATTTTTCTTCTCCTCAATAATATAATCTTACTTAATTATATAATTTAAAAGTTGTTGTTGCCTTAAAAACTGCAATGTTAGCTACTTTTGTTAGTTAAATTGGTAGTTTCTCCAACACTGGTGTGTTTGTGTGTTTTCTCTACCTTTTCCTCTTCATTCAAGGGATCTCCCAGTTCATCCTGCGAGAAGTCCAGGAAGGCCACAGTCCCATCCATGGAGCACACCAGGAGTCCCAGCCCATTCAGTGTCCTGAGAGATACAATCAGTTCACAACACTCTCAGTCTCATACAAGATCATATTTACCCCACAACAATGTCTATGATGCTTTACAAAGCTTGGAAAATGGAAAAGCTGCTTTCTTACCAAGTAATATCCATTATAGATTTATCAAAGAGGTCATGGATGACAACCAGGGGACGCTTGAGTGAGGTGAGCTGAAAAAAAAAAAAAAGAGCAGGACAACTGATTCAAGGTGTGTTCTCTTAACATTCAGAAATCCTACATTTGTGCTGCCGGAAGATGTGACATTTTCTGTCCTTACTGAAACCAAAATGCTGTTTGAAACAAGAAAAACTAAATTAAATCACAATAATATATTATGTGGAGCTTTGGACCAGTGAGGTTTCACTGCTGGAGCCACTCTACAGTCCAGCGGGACTGACTAAATGTATTGTCATGGTTGCAGCTGGGTAGGACACAAACTCATTAACATGGATGAGATGTGATTTATTGCTTTATCATGTCAGTTGTCTGTTTTATATTGAACATTAAACAATATTTTTGAGCACAGCATAACTACAATTTTGTCTATACCATGGCATGTCTGAATACTCGATTCTGATTGGCTGGATGGTGTGCAATACGTTTAATGCACAGGTAGTTCCTAGACATTTTAATCACCGTTCTATATTAATGTGCTGTTTTCATTGAAGCGCACACACACACGCCTGTCACTCAGAAACAGAGAGTGGAGATCGCGCTGTGCACACACAGAAACATTCAGGAGCACAGAGCCTTGTTATCAGCACTGCCCCGCAACTTTTAGTTCTAAAATGTATCCGCTACTGATTCACAACATTATATTTCTCAGCAACAAGGGCGTTCCATCGCTGTTGAAATAATTAAACCATTAAACTCGACACAGCTTCGTTGTTATTGAGGGAGGCGCTGAACAGACACAGGAACGAATTTCTCTCACTCTCTCTCTACAATTAATTCAAATAAGTTATATAGTTCATTTATTTAGATAAATGTAATCTTATGCACTACTTCATCTCTGTGACTGATTCAAAGCAGGCAGAATGCTAGATCTAACTAGCCGTAACTGACAAAAATAACAGTCAATCTTACCCTTACGTTCAAATATTCTGCTGCAAAACATCAATAAAAGCTTTAAGTTGTCAGTGCTAACAAATGATCATGGTACAAGCAGGATAATCCACAGCTAGCTGTGCATTAAACAACCCTCTAAAATGCGAGTAAAACGTCACTCTGGCCGATTAAATAATATCCATCATTAGCCATTGGCTAATACATTCTCAGATTTTACTCGCCAGTGTGTGTGTGTGTGTGTGTGTTAGATGCTAAGAATAAGTTTAGCATAAATATATTTTTATTTCGCTGAACACTCAACGTACCGTGAACTCTAGTGTGAAGAACTCTGTCGCTTTGCTGAGCACGTTTCTCACACACACACACGAGAGTCTTAAAAACCAAGCAAAATCGACACGCTACATGTAAACCATATTCTTTGTTGTATTTTCCTGTCAAAATAACGGAGTTCATTTGGAATTGTTCAGCTTTTAATAACAAGCAGAAGATATGCAGTTTTTTTCCGGTAGTGGGCGGAACTAATGTGCAAACGGCAATCTCATTGGCTGGCACTCATCTTTTCCTGTCCCTATTTTGATTTCAGCAAATCAGTTTGAGCGAATGCTGTCAACGTGATTAATATTCATGAACCCAGCAGCTCATCAATCCTTAGTGCGTTGTATATTGTTATTAGTTGTAGAATTAGTAGTAGTATTATTATCTTTTAATAATATAATATTATTACTATTATCTATTTTTTTTACAGAAACACCAACAATATCTTAAGCACCACCACCAGTCCAAAGTTCAGTTTAATGACAAATATGCATTAATACATGCTTTCGAACAGTTTTAGTTCTAATTGGTAAAGTTCTATCATTAAATAGTGCTTGATTATCATAATATAATAACATAGTCTAATGCTGACTGATGTTAAGCGTGTACATTCAGATATTTAAAAAGTTGTGCCATTTTACAAAAATATTGATACATTTGGTGGTATATATATATAACATTTGTAGTATAATATAATAAAGTATATCAGTCTGGCGACTAAACAAAAAAATGTATTAGCCAAAGGCGATTCTATAGCCAAGGTGTGCGTAGAGGGTTGATTAAACCATTTTAATGCATGACGTGGAGGCAAAGAACCACCTGACGCGGACTACAATCTTTTGAACTGTAGTGTATTCTATACTGAAATGTTGATGACTCTTCCATGTCTTTTTGGATTTTATTAGTTTCCCTTAATTTTGCACAAATTTAACATTCTCTGATATGTTCCATGAACGTAGGAACAAGGAAATAAAAAAATATTTGCAGTAGGGACAGTGAAATTTAATTAGCATAATAACAAGTACAAAAAAGCCCTCCACATAAATCACAAAAAACCAAACAGAGAATGTGGCTGATGAAGGGTAAAAATAAGGGGTGATAGTGAGAAGTTGCATACCCATACAGAGAGTGAGCGGTCCTTACTACCCACAGCACAGCAGCAGTATGGGCAACTGGGTTTGGGCGTGCTGCCATTCTTCTGTTTTTTCTTAAATATCTTAGGATTGAACTTCTGCAGAGAGAGGGAGAGGAATTCATAAACCATTCAATGAGAGAAAAATCGAATTATAGAGCTTAGCCAGCTTATGATTTCATCCAAACAAAAGCATATACTGCAATAAAAACCATGATGGAGATTTCAATGCTTGCTTTTCTGTGGAATATGAATGATTTGAGCCAACACTAACCACCACAGTAACAGCTTTTCGATGACCCACAAAATCCATGTTGGTTTTCCAGCCGTCACGTTCAATGATCTGAGCTGTGGGCCCAGAATTATTCATGGCGTGAGCTGAAACCAGGTACTGACCATCTGGAGACCAGCTCAGCCTCAGGACGTGTGTGGTGCCACCACACTGATTCAAAGCAAGGAAAAAAGAGAGAGTGCAGGGACTAGTTAAAAAAAAATAAGCAAAGCGAAAATAGGATAAACAAAAAAGTAAAAACAATCCCAAACTGGCATTTCTGGCCAGCAGTTTGAAGTCTTACTTCACTAAACGGTTTGGTGATGTTTGTCTCCAGCTGCCAGTCCATGGTCCTCCAGACCTTCAGGCTATGGTCATCTGCCTGGGAGGCGATGTATTTTCCAACGGGGTCCCACGTCAGGCCTTTCACCAGCCCTGTGTGTCCCTTTAAAGTCATCACAATCTCTGTGGCATACACATACAAAAGCAGGTTTAAAAATGCAGTCTTTGATGCTTTAAATCAGAACTGAATTTGATACAAAAGCAAAACCTCTATAAAATTCCCTGACATATAACAGTATCCAGGTACTTAAGCCACACTTAAAGGGTTAGTTCACCTACAAATTGTTTCATCAATTACTCACCTTACTTATTAGCAGTGATGCCAGATGCCAGTTACTCTAATCTGACTACTTTTTTCCAGTAACGAGTTATCTAACGCGTTACTATTTCCAAACCAGTAATCAGATTAAAGTAATTTATCCAAGTAACTGTGAGTTACTATTTTAGTCATTTTCCTTAGTAAAAATATATATTTTTGCTTTCTTCTTGCATCTCGGGGAGAGTAGTTATTTTAAGTGAAGTCAAGAAAGACTGTCTTTATAAAAAAAAAAAAAGTTTTTTTTTTTTCAGGAAATTTTTTAATTTCAACTTAAAATGTCAGGAGATACAGTTTTGAACGTTACTGTTAAAAAAGCACTTCCAATAAAAGGAGTGTTGGCAAAAATGTTTGTAATTTTTATGTTGAGGCGGCAGGGGTGTTGTCGGCAACTGCTGAATGTAACTAATAAAGTAACTTGTAATCTAATTTAGTTACTTTTAAAATCAAGTAATCTGTAAAGTAACTAAGTTACTTTTTAAAGGAGTAATCAGTAATCAGATTACTTTTTCAAAGTAACTGTGGCAACACTGCTTATTAGACGTTGAATCATCTTCGAAACACAAATGAAGATATTTTTAATGAATCTGAGAGATTTCTGTCCCTTCATTGAAAGACTATTCCCCCAAAACTCTGACACTTCAGAACGTTCATAAAGAGATTGTAAAATAAACCCATATGAACTGAGCAGTTTAATCCAAGTCTTATGAAGAGACACAATCATTTTATATGATGAACAGATATAATTTACGCTTTTATTCACGTGTAAACAATAAACATTGATCAGCAAACATACATAGAGCACTCAAATTTGGTAAAAAGAAGCTCAATCATGTTTGGTTGTCACGTCAGCCCATTTGAGCTTCCGAAAGAACCAATGAGGTTTGTTTCTGCACGTCAAAAAAGTTGAGCTTCTTTTTACTATATTTAACTGCCCCATGTATCTAAATTAAATCTGTTTATCTCTTTAGAAAACTTAGATTTTAGGATTTATTTTACGAATGTTTTGAAGCATCAGAGTTTTGGATTAATTGACTTTCAACAGAGGGTCAAATATCTTCATTTGTTTCGAAGGTGAATAAAAGTCTTATGGGTTTGGAACAACATGAGGGTGAGTAATTGATGACAGAATTTTTATTTTTGGGTAAACTAACCCTTAAATGTCATTACATTAGAAACATATCAAACCAAGCGTCATCTGACGCTAGACTTTTATCTTAGATCTAAATTCACTTTTCACCTGGAAATTTTCGAGCGTTCCATATAACAATGGTATTATCCACACTGCAGGACGCGAGCCAGACATCATGAGGTGACCAGGCGACATCCATTACATCTGAATCAGATTGAGAGAAAACACCACATGTGCTTCACACAATGCCAAACCTGAGAACAATATCCAGCAATCACATGAGCAGCGTTTTTCTCCTCACCTCCCGTGTGGTTCCTCAGAATCATGACGCACCTCCACTGTTCCACATTAGCCAGTTTACTGCTGGATCCAAACACCGTGCTTGGACCTATGAAACTGTTTAACAAAAGAAATAGCACAAAATGCCTCAAAGGTCTGTGCGTGGAGGCATTTGTGGCATCTGTTTGTGTTTTATAAACAAAAGAAAGACAACAATCTGCGCTCAAAAGTGGGGAAATAAACAGTGCATTTGCGCAAGTGGTAGGGCATCTTGGTCATTCTGTCTACTGGAATACATATAAAAAATTATTTTTAGAATCACCTTATTTTTAAAAGAACTTTTTATATATTAATGTAATGTAATGTAATAAATATATATATATAGAAAGTGGATCGGACTGAGCACCACAACACACTTGTAGCCAATCAGAAGTAGGGGGCGTATTCACTCATGATGGGGGAGGGGAGAGAGAGCTAGCAAGTGTAGAAAGGGAGATGCCTGAGAGACATTACAAAAGAGAAAAGGTCAGAGGAATATCACTGGAAAAAGGGTTATGAACAGGCAAGAGCTTTAGGGCCCACGTTAATATTAGAAAGCTTTCCAGCGCTGAAGAGACCGAAGCGGGAAGGCCTGAAAATGGATGCTAAGGTTGCATGGTTTCTGCTCTATACCTGAGAATAGGGCTGTAATCTCCCAGTCGATTAGTCGATTATTAGTCGATACGTTCTGGCTCGACCAAAATTCTGATTGGTCGTTTTTTTGCCGAGTTCATTTCATTAGTTTTGCTGCGTTCATTTAATCAGTTTTGCCGCGCCGTGTTCATTTCATCAGGTGGAAAGCACTAATTGCTAATGGGGGTGTTTTGAGAGCACCCTTGTTTCACAGGTAACAGTCTGCCTTCAGAACACCCCCATTCTTTTTACTTCTTTTGGATTAGCCCAACCCACTGGAGAAGAGAAGTCTCTCGCGGGTCCTTTGTTCATTCCCGCTGGCTCAAACGCACACCCATAGCGGTAAACTTGAGGAACGCCCATCAACATACACATGAGGGGAAGCGTCACAACACCGCGCTATAAGTGGATCTGTACTGTCAGTTTTGCCGCGTTCATTTAATCAGTTTTGCCGAGCCACGTTCATTTCATTACTTTTGCTGCGTTCATTTCATCAGTTTTGCCGCGCCGCGTTCATTTTCATCAGGTGGAAAGCACTAATTGCTAATGGGGGTGTTTTCAGAGCAACACTGTTTCACAAGTAACAGTCTGTCTTCAGAACACCCCCATTGTTTTCACTTCTTTTGGATTAGTCCAACCCACTGGAGAAGAGAGACAGATAGAAGAAGGCTAGTTTTCTTGTATATTATTTATTTAATTGTGAGAGCGTTTTTTCTGCTCTTGATCTGGCTTGTTTAATAAATATTCCCTTTTTATTAAAGTGGACGTGCCTTTTGTGTTTAAGAGTAAAAGCTTTAAGTTAATAGTCTATTCGTGTCTCAGCCGCGAAGCTGAGCTCCTGTTCGAGCTGCACAGTGTGGCTGAAATGAGTGTCTGTCAGTTATTATAATACATATGACAAAAACAATTGTCTAAATTATGTTGCATATTCCTCAAAAGTTCTTGTGATGATATCTAGTTGACAACACATAGTACTATATTCTCGGAAGTCATAGGCTATGATATTGCGCAGGTGCACTTGATGCGACGCTGTCAGAGCCGGCAGACTCGTGTGTCAGACTCATTTCAGTGCAAAATAATCAGCTCAAAAACTATTTAATATACTGCAAATAGCCTACTAGTTTTTTATGTTTATTTATAATTAATTTAGGCAGACAACAAGGCTACCAAGTACTGCGCACAGTGTGCAGCTTATTCATTTAACGTTTTTTTTTTCTAACGTCATTTTAGTCGATTTTTAGTCGAAAATGTCAGGACTTCAGTCGACCAAGATTTTCTTTGGTTGATTACAGCCCTACCTGAGAAACATTGGTTTTGCAATGTTTCACAGAATCAAGATATGCTGTTGTTATAATGGTACCTATAGTAACAGGACAGTTTTGAGTGTCCTTGTTTGCCTGGAGCTGATGTGCTGCTGGTGACTAACAACCAACTCTTGCTTGTATATACTCTTCGGTACTGTATGTTAATTTTTTGTTCTTCCTTGTTAATTCGTCATCTTCGCAAAAACATTATTTTGCTTCGCTTCAGATATGATAAAGAGACATCCACTCTTGCATTGCATTTTTGTGCATTTTGGGGGCGGAGCAATGAAGGGAAGGACGTGTTTGGGATGATTTCAAATATCAAGTTTCTCTTAGAAATAATTTACGGCACCTTTAATTGTGATATAACTGCAATCAATGTAAAGTGTTTTAAAGTTGGAAAAAATTTCGGTTTTACTCACGCCGCTCTCTTCCACACCATGACCAGTTTGTCGTCTCCTCCTGACGCCAGGTATAAGCCATTATTTGACCAGCGCACACAATTCACACATGCTGAAATGCACAAAGTTACATAAAACATTTAATTAGATACTGAATTTTCATCAGTGTCACACATTCTGTCTCACATTCTGCCAGTGCAGTTCATATCTTAAGCAGTTCACAATACATTTAAGAGAAGATATAATCAAGACAGTCTCTGAATTTTTCTTTTGAATGCAGGGAGCAAAACATGTGGTCTAAATGCAAAAAAATGAAGTATTAAGAGAACAACACTCCACAAATGTTTGTTTTTAACTGGTGTTTCATACATTTTAATCTTAAATATAGAGATAAACAGGTAATACCCAAGTGATTGTCCATCTGACAAAGCAATTTGGGAATATTCTCATTCTTCTCATCCTCATCTCGAAGAACAGGGGCCATATTCCAGATGACCACTTTCCCAGAGTCCTCACCTGTCAGTGTACATATAAAATATTGGTTAGTGATGACAAACTACTAAATTAGGACTGACATTAAACTAAAAATGAATCTGAATGCTATACTATAGTTAGCCAAAGAATATCAGGAAAATATATGTAAGATGGTTTGATTTTTCACCTTGGCCACCTGTAGCAAACTTAGTTCCATCTGGATGGATATCCACTGAGAATATCGGTTTACCTGAAAACAAAAACACTCTTACAACACAAATGTCTAACATGGCCAAAGAGTCCAAACATATGCAATGATAGAACACAACATGTACTATATACAATACATGCAGTTCAAAGCAGGTTAAAATGCAAATATAGCCACATTAGCATATAACACGACCAGAATTATGACCAGATCATCTCTTAAATTACATAATTTTTAACAGTGCAATAACACAGCCATCAGCTCCAGCTTGATCGACCCATGTCATAGGTCTGCCAGAGCCTGCCTGTCTTTTGCAACTTCAAAATGGGTGGTGTGCACATCATATATTCATGGGTGGCTTCTTAAAATCCAGCCAAGCTAAAAAAAAAAAACCCAGCCGATTACTATGATACTTATTGCTCTAAAATATGCAGAAAAGAACCCGAGCGCAAGCACAGCACTGCAGAAGAGACCCGATCCGTCTCTCTACATAACAAAAGCGCAAGTTGAAGCCCCGGATTCTTGCACAAACACATACACACAGTCGGGCTGCTGCTCTCACCATTGTGATTGACCCAACTCGGCTTCAAGAGCTTCATCTTCACGCTGATTAATTATAAAACCACCGTTTGCAACCCGCGATCTCCCTCTGCGCTTCCGAGGAGAATCGTTTCCAGCGTCCGCCCGCCCGTCCTGCCGTTTAAGTGCTGCGGCTCATCCGTTACTTTGTTGCTCAGTTAAACTCCATGTCTGTCTCTCTCTCTCTCTCACATCACTCTGAGCGTGAAGCTGCAGCAACTGAAGTCACGCCGGAAGTTCGCCGTCTTCCTCGAAGTTCCCTTGGAAACAAAGAATGGACGTGTTTGTTCCTTATTTACATTCATTCATTTCGCAGAAGCGTCATAAAATATGATTTATAAAGTAGGAAAAACACAAACATAAGCGTCTAGAGAAGCTAGTAATATCAACAGCGTCACATTTTTTAAATATAACCAGAGACTGAGGTCCATAAAGGACCATGATACCATTTTTTGGACATGTGACATAGCATCGCATTCTTTGAAATAACATTGTGGCGGTTTTATAAAAAACTCTTTTGAACACAAAATCTGACCACAATGTTATTTCAAAGAATGCGATGCTATGTCACATTTTGTTACTTGACAAAATGTTATAATTAGTGCCAAAATTCAAATTTGTATAGACTTTTTTATTAGACCCCAATTGTCTGTCTGTCTATCTATCTATCTATCTATCTATCTATCTATCTATCTATCTATCTATCTATCTATCTATCTATCTATCTATCTATCTATCTATCTATCTATCTGACATGTTTATGCAGTTCGTAATTTGGCACGTTTAATTAGAAATTGCTTAAAAATAAAACATAGTTTTTGTTGTCCAGCCAAATTATATATATATATATATATATATATATATATATATATATATATATATATATATATATATATATATATATATATATATATATATATATATATATATATAAGGATTGCCATTTTCTTTGAGGAAGGGAAAATTACATTTCATGTCAAAATACGCAACAGATATAACGTTAGACTTCTTTAACGATTACAGAAACCTCCAAAATGTAACTATTGACAGTGGAAATTACCACATTATAGCTCATGATAAAGCTCAACAAAATTATCTTTTAAAAAACTACTTTACAGTTTACCACTGGGTGGCGAGAGCACTTCTTTTCATAACGGCAGATGGTGGCGAGATAGGAAGTACAGAAATAGAAATCGAAATACAAAGAATGCGGATCCAAATCAAGAAAATATGAAGTAGGCGGAGCTTGTTGCGTCATGACGAGTGATTGGACCACACAGCGCCCGCTCGAGGACGTAATATGTTTACCACCAACCGATGCCATTCTAGCTAGTTTCTCATTCACAAGTGCAGGCAGGAAAAAGCGAACCGCAGAAGAAGAACTCCACTCAATTTGTTTACATCAGGAGGAGGTGACAAAACGGAGCCTGTCCTGACAGTATGGCTCAAACTTTCAGTCTATGACTTGCTATGTCTTATAACATAAACTGACAGGAAGCCATGGGCGCATTAGCTTATCTTTCTGTCCTGTGCTCGTTGTGGGTTTGCCCGCTAGTTTCCAGTGAACAGGTAGCATTTGTAGAGGTGCTTCTGGAAGACCATCAGGATGTTTTTCAGGGTGAGGTGCTCAAGGGGAGTCTGGAGAACGACGGCATGGAAAACCACAGCAAAAAGAAACATGACCTCAAAGGAGACCTCATATTGGTAAGTTATCAATGCTTGCAAACAAATACTGGATATTGCAAGTTATTTCTGAATGTCTGTTTCTTGCAATGGCTGTAAAATAGAACATGCATTATCTACTATATTTGCATTTGAACACTTTCTCGTGTGTGCTGAGTCAGTACTGTGATATATACAATTATATCTCAAATATTATAAATATTGACATAAATGTTATATTAAATATGACAAAATTGGCAATATAGCATGACGTTCGATGCATTGATTAATTGAGAGCATGCAAGAACAACTGGTTTTTATTTTGCTAAACTGTTCAAATGATATACACTACCATTTAATTTAATTTCACTGTTTTGAATGTGTGTTTCTTGCTTTCTGTCTTTAAAATAGAACATGCAGTACTCACTGTATTTGCATGTTAACACTTTTCTCTTCCTGTGTCAGCACATTGGTATATTAAATATAGTGATACATAAATTAAACATACAGATAATATAACCAATATGGTGTCAGTATATACTTAAAAAGACAAACAGAATTTTTAAATATATAATCTGAATGTCTGAGTGTCATTTTATTAATATTGTGTTACATTTTACAAATATTGACAATAAAGCATTCAGTTCTTTGAATAAATTAAGGCACAACTGCTTAAAATTATATACATTTTTCCAAATATAAAAAATCAAACCAAATTTAGAGAGAAAAAAACGAAATGACAGGACATTTTAATGATCATCTTCAGGATGATTTTTTAATTAAAGTGTAAATGTTGATAATTTAAAAAACAGATGATAAGTTAAGATGTGGGGCATGCTTTGTCCAATGTCTTAAACATCAGAGACATGCTTCTTTTTGTCTATGTAGATAAAAGATGAAGCTCTTGAAAGCAACAGTGAAAGCAGTGATGGGAAGGATCAGAACCCGTGGATTGGAGTGGTTCCTGTCCAGATGGAGGAAGGCACAGTTTCCAGCAACAGCAACCAGGAGTCATTTGCTGCCTCTGTGGTCAATAAGGTATTCAAAACTGCCATTGTGATGATGACAAGGTAGTACTGATCAAACTGACAGCTCTCTCCTTTATAGATGAAGCGTGCTCTTGTTTTTGGTGCATCTGCTTTGATCATACTGGCTTTAAACCAGAATACTGTCAGAGAGGTGAGGGCTTTGCTGTTCTGCTCCATACACTTTTATTTTATGGGATAATGGTTATTAGATAAGTATGAAAACTCTTCTTCTACAGATGGATCTCTCTCAGGTTCTCTCAAAGCCAATCATTGTCATTCAGACATCAGAAAATGTCACTAAGCTCATTGGAGCACTCCTCAGGTAATCTTCAGTCATTCAATTATCAGTATTCTTCTCAATAAACAATATATTGGATTTAGAAATGTCTTTTTTCAAAAAAAAAAATTTTTTTTCCATTTTTATTATTCAATTAGGGGCCTTCATGCAACAGCCAAAATCACTTATAAGAGTTTTCTACAGGATAGCCTGGTAAGATTTTACTGATCTTCTGTGCAGCATAGTTTCATGCTTGTTATGGTTCATTAGTGTAGGAGTGTGATATTTCTATATGCGGTGTTAAAGGGGGCCACCTTGACCCTGTGGTCCAGCTGTGGCCGTTCAAGAGGAGGGTTATACGGGGAATGGCAGGGGGTCATCTGCACCGGAGAGACCAACTCTCAGGTCCAGGTATGAGCGTTATAAAGACATTCATATAATCCAGGGTACTGTCACACAGCCTTACAGCTAGAGCTGCATGATTAATCATTAAAAGATTGCGATTTCAATTCATACACCCATGCTATCTGTTTCCTAAATGTCAACGATTCAGCTATGTCTATTCAACCTTTGACAAGTATCTGTGTTTGTGCTGCCGCTGACTCAGAGAGAGGAGTTGTCATGTAGAAGTACGAAACACCTTCACAAACAGTATTCTCAACCACAATGAATCATTATTTCTAATTTTACAATAATTCAAATCATCACAGAAGCACCGGGATAAAAGTTTATAGTCCGGATATTGATGTCTATGATAGCAATCAAAATATAATAAATTACCCTTTGTATAAAGATTGTATCAATTACACCTTTACGCCAGTGGGTGTTATAATTTTTTTGTCATTGAATCGTTAATTCAAGAGATTTGTTCAAAAACGCTGATTCATCCAGCAATGAAACAAGTGAAGTCTTTATGAGTGAGTCATTGAATCATTCATTCAAACCAATTTGTATTATTCTTCATTCAAATCAATTCAACATTTTTAAATAGACTGCAGCAATTGACATTTTTTCAGAACCTCTAGTAAATTACATGTTATTTTGTTTAGTTCTATTCAGAATCGTGATCTCCATTTTAAACAAAAAAAATCGTGGTTACACTTTATTTTTAAGGTGTCCTTGTTACAGTGTCATTATACATTTAAGTGCTGAGTAATATTAATTAACTACATGTACTTACTATAGGATTAGGGTTAGTTGTATGTAATTATGCATCAATTAGTAATTACTATAGAAACTACATGTAACGTGACAAGGACAGTGTAAAATAAAGTGTTACCAAAATCGTGATTCTCAATTTATCCAGAATCGTGCAGCTCTACTTACAGCTCAACATATTTCAGCACTGTTATTCATGTAATCATCTTATGTTTCTTAAAGGGTTAGTACACCCAAAAATATATTACTCACCCTCATGCCGTTCCACACTCGTAAGACTTCACAAAAAACACAAATGAAGATATTTTTGTAGATATCCGATGGCTCAGTGAGGCCTGCATAGCCAGCAATGAAATTTCCTCTCTCAATATCCATTAACTTACTAAAAATCTATTTAAATCAGTTCATGTGAGTAAAGTGGTTCATTATTAATATTATAAAGCGACGAGAATATTTTTGTGCGCCAAAGAAAACGAAATAACGACTTATATAGTGATGGCTGATTTCAAAACACTGTTTCATGAAGCTTTGGAGCGTTTTGAATCACTGTATCGAATCAACGGTTCGGAGCGTTATGAATCAGCGTGTTGAATCATGATTCGGATCGCGTCTCAAACCGCCAAACTGCTGAAATCACGTGACTTTGGCGCTCAGAGCTGCTGATTCGATACAGTGATTCATAACGCTCCGAAGCTTCATGAAGCAGTGTTTTGAAATCGGTTATTACTATATAAGTCGTTATTTAGTTTTTTTTGGTGCACCAAAAGTATTCTTGTCGCTTTATAATATTAATATTGAACCACTGTACTTACATGAACTGATTTAAATATGTTTTTTTTTGTGTAAATTAATGGATCTTGAGAGAGGAAATGTCATTGCTGACTATACAGGCCTCACTGAGCCATCGGATTTCAACAACAATATCTTAATTTTTTTGTTCCGAAGATGAACGGAGTTCTTACGGGTGTGGAACGGCATGAAGGTGAGTAATAAATGCCATTATTTTCATTTTTGGGTGAAATAAACCTTTAATACTACATCACTTTATTGGTGAGCAAAGATCATTCTTTTATCTTTCTTTTTTATCCATCTGCCCAGAAATATCTCCAGCAGCTCTGGAACACTGTCGTTCTGGTGGCCCTTGTCCTCTCCACAGGGGTCATAGTTCAAGCACGCTGGCAGTACCAGGACAACCAGTTTAATGATGATTTAGAGGTGAATGCTGTTTTTGTCACAGTTAATCTGGGAACACACTACACGACTGGCTTGCTCAGTTGGGGACACTACATTTTTCAACTAAATATCCAAATAAATCTAATTTGTAAACTAAATTAACTATATAAACTAAATTACTGATCTAATTACTGATCTAAAGCCCACATTGTCACTGTATGATAATTGAAATTAACTGATGACATCACCGTTTTCTCCAGAACGGCTATACGGCTGAATACAATTCTGTTGCATTATTTTCCTGTTTAACACTGTGAAGCTGCTTTGAAACAATCTGCATTGTTAAAAGCGCTATATAAAGTTGACTTGACTTGACGACTGTCAGCCCAATTATGAATGTCATTTGGTTGACCATGCTCAAACTCAAGAAACATTTCTTATTATTAATGTTGAAAACACATGTGGTGCTAATTATTTTTTGTGGAAACCATAATGCATTTTTTTTTCAGGGTTCTTTGATGAATAGAAAGTACAAAATAACAGCATTTATTTGAGACCGAAATCTATTGTAACATTATAAATGTTTTTACTGTAACTTTTGACCAAATTAATGCATCCTTGCTGAATAAAACTGACCCCAAACTTTTGAATGGTAGAATACATTTATGACTGGATTTCCTCCCAGCCTCTACTTAACATTTCTTCATCTTTAGAGTTAGTAACAGTAGTGTTTTAAATCAAAATCTTTCTAAAGCCGGGGACACACTTAACAACTAGCTGAAACATTCTAAGGCAGAGCTCAACACACTTGAAGACTGTAAAAGAACAGTCAGAGAGGAGCACAAACCTAACTCAACACTGAGTGGACAGACAACAGTTTTATTTATGAAACATTAAACAATTATTGTCTTTCATGTTTTCTTTATGCTGTTATCGCCTGAGTAGACACATTTCATTATGCATTTCCTGATTCATTGCGTTAATTAAAAGATGTTTAGTGCTATTTTTTTTTTTTATTACCTATAATCAAGCAATAATGTAGACTTATTCTCAAATCAGGAATTCAAAACAAAATGGTTCATTCTGAGCAAAAATGCTGGGCTATTTTTTCTTTCCATTTCCAGAGTTACCAACTACCAGTACTGCTTTATTTATTCCAAAACAGAAGTCATACAAATAACATTTTGAATAATTCATTTTTATTTTATCTCATATTATTTTATAACGCTCCCAATACTATTTAACAGGACTGACAACACTGCAAACTCTGCTTTCAGATATATTCAAGGAACTGTATTTCCTCCTTATATTTCCTCAAATATATGAAGTTATTTTAAGTTGTAATAATATTTTAAAATATGACTCTATTACTATATTTTTGAGACTTCTTTGGAAATCATTAAAAAAAAAAATCTTACCAACCCCAAACTTTTGAACCTAGTTTATAATATAAATAAAATATACTATTTGTCTTACAGTCAAACTTAAAGCAAGACATTTTAAAGCGATTATCAGCATTGAAGACGAGGACATACCGGCAGCCCAAAGTGAGGTGTGACCAAACACAGACGGTTGAGACGGACAGTTGTGCAGTTTGTCTGGAGCAATACAACAACAACCAGGTGACAGATATTCTACATAGTCTTATGCTTTTGCTCTGTAGAGTTATTATTCTTTAATAAAGAGAGACAGTCTATCAGAAGTTCATCACTGCTCTGTTTGCGTGTGTTTTAGTGTTTGAGGGTGTTACCGTGCCTCCATGAGTTCCACAGAGATTGTGTGGATCCCTGGCTACTCCTCCAGCAGACATGCCCTCTCTGCAAACGTAGCGTGTTTGGTGAGAAAGACACAAATATTACCAACCATTATTACTTGCTCATCTATCTATATATTTTTGCTCCATGCAAACTGTATTTGAACTAAACTCTTCCTGCTCTCATTCTATTCCTCCTAGGTAATTTTTATTGAATTGGACGGATGGATTCTGGACTAGGAAATAGTGGAATTGGATTGACTCTTCTGATTCAGAATTTTCATAGCAACTAAATCCCTCATTTGTACTGAAGGTCAGGATACCTCCATGGTAATGATCTTTGACCTTTCCAAAAACTGTATACCTTGAGTTCTTTCAATAGACCCCAAGAGTCAGGGCAAGTTCCTGATCTTTGGTCAGACCACTTGAGAAGTTCCTTGAAGGTAGGTCCTTGTACACGGGATCAGTTCTTTTACGCACAGCTGAGTACTTTAGTTACATTTGAACCAGTTTACAGATGCACAGATTGTGAAGTAATATGCACAGCAAAAAACAGAAGTAATGATTCAGATCTCTTCAAATCAAGAAGGAATCATACACACCCCACATCTTTGTTCAAACAAGGGTTGGCATAAAGTAAAAAAGAAAAGGTAAAAAATAGCATTCATGCATCAGTAGATTATCACTCAACCTTTTCCTCTGACATGATATCAGGGCAGGCCCTGTTCCACCAAAAAATGATGTGGTTCTTGTCTGGAGCTGGTCCTAACCTTGAAGTTGACATCTTGACATCTTATGAGACCATATAAAATATTTTTGTTAAGAATTGTAAGCAGAGACATAATGCAGGTCAGAGGCCCACACATTACACACAGGGAAAAAAGATATCACAGCCAAGTTTTATTCATTCGTTCCTATGTTCTAATTCAATTGTGGCCATAATTTAACTAAATTAAAATGAGGGAATAAATTTAGTACAATGTGGCTATGATTTACCCTCTATCAATTAGCCTAATATTTTATGATTTGCCTAATAATTACCTTAAACAAAGAGAAATTTTTTTTGTGTGAACAAATATTTAATACATTTAATCTTTTTTTCTATGCATGTCAAGTATGCAGCTGTGCCATTGTTTGGCTTTGATGGCTAAACCCCCTGTTCCATCACTAGCACCAATTCAGTGGAAAAATTTGACATCAATCATGTTACTCTAAACTACCCAGTAAAGTGAAAGATACATGAAAGGATTATCTGTATTCCATACAAAGAGATGCCCTGTGCCTTGTTGCTGCACAGAGCGACTTTCACCATGTTAGTCACTTTTAAAGATGATTTATTAGGGACTATAAGTACATTTTCGTGCATTTTAGAAGTTCAGTTTCATTCATTAATTTTGGACTTTCAAATTGTCTTTTTAAATTTCAAGGAAATGCTTTAGTCTGACTGAAATGCCAGTCAGGTTTTTGCTTTGTTGGACCAACAAACCTACAGTACCTTTCAGAAGGCCTTCTAAAGCGAATCGATGGGGTTTTGTAAGAAAAATATTCATATTTAAAACTTAAATAAAATATCTAGACTCCAGCAGACCACTTTCCGTATTCAACTTACGGAAAAAGCGCAACTGGCGTGACATTTCACTAGGACATAGTGTGGACAACTGTGAGAGCCGTTACACGTTCTTTTCATTTAAAAGTGAACTACTCCTTTAAACATTTAGAATGTTCCAATTTTTTTTTTAAAATTGTATTCATCAAAGAATCCTGAAAAAAAAGAATCTGTTTTCTGAAAAAAAATATTTAGCAGCACAGCTGTTTTCAACATTAATTAATATTGTAATATTTCTTCACAATATTATGGTTTTATTGCATTTTTGATCACATAAATGGCCTTGATGAAGATAGGAAACGTCTTTCAAAAACATTAAAACCATCTTATAATAAAAAAGCAATTTTATCTTGGCTTCATCCAGTATGTTTACAGGGTAAAAGGACTACAGTTGGCTTTGACAGTTTGCGCATCCCTCAAAAGACGTGTATTCATTCCTTTTAATATTGGAGTATGCATTGTGTCACGTATACTTGGGACAGACAGATGACTACTGTAGTTAGACTACGCAAAAAAACCCCACTGTAGCCCAATTATATCTGCGCATGTACTTTAGGATATAGGAATAAGGAATCTCAAGACAGCCAATCATTCAATGACAAAATCTGAGGAATTTCCCCCAACCCAGCTATCACACTATCTCAGGAGGGCCTCTGCTAGACAGGTAAACAACCATTACAAAAAAGAAATGTAATTCACACTTGCACATAGAAACAACAAAGACACAGTCTTAAGAACAGTATTTATTCATGTTTTATCTTCCTAAAGTTTATGTTTTATTTCAAAAGCATTCTTAAATATGCTTTCTGTTACAAAATGCTTTGAATTTATCTTAGCAAGTAGAAATATGCTGCTGTACATGGCAAGAGAACATTGCCTGTTCAAAGTCTATGTGAGAAAAATGACATCACTCTCCTCCAGAGCGACGAATGCTCACAGCCTTTGGCACAGTATGATTAATGTGTTTGAAATCAGACTTTGCAGCCTGTCTGTACAACCTCAAATGGGAAGGTTTTTCCAAAAGACTGGTCTTATGTCAAGTCTTAATCGCTTTCTGAACCCTTAGACAACTGGAACAGGATCTTTTGAGCTCCACTTTTGTTTTAATAGTGTAATGTACTGCATCTTTTGTAGCAATTTATTTTAGATGCTACATTCTCAAACCTGATGTTCCTTTATTTATTTATTGAATTTTACTCGACAGTGCAATAACTGTTTGTACCTCTCCTCTGTTCAATAAACTCATGTGTTACAGGGCAGAAGACATGGCTCCTTTCCCTTACAACACTTTGTTTCCTTGTCATACAGTATGTTGACTGTCACTATCAAAAACATAAAATAAAAAAAAGATTATCTTGATCCCTTTATAGACACATATCCCAGTGCATTTTACTAAGCACTCCAATCAAACAGTCAGTTTTTAAATTGATTTATACTTCATAAAATAAATTCACCAAGAACTAATTTTCAATCTGAAAGAAATAACAGGCCTATGTAATAGACCAGAGTGTCATCTCGATGAGTCTCGATATAAATGAAGAGCTACAATTCACCTCGGGTACTTCATTCCACTTTTTCAGCTCGCTGAGAACTGTGTAATGCGCTGTTCTTGATTTAAAAGTTTTAAGACGGGATCATGCCTTTGTTCCTCTTCCTGTCAGCCATCGTTCTGCGACTGTGATTGGCTCCTCTGCTCTTGTTTGCCTCCTTTCTACGACGATCCAAAACGGTCTCCTGCGCTTGTCCCCGCCCCTTTGGACCACCTACCACATGATTTGCCGGTGGCGGTCTGTAGCTATCAGGAAAAACCAAATAAAATCAATTAATGACTGACTGATCTATGTTTTCTAGGTTAGTTAGATAATGACCATTGCAAATGTGCAGTGTAACCATGGCTATGATTTTGGGATTGATAACCGCATTTACTTACAGGAGTCTCAATGTCTGTGTATGAACGTGCAACGGGAAACAAGCCCGTATTCTCTTAACCATAGCGACCAAAGTAATATCAAAGATGGCAATATCATGACACTATGAGAGCCGCAAGTTCATTTGAGTCATGCATAGACAGGGTTGGGAAGGCTACTTTAACAGGGTTCCCACGCGTCCTGGAAAACCTGGAAAATGAAAGACCAATTTTCCAGTCCTGGAAAACACATGGAAAATGGGAAAAAAAGTAAAAATGTCCTGGAAACGTTTGCGTTGTCCTGGAAATTAATTGTCTCTCCTTGTGGATGAACACAAACGGGTTAAACATTTTACGCATGAATGTCTGTTTTCAAGCAAGTACGCAATTTGACATCTCAGTAAGCTGGTATGACTTGCCCCTCTAAACTACGGACATTGTGAGTTCTGTGGCAAATGTGCACGTGCGGTACTCCTGTCTGACAACCAGTGTTAATTTCGTTAACGAAAACTATGATGAAAAATGTTCATTGACGACCTTTTTTTCCCTGACTAAGACAAGACGATGAGAGACGACACCCACGTCATTAAACGATAACTGTGACTAATAACACATGCAATATCGTTGACAAAATAAGACGAGACTGAAATGTGTATAAAAAAATTTTTAAACTTGACCAAAACCACTTGTTTTGCTGAATAAATGAGACAACACATTACATTCTGTTTTTACCAGATTTAAATAATGAATCCTCTCTACACTGTTGAAGAAGCGCGGGTGATCAGAAAACACAGACAAGTAAGCTGGAGTTCAGCGATCTTCATTTGAGATTTTCTACTTAAATTAAAGTGTCATTCAGCCGGTCTGTGTTCTGTCACGAGCCGCTTGCGCTGTTTGTGCAATTAAATCTGCGATCAAAATGCAGGCTGATACAGCAGTGTTTTTAATGTTGATCATATTAAACAAGCAAGAATGCAATGTTTCCCGAATATCCACGATTTCAAACGTGACATTTAGGGCTGTCGCGGTTATGAAATTTACCTTGCGGTTATTATGGGTGTCTGCGGTATTACCGCGTTTTGTTTTGTTTTTACAAACCTAATTTATCCTGATTTTACTGCATAAAAAGCTCTTTTGTTGAGTTATTATGTAGCATAAATTGTTGCTTTTTAACTGACAAAGATACACGTTTTAAAACATTTTTGTTTATTGTTAAATGCAAAACAGCAACAAGAACATGCCTTTTCCCATTAAAAAAATAAAAGAAATCAAATAATTTTAACGTATCATTGATATAATTGTCCCTATATCGAGGATCTAAAAAACTGGCCTTTGCCAAAAGTTTTTGTAAGGCAGCTGGTTCATACTTCCCCTGTAGAACACTACACATTTTGTGCTTTATGTCCAATGTTAAGGTGGTATCCTCACTTGATGGTTTAAGCATATCTTCTGTTAGGAGTTTCAGGACGGGTTTGACAGAAGACACTGTAACATAGCTTTCGCCAGACAGCAGATCCATAAACTCAGCCGCGGGTTGGGTACTCTTGTATCATTATTAATTTATTTAACATCAAATGCACATGACGAATTGTAAAACAAGGCCACAAAAACAAAAAAACTGAACACTGTGGTTGCCGCGGTTTCTGCGTTTGCTTTCCTTCCTCTGCGGTTGGCTTGTAAAAAGCGCGGTTTTACAATATTGCGGTTACCGCGACAGCCCTAGTGACATTGATTTTATACAACAGTTCAACAAGCTAAGGGTAACTTTTGTTAAGTGATGACGTAACGTTACTACATTTAAAACGCTCTATTTTGCAACGAAAGCCACAGCAGAACTGCAGCACACAGTGGTGATTCGTGAACGAATCTGTGGCTTAGTATGAACAAATCATGAGATTTAATGATCCGTTCATAAATACAGCCACTTGCTTCGTTACTGAATGAATGAAAGACTCGTTGACTGACTCACTCACTCACTCACTCACTCATAAAGACAGTGACTTACCACCACCTACTGGCAATTTTAATTTAATACAACAACAAGTGAACAAGTGTGTGTGTGTGTGTGTGTGTGTGTGTGTGTGTGTGTGTGTGTGTGTGTGTGTGTGTGTTTTGCGGACTGTCGACGCCATGTGGAGGGCAAAAAACATTTAAAGATTGTGGCCAGTATAGTACAAAATGTCTATATTTTGTAATCAAAAATATAGGTTTTATTGTTTTGTTTTTTATAACCATTTTCTAGCCGGTGAATGGGGAAATTACTGCGTGCCAAGTAATGGAGTTGCAAAAGTCTGCAAAAAAAAAGCTGCACAACACAAGTGGTACTCAAAATATTTTGACGAAGTTGGCAGGTCTGGTGACGCTACCAACCAATCAAATTGCACATTTCCTTAGAACAGTTCTGCTTCCCCAGATGTTTTCATCTGTCTTTGTTGCTAGATTTATCGGTTTTTCATACCCAAGTAAGGATTTATTTATCCAAAGAAGGGCCAAAGCTAGCGACTTTCTGTTAAAGAGTGTTGCTGTATCGTAGTATATCGAGTGAGAGGTTTTTCTCCCTCTCTCTGTTGAGTGACAGAGGAGCAGTGGAGAGCTGTGGGCGTGTCGTCACTCATACCTTTGCATGAAATATATTTTTGGTTTTAGTGGAGCCGTAGCGAGCACGACGACAGCTTCGAGATAGCGACGGGTAACATGTAGTCTTACCGGGCCATGTTCCACTCAGTATTTCATACTTATTCTATTGTCCGACAGCAGAAACAAAAACACATGTAAGTAAGCAAGTAGAGGAAAGCAGGTGGCATTGTGAAAGACAACAATCTTTGCACAACTATAATACAGATATAACGGTATAGGTACAATATCACATCGGTTTCAAAATATGTCTCGATGTGATAATATCGGTATATCGCCCCGGTCTTAGTTGTGATAACTTGACTCGCACTGTAGCAGCTGGAAAAAGACTTGAAAATGTCCTGGAAAATCATTTCAAGAAAAGAGTGGGAACCCTGTTTAAAAATGTATTCCATTACAGTTACAAATTACTTAATCAGTAACGTAATCCAAGCACCACAATATGAAAGTAATGTAATCTGATTACTTTTGGATTCTTTAAGGTCAGATAAAAAAACAATATCAAAGTATTTTTATGTAACTATGAATTTAAAATAAACACTAATAAAAACTATTAAAACTAAGCAATCGTGTCTTGTTCACCAACTAGAGGTTGCACAGCCCTGTATATTTATTTAAAAGGCTATACAGACATCCAATGGCTACAGTATGGTATTACAAATGTTTTTTTTTAAGTTACGAGACAATCCAACACTCTCCATTGACTTTGCATTGCGTGAGGCGGCCTCCTTGTCATTTCGGTCTTATAACAAAAAAACAGAACAATGTCTTAAAGCTGCTATGTGACAGGGTGTACAGCAAACAAGCTAAAACACACAGAAATAAGTTTTTATAAGCTGTCGACCCAAAAAAACAAGCGTTTAAGGAGATAAAAGTGGATACAGGCAATAAGACGTGAAGCATCAGCAGGAAGAATGGGTACATTTTGGGATCCTGACAAATATGCCTATGTGTGCAGTAAACATTTTGTCACTGTTAAGTCAAATATCCAAATGTCAGTTTTATATATTATATTTCCTGTCGCTGATTACGTTCCCCTCTAATGGGTGTAGTTCTCAGTGTCGCGCTCTGTCTCAATTGCCTGTATCCACTTTTTTGTCCTTAAAAGCTCGTTTTTTTGAGTCAACAGCTTATAAAAACTTTTTTGGTTTTTAGTTCTGGGTTTTGTTTAGCTGTTTGCTGTACACTGGGTCACATATCAGCTTTTGGACATTGTTCTGTTTTTTGTTATAAGTCATAAATGACAAGGAGGCCGCTTCACGCAATACAAAGTCAATGGAGAGCGTTGGATTGTCCCAATCAAATTCGATTATAGAATGCAGTTGTCACTCCCGTAAATAAACAAACAAACTGTGTGTGAACGTAAATAAGGACTCAAATACAGGTCTGACAACCATAATCGGTTGCTGTATGAATGTAACTTATCCACTCTAATCTGCTGTCAAACTTACCCTTTCCTGCTCTGCATAGCAGCTCTCCTGGCCTCAGCTCTCTCTCTGAGGACTGCTGGGTCCTGGACGAAGTAATCCTTCTTCACGGCCTCATTCTGATCAAAATGACATAGGACATGATCATTGTAAAATGGATATGTGCATTATGTGAGTGCCAGGAATTTTAAAGTATGACCAATCAGACTATTTCCTATTAACATGAAAAGAGAAAAAGGAAAAAAGGCAAGTACTGAAAGCACCATATGGTCTATCACCCGCATCAACACCTGAATTTATGAATTTAGAGACAATGAATTTAAAATAAAAGAGAAAGATTCATTCCAACCTTGTCCTCTTCTTCCCCCTCGTCTTCTTCCTCCTGAGTCTTTTTGGTTGTTCTTAGAACTAGTGGGATAGTGAATGGCCTAAAGGGCGAATATTTAGATGTTAACTTAAATGTAAATTAAAAAAATAATAATACCAATATAAATTAGGGCTGCACAATTTGGGATTTTTTTCTTCTTCCTGGTAACTTGTGATTGTGATATAAAAGAAGAAAATGCTGACTAATAATAATGTATTTTGTATTTATTGTATTGTATTTAATACAAAAAAAAAATGTATTTAATAAAACTAATATTATAATAAAATATTTTATTGTAAAGTACAACTATAAATTCTTAGTCTTAATTTATTTTCAAACATTAAACCATTAGGGCTGTAATCTCCCAGTCGATTAGTCGATAATTGGTCGATACGTTCTGGCTCGACCAAAATTCTGATTGGTCGATTTTTTGCCGCGTTCATTTCATCAGTTTTGCCGCGCCGCGTTCATTTCGTCAGGTGGATAGCACTAATTGCTAATGGGGGTGTTTTGAGAGCACCCCTGTTTCACAGGTAACAGTCTGTCTTCAGAACACCCCCATTGTTTTCACTTCTTTTGGATTAGCCCAACCCACTGGGGAAGAGAAGTCTCTCACTGGTCCTTTGTGTTTCATTCCCCGCTGGGCCGCTGGCTCAAACGTACACCCAAAGTGGTAAACTTGAGGAACGCCCATCAACATACACATGAGGGGAAGCGTCACAACACCGCGCTATTAGTGGATCTGTACTGTCAATTTTGCCGCGTTCATTTCATCAGTTTTGCCGAGCCACGTTCATTTCATTAGTTTTGCCGCGCCGCGTTCATTTCATCAGGTGGAAAGCACTAATTGCTAATGGGGGTGTTTTCAGAGCACCCCTGTTTCATAGGAAACAGTCTGTCTTCAGAACACCCCCATTGTTTCACTTATTTTGGATTAGCCCAACCCGCTGGCGAGAGAGACAGATTGAAGAAGGCTAGTTTTCTTGTATATTATTTATTTAATTGTGAGAGCGTTTTTTCTGCTCTTGATCTGGCTTGTTTAATAAATATTCCTTTTTTATTAAAGAGGACGTGCCTTTTGTGTTTAAGAGTAAAAGCTTTAAGTCTATTCGTGTCTCAGCCGCGAAGCTGAGCTCAGCTGAGCTCATATGTTTGAGCTGCACAGAGTGGCTGAAATGAGTGTCTGTCAGTTATTATAATACATATGACAAAAACAATTGTCTAAATTATGTTGCATATTCCTCAAAAGTTCTTGTGATGATATCTAGTTGACAACATATTTTCGGAAGTCATAGGCTATGATATTGCGCAGGTGCATGCGATGCGACGCTGTCAGAGCCGACAGACTCGTGTGTCAGACTCATTTCAGTGCAAAATAATCAGCTCAAAAACTATTTAATATACAGCAAATAGCCTACTAGTTTTTTATGTTTATTTATAATTAATTTAGGGAGACAACAAGGCTACCAAGTACTGCGCACAGTGTGCAGCTTATTCATTTTTTTCTCTCGTTATTTTAGTCGATTTTTAGTCGAAAATTTCAGGACTTCAGTCGACCAAGATTTTCTTTGGTTGATTACAGCCCTATAAACCATACATTTTTATTTTGGCTAAAAACCACAGCCATTAAAGCTTCTCTTTTGTTGACAACAGCCTCTCATTACAAGCAAGATGGCTGGCATGCTGTGTTCCCAAATGCACATAAGCACTCCAATCTCAGAGCACATGTACATTGATGTACATATGTACATTGGTCACAGCTCATACCTGCGGTTCAACAGTTCATCTTCTTCATCCAGATCATTTGCTCCTATTTGGTTGTCATCATACGTGTCGTCATATTCGTCTTCATAATCATCCAAGCTGAAAGCATCATCACGTTCTCCAGAGGGCTCATTCCCTATAGGAATCTCATCCACCACTGTCTGGTAGGCTTGATATCTCTCTCTCTGCTCTTCTATGTGCTGCTTGTCATCGAGAGTGGCACGTACACTCTCCCCCTGTCTGAAATACACAGAGATTTTAATTTCTACCTGACACAAACCGTCCTTTACAGCTTGAGCTGAATATTTCATAAGTTCACTTTATGCCAAACTCTTTCAGTTTACGATGTACTTGTCAAAACTATTTTCTCTTGACCAACTGGATTTTCATAAATATTCAGTGGCTTGTTTGACTAAACCGACTGAAATCACAGAGTAAGGTATTGAAGGGCAGGATGGGGTAATGTTTTAAGTGGGAAGAACTGTTACTGAATTTTAACATAGGTTCACAGAACCTACCTCCGGCCTTTCCATATGCGACTCATGTCCAATCGGTCACGGTTGAACACGTCAAACTCGTCATCGTTAAACACGTTTGATCTTGTGCTCAAAACTGCGGGAAGCTCCTTTTTCACAGGCCTACAGGGCAACATTACAGAGCCAATTAGCGACAATGAAGTGGATCTGAATTGAACCATAAATCCTTGGGTAACACTTTACAATGAGGTTCCATTAGTTAACATGAACCAACAATGAAAAACTCTTTTAAAGCACTTTCTTCGTTGAGCTTAGTTAATGCTAATTTCAACATTTACTAATACATTCTTTAAAATCAAGTAATCTGTTATTTAATGGACCTGAGCTGATGTGAAATAATGGTCTCACTTTATATTAGGTGGCCTTAACTACTATGTACTTACATCAAAAAAAAGTACAATGTACTTATTGTGTTGATATTGTATTGAAAAACACTTTTGCTGCTTTTGAGGTGGGATAAGGGTACAGTTAGGGTCAGGTTTGGTGGTATGGGTAAGTTTAAGGATGGTTTAAAGGGTAAGGGACGGGTCAAAGGTGTAATTATAAATGTAATTACAGAAATTAAGATTTTTTTTTAGCACAATGTAAAAACATGTATGTACACAATAATTGCATTGTATAAATTGATTAATTTCAATGTAAGTACATAGGAGTTAAGGCCACCTAATATAAAGTGGTACCGAATTAATTAACAGTTGTACGTTAGCAGAGATGAATAAATACTGCAACAAATATATTGCTCATTGTTAGTTTAATGCATTAACTAATGGGACCTTATTGTAAGTGTTACCAATCTTTGTATGCAAGACACTTCAGTTGGACTTTACCTTGCCATTGCCCTGTCCAGTTTGTCAAGAGAAGGTGACAGTTTATCTTCCAGGATGTTGTTTACAACAAGTTCTGAATTGTAGCCGTACTCCTCCAAACATGCCATTATGAATCCCTCTCCCAAGTCCGGAAGCAGCTCTCGGATATGGGTCAGCAGAGACTCCAGTTCTCCAGCACTGATTGTGCACACTGCTCCCTATAGGCCCCAGAAGGAAAAAAAATTTTAGGAATAATTTTTTTGTATTATTTCACCAGCAGGTGCTAAAAATGTATTTTCAACAATGCTGTAGAATTTTTTAGCAGCCAATGAACTCACGTTGTCGCCCTTACAAGGAGTGTCAGTCATAGCTTCCGCTCCTCTCAACTCCTCTCTGACTCCCAACACTCCAGCTCCTTCCATCTGGGAAGCTTCTAAATCTCTGCCGGTCTTGCTCTTGGCTCCTGCACTGTGATTGACTGACGAGATTGCAGAGGGGAAGCTTCTCTTTTTCCCCACAGACTCATAGGCAGAATCTACACCCTGCAACAGGTAAGATGTCCTGGTTTCGTCTCTGAATGGGTGGATCAAGGAGAATACCAGAAAATAGTGGAAAGGAGATAAAACAATTAGGGAAAGATGCATTATTCTGATTCACCGTGACAGAAAAAAGTCAAGTCAAGATTTAAAGGCAGGTCTGACAGAATGAGATTTGTGGTTCTCAACTTGCACAACAGGCTAAACTGGCACGATGTTGATGGCATAGACATTGTTGATGCTGCAATAATCTCACTGTCATTATTGCATATGTTGCCAGCTTTTCTTTGCATGGCAACATTATTGAAGTGAACTTTGTACATACATGGTAGGTATTGGAGGAAATGAGCACTAGCTATGGTATCAGAGGATCAATAATTATCAAGCATGTAGGAAAACAATTAGAAATTGACAGGTTATTTCTGGAATCATTGAGGTCATCTTCTCTTAAGAAGAAGCCTGAAAGATGACAGAATGCTTCCCCTTTTATTACACAGCTTACTGTGTTCTATACAGCGACCATAGTAAAGGATACAAAAGAGGGAAGGCCTGCTGAAGGAGACTGATGTCATCCACTATAGGGAACTGTTCATCGTAATCTGCCAGAAATCTGAGAGATAAAGAGACACAGCAATGAGAATGCAATTGAAATTAGTTGTCAGCTGTGATAGATTACATTTACACCCATAGGTGTGTAACGGTTCTCGAAAAAAAAGAAAGAAATCGAACCGTACCATTCCTTTCTCCACCCACTTGCCCCGCGGTTAATCTCAAATCTGACGATGCATATTTATTATGGTTTGTTGAAATTAACAAAGCGTAAAACAGAGTTGATTGATAGTTTCTGTCGATAGATACGCATTCTGGCTTCCCAATACGCTACAACAGCGATTATCAAAAAAATGAAGACAAAACAGTCACTCTTTGTAAAGTTTGTTCAATGCAAGTGCCGTATGTTCGAACATGACCAGTCATTCATGCCACCATTACCCAGGTGTTGACAGCGTGTGAGAGCAGATGAGACCTGAATAGCACATTGTGTGTTTAAACTAAATTCATTTGCGAGCTTTTAGCCTTGCCAATATAAACATTCATGAGCAAGAAGATGCAAATGAGAACTTGTGTGCGCACTCATCCGAAGCGCGCACATGGAAAACCGCGGCTCAGACAGCGCACGAATATTGAGTTCTCTTTCAAGTCTTGCGCTTGAACGGAATTTTGTGATTCACACAAAAATATGTTGACATGCCCGTCTTGGCGAGTATCCTAGCAAACATAGTAGCTTATGTCTTAAGTTAATGTAAACAGTCGAGAAAGACAAAACGTGTAGATTTTCAGTGTATTTTTGATCTGTGCATTATGTCTTAAAGTGACAGCAGCCTAATCTTCCTGCTGTCTGTGTTTTTAAAGCTGCTGTCCGTAACTTTTTTTGTGTGTTCAAGATTTACAAAATTTATATAATGAGAATGTACAACATGAATCCATTTTCCAAACCGTGTTTTTGTCTTACCCTGAATCATTATGGTACACTTATAATAATTGTTTATATTGGGACTATTTCAGACCGGTCTGGTAGGAACCGCTGCGGAGGAGCACAGTCCCTGCGTTACTCTCCATAGACATAAACAGAGAGAAGTAGCTCCGGCTGCAATGTTCTTCCGCAAGACGCATGCAGTTCTGTTTATTAACCGCTATAACACAAAAAGTTACGGACTGCAGCTTTAATATTAATCAAACAACAAAAGACAAGGAAATCACTCACTGCTCTTGAATGAATAGCTTTTGTAACTATACAGATTAATCTTTAATTTATACACTGAAATATGCAGTTATTTTACATTTGATTACTTTATTAAATTTCTATACCTGGAATCTACTGTTGGGTCTACCAAAAAAACTGAAAAGCACTGTTCATTTTATTTGTGTCTTTGCTCTGTTGTATTTATTTGTGCTGTTGCTTGTAGTTTGATTTTGTTCTCTCTCTCTTTTTTTTTTTTTTTTTTTAGACAGTAGTCATTTTTTCCCTGAACTTAGCACATACCAAAACCGTGACCCTAAAACTGTGATACAACCCGAACTGTGAGTAGTTTGAACTGTTACACTTTTTCTGCATAATTTACCTTTTCTCTTGAAGGAAAACTGTGAAGTTCTGTAGAAGATCTTCTACAAAGGATGCCACGTTTTCAGAGCTGTGAAAATGATTGATGCTCAGGATCAAGGACATTTAGTGCTCATTCTTGTGTTTGCCTAATATAAGGAGGTTTAAAAGCATGTCGTCTTCTTTTTTTTCTCACCCCTCCAGTATGGGCTGTAAACACGAATGTTGGAGCAGCAGGTGAGCAATCTCCACCATTTTCTTTCTGGAATGAGATACTTGTCTCCACATGTCCTCCTGTAAACTGAGACAGATTGCAGCTTCTTTAACTTTATCTTTAAAAATTCGCAAAAGAGTAGTAGTAATAGAGATTTTCATGCCATGCCAGCAGCTGAGGCTATTTTTATGGCAAGAGCTGAGTTACAATATACAAAAGAGTTATATAAATACAATTTGCAAAAGAGTGTCTGTAGGTTTGTAAGAGAACATGTCAAGTTTGCCATTCTAACCTTTTATTGAAATTTCTCTTCTTCACTGCCTTTTCCAGGTCTGGAACCACCATCTCATAGAATGATGATAATCTGCATTGAGAGATGCTTTGTTTATTATTTTTGTATCAGTAATATCAGGTATGAATTTCTGCTTTTGAGGACCCTGTGTGAATTATAGTTCATTGTGTGGATGTACTTGTGACACCTGTTAAGAAAGTTGTGTTGTTTGAAGGCAGAACAAGCCTCAGGGAAGATATCCAGGAAAGAGTGGATGGTAGTGCAGGTATCACACATGTACAACATCAAGTCTGCAAGCTCCTATGAGACATAAACATAATACATATTTAAATATAAGCATATTATTTCTGGCCTTGAGGACACTTTGAATTAAAAGTAGAGTTAGTATTTGTGAAAACGGTTAAGATGTGTTTTGGTTACCTCCTCTGACATGGTCAAGGCAGTTAGGCATCTGTTTGCATTCAGTTTGAGGGGTTGACCGTCTTCTGTGTCCTCTGACTGAATACCACACTTCTGTAATATTGAGTCAAACACCTAGAAGGTACACGCACAGATTTTAGGAAGTTCAGCAGACAAATCAGAGCAAATTTAGAAATGTTGATTGTGTCACATGATCACATGAAATACCTGGATAATTGAAGGTATAGTCTCATCTAGATCTCCATAATAACTGGGCTGTTGAGTAAAAATGTTCTCTGGACAAGGGAGGAATTGGGAAATTTTAGTTTTACACATGGAAACACAAACAAACATGAGTGATTAAAAAAAACAGGTGAGTTCATGCCTTTTTCAAATTATAAATATGTACTATAAGGTTACTAGTACCGATCATTTTATGTAGCAATTGGGAATTTCCTTTCCCAAACAGCACACACAGATCCAGAATTTTGGGAATGTCAAATAGGTAGTTGTTGTAGATAATTTCTCCAAAGACTGCAGGGGTAATGAAGTTCTCCTGGGGAAGAAAACAAAACAATATAATATGTCCTTACCAGATACTATATTAACTTTATTATTTTTATGGAGCTAGAGCTACTGGGTAAAAATGAGAATAGAGTTATATTTGCTGTAGTTCACTACTACATTACCACTAAACTTCCGCTAAACAGTATCTATGTTTACCCAGCCACAATTATATCAGTTCTGAGAACTTCAGAAACATAACTTTTTTAAATATAATAATAATAATAATAATAATAATAATAATAATATGTACTCATACTGTACACCTGACCACATCTGAACATATTATTAAAACATTTCTAAATTGGGTTTCAGAGGGGTATGATCATTCATGCTGTGTACTGTAACTGTAACTGCAACCGTTCAACGGGGTAAAGTGCTGAAACCCTTTTATACTGACTTTAATGGAAAATATATTAACCGCTCAAAACTGACAAAGAATGATAACTTACACAACAACTCTTGCTTACTGATATGAACAGGTGATTTATCTTTCATCCAAAGCCACATGAAGCAATTTTGAATTTAGAATCATAGTTACAACTATTTAATGGAGACTTTTCACATTTCTGAAATTTCCACAAAAATATTAAATGGCACTTTTTTTACACAACTGTTTTTATCATTAATAATAGTAAGAAAGCAGAAAGTTGAGTGCCAAACCAGCGTATTAGAATGATTTCTGAAGGATCATGTGACACTGAAGACTGGAGTACAGGAATGAATCGCATTTTAAAATATATTGTAGAAAACAGGAATTTTTAAATACTGTAATATTTCATATTATTACAGTTCTATTTGTGTGTATCTAGGATGTGTTGCCTGTCCAAAACCACACTGTACAACAATTATAAATCTTAAACAAATAATATAGTTAGTTACACACTATAATTTATGTAATAAAACATTATTTACCTTAGACTCTTTGTGCGTAGCCATCCTGAGGAAGACCATGAACACAGAGCGGTGAATGTTCCTCTGCATGTCGGCTACAGCTGGACTGGACGAGATACCAGACGGGTCCAAACTGCGGGGAGCATGCCTCAAATAAGAGTCCAAGCACCTCTGTAATGACTCATCAAATACCACCTAAAGGGAGAAAGAATAAAAAAGAAACACTATGAAAGCTGCCTGGCTAAATAATGTAAGTGTCCAAAAACAACAATATTAGTCTTCTATTCGGCTGTACCAGAACCTTCATTACTAACTTTTTATTTTTGTCAGGACAAGTAACTTGTATTTAAGAGATTCCAACCTGACACCAGAACTTGTCGTGAGGTAAAGCCAGCAGCCACTCCAGATCCTCTGAGATGAACTGAGCATGTTCCAGGAACTCCTCCACTAATGCAGGTGTGCCATCCTCAGGTGGGGGCTTAAAGGTTAAGAAACATCTCTCTTCTTTACGATCAGGGTGCTTGTGGGAGAGATTCAGGTGGCATCATCATTCAAAATGTTCATAGAAGAACCGGACTATAGTGGTGGATCAGGTCTACTCTAGTTAATTATGCGGGATGTAAATGTAAAGCGAAACATTCACTCACCAGTGCTGGTAGAGTGCGTTCTTTGCCTTGTGGTCCAAGGGGCTCAGTCACATGCAGTTCATCTAAAGGAACTTTTGCACAGGCCATTTCACCTGCCCAGGAAGAAACAGACCTGCCCTGAAGAAAATAACCAATGGAGGTACCTCCTGATTAAACACAGTATAAAGACACATACTCATTTACTTAGTCTGAATTGTGTGTAAATGATTCGCCAAGAGTTAAATGGTGGTTTAAAAGATGTTATATACTCATAGATAGGCCTTAATCATCTGGTCTAAGACCAGATGAGTCTTGTTATTATATTGAGTTGTATATTGAGATATTGAGAGTTGTTATTATATTGATTGACAGGTTTACTGTCTATAGACGGCCTCGTTGGCAGGCTAATGTGCCAGAGATCAACACCATAAACATATTTTGTCACTGTAGAGATTGTCTAAACAACAGACACATTTAATTGTAGTTTTTGTTATTTCATTTTAGACATGCAGCTGTCTAACTGAGATGACTGGCTGGCTACAGTATTAGCGAGCTGGCTAATGCTGCCCGTGATAGTGAGCTCAGCAACTTTAATAAAGACAACACGACCAAACAACAGCAGTTTTCATTATATGCTAATGATTTTAGTAAAAGGTGGATGGACATTAATAATAATAAAAAACCGGCACAATTTTGTTGACTTGCTAAAAATTAGCCAGATAACCCCAAATAAGAACGAAAGTAAGAGAAAGTTAGCTTACTTGCGCTGATATAACAAATAGATTTGTTCATTTAAACAGCACAGTATGAAAATAATTTGTATAAAGTCACCTCTTGACTGAATCTTTCAACAGATGTTTAACAGCTCCAGCTCAAGGCATCAGATCTATCAGCGTGGATATCCGGTCTACTGTACTCTTGCGGACAATATTTCAAAATAAAAGTCTTTAAAATAATGGGGCAGATATAGTAACCCCATAGAGCTTAAATTTCATGACATTTTTATTAATTAAAATCTAGTAATGTAGCCTATGATGTAGTAAAATTAGTTAATATTCTTAATGAAAGTTATTGTGTTCCCAAGAAAATCCAGCTCTTTGGGGTCCCTGAGTTGACTGAGGGTGCGTCTCAATAAGCTCCATATTTCAGTAGTCAGGGCACTGATCAGGGTGTCAACCCATTGACTTATTCCTTGGTCAGTGCCCTGACTACTGAACCAGGGAGCTGACTGAGACGGACCCTGCGAGTCGAATGGGGTTGGAAGTGAACCCATAGACACAGATAGATAATGATATACAGATAGATAAATAGATGAAGGATGGATGTTTTTTTTTAAGCCAACCTCTGGATTGGCTTAAAAAGGTTAATAATTGTAATGCAATTATTAACCTGGAATATACTGTAATTTCACACTAAAATGTTTAACCATTACTGGTGCTCTGAAAGGGATAGTTCACCCCAAAATGAAAATGTACTCACCCTCATGTTGTTCCAAACCTGTTGAACACAAAAGAAGATATTTTGAAGAATGTTGGTAACCAGACAGTTGACGGCACCCATTGACTATTTTGTTCCTCCTATGGAAGTCAACGGGTGTCGTCAACTGTCTGGTTTCCAAAATTCTTTTAAAATATCTTCTTTTGTGTTCAACAGAAGAACAAAACTCACAAAGGATTGGAGCAACTTGAGAATGAGTAAATAATGACAACATTTTCACTTTTGGGTGAACTATCCCTTTAACATCTTAGATATTTCATGCAGACTATTTCTGTGATTTTAAGCTGTTCACTGGAATACGTTTTATGATATAAATGTATTATTTGATTAATTGATTAAATGCATTATAGGATGAAGTAACAACAATCATTGGATACAAAATAATTATAAAAGATCAGATAAAAAATATAAAACAGCAATAGTGTACAATCACATTCTGGCTGTTTGCAGCACCCATGCAACAATGTTTACAGGGGGCAACCAGATCATTCTTCAAATTTGCCACCAGAGGTCAGACGGGAACCACAAACACGTCGAAAGTTTGGTTTTTCAGTGGGCACTGGGCACTGCACTGCTGTATCCAAACTCAATCTTTCAAATTTCAGTTAACTGCCATATGTTTTGATGTTTCATTAATATGATTTTAAACAACAAGGGCTTCACATGGATGATTTCCCTTTGGAACTGCTGTGTGTCAACTCCACCCAGTGTGTGATTTCTCCATCATTACTAAAAGCCCAAGTCTCTTTTTACGCCGCTTACAAACCTCAAGACACGACAGGCCCCAGTGATGGAGCGCGAGCGACGCGCGTGTGTCGCCTCCTCTATTTGCGTAGCGGAGGCTCCACCTTTCAAGCATTGCAGTGACCTCAGCAGTGGCTGAATTGAGCTGGGTGGGATTTTCAGGCTCGTATTCCTCATCGCGTATTCAAGGATCACGATTTAACGGTGTATGTGACGGAGCGAATAAGCGTTTAGCCGGCTCGCGCTGAACGGTGCAGGATTTGTGTTTGTGTTTGCGTGCGTCTAACGATAGGGATCAAATAAACGAGGAATGTGGGATTTACAGAATGCCCAACAGCGTTGGAAAAAGATTTAAACCCACCAAATACATCCCGGTGTCCACTGCCGCCACTCTTCTGGTGGGATCCACTACTTTATTCTTCGTTTTCACGTAAGTTCACGGGGATGTGTTTCTCCCCCCACGGGGTACTATTTCGTTAAACATTTCGTAAGCTGTTCACTGGAATAAGTTTTATGACTGTTAAATGGCCACAAGGCCTGTGGCTTGACTGTGAACCCAAACTATTTCTCAGATTGCTTAATTTAGACATAGACAGTTAACGTGCATTTCGAAGTTGTGCATTTTGGGGGGGTCTTAAATGCTATCGTTCATCTCTGTTGAGACATCACATGTGAATGAATGAAAAGTCTATTTATACTGTAAAATAACGTTACTCATTGATGATTGACTAAGTTAGAGACTAAGCTGATCTGCAACATATAGCTACTGCCTGTTTTAGTGGACATTTTTGTTCTTGTTCATTCATTGCAATGATTTCTGAATGTAGTAATGTAAGAGGGATGTGCTTTCACTGTGATAGGTTTTGACATCCACACTGTAACATCATAGAAATATATGTTTGTGGCTATTGCTTAAATGCGTGCGCTTCAGTGTACGGTGCATTGATCTTTACTTCCAAAGCTTTCTCTTACAACGCAAGGCTAAAGTCATTACAAAAGATCACCATGAAGTGATCTTTGTAAGTGTATTGATGGCCAGGAAGTTGCTAGGTTGAATCCATTCATCCAGCAGTGAGTGTGATAGAGAAGATTGTGACATGCTTTGATTTACTCTAGCAGTTGTTTGAAGAATCGAATTAGAACACGATTACACTTATTCTCATTCAGATTACAGTTCAGAGTACACTGTTTTTTTATCATCTTGCATGCACAAACTCACTTGCTTTTGGTACATTTTGTAAACATCCCGCAGATCACTGTCATCATTTTTATTAATCGTGGTTTATGTCAGTAGATCACTAAGGTTTTTACCGTTTTAAACACCTTTTTTGTCTAAGCTAGATCATTTTGAATAGTACTGCAGTGTGACAAGAATGCATTTTTAAAAGTACAAATAAAAGGTTAAAAAGCTTCATGCAAGTGTCACACTTCATTAGGGGTGAAGAAGAGACACTAGGAAGAGCTTTTGTTGCTACGAGTGTAAAACCACAAACTGAAACTCTTAGACTTTTTCTTAATCTTAATTTATTTTCTTTTTATATTACTTATGCATAAACTGTGGTTATTTTATATGATTATTTTAATTCCTGTTAATGTAAAGCATTTTGAATTCCCATTGTGTTTGAAATGTACTATATAAATAAACTTGCCTTGCATAATAATAATCATAAACTATTGTTTAAAGTATGGACTAGCATGGACTGCTGGACATGTCAACATCCCAGAAGTATTTTATGCCTGCTGCAAATACCCAGCTGAATTTGATTTTGGAAATGATTATGCAGACACCTAGGCTAGGTTCAGACTGAAGGTAAATGTGGCTTGAATCCAAATCCTCATTGCTCAGATGTGACTCAGATCTGTTTTTGTTATGACAGTGTTATCTGCACAAACCACATGGAATCTGATCTTTTCAATTCCGAATTGTGCCACTTCCATATGTGGTCCTAAATCTGATACAGGTCAGATGTTTCACAATGCAACCTCAGTCTGAACAGTCATATCGGAATTCATGTGATTTTTACGTCACTCTAGATCAACATTTGTCACAATTCTGCGCCTTTAATGTTCCCCATGTTTACTTCCGCATGACAGCGTGCTGCCTTGACGTCTTTTTAACGTTGTTTTGCGCATGCGGGTCAGTTCAGAACCATGATCTGTTCACACTGGAATGTGATATTGGCCACATTTAAAACAAGGTGAACAACTATACAAAAAAATCGGACCTGAGCAATAAATCGGAATTGAGCACTGAGACTTGCAGTGTGAACGTAGCCTTAGAGAATAATTTCGCTGTATGTAATGTCTAAAATAAGTTACTTTTATGTTTTACTGCTTCAAATTGTCCCACCCTTAAACTTTTATAAAATCTATAAAGTTGTGTTCTGGTTTGGGAGCATGAGCCCTGAGCAGATGGATGATCTCTGGATTAAGTGCTCGTCCCATTGCTCTTTGTTATTCTGGATTAATATACTGTTTTGGAAATGGGGTTAGACCTTTACATGCTAAATTCCATATGCAAATATTAGGAAACAGACTGGTTTTTCAGTTTCCTCTGGTAGCCATTGAGAAGGTAGATATGTGTCCAACCTCAGACCTCAAAACCTCAATGCCATCTGTATTTAAAACGGCACTCAGGTGCAGCATTAAAGCTAATGTCAGTACCTAAGGCCACACTTGTTCGCTGACTGCTCACTAGAGAGCATCTGATAGACCTTCAAGGGATCAAAGGCTGTGTGGTGACTTTCTCTTGAATGTGAGAAGTAATGGGGGATCTGGGTGTTGTCTGGCATGTACACATATCTTAACAAGGTTGTTCTCAGTTGGTTTTCCCATATGGCCTCACTACATCACTGCATTTATGTCAAGGGCATTGGTGTGAACTGTGGAGTGAGGAGACTTGTGATGTAGACCTTGTGATCTTCCCACATATCATTTATCCCCCTGTTTAAGACGTGTTCTTGAAGTGGCTTCACCACTTTCTAACACATTTTATCATGTTTTGAAAATTTGCTTGGTGAACGAGCTAAGGAAACAATTGTAGTCCCTCATTTTCAAAGAGAATGAACTGCTGAAGTGTCATAAAGAAACAGCACATAAGTGTTGAAAGGAAATGAAATTGTTGAATCAATCTCTTGGTAAATATGACCAGAACTGCTTTTAGCAGTAATTAAAAAAAAAAAGGATTCCACCATTGTGAGCATGTTTGGTATTTTTGCTTTATAATAATTTGCTTCTAGTGCACTTTGAAAAAAAAAAAAAGGATTCAACATAGCAGTTTCTCCTTCCAACCAATGAAAAGAAAGCATGTCAGTGTGAGCTGTCAGATAGTGACCCCCTTTTAATTTGTATCTAACCTCTTTCCCTTGTTCCCTTATGGGGGACCGATTAGATTAGCAGCGGTCTGTGTGCAGATGTCCTGTGGTCTGTAGTATTTCTAAACATTATGGTGACACAATGGGCTATAGTTTCAATTTAGGGCCTTTAATGAAGCGCTTATCGCCATTTAGATTAATCTTCATTCCCTGCTGTGCTTTCTCGTTAATGGGCCTGTAATATTTTTATGCTCTTCTGTTAGATTTCATGATAAACACTTGCGCCTTGTAAGTATGTGTGCGCACACAAATACAATACAAACTCTTGTTAATTCAGTGTTTTAATGTTCTGATGCAGGGTTTAGAAAATGTGAATGAGAGACTTCAGTTGTGATAACACACATAGATACTGCTTTTGTTTAGCAAAATGTTTGGGAGAGATCAATATTTGGCTGATGAATTGCACATAATTCTGTTGATAATTAATCTGTTAGGTCGGACTCAAACAGAGCAGAACAGTGGCGATTATTAGTGTGCTATTCAGAACCTGCAGAGAGACGGTGTGATAAGAAAAACAGAAATAATGACGAACGTGGTTTTAGGGGTAGAGATGAAAATATTGCCCACAGTCACAGAAAAGGGTTGGCAACAAACCCTGAGGTCCCTGTTTGGACCCTGACATTCTTCAGAATACTCACTCACTCACTCACTCACTCATTCTTTCGCTTGCTCAAACACTCACACACTCAATCACTTACTCATTGATTCTTCTACTCAATCACTCACTCAGTCACTTGCTCAATCACTCACTCATTCATTCTTTCACTCAATCACTCGCTCAATTACTCACACACTCAATCACTCGCTCAATCACTCACACACTCAATCACTTACTCATTCATTCTTTCACTCGCTCAATCACTCACACACTCAATCACTTACTCATTGATTATTTTACTCAATCACTCACTCAATTACTCACACACTCAATCACTCATTCATTCACGCTCGCTCGCTCAATCACTCATTCATTCGTTCACTCGCTCAATCACTCACACACTCAATCACTTACTCATTGATTCTTTTACTCAATCACTCACTCAGTCACTTGCTAAATCACTCACTCATTCGTTCTTTCGCTCAATTACTCACACACTCAATCACTCATTCATTAACTCTCGCTTGCTCGCTCAATCACTCATTCATTCTTTCACTCGCTCAAACACTCACACACTCATTCAATCACTTAATCGTTCATTCTTTTACTCAATCACTCACTCAGTCACTTGCTCAATCACTCATTCATTCGTTCTTTCACTCAATCACTCGCTCAATTACTCACACACTCAATCACTCATTCATTCACTCTCGCTCGCTCGCCCGTTCAATCACTCATTCATTCTTTCACTCGCTCAATCACTCACACACTCAATCACTTACTCGTTCATTCTTTTACTCAATCACTCACTCAATCACTTGCTCAATCACTCACTCATTCGTTCTTTCGCTCAATCACTTTCATTCACTCGCTCAATCACTCGCTCAATCACTCACTCATTCATTCTTTCACTCGCTCAATCACTCACTTATTCACTCACTCACTCATTCACTCACTCGCTCAATCACTCATTCATTCTTTCACTCACTCGCTGAATCACTCACTCACTCACTCACTCACTCACTTATTCATTCATTCCATTGTATGGAAAAAAAACTGTTCTTTTAAAATGTCTTCTTTTTTTGTTCTGCAATTATTGGGTGAGTAAATTATGACATTTTTATGTTTCGTTGAAAGACAAAATTCTAACTGAAAAGTCAGACTAGACATTTTTTGTCATTTTTGTCTCGCAGAAGGATTGCGTTCAAATATAACTAACAATCCATAGTCCCAAATCCCTAACTCTTTCAACATCACATCTTCTCTAAAATCTACAGCATTATTCATATGAGTAGCTTGGATATGGATAAGCAATTTTGATTTCAATCTAGGTCATTTTTGTTCTCTGTTGAACAGTGCTGTGCTTCTGTCAGTGTTGGTGAATATCCATGAATCTGTTATTATAACTTATTAAATTCAGGAAGAGACTGGGACTGAGAGAATTCGGAAGTATAGCTCCCATAATTCCGTGTGATTTTTTTTTCAATAGGACTGCCAGAGATAGGCAGAGATAGTTATTGATCTGTATTGTGTTTCTCTTCATATGCACAGAAAGATGGAGAAAGTAAAAGCTTAACCTCAGATCTGTAACTGTTCATAAAAGCTCTGTGAATACAGGCCATAAACTTTAATTATAACCATGAACAGTTTGTGGATTTGGCTACAGTTTTCTTAGTCTCATTCATTTAAAATGATTTGTATTTCTTTTGCATTCCCTAGAGGAAACTATGGAAGATAAAAGTTTGAAATGCTTTCATTGCTGTTATCTGTGCAGTTTCTGTTAAATGCATCATATGGTGGAATTATCTGTGTAATGAATGCAAAAACTGCATTTAATTAGCTAAATAAGCAAATATCTCTTCATGTGTAAGTTAATGAAAATGAGAATTAATTCTCCATGACTATTGATAATACTTTTGGTTATGAAGTTATTTAGCCTTTATATCTGTGTCTTATGTATTTGTTCAGTTTTCATCCACTCCAAAACAAACATTTAATCATATTTGTTCCTTTCAGAGTCCTGCAAGTCTGTTTAAAACAATAGAGACAACTATGACTCACTCTCACCCTATGTGGGACTCACATTAGAATGGATGTGCGAATCTAATTTTGGACGTCATAGCTCATGTATTCTTAGCTAGAGGCTATATGACAGTAATGAGATCAAATCTGTTTCCCCTAGTTAGTTGACATTAAGTAAAGCTGGTTCTCATGAAGACTGATCCAGTTGATGGTGTTAATTTGGTATAGATTGCTGTCGCTTGTCTGTCCACCCTCTGAGAAACACAATTATACCATATTATCAGTTACACCAATGCATGACCATACATTTCTAACGTAACATTTTGACCCCTGCAGCTGTTAGCTCTCAGTCGAGAGATAAATGATAGATGAATGTATGTGCATGGGCCTTTTTTGCTTCCCTATACCCTAACATTCAGAAGGTTGGCAAGACTTTTAAATGTTTTTGAAATGGTAAGAGCTGGTTCATCGCATTTTGGTTTGTTAAAAATGCGAGACACGGAAAAAATAGAGACGAGTCTTATAAAACTTCTTTTAACTTAAGCACAGTATTTTTAGAATGCTATCATGCGCGAGACACAAGCACAATGGTTCAAGACATCCGTCTGGTCTTGTGCATGTTTCCATTGAAAAACAATGGAAAAGAAGCGTTGTGTAATGGATGGAAAAATGCATTCTGTGTGAACAGCCCCTTAGAAGTAGTCTATTATTTCTCACCAAGGCTGCATTTATTTGATCAAAATACAGTAAAAACAGTAATATTGTGAAATATTATAATTTGTACAATGTACAAATTCTATTTTAATAGTTTTTAAATTGTAATTTATTCCTGTGATGGCAAAGGTGAATTTTCAGCATCATTACTCCAGTCTTCAGTGTCACATGATCCTTCAGAAATCATTCTGATATGCTGATTTGAAGGTCATGAAACAGTGAAAATGTTTTTTCTTTGATGAACAGAGGTATTTATTTGAAATATAATTTCTTTGTAACAATTTAAAAGTCTTGTACCATTCGATCAATTTAATGCATCCTTGCTGGATAAAATAATTCATTTCTTTAAAAGAAAAAAAACTTGCACTACCATTAAAAAAGTTTGGGATCAGTGTATAGCTCCATCAAGAAAGACATGCAGAGTCATAATCAGCATTGGGGGTAATGCATTAGTAACGTGAGTTATGTAATTAGATTACTTTTTTCAAGTAACTAGAAAATTAACTTATTACTTTTAAAATTTACAACAAAATAAGAAATAAAAAAAATACTTTTTCAAATAAGTAATGCACTTTGTTTTCCCACATGACTGACAGCCTATCTGTCTCCATGTTGAGAGAAATCGGTAGTAGGTGCAAATGCGTTGTTTACGCTGTGTAAACATTAAGGCAAATATTCACAAAAGTTCCTGAAATACAAAGTTTTGGACACTGCTTAGAGTAGCATAAACTAGAATAGGGAGGGAATAGAAGGAATATATATTTTTTAAGTGATCACAGAAGAGATGAGTTTTCAGCTGTCTTTTGAATGTTGTTAAGATGAGGTTAAGTGCTCACGGAAGAGCACTTAATATATGATCAACAATTGAGTGATGCTTATTATTTAGTTTAATTGTTTTTCTGATAAGGCTGGCAATCACAAACTGTTGATTTTGCAAGCATTGCTGAACCATTGGACCCAAATTACCTTGGGCAAATCTTTGGAGGGAGTTGAAAATCCGTGTTGCTCAGCGACAGCCCCAAAACATCACTGCTCTAGAGGAGATCTGCATGGAGGAAAGGGCCAAACTACCAGCAACAGTGTGTAAAAACCTTGTGGAGACTTACAGAAAACGTTTGACCTCTGTCATTGCCAACAAAGGGTATATAACAAAGTATTGAGATTTCACTTTTGTTATTGACCAAATACTTATTTTCCACCATAATTTGCAAATAAATTCTTTAAAAATGATTTTCTGGATTTTTTTTTTTCTCATTCTGTCTCTCATAGTTGAAGTGTACCTATGATGAAAATTACAGGCCTCTCTCATCTTTTTAAGTGGGAGAACTTGCACAATTGGTGGCTGACTAAATACTTTTTTGCCCCATTGTATATTGCTCAGAAACATTATCTGTCTGTATATTCTTTGAGAATGAGTCAGACGAATAAATACTAGGTCATTTAATCTAATTCCAGACAGATTTCCCCATTACCATGCCACTGCCGGGTTCAAATAATGCAGACGGATCAGTGTGCCATCCATGTAAGGCATTTTGAGTGGATCTATTGGTGTTTTTTCATTATACAATTTGTAATATTTGAGTGCAGATTGCAGTGATTAACCAATCAGATTCAGTATTCCAGAGAGCCATGTAACCATTATATTTGATTCTTACATTTAACAGAGCAAATCGGTGCTGCAAATTAAGAAATTTCCATTTTGTTAAAACTCCATTTGTTAAATATCTATAGCTGGAAGCGAAAAAAGACTTAAAAGAGTCAGGCAAAAACTGAAGCTTTTTCCTTACAGTTGGTCAGTTAGTAAAACTGTGATGACTTTCAAGTGTGTCTGAGAATGTAGTGCTGAAAAGAGATCTGTGTGCACATGGTTCTTCATCCAGCATGACAAATCAGTGCACCCTACGGCTATTGCACAGCTAGTTCTCTTCTAATAGAATTGTGTTCTGATGCTTTTCTCAGTGAAAGACAATTTTCTGACACCGTTTCCCCTGAAAACAGCACAGCAGGGTGTTGACATCTGCAATGTGCCACGGCAGAAGTGACAAGAGATGAAGCTACAACTATTGCTAGCTGAAACACAGGCATACTGTGAAGGAGATGTGAACTTTTGATTTTTCATTAACCTTAGGCACACCACTTAATTTCGAGACAGATACTGAATGCAATGATTGGGTGAGTCAGATGTTGAGGAACTGCTCTGATGGATTCAGTGAGTTCGTTCAGTGGAGGATTTAGCCGAATGACTCAAACTAAGACCTAAATTGATTTTTTTTGGAATGATTTATTTAAAAAAACTCATGAGTCAATTTGAATCTGACTTCACCGGTTCGCACTGTTTTTGTCTTAAAAAATGACACCAGTAGAAAGATTTGTTGAATTATTTTGTGATAAACTTTTTATCACATTTAATTCTTATTCAACTCTTGGGTTTAATATAATTTATTTTGCCAGGAAGCTTAGCAGTTGCAAAGTACAGAAAACACTGCTTCCAATTTCTGAGTAGCTAAGTGTGTCATAACCTGGATTCTAGTCAGATTGTAAGGAGGATGAAAGTGTGTGTCCTGCCGACATGCAATCATTTGTTTCAGATTCTTATGTCAAAAATCACCTGCTTACTTTTAAATATGTTGTTTAAAAATAAAAGGACCATACTTATTTAGATTATTTTAGGGTAAACAGGGACCGGATTCATAAAGTTCTTAAAAGATACACTTAGTTTCGGCCAATCTCATGTTAATCTTGAATACCTATAGAGTAGTATTGCATCCTTCATATCCCCGAAGAGTCTTTAGTTTTATCACATTTATAAAAGACAAGTACACTGTACCAACTTTTGGTACTTTTCGCAAACAGCCGGATTTGTGGATGCGTGCAGTGGGCGGAGCTAAAGAGTCACACACACACACACACAAACACACCTCATCATGGCACTATCCCTGGACAAACAAACACACTTGCAGAACTCTGTTGCTGTTCCGGAAAAACAAACTGCATCCACTGTTTCCTTAACACTGGGTTATTTGGGAAGCTGAACAAGGTTATATTTCCCTCACAACCAAAAACACACTTCTTTAGTGACATTGTTTTTGAGGTCTAAAATTACAGCACTGCCGACGGCTTCCGTAACCCGAATGAAGCTCGTGGATGGCCGTGCTCTTGATCTCGCTCTGGTTGGTGTGCACACACGCTCATCTGGGAGAAGTGCCCATACAAAGAATTCCGCCATTTATGACGTCATACATACATTGAATCCTGAAGGAGGGTATTTGGCACAGAAATACTCCGTCATACGTCCAACTTGAGAATAGTTTTTTCTTAACTGCTGTTTTCTCTGATTTTCTAGCTTAAGAATGCATTTAAGAATATTTTGAAAAGAAAGAGGTTTAATACATTTTTTGAATTGTTTCAATATGAAGCATTACAACATAACAGTAGCCACATATAATACATATTACTATTTCTAGGGATGTGCACATTACAAGTACTCTGAAAATGATCAGTGAGTCTTCTGCAAGAACCGCTAAACAATCGGATAGCCATGGCCTGTCATTTTCTACTTTAAAAAAAGATGTTCTTAAGAAAGATTTGAGAACTTAACAATGTTTCAAGAATTCAACCTAGGAACATTCTTACGAACCTCCTAATTTAGTTTAAGAAATGTCTTAACTTCTTACTTAAAACAGATTTTTGTGAATCCGGCCCTATTCTTAAGTATACTGGTATTATATTGAATAATAATGCATTTGACGTCTGTAATTTTCTGTGTTATTGTGTGGATAATTTGAAGGTAACAAGACATAGAATATCTCAGGCAACTAAATCCCTCTTTCCCTCTCATTAAAAGATGGAGAATCCCTGCTGTACACGCTTCTGAGACTCATAATGAACTTAATTGTCCTGCTGGGCTTTGGTTTGCTTCATCTGCCCCAGTAGATCTGTCTGTTTTTTGGCCAGGACTTTCCATTCGTTCTCCAGCATAAATTAATTTATAGGTGGGGTGCAGGGATTTACATTCAGAATTTAGACGCTTCATTCAATTGAAACCAGGTTGTACACAAAAGGCTCCTGACCCCACACTAGAGCTAAAAATACAGCTTTTTTGCCGCGCCTCTGTTGGCTTTCGTAATCATAGCCTGCTTGGAAATCTTCCCCAAAACACAGAGGCTGCCTGTGCAGACCGGCTGGGGTAACTGGAGCTCTCAGTGCGTGTGTGTGTGTGCGCCCGTGTGTGTGTGTGTGTGTGTGAGGATGTATGTTACCTCGGAGGTGAAAAGGGCAGAGCAGGAGGGGAGGAAGTGGAGCAGGAGAAAGAGAGAGAGAGAGAGGTGGCAGGCAGGGAGTGAGCTGAGTGAGTAGGGCTACTCCCTTTTTCTCCATCCCCCTTTCCAACCATTCATCTGCCCACTGGCTGGAAAAGCCTCTGACTCTTTTACGAACATGTGGAACACATTTAACCACCTCAGCTGCGCCCACCCGAACTGTCTCCACCCTCCTTTCTCTTACTCTTTTCCACCCATTCTGCACGGTCTGCCGTTTACGCCTACTATTTGCAGTATTGCATTCTTGTGTTTGATTAAAAAGAGAAGTATGTCATAGTTTTTGCCCTTTGCTGTATTTTGCAAAGGGCAAAACAGAATAAAATAAACCAATAAATATGAAAAATTAGTAATGAGCTCTTAGGTTTTTTGGTGTTTTCAAAGCGTAACTTTTAATTTAAATGCTAATGCATTTTTTCGGATAAAGTCTTTTCAGTCGAATCCTATTATTATAAACGCATGGATCCACATGAAGACTGTCACATCAGAGAGAAGGTGCTGTCACTCAAACTGTTAAAAGCATCGCCGAGGTGCCACTGGTCTCTGGTGCTTTGATGTAAGAGATGTAAAGGACAGCATGGCCACTTTGGGTTTGTTATTTTATTTATATATAAATGCGTTATATCAGTGGTGGGCCACTATGGAATTTTTCATTGACTGACTGAATCCGTTATCTAGAGATCAAGGAACGATGCAGCTCCTTTCAGTTTATAATTGTAGTGTCGATTGTTAACTGAAATACTGCACATGTTGTGCATTTTAATGCATCTTTTCTGAAAAAAAAAAAAGTATTAATTTAACAAGAAAATCTTACTGACCTCAAGCTTTTGAACGTTTTGACAGTTAATGTGTGTGTCATCTGAACTCTAACGCAAATGGGAAGTACTGTAGTGGCCAAAAAGAGACGTGAATGCATTTAGTAAACAGATGCTGTCATAATAAATTGGTGTTGATTATGCAATGCTCAGAAATGAGTTCACTTCTTGATTTTGTGCATAGATTATAATAATGCAGAATGAATTTAATTGAATTTGACTTTCATCACTAGTTGGAGAACTGTCTTGTCTGTGACAGAGAGTATGAGGGCGTGATCGGCTCATTTGTATTCATCACCTTACACGGTTATGTCATTTTCAATCAAGCCAGTTTGAGGCAAAGGAATAAAGGAAACTCAAAAAAAAACCAAAATGAGAAGTGACCCTAGAGCCCTAGAGTAGAGCGCTCTGTCGTCTGTCAGCCTGACAGAATGAAATCGCCAATGCAAATCCATTCAATTTGACTGTAAAATTCTGGAAGGCACCCACAATTATAGATTTATCCTGACCAACAGAGTGCTGAATGCCTTTGTGAGTCAGACTTTGGTCTTTACTTTCACAACAAGATTATACAATCCTCTAACAGTCTTTGAAAGATTTTGATTGCATTTCAGGCAAGACAGAAGATGAGGCATGCTGCCTCAGGTTCAATTTGAAGCAAAAGTCATTTTCACTTGAGAACTGAAATGTATAATGCTTTTAAGAAATATTTAAAATAGGCTATATTTATGGTAGCCACCTTTTTTGTTTTCATAGAGCAGCGAAGAAGCGCAGCGTCCTCGCTAAAATAGGAACGCAAACGTTGTTTACATAGACAGATTTATCCTCCTTTAGTTGATCTTGAGGTTCACTCTATCCATACTAGCATACTAAAATCTGATTTTTTTACATACTACGCTCTAAAGTTTCCACCAAAAAAAGTTGTTTTGCAGCGATTCCATAGAAGAACCATTTTTGGATCCCAAAGGAACTTTTCAGTGAACATTTCGTAACAGAACTATTTTTTTTCTTAGTGTGAAGAATATTTAATTTTTTCAACTATAAAGAACCTTTTATCTAATGGAAAGATTCCATGGATGTTAAGGTTCTTCATGGAACCAAATGCCAATAACGCTGTGTCCACCAAAGCATTTTTTTCACACGGCTGGGGTATTTTTCAAATTGTTTTCAATGGGAGCACTGCGTTTTCTCTTTTTCAGTGCACGTGACGCAAATTTCGTCATCAGAAGACTATGCGCTTACTAAACGCGCACTACTGGATTTTTGTAACCGGGCCAGGTTATACATGCGCATTTCTTTTTTTTTTTTGCAGTATTTACATGGGTTGTAACTTGTGGCGAGAGATTGCTCAAAACTGCATGCGTCAAACGCCTGTGTACGCGTACGAATCAAAAGAAGTATACTTTGCAAGGCTGTGTATACGTTTGACTGTGCACATACAGTACACTTGTGTACACATAAAGTATACTTTTGGCTTAATGAGGTGCTGAGCGTCTTTTTTTTTACGCTCAAGCGCTGAGCACCCTGCGTTTTTTACTGTTCGCGGAGAGTTGAAGAATGTTCAGCTTTGAGTGAAACACAGCGGTCATCACTGTCAGTTTTTATCTAGTCATCCAATCACAGTGGATATGGGGTGGGACAAATAAAACACCGACCAACCACCACATTCTGCTTGTACAATGTCAACAAATGACAACAAAAAGCATTAAAAAAGAACAAAATCATTTAAGGACAAAAATTTTACATATTTTGCATCAACATTTTTATATAGAAATAATACAGAAACCGACTATCTGTGAAATGAGATGGTAGTAACACTTCCGCGGATATTCAGTATCATAGCAAGCAAAGTGTCTCAACTGAAAAAAAAACCCCTCTCTCTAAAGCGCTCACAGCAAGGCATTTTCAGCGGAGTGCCTAGTGTTTTCAGCTCGCTAAAAACACTTTGTTGGACACACGGACTAAGGAACCATTATTTTTTAGGGTGTACATCTTTCCACAAGCATATTATGTTTTCTGTTCCAGAAAATCCAGATATTTGAAAGAGGCATACATTTACATTCTAGGAAAGGTCTCGGGCAACATCTTACTATCTGCTCCAGAGCAGCTTTGATATAAAAGACTATTGTTTTCAAGAGCTTGTCTCTGCTTTTACAGTAAGCCTCGATTGGGTTGTATAGGTGGAAAGGACCAGATAAAAGGAGGATCTTGTCTTATCTGTGCTGGCTTGTTTGTTTTCCTCTTCTCCGGGACATAATTGTCAGAGAGTATGGCTGGGAGACCTTTTTTTTCCCCCCTTTCAGATCCCTTCACTGTTGGCCTTTTGTTTCTTGCCGTCTCCTGCAGTTTTAAACAGCCTGTTGGGACGTGTCCTTTACTCCGTTTCGTTCTCAAGATCACGCATGTTCATTTATGTTCCACTACTGTGGCCAAAATAAGCTGAAGAAGATATCACTGTGTCTGACATCCATGATCTTTCATTGGCATCTCAGTGGGGAACCAAGCTGAACTACACATTCAGTGATGTTTTTCTGATCAATTCAGGATAAAAGAATGAAGAACATTTGACATTTAAGACACCTCCAGCCTGTATTGTTGCTGTAGTTTTTTTTAATGGTCTAAAAATGATTTTGATCATATTACAAGAAAACCCATTTGTTCAAAAGTATTTTGCACACTGTAAGTGATATTATACTGTGTGGGTGTATGTATACATGACTTGAGGGGTTGATTGATTTTATTGATCTTCCATCTGCATGTTTGTGTTTATATGACTGTGTTAATATCAGGTAAATCTAGAGTATTATTGTGTGTTTGACAAATTCGATCATAAATTGATCATATAGTTCCACTCCTGTTATATTTAGTATGAAGTGTTTACATGACATTAGCATTCACGCACTCACATTTAGAGCTTATCCCTGTCATTGTCATTAAGTGACACATGTTTCTCTCTAATTTCCTTTCATCAACAATTCCTAGGGTGACCAGATTTCTTATGGGACGGCGGGAGGGAATGGGGATGGGGAAGGACAGGAGGACAATAGTGACACCGAAGTAAAAATATTCATGATTCTGAAGCTGAAAATGCAGAATTATTGAAGACGAATATGCTTGCACTGTCACTGACTAGATATATTTAATATAATGTAGGCCGCTTTAACTGGTAACATAAGACATTTGGCATTATCAGGACCCACAAAGATCCCCCCATTGCATAATACATTATATTCAACATTATATATAGTAGTTTAATGTTTTACTGACACTAAAACTCTATAAACTTGATATTTTTTTCTCACACAGTAATTTTACTATACACAATATAGATTGTCACTATCCACGATACATATTGTTGCATTTTTATATTGTGACGCAGTATATTATTACACCCCTATTAGGTAAAGTGGTTCGAAAGTGTCAGTGTCTGTGTGTGTAGGTGGGGGCAGATGGGGGTCAAAGGCCTGATCTGGATAGTGTGAACAGCTGACCCCACTCGACTGTGTGTGTCTAGCTAAATGTGTTAGGAGGACAAGAAACAACAGCTAAAGAAATAGACTGGGTCAACAGTCTTGTCCTGTTGTTTTGTCACTTGAATCAGCAAAGCGTTTAGAGTGTTGCTGACAGAACAGTAAAAATATATTCACAATTCCGATATATTGAAGCGTCCTGCTCTCACTTTGCCTCTCTGACGTGAACCCAGACACGTTTCATGGTGCAGCCAGTCATCAATCACAATATGGGCTCAAGTTATGAGATATTGAGTCAATTCAGATAGAGCCAATATGAAACCATTGGACAAACCCATTTAGGGCCCATACTGGGGTTCATGTCACTATGGCCGACATGAACCCGAACCCATGGAGGGCGCATTAAGTTCATATTGTGCCTACATTGGCCCCACTATGAAACATTGGCACCAACACTTGAGCAATGACAATTTAGGGATTTTTAAAGTGCACACTTTTGATTGTTAATCGAGAGGGTATTGATGTAATCAAAGCCTTGCCTTGAAAATGTTTTGGAAGATTGACCAAAGATTTGATGATAAGGTGAGGCGAGTTTCCGTTGTCCGCTGCTACACCGTTTCTTATTAACACAAGTGCAATCTTCTAGTGGCCTTTTCAGCACAATTACTGTCCATTTATGGTCAGTAAATGTAGAAAAAGCCCTTTGCAGTGTTCATGCTCAAATGCTGGTGTCATAATGAGGTTTAGTGGGAGGGCAGCCTCAGGATAAAAAGTGGAAGCCAAGCGTTTTATGTTCTTCTGAGTGGAAAAGCTGGAGTATGTGCATTGTCTGTGCGTGTGTGTTTGTGCGCGCACATAACCAGTGTTTAAATCATCATTATGAATGAGGTTATGGATATGGATGGAGTGTAAAGCTCTTGCTAATTAAACTCAGATATGTGAGAGGGAGACAGAGACTTGGAAAGTTTTCCTCATCGCATGAGAGCCGAACTTGAATCAAAGTCAAACAAACAAAACTCAAAACCACAACCCTGTTTAAATCTTCTGAAAATAATTAATGGCTTTTATTCTTTCAAAACGATTTATGATGCAATAGTTGGTGTCATTTTTGCAGAAATGCGTTAATTGTGAGTCTGTTTAACACACTGCGTAATCTTGAAGGCTTTTGTTTAGGTCCTGACCCTTGACATTTAGGCATGTTTTATTTATTTACTTGTTGCTTCTATTACATTTGTCAAATTACTGATAAACCATGAGGCTCACCCTTGAACGAAACAACATATAACTCGTTTATCTGCATATATCAGTAGTTGTTCTTGCTCTGCACCTCTGTGCTCACAAGTATGTGTGACAGCAAAATGGTTGGATGAAAACCCTGTGCTTTTCAGACAGCTGTAGTTTTGACACTGTCAAGTTGTGTATGCAGGTGTATGAGACATTCCTCTGATCCGTGAAGAACACATCCACTCGCGAATGTCAAGCCTGCCAGGGCAGTGAGAGAGAACTTATGGCCTCTTTACTGCCACCCATCATTGCGTCAATCAAACACGATCCTGTATAGCTCTGGAGATTTTAATGCCAACATTAATTTAGGAAGTGACTCCAGGAGAGATATATACACTTAGTGGAGTATTAAAAGGCTAGGTTGAGAGCTTTGGGCCATTTTCTTTTTATACCTTGAAAATTTACAAGTTACATGTTTTTGATGTTGTTGAAAATTCTGCTGATTTAAACTTGTCAGTAATGGTTTACGTTGTTGTTGTTTGATCATTTTATAAAGGATTGTTTCAGAAAGGGTGCAGAATGGCGCTACAATCAGGCTGTATCCAAGATAGTATTTTTTTTTGTGAGAAAATCGTAACATTTATATATAATATTTTATTTATTTATTTAGACACACACTACTGTTCAAAAGTTAGGGGTTGGTAAAAAAAACGGTGTGCGTGCGTGCGTGCGTGCGTGCGTGCGTGCGTGCGTGCGTGCGTGCGTGCGTGCGTGCGTGCGTGCGTGCGTGCGTGCGTGCGTGCGTGCGTGCGTGCGTGCGTGCGTGCGTGCGTGCGTGCGTGCGTGCGTGTGTGTGTGTGTGTGTGTGTGTGTGTGTGTGTTTTCTTATTGTTATTACAATTTACAATAATTGTTTTCTTTTTAAAGATTTTTACAAAAATAAATAAAAATGTAAATAAAAATAATGTAAAATGTAATTTTATATTATAAAATGTTGGCAAAGCTGAATTTTCAGCATCATTACTCCAGTCTTCAGTGCCACATGATCCTTCAGAAATCAATCTAATATGCTCATCTGCTCATTCTGCTCAAGAAACATTCATTATTATTATCAATGTTGAAAACAGTTGTGCTGCTGTATAATTTTGTGTATAATTAAAAAATGTTTGCAACATTATCAAGGTTTTTAATAGGCTATCCCTTTTGAATAATTTAATGCATCCTTACTGAAGTATTATTTTCTTTAAAAAAGAGAAAAAATACTGACCCTAAATGTAAAACTTTAGCGTATAAATGTGCTAAAAATGTTGTATATGTTCCCCTATAGTTTCTGACTACAGTGAGGTATTTAAGAGTATATGTTCTCCCTGTAGTCCCTTAACTCATCTTTGATCACCAAAATGACATATTTAAAAAAAAATTCCTGAGAAAAAAATTCTTCATGCATTAAAATAGCTTGAATGTAACTCTACACCCTTGCTTCATTTAGTATACACAGAACCATGAATATGCAAATTATCCCCGTCTCCACTCACTCACACTAGCTCGGAGACCCACTTAGTCAACTTTACTGTAGTAAACGCCACACAATGGCAAGTGGAAATACTGGTTTAATTCAGCCATATATATTTGTAGTGGAAGAATGAATTATACAGGGTCGTCTACAAAGTCAATGGTAATGCGTTTTATGTTTCGCTCTTTATAACGTGGGACACATAATGGTAATTAATATTATTAGCCATTTGCTTGAATAGGTTATCAAAACGCTAATAATGTGTTGCTAATGTTACACAAAAGCATGTTCCCGTTCGCCATCTCAGTCTGCCTTGTAAAAATCAGAATCCCTAGAAATGCTTTGAACAACTTAGAATGTCAGTGGAGAAAGGCATATAGTTCATTATAACATCCTAATATATTATTTCTTATAAACCGGCGATTTCAAACCACGTTTTTTGATACTGTCTTTGGTTCACTGCAGTTTTAAGGAGACAATACTCAGCGATGGTGTTGACTTAAAAACATAGACACAACATTACAAACTTGATTTTCACCAGCGGTGGTCTTTTAAGGTAATACTCTCCAAGGTACTATCTGTCATTTCCTGCTATAGCCACAGCCAATAGAATATAAGACACTATTATTTTGTGGTCTATTTACAACATAGTTTCTGGTTTTGACATCCCACCTCTGACATTCTTATTCTTGCAGTGAGGAAGAAATCCTATTCTCAGAGGTTCTTGCTAGGTACTGAATAACACGGCTAATGATTCTTTACACTTACTGCCTACAGTGTCCTTGTTTTAACTCAAAAAACCTGATTAAACATCACTGCAGCCTCCCATGATGCCATGCGAGAGTTTAACCCAAGGACTAACTGAGGCGTTGGATGTAAGTGTTCTTTTGGATGCTTGACAAGGACAGTCATACCCTTAGAGGCCATTCAGGAGTTTCGTTTTGGAACAGCACGGTAACTCTCTGTGGTGTCTGGTTGAGCTCACACTATTTTTAAGTCTCTCAGAACAGGAGCAAGGCACCGTTTCATTTTAAAATAAAGCAGCAGCTAGGCCCTCAGGCGGCAGTCAACCATGGGACACGTTAAACTGCCTTCACTTAGTCTGCAAGGTCTCTTCTTTATCAACTAGTGTGTATAATAAAATATAACAATTACTTTTAATTCTAAATCTTACTTCTCTCTTTTTCTCATTGTCTCTTTCTTTCCAGGCTCCCTGCGGGCCCTTAATAAGTCTTAAGTCATTTTGATCAAATTGACAAAACATGAAAAGTCTTTAATATGTTACATGGTAAAGACAAGCCTTAATTATTATTTAAAGAGGTCTTAAATGTGGGCATGAAAAAACAGGAATCACAATATGGCTTTATATATGGATTCAACTTCAAAAGGCGATGACTGAATTAAAGAAATGTGAGTCCTGCACATTCCAAAGAATAAACATGGCGCTGTTGAATTTATGCCAAGCGATTGCTTATGATCTACTGTTGATGCACTACGACAGTGTTTACTTTATGGTGTTTATATCATACCTTCAAATTCATCGGCTCTTTGCGAAATTTTTAATTTCTGACATTGAAATAGGCCATGCATACACTTTTGACGTTTTATCAATACATTAAGCCATATTGAAATACCATGTGTTCAGATGGCATTAACTTTTCGTTTTACCTCAGTATGTGCATTCTAAATCTAAACAATTACTGTGTGTGTGTGTGTGTGTGTGTGTGTGTGTGTGTGTGTGTGTGTGTGTGTGTGTGTGTGTGTGTGTGTGTGTGTGTGTGTGTGTGTGTGTGTGTGTGTGTGTGTGTGTGTGTGTGTGTGTGTGTGTGTGTGTGTGTGTGTGTGTGTGTGTGTGTGTGTGTGTGTGTGTGTGTGTGTGTGTGTGTGTGTGTGTGTGTGTGTGTGTGTGTGTGTGTGTGTGTGTGTGTGTGTGTGTATTTGGAAGGAATCTCGTCAGCCAGTTGTCACTGAAAGAGTATGAAATTAATAAATGTGTGAAGGAAGTCTTAGATGAGAGAGTAATACTGATTGAAAAGTAGAGTTTATCAGAGCTTTCCACTAGCATTCACATGCTCTGTTTGTGTGTGTGGTGTGAAGATGACTCTGTACAAAGGAGATTGTAATAGCTACTTTCTAGACAGCAGCGTGCCAAACCTTATCTCCCTACCCATGCCTGGCAGAGATCTTCTCTCTCTCTCTCTCTCTCTCTCTCTCTCTCTCTCTCTCTCTCTCTCTCTCTCTCTCTCTCTCTCTCTCAGTCAATCACAGTGACGCTGTGCACTTTATGGTCTGGCAAACTCATGTGAATGGCTTTTATGCAAAGTTATCTGTATTTTACATATTGAGTTGCTTATTTTCTGAAAGTGCCATTTGGCAGTGAACATCCTGTTTGGTGTGAAATGATCTGCTTATTAGGGATGAGTCATGATTTTTGAATATTCGATTAGTTGATTTAATTATAGAATATCGAATAGGTTGTGCAATTTTTTGGGGTCCTGAAGCTTCCACAGAAGACATTTATACAAAAAAAAAAATATATACTGTGTGTATGTATATGTGTGTGTATATATATATATATATATATATATATATATATATATATATATATAATATATATATATATATATATATATATATTATATATATATATATTATATATTAGGGATGCCACAATTCTCAATATAATATTGAACCGTTCGGTACGGCATTCACGGTTCAATACGCGCCAGTGAATTGCGGTTTTTCGGTTTTGCATTTAATTAAGTGTTTTTCTACAAATTCTATAATTTCCTCCATCCCAATATACTGAACAACGTGACATACATTCACATCACACGTTAGTGGTAGAGTTATACTCACGGAACACTATAGTAATTCACAATCACGAAAGTTCATTATTTGCATGCGTTTTAAAGCCTTGCCGGCGTGTGCGCGGTTTTAACATGCGCTTTTACGAGCGCGCACACTAAACGCCTGTCAAACACGTGATTACTGGACTCAGTAGTCTTACTGCGCTAATACTGTCAAATACACACAAGGTTTACATAAACACAGTCGGTTATGTCTAAAGTGAAAGTAAAGTCGGCGCGTGTCTGATGCATGCAGGTCTTACATTGACAGCAGGCAGCCTATAGTGAACACGCCGTCCTTAAAGGGACAGTTCACCTCTAAAATGATGTCATTATTTACTATTTACAATCATTTCTCATTTTTGAGTTTTTGAACTATCCATTTAACTATTTTTGAACTATCCATTTAATGTTAATACAACAACAAAAGACAAAGAGAAAATCACTCACTGCTCTTGACTGAAAAACTTTAATACAGTAGCTTTAATAAGAATCAGTGTATATTTTATAGTGAAGTCTATGTAGTGTTTTATTTTGACATTTATTCATTCAATTTCATACTTAAATGCTGCTGTACAGCTCTGAGCTGCCACTGTAAATCTTTATATATATATATATATTATACAATACACAAGGAATGTGTACAAGGTTTTTTTTAAAGTAAAGTTTTAAGTTTAAGTAAGGTTTTTCAATTCTTTTAAGTAAAATAAAGAAAGAGTATTGCAATTAAAAAATAGTATTTTTTCTCCTTAACCTCTTGCTGTTCCTGTTGCTTAAGAATGGAATAGCAAAAAACTGATGTGACAAGCCATCAGAACCGAATCGAACCGAACCGAAAACCGTGTTTAAAAACCAAGGTATTTATTGAACCGTGGACTAACTGTATTGTTGCATCCCTAATATATAAATATATATATATATATATATAATATATATATATATATATATATATATATATATATTTATATATATATATTTATGCCTGTATATATACTGTATATATATTTGTGTCCTTGAGCTTTACTCCAGGGTAAACCTTTTGCTCGAGGGGGATTGTATCTGTAATAAGTACACTGTAAGTCGCTTTGGATAAAAGCGTTTGCCAAATGCAATTATTATTAATTGCTATCGGGATGTGAAGAGACTGTTTATCAAAAACATTGCCTGCTCTACCTTTAAGCAGCACAACTGTTTTCAATATTGATAATAATAAGAGATGTTTCTTGAGCACCAAATCAGAAATGTGAAGATTTCTGATTTGATGACTAAAGCCCATTTTGAAATCACAAGCATAATACAAACTTTGCATCAACTGAAATGACTCTCACACACAGTGTCTTGAAGTGGATGTGTTTCTGAAGCAGCTGCCACACCCCTTCAGCTTCCCCCTACTGAGATGGCAGCAGATTTTTCCAGCCCGGTGCATATGTCACAGCACCTGCTGGCAACACTGCATTTGAAAACGTCTCGATGTGTCTGATGAGCATAATGAATGAAGCAGATGGGAATGGTTTTTTAGCAGCTCCATCAGAAACACACCTGTTGTTGTATGTGAAGCATTTCTGCTTCCTAGAGAAAACATGAAGGCTTGTGTTGACGTGGCTATCCCTTAGCATTGAGAAACTTCAAAAAATACACCATTTCAAAATGGCAAACCCCTTGTAAATATGAAGTATTTGCTTTCAGTTCAGCAGCAAAAGTCTCTCTCTTCCCAAAAAAGAGTGTTGTTCTTTTTATACAACTGAATGAAGGGGAAGCTTAGCTTTAGCTGAATGAGGTGCCCACAAATTACCAACATCTCCTTTTTACAGTCTTTTTTTTTTAAGCAGGCATTTTAGATGAGAGGATTTTATAACCTTTCCTTATCTTTCAAAACCTTTCACATCAGCGGTCAGAGTATGACGACACCTCATCCATGTTGTCATCGTGTTATTGGTACTTAATTTTAGAGATTTCTTTTTATATGATGGATGTTTTTAATGTGTTTTGCCTCCTGCCCTTTTTTAATTTACCATCCGTGTCAGCACTTTCCATAGAGTGACTTATCTTGCATCTGTCAAGCCACTGACTCTGCCCTCAGGTGACTCGAGTTCACAGCTATGAATAATGGCAGGCAGAAAGTGGAAAGTGCTTTCTCCTGTTTTTTATTGTTTATATTCTTATGTTCTACAATGTTTGTGCCACAGTGTTTGACCTCCATTCACAGGGTCAAAGGCCAGTACTTGTGAAAATTCACCTCTGAGAATGTGTTTTGGTTGTCTATGGTAAGATAATACTCCTCAGGTCAGGAAAATGCCCTCTCTCTCAGTGTTGGATATCATTTAAAACTCAAGTTGACTTTTATGAAGCACTATGTACCCAAAATAACGCCGGTTTCACACCGCATGCGCAAGCTGTGCGTTGGCAGGGCAGGCGCAGTGCGTATGGAGAGCGGGAGCTGCGCGCGCCCGTTGTGCATTCACACTGACAGCGTTTGTCTCGCGCAGGTGAACCGCGGCTCGTGTATTGCAAATACAGACAAATATTGTCCATTAGGTCACATTTTCCGGTCTTCTCCTCCGACCCCTGTCTGTCTCGTGCTTTGATTTATGACGGGCAGCATATATCTGCTGCAAATGCGACCGTGTTCCCCTCTGTCTCATACACACATGCATATAACATGTTGTATATAAGTAGTTCACATGATAAATGTAACATTAAAGTGAACATATGCTTCTAGTTTTAATCATTTAAACAGGCCTTTGAAGTTTGGGCAAAAACTTCTGGCAGTGATGTGTTTTTGTGTATTTTATTTTATTTTTTCACAGCGCTGGATGTCATATGGTGATCGTGAAACACACGGGACACTTCACTTCATGATTTCAGGGTGAAATTTGTTATTTTCCATGTTAATCAGTTTTGATCAAGAACAATCCACTGTGGCTTTAATTCAGCGTGTGCAGCGCGGCAAAAATAGACTCGGCGCCGAAACGGCCGCCTCTGCGTGCGGTGTCTAATCTGCTAACGCGTGCAGTGTGAAACCGGCCTAATGGTCGATTTCATGCTGTCTAGAATTTTCCAGAGGTGGACAGTATCTAAGTACATTTACTTGAGTACTTTACTTAAGTACACTTTACTTATCTGTACTTTACTTGAGTATTATTTTTTATATAAAATCATGTGAAATCATGGGTCTTGTGAATTTTCCCAACATTTTTTGAACACTGATCAGTTTATAGCAAAATGGAAGAAGGCGGTTCCTCTGCGCAGTGTGTGCACCCATGGCCATGCTTAAAAAGTATGTTTCAGTTTTCTCAAAAGATTAAAGATTAGTTTAGTTGGCATACACTTGATGCATGTCTCATAATATGTTCAAAAATGTAAATGTCTGGGAGAAAGAGAAGAGTGAACAGTTGGGAGAACATCGGATGTGTATCAGTGTATTGGATCCGTGCATTTGTCCTTACAGTGACAGAAGCTTTGTAAAGAGCTTTGTAACTTTCATACAAGTATTTAAATTAGTTTAAGGTAGTCGTATGCTATGTCGGATGGAGCATTACTGACTGGCTTAAACCACCATGATGGCATAATGTGCATTTATACAACAATGCAACAATAATAAAATAATGCATTGACATAAAAAATTACATTTGATACTTAAGTACTTTTAAACAAATACTTCTGTACTTTTACTTCAGTAAAAATCTGTTTTTAGAACTTTCACTTGTAACGGAGTAATATTTGACTAGTAGTACTTTTACTTTTATTCAAGTAATAGAGTTGTGTACTTCATCCACCTCTGGAATTTTCAATCAAGTTATCAAGCTTTTATTAGTCCCTATTTAGCCTACACTACCGCTCAAAAGTTTGGGGTTAGTAAGATTTTTTAAATGTTTATAGAAATAAAAACGTAATATTCTGAAATAGTATTACCTTTTAAAATATCTTTGATAATGCATTTTATTCCTGTGATGGCAAAGCTGAATTTTCAGCATTATAAATGTCTTGACTGTATCAAAAAAAACACTGTAAACCCAAATAAGTCGGCAAAACAAAAAAAAAAAAACATTGAAGCAATCGGTTGAAATTTAAGAAGTTAAGAAATTTAAAGTTTTAGCAAGTAGAACTTGCAGAATTTTATTTTGTACTTTAGTGTTAATTTTGTCACCCATTTTTAATTTAGTCTTAGTCTGCCAAATCTCCTTGTTAGTTTTAGTCATATTTAGTCATTCACATATCTTTTTTTGTTAGTCAAGTTTTAGTCGACTAAAAGTCTCGTCATTTTAGTCTAGTTTTAGTCAAACGACAACTCAAGGTATCTTAGTCAAGTTTTAGTCGACCAAAAGTCTTGTCATTTTAGTCTAGCTTTAGTCAAAGGAAAACTCAATATATTTTGTGGAAAAATAAGTTACATAAAGTACATATAACCTGCATAATGTGCAACAACACCATAGCTAACTGGTTGATTTACAGCTGCCATAGATGCCTAAAATCAGCATTAGCTTATGAGACGATGGGCACAAATATTGATTTTGATCTTGATTCAGTATGAATTCATATGTATATTGCCTACTGTACATATAAGGAAAAATAAGTTTTTTACACTTTTTTGGGGTTATATTATATTTGCTTGCATTCTTTACTATTCACTATTATTAACATTTCAAAATTTCCCAAATAAGTAAGCAGTTATGATCAGTTATGATCTTTTGAGCAACTAGACTTCATGTATATTTATTAAAGAGCCATATGGGCACCAGTGGGGAATGGCATTACAAGTGAATTTTTTTATTTTTCCAGCCACAAAATGGCTCTAATTTGCCTCTTTGCAGTGGAATTCTCTATTTTAACCTTAATTAATACACTAATTGTAATATAAATAATACAAATATTAGAAGAAAAATATTTTAAGTGGTCATTAATGGACCATAAGCATTGCACAAATAGTATTTAGTACCAAAAGATCTCCTCAAAATATTCAATAAATATTATTGAATTAAAATATAGGCTATTTATTTTTAAAATAGTTAAGGTGTATGATCACATTTGACCATCAATGAGTACAAGTGTGACTTAATTAGTAAGGAATACCTGAGGGCTAAATACAAGAAAAACATTAATATTAATGTTAACAATGTTGATCTCTACCACTCTCCATAATAAAATGATACTGTAAATGTGGCTGACGCACACTATGCTGTACTGTTTACCAAAAATTGCTGCAAACACCTGTAAAGTGAAGCTGTTGTGTAACTTACGCGGCTTAAGCCATTCAAATATACGGACACAGCGCTAGAGGTATTGAGCGCTCCGGGAACCACGTGACCACACGCGCGCGGCCGCGAGATGACAGACGGAGTCCTGTACTCCAGCAACAGCGGGAACTCTTTCGGAATATTTTGAACAGCTGAATATTCATCTCATAATGAAAAAGTAGACACGATTGTAGACGAAAATGAAGAGAGATTTTATCTTAGTTTTTATTTTATGCAAAACATTTTAGTCTCGTCCTTTTTCGTCAACAATAATGCATGTTAATTTAGTCTTAGTCAGTGTTTTTGGACAATGGTGCAGTCTCGTCATCGTCTCGTCTTCGTCACGGAAAAAAAGGTCGTTAACGAACATATTTAGTCTCGTCTCGTCTGACGAAATTAACACTATTGTACTTTAATTACTCTTAATTTCATATATTTGAGTAAGCAAATTCATACATTTAAATTAAAATGATCTACTTTATTTAATATTTGCTTACACGAGTACAGCAATATAGAACATTTAGCATACTTTATATCTGTTCTCAAACTAAGCTCATGCTCCACTTGTCACCATGATGGTAACCAAAACTAAAATAGCAAAACATTACTAAATCTCCTACTTAACATTAATCTTACACAAATACATTAAATAATACATAATTTTAGCATTTACTCCTCATAACAAAGTATGCTGGGAAATATAAATCCCAGCCCAGTTTCTATATTAAAAGAAACAAGTTCATAAAAATAAAATCAATGAATCAATTCAGATTACTTAAAATGTTTTGTTAACTCAAAAAAAGAAAGTTCTAAATACTCATAAAAGTTCATTTGATTGAACTAATTTGTTTAATTTGAGTTGGCTGTACTTAAACCAATTAATAATTTTGAAAGTTAGGGTTTAGAGTGAAGTATGACGGATTATTTTAATGTTTCTATGTTGAGTATTTCTAATTATCATAATTTATTTTTCTCTCTTTCGTTATCTCACTTCATTCTCTACTTTGTTGTTTGCTACAATGCATATTTTTTTTGTAAGTTGTAAGTAAAGCAGATAAGTAATACAAGAAATTTCAGTTTTTCTACTTCAAAATGTCACATTTAATTCAATATGTTAGTTGCCGTTTTTTTTTGTAATTGTGAAATTTATTAGCAATTTCTGAGTAAGAATTGGCTGATGTCTTGCCTCCCTACATAATTTTTAATCAATAAAAGGTATTGGGCTGGGCGATATGGATGAAAACTGTATCACAATATATGTGTTTCATATCGGTCGATATCGAGAATTATTGATATTTTTATGACCTATTTAAAATAAGGACCAGGAGAAAAATATTTTACATTTAAACATTTTTATTTTAAACGTAACCTTCCTCTGATGATAATCCCCTCAGTTATAAAGGCAGAAATGTCAACACAACCATGGAAAACACTCAAATAATTCAAATATAAACATAAGTCTAAAATCACAATGAACACTTAACAATTATCTCTTAACATTAAGGTGCAGTGCCTCCGTTATTTCTTTCTTAGATGCTTTGTCATAAGGCACTGATGCAGAGTAGTTTCAAAGGCTGAATCTGAAATCGCCCCCTATACCCTGAAATTTGAGGGCACAGCCATTTGTAGTGGTGTCCAAAACGATAAGGGACGTTATTGAGTGCACTCATTCAATCCCACAATGCACCGCTATAACGAGTGTACAGCTGATGTACACACTGCGGCTGTCCGAATTCGCTCATTGCTTTCATTCACTCCTTCAAGTTAACTGTATTAGTGGACTAAAGTAGGGAATAGTGATTGAGGGTTTAGGGGGCGATTTCGAATTCAGTCAAAGTCAAGAATAGCACAACGGCGAACGCGTCGAGTATAAACACATCCCCAAACGAACGAGGCGTGCGCCCGCTGTCAGCGGAGGCTCGCGCTGCGGAGCCAGACGAAAGTATAAACAAGGCTGGTAAAACAAGTTTGTGGTATTACCAGTCTTGGTAGGGACGACAGTCTTGCATAATTTGCAGACGACATTGGACTGACTTCGGTCAGACTTATAAAATCCCAAAAAACTGCCATACTGGCGAGCTGACTTGTTTTCCTGTTTTATCAACAATTTCCTCGCTCACTGCGGCACTCATTTTCCACTTGTCACTCCACGCCGATTCTGTTTACTGAAGAATTAATCCAACACGAGACAACGAGATGGCGCAACCAAAAGGAGATACAGTTACATGATTGGCTGTTAGCGTGTCACTCCCTACGTTGCTTGGTTACCATAGAGTGAGTGCCTTTGTTTAAGCAACCAAACTTGCTCCGCAACCTCTGGTTTCTTCCGACGAAGAAAAAAAAATCGAACGTTTTATCGAACGCATTTTCTGTTGGAATTGATTACGTGTCTATCGCGATACATATCGTTATCGTTTTATCGCCCAGCCCCAGTATTGGGTGGTTAAAGTTCTAGTAACTGGAAGGTGGCTGGTTCACTTCTCAAAGAGTGTGCCGTGAGCTCTCCTTATTTTCCCCTTGAGTAAAGCACTTAACCCCAGGCGGATTTGGCCCGTAGTTAGTTCATAGCCAATCTGTTCTATTCAGACAATGTCATGTCGTTAAATCATGTTTGCTTAGACGGAACTGGGTTACTTCGACATGGAACTGAGAATAAACAGAGACCACATTATCTCAGTTTGGACCCTGTAATCATAAATTGATGTTAGGCAGGAGTGCATCTTGACACTCCATAATGATTTCCTTCTTTTTCTGTCCTCTCTTTTTCATGTAGTTAAGTCCCGTCTCCTTTTTTCTGACTTCTCGTGCAGCTGGTGTGAATACAGATCCTCTCTCTCTCTCTCTCTCTCTCTCTCTCTCTCTCTCTCTCTCTCTCTCTCTCTCTCTCTCTCTCTCTCTCTCTCTCTCTCTCTCTCTCTCTCTCTCTCTCTCTCTCTCTCTCTCTCTCTCTCTCTCTCTCTCTCTCTCTTCGTCTCTTGTGAAGATGGATGGGTTCTGAGCGGAAGTGTAGTGCAAGGCCTTTGGGTCACTAATTAAAATCTCCAGAAAGCCCATTGGAACTCTTACACTTGACATCCATCATGGTGTCAAAACTCCTACAAATGATAATGAATGGTCTCGGATGAAATCTCATGAAATCTCACTTTGTGTGTGTGAGTGCAGGGGGGGTCTTTTAATTTTTTTTTTTTTGTCTATAATGAAAAACAGATGCAGTTTATCAGACATGTTTTCTCCACCCTCTCTCTGTCTTCTTTTTCCATTACCTACTAGGTTTTAAATGTGACCTGTGTTCAAAAGTAGATCTATTAGAAGTCCTACATCAAAACATATGAGCAGACAGGGTTCTTATCTGTGTAACAAAGACACTAATGAATGTTTTTAGAAGCCTATATGTTTAGCAATGATTATGCCAAATCTCTGGATTATTCATTTCAGCTGGATGAATGATTTTGAAGTTTAATGAATGACACGAGAAGTTAGAATGAAACTGAATATGACATGTTTCCACAAATAGAGAGGTTGCTTGGTGACAGGATTCCAAAGAAAACAGCTGGCTGGAGTTTGCTGCCGATCTCGCAGGAAAAAAACATTCGGGCCTTTTGATTGGCCATTTGAGTTGTACATGAGAACTGGTTCAGTTTATCTCCATGACTCTTCTCACACATTGAACTATGGCTATGGCTTATTATTTACTATAGTATGCAGTACTTATACTGTGCAGTGTGCACAGAATCTAAGTTTCTTGTATATGCAGGAAATACTCGGATGACCTAAAGTACATTTGCCCATCACACTGTGTAGGTAATCATTTCGACAAATAAACCTTATATTTATTTATATGTTTGTTTGTTTAAAGTAGTGCTGTCAAACGATTAATCATCCAAAATAAAAGTTTGTGTTTACATAATATATGTGTGTGTACTGTGCATAATTATTATGTATTTATAAATACACACAGATGCATGTATATATTAAAGATTTTTTATAATTATATATAAAATGTATGTGTGTGTGTATATATATATATATATGTATATATTAGGGCTGTCAAACGATTAATCGCGATTAATCTCATCCAAAATAAAAGTTTGTGTTTACATAATATATGTGTGTGTACTGTGTATAATTATTATTTATATATAAAAAACGCATACAAGCATGTATATATTTAAGAAAAAAATATTATATTTATATATAAAATATTTATATTTATATATAATATAAATTATATAAATGTATATACAGTATATACATGCAAATATTTCTTAAATATATACATGAATGTGTTTGTATTTATATATACATAATAATTATACAGAGTACACACAAATATATTATGTAAACACAAACTTTTAATTTGGATGTGATTAATCGCGATTAATCTTTTGACAGCCCTAATATATATAAATATATATATATATATATATATATATATATATATATATATATATATATATATATATATATATATATATATATATATATATATATATATATATATATATATATATATATATATATATATATGCAAATATTTATTAAATATATAAATGGATGTGTGTGTATTCTAATATAGTACACACTACACACATATATTATGTAAACACAAACTTTTATTTTGGATGCGATTAATCGCGATTAATTGTTTGATAAAAATAATCACATACTGGGATTGTTTAATAATAAACAAACAAGTAAAAAATATTATAACTATTTATACAATTTATTCTTGACTTTAAAATCTACTGGGAAAATGTTTTAGTTATTTATTTACTTTTATAAATATTTAAATAAATCAAGCATGCCAACATGCCATGATTATTTAAATAAATAAAAAAATAATTATTAAGATTTGAAATGTTTATCATTGCATATTACATATTATTTTTCTGTACTGCAGATCATGTAGTAAATAAATATGCTAGTATTCTATTACGAACGCAGCCTAATGTTTTTGACATCATTGGTCCTTGTGTTTCAGCTGAGCAGTCATGTAAAATACCTCTGGGCATTTGTGACCCTTATCATGCGTGTTAACAAAACACAAGCACTCTGTGTAAACAAAGCCAAGTGCCCAGTACATGCTGACTCAACCTTTGCAGAGAACTCGCGGTGTAACTAGAGCATTTAAAGCTACACTGTGTAACTTTTTTAGTTTATTCTTAGCTAAAAACACTTAGTTCTTTCAAAAATATATGTGCTCATTAATGTATATTTACTTCTTTCAAGTAGTAAAGTATTCTCGTAAGTTTATAATATGCCATTGAAAATACATACGGTAATGGGTTCGAATGCGGGTCGCCATGTTGCCCCTCCATCTTGAAAGTACATCAGCCAAAGAGGGACATACCCGTAAATTCAAGCTTCGCCTTTCGCGTTTTAACACTCGATGGCACCGTGGCGAATGTGGACGAGGTCGAACTGGAAGCTAGGGCTGCTCGATTATGGAAAAAATCATAATCACGATTATTTTGGTCAATATTGAAATCACGATTATGTAACACGATTATTTCACATGACTTTGGGAATGTGTTGTATTTATTAAAAATACACCTTTCAACAATTCAATTGAAATTGTAACATTTGTTGTACTTTTTGAACTATTAAAATAAATAATATAACATATATTCAAATCAAAGTATAAAAGTATTCACGTAAAAATGATAATCACAAATAAATAAGATCAACAATATGGTTCGGCTAGATATGCTTTTCAGGTACGTCTAACATTAGTTTTCAGGTACAGAAATGTCTCAAATGTAAAATAACATTGCATATTTGAGAGCATAAATAAAAGATTAATCCTATTAAACTTACAAAAGCTATTCAATCCGGATCGGATATGCGTCGTCTTTCTCGACTGTATAAAGTTCACTTAAGGCATATACAGACTATGTCTGCTAGGATACTCATCAAGATGGACATGTTGACATACGTTTTGTGTGAGTTTGTCCGTTCAAGAGCAAGACTTGAAAGAGAACTCAATATTTGCGCGCTGAGAGATGTGTGCGCGCTCTCGGATGATACATTATCAGATAGATACATTTTCTCACAGCGCGCGGCTTCTCATTCGCGTCTTCTGGCACTAAACCCGGGTGACGACGGTGAAAACGACTGGTCATATTCTAACATATGGCAGCACTCGCATGCATTGCACAAAGTTTACAAAGAGAGAATTATTTGAAAAATATGAGGGGGAAAAAGGACGTTTACACGGCACCCCTGCTCTCGTCAGTTTTTGTTTCTTTATTAGATTGTCATAGGTCACTCTGTTTAATTTTCAAGTGGTTAAACAAATTCGTGGTGTTCTCTTGCGTTGCAGACACTACTTGTAGCAAATCTTGCACGTAGCATGTTTCTGCTCGTCGTCTGATTCCTCGAAGCCGAACTGTTCCCAGACAACGGAGTTGGTTTTGCCTATTTTGCTCACCAAACGCTGCTGTAACTGCCCTCCTTCTGCCATCTTTACTCGCGCAGAGTTTTTAAATTCCAGCGGATGATATGCACACGAGACTCCCGATCTGAGAGAGATTGTGGCTTCGGGAGGGGCGGATGAGCGCGTGCGCGTTTCATTCAGAACGCAAGGCAAAATAATCGTTTTTTCTCGATTGTACTATTTTGGTGATCGTTGGGAGGCAAAATCGAAATCGAAATCGAAATTCGATTAATTGCACAGCCCTACTGGAAGCCATATTAATCTTGGACTAAATCGGCCACCGTAGGAGTTAAAACGAAATCGGAATTGAGAGGAAGAGAAACTAATATTCACTGGATGGTCATATACCTTTTCACCGCTAGATGGGGGAAAATATCACACAGTGTAGCTTTAAGAAACTAAATCTAAGAGCATTCCAAAGTCAATTCATTTATTCAGCTGATGATTAATTATGTTAAGGACCAGTGTCTTTTACCGCCTTGGAAGCAAACCACAGTGCGTGAGACGATAAGTAATCTGTGTGTGAGTAAAGACAGAAAGCAAGGAATGAAAATAGAAGCGAGACCAGCATGAAATATGAAGCGTGATAAATTGTCTGGATGTAATCTGTCATAACATTTGTTATGGAAAGTTACAGTTTATGTACAATCTATTTGGGTGACAAAATGCAGATGTGAAAACTTCACGTGTTATATTCTCCAGCAATGCATCACTGTCCGTATGAATAGACCATGTATTGTGTGTAATTATATATACTATGTGATGTATTATGAAGGCTTTTTATATACTTGAATGGTGTTCAGCTTTTTCTGTACTCAGTGCTTGTCATTCCCAAAATTGGGCCGGTTTTGTTCGCAGAGGGAAGGCATGACTCAAAACTTAAATATAAAACTGGGTGTAGTGCCTTAATATTGCTCTGCTCTGAGAACCACACAAATCAGACTTTAATGGAGGCGAGGGAGAATTTTTATAATTTTTTATGGATGCTTTTCTTCCCCTTGAGAATGTCAGAGACAGGAATATATGTTTTAAAAAATAAGTTGAGCTCCGTTGTGGCACGAATGTACAAATAAATACATGTAATTCGGCCATTGTGTGCTTTCCCCATTGAGTTCCATTGGAAGTTTTTATTATTATTTATTTTATTTTTTTATTAATTTTTTATTTTTTATTATTGATTTGGCAAATCATGAAGTTATCGTTTACTCAAATATGTTTTAATGACCCTTTGAATATTAACGAATAAATAGCTAATATAATATTATATTAATTATATTTATTATGAGATTTAATATGATTTTAGAGCTACAGTGGAGATGAACATGATTAGTTAGTAACCAGTTCAATTTTAAGTCTGTTCCTCAAATCTTGAAGGTTTTCTGGACTTCAGATGTGATGATTTTGAGAGGATATTTAATTCAGCAGTTCAATGATGCTAACATAATAATCCATGCTTATGACTGTATTACTGGTCATATTTTTTATAGGTGAGCATTCAGAGAAGCTTAATCTCAGGTATTAACTCCCGTTCCTGTTCGATCCTTTCAAACAGGCCTCTACAGTGTACTGTGATGAGGCAGGATGTATATTTTAAAAAAAAAAAAAAATTAAACTTGCTTTAAACAAGTACCTACTCACAACCCTGCTGCTTTCGCTATAATGGCATCAGATATTCTAGATGATGTTTATTTTTTTCTGCACTCATTTCCCACCACACAAAATGTATAACCTCTGGCGTCTCGCAGCCATAAATCTTGACCAATATGGTCCTAATCACAAATCTAGTTGGTTCAAACTGCAGGTCTTATTTAGGGCTATTTTTTTTCACAGAGGACGAGGCTAAACGGCTTCTAGCCTCCTACCTTGCTGCTGGCTGTTGCCTGTCATAGTTTCCACTGTGGGAGGAACGCTGCTTCACTCAAAAGAGCCCCATTCATGCTAAACCTTTTGAGAAGGAGATAGAGAGAGAGTTTGTGTTAGCCATTCAGGCTTTACTTTGAGGGATGAGGAAGCCTGTAGATAAGAAGAGTGTTGAAACTCAGTTTTGGGCCCCTTTGTGGGATGAAATGGACGATTGAATGCTCATGGGAAGGGGCATTTTTCCCATTGAAATCTGAGTTCTAAAGAACTGTTGCAATTGTTTCATGAAGAGGTCATACATTTCCTTTAGGGTTCAACAGTTGTATTTTAGAGTTAGAGGTGTACGTATCTGGTCAGCAGCAACAGTTATGTTTTCAGGTTCTATTATAGACAGCATTGTATTTCAGCTGCAAATGGTCTGTGAAGCATCTTTCCATCTAGACAGATAGAACGGTTGGTCATTCGTCTGACCTGTCTATTGTTTGTTCGTTCTATCTGTCTATCGTATCTGTATTTCTATGTACTGGATCTCTCTATCGTTCGTTTGCTTTACCTCTTTGTCTATGGTTTGTTCGTTCTGTCTGTCTGTCTGTCTGTCTGTCTGTCTGTCTGTCTGTCTGTCTGTCTGTCTGTCTGTCTATCTATCTATCTATCTATCTATCTATCTATCTAATCTCTGTATTTCATTCCGTCATTCATTCTTTCCGTCTGTCTGTCTTTCATTTGTTCTGTCTGTCTGTCTTTCATTTTCTCTGTCTGTCGTCTGTCTGTCTTTCAGTCTGTCTGTCTTTCATTTGCTCTGTCTGTTGTCTGTCTGTCTTTCATTCTGTCTGTCTGTCTTTCATTCGGTCTGTCTGTCTCTCATTCTGTCTGTCTGTCTTTCATTCGGTCTGTCTGTCTGTCTCTCATTCTGTCTGTCTGTCTGTCTTTCATTCGGTCTGTCTGTCTCTCATTCTGTCTGTCTGTCTTTCATTCGGTCTGTCTGTCTCTCATTCTGTCTGACTGTCTTTCATTCGGTCTGTCTGTCTCTCATTCTGTCTGTCTGTCTTTCAATCTATCTGTCTTTCTGTCTGTCTGTCTGTCTGTCTTTCATTTGTTCTGTCTGTCTTTCTGACTTTTATTTTCTCTGTCTGTCATCTGTCTGTCTTTCATTTGTTCTGTCTGTCTGTCTGTCTTTTATTTTCTCTGTCTTTTCTGTCTTTCATTCTGTCTGTCTGTCTGTCTTTCATTCGGTCTGTCTGTCTCTCATTCTGTCTTTCATTCTGTCTGTCTGTCTGTCTGTTTTTCTGTCTGTCTTTCATTCGGTCTGTCTGTCTGTCTGTCTCTCATTCGGTCTGTCTGTCTTTCATCCTGTCTGTATGTCGCCTGTCTGTCTGTCTTTCTTTCGGTCTGTCTGTCTGTCTGTCTGTCTGTCTCTCATTCTGTCTGTCTGTCGTCTGTCTTTCATTCTGTCTGTCTGTCTGTCTTTCATTCGGTCTGTCTGTCTCTCATTCTGTCTTTCATTCTGTCTGTCTGTCTGTCTGTCTTTCATTCGGTCTGTCTGTCTCTCATTCTGTCTTTCATTCTGTCTGTCTGTCTGTCTGTTTTTCTGTCTGTCTTTCATTCGGTCTGTCTGTCTGTCTGTCTCTCATTCGGTCTGTCTGTCTTTCATCCTGTCTGTATGTCGCCTGTCTGTCTGTCTTTCTTTCGGTCTGTCTGTCTGTCTCTCATTCTGTCTGTCTGTCGTCTGTCTTTCATTCATTCTGTCTGTCTGTCTTTCATTCGGTCTGTCTGTCTGTCTGTCTGTCTCTCATTCGGTCTGTCTGTCTTTCATCCTGTCTGTATGTCGCCTGTCTGTCTGTCTGTCTTTCTTTCGGTCTGTCTGTCTGTCTGTCTCTCATTCTCATTCTCAGTCTGTCTCTCATTCTGTCTGTCTCTCATGTCTGTCTTTCATTTGCTTTGTCTGTCTTTCATTTGGTCTGTCTGTCTTTCATTTTCTCTGTCTTTCATTTGGTCTGTCTGTCTGTCTTTCATCTGTCTGTCTGTTTGTCTTTCATTCAGCCTGTCTGTCAGGTCTTTCATTTGCTCTGTCTGTCTTTCATTTGGTCTGTCTGTCTGTCATCTGTCTATCTGTCTGTCTGTCTGTCTGTCTGTCTTTCATTTGCTCTGTCTGTCTGTCTTTCATCTGTCTGTCTGTCTTTCATTTTCTCTGTCTTTCATTTGGTCTGTCTGTCTTTCATCTGTCTGTCTGTCTGTCTGTCTTTCATTCAGCCTGTCTGTCAGGTCTTTTATTTGCTCTGTCTGTCTTTCATTTGGTCTGTCTGTCTGTCATCTGTCTATCTGTCTGTCTGTCTGTCTGTCTTTAATTTGCTCTGTCTGTCTTTCATTTGGTCTGTATGTCTGTCTTTCATCTGTCTGTCTGTCTTTCATCTGTCTGTCTGTCTGTCTTTCATTTTGTCTGTCTGTCTTTCATTTGGTCTGTCTGTCTTTCATCTGTCTTTCATTCAGTCTGTCTGTCAGGTCTTTCATTTGGTCTGTCTGTCTGTCTCTTATTCTGTCTGTCTTTCATCTGTCTGTCTGTCTGTCTGTCTTTCATTCGGCCTGTCTGTCAGGTCTTTCATTCGTTCTGTCTGTCTCTCATTCTGTCTATCTGTCGTCTGTCTGTCTGTCTGTCTGTCTTTCATCTGTCAGTCTGTCTTTCATCTGTCAGTCTGTCTGTCTGTCTGTCTGTCTGTCTGTCTTTCATTTGGTCTGTCTGTCTTTCATTCTGTCTGTCTGTGTCGTCTGTGTGTCTGTCTGTCTGTTTCAGTCTGTCTGTTTTACTCTGTCTTATTCTGTCTGTCTGACCGTCTGTCTTTCATTCTTTCTGCCGGTCATTCAGTCTATCTATATCTGCCTATCATTCTGTCTTCTCCTCACAGATTTATTTTCTGTCACTCATCAGAACATCTGCTGATCTTTACTAAATAAGTAGAGTAATTCGCTAAGTGCCCGGCCCCCGGTCAATCATTTAGCCCTGCTGAAAGAAGAGATGCTAAAGGAAGGGAAGGAGCGGATGTTAGGCACTCATTGGGTTTTATGTTCACAGGTGCACTGGAGTATTTCCATTTCTAAAAGCCTAAATTATAATTTGGTCAATCTTTGGATTGTGTGCTTGTGTTCATCGATACGCCAGTGTATTGCTCCCATTGGCGTTGGATCTTTTTTGGACATGATAATTAAACCGTTTGAAACCCTAATTAAACCCTGATCACTGTACTCATCCACATGCTGTGTTTCTTCCTCTTTTAATATAGGTTCACTAACATGGTGATTTCTGTCGGCCTCCAAAACATCTCAAGTCATAATCACAACATACCAGTGGCAGTACAAAGACAGCTCTATTCATTCATGTTCAGCCCTTGCTGCAAGTTTGACTCATTTCATTGGATGAGCACATAGCCAAACAAAGCATAGCCTCCATGTCTTCATTCATGCAGAGACAGAGAGCAGTCACAACACAGAAACAGCTGCTCTGTACGTTCAGTTAAGTGTCTTGTTCAAGGGCATAATGACTGAGCAAGATTTGAACCCATGTCTGATTGTTTGCTGCACAGTCTCAAGTATCCCAGCTTTGCCCACAGATACTGTTCGTACAGTACTGTTTATATGACTCTGGGTGGAGTCCCTGCATCTGAGTGTATACTAAACATTTCTGCTGAGATAATGAGAGTTCAGAGTTCTGACATGTTGAGGTTAGTGTTCATTATGCATAACCTTGAACGTTGAAAAAAATGCATTTAAAAATAATGGAATGAATGAGCTGCTGTGGGAAATTTTAATTTATATTAAACACTTAAAACGAGGTCATAATAAACGGCACACATGTGAGATGCCTCTTTTTGTTTATCTGATGAGAAAATAAGATGATCAGCAGTTTGGGATGTGTTTCACAAAGTGAAGTTGGATCAGGCCACATGTAGTGTGGGAATCGTGCTGGCAGTAAACAATGCATGTTATAGCTCTATTGTGCATCAGTAATCTGTGCCTCCCATTGTGTCCATGCAGAAGAACGGATTGTTCTCAGAGCTGTAGTCCCACAATTCACGCAAATCCCTTCATCATGTCCTCCAGCTGCAACGTAAGAGTTCCCCGAAAAGAATGAGACCCTTATGCCCGTTCTCACAACATGAGTAGTGTAGTTATCTGGGAAGAATTTTCAGATGATGACTATGAGGATTATTACCAGTGCTGCATATTAAAGTGTGTTCACTGTGTATGAAATTAAAATAAGGATAGGGGCATGTTATTTTGCATCTGTTTTGTAGGCTACTTAAAGACCCCCTGTGGTGAAAATCAAGTTTTTAATTTTGTTTATATGTCTATGGGGTGTTTTTAATATGCTTTGACAAATCATATGCAAATTCGACAGTCAACACCATTGCTGAGTATTTTTTCCTTAACTGCAGTGTACTAAAGACCGTCTCAAAAACATGGTTTGAAACCGCACTTGTTTCCCAACGTCACAAACATGCAACCAGTCTCGTCAACGTGGGGGATGGGGCTTTTCCGCAGTGAGCAAAAATCACACGTACATACCATAAGTATTCACAGCCTTTGCCATGACACTCAAAATTGATCTCAGGTGCATCCTGATTCCACTGATCATCCTTGAGATGTTTCTACAACTTGATTGGAGTCCAGTCCACCTGTGGTAAATTCAGTTGATTGGACATGATTTGGAAAGGCACACACCTGTCTACATAAGGTCCCACAGTTAACAGAGCACAAACCTAGCCATGAAGTCCAAGGAATTGTCTTTAGACCTCCGAGACAGGATTGTATCGATGCACAGTTCTGGGGAAGGGTACAGAAACATTTCTGCAGCATTGAAGGTCTTCCATAGTTCAAGTTCTTTTATTTATAAAGCACATTCAAAAACAGAGGACTGACCAAAGTGCTGTGCAAGTCAGATAAACACAACAGGCCCATAATAAATCCATCATCTGTAAATGGAAGAAGTTTGGAACCACCAGGACTCTTCCTAGAGCTGGCCGCCCAGCCAAACTGAGCGATCGGGGAGAAGGGCCTTAGTCAGGGAGGTGACCAAGAACCCGAATGTCACTCTGACCGAGCTCCAGCGTTTCTCTGTGGAGAGAGGTGAACCTTCAAGAAGAACAACCATCTCTGCAGCACTCCACCAATCAGGCCTGTATGGTAGAGTGGGCAGACGGACTACTCCTTAGTAAAAGGCACATGACAGCCCGCCTGGAGTTTGCCAAAAGAGCACCTGAAGGACACTCAGACCATGAGAAACAAAATTATCTGGTCTGATGAAACAAAGATTGAACTCTTTGAAGCGTCATGTCTGGAGGAAACCAGGCATCGCTCATCACCTGGCCAATACCATCCCTACAGTGAAGTCATGCTGTGGCACTTTTTTGCTGGGATGGGGATCTGCGTGAGCCTACTTTGCCTGATTTTTATATTTCCTCCCATTTTCTCTCATTGTGCAATTGATTGTTGCAGAAATATACTGGAAGAATTTAATTTCCATCAGAGGGCTGTTCAAGTTTTACTGCAGGTGAATAGTGAACTTTTAACTCCTGAAACTTTCTTGAAATGTGCTACAGAAAGTGCAGTCTGTCGATCTGCCTCAGATTTTGTGCTGATTTTGCCGCGTACAGTAACTCTACTGTTCTTCTGTCTCTGGAGCTCAGCATTTCTGTCGACCAAACGGAGAGAATGTGCTCAGATTTGGTGGCCTATTTTTGTGTGCGTCTGTGGGGAGAGAAAGCACAGCGTCTCTTTGACACACACCTCATGATTCCTTGACTCCCTTTAACTCGTCTCATGGGAAGACATTACGCTCTCTCCTGTCTGTTTCTCTCAGAGGAGTACGTCTGCCATTCCATCATGCTGCTTTTATTACCGTTTTTCTCTCACAGCATAGGATTATTTCAGCGTCTCCATTCCTCTTTTTGCACACGTTTTAAGCTTCATTGCATTATGTCGTGGGTCTCGAGTATCCGTTTTTCCTCTCTGCATTAGCTTTGAAAGCTCTCTCTCTCTCTCTCTCTCTCTCTCTCTGTGAGATATACATGCTTAAAAGTGCATTCTTAGAAAATCAGATAAACTTATAAGCATTTATGTTTGTTTGTTTTTGTGAATACATCAGTTTTATCAAGATTGGTCAGTTTTTGTTTTTGATGTAGTCAAGAATTGAAGACTGACTGTTCTTACTGCAACCAAGCTGCAAATCGTCAGGGGTGTGATGTCACAACCCTGATTAGATTAACGTAGTAACATAAGAAAAAAAAAATATATATTTTTTTTTTTATATATTATTTTATTCAGCAAGGATGCATTAAATCAATCAAAAATGACAGAAAAAACATAATGTTTAAAATATTTATATCTATATATGCTGTTCTTTTGAACATTATATTCTAAGAATCCTGAAAAAAATATCACTCTTCCCACAAAAAATGCAATTTCACATTGGTAATATAGTAGTACATGATTATTGACCACCAAATCAGCATAGAATGATTTCTGAAGGATCATGTGACACTGAAGACTGGAGTAATGATGCTGAAAATTCAGCTTTGCCATCAAAGTTAAAAGGGATTTAAGGAAATAAAGAAAAAGAAAGAAGAACAGTAAAAGTTCCAGTTCTATTGTAGTTATGTAATATGATGAAATAAATATATTTTTAAACATGCTCACATTCAAATCTTATTTCCTAATATGTAAAAATGCAAAACGTTTCTTGTCACGTCAAATTAAGTTATGATTTACATAAATAATGTCATATTTTCAATTCAAAATGGGGAAATTTCATAAAAAATGTCAAGTAGGTTGCATGACTTGATATTACTGTTGGTCGCTGAACGTTTTTATCATAAAACAGTTGTCAGATATTACATGTTTAGCTACTTGCATCTTACAACACACTCTTTCACTGCTTTAACTAAAGCGTTGCATTGGAATTCGGACAATAAGCCCTGCCTTCTTTGATCGGCCATCTCACTCATTCTGACAGTGACAAGCGCTGATAGGCCGATGAGGCAGACCAGCCTAAAAATGTAACCTTTTACTTTTGTCTTCCTAGCAACAAACAGAGAGGTGTGTAATGGAATAGGGGAGAGCGGGAACGCTTTTTGACTGGGGTTGAGAGTATTTATTTTATCCCACATTAATGTCACACATGTCTAGTACAATTATGTGGTTTTGTTTCGTTAATACAGTGTATACTTTTTTCTTGGTTTACCCTGAAAGAGTGGAAGTGAAATGTGACAACATGCCCCATAGGTGGGGTACATTGTAACATGTTAGGGGGCACATTGTAACATGAGCAAATGACAGCTTAAAATGTTACCTGACATAATCAAAAAAATATCCAAAACAAAATAAAATATTTTGTCCATAAAATAGAACTATTAACTTTTTAAAATAAAATAATGGCATTTTTTTAAATAATTAAAAATATACTCATTTTTGAGTTTGACAACAAACACATCGCTAAATACAGCTAAACAGCATATTTTAAAACATAATAATAACAAATAATTTTTGAACGTTAACTCTCAGTCATTATTCACCCTTTTTTCATGGTTTCTCAAAAGAATTCATAAAAGTATAGAATATAATGGCATATTTCTAATAGGGGCACATTGTAACGCAGTGTTATAACACACCCCACCTGCACAACTGGGATTTAAACCGCTGCTCGTGTCTTCTGCTGGTTAGATCAGCATTAAAGAACGATCTCAACTGTTAAATAACAGATATAAGATTATAATAATATCAGATATATCTTATTTTAAATAAACACAAAAAATAGAGATGAAAAATTAACTTAGGTAAGATAAAAACTTTCGCTATGGTTAAATAAACATTCAGTAATATCTTCCAACGATTTTTTAATTTTGGCGCAATTTTTTCTCAAAATAATGTTGATATGGCAACTAGTAAATACACTGAGTTTCGTCATTCTGGCACGTGTGGAAAGTGTTAAACCATGCGTGTTACATCTAACCCAGCGTTAGGTTGTGCCCCGCACTCCCCTACAGCAGAGCAGCATTAAGAATATCAAATATTGGGGGGGCAATTTGGCCATTTCTAATTATTCGGGGGGACTTGTCCCCCTCAATGTCTATGGTGGTTACAGCCTTGCCACACAGACCACAGGGTGAAAACTGCCTGCTGGCCTCACTAACACTTCTTCCAGCAGCAACCAAGTTTTCCCAGGAGTTCTCCCATCCAGTTACTGACTTGGCTCCACCCTGCTTAGCTAAAGTGGGCAACCAGTCTTGGGCTACAGGGTGATAGTCAAGTCAAGTCAACTTTATTTATATAGCGCTTTTTACAATGAAGATTGTTTCAAAGCAGCTTCACAGTGTTAGACAGGAAAATAATGCAACAGAATTTTATTCGGCTGTACAGCCGCTCCGGAGAAAACGGTGATGTCATCTAGCTCATTTCAACTATCATACAGTGACAATGTGGGCAGATCAGTAATTTAGTTTATATGGTTAATTTAGTGTACTAATTAGATTTACTGTATTTGAATATTTAGTTGAAAATGTAGTGTCCCCAACTGAGCAAGCCAAGCCAAAGGCTACAGTGGCAAGGAAACCAAAACTCCATCAGGTGGCCTAATGGAGAAAAATAAACCTTGGGAGAAACCAGGTTCAGTCGGGGTGCCAGTTCTCCTCTGGCCAAAGAGGAGATAAATGTCCTTGAGGGGACAAAAGTTAGATGCTACAAATACAGCCACTTTAATAGGTTGGTCTTTGCGTACTTTTATGTGTGCAGGGAAAATTGCTCACTCGTGTCTAAGAGACTTGTAACTAAAGCACCGTCAGAGCTGTCGAACTAAAACAAACCCATGAGGAGAACGTGTCTGAGGTATTAATACATCAAAAGAGTGATTCTATTCCTGAGATTGTATCTCATCCCTTGGTAAAAAGCTTCGCTAAATCTGTCTCTTAATTATGCTAATATATTTTCATTTGTTAAGGGAAAGCACAGCAGTGATTAGTGATTTTCAATACTGCTCAAGTAGTTTCTCTCATGTTGCTCATTTGATAATATGCTGCTCTTGAAAGAAAGATGAATGGACTGAAATTGTGATTTAAAATGTGCTCTTTGTGTGTCTAGGGCTCCAGAATAAAGTGCCAGACCTTTAACTACAGTGTCAGAATGTCTCCCTTGTGGCACTCAGAAATGTGTTTTATTGCCATTTGACTTCTGACCCAAAAACTGTCACTAGGAAACTTAAGCTTTGCATATTTTTCCTGCAGTTATTTCATCTCTCACAGAGAGCATGTATTCATTTTCATCATGTCTTATTGAGCAGCTCTGAGGCTGATCTTTGTGCAGCAGCGAACATTACAGAATGTCAGAATAGAGACAAATTGGATGGAGGCCACGGGAAAGGAGCAATTATGGGAGATTTCGCAGTGCCTACTGTAGCACCGGAAGCAATATTCACATGACATTTCATTATGAATGTACAGTTTCTGATATACAGTGAGGAAAATAAGTATTTGAACACCCTGCTATTTTGCAAGTTCTCCCACTTAGAAATCATGGAGGGGTCTGATATTGTCATCGTAGGTGCATGTCCACTGTGAGAGACATAATCTAAAAAAAAAATCCAGAAATCACAATGTATGATTTTTTAACTATTTATTTGTATGATACAGCTGCAAATAAGTATTTGAACACCTGAGAAAATCAATGTTAATATTTGGTACAGTAGCCTTTGTTTGCAATTACAGAGGTCAAACGTTTCCTGTAGTTTTTCACCAGGTTTGCACACACTGCAGGAGGGATTTTGGCCCACTCCTCCACACAGATCTTCTCTAGATCAGTCAGGTTTCTGGCCTGTCGCTGAGAAACACGGAGCTTGAGCTCCCTCCAAAGATTCTCTATTGGGTTTAGGTCTGGAGACTGGCTAGGCGACGCCAGAACCTTGATATGCTTCTTACAGAGCCACTCCTTGGTTATCCTGGCTGTGTGCTTCAGGTCATTGTCATGTTGGAAGACCCAGCCTCGACCCATCTTCAATGCTTTAACTGAGGGAAGGAGGTTGTTCCCCAAAATCTCGCAATACATGGCCCCGGTCATCCTCTCCTTAATACAGTGCAGTCGCCCTGTCCCATGTGCAGAAAAACACCCCCAAAGCATGATGCTACCACCCCCATGCTTCACAGTAGGGATGGTGTTCTTGGGATGGTACTCATCATTCTTCTTCCTCCAAACACGTCTAGTGGAATTATGACCAAAAAGTTCTATTTTGGTCTCATCTGACCACATGACTTTCTCCCGACTCCTCTGGATCATCCAAATGGTCATTGGCAAACTTAAGAAGGGCCTGGACGTGCTGGTTTAAGCAGAGGAGCCTTCCGTGCCATGCATGATTTCAAACCATGACGTCTTAGTGTATTACCAACAGTAACCTTGGAAACGGTGGTCCCAGCTCTTTTCAGGTCATTGACCAGCTCCTCCCGTGTAGTTCTGGGCTGATTTCTCACCCTTCTTAGGATCATTGAGACCCCTCGAGGTGAGATCTTGCATGGAGCCCTAGTCCGAGGGAGATTGACAGTCATGTTTAGCTTCTTCCATTTTCTAATGATTGCTCCAACAGTGGACATTTTTTCACCAAGCTGCTTGGCAATTTCCCCGTAGCCCTTTCCAGCCTTGTGGAGGTGTACAATTTTGTCTCTAGTGTCTTTGGACAGCTCTTTGGTCTTGGCCATGTTAGTAGTTGGATTCTTACTGATTGTATGGGGTGGACAGGTGTCTTTATGCAGCTAACGACCTCAAACAGGTGCATCTAATCTAGGATAATAAATGGAGTGGAGGTGAACATTTTAAAGGCAGACTAACAGGTCTTTGAGGGTCAGAATTCTAGCTGATAGACAGGTGTTCAAATACGTATTTGCAGCTGTATCATACAAATAAATAGTTAAAAAAGCATAGATTGTGATTTCTGGATTTTCTTTTTTTTAGATTATGTCTCTCACATACCCCTTTTCCACCAAGGCAGTGCTAGAGCTAGTCCAGAGCCAGAGCTAGTCCCAGTTCATAGTTGGTTTGACTGAGGAGCCTTCTAAGAACCGTTTGCTTTTCCACGGGCTCAGAGCCACAACAGAGCCATGTCTTACGTCACTGTACGTCTCATCTCTCTCAGCAACGCTAGCAAGGCAGCGGCAGTGTTGCCAAGTCTGCGGTTATGCCGCGGGCTTTTTTTCATGTCCGCGGCTTGAAGCGACCCCAATTATGTAATATTTAGCCCCGGGAATGCGAATTTTAGTAGGCAACCATGCCAAAAAAACACATATTTTACCTCTAAATGTGATTTTTACAGGGGAAGCCCCCCTAAAACGTGATCGGGCTTGTTTTGAGTAGCAATTGGGTGGGTTTAGTTGTGAAAACCTGGCAACCCTGGGCAGCGGGAAACATAAACACACCAGGCTTGTTCGAGACGCATCGGCGCTGCGCACACCGATCCACGTATGATAAAAAACGCATGAGTTAATCAAAAGCATAAGGAGTCATATGCTCTCGCTGGACTCGTTATCATACGGCGATCGGTCTCTGCACAGCACCGCTGGGAACAAGCCTTCCATCAACAATGCATACGTTGCGTTTTGATTCACATGGCTTTACGATCCTACATCGGCATTAAAACACAACGAAAACACAGCGGATCCAACGCATTCATGCAGTTCGCCGTCATTTGTATAGACGGAGATTACAAACGAGCAGCAGCTGTTAGCTCCATTAGCTGCGATTTCAAAAATGGCGGATCTCAAGTTTGTGTTGGTCTTTTTGATCCCGCCCCCAGCGCCTGACGTAATCGGTTCTACTTCTAGCCCTGTTCTAGCCCAGCAATGTTTTGGTGCTACTTAAGATCCACTTTTCCTGGCTCGGAGCTGGGGCTATGGGTGTGGAAACACAAAGAACCGATTTGAAACTAGGCTCTGGCTCCGATCTAGCTCTAGCTCTGCCTTGGTGGAAAAGGGGTAACAGTGGACATGCACCTACGATGACAATTTCAGACCCCTCCATGATTTCTAAGTGGGAGAACTTGCAAAATAGCAGGGTGTTACTTAATTATACGTATTTTCCTCACTGTATATATATATATATATATATATATATATATATATATATATATATATATGTATGTATGTATGTATCTATATGTGTCAGACAATCACATTGAATTTATTGTGCTCAGTTCTCCTTGACTCATTTTTTGAGCTGTCGTCATTGCTCTCTGGGAGATGTCAGTCATCCTCATCTGGAGAGAGAGGAGGTGATTTCAGAAGTGCCAAAGTACACAATCTGCCTTTCTCTCTCTCTCGTCAATCAGCAACTCCTGCTGGAACAAAGGCAGTTCCTCTTTGAGACTGAAGTTTTGAGAGATTTCCACTGAGCGGTCATTACTGCTGCAGCCAAGCTGATTTCCTTCCATTCTTATGCGGGGAAATGTCTCAGACACTTCTTAATGAGTAGATTAGATAGATGGAGAGGAAAATTTGGACAGAGAGAGAGAGACTGCGGTTAGGTTCATTCCTCATCTGTTCCTTCTCTCCGTTTTATTCACTGTCCTTTCAAGAGCCCTGCGATTATCGCACTAATTGCAGTGGGCGTTTTTGTGCTATTTATGCTTTTGTTATACATTGTTAGGACGCCTCACACATTTGTGCTTTGTTTAATGAGTATATGGGATTATTATGCAAAATCATATCCTGGCAGCATTGATTTAGATGCAAATTAAAACCAAAAAAAAATCTTCAAAGGAAACTTCCTGTGTCTTAGATGTTCTTCTAATTAAATATGATTATTAATATGTTTGCACAAAATATTTCTGAGCATGTTCTGGCAGATATTTACATATTTATATGGCCTATATACAGTATAATATTAGCGGAGCATACTCTTATAATTGCTCATACTTGGGGTTATGTATTAGGCTTTTTGACTGTAACCTAGCACTCAAGTCAGAATTTAGCAGCAAGCCAGCAAATGTAACCCTCTACAATGTGAGTAAATCACTCGCATATGCAAATAAAGTTTCATGCTAGGCGACCAAATAATGTCTATCATTAGCCATTGGCTAATAAATTGTTAGATTTCACTGGTCAGTGTTTGAGTTAGACACTAAGTACGGTATAAGTTTAGCACAGATATATTTTCACTCGCCTTTGAGTTTCGCTCTCTGTCAAGTGCATTATTTCAATTCAACTCTATTGCTACGCAGAGTATTTGACATTCTGTAAACTCTAGTGTGAAGGTGCCTGACTCGCTGTTGCTTAGCTGAGTTTTTCAGTGTTTCTCTCACACACACACACGTGCACAAGAGAGTATTACCAAAGTCCCTTTAAGACAAGTCATTTCACTCGGCGGCCATCTTTGAAACACTTCTCTGGCATGCAAGAGCAGCTCCTATCTATTTGAATGGGGAAACATCAAATTCATCAAAACTGTTCTCCAAACTAATGAAATCTGACTACAACTGTCTTATACATTTTGTTTCTAAATGCTCGATTCATGACAAAAAATAATATTTTTCGGGCTGGACCAAGCTAAAGCTCAAGCACAGTATTAAGCGCACGTCCCAGAGCACTGACTGACTGTTTCTATAGGAACCGGAGCATCTAATGGCAGCTGCAGTGATGCAATGACTTTACCAATCGGTGATTGGCTTTTATTTAGAAGACGGGACTTATTCCGCCATAATGCGCGTTGCACTTTCTCCCGTTCATAGTAATATGAGTGCACTGTCTTGGTATTACGTACCACATAGATATGACGCATTACATGTAAATGATATTCTCTGTTGTATTTTCCTAATTATTATTTCGGAATTTTTTTCAGCCTTTAAGAACTAGCAGAAGCCACTGCCAATTTCTCTTGTAGTGGGCGGAACTAATCTGCAAACGGCAATCTCATTGGCTAGCGCTCACATATAGTCGTCCCTTTTCTGATTTCAGAAAAAAAAAAGTTAAATATACATATATATATATGAATGATTCCACCAAAACAGCTTATGGAGCATCTTCTACATTAAGATACATTAATTTCTGATACGATCGGAAAGTACATATTTACATCAGTCAAGCAAGCATTTTTTTATATATATATATATATATATATATATATATATATATATATATATATATATATATATATATATATATATATATATATATATATATATATATATATATATATATGTATATGTATGTGTGTGTATATGTATATGCTGTATGTTAGTCTGGCGAGTAAACTGAAAATATTACTAGCCTATGGCGATTCCATTGCCAAGGTGTGCGTAGAGGGTTGAAACGGGTGAGCACCATTCTTTTTTTTTCCTTCATAAAATGTATAATTTAGTTTTTCACGGTTCACATTACAAATAGCTGCCCTCATCAGTCTGTATGAGTGACCCCGCATTTAGATGATCCATCTTGCATAATATTCACACTCTCTATGAGTCATTCAGGTCAAGGGTTTCTGAATTGTTGAATATAATAGCCTTTAGTGCTTAGAAACACGGCAAGATCTCCTGTGTAAAATTCACTGCTGTGGTTAGGCAGTTTTACCCATGATTCTCAGCTAAAGTAAGCCAAACTGCTTGATTCTGTTCTGTTTGCAGTGCACATGTTAATGCCAAGGAGAGACGAGAATTCTGGATGAAGAGATTTCTCATCTGTTTCTCAGATTGTTCATCTCTTACTCACCGCCTCTGTCTCTCTATGCTTCATTCCTCTGTTGGAGTGGATGGATTTGTGTGCTGTAAATAGCAACACCTGTTCAGCAGAGATTAACAGGAAGCAAAGGGTTATTCTGGGCATAAGGAGGTGTCCTGTGTGTGTGTGTGCGTGCTGTAGGTTCTGCCTAGTGCTGGAACAGTATGGAGGTTAGAAGATCAGATTGGCTGAAAGAGAAAGAGAGACTGCATGTCCTCGTAGTAACACGAGAGCGCACATATGGGGAGGTATTTTTGAACGTTAAAAGAGCTTCATAAAGTGTGGCCAATTACTCACTCCAGATGATGGGCATGTGTTTAAATGTTTGGGTATGCCATTGATACAGTCCTGAATATGGAAAAATGATTCATTCTTGAAATCTAATGCCAGTTTGGGTAATGCTATCTTCTATTTTGGATGTTCTGAGATTTACACATTTGTTGTAGTGCACTGAAATGCCAAGTTATTTGGCTTTACGTTTGGCACACTTGACTTGAAAACTGCGTGTGTCTGAACGGGCACGTGTGGTGAGCTATTTATAACCATCTAGCTGTTTTTTGCTAGCTTAAGTTGTGCCACACGTTTGTATAGTAAGTTGGAACGCCTACTCAGGGTTCATTTTCCTTCAGCCTTGCTTAGTTTTGCAATATATGGTTATTTGAGCATTTTTAGATGCATTGCTAGACAGTTGATGCAACACTTACAACACCTCAGAGTTTCATTAAAGGTGCACTTAGTAATTTTTCTCTCAGAAAAGTTTTGTACACACAAAAATTACTACTTTTGATAAAATCAGGCTTGCAAGTCATTATATTGAGGCTGGCATATTGAGATTAAATGTACAGCCGGACACTATTTACAACATAATCAAAAAAATTGTGTATGCACCTTTAAGAATATCAGATTGGTTGAACACACACACACACACACACACACACACACACACACAAGACTGTTTGCCCTCTTTCTAACCACTCACTCCATCTCTCTGTCTCTATCCAGATGGCTTAGTGTGGGTTTTGGCCTAGACACACACTGGTACAGACATGCGCGTGCACACACACACACACACACACACACACACACACACACACACACACACACAGACACACACACACACACACACACACACACACACACACACACACACACACACACACACACACACACACACACACACACACACACCTTGTTTTATAGGTACTTTCCATAGACATAATGATTTTTATACTGTACAAACTGTATATTCTATCCCCCTACTGCACTAACCCTACACCTAAACCTAGCCATCACAGAAAACGTTCTGCATTTTTACATTTTCAAAAATCAAAATCACTTAGTATGATTTATAAGTTTCTGTTTTCCTCATGGGGACCAAAAAATGTCCCCACAAGGACAAGGATTTAGTAATCAGTTTAATAAGGAACGCAGTCAACAGGCTCTTAAAATACTATTTACACTATATGTTACATTTGACATTGAGTTTTGAACTTCAGATGGTTGTCATTTCAGTAATGTTCCTAGAAAAAAAAAAACTTTACATAAGCTTTGTTGAGCTATCCAAGCACATGGCCAGCACATTGCCTTTGTATTGTCTGATTGTTTGACAAAAGTATATTTTATTATTTCTCCCTTTACAAGAAAATATATTATCCAGCTGTTCTCTCTGGTCAATGTTTTTTATTAATAAGGATGTCATCTTTATGGCATTCTCTCACTGTCTCTGCGGCATAGTGTATTTCAGTCACTATTATCACATTTTATGTCTGTTTATTTCAATATATCCAGATTAATTTCCTAGGTATTAATAGAGTATTAAAATTGTTCATTGTTTCCTTTCTTCAACAACAAACCAATGATTTAGAACTCATAAGATCAAGTTTCATTTTAAGTTTTTCTTTTTTTTCATTTAAGCAAGTGTTTTTTTATCCGTCTGTCTGTCTGTCTGTCTATCTCCTCTATCTTTCTGTCTATCTATCTATCTATCTATCTGTCTATCTATCTATCTATCTATCTATCTATCTATCTATCTATCTATCTATCTATCTATCTATCTATCTATCTATCTGTCTATCTGTCTATCTGTCTATCTGTCTATCTGTCTATCTGTCTATCTGTCTGTCTGTCTGTCTGTCTGTCTGTCTGTCTGTCTGTCGTTCTTTACATCAATTATCCCAGTTTTTCCTTTCTACAATAAAGCAATGGTTTAAAAATCACAACATTGTTTTAAATGCATATGTTAAATCAGTGTGAATTCATGAAATTTAATTTATTTTTTATTTGGTATTCCTCGTTTTTAAGAAAGTGATTTGATCTGTTGGATACTCTGTTCATTGGCATATTTACAGACACCGACAATCTCTCTCCCTCCCTCCCTCCCTCCCTCCCTCTGTAGTTCATGATAGATAGATTGTCTGTTGTGAGTTCTGATTGCTAAAGCGAGTTATTGTGTCTCTATGCGGCCCTCAGCATGTGAAAGCTCCCCATTGTTCTGAGGGTCTCTCTCTCCCCTCCCTCAGCCCCCTCTACTTTGATAATGTGAGTCATGACAGGCGATATCTTTCTACAGTTGTTTTTATTACATACAGACACACCCAGCTGGATTGTCTTTTTTAATTTAGGGGCTTTGTTTGCTTGTGATCAATCTGAGCAGACAGACAGGAAGGAAGGTAATATTGCAGAGCTGTCATCATGAGTTTGTTTTAACCTTGCCGTCTTTTTAATTCATAATCTGTTCGTGCACATTTTTAATATATGAACATACCGGTAGTATAGTCAACATTACAGCTATATTTATCAAACTATATACTGTTCTGCCACATTTGTGTTCCAGATGCAGTGTACCTCAGTCAGTGTCGCCATATCTTGCTGTTTTCCACCACAGCGAAACGACCCACGTCAAACATGACAGTAAATCAGGCCTCTGCGTTCTACATGCTCACAATGATTCTGTCCCCACTATGTGTGCTTGCATTGTGTGTGCATGTGTGTCGATCAGGCCTAATGTGCTTTTAATATGCGTGAAGCTATGTAGAGAAAGCAGTAAATCAGAGGAAAACGAGAAGTTCTGCTAGACCAAAACTTGATTGTGTAACTCGGCAGGAACTGATCCAGGAACAGACCTACTCATGCACTAAAAACTCGATGAGAACAGAGCCGAACAATCTGCATTTAACATCAGCTGTGGCGTAGTGGTATGCACAATCTAGACACATTAAATGGATAGTTCAGCCAAAAATTGTAATTCTGTCGTTTACTCGCCTCAAGTTGTTCCAAACCTGTATGAATTTCTGGTAGCACTTTATTTTACTGTCATGTGCCCCATATACATACTGTGTACTTATTATAGTAATTACAATAACTAGTACTAACCCTGAACCTAACCTACCCCTACCACTAAACCTAACCTTAACCCATGTAGTTGCCTTGTATTACCCAGTACTTTCTTAGGTAAGTACACTGTTAAGTACATGTACTGTAAAATAAAGTGAACATTTTCTTCTTCAGCTGAACACAAAAGAAGATAATTTGAAGAATGTCGGTAACCAAACAGTTTTTTGTGTGCGTGTTAAAGGTGTCATGAACTGGCTTTTTAAACAAATTTATATTGTTGTCTGAGGTCAACTTATTACATTCACATGGTTTTTACATTCAAAAACATCATAATGAATAACTAATAGACTATTTTCTACCCTGGTTTTGAGCCTCTCTCCTGGAACGCTCGGTTTTTTATGGACGTGCCGCACTGAAGACTTGGAAGCAAACGGCCACTGCTATGATTGGATAACAGTTTTGCATAATAATGAGTTACGGCTCCCCCGTCAGAACATGTGGGGAATTGTTTTGAAAACTTCCAATGTGGAGAAACAGCAACCGTAATCCACCCACAGGGCTCGCAAAATGTCTTTATCAAACAATCAAACAAACACAATTATTAATCTTTCATCCACCCGCAATTAATATGAATGTTATTTTTTATTACTTGGCCCGCCCGATCGGTGGATATATCCGCGAACCGTGCATCACTAACACACACACACACACAAGCCAAGCACGTGCATCAGCAAAACTTCACTGCAGACAAATCAGCATGTTCAAAACTTCCGCAACATAATCAGTAGACAAAATCAAACGATCTGTAACAATGCAATACTTTCACATATAAAAAACATGTTTTACTGACATAAGTGTGTTGCACCATTCCTGTCGGATCCAATATAGAAGGCACAGCATTGTGTTTTAATCTCAATCTGTCTGCAAATCCAGTCTCGACTTGTATCTTGTTGTTTACAAACAATTCCGCGATGAAATGAAGCGAACAAACGTGCAATGTCTTACGCACGTGAGCTGGAACTTCATTAAAAATAAAGTTCAACCGCACATTCCTAATATTAGAATCTGAAGGAAGCTTAGGCACAGCGCAATATCTTGCCATCTTCAGCATGTTTATTGTCGGTAACGTGATCAGTTTAGCTCCACTAGTCTGAGGGCGGGCTTGATCTGACATCACAGATCACATCACATTGATCGAGCGTTTGCTGGGCCTGGTGTCAATAAAAGCTTTTCTTTGACTAACAAGGAAGTTTTCAGCTCCGAAACGTACAGAATATTCTTATATCACGATTATCTTTTATATATCAACGGCTGAATGAAAAGTTCAATTCATGACCCCTTTAAATCTAGAGATGCCGATTATTGGCCGATACATCGGTGCATCTCTAGGTTTAACACACACACACACAAAACTGTTTGTTTATCGACATTCTTGTTTTAAAACAGGCGATGATCATGGCTAATGGGATCCTGTCAATCAAAAGGGAGTGGAAAAACGTGTCCCACTGCAACTGAAAATGTTAATGTTAATGCGACAATAGCTCATTAGCAGTTGAAAAATTGCACTGTGCTTTGTTACTTCTAAAAAGAAACAAAGGGTCGGTCATCTTCCAAATTCTGTCCATTTTATCATGAAATTCAAACAATAAATGCCGTTTTGATGCTCCTAAATGTCCCGTGACAGATCGCTGTAGTGCCTCAGTTCAAGCGTCATCTCTTCCACTTTAATACAAGTTATATCTCGAAAATCATGCATGAATATCAAAAAGTATGTTGAAAGATACACTACAACTTACAGAAATGCGTATCATGACTCATGTAATCACTCAATCAGTGTTTCCCCGGAAAGACGTCAATAAAACAGCTTGTAAACAATATACTTAAAGGGTTAGTTCACCCAAAAATGAAAATTCTGTCATTAATTACTTACCCTCATGTCGTTCGACACCCGTCAGACCTCCGTTCATCTTCGGAACAGAAATTAAGATATTTTAGTTGAAATCTGATGCCTCTGAAAGTCCTCCATTGGCTCAATGGTACTCTACACTCTCAAGACCCTTAAAAGGTACTAAAGACGTCGTTACAAAGTCCATCTCACTACAGTGGTTCTAAAATAACTTTATGAATCGGCGACAATAGTTTTTGTGCGCAAAAAAACCCTAAATAACGACTTACATAGTGATGACGATTTCAAAACAAAGCATCATGAAGCTTCGAAGCGTTATGAATCACTGAGCCGAATGATGATTCGGATCGCGTGTCAAACCGCCAAACTGCTGAAATTTGGCGATTCAAACCGCTGAATCGATTCATAACACTTCGAAGCTTCATGATGCTTTGTTTTGAAATCGTCATCTAAACTAACTAAAAACTATTGTCGCCGATTCATAAAGTTATTTTAGAACCACTGTAGTGAGATGGACTTTGTAACGACGTCTTTAGTACCTTTTAAGGGTCTTGAGAGTGTAGAGTACCATTGAGCCAATGGAGGACTTTCAGAGGCATCAGATTTCAACTAAAATATCTTAATTTCTGTTCCGAAGATGAACGGAGGTCTTACGGGTGTCGAACGACATGAGGGTAAGTAATTAATGACAGAATTTTCATTTTTGGGTGAACTAACCCTTTAACATTGTATTTAGCCTACCTCAGGAAAGTCATCCGATGTTCACAGTTTGTTAGTTAGCACTAAAGAAACACTAGAGAGGAGCGTACTGTTAATTATATAAGTATGCTTGAATAAATTTTTCATAAAGTGCTTATGAAAAAAAAATACCATATATGTGCCATTTAGTTGTATACAAACATCTCAGTTTTTTTGTGTAGCCTATTATATCTGAAAATAAATAGAAATGTGATGAAAATCACATTCGAACTGGCATCTGCATACCACATGAGCGCTATAGCTTATATGTTCACACACTCTGTATGTTTCTCGAGGTGCAGTGAACACACAGCAGGTTTCAGATCAGTGACTTTTGACCTCATTCTGTTGGACGGGTTTATAGAAATGCTAGCATTTGTCTCATGGACCTTATCTTCTCTTAACAAACACTCGGCTGAATGGAGTCTGACACCTAAGCAGCAGTTGAGTAAACATTGGTTGACCGTGCAGATTTTTTCCCTTCTCTCATTTAGACTCATTCTGTCTGGACTTCCGTTCAGGAAGCGGCTAGAAAATGGTTGAGGTCTATTTTCCGGCTACTTGGATTCGTTCAGCGATATGCTTGAGGATATGTGTGCGTCTACACATTTGTGCAAATGTGTGTAGTTTTAGCAGAGGACACACAAAATAAATAGTGTCTCTTAAGGTCAAGGAGAAAGAAGATATTAAGTCCCAGTACTTGGCAGCCACTCCATCTGGGTCATTCTCCAAGCCTATCTAAATGCCTAGGTGTCAGAAGAATGGATGGGGTTTTATTCTTATCACTGCTGCATCATATACTGCTAAAGGATTTTTATTCACCCCAGTGTCTCAAATCTTTAAAATCAGTACACCAAAGGGATTTGTTCTGATTTGTTCAGAGACCTTTTTTGGCAGGTACGCCATTGGTGTGAGTGTGAGTGTGAGTATCTTTTGTGGGTGACTGAATCGTTCACTCCAATGATTTGCTGTAAAGCAGTTCATGATGGAAACAATTGTTATTTTAGGTTGTTACTATTAAAAATGTGTGGCTGCAACAGCAGATCTATATATTTTTTTCTTTGGTTTTGTCAACTGCACTGTAAACCTGAATACATTGGCAAAACTCCAAAAAATGTTGGCAATCAGTTATACAGTATTGTTACAACAAGTTTAAGTAAGCAGAACTTGCAGATTTGTATTTTGTACTTATACATTTTAATTGCTCTTAACTTCAAATATGAGTGAGCTAATTCAAACATTTAAAATGATCAACTTAAATATTTTTAGCAGTGCAAACTTGGCTAAACTAACTAATTAAATAAATGCTACCTTGCTAATTGGTAACACATTGCTTTGATAGTATTAGCATAGCACTTATTGAATGAGTACAGCAATATAGAACATTTAACATACTGTATACTCATAAAAGTTTATTTAACTTGATTTAACTCATTTGTTTAATTTGAGTTGGCTCTACTCACTCTAACCTGACTTTAGTCAAGTTTTAGAATAAAGACAAGTCTAAATCAAACTATAATTAAACTGTTTTTATTTGATCATAAATATAGAAACAATTCTATTATTGCAATTCAAAATAACCATTTTCTATTTGAATGTATTTTAAAATATATTTTATTCCTATGATTTCAAAGCTGAAATTTCAGCATCATTATTTTAGTGTCACATGATCATTCAGAAATCATACTATGCTGAATTGGTGCTCCTTAATATTTTGGTGGAAACCATTTTTTTTCAGGATTCTTTGATGTATCGAAACCGGCATTTCTCTTTTGTAATAGAAATAATTTCTCTTTACTGTGTCAATTCTGATCAATTTAATTTAATACAAAATTCATTTACAGATGAGATGTGAGTCTATAATGGCAATAAAGATTACCAAAGTCATCACATGCTTCAAACATGAAAAACAAGCAAAAGTACACAAAAGGCATGAGTCAGTGCACGGAAGTGATCAACAAAGATTGTCATCAAAACAAATCTATAACTTTAGTATGGGGAACACATATTCACTATTAAATACGACTTTAGCCTCAATAAACGCCTAATTTAAAACTTATTAATAGTTAGTAGGTAAGTTGTTAAGTTTAAGGTAGTTATTAAGTTTAGGTATTGGTTACAGGAGAACTCCGGTGAATTTTTAAGTTAATCTTGATCGTTATACCTTTGTGAGTACTGTCTATACTCTATAGAAAAAGAAAAAAAAAACCGGATTGGTGCTTGCAACATGGAGCTGTTACAGTTATTGCCCAGAGCTCCCACTCTGCTAAAACGGCAGCTATAATATACATAAAGAGTGTCTTTGTGCCTCTTAACAGACACAAAATGCAATTAAAATGTCTGTCCAACATGAACAGGGCCCTTACATGACAACGAGATGCTTTTAGCCATTTAGCCATTGTTTAAACTCACCTAAATAGTGCTTTAGACGGCTAGCAGTAGTCTCGCGCTGAAGTCCCGTGGAAACTCAGTTGTAGCTGGAAAATGGCAAATAGTCCAGGTGGGTGTTCACTGTTCTATAGACAGTACTCACAAAGGTATAACGATCAAGATTAACTTAAAAATTCACCGGAGTTCTTCTTTAAGATTAAGGGATGTAGAATAAGGCATTAATATGTGCTTTATAAGTACTAATAAACAGCCAATATCCTAGTAATATGCATGCTATTAAGCAACTAATTAATAGTGAGAATTGAACCCTAAAATAAAGTGTTACCATTTGAATTGTGCACATTAAGACCCAAGATATTTATTAAAGGGAAAGTCTATTTTCATTTGAATGTTGTTTTTAAAGGGGATGCTTAAACCAAAACTAACATTAAATAAATGTGTAAGACTCAGACAGTGGAGAAAGTGTGATCAAACACCAGCTCATAAATTAATTTGAGAGAATGTCTAGTTCCCATTTTCTGCATGAATCTGCCCTGCTCTTGATGCTCGGCCTGGTTTTGGCTGTCCGATATTTGCCACGCATGTTAACCACAGCAGCTGCAGTCTGGCCTTAAAATACGCTTGGTAAAGAATGTGATGTGGAATTGGCCAACAACTGCCACTCAGATATGCACCGTCAGGACAGAACTTAAATGTAGCTCTGTGTGTGTGTGTGTGTGTGTGTGTGTGTGTGTGTGTGTGTGTGTGTGTGTGTGTGTGTGTGTGTGTGTGTGTGTGTGTGTGTGTGTGTGTGTGTGTGTGGGTGGACTGGTAATCCCTACGTTATGGGGACAAAATGTCCCCACAAAGATGGCAATATCCGAAATCCATTTTTCCACCCGGACATTTTTAGGTCCCAATGAGGAAAACATCTTATAAATCCGACTAAGTGATGTTTTTTGAAAATGCAGAATGTCTCCTGTGATGGGTAGATTTAGGGGCAGGGGCAGTGTAGGGGGATAGAATATATGGTATGTACGGTATAAAAACCATTGCGCCTATAGAAAGTCCCCATAAAACATGAAAACCCAACATGTGTGTGTGTGTGTGTGTGTGAGTGTGTGAGAGAGAGAGGCACACCTGTGGATGTATGTATAAACTTACTTTGAGTCTACGAGGATATGACAGTGTTGAGATATTTACAGAGGCTTCTGCGAACAGTGGTGAAGATGTTTGGGGACAGATTCTCTTAGATCTAAATCTGACCCGGTCACATTTATCCAGCTCTAGATTGCTTAGTGTTCAAGTTCAGCCCTCTGTTTAGCTCAGATCCGTTTAAGCTGCTGTTGTTGGGGGTATTCTACTGTTTTAAACAGATCTATATGAGGAAAGAGCAGATGTCATCTTTTCTATTGTCCTTTCAGAGCGTGATTAATAGACCGGCGGGGCTTTGTGACCTTATTATGGTGCTTTTCCCTCTCATTATTAAATTGTTTAAAGGGCTAGCTGTGAAGATAATCTCTTTTGATGTGGCTCATATCCCATAATGCCCATTGTGTTCCATGTGGTAGTGTGCTCTTTGTTTTTAAACTGGTGAGATTATGCTGGTAATAGTTCTCCTGTAGGTTTTGACTTGCTGTTTATTCAGTATCTGTGGGAGCGTTACTCCCTCTGGCTGTGTTTTGACTGATGCTTTAATCTCGTAGTGTGTGGGAGACGGGATTGCCGGTGGGTTAATATGGGATTGATCTGTGTTTGTGTTTCTCACTGCATCTTGTTTGTAAGTTTGTTCTCAGAGAAGATGCACTGTTAAAAATTAGTTGTTGAGAAGTTTCAAAATCAAGGCATGAGGTGAGGATTTGTATGAAAGCTTGTTTCGCAATTGTGAGAAACAAAGTTGAACAATATATAAACTCGCAGTTGTGAGATAAAAATTCTGCCATTTTTTTCTTGCAATTGTGAGTTTACTATATCTTACAATTCTGATTTTATTTCTCGTAAATGTGAGTTTATATCACAATTCTGGCATTTTTTTCTTGCAATTGTGAGTTTACTCTATCTTAAAATTCTGACTTTATTACTCGTAATTGTGAGTTTATATCTCGCAATTCTGACTTCTTTTTGCAATTGTGAGTTTACTATACCTTACAATTCTGATTTTATTTCTCGTAATTGTTAGTTTATATCTCGCAATTCTGGCATTTTTTTTCTCGCAATTGTGAGTTTACTCTATCTTACAATTCTGACTTTATTACTCGTAATGGTGAGTTTATATCTCGCAATTCTGACTTTTTTTTGCAATTGTGAGTTTACTATATCTTACAATTCTGATTTTATTTCTCGTAATTGTTAGTTTATATCTTGCAATTCTGGCATTTTTTTACTCGCAATTGTGAGTTTACTCTATCTTACAATTCTGACTTCATTACTCGTAATTGTGAGTTTATATCTCGCAATTCTGAAAAAAATTTCTTGTAATTGTGAGTTTACTATATCTTACAATTCTGATTTTATTTCTCTTATATGTGAGTTTATATTTCGCAATTCTGGCATTTTTGTCTTGCAATTGTGAGTTTTACTCTATCTTACAATTCTGACTTCATTACTCGTAATTGTGAGTTTATATCTCGCAATTCTGAAAAATTTTTCTTGTAATTGTGAGTTTACTATATCTTACAATTCTGACTTTATTACTCGTAATTGTGAGTTTATGTCTCGCAATTCAGACTTTTTTTGCAATTGTGAGTTTACTATATCTTACAATTCTGATTTTATTTCTCGTAATTGTGAGTTTATATCTCGCAATTCTGGCATTTTTTCTCTCGCAATTGTAAGTTTACTCTATCTTACAATTCTGACTTTATTACTCTTAATTGTGAGTTTATATCTCGCAATTCTGACATTTTTTTCTTGTAATTGTGAGTGTACTATATCTTACAATTCTGATTTTATTTTTCTTAATTATGAGTTTATATCTCGCAATTCTGACATTTTTTTCCTCACAATTGTGAGTTCTATATCTTACAATTCTGATATTTTTCTCGCTATTGTGAGTTTATATCTCACAATTCTATTTTTTCTCACAATTGTGAGTTTACTATATCTCACAATTCAGAATTTTTTTCTCACAATTGTGAGTTTACTATATATCACAATTCTGACTTTAGTTCTCGCTATTGCAAGTTTATTTCTCGCAATTCTGTCTTTTTTTCCCTCTCATTCAGCTTTGCCATCACAGGAATACATTACATTTTAAAATATATTAAAATAGAAAACAGTTTTTAGAAGTTATATTTTTGATCAAATAAATGCAGCGCAAGTATAAGAGACTTCTTTCAAAAACATTCAAAACTCTTACTGACCCCAAACGTGACTCATTTTCGAGTCCCTGTGAGCCAATAGCTCTTAAATTTCCTGAGCATGTGCACAGTCCACTTCACCACAAATCTGACCATTTCCTTTAATGTTTTGATGTCTTTTATGCTTGATTTTAGAGACCCAATAGAACCTGTTGAGGATTTTTCATAGCTACAGTAAGTCAGCCAGCACTGGGATACAGCAAATACCTGATTAAGCTAATTTTAAGCTCCATTATAGGTTAATTGGTTTATTGGTCTGTGTGTTCTTCTTGAGGTCTGGGGCAATATTGTGAGATCCTGTGGGAATGAGTTGGCAAACATGCTGAAGCTGATAAGGGGGAACCAAGCTTTGGCATCCCAGGAAGGATTAGTGAAAACTGGTTAGTGCCGCACCACAAACACCCCCCAACTGAGATTAGAATTGAGCGTATAGTCTCTGCGTGTTTGCAGGGTCCAAAGTTAACTTGACAAAGTGTTACACCTGACCAAGTGTTCCACACAAGTCCTGAAAAAAAGTGAAGCCAAAACACTTCTATCGCCCCCAGGTAACTAGACCCAGTATAGGTCATAACCCCCACCATCACCATGTAATCTAATGGGACGTGAGACAAACTAAACAGTCAAATTACCCTTCAAATACATTTTTTCCAAAGATGGTTTTGGACATTTTAGGTATTTTTTATCACGCTGATGTAAGTTCAAGAGTTTGGTTTTAAGGAATTTGGTTTTAGTTAGTTATTCGATGCTGTAAAAAGGGGTGTGAAGTCATGATTGACAGCTGAGATTGACAGCTTCTCTGAGCAAAGTAGTCACTGAGGCAGCAATAGACTTTTTCTGGATTTTTGGGGGGAGATTGGAGCTTTAACTTTCATTTCTACATTTCCATAACTGTTTATTTCACACCGACATAATTAGTTGTTCTGCAGTCTATATTAACCGATTCTGCGGAAGTGTGAGCGGGGCCTTGAGACCGCGGCTCCACTTCACGCTCACTAATGCGCAGACTCTGGTCCCGCGTTCAGGACTGCGCAGACTCGGGTCCCGAATCGGCGCAAGATGTCAGTGCCATTCACTTTTCTACAATTGAAGAGGGTGAATGTGCATAGTCCATCTTTTTTTACAGTCTATGCACCTGACAATGACAACACTATTGGTGTCAATATCTGACACTGATTTGATTCAGTTGCGATTATTAAATGCATTATGAAGTGAAGTGAAGTGACGTGTGGTGACCCATACTTGGAATTTGTGCTCTGCATTTAACCCATCCAAGTGCACACACACAGTAGTGAACACACACACCGTGAACACACACCCAGATCAGTGGGCAGCCATATTGCTGCGGCGCCCTGGGATTTATGAACTAATTTGATTATGAACCAATTTGATTTTGGAACTGTTTTTTAAATATATGATAAAGACATAAATGTAACTGGAGAGACAATTTGCACTATAGTCAAGTTTTGCATAAGAAAGTAATGCGGAATAGAAGAACGATGCATCGTTGTAAAGTTGGCACGAAACAGAAGTTGCGATAGTTTTCTCTTCCCTATTGTAACATAAATGAGGGAAACTGCTTCTCAAACAAGAAAAAATGTAGGTCAGGACTTGATTTTTTCCATTGTGACAGGTTGTCACACCAATAAACATGTCATCAGAGAAGAGATGTCGTTGCAAGAGGGACATGAAATTGATGTCCACAGATAAATCATTTATACTTAATACTGAAATATTCCATTAACAAAACAAAAAACCAAGATTGTCCATTTTGATTTCATGGTGACCAACAATTTACTAAATTGCAAATCCTACAAAAACACCATTAAAATGCCCATTTTACTTGTATTTGAAGCATGGCCATGCTAATTTTGAGCCTAGTGTGTGTACTCTTACATGCAAACACACACTACCTTACTCTCTGGAGTGGCCATTTACTTTCATAAAATTCTAATGAGGGAAATGTAGGGCAAACATTTTTCTTTTAGGGCGACTCTACAGGAAGTCCTTTTAATGAATAACGTGTTTCATTTCTCTGTTGTCAGAAGCTCCAGGGTGGATCTATTCACCACACAACGTTAGCGCCTCAACATTCCTTCAGTAAGCACCTGTCTCACTGATTAATGATCTCCTGCATTCAAGCCCATCACCATCTTCCTCTTTTTCTAGGCTCCTCTGCTCCATTATAAACCATGTAGATTTCACACGTTGATTAATGAAACAATGTTTATTGTAGATACAGGACTCCTAGGGCTCACTAATTGGCCCATGGTGCTTTGGAATAACTCGAGGATTGAAGTGAAGAAGAAAAAAGACAGAGAATAGAGGTGTGAATTCAGTTGTGAATTCTTATCTCTGCAGGCATAAGATACAGATAATGCGTAAAACAAACACATACCAAGCATTGATGTTGCATTTTCAGCACAGAAACACTCTGGCAGATATGATGGGTGGAACTTCAAAAGCTTTTGCCTCTATTCTGGCACTTAGATATGTTATTTATGTAGTCAGATGGGATCTACATCACTGAAATACATCTATCATCCCAGTGCATCATAGAGGTGTGTATGCTGCATATCAATGATGCCACACGCCTATACAGGGGGGAAAAACTGTTTGATGATTTGCTGTCAGATCTAAGCAGATATTTATAGATATTTATTACTGGTGGTTGTTAAGACATGTATAACAATTATTATATTTCATACTTAAGATCAGGGATTTGAACAATTCAAATCCTATTCCTAAACTGTATAATGCCTTGGATACCACCTGCAACACTCTGTCAGTTTTTATATCATTTAATTTTTTTTTTTTTTTTTTTACCATGGTAAGTATGAACATAGTAATTGTGATAACTATCTTATCAAGCACCACTAATAAATAGTTTCTCTGCTGGATCATTCATTCATTCATTCATTCATTCATGTGTTATATTTATAATTTCTCCATCTAGTAAATTACCAGATTTGTTGGGGCTGTGCTGTCTCTCTCTCTCTTTTAGTTTCTAGCATATTTCATGTTTTTTTTTTCTTTTTATCTCTTATAGTTATGAATTACCTAGCACCAGTTTAAAAGATTTGTGCTCCCTAAAGCTGTTGTTGACAGGGTTGTTCATTTAGTCTATATTGATCTTGTTTGCAAATTATAATCCTCGCGGATAGATGGCACAGATATATGCTAATGTTTGTAGCAGCTAGGCGTTCGACACACTGCAGGGAATGTCCTAAATTAAACCTTATACACCCTTCCAGCTCAGCCCTTGGGTTGTTAAAATGCCATTGTAATTTATGCTAAAATAGGGGGATCTTGTATACAAGAGGCTTGCAGGTAAACCTAGGTTTAGGATCCGGGCTGCTAACACAAAGTTCGCTGGTTTAATCCTTGGTAGGGGCGGCCAATGAAATGGTAAATGTCAGTTTCCATTGTAGCCCTGGCTAAAGAGATTAACTATAGATTATTAACAATAGGTAATTAATGCACTTGTAGTCATGTTGTTTAAATGCGTACTATACATATACAATTTGACTACTTACAATTCTGTATACATAGGAGGAATTGATTAATTTGTCCAGAGAGAGTCTTGGCAATATATGAGAATTTTGTGTTGTGTTTCCAACATTCTGTGCAACACTTTGTGGAGGGCTTCATGTGACAATGCTCCTTTTCCACAAAGCGAGATCAATAGAAAGGATTTGCCAAATCTGAAAGCCTTCCACAGAAGAGTTTACATTTACTTTATGCATTTGGCTGACTGAAAATCCAATGCGATTTACTGTGCATTCAAGCTATACATTTAACAGTTCATGTGAGTTTAAGATGTTATAGCTGCAAACGGTGGCATTCAAGGCCATACTTTTTAAATTAAATATGTAGCAACTAGATATGTGTATGGTGATTGGGTGTCAAGTTGCTTTAGCTTGAGTAGTGTATATTAAAAAAAACTTTTTTTTTGTAGTTAACATAGTAATGGAAACATGGTTCACAGGGGACGATTTTAAGTTCAACAATTTATAAAAGGTATTGTTGAGAGTGGTGAATATTTTTTATAAAAGTGATGTGGTGGTGATTCAAAGGAGATGAATTTAGAGATGTAATCTGTGTAATCTTGAAAATGTTGAATGAAATGATTATATATAGACACACAATACCTCAATACCATTCAAAACTTTGGGGTCAATAAGATTTTTTTTACTGATCTCTTATTATTAATATTGTGAAATATTTTTACAATTTAAATAGCTGTTTTTTATTTTAATACATTTTTCAAATGTTATTTATTACTTCTAAAATTATGATTTGGTGCTCAAGCTAAAGTTATTATTTATATTATTATTATTATTATTATTAATATGATCTATAAGTTAGGACAACATATGTTTTTACATTGCTTTAATATCAAAATAAGTTTTCAACTTTTTTTATTTAAGATTTAACTCTTGAAAAGGTACGTATGTATGATTTTTGGATTAAAATATCCAAAAACCACTAGAACAATGTTATATATTTTGTTGACTTGAGTACTTACATTATCCCTTATGTTTTCTAGAATGTTTAAATCCAGAGAAATAAGCAATTTTGACATGGACCGTGTCGTGCATCGCCTATCAATACCCTCTTTACCCTCGATTTCCGGTATAGCATTATAGTACCATTATAATATAACTTTTCAACTTTCTAATATGATAAAACAGCGCTGCGTTACCCCACATATGCATGAGCAGAAGAAGCGGAAGTGGTTGTCTGCGGCATAACAGCTCCGCAAAATCAAGGCGTCATCAAGCCACGCCTTTGTTTTGAATAAGCAACCTCTAGCGGCGAAAAATGACATATTGTGGCTTTAAACAAAGTTGATTGTACTAAAAAATTTAAGGCAGCAACTTTTTTTTTACAGTGTATGTGTGTTTATGTGGCCCACAAGCCTGTTTTTGATTTGTAAACTAAAAGATAATGTGACCACCTTTAAAAAAAAAAACTCTGCCTTGTCTTTCAGATGAAGGGCACTTTAAGCCTTGTTGTAAACTACTTCATGAACGCAGCCTGCCTTCTGTCTTGCATAGAGAAAGACGCTTGCGGATCACGGGTTATTGCATTTCACAGGCAGTGTATTTATTCCATAATTTCCCTGACTTTCTTGTTTACCCCCAAGGAGCTGTTCGTGCGGCCGATAAAAAGGGTTTTATTTCTTTGCCCACAGCATGGATTGATTCTGAGGTCGTCTGTTTGTGATTAGATTATGCATGAAAGAGTTGTTATTCCATCTGTTTTGCTCTGTTGTGTCTGAGGGTGGTGAATCTGGTCTCTTTATCATTCTTACCTTACACTTCATTACTGCTTTGTATTCTCAGGACTGCATTGTTAGGTCTCTGATTAAAAAATGAATTGAATAGAAAACGGAATGGAATGAGTGTATCGTATCACATCAGTGAGATAAAGGTGAAGAGCCTGGCATTCCTCCAGTGCAGACGGAGTACGAGTTAGTACTATTCTCTCTAACCCGAGGGGAAAGCACTGTGATCTACTGCCTACAAAGAGAGAATAGACGTAGCAGGAGGTTTTAGAGAGTTATAGGTCGTTCCAGGCTTTGATATCTGATTGGATGAGGTGTGTTCGAAGCTGCTGTGGAATAGCAAATATACAGTAACAGTTGCTTGGCAACTATAAACGGTCTGCAGTTAGGCTAATGGACCATATTACTTAATGGAAATATTGTTCAGTATAATTATTGCTGTAATTGTGTTGAACAATGCTGTTTTTATCAAATAAATCCGGTAAAATCTCTGTAAAGAATGTCCTTGAGTGGCTTGTTGCATTATTATTAATCTGCTGTATTACTCACACATACACAACCTTAGCATGGGCAATAAATGTAATCTCAAAGACTGCTGTATCTTTCTTTGGATGATTTTATTCACATTGAGGTTATACTATGAATATATTGTAGATTTGTGTAGGCTACCTCAGTCTAAAATAAATGTGGTTGGTCACTTTACATGTCGATCCAATGGCGTCTTCCTGTCTGAATGGGCGGTTCTTGGCCAGAAAACGAAATGTAATAGACTCAGGTCCAAGTTTAGAAGTGCTCAAATATATATGTTCTGCCTGTTAACCCATCTTAAATGAGACCTGAGTAGAGCCCAGTTAGAGGGTGTATTATGAAAGGTGCTATAGTAGGACAGCTAGTTGTGGACTACATTTCATCTTGTTAAATGTCCTACATAGTATGTGTTGGGCACCAGTAGTTGCTTTTCAGTTTACCCATAAGACATTTCCACGCTTTGGAACCGGGACGTGTGAGCTATGCGTTTGAGGGAGTCGCCTGTCGATTGCGTCATATCTGCGTTACCCGGTTTTATTTAGCAAAAACGCTGTACTCTCACTGCAGTGTGAACAAGTGTCATAGCAGCCGCCGAGCGAACGTCATAACTTCCTTTTCAACACACTCCGATATATCTAATACGATAAACAGAGTTGCGTTACCTCATACTCATGACTGGAAAAGAGGAAGTGGCGCCGGCGACAGTGTCAAAATAAAAGTCCCGCCGGCGGCTATGCCATAATAACAGTCCCGCTCTTCAATCGCTCCTGCGGCCTTGCTCAGCTCCACAACACTCGGCCCTGCTCTGCTTCAGACTACAGTAATGTTAATAATCGCATCCATGAACATGATTTCTGCCCGAGTCTAGGGTTGTGCCGATGGACGATATCATCATCCATCGTGATGGCTGACCGACATCACGATGGAGCGCGACCATCGTGATGCCACGCCCCCGTTGCGAGTGCGACACACACTAATCCTCTTCTATAGTATTAGTTAAACTAAAAACTTAGCAGGAATTGCTCTGTAAATTAAATTGAGAATGTAACTACTGCATATATGCTATTTTAAATACTGTAGTCTATGCCAGATATATATAGCCTACATTTTTAAATCATTTGAGGCTGAAACATCCATATGCATGCGTGTTTATTTTAGCACTTCCGTCAGTGAAACAACACAGCCTATAAAACATTTAAACGATTTTCAGTAAATAATCGTTACCTCAAGAATATAAGAAAATTAAATATTAGTTAATTAATATTTAATTAACTCCCCCCCACCCCCACCCCCCAAACGACGATATCATCGACCATCACAATGTTTCACTGTAAACATCGTCAACTGCCAATTTAGGGGACATAGCCCAACCCTACCCGAGTCCTATCCTGACTCTTTTCCACCGGCTGTGAGGTGAAGACCACATGTCCCAAGATTCTGCGCTCAAACGTGGCGTCATCAAACTACGCCTTTGTTTTGAACAGGCGACCTCTAGTGGACGGAAAAGTTACATAGTGTAGCTTTAATAAACAAAACTGCATGCGTCTTGCGGAAGAACATTGTAGCCGGATCTACTTCTCTCTGTTTATGTCTATGACGAGTCACGCAGGTACTGTGCTACTCCGCAGCGGTGCGACCCGAACCGGACTGAAATCCGGTCAGAATATAAACACTTATTATATTTGTACAGTAGTGATTCAGGATAAGACAAAAACACGGTTTGGAAAATTGATTCATGATGTACTCGCTCATTATATAAATTTAGTCAATTTTGAGCACAAGAAAGTTTCATAGTGCAGCTTTAATAGCCAGTAACGATGTCTGTATGTTTATGGTTGATATAATTGAATTAATGCTGGGCATTATTTAATATTTGTAAATATGTATACGCTATTTAAATATTTTATTTATTGTTATTAATAATAATAATGGTGATTTTTATTTATATTGAACAATTTCAATTGATACATTGTAATAATAAAAATAATATTATGGTCATTTTTTTTTTATATTATAATTATTATTATTATTTTACTACCAATATGTGAGAATTGGACCCTAAACTAAAGTGTTACCATTATTATTAATATTAAATTATTGTTGTTGTCATTTCATTTGTTCAAAACAAGTATTATTATATTGTAATAATTGTTGTTGTTGTTTTATTTTTTAAACAATGTTTTATTGTTTGAATTATTACAATGATAATGATTACAATATTAATCTAATAATAATATTAAAAATTTTCACTTTTTTAACTGACCCAAGGGGGAATTAATGAGTTATAGTTATCAGCCAAAATATGTCCTAATATCAGCTTAGCATTTAATCTGTCACTAGAGTCAACATAACTGTATGATTTTACAGTTATGATTTTACTTTTTCATAATATTCTGTCAATACGTTTTCTGAGGTTTGCATGAATCATCTAGGGATTCAATTCAAATAAAAAAAGTAAAAACCACAGGCTATATTAAATGATCATTAAAGACATTCTTCTTCCAACTTTGATCTTTAGGATTGTTCTCTCTCTTTTACCCTCTCAGGTGTCCGTGGTTAACCAAGGCCATCTCCCCTGTCGTGCCTCTTTACAATGGCATCGTCTTCCTCTTTGTGTTGGCCAACTTCAGCATGGCCACCTTCATGGACCCTGGAGTCTTTCCCAGAGGTATGTATGTGTCCGGTCATAATTTAGGTTTCCCAATTCATTCTCAGTTTCAAATATCCAGAGATTAGATACAACAGTAGGTCCACAATTAGGATGTCTAGAATACTGCAAGACACACACATGTTGATGTGAATGTTCTCTCTCAATCCAAGCGGATGAGGACGAGGACAAAGAAGATGATTTCCGAGCTCCACTGTATAAAAACGTGGAGATAAAGGGAATTCAGGTGCGGATGAAGTGGTGTGCCACATGCCACTTCTATAGACCTCCGCGCTGCTCACACTGCAGCGTGTGTGACAACTGTGTGGAGGTGAGACGCATAGGAACACGCATACTAACATTCCTGCGTAATATAAAATGATCACAATGCTAGCGCTCACACACTTTCCTTCTCACTGTAGGAGTTTGACCACCACTGCCCATGGGTGAACAACTGCATTGGTCGGAGGAATTATCGTTATTTCTTCTTGTTCCTGCTGTCTCTAAGTGTTCACATGGTGGGCGTATTTTCCTTTGGCCTGCTGTTTGTGTTACACCACCTTGAGAAGCTGAGTGCACTCCACACAACTGTGACGTATCCTTCCACGAAGAGCAACTATGATGAAAGCTCATTATGTTGTATTTAATAAATTAATTTACCTACACTCTAAAAAAAAGGTTCTATATGGCACCAAAAATGGTTCTTCGTCATAATCATAGAGGAACCCCTTTTGGTGCTATATAGCACCATATCTTAACATGTTCTGTATATGGTAGCGGTGCTATATAGCACCATAGTCAAAGAGCCGGTGAAGAACCACTGAAGCACCAAAACTGGTGCTATATAGCACTTAAAAAGGTTCCCCTATGATTACGAGCCAAGAACCATTTTTGGTGCCATATAGAACCTTTTTTTTTAAAGTGAACCAATCAAAACATTTTTAATTAAGAATGACAAAAAAGGCATTATAGTGTTCCAAAATAAATCTATATCAAATAAATGCTGTTCTTTTGAATGTTCTATTTATCCAAAAATATTTTGGGATAGTGTTAGTGTTACATTTTGAAGTTTATGTTTGTCATGTATTTAGTTTAATAATTTGGTTTTAGTTTTAGAGAGAGTGTGTGTGTGTGTGTGTGTGGACTGGTAATCCCTACGTTATGGGGACAAAATGTAAAAAATGCAGAATGTCTCCTGTGATGGGTAGGTTTAGGGGCAGGGGCAGTGTAGAGGGATAGAATATACGGTTTATACAGTATAAAAACCATTACGCCTATGGAAAGTCCCCAGAAGGATAGCGCACCAGACGTGTGTATATATATATATATATATATATATATATACGTCGTACACACATACACACACAAAATAACACTAAATTATTAAACTATATCAATATATATTCTTTCAAAATATATACAAATATTTATATATTATATATAATATATAATAATATGTTTGGTTTATAAATATTTTTATATAGTTTATTTTTCAGTGTTTTAGTTTTAGTACTTCAACTGAAACTTATTTTATTTCAGTTTGTTGCCAAAGCAACATTACTATTTTTTGTTTATTAAGTTTACTTTTTTTTGCCTAATATTAAAATGTTATTAAAGATTTTTGATAGTTTTAGTTTTATTTAACAATAACAACACTGTTCGTCTGACAGGGTGGCCATGCCCACAGTGAGATCTCATTGGCTCACAATCCTGCTCCATTTAGCTATGTGTAAAAAATCAAAAAGGTCTTAATTGTCTGTGATTTTCCTTGACTCTCCTGCTGTCTAGTCTTGTGGTTATGTGTGTGACTGGCCTGTTCTTCATCCCTGTTATGGGCCTCACTGGGTTTCACATGGTTCTTGTAGCCAGAGGACGGACCACAAACGAACAGGTGAACCAAAATACACTCTACAAAATATGTTTATCTGTTCTGTGTAATAGTATACGCACATGTAGAGGCAGAATCGTGGTCACATGTTGCATACCCACTCAGAATCACCTTGATGTCTTTCCAACTTGATTGCCTTCTGTTATTTGTGCATGACATCTGTTACAAAACCTGTTATTATTGCACATTACGGTCCTTTGGGTCAAAGGACAGTTGTTTTCCACTTTCCACAGTATGCTGAAAGTAAAATTCCTCTCTCTCTCTCTCTCTCTCTCTCTCTCTCTCTGTTCTCAGGTGACAGGAAAGTTCAGAGGAGGAGTGAATCCATTCACTCGGGGTTGCTGTGGCAACGTGAAACACGTCTTATGCAGTCCGCTTGCTCCTAGGTAAAAAAGAAACTGGCTTCCACACACACATATATTCATGTTCGTAATCAGTGAGAGTCGCAAGCATGCGTACACATACCGGAAGTGTGTGAAAGACACTGACCACAGTGTGCTTCCACGGCCATTTGGAACAGACAGAAGGGTGTTTCATTTCACATTAAGTGAATTTACATTAGGTTCTGTTATTTTCCATTTTACAAAACAGACAGGATTCAATGAACATTTCACTTTTGGCAAATGCTACAAAAGATATCAACTTCACTGTGTACACTGTGTACTCAAAATGTAAAAAAGAATTTCCATCTATGAATCGAAACTTAAAAACGAGACCTTCTCTGACATCTTAGGTAGTCTATGAAAACCTGTAGAAAAAATTCCTTTTTGGCCAGGAAAATCAAAAGGATGTGACATTTGAAATTGAATGATTATGCAATGTTCAGGATAATGCCGAAAGATCTATTCTGTATTGTAATGACATGCCATGTAAAGAACAGGGATTCAAACTATAGTCTCACATAGCCAGATCTATATAATCTATCGTCTCAAATATACTTTATAATCAAACTATCATAACATTGTAATTTTAATTATCTCATCTGTCCACATAATGCCAGGGGAATTGCAGAGCTTGTGTAAACGTATTCACGTCGCTATGATCACAGGCTATCTCAACTACTGCTTTCTCACCACTGTCACTTTTGTTGAGTGTTTATTTTGTTATTGAGAGGAAAGCATGCAGCACATATTTACATATTCATCTAAATTACATTAATTAAATTAGGGTCCAATTCTCACCATGAACTAACTATTAACTATGACTTTTGCCTCAATAAACTCATAATTACTGCTTATTAATAGTTAGTAAGGTAGTTGTTCAGTTTAGGAATTGGGTATGATTAAGGATGTAGAATATGGTCATGCAGAATAATGCATTAATATGTGCCTTATAAGTACTAATTAAAAGCCATTATGCATGCTAATGAGCAACTAGTTCATAGTGAAAATTAGACCCTAAACTAAAGTGTTACCCCAACTTTTTACTTCTAAGTGAAGAATGGAAAAGAACCTTGAGTATATCGAGGCCTTGAATCACGTTCATAAATTAAATTAAATAATTAAATAAAACATTTTAAAATTAAATAGAAAATGACACCATTAAAAAAAAATTGCAATGCTATAACTATAATGAAGACCGTGTTGGCACTATGTTGTATAATTTAAAACACTTCATCAAGAAGGAAATATGCTTTATAATATGTGTGACACCATTAATAATTAGTGTAATAAACATAAACAGAAGACAGGGATGGGAAAAAAAAGCTTGTTTATCATAGTAGACAGTCTAGAGGGGGTTTCAGAAGAATAGAGGTCCATAGGAAGGTAGATTGTGTCCTGTTTTTCTTGCTGGTATTATGACACTCTGAGCAGGATGAGAGTATAACACTGAAGACTTGAAGCAGGTCATGTAACAATGGGGAGAGAGAAAGTGATTGCCGTATAAACACAGATCAGAGCCAAGGTTAATGACTTCTTAATACTCGCAAAGGCATCTTCAGAAACAATAGAGGACACCCTTTGTGAGGTTAAAGCAGAACAAAGGGATATTGCTATAAACTTACTACTTTTTTCCACAGGACAAATTTGAATAGTTCCTCTAATCATAAATAGAAATTATAGAAGTAGTTCACCCAAAAATGAAAAACTTAGTCATCAACTTAGTCATAATTTACTCACTTAAGTGTGACTTAATTTCTTCTGAACACTGTTTGATGTTTTCCAGTTTAAAAAAAGGACACAAAAGCACCATAAAAGTGACCTTTATTATACAGGGAGTGCAGAATTATTAGGCACGTTGATTTTCTGATCATATTTTTTTTCCAGGCACATTTGACCAATTCCAAACCACAGTAATCCTAATAACTACTATTGATTTAGTATTTAATAATGTATAAGTGATATATAATTGTTCATGAAGGCTGGAAATGAAAACATGCCTAATAATTCTGCACACCTGAATATAAGGTGATTTTCATTTCCAGCCTTCATGAACAATTATATATCACTTATACATTATTAAATACTAAATTAATAGTAGTTATTAGGATTACTGTGGTTTGGAATTGGTCAAATGTGCCTGGAAAAAAAATATGATCAGAAAATCAACGTGCCTAATAATTCTGCACTCCCTATATGCTGCACTGTGTATACTTTGCACTATTATACTTGCACTTTATTACAAGGCAGCTGATGCCATAGAATAGTTTTTCATGAGGAAAGGACCAAATTTTAAATTGCTATGAACTGAAAATCTTGACTTCTTCTAGCTCTCCTTGGCACAGTCATGAGAGAAGTAACAACATCTGATTCATGAGTGAATCATTAATTTTGACTCAAGAACTAGAGAACCAGATCAGTCTGTTTTGTGAATGAATCAGACTCTTAAAGGGATAGTTCACCCAAATATTAAAAGTGTCATCATTTACTCACCCTTATGTTTCTTTCTTTCATACGTTGAACACAAAAGAAGATATTTAGAAGAATGTTGGTAACCAGACAGTTGACCATTGACTTCAATGTTTATTTTCCCCTAGTATTGAAGTCAATGGTTACCAACATTCTTCATAATATCTTCTTTTGTGTATCATTACTCCAGTCACATGGTCCTTCAGAAATCATTTTAATATGCTGATTTGGTGCTCAAGAAACATTTCTTGTTATTATCAATGTTGAAAACTGCTTCATATTTTTGTGGAAACCATAATAGATATTTTTTTCAGGATTCTTTGATGAATGGAAAGTTCAAAAGAGCAGTATTTATTCATAAATATACATTGTTGATCAATTTGTGACTGAATAAAAGTATTAATTTCTTTACAAAAATAAAATAAAATAAAACTTTCGACTTTTAAACGGAATCAAAACCTCAGAATTTACCCTTTTTATGTTCTAAAGAAGAAAGTAAGTCATGCTTTGGGTGTGAAATAACTTGAATGAACATGAGTAAATGATGAAACAGTTGTCATTTTTATCAACTATTCGTTTAAGCATTGGAGAAGCTTCATGTGGATGTCTGATTGTGGTATACACTGATATAAGACCCATGATGAATTTACACGCTTTATCAAAAAAGATCTAATCTGTGAGGTTTTGGAAGCAAAGCATTTCAACACACATCATGTCATCTGATGTATATCTGTTCTACAGGTATATCGCTGATCCCAGGAAGAAAATTCCCATCGCTTTGAATCCACCATTCCTCCGCCCTGACCTCTCTAACCGACACATCACTGTAAAAGTCAGTGATAATGGTATCCATAGTAACGTCCTACGAAGCAAAGTGAGTCCACAAAAGCTTTTAATTCTGTCTGCCTACAACCTGGAATTTCAATGGTGTTTAATCATTTCTGTTATTGTAATAAGTACCTCTACACCAGCAGTTCATAATAGCTTCAAAACAGGCTCATAATTTAGATTTCTGGAATTATTAAAATGCATGGTGTCCTCATTTTTAAAGGAACCGTTTTAGGAATGTGGTGCCTGTGCCTAAATCATGCTTCCCGAAATAAATACATTTTTTGTGCTTTAGTCTAAGACCAGTCTGGATGGTGTGGATGAAAAAAGTATAGATAAACAGCCACCTTTGCCACCAAAAGCAGATCGCTACAACCAGCTCAAGAGTCAACTCACCTCCAGCGAAGGCAAGTAGCACTACAGTCACTCTTAGTCAAATGGTTTGTAGTTTACTAGTTTTTTAAAGCAGTCAGCACCAACATTTAACTGTGATCAACATATATTTGGCTTATGAGATTTGGCTTTATTTTTTTAAAAACCATGTGATCATAAAAAATAGTGTATTCACTTAATGATTCAAAGCCTGAAATCTGCTTGTCTTCAGTGGGCACTTTTAGCAAATCCTCTTTTTCTAAGCTGCACTTCTACTGCCATCTGGTGTTGCATCATATTGCAGCACTGTGTTGAGTCATTCATTTAATGTGTGCCACATTTTCTAGAGAGTTCCTTGTCCAGCAAGCCCACAAATCCATCCACCCCAGCCATGTACAAATACCGACCTTCCTTCGGCACCATGCCTAAAGTGCACTATCACGCAACTGGAGAGAAGGTGAGAGAGACAAACTAAAACAATGTTTTCAGAAATATAATACACACTGCCTGGCCTAAAAAGTCACTCTTTGGATTTGAAAAGGCAAATGATTGGAGCGTTATGGCAGTAATTATTATATTTCTAGCATGTTATGTGTTTGGCAACAGTTCTTCTAACCCTAACTGATGGAGTGTGTAGCTTTTCATTTCTTAAACAACCTTGTAGGAAGACACACCAGGATGACAATGTCAAGATTCATCAGGCTCAAGTTGTGAAAGAATGGTTGGGAGGGAGCATGAAGAATCATTGAGTCCAGACCTCAAATTCATTGAAAGTCTTTGGGATGTGCTGAGACTTTTCAGAGTGCTGGACCAAAAATTGATGCACCTCTTGATGTAAATAACATCACACCATTTATTTCTTTATCATTCAATTTGAGCCTGATGAATCTTTACATCCAGGTATATGGCCATGATGTGTCTTCCTACATGGTTGTAAAAAGCTACACACTCCATCTGTTAGGGTTAGAAGAACTGTTGCCAAACATATAACATGCTAGAAACATAATAATCACTGCAATAATGATCCAGTCATAGACTCTTAAGCATTTTAAATCCATTTTTCTTTTCTTTCTTCTTTTTTGGCCTGGCAGTTTAATACACACTACTGTAATGTTCAAACGTTTGGGGTTTGTAAGATTTTTTTTTTAAATGTTTCTGAAAAAACTTCTTATAGTCACAATGCTGCATTTACTTGAAAATATAACAAAAACAATAATTTTGTGAAAAATGTATACAATTTATAACGATTTTTTATTTTTAATATATTTTAATATATAATTTATTTCTGTGATGGCAAAGCTGAATTTTTAGCTGCCATTATTCTAGTCTTCAGTGTCTGATTTGGTGCTCAAGTAATATTTCTTATTACTCACTTTTGAAAATGGTTGTTTGGCTTAATATTTTTGTTGATACCGTGTTTATATCTCTCGGGATTCTTTAATGAATAAAGTTAAAAAGAACTGCTTTTATTTCAAATAGAAATATTTTGTAACAATGTAAAAGTCTTTACTGTCACTCGATCAGTTAAATTCATCCTTGTGGAATTATAGTCAAAGAATTCATTTTCAAATTAATTTAAAAAAAAAACTCTTACCGACTCCAAACTTTTGAAATATAATATAATATAAATATATTATACTTGAATATAAATAAATGTAATAATATACTTTTGAAATAATATAATATTTGTAAAGTCTGTCTAAAAATGTTATTATTAAAAAATAAATTCTCTCAAATATATTAATCTGTCCTCAGATTGTAATGTCCGAGAATGGGAAGCCCTCTGCAGTTTTGGAGGAGCGAGGTCACGATTACCGCTCAGAGCCGAATCTGGATCTGCCAGACTACCGCAGCACTCCTCTCCACCGAACGTTCCAGTCCTCCCCTTTCCAGCTGGACTCTTTCAGCACGACGTCTCGCTCCTTCAGCCTCAAACAGGGAGTGAACAGAGCTGACCGTGTGCCACTGGGTGGCAGCAAACCAGAAACGGTCACTTCCACCTCTCACAAAGGAGTCTTCTCTCCTGGGACGTTATCTGGCCGCAATGGCAGCCTGTCCTACGATAGCTTGCTAACCTCCAACATAACACCATCTCTGGGCGAATGTGCTGCCCACCCGGGAGTGCCCTCTATGGGTTTTCATTCACCCTACTTGCCCACTAAAATGTGCCACGTACGAGGGCCTGAGCTTCAACGACACGCCGGTCCGCCGTCCTACAGCCCTGTGCACGTTGGAGCAATGTACGGGCGGCAGTCACCACACTCAAGAGATCGAGAGCGAGATCCCTCACCCGTCCGCTACGACAACCTTTCCAAAACCATTATGGCCTCCATCCAGGAGAGGAAGGAGCTTGAGGAGAGGGAGAAACTCATGCTTCGGCACGCTCAAGCACCGGTGGCCTACGCCAACGATTCGGGTGTGTTTGAGACCTGCAGTGGAGCCGCCTATGGACTCCCACCTGGGACGTGCTACCCTGACGGCCCTAGAGGCCCTGGATCCCGAGAGCCCACCCCTCCTGTGTGCAGCTCTCGGGATAACTTGATGGGATACGGTCCCCGAACCCCTGTTCTGCGTTCCTCTGCATCCTCGCTCACCAGAGCACCGAGGACTTCTACTACATCCCTCCACACAGACGGAGGCAGTGCAAGCAGGACATCCGAACACCAATATCGCTCTCCGGTGCACCAATCACATTTCTCCCCGACAGCTGTGCCCCGTTCTCCATCATACGCGCATCAGAAGGTCGCTTTCATTAGCGCCCTGGAGAGGGCGGACTCACCACGTCTGGGTACAAGGTATGACACATAGCATATTAACCAATCAGTAAAGAGGGTGAGGATAGGTGCATGATGTATAGACTACACAGGCTAGATGTTCATGAGAAATGTACACTGATCCGGAAGGGTCTGAAAAGAGATTTCATTTGTGCTATGTTTATTTGTTGATTTTTGAGTACTGGTTTTTGTACTTAACATTTTTTATTTCTGTCATTATTGTTATTGAGAATATTTTTTTTTACCTTTCTGCAGAGAAGAAAAGATAGAAATGATTATGTATCTGGTAGCCAAATAAATGTCTTATTTTTGCCTCCCCCCTCCCCCCTCATTATCATCAGTTTCCATTTCTGCATGTCTGTTTATTCATATTCATGACTCATTTTGCATGGTATCTACTTCTGGCATACTGTAAATTTCATTGCATTATGGTAATCTCATAAACAGAAATCAATGTATTATACAAAAATCATGATTTGATATGTTCATGTGTTTTTGTTCTGTTTGAGTTGCTTTTTTGTGCATATGTAGTGCTTTTTAATCACTATCATTTTCTGTGTATAATTTTTTTTTTTCTTTTTTCTTTGACTGACTTTTGTTCTTATTTTTACCAACTGACAAGTGATAACATCAGACCGCATGATTTGATCTATCATACCATTAAGCCATTGCATTTTTATATTGATTTATTACAGGGCTCAACAGTAAGGAATTTAAACTTTCCCTGACAACATTTTTATAGACCCCACCAAAAAAGGATGATCCATTTTTTCAGCAATGTATTTTAGATTTTTTTTTATTCTTCCTCTACACCCCACCCCAACCCCCCCACCATATATTCTCTTCACAAATTTATTTTTTTAACACATTGTGAAGAAAAGAAATGGTAAAGAAAGCATAACAAAAATATTTAAAGGTACACTATGCACCTTTTGACCCTCTAGCGGGTAAAATACAAAACTGCGTGCAATTTGCGGAAGAACATTGTTGTGGTTGTGCTTCAAGATGAATATGGTTATCCTACTGCTCATAAAACATTCACTACAAGGCTTAAGAGATAATAACCAGTTTAGATAACCTATATGGCACTCCTACACCATGCACACGTAGCCGGACCAACTTTTCTCTGTTTATGCACATGACGAGACATGCGCGGGCGAGTTACATTTACGCAATTTCCTTTTTACGCAATTGATTTGTGAATCAGGGTAAGACAAAAACACATTTTGGAAGAAGGATTGATTATGTATTGACTCATCATTTAACTTTTGAACAAAACATAAAAAGTTTTCAATGCATAATTTATGGACATGTAGCTGTTTTATCATCTGACCCTAAACTGTTTTGCACTGACTTCATACTTTTGAATCCTGTATTAATATGCTAATAATATATATTCCCTTTTACCACTCTTCAATACTGTCCTCCTCTTCATTAACTCATCTTCATTTGTAACATTTCAATCCATTTAGTACATGTTTGACTCTCAAAAGTGGATAACAGTTGAGGATACAGTTGGAAAAGAGCCACCTCAAATATGTCTTCCTGATTTTTGATATTTTCTCCACTTAGAGAGGACCTCGGTCCAGGTAAAGTCAACGGGCAACTAAAGGGCCAAGCACGTGACTGCCATCTTGGGACTCCTTCTGGAACTCCCATCAGACACACCAATGTCAAAAAGGTCACAGGAGTGGGTGGAACTACATATGAGATTTCTGTTTGACGGACAGCTTGAAGAGCCACTGCCTGTGAGGAAAAGCACTGCCATGGCGACACCACCTCCACTTGTGCTCAAGAGAACACGCTTCTCTTTCTTTTCACAGTTTTATGAAATAATACTAACCGATAAGGAGACTCGCAGTACCTGGGGCAGGTCTTTTGGGAGGAGATTTTGCGTTGGCCTTTTCTTTGTTAAAGAGACTTTCCATGTGACTCAGTGTAAAATATAACAGGAGCCGCTTAATCAAAAGAGCGTTGGATGTTTTTTTAAAGTGTCAGCCGTCAGAGGATATACATCACACACAATAAAAAAAAAATGGTTTAATTGCTTAAAATATATACCATTAAGGGCTGAATATGTACAGTGTCAGTTCAGTTGTTTGTATAAAAAAGGTCAAAGGTCACTTACTGAATGCAAATATGCTCACTCAGTATGCTGATCTTTCACACACTTGAATGTGAGTGTATATGTACATGCCAGTAACTCAATTACTACTATATTTTTGTCATTATACTGATCTAATAATCAGGGTTTCATCTCAAATATATTTCTCTGTTAAAGGGAAAGTTCACCCAGAAATGAAAAATCTGTCATTTACTCCTCCTCAAGTTGTTTTAAACCTGTATGAGTTTCTTTCAAAAAAGATATTTTGAAGAATGTTCTGGTCCCTATTGCCTTCCATAGGAATTTTTTTTCCCCATACAATGGAAGTCAATGGGGCCCAGCAACTGTTTTGGTTACCTACATTCTTTAAAATATCTTTTGCGTTCAACCGAGCAAAGAAACTAATACATGTTTAAAACAACATGAGGGTGAGTAAATGATGACTGAATTTTCATTTTTGGGTGAACTATCCCTTTAAGCTATCAGGTTCAAACAAACCATAACAGCACTGGGGTACTTTAAAAGCCTACACAGAAGTTTTATTTTTCGAAAATGGTGGTCATTTACACTTTTTCTAATGTTAAACTATAAGCTGCCATATAAATAAACATACACTTGTATATGTAATATTTAAAAAAATGAAAGAAAAAAAAAAGTTTCATATGTTGGATACTGGGCATTAGCGCCAGTGTTAAAACTTTCTTTCAAACTTTGTTTTTCTTTATCAAAAGTATTTTGTAGTGGAAGATGTATGAATATATAAACAGAAACACCACTGTGTATAAGCAGTCCAGGCCATATGTTAAAGCCATATTCTAACATGTTTTACAGTAATGATCTTCATCTTTCAACGTGCATATGAAAAATGCTCTTTCCTTTATTGCATAAAGGACTTATGGAGTTGTAAATGAATTAACCCGTTGTACTGAAATTAAGATCCGCAATAGCCACGTTTTTTTTTATTATTAATTTTTTTATTGCTTTACCATTTCCCTTTACCTGTAATAGATTAGAAAAACATGATGATAATTCATGGCTACATCCCAAATATTTTTCATTTCTTTTATTTTTATAACTTTTGTGTTTTTTAAAACCCGACTTTCAGTGGTTTGGTATATTTTACTTTTTATACAGATATTCAAATGGGTGTTTGTATTTTTTTGAGTGGATTTTTCTTCTTTTTCTGCATATTTTATAATTTATTTGTATAGTATGCATTGCCATTTTTATTAGTTGAAAGTAGCACTTTCTGTTAAGATTTTTTTCTTTCTTTCAATGAACAAACGTTGAAAGAGAATTAAAATGCTATTATAGGATGTCTTAGGAAATGTTCAAGAAAGTTACACATGTAGGTAAGATGCTTGTTTCTGAATGCTGGATCCATTTGAAAGAGTTCTTTTTTTGGCTTTTTTTTACTGTCATAATGACACATGGTCTTTATACCCTGCCGTACAAAAGTTTAGGGTCAGTACGTTTTTTTAATTTTAATTTAAAAAACATTTAATCAATGACATTAAATTGAACAAAAGTGACAGTAAAGACTTTTATGTTGTTACAGACAGCAATCTATTTCAAAATAATACTTTTATTTTCTGTTGGTCAAAGAAAGCAGCACAACTGACAGCATTGATAATAATAAGAAATGTTTCTTGAGCTCCAAATCAACATAGAATGATTTTTGAAGGATCATGTGACACTGAAGACTGGAGTAATAAATGTGTTTAGCCATGTCGGAATTATTGTAATTAGGAGATTACCACTTGTAAAAAGCATTCACGTCCTCGTAGAATTACAACTTGTAAACTGGGAATTCTTTGAGAACTCTGACTTGTACCGCATAACCACTGTACCACCTGACTGCTGCAGATTCATATTGCCGTTGATAGTTTTGCCATAAAACTCATAAGTCAGAGGACGTGAACGTGACGTTATGAGTTGTCATCTTACAGTAATTACGACATGGTGTGAACGCAGCAAATGACTGCTGAAAATTCAGCTCTGGCATAATATTTTACAATATTACTGTTTTTCCTGTATTTTTGATCAAATAAATGGTTAGCGATACTTTTTCCAAAAACATAAAAATCTTACTGACCCCAAACTGTTGAATGGTAGAGTATTAAAAGTACATTTCTTGGTATGTCCCTTTCATATCATTCAGTTCTAGAATACCCAACTTGCCTTTGTGATCAATTTTGGTTAGGAAGTTTAATTCAGAAAACCTCAGCCTCACCTCCCCCTTCTCATTTTCAAGAGTAGTTGTAGTCTCTTGATTCTACATCAAGTACAAAAAAACAAACAAACAAAAAACAGTCCAAACACAGGTGTGTGTATTGTGCAGGCATCTGTATAGTTGTTGCACAGACAAGTGCTCAAATTTAAAATGAGGCAATTTATTAAGGGTTGTTCTTGTAAATAAAGTTACAATAAGGGTTATTAACAAATTTTGAAGCAATTATATCATATATGGTATGTCCCAACTTCGAATGTTTACCCTGCTTGGTTTATGTCCTCCTCATATATTATGAAATTATAAATTACATTTGAATGAAGGGGAGACCAATAAATTGATTTATTTTTTATTTTATTTTTTTGAGAAAGAGAGCTTGAGAGTGAAAGAAACAGATCTTCGAATTTGTCGCTGGTATAGTGCAAGACATGGTGATTGAAAATGTTAAATAATAAAAAGTAACAATAGAAAATAAATCTGTTTTAAACGTAATGATTTTCCATTTAAGAAATTAAATGGACACCACAGGTGAAAGTGGCAAATTCATACCTACCTGTTGAAAACTTCACTGTGGCCTGTTTCACGATCAAAGACCTAACACTTTTATAAGGATCATTTTGTAGTGAAGTGCTGATTTATGTATATCGACATCTCTGACAGGGTGATCTTACAGATGTCTTTCTGACTGAAAATGCAGTTCTTATCAGATGACTTTCCAAGGAATTCATAGTGATTTCCTCACAGATCTGCCTTAGGGGTCTAACAGACTACAGATACTCAAGCACCGATACAGTACAACAAACATCATTTTGGTGCATGTGAAAAGTCATAATCATACTTTTCCCAGTCAAACAGCTCCTTGAAATTGTAAATAACTCATATGGTCATGGAAAGGTCTTTACAGTTTGCTTGGCTCCATTTCTGTGAATGTCTCACTGTGCTCGGTCGTGTCGTCATCTCTGTCCTTCATTGGCACTGTCTGGCACAGTGTCACCTTCTGCTTAATTGAAACAAGTTGTACAGTTAAAGAAAAAGAACAACTATGGGACTTTTTTTCGTGATGAAGTGTTTCGTTCAGATGAAATGAAGACATTATAGTTTCATATCAAGGTACATTATTATTTTTGTTCATAAAGGGGGGGGGGCTGAATAAATGTAACTTGAACATTCATTTTTGTCTCTTTTATTTGTCATATATTGTCTTGGAAATGATAGATAGATAGATAGATAGATAGATAGATAGATAGATAGATAGATAGATAGATAGATAGATAGATAGATAGATAGATAGATAGATAGATAGATAGATAGATAGATAGATAGATAGATAGATAGATAGATAGATAGATAGATAGATAGATAGATAGATAGATAGATAGCATTTGCCATACAATAAATACATTTAAACAAATATGCAAAGAGCCATTGCCTGCTAAGACTTCATAGTTTCATATCAGAGAGGAGTCAGGTGGAAAAACATCTTTCTGTTCGAGCTGGCCGCACAAAAATAAAGTAGCCTAAATGAAAACAAAATCTCTTGCATTTTAGGACGTAGATTAAAGGTAATTCCACTCCCTAAAGCATTGTGCAATGGCATTAAGTGTTCCCATTCTCTCTCTCACTCTCCCCGCTGATGTCTATTTGATCTGTGCAGTAGTCGTGAACGCGCACCGCCAGACCTCCGCTGTTGCTGCGTGCGTGTCCACGCTTTATGAAGGCGCGTTCCCTCAGGTGAATGGAGAGAGGGAGAGGACGAGTCCTGTGTGTGTCTCTGGCCGAGCTGAAGTGACTAAAATGGGGCTTCGTGGACTGACAAGGACGGGGGTGTACATGACAGTCTACCTTCTGTGGGTGACTGGATGCTTTACGCAAAAAGTAAGTACAAGTGTGTGGCAGTAGCCCACTTTCCCTTTTGTCTGCGGTTTGTTTCGGCTTGTCAAAATGTTTACAGCAATGATTATAGTATGCACTATAGTACACTAATATGGAGTAGGCTATATGTAGCAGTCAAAACAACTTCAAATGATCACGTCTCTTGGTTTGAAAGGAATTTAATTCGGAAGTTTGGGAAAGGTATTGTGATGAAACGTGGAGCAGCTTGTTGTGTGGTCCGGGTCGGTTCAGAGAGTTGGGCTGTGCGGGGTCAGTTCAGCACGGGCCAGCGGTTCCGCTTCAGATGGTTCCGTCAGCTCAAATAATAAATAAATAAATGAAAAAATAGACAATTAAATGAACAAAGTTTTTTTTTGTACAGATCTATTAAGTTATCAAAAATGCAATATAATGACATAATTAGATCTATGATCAAAATGTGTTCAGTTCTTTACACTTTCACTCTTTTTGTAAAAAGTAAGTGAAACATTTATAGGTGATGCCTAAATACAGAGATTGCAAAAAAAGAAAGTGCTACAAGGCTGAAATTCTTGTTGGAAATGTTGACATTAGTATTTGCATAAGTAGCTCATATTATTATTATTTGAGTTTTACTTTACAATATTATCAATATTTGAAACCCTTTGCCTGTCAAATCAAAATCAGCGTTGCATGCTCAACATGAAACTTACCATGTGAAACTCAGATCAAAATGTTTGTACAAAATTAAAGTTTTGGTGACATGTCTGCATCATACATAGCAGGCTATATAGTTGCATCCTCTCATTGTCATAATATACCCATTTTGTTTAGGAAAGAATTGAGTTGTGTGTTACAGCACTTGCCGTCACTAGAAGTTTATTCTTGACTGGTTTCTTAGACCTGCCTATATGCACAGCCACAGATCAGAACTGTATAGCAGGACCTTTGATATTGTGCCATTCATATTCCCTTCACTTCAGCTCCTTTGCATACTCTATCAGCTCTCATCACAGAGGCTGTACGCTCTTTATGTAGCTTCTCAATGCTAGGAAATAGTGAGTTTGGGAAATATGTGTTGAGGAGAAGCTTAGTGTGTTTTTGAGGTGATTATCAGATTCCTGTGGAAAACGTGCTCCACTCATGCAATTAAACACATTGCTCTGGGGTCAATTCCACATGCTGTCTTTCACCAATACTTATTCCTTTCCCAGGCATGGATATGATTTATTAATTCTTGTAGTGCTGAGTGAGATAAATAGAGAGACCCTTTATGAGACTATTTAAATCTTTGCGACTTGTAATTTTCCCTCATTTAGGGTATGTTTATAAGACAAAGATGTACTATAACAGAAACGTTTTTCCTTCGCGTTTTTGAAAGGTTTTGCATACAGACGACAACGTTGTCAAAACGATCCTTGTTCACGTGGATCCACGAAAACGGCTAAACGCTTTATGCTGCCAGGCCAGTAGGTGGCGATATCACTTTGTAAAGAAATACTACAAGTCTACTGTAATGACGCATGATGTCACCATTTTCTCAAATTGACACAATAATGGCATCGTTTTCAAAAACGTGCATTTTAAGATCCGTTTTCAAAAGTTTACGTTTTCAGGCCCCCCAAACAATGTTGTTTATGCGTAAAAAGTTTCTCGTTTTTAGTTTAGTAACTGTGCAGTGTAAACACCCCTTTAAAACAAAAAAAAACTTTTTATTTATTTTTTCTGTGGCACACAAAAGAACATTATTTTCCCTCAGTGTTTTTTTGTTGTTGTCCATAATGAAAGTCAGTGGCTGCATCTGAAATCGCATACTTCCCTACTATAGAGTAGGCTAAAAAAAACAAAACAGTATTCGACAAAACAAGTATGTCCGAATTCACAGTACTCATAAAAGAGTAGGCAAAAAGTACCCGGATGACCTACTTCTTCCGGCGAGATTCTGAAGTGTGCATATTAAGGACGCTTCACTATCCCATGAGGCCACGGGAGAGGATTTGTGAATGGAAGTGAAGTGACGCAACTGAAGCTGGTAGGTCACATGATAATGACAACATGGCAACTGTTGTACGTCCAAATTACATGAATTCACATTCATACTATATAGAAGTAATTACTTATTCAAAAGAAGTTCCTACTCAAGAGAGTATGCAATTTCGGACACAGGCAAGGTCAACATTCTTAAATATGTTCCACAGAAGCAAGAAAGTCATACAGGTTTCAACATGAGGGTGAGTAAATTATGTCAGAATTATCATTTATTAGAAATATCTGAATGATCCTTATAAAGGTGGGATGAACACAGTATATTCCATACAAGAAGCACAACTTTTTTTTTTTTGTGGGAAAGAGCAGCATCATCTCGACCGTGCCACATAAGGACGAGGTGGCGACCTGTCAGAATCAGTCATGACTCTTTTCCTCTGTGAATTCTGAGATTCCTGAGCTGCTAACAAAGGCTTTATTGCATTGTTGATGTGCATAGCTTCAGTTACAGAGTGTGTGCACCTCAACGTCTCTGCAATTATCTGGCCCCTCTAAATGCTTCCTTTGTCCTCTTGAACTTGATTTTCGGAACTGTGCAAATCAAGTTTGGAATTTGCTGCATGACCCTCACAATCGGATGAAAATATAAATTTAAAAAACATCATTATATTATGTCATCTAAGATATAGGTTTTGATCTCAGCAATGACAGAGAGTGTTCGTGCAGCTCTAGTAGTCATCAATATTTTGGAAAATTAATTGCTTCCTGAGTTAGTGTGGTTACTAGCACTGTGTAGGTCAGAAATGCCTGCATGCATGCATGTATTTGTGTTCACATATCTATGCAAAGCACTTGCAACTCTGTGAGTGATTTCTCTCAATTATTCAACCTCACCCCACCAATAATGCTGTATCACACCCACACAATTCTGACATTTTCACCAGTTTTAATGGGAGCTAACCACTAATGATCATTTCCTGGCCAGCAAGATGCATTCTGTGTGAATTTGGAAATTTCAGAGTAACTGTTCTGAAGGATTTGCGGAGACGAGAGTGACTACCAGAAATACAATGGAATTATTCCAGTGACAGCTATGGCCTGGGAGCAAACAACTATTATATATAAAAAAAATCTGTTTATTTGTCCTCCCCTGATTTGGCACATTTGTGCAATCGGCATAAAATGCCACAGAAGTATCCTGAAATTATGTACTCCTTATTTAACTATTTTAAACTGACTTTTTATGATTATAATGCATGCAAACTTTATCCCATTATGTGCAAAATAAGTCAACTGGAAAATTAACAAAGGTGGTTAATGAACTATAAATATATAATGAATAATTATACATTCGTACCTTCCAGAAGAAAAAAGAGCAAAATAACCTAGAATAAAAAATTTAAATGAAATACAATTACACTAATAATTAATTTGGTTTTCAAATTAAATCTCATTTAATCATTGATTTTTGGTTTGAAAATTTAATTGTAGGTTTTTTATTTTTGAAGGTATATATTTGTGTCATGTATACAATTGTTTAGCAGAGTATAAATATAGTATAAAATGTAAAGTATAAATATTGAGCACTGAGTACATTACAGTTTCACAGGTTGCAGGTTCCATTTGCTTTTAGTGAACTACTGTTAACTTGTACCAACTTTTTATATTCTTTTCATGATTAATTGTATTGACTGTTAGTGTTCAAATCGGTGTTGTTATAATTACATTATTACTTAATGAATTTCTCTGTGTTTAATAAGAATCTGTTTCTGTGTGCAGTGTAAAGTGATGTGCAGCAGCTATCACTGTTGTTTTCATCAAAATATTATGGTGAAATATTGTCGTCTTCCTGTCCTGCTGGCCTCAGTGTCCAGTGGCAGGCTATGACTGATGTAACCGGTTGTAACACATCATCACAGGCTTTCTGTGCTCTGGGCTCGATAGTGCCTGGAACAGTCTCACTTTTCACAACCAATAAATAGCTGTACTCCTCTCCCAGCCCCCTTACAGGGGCCCATAGCATGTTTATGGGGGACTCACAGGGGTGTTTGTGCATTTGAATGTGTGTGTGTGTGTGTGTGTGTGTGGCAAAAGGGGCTTACTTAAGCTCTCAGTAGTCATATTGTCAGCTCATATTATCTCTGAAACTTCTGTTGTGAAAACACTCTACAGTACAAAAGAGACCAGGAAAAGATATATGTAAACCTTTAGATTACCAGCTTATTTGACTTCTAACGTCTCATATTGAGTCACATTATTCTCTTCAGAGTCTTTAAGTACAGAAAATGTGAGTGAGACAATTATTGTAAAAACGACAATAAGAACGGAGGTTATGAACTGACATGTTTACTGTACGGGGGAGTAAAGGGACAGATGTGTGTAACCTATCAAAAACAAGAGGAAGCTTTTGCGTGGTGTTTTTCACATTGCAGCGCTTACTGCGAAATCTGCCGTTCCCTACGACAGCTGTGAGTTTATCTGGCACTGTTTTACTCACACTCATTCAGTGAGTCAGCTACAGTTTGTTGTTGTTAAAAGTGTAGGAGGCTTGTTTTTCAGTTCAAGAGTTGCTATTGCATCAGCAGTTTACAGAAGGAACACATTCTGTAATTCAAATAAAACTACACCGAAGGGGTTATATAGTTGGATAATAATAAATATATATACACTACTGTTCAAAAGTTTAGGGTAAGGTTTTTGTTTAAAGAAATAAATACTTTTATTCAGAAAAGATGCATTAAATTGATCAAATGTGACAGTAATGTGACAAAATATGTTTATTTGAAATATTGTCATCAAAGAAAACTATTTATTGAGGTTTCCACAAAAATATTCAGAAACACAATTATTTTCAACATTGATAATATTAAGAAATGTTTCTTAAAGCACCAAATCAGCATATTAAAATGATTTCTGAAGGATCATGTTACACTGAAGACTGGAGTAATGGCTGATAAAATTCAGCTTTATCACCACAAGAATTAATTACACTTTAAAATAGATATTTTATAAATATATTTAAATAGAAAAGTTATTTTAAATTGTAATAACATTTCACAATATCACAATTTTTGGTGAGCATAAGAGATGTTGCTTACATTTACATGCACATTCTTAACCCAATCATGTGTAATAAGCCGACAATGCATGTGGTTAGGTAAATGTGTTAACCCGTTTTCCTTTATCGCCTTAAGGTCATAAACGCCTTAAGCATAAACCAATAGATTTTTGCCCCTTACACTGATTTTGTCCAGCATGTAAACGCATTAACCTGTTTTCTGTCGGCTTATTGAAGTGCGCATGTGTGATATGGAACGCGTCCTTACTGTGGATTTAAGCAGTTAGGGAGGAGGAAATATATCGCAAACTCCGACTCTTTCTTGAACCAAAAAAAAGCCGTGCTCTCAGTCAAATTGTGGTACAGTCAAAATGCAGTATCTGTAAATGCATGAGAGGATAATATATTAACCATAGGTTTCCCACTGACATGTTGCAATACTCTTCTTTGGTTTTTAATGCTTTTTTAACATCACAACCAACAGTAACACATGAAATACTCTGAGTCAGATTCGCAAATTAGCACAATTTGACATCACTACCAAAAAACAACCTGGTTTATCAATAAACACGGATTACTTGCGTTGTCGGGTTAGCGGTTTGCATGCAAAGCTGCACAACAGGTTATTTCAATAAGCTGATTTTTATCAGAGTACTGGTGTGCATGTAAACATGCTCAGTAGTACATTTTGATTACTACATTGCATTAACATCTGTGTCTAGAATAGATTCTATGGGAAATCCCCATGGCTATCATGTATTGTCATTTCCGTACATGTGCGAAGGCTACATGTAAAGAATTGCTCATATCACAGTCTTATTTTATACCTTCCTCTTTATAGTGTTTCTGTAATCCTGGCTCCAGGGTTCATGGCGCCCTAATTTCTTGTGGACTGGTTCCATGCCATTTTCTTTTTCCATTGTTACATTTGTGTTTCATATTTTTCTTGCCTAGTTCAGGCTGTGCAGTTTGAAATTGCAATGAATAGTTGGTTTTACTTTTGATGTAGCACAACTGGGCCACGATAACCAGCGGGACCTTATGTAAATGCCTCTACTTATTACCCTCGTTTCATTAAAATGCTATCTAACCAAACAGCGAAGCCTTCCAATGTCCCCTGTGGGAGAAAAGACAACTTTACTAATTACGCCATGCCAATGCGGGATGATGATGATGTAACAGAGCTGGGATGTTTGGCATTATAAGAATGTCCTATTTCCTATTCCACACTGTGGTACTTTGGACGGCATTCATGTGAAGTCTACCATGCATGGTACACTGCCCTAACCAGCAGATAGTCCAGTATTATGGTGGTGCCACGGTAATGACCCAATTCTATTTGTTCGAATAGAGAGGGAGGTACTTACAAAAATCTCGCAAATCACTGCCAATGTTTTCTTTTTTGTTGTCTTTCGGAATTAGACACGATCATGTTGGACTAGTTGAATCAAATGATTTTCTAAGGGCAGCTGGGTGGTTTGGTTGAATCACAAACCTCTTCAGCACACTTCAGTGAAACATGGGCCTTAACCAATTGCATTTCCCCTATTTCTGTTTGGTATAACCCTACATGCTTGTCGTGAACTTTTTTCACCTCTTGTTCCAGTTTAGTTTGTTCTCTGCCTCCCATATTCATGTGCATTGCTCAGCTTTACTGTTGTGCTAACCTGAAATCGGCTTACTTTACATCCCAGCAGCGAGTGGCATTTGACCGGCTCAAATGTCAGGCATGCAATTATTAGTGTAGTAGTACATGAACCTGAGGTAAACTCTGAGTCTGGACAGCATGAGGCTTTGACCAACTGATCTCTGTTAGCTGAGTTTGATACACAGCCTGAATGGAGAAAAGCATGGGCTGAGGATCAAGGGTAGAAGTGTACACGGAAGAATCAAAGCAGCATGAAGGTGAAAACGACTGATATTGTTAAGCGGAGATTGATTATTGTGGCCTTGTCCATTTAAAATGACCCATTTGAATGATTTTGCTTTATTCTCCAAAAAGACATGTTTTGTGGGGCTGGGTGGGGTCTCAAACTCATAGCCTGTTGCATCTTAAAATAAATCTTGAAGAAGTAAATGCCAACGTTTCCTCAGCCTACTTTGTTTTGATTATACACTACAAATCAAAAGTTTGGAGCTTGCAATCAATGGAGGCGATACAATAACTTCTGGGATAAATACAGAGAAAAAATGTGTCAAAATTGTACCTTTTAGAGGTACAACAGCTTGTCACTGGGGTGGTACCCTTAAAAGGTTATATTTGTACTTTTTTTTTTACCACAAAAAGGTTCAATGTAGTACCTTGAGGTACGTATTTGTTAGTGTTGTAGTCAAGACCACCTGAACAAAGACCAAGTCGAGACCAAGACCAGCGTGTGCCGAGACCAAGACAAGACCAAGACTTTGAGGGGTTGAGACCAAGGCAGGGCGAGACAGAGTCAAGACCAAGACCAGACCAGCACTCCTTCAATTCATCTAAAAGATCCATATCTACTGTCTGAGAAATGTCTTATATTTAATAAATAAATACGATTAGAATATTTAGACACTATAGCGCTGTTACCAATCAAATCACTAACAATAAAATGAATGGCACAGAAGTAGCATCTGAATTGGGAAAATTACACCTGCATAAATAATGTTCAGATTCATTTAACATTAAAACATTAACATTCACGGAATAATTTATTCAACTGATTTGTTCAAAGCATCTGATTCATTTAATAACGAAACGTTGCCAAATTAGCAAAGACACAGTCTAAAATGTTATATTAACTTCTTGTTTATTGAACATTTGTATAAACCAATATAATTTGCAATCACGCTTCTATTCATGAAAACAGCTCTCTTGCTCTTGTGATACTGTTTAATTATATTCTGTTAAAAAAGAATTTTTTGACCATTTATATTAATTGTGGGCATTTTTGAAACAATGCTGCATTGATTTTGAACCCGGCACCACAGTAACACAAGAAATCACATTACAAAGAAGTTATTGATTGCATTTTAAGCAGTAAGTTTTACATCAAATCACATTAATGATGTTAAATCAGACAATGCACCGGCAATTTAGTGAAATCCTTGCAGTTGTGGTCTTGACCAGTCTTGAGATAAAATCCAGAGTCCTCTAAGTCTGAGACCAAGACAAGACCGAGGAGAAATGCAGTCGAGACCGAGACAAGACCTTCAAAAAAAGACCAAGACCGGTCTTGAGTACTACAACACTAGTATTTGTACTCTAAGGCAGTGGTTCTCAACCCTGTCCTGGGGATCCCCCCTTTTCTAAGGTACTAATCCTCCCAACCACTGCTCTAAGGTACAAATATGCACCTTTTAGGAGTACAAAAAAAAGGTACAAAGATGTAATTTTAAGGGTACTGCACAAGTGACAAGCTGTTGTCCCCCTTTTTTTCTCTGTGTTTTACAATTTGGATGCCCCAAAGATAATGTTTCCTAAATTTTTTTTTAAAGGGATAGTTCACCCAAAAACGAAAATGTGATGTTTTTCTTCTTACCCCTAAGGCATCCAAGATGTAGGTGTCTTCATTTCTTCAGTAGAACACAAATGAAGATTTTTAACTCCAACCGTTGCTGTGTGTCACTCAGATAATGCTTGTCAATGGAGTCGAATTCTATTAGAGTAAAAAAAAACATGGACAGACAACTTCAAATTAAACCCCGCGGCTCGTGACGACACATTGATGTCTTCTGAGAGAAACCGAATGGTATTTATGCAAATATATCACCTCATATCAGACGAACGCTTCAGCTCTGCAGACTGCCATCACTTCCCGTGTGTGAGGTCAAAATTCTGGCCGGGTCATAGATATATACATAGATACCTCATTCGAGCGATCCACGCCATGATCCACGCAGGCACTAATGAGGTATCTATGTATATATCTATGACCCGGACAGAATTTTGTTCGTCTGATATGAGGTGATATATTTGCATAAATACTGCTCGGTTTCTCTCAGAAACCGATCGTTTCGTGTCTTAAGACATCAATGTGTCGTCACGAGCCGCGGGGTTTAATTTGAAGTTGTCTATCCATGTTTTTTTTACTCTAATAGAATTAGACCCCATCGACAAGCATTATATGAGTGACACACAGCAACGGTTGGAGTTAAAAATCTTCATTTGTGTTCTACTGAAGAAACGAAGACACCTACATCTTGGACTTAGGGGTAAGCAGAAAAACATCAAATTTTTGTTTTTGGGTGAACTATCCCTTTAAATCTATCCTTTTTCATTAGAATTATTACAACTTTTATTATATTAACCAACATTAAAATGCTGCATACATTTTAGGCAAGATTTTAAAAATCAACAGCAGTCTAAAACATTGTCTAAATAGGTAATATTTGGTTACTGGTTAACATATTTTTTTTTTGCCTGGCAATATCAGCCGAAAAGGAAAGTAGTTTCAGAGAGGCAGTACATTTTAACATTTCGATGAAAGATTATGGTATATATGGTAGATTATAATATATATTAAGCACAGTAAAACTAGGAATGTGTCTTTTTAGAAAGTATTAGTAACTTTTAGTACTTTTGTTGTTTTTTTTCATCTCGACTTTAATTTAACTTTTTGTCCTGGACAATGCCGTCACTTGGGGCTAGGCTTGTTACCTGTCTGGCGTTGTTGAGGTCTTGCAGTTCTTTTATTCCGTCCCACAGTCCAGAACCAGTGCCAACAGGAAGCCCAATAAACAAACAGGCCCCTGCCAAGGTCTGGTTTGGAGTGGTCTAGCCCTGATTCCCATCTGCCTTTAATTATACCGAGGTCCCCTCATCCTGCACACCTGTGCGATATTACAAACAGCATGTCTGAAGGAATACCTCCCTGGGGTTAGCAAAGCAGCCAGCATATCCAGCTTTGATACCCGATGAAGGAGGGAGGGTTGAATAGTTCAGGTTTGGGAGAGGCAGACCGAAGCTAATTTTCTGAACAGGACATTTAGTTTTGTTTCTCGGTGGGTTTCTTCTACAGCTGTCTGTTGTTATTGCACTGGAACGATCAAAATAGGGTAATGCTTTATGTCGTTTTATAGCATCTAACGACTAACCATCAGAACAACGACGGCTGCCAAAATTGTTTACCGATGTTTAATGTTGCATCGAACTAACCGGAGCAGTGCCAAAGACTTTCCCGTTGGTGTGTTGAACTCGTGCCATCCTCTTGAACTTTTGATGCTAGAACTACCACTGGCCTATTAAGATGTTTTAGGACCGTAGCGTTAACCCCTGGAGCGCAGGTTCTGGGAAAAATTATCTTGAACAGTCTGTTGATTCTGCTATTAAGTGTATTATAATTTTCTTACATGTTAAACATGTTTATCTTAATCTAAATTCAAGTGGTGCAGAAATTTCCATTTCTCATATCTTTCTTTTGCTACCATGCAAAGCTATCTTTAAATGTGCATGCAACTCTTTGACCTCCACATGAAAAGCATTGCAGATAGTGTCACGCAAGGGAGATTTTACCATTTGTTAATGTGCAAGAATGTCTAATTTGTACAATATGATGATGAGTCTCTAAATGTCATATTCTTTCACTGTTGTAGGTACAGCTTGATGCTTCTCAACCTTTTTGACTTCAAGGACCCCCAACAATATTCAAAGCCCCTCTAGCCCTAATTCTATTTTCAAAACATATTTTAATCTATAAGCACTTCTACTTTCTATACATAAACAAAGTAACCACGATAATGAATTTACAGGACACTTTCAGTCATTCCTGATTTACTGGATAAGGACTTTAAAAAAATATATATTTCAACCTCAATTTCTACCCAATAAAATGTTTTACACCTTGGCATAACTAGTGAAATGTAAATTCATTTTAAAAATGCTCACGCCGCTTTAACACTTTATTATTTGACATTACTTTTCCAGCTATACTAATCCCACTTTTCAAATTAGGCTACCTCATACAGTACTGTATATGTAGATCGTTTAAGATTGTGGGAACAAAAAGTTGTTGATGTGGTACATTTGACATTTTAGATTTTTAGTTACTTTCTTATTTTAAAGCTTGTTTTGTCTTTTTAAATCATTTTAAGTCATCTTAAGAGGCCTCCTCTATTCTCACTAAAAACGGGCAATTTAGTAAAAAAATTCAAGAATTTTCTGCAAAAATGAAGAATGTATGATTTTGATTTGATGTGATCTTTAAAGGGGGTGTCTAATGCTATGTAATGCATTCTGACTAAAGCCGGGTGCACACTGTGGATTTTGTGCGAAATTTTTTTTTTTTTTCATTTTGTGAAGTCTTTGATCGTTAGTTGACATGTTCACCGGCAGCCGATTAATGACTGCTGCGATCAAATTTTACCTCAGAAGAAATTCTGGCAGTGTCAGAAGATTTGGCGCACAATCCTGCAGTGTGACTTCAAGACAAACTATGACGAAAATGAGGCCTAGAGATTTCTTTGTAGCCACCATTTCAATCCCGCGCGTATTGCAGCTCACTGTCACCAAACACGTCCAGTCCAGTGCGTACAGTCTGACATTAATGACAACTTGGATCTTACATTGTGACATGGCTTACAGCGGGGTTCGTACAGTCTGACAAGGAACAATCGTGAAGGACTATTATAAATCGCACAGTGTGCACCCGACTTAAAAGTTGGATTCTCATGCTAAACACTCCTTCAGGATTCAAACAAGTTTCTGAAAGTTTTTTTTCTAGTATGGTTGCCCTGTATGACTTCATAAAGGGCGGAATTGCTTGTATGGACACTTTTCCTGGCTGAGCGCGTGCGCACATCAACCAGAGCAAGAGCAAAACCGCGTCCATCAACGAGCTTCGTTCGGGTTACGGAAGCTGTCAGCTGCACTGTTGATTTCGTGGTCTAAAAACAAAATGACAATGTCACTAAAGAAGTGTGTTTTTGGTTGTGAGGGAAAGATAACCATGTTCAGATTCCCAAATAACCCAGTGTTAAGGAAGCATTGGATGCAGTTTGTTTTTCCGGAGCAGCAACGGAGTTCTGCAAGGGTGTTTGTTTGTTCCCGTTCATGAGTCGAAACCGCGGGCGGTGAGTGAAACCGCATCAAATGTCTGTTTTAATGTAAACAACACGAACGGATAGTGAATCGAAAGTTATCCAGGGATAATGCGATAATGTATTGTGTGTTTGCGCTCATGTGCTCGCTCCGCACACTGCACAAGCTCAACTGTTTTCGAAAAGAATCGGCACAGCGTAACTGTCTTTTATAAATATGATGAAACTAAAGACTCTTCGGAGATATGAAGGAGGCAATACTATAGGTACTCAAAATTAACATGAGATGCAGAAAATGTGTGTGTTATCTACCCTATAGTTAGATTGGAGAAAATATTCTATCATTGAAAACAATTACATCACCTTTAACATGAAAGCTATATTAAAAACATGGCCTTGTGGTCCTGTTCGTAATCATAATTAATTTGGTATCAATGCTGTTTAATTCCAGGCTGTGACAGTAAATGCATCTGATGCTTTTTGTCTTTGGTCATTAGGTTTACTTTGATTGCGGAGCCAAAGTGGATGTTGTGGATGTGCAGGGCCTCATTCTGTCACCTGGCTTTCCATATAACTATTCATCTGGAACTCACTGTGTGTGGCAGTTCTTTGTGCCTGTTGGTCACCAACTAATCATGGAGATGTTTGATTTTGATGTCTTTGAGAGCCATAGCAGTCCTGCAAGATACACCACCACTGTTGTGGATGAGGTACCGAATGATGTCGGCGTGCTAGTATCAAAAAACCTTGGGAGTCCAAAGGAACCCCAGTCCACACACAGAGAGGAGATCAAGCAAGTGGTTATCCAAGAGCAGTCCACCAAAATGGAGATGACCAAAGTTTCCAATTCTGCCAAAATGCTGTCCGATTCCCCCTCGGCTCCACAACCGTCTCTTCCATTATCCAGAGAGCAGCCAGTTGAAGACAGAAATTCTGTTTCACCTCAGGCATCAAGATCAGCCGGTGACTTGATCTCCTCAAGTCCACGTACAGCCACAGAAACGGATGAAGCTGTGAGCCCTGAGACCCAGCCACCTTTGATTGATGCCTGTCCACACGATGTCCTCTACATATCTGATCTAATCACCTTCTCCTCCCGATTCTGTGGCTCTAGACGCCCTTCTAGCAGCCAGTTGGTGTTTGGGTCTGACGATGACATGGTGGAGGTCATCATGGAGTTGATAACCACTACCCACTGGGGCCGTGGTTTCGCTCTCCTCTTCCATTATCAGAATCAAACACAGGCATCCACAGCCGAACAGCAGAGATCGGTATTGACCTCGGACAGCAGAATTGGTGCACTGCTTGGTGCAGTGAGTGGAACAGTCGCGTTTGCTGTGGCCCTTGCTGGCATCCTCTGCGTGATTTTCAGGTAAGGAGGTTGCTTTTACAGGTGGAGAGATTTATTTGTATGTGATCCCGATTGTATGAGATCCCCATGCAGCCATGCAAACATATCTGACTTAAGAGTTGCTGGATGAATTGAGAGACATGTCTATATAGATATAATTATATAGACTACTATTCAAATGTTTGGTGTTGATAAGAATTTTATTTTAAAGAAATTAACACTTTTTATTCAGCAAGGATGCATTACATTCAGGGCTTGACATTTACACCCGCCAAATGCGGGTGGATTTTAGCAATGGCGTGCAACACAGTCCCTCCTACTAGCCACTTTGGTCTGGTTGAATTGTGTATATATAATGTATACATTTTTCAATTGTAGTCTTTTGAAAAGGCATCGGAAATAATAAACTATGTGCAATATAGTGTTGTCAAAAATATAGATTTTTTTTATACATATATATAAATACATATAAATAGAAAAGCTTCCCATACAAATTTTCCTGCAGAATAGATACACGATACCAGCTGTGCTTTCTCTGTCTCATCTCGAGTTGCGAGTTGACACACAAACCCGCCTCGCCTCGCTCACTCCTTTCATTTGCTCCAGTTGAATATTGTTGGTGTTACAGGACTTGAATTTCGACGTTGTAGTGCGCATCATTTTACATAGTTTTGTGCTCACACACCTAAAGTGCACGCACATAAAGCCGCCTCTCTAAATGTAGTTTTTTTTCGCTGCTTATTGCGCTCAAACAGACAAATACACACAAAATAATCTTGTCTTGGCGTGTATTCACGTTAACACAGTGAGCTATGTTTTAAGTGAACGTAAACAGTTTAGAAAGAAAACGTGTAACAGTATAATGGATCCGTGCGTCAGGTCTTAAAGTGACAGCATATTAATATACCTGCTGCCAAATAGATATTAAAAATATCTATATGGCAGTCCCCCCCCCCATGGTGTGTATGTCAAAATTGTGGCCAGTGAAAATGTTGAGTGGCTTGCAACTTTGGAAAACCACTAGCCACAGTGGCTGGTGGGAAAAAAAGTTAATGTCAAGCCCTGATTACATTTATCAAAAAAGTGACACAGACATTTTGTAATCTTACAAAAAATGTCTATGTCTGTTCTTTTGAACTTCAGAATCCAGAAAAAAAATATTAAGCAACTGTTTTTAACATTGATGATAATAAGAAATATTTCTTAAACACCAAATCAGGATATTAGACTGATTTCTGAAAGATCATGTGACACTGAAGAAATTCAACGTATAAATAAATAAATTACGTCTTATAACAAATATTAAAATAAAAACTGTTATTTATATAAATTGTAATAATATTTCACAATATTACTGTTTTCACTGTGCCTTGTGAAATATATATAATATAATATATATAATAATGTGACATTTATAATATAAATTACATTTAAGTTTTCGCATTCTCATTCTCAGTCCATAACAACTAGCTGTCTGTATCACAATTATTTTCACAGTGCCATGTCCGTGACAACTTCACGGACAATCAGGTGAGTTGGTGTTGACACAGCTGGAAGTATTTTTCACCATTGTTGGCAGCTTAAATCAAGTCTTTCTTCTTCTTTTTCGGAAACACTTTGATGGTAAAACACTATTGACATGCTACCTGAGCATGTTCATGGTGCCGCACCTGGCATTAAACTAAATGCACAAAAGCGAGGTGCAGTCATACAATAGAGTGAAGCAAGCAGAAGAAATATAAGAAGCCAAAAGAAAAGGTAGAATAGAGAAAAACGAGAGACCAGTTGTCTACAAAGATGTTGCAATTGTTAGTTAAAACACAAGCATGATGTTTCAAAGAATCCGTCATGTAAGATTCATTCTTTGTAGGTCCCAGTAGGAATAACAGCGTGACTTTTGACACCCACAGAACTGATTTATGAAACTTGAATAAAGCGTTTTTGTCTGTGCTGTAGTGATCTTTTCAAATGCTGTTTACACCTGGTATTAACATGCATCTATTCTTGGGTGATCCAGTCACATTGAACAACAGGTGTAAACAGGGCCACTTCTAAATTGTATTGTTACGAACAGAATTTATTTGTTTGCTTGATTGTTTACAGAATCTAGTCTTTCCAACAAATGTTTGGCTTTTAATAATGCACAAATGTATTGTGATATTTTAAAATCACTTGTTTGTTTAGAGACTTAAAGCACATTTGCCATTTAGTGGGATTTGCTTTTTATGAACTTCACACTGTGACTGTGTAGTGCAAGGCAACACCAAATACTATTGACATCCCACAGTCCATTGCTATGGATCATTATAAGGAATAGATATATCCCATTCATTCTGCCCAATCGAACCAGAATTGCCTATGGGTATATTGTAATAATCCAATATATCCCAGCGTAAATGCACAAGTATAAAGTATACAAGTATACAGTATAAAAAAGTATATAAGTATAATGTATACTGAACTTTTATTACTTTTATTTTGTCTCTTTTATTATTCATTTCATTTTATAATGACATTTTATTTTTACTAATGAACAAACAATTATTTTCAACTGTTCCCTCTGTTCTATTGTGCTAATATTACTGGTGGTTACTGGTCTGATTATGAATTTCATCAGCAAATAAAATGTCTTTACTGATGACCTGATCATGCAATTACATTCAAAAATGTTATTCGAAATTTCTGGTTCCCCCTGCTTCTACCAAATCGCAGTGGTAACTGTGAACATTCCAGAAATGAGTTCTCCCCATGTGTCCTGCCAGAATTTATACAGATATTTGAATGTGGTTCAGCTGAGAGAAGTAAACAGTCATTTAATAGAATGCTTGATGACCAATAACAGTAATTAAAAACAAACAGGATAATGTTATTTGTATTCTGTTGTTTTCCCAGACCGAAACTATGTGCGAAAGGAGCCAATGCTTCCTCTTCCATCAGCTCAGAGGTAAAGTCAAAATATTAGACTTGTGTGTGTGTGTGTGTGTGTGTGTGTGTGTGTGTGTATAATATATACACCTATCAGGCACAACATTATGACCTAATATTGTGTTGGTTCACGTGCTGCCTAATATATTCCACCCACTAACTGATGGCGTGATGAAGAGGTCACTGTGTTATTCACTACACCTGTCGGTGTAAATACATATACAATATATACATATATACATGCATGCATACATGTGACACTTCAATTAGGTCAATTTTTACTCCTTAAGTATTAGATTTTTTATCTCTGTCACAAAAACATGAATACACACAGGGATTTTGTTCCCTTTCTGGTGGCAAGTATTCAGTTTGTACTGTCATTTGGTGCTCGGTGAGTGTTAATTTTGGAACCTGTCTGTTCATGTAGAAATAATGTGAGGTATTGTGTTGTAGGTTCCAGAAGGAGTGCTAAATTCAGCGGCAGATGTGAGTGAACTGCAGATGGTTTCTCCTAATCACTTGGAGCAGCAGCTGGGCACAGTGAATGACAACAACAACCTTTCCCTCAACCGCAGTCTGTCCCATACAGGTGCTTAGTATGTCTTTATGGTTCTACATCCATCTTATTTTATTTTCCCTTCCAGATCACTCCCTCAATCCATGAATCGATATCACTTTCCCTCTCTCCCTCCCCTCCTCTCTCCCCCAGATGTATTGTTTTCTTCATTGATGTTGTCAGATGAAGCGAACTTTAGGGTCACTGGGTTCCTTTCGGTAAAGCTGCCGAGTTCATTTGTCCCCTATCTGACCCTATACATTTGAGAATAATTTGGATCTTCTAGGAACAGATAAAAGGCTAAATTACTGAAATTCAAGAACAATACTGCAAGACTACCAGAGCCCCATTAGGGTGTAGCTTGCTGAAAAGTGAGTTTCCTTCTGTATTCAAACCACCTGGAAACAACTGCATTTGAAGCAACACAATGCCATTTGTTTTATATGTTTCTATAGAAAAAGCAAGGTGAATTTCATTCTTTTTCATGATATAATCAGAAAAAGATCATAAATTTTGATCTGTTTGATTCAATTATATATATATAAAAAAAAATGTAATTGCAATAAGTATCATTAGTATTAATGATGATGAAGTTGATGACTGGTGTGACTTAAGGTGGGACAGTATGATTTAGTGGAAGTTCAGAAGTAACCTTTTCAAATGAAACGATGATGAGAAAAAAACTCTTCTTTTTTTAGGCTGAGCCATGTATATTTCCTTAACACAAATGTATGAAGTCACTTTATCTTAATGGGAGGTCGAGAATATATAATGCAGTACTTACATTGGCTTTATACTAAGCTCTAAATCAGAAAATCCCCCTCTCTTTAGTTTGGTCCAATCGTACCAGCTAGAGAACTTAACTGTTTCCATTTAACCTTCAAATAAGCATTGGGTCACTGAGCTGCAGGCTTTTTTTTTTTTTCTGGCACCATGACAAATGCAAACAGTTATTTAGTTTATTTATATATATATATATATATATATATATATATATATATATATATATATATATATATATATATATATATATATATATATGTGACTGTGTTGATGTAATAAATCAGCAGAGAATCAGGTGGCTGGTCACTCAAGGCTTCTTTTATTGGCCTGGGAAAAACACACGGCAAAAAGCCTGGTTAAAGCACTGCATCCACGTTGCATGTAAGATCAGCAGCGAAGCATCGTGAAACTGCTGGTGATTACATTTTCTCAAGGTGATCGTAAACATATAGTGGACAGAATTCTGAATAAGACATACATTGAAGAAAATAGAATATAAAACAGTATCTTTTCTTCTCAATTCTCATCACATTGATGCAAAGAAACTATAAACTCAAGTGACCAATATTTTACATATTTTTGTATAAATTATATACAGAAGGGAAGAACGCACATATCTAAAATGGCGCAGTTACACGTTCCGCACGTGCGAGAGCATACAGCACGTGCGGTTATCGCTAACACTCAATTCGGCTAACAATTAATCCACAGAACATGACAAAAACACATACCTGGGAAAAACACACGGCAAAAAGCCTGGTTAAAGCACTGCATCCACGTTGCATGTAAGATCTTAAAATAAACAGAGTTCGGAGTTCACAAGCATGTTAATACACACACACACACACACACACTCATTTTATCGTCACAAATAACACATGACTCTAATGACAAAACTAGGAGTTGACAGACAAACACAGTAAACTTGTGTGTAGTATAAAAGTTCAGCTATGCACTTGAAAACAATCCAAACTCGAGTTAAGACAGAGCGATCATCAAAGCAGCTTACCAGCAGCGAAGCATCGTGAAACTGCTGGTGATTACGTAGCACCGCCCCTCAATACAACGTACGCAAATGAAGTAATAACCAATGGCGAGTTTTCCCAATTTGTGCATGAATTTGACAAACATTATTTAAACTCTGTTACATACACCCCCCTTAAATTCTGCTAAATTGGGCAAGAACCAGCATATGTAACAAACAGAACATAGATGTCAGAAAGAGAGAAAAAAAAAAAAAAATTAAGTGTGAGTACAAGAGCTTTACAATACAATACGTCAGATAATCAGTCTCTTCCCAGGAAGTGTATAAGAATGGAATGGTACCAGGTCCCATACTCAATACAGACTATAGGAGGTGCAGTCTACACACTCCTAGTGGTTACAAATGTATCTCTGCTCTTCAAATTTCTTTTTGATGCAAACAACTCCTCAGACTCTCAGAGAAGAAAAATTCTCACTTTAAAGTCAAACTCCTAACAATCACAGTTCACTCATACATATAAATCATCACTCAGACATATTAAGCAAAAATGTTCCTTAACAACTCAACAAAGTTAGTTCCCTGAAAAATAACCTGGGCATCACTGTGTGAGTCACTTTTCACAATTTTCTGATTATCAATTTCACAAATAAGTCTGTCAGGGGGCTTAACTGATCTCCCTAATCGTGTAGTGATGTGGCCTGTTTGTGTGCTTGTGGGCTGTTCGCAAATGACAGGGGCAAGTCTGTTATCAGGTTCTTGCAAACAACTGGAGGAATCATCTGGCTTAGATGCGGGTAAACTCTCCGTACTCTCAACAGGTTCAGGAACATGCTCAATTTCTGGACTGTGCTGATCATTATCCAAACACTCTGAAGGATTCATCTCATCAGGGATGTCTGAAGCTCCACCACAAGTGGCATCCTGCATAACATCACTATCATGTGTTCCATCCATATGAAGTAACCATTCTGATGTCTTTGAAACAGGATCAGGATCATCCATTAGAGCGGAATCAAAGGCACTGCCACGGGTAGCACCAGTGGAATCTGATCGAACTGACTCCTCACCATCATCATCCCAGGATAAGAAATTCACTGGAAGCAACAGATTTCTGTGCACCACTTTTTCTTTGCCAGTCTGAACATCCTTAATCCTGTACACATTGATTTCTGGTCTCACTGATTGTACCTCATACAGAACAGAGTCCCACTTATCTGCGACTTTCCTCATGCCTTTCTCTCCACGGTTAGCCAGCAAAACTCTATCTCCCAGTGCTAAGGGTGAACCTCTGACCTTCCGATTGTAAAGAATGGCATGGCGGTTCTGCTCTTTGAGACTGTGTTTTCGGGCAATTTCTGCAGCTGTGCTAAGGTCTCTTCTCAGTGCAGTGACAAACTCATGGTGGCTGACCACCCTATCATCACAAAGGACATGCTGAAACATGATGTCGATCGGCAGCCTCGGGATACGCCCAAACATAAGATAAAAGGGAGCAAACCCGGTCGTCTCATGCACTGTACAGTTGTAACTGAAGGTTAGCGTCCGTAGAAGCTGTGGCCACCTTGCCTTGGATTTCACTGGGAGAGCTCTTATCATATTTCCCAGAGTCCTATTGAAACGTTCCGCTAAACCGTTACCCATAGGGTGGTATGGTGTAGTGTGAGATTTTTTAACACCAGCCATCTCAAGCAAGTTCTTTATGATTTTACTTTCAAAATTCGCACCCTGGTCCGAATGTATTCTCTTTGGAAATCCGTAAATGCAAAAGAAGTCATTCCAAAGGCGACGGGCAACTTGTTTAGCGGACTGGTTTTGACAGGGAAAGGCATGTGCCATCTTAGAAAAATGATCTGTCACTACTAGGACATCAACGACCTTCCCTGAAGTCTGTTCAGCACTCCAAAAGTCGATGCATATTAGTTCCATAGGTTCAGATGTCCGAATGTGCTCAAGGGGTGCACGAGCATCTGGCTCTGGAGTTTTCCCGACAACACATCTCTGGCAGTTCGTCACATAAAGCTTGATGTCCTTACTCATCCCTGGCCAAAAGAATCTTTCAGCAGCAAGGGAGAGAGTTCTTGCACTACCCTGATGTCCAGCTGCGTCATGAACACCACGGAGAACTTCATGCTTCAGGGAATCAGGTACAACATATTGAAAGAGTTTCTTATTCATCAGACGGTCCTTCTTTACTCTGTACAGCACATGATTGCGAATCTTTAGTTTTTTCCAGTGCTTCAAAAGGTTTTTCACAGAGCTAGGTTCCTTTGCTCGCTCACTCTTTGAAGGACGTTTATGTCTCAGAACATAGTTGATGACTCTAGTGACTATGTTGTCCTGCTCTTGGAGATTAGAGAGTCTGGAAAGTGGGATTGCAACAGATGGATCTTCAGCCGGGAGCTGGAGTGACGTCGGACTGGCCACAGTTACTGGACTAACTCCACCATTGCAGTGAACACCCAGGACAGCAGAAACTTCAGAAGCATCAAAGGATCCAGGACACGAGTCATTCACGACATCTTGCAGTTCGTTCTCAGTATCACCGTCACTGGTATCCTGCACATTCTGACAGTTGTTAGTGACACGAAAGGCATCTTGCACAGTACCGGTAACAACACCATTGACCTCATCCAAAAGAGACACATACGGCTCTTTCAACAGACGATGGCTGACACAAGACTTTACAAAGGGCTCTCTGCTCAAGGCGTCTGCAACAATGTTCTTCGTGCCTGGCACATACTTCAGGTCAAAGTCATATGCAGCGAGTTTCGCCACCCATCGCTGTTCACACGCATCTAATTTGGGTTTGGTCAGAATATAGGTCAAGGGATTATTATCCGACCATGCAGTGAAATGTCTCCCTTTTAGCCAATGGCTAAACTTGTCACAAATGGCCCACTTTAAAGCCAGAAATTCGAGTCTATGAGCTGGGTAGTTCATCTGAGACTTGGAGAGTGTTTTGCTTGCAAAAGCAACCGGGCGTGCAATTTTCTCACCAGGGGGCACCTGAGATAACACGGCTCCTATGCCATCAAATGAAGCATCAACAGAGAGAATGAAGGCATGGCTGAAATCTGGGTGAGCTAGGGTCACACTGTGCAGAAGGTCTTGCTTTAAAGTTTCAAAAGCTGTTCGACACTCACTAGTCCAATCCTCAGGTGAAAGTTTTACAACACTGAGTGGCTTCCTCATACGACTACACTTCCTCTTAGCTTTATTCTGCAACCGATCTGAAAGGAGACTGAAAAGAGGTTTTGCCTTAGCAGAACAGTCCTTAATGAAATGCTGATAGTATAAAATCATACCCACGAAAGATCTGATCTTCTTTTGAGAAGGGGTTATACTATCTGCTTCCATGAGGTCAGCAGTCTGGATGTCACTGATCACCCTCACCTTTTCTGGGTCAGTCTGAACACCATTCCCAGTGACGACGTGTCCTAAGAACTTAACAGATCTCCTGAGGAACTTGCATTTCTTTGGCGCCAGCTTTAAGTTGTGCTTAGACAGGCGTGAGAAAACCAGTTCTAGTCGGTCAAGAGCTACCTGCTCACTTGGAGCAAAAACCATCAGATCGTCCAAGTAGCAGAGAAGGCTTGTGAAATTTTCATCACCAAAAATGGACATCATCATCCTCATAAATGTTGCTGGGCTGTTGGTCAATCCCTGAGGTAAGCGATTGTACTCATGGAGGCCGAAAGGAGAGGAAAAAGCGGTGTATTTCTTGTGCTCTTCGAACAAGGGAACATTATAAAAGCCAGAAGTCAAGTCCATGGTAGAAAAGAAAACGTTGCCTCCTAAAGCTGCGAGTGCATCTGCTTGGTGCGGGAGTGGATGGGCATCCTTCACCGTCTTCGCATTCAGCCATCTAAAATCGGTACAAATACGAATATCACCATTCTTTTTCCACACCAAAACTAGCGGGGATGCATATTCACTCTGAGATTTCCTTATAATACCTTTAACTTCCATCTCATCCAAGGTAGTGCGCAGCTTATCATAGTGACAGGGGGCTACACGTCGGTAAGGCAGTCTGAATGGTTTCTCGTCCACCAAGTGAATTTTGTGAACAAAGTCGGTGGCTTCTCCACAATCCATTTTTCCATGAGAAAAGATTGACTCATATTTCTCAATGAGATCCAAAAGTCTATCCTTCCACTCCTCTGACACTTCACAGGCATCCAGCTCCAGATCCTCCAGTTCTAATGTGTCCAGCCTGTTTCTTCTTTCAACACTGGTCCGCACATAACTCAAGGGACTCGCAGCAGACTGAACATTACTCTTCAGAGACTCGGGTGTAGACAACTCCTCTACAGCTATACAAGTGAAAACATCTACGATTTTCGAGTTCTTCTTAAGAACGATTACCTTGTCTGTAGGGTTCATAATCTTGAACGGCACCCATCTACTGCCCCACATCGGTGTGATGACTCTCCCTATGATCACGTTCCTTGGACGGCATTTACAGAGGGTTGGTTCAACAATGACTGTGCTCCCCACAGAAACAGCTGTTGACTCAGGAAGCTGAGCCCAAGCAAGATGTTCATGGTGCGGTTCTAAAGTAATCTTCTCCTTCAACTTAGCTGTGCCCACCTTGTCAGGCATGTCTCCTCCCGTCCATCGCTCCACATTCGACAGAAGAGACAGGAATTGGTGACAGTCAATATCATCAGAATTAACTGGGTTGGACACAAGTCTCCAGTATCCATCGGTCTCTTTCATTTTCTGAATCAGCCACTTGATAGCGTTGCTGCCCAGGATCAAATCATCGGTTTGGCCTGGGACGACTAAAACTGGAACAACCATCCTGCAGGCGTAAACTGAGAGCTCAAGTTCATACATCACTTTTGGGGTAACACGCTGTCCGCCACAACCAATAATTACAACATCACTAGCAGGGAACTTTTGTAAATTGGGCTTGTGCTGCAACAAGCGATGTTCAGCAGCTTCACTCAATGTGCATGCCATAGAACCGCTGTCAACCATAGCTTTCAGTTGAAGATCGCCCCATACTGTTGCTGGTGTGTAAAAGAGACTATCAATTCTCTGTACTCTGTGTGTGTTCTGAAAAATGACTGTATTCCCTGCTGGCTCTACAGAACTAGAAAAACTATAAACTGAGGCAGGGTCGTTCATACAACACTGGTTGGGAGGAATATGCTCATGATCTACACTGTCCTCCCTTGAGCGCAGATCTTCTAGTTTCCCAGCCCATGAGAAGACAGGGATTTCACTCTTTCAGGACAGACAATGCGAGAATGGTCAGGAGAGTGACACTGGAAGCACAACTTTTTGTCAAGACAGTGCGTGAGACCAGAATGATCAGGGCTCGAACAGACAGTGCATGGCAGGTCATTGAGGCCTTTCACTCGAGGTAGACTTACTTTGGGCTTTGCACGTGGACTTGGCTCTTTGCTGGTAGACTCTTTTAGCAGGACTTTTTCCAGCAGGCTCATGACTCGCTCTAATGCAGAAGCTTCCAGAGACCTGGACTGCTGGACATCAGAAGAAGTTGGTAGTGCTGCAGTCGACAGTTCCACTTCAGTTCTGTTCACAGGAATTTTAGTGGGTGCAGCATGTCTTACTGCAGATACAAGACTGGTCTCAGAGTGATATTCATTCAAAATATCTTGAACTTCCCGCACAGACCATGCATCGATTGTTTTAGACCGAAAGGTGATGGCAAGCTCTCTACAAGGGCAGTGTCTGATGAACATACGGGTTACCTCTGTTCCTGGACAATCCAGTACTTTACCCTGTTCCCTCAAGCGCTCTGCAGCGATGTCAACTGCACGGTTTAGCCTGAGCCAGTACTCGTAGGCGTCCTCGTCTGGTCTGGGTAAGGTGGTATAAAAGTCGGCCAGTGGAAGAGGAGAGCAAGGAGCATCTACAAAGTGTTTCCTGAGAATACTAAAGATAGCATCAGGGTTATGCACAATATCAATGCCACAGTTTCTTATGCCAAACTTGACCACATCCCTCGCTTTGCCTCTTAGATGAATTAAAATCTCCTCCGCTTGCTGCTCTTTTCTCAGATTATTCCGTTTTATGTAGTCTCTCATGACATCTATCCACTCATTTAAATCGACAGAATCCGAAACTTCACCTCTGAAGCTAGGAGGAGCTTTCACATTTCTGGAAATTGACAACTGGCTTTGTATTAAGTCCAGCATTTGAGAAGTTGTTCCCTCTGCTGTCATATTTTTGGAGGGACTACATACCGACTGTGCGTCAACTGAATGTGTTGGGCTTAGTCTGGTGACTATACTATCAGCAATTTGCTGCCCGACTTGGCTGATTATGTCAGTCATCGCAGTGATAACATCTGGGGGCTGTGTGTTAGGGCATGGAGTAGATGAAAACACACCCTGTTGCTCTCTTGAAGCACCTGATTCATAATTTGTGGACGGGCCCTCACAAACTAATGAATTCGAATTTGGAGAATGACTGTCTATATGAGAATCACTCCGTACATCAGGCCCACTGAACTGTAATGACTTTGGCACTTTCAATAAACCCCATCCTCTACCTTTACCACCACAGACTGGAGTGAGAAAGTTTTCAAAACCACTCATATTGAATATCAGTACGCAATGAATATAAAAGACAGAAGAACATCTAAAATGTGCTGTTGACTATAATGTAAATTGTCCTTTGCAAATATAGCAAATTCCTCAAATGCAGTCTCAGAAAGAGGGAAAAAGAAATAGTGTCTTTTTTCTGTGAAAAACTGTTTCTGAGCAAAATTCTGTCCACCTGACTCCAGCGAAAGCTTTAAGATGAACCCTCGGCCGCTTCAGGAGCCATCTTGATTGAAGAAACAACGGGTCACGGCACCAATGTGACTGTGTTGATGTAATAAATCAGCAGAGAATCAGGTGGCTGGTCACTCAAGGCTTCTTTTATTGGCCTGGGAAAAACACACGGCAAAAAGCCTGGTTAAAGCACTGCATCCACGTTGCATGTAAGATCAGCAGCGAAGCATCGTGAAACTGCTGGTGATTACATTTTCTCAAGGTGATCGTAAACATATAGTGGACAGAATTCTGAATAAGACATACATTGAAGAAAATAGAATATAAAACAGTATCTTTTCTTCTCAATTCTCATCACATTGATGCAAAGAAACTATAAACTCAAGTGACCAATATTTTACATATTTTTGTATAAATTATATACAGAAGGGAAGAACGCACATATCTAAAATGGCGCAGTTACACGTTCCGCACGTGCGAGAGCATACAGCACGTGCGGTTATCGCTAACACTCAATTCGGCTAACAATTAATCCACAGAACATGACAAAAACACATACCTGGGAAAAACACACGGCAAAAAGCCTGGTTAAAGCACTGCATCCACGTTGCATGTAAGATCTTAAAATAAACAGAGTTCGGAGTTCACAAGCATGTTAATACACACACACACACACACACACACACTCATTTTATCGTCACAAATAACACATGACTCTAATGACAAAACTAGGAGTTGACAGACAAACACAGTAAACTTGTGTGTAGTATAAAAGTTCAGCTATGCACTTGAAAACAATCCAAACTCGAGTTAAGACAGAGCGATCATCAAAGCAGCTTACCAGCAGCGAAGCATCGTGAAACTGCTGGTGATTACGTAGCACCGCCCCTCAATACAACGTACGCAAATGAAGTAATAACCAATGGCGAGTTTTCCCAATTTGTGCATGAATTTGACAAACATTATTTAAACTCTGTTACATATATATATATATATATATATATATATATATATATATATATATATATATATATATATATATATATATATATATATATATATATATTAGGGATGTGACGGTGAGGACATTTTCCCACCGGCTAATTGATGTGTGACAACACCGGTAATACCGGTATCACCGGCGGAGGCTTTTAAATCACTAATTCTATCAAACCGAAAGTAACATGCACACGACCGCTCTGAACTGAAAACGCGCCAGTGCGCACACACCGTGAATGACAGCTCGTCTGTAAATGCGCGCTCTGTGAGACCATGGGTGCGTCTCAATCAGTTCCCTAGTTCAGTAGTCAGGGCACTGATCAAGCATTGATCAGTCTATGATTGAGATGCACGCCATGAATGAATAACAGTTCGTCCGTAAAGCCTTTATAGCCTACTCGACGCGCCCGCACGAGCGCGAGGGTGCGCGCGACAAAAATAAATGCGCGCAGTCAGGGTAGCGCGGAGGCTCGCACTGCGGACCCAGGCGAAAGTAAACAATGCGCGCTCTGTGCGGCCGTACACATTTTACTTTCGGTTTTCAGTTAGCGGCAATTCGGCTGCGGGTTGCTTGAATTGTGGGTTCATTAGCCTATTATTTTTAATGAAAAACACAACAAAACAAATGACAAACTCCCTTAAATAGGCGCTTTTACGTTTCGCTTTGAAACCAAATCTTCCGCGATCATCTCAGTCAGCTCCTCACTCTTAAATCTGATGAATGACTCCTGCCGCTACCGAGACTCACGGTCAGATCCTGCTTTATTAAGCAGATACGTTCAGTTTTTATTTGTATTGTCTGTTCTCTAACTGAACTAAATTATTTTATTACTATAAAAAAATCAAAAAGACGGTGGGCGGTGCCACGGTGGGCAAGTGATGTAACCGGTGTTGAGTCTGGACACCGGTAACACCGGCAACACCGACTATCGTAGCAAGCCTAATATATATATATATAATGTGTGTGTGTGTGTGTGTTAAACTAAAGTATTTACAGTCATTTCACTGTGTTGTGCTCTGAAGCTTGTGACATGTCTGAGAAGAGTGATCTGCAGCTGTTCTCCAGTGGTCTTACCGAATTAGAAATGGGGACAGATGAGGTTTTTGTCATCGCCTCTGCACCCAGCTCAGCCCAATTGCCCTTCTCTCCACACACTGTGAGTATCTGATTCTTCTTCTATGTTTCTACATCCATAAATGCATGAGAAACTCTGATGTATTTTGTATATAAACTACCGTTGAGAAGTTTGGGGTTGATAAGTTCCTTCATGTCGTTGCAAGAAGTCTCTTATGCTCACCAAAGCTGCATTTATTTGATCAAAAATACAGTAAAAAGTGCAATATTGTGAAATATTTTTGCCATTTAAAATAACTGTTTTCTGTTTTAATATATTTTAAAATGTAATTTTTTCCTGTGATGGCAAAGGTGAATTTTCAGCATCATTACTCCAGTCTTCAGTGGCACATGATCCTTCAGAAATCATTCTAATATGCTGATTGGGTGCTCAAGAAACATTTCTTAACAAAATGAAATCTTACTTTTGTATGATAGTGTATATATATTTATTTTTCACACGTCCCCTCTTAATGTATGAATGTCATTGTGTAGGATAACAAAATATTAAACCAAATTGCATTTATTTGAATGAAAGAAAGCACAATCGATATTCAAAATGTGTTATAATTTTAAAGGGGTGGTAAACCACGATTTCACTATTCTAACTTTAGCTAGCGTGTAATGTTGCTGCTTGAGCATAAACAACATCTGCAAAGTTACAACGTTCAAAGTTTAAAGCAAAGGGAGATATTTGATTTTAAAGAAATCAGTTTCTAAGAACTACAGCAAACGGCCAGTAGGCGACTACACACATTCCTCCAGGGTTGGTGACATCAACAGGCTCAATATTTACATAAACCCCTCCTCCGAGAATATTAAATAAGGGGGGGTGGGGCCATTTTGTATCGCAGCGCTGTTGTGGTATAGTTAGGCTGGAGTGTTGTTGCCGCGATGCCGAGGAAACGCTGTTATTTTCATCCGGATTGCAGGTCTGGGGTACTTGCTCTGTTCAGCCTTCCTTGGGACGGGGGTGCGTTGCAGAGCGTTTAACATACAGCATGTTATATGCACGTGTGTTTGAGACGGGGAACAGGCGCGCGCGGGGCTCCCTGCAGCACATCTCACGGAGGAAAACATCCACCGTCTTCGCGATTTCAATGCCGGATTTGCACAACGTCAGCTGCGTGAAAAAAGCACTGCCGGTGCGTGGATGCACGACGCGCGCGCTGCACATTTCACGGAGGACAACTTCCACAAACTTCGCGAGTTCAATACAGGATATGCACAACGGCTTGTCCTGAAAGCTGGATTTACAAACAGAAGCTGTTTACGGGCCACAACCTTTAAGTCTGATTTATATTTCATCGATGTGTTTTCCTGTAATAGGTTGTAGCAAGGAAGTAAACAGATGACAGCGCTGTTCTGCAAACCAGTCTGTTAAATGCTCATTCATACTTAACGTTATCCGACGAACCCCTAACATTACAAACACTAACGTTAAAATCTCAACAGCGAACCTGGCATTAGTGTAAATGATTCTTTGATTAGAGCTTTTATGTATTGTTTATCTACAGGCATGCTAAACATGGTTCTGTGTGTGATTTGGCTAACTTACTAGTTAAAGCCAGTGCTTAGTGTTCGTTTTGGGTTAGTTCTTGCGACAGATATTTGGCTATAATCGTTCTAAAAATACAAAAGTTAAAGTGCCATTCAGTAGCGATCATTATAGATCCGCAGTCTTTACTCTTGAGGACTGAACAGGTTCTGCTCGATCATCTTCACTCAAATGTTCTGGGTCTGATTCGGGCTCATGTGGTTTTATTGACGCCGTTGTTTCTAATACTGACCAAAGCACAGCCTCCGGTAAAGGTAAGGGGTGTGACGTTTCCGACAAACGTGCACTGCGGTTAGCGAATCACAACACACTGGGCCAGCTAACCAATCTGAGCCCATCGCGTATTTTTGAGGGACTGGCTTCATACAACCCGGAAAGCATCAGACCGTTTTACAAGGAGGGACAGAGCAGTGTAGAATAAAGGTCAAATATATGAAAAATAAGGCAATTTTTTTTAAAACGAAGCATGAACACATGTTACAGTGCACCCCACAAACACAGTCAAGCCTTCAAAAGAATGTGTTTTACCACCCCTTTAACACATTTCTGCGTTTACAAATATTTTATTTTAAACTTTATGTATGTCTTATTTTTATTTATTTATTTGTATTTAAATTCTCATTTGTATTTAAATGTAATGCAGTAAACCACGGATGACCTAGATCATTTTGTTGTCCTTAATGCAATAAACAACAAAAAAACTTCAGGGAAAATGTCCTTCTATATCCACTGAAATCACACAAAAAAATTGAATTGATTGAAAGATAGAAATTGAATTGAAAGTGAGTTAAAAAAAAAAATGTTTTAAATAAATAACCTGCGCTATTGTTTTTTCAGATGCCACCTGGTTTGATAGTTTGTTGTCTAATGCAAAGTGTCCGAATACTTTTGAAGGTCGCTCACTCTGATGTCTTTTATATTTTTTGAAATGGTGCTTTCATTGCTCTCTTATTACTGGAATTGTTTGATACTCTGTTTACTTTTGCTTGGTAGTTTCAAGCATTCTTCATGATACTGCACCAGCTATTCATGCTGAAAACAATTCATTGTAGTACGCTGATGGAGGCCAAGCTTCATGGTGTGTGATGATGTGCTGGATGAGGGGCAGAGAAGTAGCTCTTCACTAGAGGCTGCTGGGAAGCAGAGGCTCTGGCAGCCGGAGGGGGAGCTGGCCCGCTAATAGCTCTGACTAATGAATGCTATACGTCTGTAGCCAATTTCCCAGCTCCAGCTCTGTGTGTTTCTGTGCAAGTGTGTGGTCCATGCTGCTTTGGCTCTGAAATGTGCCATGCAAAATTTGCCAAGCTGTGTGTTCATCCAAGGAGGTTTGAGAAGAATCAGAAACCTGCGTCTCTGTGGTGTCCGGCTGGGTTCCTGCTAAATGTTTGGCACTGTAGTTGTTGTTGTTTTTTTTATCCTTATTTGGTTTTGCCTTTCCCCAAAGACGGACAATTTGGTATTGTCTTGGTTCATTTATGGAACAATGCCAGAACAGCTCAAGATTAAACCCTGCATAATACTCGTCTAGACATGGGGAGCTGTAAGAGATCATGTGTGAGGACTGTCAAACTCTTATTGATGAGAGAACCCCTTCTAATACTCACCCACGCGACACACATGTCCAGTTAACAGCTGACTGACACATTTGGAGGCATTTGCTGGTCGTGGACCTTATTTAGATTACAGTCTCTGCCACGGCATCTGAAACTGTTCAAGAGAACGGGAGAAATCCTTTGTAATCCTACTAAAGCAACTCCTAAAGCAACAGTTGGATATAGCTTCACTGACTTCAGCAGGTTCGTACTCCACTGAAAGCCAAAGTCTCACGTTTATTAGTTCCTTTACACTAATGAAAGTTTATTCATTATAAAATAGAATTTCAAGTAACTTGGAGTCAGTGATTTTGACTATTTATGAAGCCCAAATTACTTGTATCAGAATTGTGAAGTGTGAACTTTGTAAGCCACTTTCCTGACTATTTAATTGTATTATCAAGATAATTATAGTAGTATTATAGATTATGCTGTATAATCTTAATGTATTTCCGTTTCCTCAAATATTTGGTAATACTGCTTTTGAGAATTCCTTTTTGAGGAAAGTGGTAAACATTTTAACACGTGTTTTATATTATATTATATAATTATTATATTATAATATAATAAGTTGTTCTGCTTAATATTTCTGTGAAAACTGTGATTTTTTTTATAAGTTTATTTATTTTAAATGAAAATAGAAATTTAACCTGCCCTTGCTGAATAAAAGTAAAAACTTTCTTTTTTTTTTTAAATCTTACTGACCCCAAACTTTTGAAATGTTATAATGTAAAATATTTGTGTTTTGATATAATGAATATAATAATCTATTATAATATAATATAAAACGCTTGTTAAAATGTGTTTACCACTTTCATCAAAAAGGAATTCTCAAAAGCAGTATTACCAAATATTTGAGGAAACGGAAATCCATTAAGATTATACAGCATAATCTATAATGCTACTATAATTATCTTGATAATACAATTAAATAGTCAGGAAAGTGGCTTACATTTACACTTATTATTCTGTGTAGTTAAGTTGAACATCCACGACATGGGAAAGTTATCATTACACAAGTGAACAATACAAATGCATAATATTTCCAAGATCATGTGGTTCTGACCATTTGTACATATATTTTTTGCATTTAGTACACTATCTGGCAAATAGTAATCTAAGGAATTAGTAGTGCTACCATATCAAGTATTCATTCAACCATAGAGGGTTTTTTGTTGGGTTCGTCAATTACAAAGAATCTTCATCTCCTAAATTTGTTCTCTCTTTTGTAGCAACGCGAGCGTTTCCTGAGACACAGTGACACAGGACCCAGCCCCCCCCTCGACTGGCCGACTCCAGATCCAGCACTGCCTACTGTTACAAAGAGCAGCCAAACCGGATCGACAAACAGCGCACGACCACGAGCGTGGAGTGTCCGAACCTTCCAGGATCTCCTTCCTCCTCTTCCTCAACTCCATAAGAAATGGTGCAGCTGGAATGCAAACAGCCCTTTCACCAAGCTGGTGGACACTGTGAGTAATGACACACAAGGCCTTTTTATCACATTAAAAAAAAAATATTATAAAAATTTAATTAGTGATATATTTATAGAAATTTAGTTTTTAGTCAAATCAATCGACTGTACAAATTAGTAAAATTTGTATAAAAAAATTATAACTTTTTGTTTCATTGATGTATGCAAGCATAGGTGGTAGCAAAAAATCTATTTATTTCAGTTATTCATGGTACAAGTGTGTGTTTTTTTTCATGCAGTAAGGTATACTAAAGTCTCTTTATGTTCATCATCAAAAGTAGGCTACTGTAAGATACAGAAATATTATTAATTTGGCATGAAAAAGCCTACTTACTGATCTACTATATAAACTTGTATCTCCTCTTAGAGCTTTAAAGCTACAACCACCAAACTCGGGTCAGACCTTCAGAGTGTTCTGGCTCGGGTTGCCATATCTTTTCAAACTGATCCGACTTATGGTTTTCCTAAAGATGAATATTAAAACCATAAATGTCCCATACGCCTTCATTGAGGGGGTTAAAACTTTAATGCACTAACTATAATAGAGTATTCAGCTTCATCCACTATGTATCTATCATTAACAAAGCCTAGCAACCACTAGCTTGGAACATGCTAGCAGTGTTGCTAAAACGTGCCAGCAACATGCTAATTCATTTTAAAACATGCTATCAAAATGTTAAATCATGTTTGCAACAAGCTAAATCATATTAGCAACATAGTAATCCATGTTATCAAAACATGCTAAATCATGCTAGCAACATGCCAATTCATGTTAGCAAAATAGTAATCCATGTTATCAAAACATGCTAAATCATGCTAGCAACAGGCCAATTCATATTAGCAACATAGTAATCCATGTTATCAAAACATGCTAAATCATGTTAGCAACATGCCAATTCATGTCAGCAACATAGTAATCCATGTTATCAAACTTTAATGCACTAACTATAATAGAGTATTCAGCTTCATCCACTATGTATCTATCATTAACAAAGCCTAGCAACCACTAGCTTGGAACATAATACAAATCCAGCTGTTCATGTTAGTTCACAGTGTATTAACTAATGTTAACAAGATTTTAATAATGCATTAGTAAATGTTGAAATTAACATTAAAGGGGTGATGAACTGAGAAATCAACTTCCCCTTGAGCTTTTGATATATAAAAGCTCATGGTAATATAAGAATATCCTGTAAGTTTCAGAGCTGAAAACTTCCTTGTTAGTCAAAGAAAAGCTTTTATAGACACCAGGCCCAGAAAACGAGAGATCTCAGAATATGCGGACCTCTTACGTAACAGGACCTAGATAAAGATAAATATGTCTCTACAGATAAATATGCTTCTGTAGCCCCGCCCACCGACCCGTGAGCTAAGGATCGCGCTACCAAGCTATAAACATGGCGTTGCAGTCCCTGCATAAGCTTCCTTCTCAATCTGAACACACACTTATGTGAGCAGGCTAAAACATGTTTTTTTTATTTGTGTTAGTTTTGCATAACCTTAGAGATCGTTTGAAATCTATTGATTTCATACCTTAGCACGCTGTCACAGGGTGGATAAGGTGTTATTGACTTTAACGTTATGGGCCAGGCGCGAGTGTGTGTGTGTCTCCACGTCTGCGTGTGTGTGTGTGTGTGTGTGTGTGTGTGTGTGTGTGTGTGTGTGTGTGTGTGTGTCCGTGCGAGTGAGTGTGTGTCCGAGAGAGTGTGTGTGTGTGTGAGTGTGATTTAATCATTGTGTTTGTTTGATATTTTGCGAGTCCTCTGAGCATTTCTCCAGACGATTCCGATATGGACTGAAGCTCATTAAATATGCAAATCTTATCCAATCCTAGCCGTGGGCGTTTACTTCCAAGTCTTCAATGTGGCACGCCCATCAAATCCGAGTGTTTTTCAGAGAGCCTCAAAACCAAGGCAGAAAATAGCCTATTACTTATTCATTATGATGTTTTTCAATGTAAAAACCACACAAACGTCATAAGTAGGGCCCTATAATTTCTGCTTTCACGGAATCGCGGAATTGGCATATTAACGCGGAATCTAGTGTTAACCCAGAATTTTACATATTTGGAATGAAATGCAGTTTTGTGTGGGAGAGGAACGTATGTCTGGAGAAAATGCAGACTGGGGGAAGCAAATCTGGGCGACACAACCCCTTGCGTCATTTCAGCTCCCCCTTCATGGCGAAGCGGCTCTCCACGGCTCTGCTTTCATCGGCGGAAACGTTAAGAAACTCAACGCTAAGCCCTCAGTACCGAGCCGAGCAGCTCCCTCACGGGGAGTGCTTGCTGTATTTTCCCTTGTTTTTAATGCACTTTAATGTACTGTATGGAAAATAATGTCTTAAATGAACTTGAGAGGAAATGAGATGCGCGTCTGATCCGCGTCATGTTTGGAAGCGGCCGATCTTAAAGTGACAGGAGCACTGATAATGTCTGTCATTAATGTTCATTAAAGAACAACGGGAACAGAGAAAAGTGTAGCTTTAATGATGATTCATCTATATTTCACTTATCATTTATGCAGTTAAGAAAGGTGTTGATAACTTCATTACATTTCTGTGTAGGCTATGTCTAACAGGGAAGGCCACAGGTAAATATAACATTTATTATAATGAGTTTATGTAAAGATTGTTTTAAGTTCAATTAAATTAAAAATTATTTTTTAAAGCCTAATAAATGTTGAATACTGTAATGTATACGTCATTAATGTTTCATAGAGACATTAGTATCAGTGATACTGGCCTTCATTCATAAAAAGATGCCATTACATTGTCTTTAAGTTGTTTCTAAATTAATTTGGAGAGTAACTGAAATTATTACAATATCAAAATATGAAAAACTCCAATTTTTTTAATTGCAATTAATCATGATGCTTCATTGATTAATGAAGTTGTTTTTAATCAGTTCACAGCACTATTTTGTTGTAACTTGAAGTATTTAGAGTGCCGTATTTGTCCTGAAAAGTACTGAGTAAATATGATGTTTGTTACCTCAATAAATTAAAGATTTTATGTTCTATTATATTAACATTAAAAGCACACTCTTTTTACGACTAAAATAACAGTTAAGGGTAAAAAAAAAAATGAATTCCCAAAAATTAAAACGGAAAAAAAGGAATTGGCAACGGAAAAAACGGAATTTGGGAAAAAATAAAACGGATTTTATAGGGCCCTACATAAGTTGACCTCAGACAACAGTATAACTAAATAAAAAAAGCCAGTTCATGACACCTTTAACAAAGATAAATAAATGCTTTATAAGTGCTGTTCATTAGTAGTTCATGTTAACTAATGTTGACTAATGAACCTTATTGTAAAGTGTTACCGAAATATCAACGCAGGAAAGAAAATTGTGCTCATCAAACCATTTGTCGCTTTTGTAGAATATAGTAATGAAAAAAATGTTAGTCAAGTTTTTAAAAGTTTGTCTTTTTTTACTGTGACAATGTGCACTCAGGGACTCCCGAGCACAGCTGCAGACACTGGAAGGGGAAAGGTCCTTTCTGATGCCCCTCTTCATAGTCCTGCCAACAGCTGCCACTCCGACTCCTTCATGAGCAACGCCTCGTACCCCCTGACTCAACCTGGCCAGCGCCAGCGACGCCTCAACTCCACCAGCAACCTCCGACGTGCCCGTTTCAACACTCCATGCTTCGGCCTGCTCTCCGGCACGTCCGAGTCTTCCAAACCACAAGCGAACGGAATTACAACCTCAAACACGCTCTCTGACACCAGCGGCGCCCCTTCCAGCCAGACGCAGGACCGAGGTGAAGTATCAAGCGTGGAGGAGGACCACGTCACGATACCAGTGTTTGCCATCTCAGAAGAGGAAGACCGACAGCCTCTCGTGTCAGCAGAACCTCCCGAGAAGCCCTCGAGGATGAATGGACAGATGTTCGAAGGCACAAAGATGCCACTGCTATCCAAAAGCCACGTCGCCAGCATCCACCCGACCTCTTTAGCGAGGGCAGGCCATGGCGGGGCGTTGGAGACGCAGAATCCTTCAGCGCTCTCTTGTTAAGTGACTCCAGAAACAGTTTGCCAGCGGCAGGAGTTTTGAGCCAATGGATGGAATGAAAACTCACATCTTATGAGCTTCTCCTGGTGTCTTCACGTGGCACGAAGCACGTATTTAGTGTGTGACAATATACCTTGGAATTTCAATGGGGTATTGTTATGAATATTGGCATGAATGGAAAAAAAAAGAAAGCACTTGTTCTTCCTGTTATTGTATCAGCACAGTTAATTTGCTAAGTATAAAACCATCTAACAGTATATTTTATAACCTGCAATTGTTTTGAAAATACTCATGTGTGTGTATAAGAGAAACTGTTAACCATGATCACGTAATTCCACTCACTACTGAGAGTTCGACTTGTAGACTGGGTGCATTGTTATGAAATTCCATATATCTGCTCTATGAACAATACGGCTTGTTCCTAATCCCTTTGCAACACGTAGAAGACCAATTAGCAGATCTAGTAGAAAGCTGCTTTGAATCTCTCTTGACTTCGGCGTTTTTGTAATTCACAATGGGTCCAATACACGTATTTTACTGTTAAAAAATATCCGAGTTATTAAAGCATTTGGCATATATTCTTAATTCTCAAGGGACATAACCACTGCATAATTTCAATTGAGTTAATTCTTTTTTTCCACCGATTTCACTTCCTGTGTGCCTTTTGGCAATCATCTATGCTGCTAAATATGCTCTGATGCAATAACTGAAATGTAATGTGTATATATGATGCAACTGTTTTGGTTATATGGTGTTTTCCTGAATGCAGTAATATTGTCAACTGTACTGATTTTGATGGATTATAAAGGGAACTGATCACAGACATTTAAAATGCAGTAACTAACATTTAATGCAATAAAATTGTATAGTGAAGTTGTGTGGCTTTTGTGCAATCATTTCATAATATGCATAGAAAGGACAGAGTCATGTGATTTAATGAAGTCTTTTATTATTAGTGCAGTAAATTAGACAGTTTTATTTCTAGGCATTAAAAACATGAGGCACGGCAAGCGCTAATTCAACTATGGGCCTTACAGTGCTATTATGTGCTTCTCTATAGTTACTGATAAACAGTTTTTTTCCTCCCCATTTGAAATCCCAGTTTAAACTTTGATGAGGTAGAAATAAAAGACGGAAAAAAAAACGTCCCACCCAAGCAAGTAAATATTTGCCGTGGAGTACATTTCCCTTTCAGCAAATGCAAAGCAGCCTCCAAAGCTTCTCTAACACTCAGGACCAACCCCGAATAAATCCCTCAACCCTTCCTGCCGATTTTAAGAGTTCGTAGTATGAGACCCGCTTTGGAGCTTACATCTTAACACCATTTAACTAAACTAAAACCACCTTTTAGGTGCATACAAGAGCCTGTATATGGTAAAAAATAACAAAACAACTTAATATCTACACACACATTAAAATGTCACTCATGTTTAAATAGAAAGGTGTAATCTGATTTTTATCTCCCTGTATATTAACTGGTATGCCAAATCATTCAATTATATAGTTACTTTAAAAAAAAAGCATCTACCAAAATTATACATGAAAAAAATATTAAATAGGTGCAAGCATTATTTGCAACACGCGCTAAACTTCATTGTACAAACATTCCCAAAATCTTCCAAAGTAAGGGTAGGGGGCGTTATCCTGTATAAAACCACAACTTGACATTCACCAAATGTGGCTGTTTGTCAGGTGCCATTAGTTTAGTGTGTGAGGCTTTAGAGCGCTGAGCCCTTCTGTCCACCTTCATTAAAGAGCAGTTGAGGGTTGTAGAGAATTGACCTCTATATGGTTGTAGGAAGTCTAATCTGAGCCTCTGAAGAATGTCATGGTGTGAGGGACCACAGACCCGAAAAACATGGCACAAGCCAAAAAATAAAGGGGGCATTACAACTTTTTTTTTTTTTTTTTGCAATATCATATAACAGTAATGCAAAACCTTGAAGGGAACTTTTTTTTTGGAAAAAAACAAGATGCACCTACTTTTAGATACAACTATATATATAGCTCCTGTTATATAACAGAAGGAACAACCTAGAACATAAAGAAAAGTATCTGAGTTAAAGTTGAAGGGTAAAAATGTTCTTAAAGGGTTTGTTCACCTAAAAAATAAAAAAAAGCATAATTTTTTTGATGAAATCAAGAGCTCTCTGACCCCCCGGAGACCACTATTTAATGAACACTTTCAAGGCCCAGAAAGACATCTTTAATAGCCCATGTGACTGGTTCAACCTTAAAGGATTAGTTCACATCAAAATGAAAATTTCCTAATATTTTACTCACCCCCATCTCATCCAAGATGTTCACGTCTTTCTTTCTTCAGTCGAAAAGTAATTATGTTTTTTGAGGAAAACATTCCAGGATTTTTCTCCCCATCATAGACTGCCATTGCAACCAAACTGTTGAAGGTCCGAATCAATGAAGTCTTTCGAAACTGCAGAGGCTCTGCGCGATCCCAGACTACGAAAAGGGTCTTATCTAGCAAAATTGTCATTGTCATTTTTTTTTTTTAAATGAATATACTTTTTAACCTAAATTGCTCATCTTGGGCTGCTCTGCGCTCACCAGTGATTGCGCAAATCACGTCAAAAACGTCACACTAGAAGTACATTTTGAAGTGAACTTATCCTTTAAAGTATTCTGGAAGTGACAAGAATACTTTAGTGTGCAAAAAAACTAACAAAAATAACGACTTTATTCAACGATTTCTGTCAGACCGTTACGCTGTTGACGCAGTGTAAACCGTGCACTTCCAGAACGCCGGGTTACCATTGACCAACGCTGTTCACGTGAGCACCACAACGCATGCGCGAAGCAAATTGCGAGTCAGGCCCTGTCCCAAATGGCACACTTCATGTGCACTCTCGGTCTTGTGGACTAACAATGGCCGCTGCGTGTGCATGTCCGTTACGTCCACGAGACCGTAGGGTGTCCCATTTGTCATTTTAGGTCTCAGAAGGGTGCTCGCGAGCGCCCCTTTGAGGTCGATATGCGCCCTTGATGCGCACTTCGGCCGAGCCTGCACTGGTGCGGGTTACGCAGCGGATTTCTTCCCGGCAGTCAAAGCGGCATTACGTCGTTACTCAGAGGAAGACCGTGAGGGTTTGGGGTGCCATTTGGGACAGGGCCTCATTCTGCACAGACGAGAAGAAATTGCTGAATAAAGTCATTTGTTTGTTTTTTGCACAAAAAGTATTCTCGTCGCTTCATAAAATTAAGGTTGAACCACTGGAGTCACATTTCATCAAAAATATCTTCATTTGTGTTCCAAAGATGAACGAAGGTCTAACGGGTTTGGAACAACATGAGGGTGAGTAATTAAAGACAGAATTCTCATTTTGGGGGGGGACTTTTTTCATGTGGCTTGATGCTTAATGCCACATTTGAATCACTGATTATGGTTACTTTTTAATGGATCACAATGAATGCATGTACACTAAACTTTCATCAATTCAAAAAAGGTACATATTTGTGAAAAAAAACTAGCTAAAACCAATGTGGTTTACAGAATTAAACAACAACTAGAGCTGAGTGTTAAACACACACAACTTCTTGGGGCAGAAGGGAACAAAAACAAAAAACTATTTTCTAGTCCAGAAATACAGCTCTAGCCTAGTCAGAAAATATTTAAACTGCAATTATTTGGCCATACCATCGACCTACATAACCCCACCAAACCTACAAGTGAAAGAGAAACCAAAATATGTTAGTTACCTAAGAAAACACTGCGAAAAGCATCATCGACTAGCTAAAACTGGCCTCGTTTGCATATGAATTTCATAAACATTTCCCCAGAGGCCACAGCAAAAACTTCATAATCATAAGACGTGCGGAAGTCTTTATTATAAATCAGATTTGACTTGATTATCCACAGCAGTGCGATATTACCCTCAGTCTTGTGTTATAAAAAAAATCTCTTATATGCCTTTAGAACAGCTCTGCAAATGAGAGAACAAATACACACCGTCCGCTCTGACTTCACATGGCTTATTGCCCTCAGAAAGAGAACGAAGAACAAAATGCAGCTACCGATGCTGAATACCTAACATGTAATATTTTAGTGCACTTGACCATAGTCGCCTCTAGACCACAATCATCCCTTTTTTTATCAAATACATCATTTTCAATGTTCTCAGTAGCACGTAAATGTCTTGAGCAGTTCACAATAATAGCATTACATTGAGACGTCAGACATTTGGAAGAGCTATGTGACATATGCAAAGAAGCGCACAAAGAACACTTAAAGTCAACTCTTAGGCACCAAAGGTTAGTTATATAATTTGTATATTGTATAATGTTTAAGCTAAAAAGCTTTTTTGCAAGAAAAAGTGATTGCCAACGTTGTCTCGTTTTACAATTGCAAGCAGAGATGCGACAACAAGAACCCATAGTGGAATGAAGTGTGCATACTGAAAGTGTGACGGTCTATCCATCATGGAAAATGAGTGTCTGTCTCTACACACAGCGCAGATCCAGAGCAAATGTTTCCATATGTGTTCACACCATACTTCAAGGATGATTGGTTTATCATCATCTGATTGACTTTGCATATGTAAAGTTGCCATCTAGAGGAGAAAAACGGGTGTAACACCAGCCCGCAGCAGATCAGTTACCCAGAAGCGTGCTAATGATGAAGCTACCTCCCAAACCACTGCTGTCAAATCAAGCGTCGCTCCACCAGCTTTAGTTCTTAAAACGTGTCTGCTCGCACACGTGGTTGAATTTCCTAAAAGAGGACAAAATAAAATGACTGATTAAGATTGATCATTGTGTGTTAGCATGATGTAGGATCACGAACGTTAACAGACTTCGTATATACAGTTGCAAGAAAAAGCACATGAAACGCTTGCAGATTCTGTGAAAAATGTTAACTAAATAAGAGCGATCACACAAAATGCTTGTTATTTTTGATTTAGTACTGTCCTGAATAAGATATTTTACATAAAAGATGTTTACATATAGACCACAAGACAAAAAAAATATATATTTATTAAAAGGACCCCCAGTTCAAAAGTTTATGAACCCTTGATTCTTAATACTGTGTGTAGTTCCCTGGATGATCCACGGCTGTTTTTTTGTTTAGTGATGGTTGTTCACAAGTCCCTTGTTTGTCCTGAGCAGTTAAACTGCCCAATGTTCTTCAGAAAAATCCTCCAGGTCCTGCACATTCTTCAGTTTTCCAGCATCTTTTGCATATTTGAACCCTTTCTAGCAGTGACTGTATGATTTTGAGATCCATCTTCTCACACAGAGGACAATTGAGGGACTCAAACATTCACTGATGCTCCAGAAGGAAACGTGACACATTAAGAGCCGGGGGGTGAAAACGTCTTGAATTTGAAGATCAAGGTAAAGTGTACTTAATTTGTCTTCCAGGAAATATGTAAAATATCTTTTGTTGCTTCTGAAGGGCAGTACTAAATGAAAAAAAAAAAAGTGCATTTAAAATAAGAAAAATTAGGACAAAATCCCCATCCTATTCAAAAGTGTTCATCCCCCAGCACTTAATGCGTCGTGTTTCCTACTGAAGCAACAGTGAACGTTTAAACATTTTTTTAAAATAGTTGTGTTTGAATCCCAAAAGATGCTGGAAAAATGAAGAATTTGCAGGACCTGAAGGATTTTTCTGAAGAACATTGGGCTAGGGACTCATGAACAACCATCACAAACCAAAAAACAGCCGTGGATCATCCAGGGAACAACACGGTATGGAATGCCAAGTCTGACAAAATTAAAAATAATGTAATATACAAAGAAATGTAAAAACACTTTTCACGTGACTCCGCCCCGTCAGTCACATCAAGTGCAGTTTGCAGGCACACAGATGCAGGAGCAGATATCTGTGTTTATAGATGCCCAGTATCACTATAGTAACTGCATGTTTTACACAGTTTATACAGGTAAGTTAATTGCTGTTCTTATAGCCTACGCACTGACACACACACACACACACACAGACGGCACGCGCAAGCCTCGAAGCCAGATCGCGTTCACTTTTGTGCTCATAAAGTTTGTCAAGTACATGCGTTTAAGGCATGCCAGTTCCAATATTTAAAGCGATTGTGCACTATTCAAAAACAACAATACGGAAAACTTCTCCGTTCAGTGCTCAACTTTTTTCTGACACAGTGAGCCGAGCCGTGTCGCGTCTCTGACAACGCGCGCGCACGCCCTGAAGGGAGACCTCTTTCACCTACGTCCTCACAAAGCTTGTCATTTGTATGTGGTTTAAGCCCTGCCAGTTTGAACATTAAAGCGAGTTTCGACCCATAATGTGTATTATGTTGAACTAATGCCTGATATATTGTGACAAACGAACACTCAGACAGAAGCTCGCACATCACGTGAAGATCGCGCGCAGAGAGCAGCGCAGAAACGCAGTGTCAACGCTGTCCTGTGACTAAAGTAAAGTCACTAAAGTAGCTTAGAAACTCAACCGTTATAGCATATATTTTAACACCTTTGAAGTAAGTACAAACCACAGCTTTATAATGAATAGAGACGGTATGAGTAATTCACACACACAATCACTCTCTCATTAATGCATTCAAATAAATGTAATGTAGGCCTACTGTGCTTATGTATCTGTATATCTGATGTACAACAAACAGAAATCTGCCCCATAGACAATAACTGTTGAAAGTTAAACTTTTCCTTCATGTATTTTAAAATTACAAAGAAATGCACTTTCATTAGAAAAAAAAATTCCACCTTTAATAGTAGAAAATATTTACAGTAAAAAAAATTACAGAATCCTTATCAGGAACTTACTCAAAAACCTTATGTGGCCAAAAAAAAATTAAAAAAAAAATTAATAATTGCTCATTAATCGTAATCGAGGTAAAATGTTCAATTAATCAAGGTTTTTATTGTTGGTCAAATCGTTACAGCCCTAGCCGAAATACAATATAGCCTACTGACATTGATACCGTCTGTGATGAATGACTTGGATAGGTATGTGGCCAAAATTAATACTTAATAATCAATGGTTCATAAACTTTCGAACGGGGTCATTTTTTTTATAAATTCAGCTTTTTTTGTCTTGTGGAGTACATGTAAACATTTGTATGTAAAATATCTTATTCAGGACAACACTAAATAAAAAATAACATGCATTTTGTTAAAATTATACACATTTTCACAGATTCTGCAAGCAGTTCACATACTTTCTTGCAAATGTAAATGTACAAACAAAACAGGTCTATGTGGTTGCACTGCAGACTGAGACTCCACAGATGTGCATTAGCTGCCCTCTACTGGTGGATTTAAGTATGGAGCGCTTCAGAGGATGGATAAGACATGATCAACTGTGGGTTTACATGTCGCTCACTTACAACGCGTGGTGTGCTTTCACTTGAGTCCGACAGTTGCGTCCCCAGTAACAGTCTGGTCTGGAGGTCACAGCATCTGTGGAAAAACAAGCAAACATACTGCATACAAAAACATCTTTTTTCCCCCCCTCCATCTCATTTCCAGTTAATTATGTAGTTTAATAGATTTGGCTTGATATAAATATTGAGACGCTAATATGATTGTGTAGCGTTGTGTTACTTCAGAGTCTTACCTGGCAGCTCTGATGGAGGTATACGCTCTCTGTATTTGTATGCGAGCTCTCTAAAAGTGCGAAGTCCACAGCAGTAGCACAGGAAAGACTTGCCAGTGATTCGGTAATCTGAAATACATGAAAATAAAAGCAACTGTGAATTACAACAGGGCATTTACTCAAGCCACTTTCAATGAAATAGTAGCAGCTGAACTGACTTCATTTCTTGTTTGTAGAGGTGAGTGATATAGCAAAATGACAAATATGCTGAAATTTATCAGCCGGTGTAATAAACTCAGTAATGTGTAATGTTGGGAAATACGCATTCAAATCACTATGTTCAGAGAAAAAGATGAAGGACTTGTTAGAATAAAAGATCTTTGTGATGTAAAACTAAAGACTTAAGATATACAAAGACAGTTGACTCATATTGCTATGAATGGGAGAAAGTGTAACGCACAATCACCAATTGGACTGCACATGTGCATTGGCTGGTCCCCCAAAGAAATCTGACAACAACTGTCTCATAAATTTTGTTTCTTTAAAATATGAAATTGAATCGTAAGCTTGGCGAACAGTTTTGGAGAATTTGATATTTCTAGGGCTGTAATCTCCCAGTCGATTAGTCGATTATTAGTCGATACGTTCTGGCTCGACCAAAATTCTGATTGGTCGATTTTTTGCCGCGTTCATTTCATTAGTTTTGCTGCGTTCATTTAATCAGTTTTGCCGCGCCGCGTTCATTTCATCAGGTGGAAAGCACTAATTGCTAATGGCGGTGTTTTGAGAGCACCCCTGTTTCACAGGTAACAGTCTGCCTTCAGAACACCCCCATTGTTTCCACTTCTTTTGGATTAGCCCAGGCAACTGGCGAAGAGAGGTCTCTCGCGGGTCCTTTGTTTTTCATTCCCGCTGGCTCAAACGCACACCCATAGCGGTAAACTTGAGGAACGCCCATCAACATACACATGAGGGGCAGTGTCACAACACCGCGCTAAGTGGATCTGTACTGTCAGTTTTGCCACGTTCATTTCATTAGTTTTGCTGCGTGCATTTCATCATTTTTGCCGCGCCGCGTTCATTTTCATCAGGTGGAAAGCACTAATTGCTAATGGGGGTGTTTTCAGAGCAACCCTGTTTCACAGGTAACAGTCTGCCTTCAGAACACCCCCATTGTTTCCACTTCTTTTGGATTAGCCCAACCCACTGGAGAAGAGAGACAGATTGAAGAAGGCTAGTTTTCTTGTATATTATTTATTTAATTGTGAGCGTTTTTTCTGCTCTTGATCTGGCTTGTTTAATAAATATTCCTTTTTTATTAAAGTGGATGTGCCTTTTGTGTTTAAGAGTAAAAGCTTTAAGTTAATAGTCTATTCGTGTCTCAGCCGCGAAGCTGAGCTCCTGTTCGAGCTGCACAGAGCGGCTGAAATGATACTGCCTGTCAATTATAATACATATGACAAAAACAATTGTCTAAATTATGTTGCATATTCCTCAAAAGTTCTTGTGATGATATCTAGTTGACAACACATAGCCTGACTTCCGAAAATATAGTACTATGATATTGCGCAGGTGCACGTGATGCAACGCTGTCAGAGCCGACAGACTCGTGTGTCAGACTCATTTCAGTGCAAAATAATCAGCTCAAAAACTATTTAATATTCTGCAAATAGCCTACTAGTTTTTTATGTTTATTTATAATTAATTTAGGCAGACAACAAGGCTACCAAGTACTGCGCACAGTGCGCAGCTTATTCATTTAACGTTTTTTTTTTCTAACGTCATTTTAGTCGATTTTTAGTCGAAAATTTCAGGACTTCAGTCGACCAAGATTTTCTTTGGTTGATTACAGCCCTAGATATTTCCCCGTTCAAAGTAATAGGGGCTGTACTTGCATGACTGAAATAGCTGCCCGAGAGGCGTTTCAAAGATGGCCGCAGATTGAACTGACTTGCCTTAAAGGGACTTTGAGTGAAACCGCCCCTACACCATCACGTGCATATTGTGATAAATATAATATATCCCCCACAAAATGTTTGAGAATATTGCAGTGTTGTTTTCCTTTTATCACCCACCCTTACTTGAACCTGTGCCTGATCCTCAACAATTCTCAATATGAGCAAAGGGCAGTTACCAGAGAGATGGTACAGGCCCTGATGTACAGCCTGGAGCGCCTCCTGCAGCATGTGCCTCCAGCTCATTCCTCGAGAAGTCAAATAGTTCTGCCGCAAAGAAAGCAGAAATGATCAATAAACACAGATCTTATACAGGTATATAACTCAAACAACACTTGAATTTAACACTTCATATTTCTGGTGGTAAAATCTCCTCCTGATAATGCTGATAAATAACTAAAGAAAATGTTAGTGGTGCTTTTTCCATGCAAAAGTAACTGAGGTTCTTATAGTTATAGGCTAGTTTAAGTTATGAAAACAGTCCACAGTAAAATCAAATCAGCATTTTCTGCTGAATCAAGTTTTTTAAAATGCGTCAAGTTGATTGGTCTCCAAACTCGGTCCTGGAGGGCCACTGTCCTGCAGAATTTAGCCCCAACCCCAAATAAACACACCTGACAAGGCCCTAAACACTGATTAGCTGGTTCAGGTGTGTTTAATTGGGGTTGGAGCTAGACTCTGCAGGACAGTTTGGAGACCCTTGCGTTAAAGGGTTAGTTCACCCAAAAATGAAAATAATCCCATAATTTGCTCACCCTCAAGCCATTCTAGGTGTTTATGACTTCAGTTCTTCCAAGCTTTATAATGGTTGTGAATGGTACCTTCGAATTTGAAGCCCCAAAAAAGCATCCATTATAAAAGTAATCCACACGGCTCCAGTGGGTTAATAAAGGCCTTCTGAACCAAAGCGATGTGTCTTTGGAAGAAACATATCCATATTTATAACTTTATAAACTATAATCACAGGCTTCCAGTTATGGCCGTGTGCAAGTTGAAATCCAATGGAAGAGTGACCTCTGACCCAACGCATGACGTAGGATGGTAGGGTAAGCTTAGGTATAAGCTCTTGGGGTTCAAACAAATAGGGCTGAGCAACAAACTCAAGCTCCTCCGACATTTCTCTATAAAAATTCTTATTTTAGACTTCTAAATCGTGATCAGTGTTTTGTTTAGCTCTATCCTCTGTGCTTCCGCGTCCACCAATATGCCATGCGTCAGGTCAGGGATCACTCTTCCGGAACTAGACTCGCGTACATCTGTTACCAGAAGCCAGTGATTATTGTTTAGTAAGTTATAAGTATGGATATTTTTCTTACCGCATCGCTTGGCTTCAGAGGGCCCTTAAATAACCCCTTGGAGCCGTGTGGATCTTCAAAAAACAAGGTACCATTCACTCCAATTATAAAGCTTAGAAGAGCCAGGATATTTTTTTAATATTTAAAATTTGTGTTCGGCTGAAAGAAGAAAGTCATACACACCTAGGATGGCTTGTTGAGGGTGGGTAAATTATGGGAACATATTTGGTTGAACTAACCCTTTAACATAGCTTGATATTAATCACACTTCATTGTTTTTAAAGTCAGACAATGTTTTTTTTTTTGCCCATTTTATCACTCATCAGACAATAAAAAAATAAAGCTGAAATAAAATAAATATTAGATAAATATATAAAACTTAAATGAAAATTAAAAATGATCTGAAATCAATAATATGGCAAAAACTGAAATAAAAATACATTGAAACAAATTAGAAATTAACTAATGACAAAGTATATAACACATTTACTAAAACTAAAATGGAAACCATAAAATATAATTCAAAACATTAATAAAGTCAACTTTATATATTTATAATTCTATTTATATAGCACTTTATACAATATAGATACAGTTTCAAAGCAGCTTAAATTTAAACGATCAATGATGCAAACAGAATTTAATCCTGCTGTAAAGCAACTCTAAAAAAGACAAGTGTCATTATTATAGCTGTTGGTTCAGTTCAGTTCAATAACAATTATGAAAAGTTCAATTCAGCCATAAAGTAGCTCTTCCGAAAACAGTGATATCATCATCACCCAGCTCAATTCAGTTCAAGTTTACTTCTTATACAATAGTGTCAGTAAAGTCAAAAAATATTATAGTAAGATATAAATAATAGTGATGTCAAGTATGAGCAAACAAACCGTACATACCTGAAGGACTTCAGACTCATATTGATTGCCATTAAAAACTCCATCCAGACATTTGTCATTAAGGTTAAGTTCTGTGAGGAGAAATGACCATTATCATTATTATAAAATAACACAGGCAGTCAGAAAAATCTTGATTTTTCAAAAACCTACCGTTGAAATGCGCTAGGCAGCCGTGACAACCGATCCGCTGGCAGCCCCAGTACACATGACAGAAAGGTTTCTGGCACACCATACCTGTTCAATGGAGCAGACAACAAATCATCAGGTGACTCCAGCAGGCCAGAACATTGATGGACAGGTGTCAGGGTCACTCACAGTGCTGAGGGGACATCTGTGGGGGAAGGTACTCAAAGCGCCGGTCAGGCATGGGCTGCAGACAGCAGGTGCAGATGAGGTGACTGCCCTGAGGGGGACATCTGAACTCCTGAGAAGCTGCGGTGGGAATACAGCGGATTTAAGCACATGCAGAATTACGTGGATTTGTCTGTCGGTGTGTGTGTGAGCGCATCGTTTAGGCGTGAGTGTGAGCATGAATAACCTGTGGAGGTATCAGAGGATGTGGAGGGGCCTTCTCCAGGCACTTTAGCTGGCCCCTCTGATTGAGCAGGCTCACAGATCCACAGGGCGGAGCTAAGCTCTTTCCGATAACCCGGACACTGCCGACACATCATGTAGGGCTGACTGTGAACAAACAAAGTTAATTAGGATGATTCTATATATAGAACCTACTGGACATCTACTATTTTAAGATCAAATACAAAACACTACAATAATTAGATAACTGGATTTTCCTGGAAGTTGAAGTGAAATATACTGCACATATATATGACAAGCACCTCCTTTTAACAAAAAGGCAAGGCTCTGAATGCGTAACAGTGTAAAGATGCTGACCTCATGTCAGAAATGTCGCTGTCATTGTCTGAGAGTTCAAACAGATAGTCTGAACTGCCCTCCTCATCCGAGAAGGAGCGCTCGACTTTCGGCTGCAGCATGTCCTGCGTGATCTTGTTCCGGGCATCCATGCTGCACAAGTCATCTTCACTCCGACACTTCTCTGAAAACAAAAAAAATGAATGAAAAAATAAAGCCACAGAAATTCTAAAATGTTTTCAAAAGTTTAGAGCCAGTGAATTTAAGAAATTACTCCTTTTATTCCGCAAGGATGCAATAAAAGTGACCGTTAAGACATTTATAATGTTCAAATAAAAGCTGTTCTTTTGAACTTTCTATTCATCAAAGAATCAATGGGGGGGGGGGGGGGGGGCATCAATGGTTTCTACAAAAATATTAAGCAGCACAACTGTTTTCAACATTGATAATAAATGTTTAAGCACCAAATCAGCATATTAGAATTAATTCTAAAGGATCATGTGACACCAATGCCTGCTGAAAATTCAGCTTTGGCATCACAGGAATAAATTACATTTTACAATATATTACAATAAATTGTAATCCTTTTTCACAACATTACTGTTCTTACTGTATTTTTGACAAAATAATTGCTGCCTGGATGAGAATACTAGACTGCTTTAAAAAAAAAAAAACCTCACAATTTTGACCATCCTATTTGTACAAAGTAGTTTTAATGGATTTAAAGTGCAAACTTAACTAAATATGCTTAAAGGGGTCATAGAATGGTACATGCACTTTTACAAGTTGATTATACGGAAATGTGTGTTGGCAGTGCCTGTACACAACCATCCTATAATGATAAAAATACATCCAGTGTTTTTTTTTAATATCCTTATATATTTTCCCCTGTCTCAAATCGAGCCGTCTGATCGTGTGACGTTACACGGTGGACGCCCCCCCCTACGATTGTTGATTGACAGCAGCGTTTCAACACAGACCCGCCCTGAGCGAACTGTCCTCAGTCCGCCATTGTTGATACTCTGGAGCAGAATGGCGTCTAGGCGATTGTGGTGTTGTGTTTTATTAACCTTTATATTAATCTTTGCAAATCGCTTGCACGCTTCACGATGAATGAGGCTAAAGTTTACAGGGTAAGTTACATTACAGCATGCTTTCTGTGTATGACGTTCTCAATATAATTCATAATCCCACGTTTATAATGAACAACGCGTTATGTTTGTTATTACAAACTGTGTACTCGGGTGATAAAGTTAACGTGGTAACACTACACTAAGCTTACTTTTGTACATGGTTTATAACGGTGTCTGTTACTGATTAAGAAGTAATGTAAAAAAAAAAATCTTATAACATAACATCAATCTGTCAATGAACTAACGTAGGCTATACATCAGTAAACACATAGCAACTACGCTACTCTGCCAGTACAAAGATAGATCAAAGTGACATGACGTTAACCAACCATTCAGAAACGTCGAACGTCAGAAACTGTTCGAACTTCGATGGGTTCGTCATCTGTTCCTGGTCCGACTCCGGTTCAAAATGATAAGGTTGCTTAGATGTGTCCTCAGAGACTCCCGTTGCCATTATTTCTCGAAAATATACCCTCAAATGTTGTCAAGGCAACACTCCACGTGTGTTGTGGTGTTGTGTCGGGTCGAACCGAACGCCCCACAGAGCAGAGGGGGCGGGGTGAGCAAAGCTCATTATCATTTAAAGTCACATACACTGAAATGACTTGCTGAAAACTGAGTTGGTTTTGACCAGGTAAAATTAGTGTTTTCTTACAATACTAATGAGAATTTTTAATTAAAGTATATTACAAACGTTTCATTTAGACACTAAAGAATCATATTAACTTGTACAAAAATGTCATTCTATGACCCCTTTAAAAAAAATAACACATCGCTGTAAACTCTTTGACATTGACTCTTTGGCTAGGTTTTGTGTGATAAGGTACCTGGGTGCTGGAGAAGGTAAGCCTCCACCAGGTTGTTGAGAATGTGGTTTTTACGGATTCTCTCCACAGGACATCGACAGGTGGGGCAGAAGGAAGAACGTTCCATCCAGCCAGAATAACAGGCAGCGCAAAATGTATGCATGCAGGGCTGAAGACTGAATGGAAGCACACACATTAACTATTGAAAATTCATTCAAACTCAGCCTCCACACACCTTATTAAAATCCTTCTTTAAATCATTTATTTAAAAGTCTACATTAAAGAGTTAGTTCACCCGAAATTTTTATTTATGTCATTAATTACTCTCATGTCGGTCCAAAACCGTATAGTAAGACCTTTGTTCATCTTCGGAACACAAATGAAGATATTTTTGATGAAATCTGAGAGATCTCTGAGCCCTCCATAGAAAGCAACACAATGACCACTTTCAAGGCCCAGAAAGGTAGTAAAGACATCTAGTCCGTGTGACTACAGTCGTTCAACTTTAATTTTATGAAGTGAAGAGAATACTTTTAGTGCACAATAAAACAAACAAAAATAACAACTTTATTCAACAATGTCTTCTCTCAGGCAAAGCTTAAATTTGGCTCACCTCACAAACAAAGCCTACCTCTCTCGTTCGGCATGAATCCATGTTTCCATGGCTGCGATGTAACATTTAATTGCGAACCTATTATTTATTTTGTAACTAAAGCTTTGTTCTTCACTCATGTATAATATTCACATAAAACAGCATTCACATTCAAAAAAAAAAGTGTTTTGGCCAACCACCGCAAGTGCTACTCAGCCACCGCGGTGGTGCTGTTGTCACGTTTACCGGCACAGCCCTAGTCAGAGAGCTCCCGGATTTCATCAAAAATATCTTAAATTGTGTTCTGAAGATGAACGAAGATCTCACGGGTTTGGAACGACATGAGGGTGAGTAATCAATTAGATAATTACAATTTTTGCGTGAACTAACCCTTTAAGAAAACAACTAAGGTATTTATGTTTGCCAACATGTCCATTCAGGTGTGAGTGTTGATTTGTGCACACTGGACTGACCTGACACAGTCATGCAGCAGGTCTTGGCAGACGATGCATGTGAGGGATTCTTCCATCTTGTCTGTTGTGGCTCCCTCAGTCTTCTCTTTACCCGCTGCTCCTCTGATAGGGACCTGAGGAGCTTCTGCAGAAACAGCAGAGTCACTGTGAGAAGATCCAAACCCCTTCTGATCATCTGCAAGACAGATAGATACATAAACGTTACATTTGACAGTGTTCATATACTAGAACCGATCTGAAACACATTTTGATACCAGATATACACTACTGTTCAAAAGTCAGAACGATTTAAAAAAAATAAATTAATACTTTTATAACATTACAATAGGTTTTTATTTCAAATAAAATCTGTTCTTTTCAACTATTCATCAAAGAATCTGGAAAAATATGCTGCATTGCATCATGGTTTCCAAGAAATGTAACTCGAGTACCACGTGACACTGAAGACTGGAGTAATGGCTGCTGAAAATTCAGCTTTGCCATCACAAGAATATATTAAGATATATTAAAAAAGAAAAGTGATTTCAAACTGTAAAAATATTTCACAGTGTTACTGTATTACTGTTCGATCATTGGCCAGAGGAGAACTGGCCCCGTGACTGAGCCTGGTTTCTCCCAAGGTTTTTTTCTCCATTCTGTCACCTGATTGAGTTTTGGTTCCTTGCCACTGTCGCCTTTGTCACCTATGGCTTTTGAATTGTTTAGTTGGGGACACTAAATATTCAATAATATTACGGATCTGCCTGCATTGACACCACATGAGAATTGAACTGAGCTGGACAATGACATCACTGTTTTCTCCAGAGCGGCTGTCCAGCCGAAAAACAAACTTTGTTGCATTATTTTCCTGTTATCACTGTAAAGCTGCTTTGAAACAGATCTGTATTGTAAAAAGCGCTAAATAAATAAAAGTGACGACTTTTATGTTTGATCAAATAAATGCAGCCTTGGTGAGCAAGAGAGACTTCTTTCAAAAACAATAAAAAAATCCTAACCAACCCGAAACTTCTGAACGGTAGCGTACATGGCAATCTTAAACCATCAGAGCTGCAGTCTAGCAGTTAGTGCATGTGTTTATGAGGGTGTCACTGGTTCATATCTTGCTTGTGACACTGTCAGACCCTGTTGCCAACATGTCACTCTATTGCTTCCTGTATTTCTTACACTAAAATATGATGCATGACACTTAGGGATGCTCACTTCGCTTAATTTTCCAGACTGACAACCGCCGCTCATTATCCAAATATTAACCGTTAACTTATAAGATCATAATATTGAATTGGCATTAAATAAAAATACATTTGACAAGTGTCTGTGAACTGTTAAAAATACTTTTCACGAGTTTATTTTACCATGCAAACAGCAGCATACAGAACAGCTCAACAACAACAGAACCTGGGTTCACACATTATCAAATTTTCACGCACCTGCAGAGTTTGACAACAGAGAAACACTGAATAAAAAAACTATATAAATAAAAAGCATAAAATAAATAGGCCTACACTAAATATTTTTCACTTAAATAATTAAATTAAGATAATAAAACGAAAATACACTGAATCTGTTTGAAGAACCGGAATAGTTTTTTTTCTGTCAGACTATGTTTCTTTCGTCAAATAAAAATAGCATTTGACTGTTTTTTTTTTTTTTAAAGTAACATGTCTACGTGATGTGGGGTTAGTCTGAAGCGTAGCCTGTTGACAGTTAGACCTGCAGCAGAAAACACCCTCTCAGATGGCACTGATGCCCCGGGAATACAGAGATAACGCCTCGCTAGCATATTTTGCAAGTAACTTCGTCGCCCTTTCTGTCAAAATGGTCCCACACAGTAGGCCTACTACTTTCCTATTGCTTCATTTTGCAAAATATCTCTGTGTAGGCACGTGTGGTTGCACATGTCGACGCGCCCTGTGAGTTAACAAATATAGCATATTTTTCTTTAATCATGCAGCAAAAAAAAAAAAATACCTAAAAAAAAAAAAAAACCTTTAACCCGTTTAACTGATAGTATTAAATACAGATGCTCAAACCGCTCAAAATAGACAGAAATCATAAATTATTTAAAATGCATCACATATATTAGTTTTTCCAAAACTGAGTGTTACAGCACCTCTGTCAGTTTTTCTTCTTTTCCTTTGCATTTCCACCTCTGGCTCTGTCTGTTGTCCTCCCTCAGTCCAGTAGGTCCACTTCAGGCGGGTGTGATTCATGACCGGCTCCCCAGGGCTGCCTGCTGGTGCAATCATCTCTGATTCTCCTTTGCAAACAACCGAAGAGCTGACCGGGTTCTTCTTTGCAGACACATCTACTAAATGGTACAAATAGGCATTTTTTCACATAGGCATAGCATTTTTATGTCAAACACTGTCAATTTGAAAAGCTCAATGCATGAATGAAAACCAGCCAAAAAAGCCATTACATTTATATGATAATCACTTTCTTATCAAAGCAACTTCCACGAAAGAGCACATACAGTGTGGCCAGTAATTACCAGAGCAAGTAGATAAGGGCATGTTGAAGAAGTGGAAAGACGAGCTGGAGGTAGATGGCTGGGAGTCCTCATGCCCAGACTGAGGTAGAGGCTTCACAATAACAGGCTCTACTGGTGCTGGTTCACTCTCGGTTTCTGTCAGATCAGAATCTTCTTCTCTCCCAGCATCTGTGGGGACCAAAAAGAGAAAACTAACTTACAGAAATAGTTCACTCAAAAAATAAAAATTCTGTCAAAAATTGCATGGAGATGAAATCAAAACGGACAAATTGTGAGTGATTAATCTGTGTATCATCTTCCAATGGAAAGAATTTTTTTTTTTATATATCTCTCTAATCTTAAATATGTAGGAAAGATTTTTTTCGCTGTTGGTCGGGACTGCCTTTTGACCAAAGGTCTTGTAGTTTGTGCACCTTGTCGGTTGTGTTGTGTAGCGCTGCTACGACAAGATGACATGACAAAATCCCTTGTTGTGTAGTGTGAGCATCACACAGCTTGCTTTAACACTCTGTTCCTCTGAAACAACTTTCCCTTTCTGCTGACAGGCTATAGCAAAACGGACATCTGTATAACAAACAGGAACATCTGAATGAATGTTATAATCAATATCTGTTTACCTTCAACGTCCTGAGAGGCACTTTCTTCTGGCCTGGTGGCCTGATACACATAAGCAATGTCTGCAAAACAGAAAATAGATGAGTGATGTGGCTAATCTGTGTCATCTGTTTGGAAGCAACTGACCAAAACAGAAAATGCTTTAATGTGAAAACGTACTTTGTTCTGGCTCATTCTTCCTGTACACAAAGTAAATGACATCACCATTCTGGAGTAAGTGCATCTGTTTCTTCACCACTTTGGACATGTTGATCACTGTCCCATTGGTGCTGATACAAACAAACAGACCATCATCAAGCAGAAAGTTAACAAATGATGGATTCCTTTGAAAGCATAGAGTGCTATTCAGAGGCTAAATGATGTAGGCCAATGGCCTTTTTGTGAATTTTATTTTTAAGGACTATGGACAAAAAAACAGGAAATAAAGTTATCGTGAAACGTCACAAGCTGGATTCAAACTCAGTCTACATGCCTGAGCAACATGTCCAAGCACGTGCATTTAACTGCAAGGCCAAATTTCTGATACCCACAATGTCTTCTGGTGTACATGGAACATATTCGATAAGTGTCTTCAAAGATGACAAATTACCCATTTATGAACTTACCTATAATACATATAATAGGTTTAAAATAAATGCCTGATAGCCTCTGATCCACCTAAATATTGATTCATTCTTTTAAGATAATGAACAGTTGACAGTAAAATTCTTGTTAAAAATGGCAAAGAGAAAGCTGTCCAAGGACTTGCAGTTCCCATCACGCTGACTAAGCATTGAGTAAAACACACATTCTATAGACTGTCTAGCAGACACACTCACTTAATTAGCTAGATGGAAATGTACAGCAGCAGCGGTGAGCTAGAAAACATTTAAATACATGAGACATACGGTTTCTACAGACACCGATCAACTAGTGTATCAACCATTCACTGACTGTTAACCAAATTACAATTAATTATTCACCAAAGCAATGATTAAATGTCATGAGGGAATTGGATATATATTTGCCGCAGGGCCAAGCATGTCATTAATTGAATTCACTTACTAATGTAATTAGAAGTCACTCAGTATAATTTGCAAAAACTTAATAGAACTAAAAAGACTTAATGCCAACTGCCACTATTGAAGATTTGTATTGGATGGGCATTAAACTCTAACATTATACACTATTCTTTCAAATGATATCAGTTCTATACATTTACAAAACACTCCTTCCCTTTTTTTTTGCTGAAATCAATGAACAGTAGTGGCCAAAAATCAAGTTAATTATGTTAAAAATTCGAAAATCTTCACCCTTTATTCAAATTTAATTGAAAATGTGTTTTTGTAAGCATATTGTGTAATTGTGATTTAAGGCAACTGTTTTATTTGTGATAACGCCATGAAACATGGCAAATTGTGCAGGCAAGTTTAGTATACAAAGAAATTATGAACATGCCTTTTTTGGCCAAATAAATTGTCAGATAAATACTTTAATCAAGTTTATTATTTTGTTCTTCCCTCACGTTGAAAATATTTTAACAACGCAAATATTTTTCTGATATTTTGATGGTTTAATCAAACTTGATGGGTCATTAAAAACAAATATCACTTTTGGCTTCTACTGTACAATGAAAACTATCTACACCGATCAGGCATAACATTATGACTTATTGTAAATATTGGGTTGATCCCCCTTTTGCTGCCAAAACAGCCCTGCCCCATCGAGGCATGGACTCCACTAGACCCCTGAAGGTGTTCTGTGGTATCTGGCACCAAGATGTTAGCAGGAGATCCTTTAAGTCCTGTAAGTTGCGAGGTGGGGTCTCCATGGATTGGACTTGATTGTTCAGCACATCCCACAGATGCTCGATTGGATTGAGATCTGGGGAATTTGGAGGCCAAGTCAACACCTCAAAATCATTGCTGTGCTCCTGAAACAATTCCTGAACCATTTTTGCTTTGTGGCAGGGTGCATTATTCTACTGAAAGAGGCCACAGCCACCAGGGAATACCGTTTCCATGAAAGGGTGTACATGGTCTGCAACAACACTTAGGTAAGTGGTACGTGTCAAAAGTAACATCCAGATGGATGGCAGGACCCAAGGTTTCCCAGCAGAACATTGCCCAAAGCATCACACTGCCTCCGCCGACTTGCCTTCTTCCCATAGTGCATCCTGGTGCCATGTGTTCCCCAGGTAAGCGACGCACACGCACCCGGCCATCCACATGATGTAAAAGAAAACGTGATTCATCAGACCAGGCCAACTTATTCCATTGCTCTGTGGTCTAGTTCTGTTGTTCACATGCCCACTCTTGGCGCTTTTGGACAGGGGTCAGCATGGGCATCCTGACTGGTCTGCAGCTATGCATCCCCATATGCAACAAACTGCGATACACTGTGTATTCTGACAACATTCTATCAGAACCAGCATTAACTTCTTGAGCAATTTGAGCTACAGTCGCTCACCTGTTTGATCGGACCACATGGGCCAGCCTTCGTTCCCTGCGTGCATCAATAAGCCTTGGCCACCCATGACCCTGTCGCCGGTTCACCACTGTTCCTTCCTTTGACCACTTTTGATAGATACTGACCACTGCAGACCGGGAACTACCCACAAGAGCTGCAGTTTTGGAGATGCTCTGACCCAGTCGTCTAGCCATCACAATTTGGCCCTAGTCAAACTGGCTCAAATTCTTAAGAGTGCCCATTTTTCCTGCTTCTAACACATCAACTTTGAGGACAAAATGTTCACTTGCTGCCTTATATGTCCCGCCCACTAACATGTTCCGTGACGAAGAGATAATCAGTGTTATTCACTTCACCTGTCAGTGGTCATAATGTTATGACCTGATCGGTGTATATACACATACAGAAAAAGGCTGGAACATGATATTGGCATGAAATTATTCAACAATCTATGTCCATCAACTATATGTCTTACCTCATGTCCTCCAGCCACACCTTTCCTGAGTTCTGATCTTGAGTGATTTTGCAATGATTCCCTGAGACCAGTTTATTAGCCGGAAATGAGAGGTCACAATCTATAAACAAAATATATCTGTGTGTTATAGGTTATGATATAGTGACAAGTCAATAATAAATCACAAAAAAAAAAAAATAATAAAAAAAAAAAAAAAAAAATATATATATATATATATATATATATATATATATATATATATATATATATATATATATATATATATATATATATATATATATATATATATATTCAATGAAGAAAATAAAGCTTAATTTTAGGATCATTAATATTATTTGCATTGTGAAGTTTCCTCACAAATTTCTCACTACTGTAATTATTAATAATCATAACACCTACGTATTTTCACATTACAGTAGTGCATGTTTCTATCAAAACCAAGGTCATGGGATCAGTTCACAGGGAAAGTATGAAATGATAAATATACTATTCAATGCAAGTAGCTTTGTCTACAAGGGTGCATAACGGTGACAAATGGGACACCTTACGATTTTATCCTGCTTGAATCTAAAATATGTCATAACTAAAGTAAAACGGGTTGCGAAAGCACTTTCATGTCGACTTTAATAAAGCACATTCGTCTTTTCTCTTCCTGACCTGGCCCATTACTTTTCTCTCCCAGACACATTAGGCATGCAAGTCTTAAATGAAGTATAGTGTGGCGTGATGTGAGGTTAAAAATTAGACTATTATAGTAATGAAGCGTATCAGTTCTGCTAATAACCAGTGTCGAGTGTTACTGTGAAGCACACAGAACCACACAGACACATGGATTGATATTAATTAAAGCGGGAAAACAGACAGTCTTCAAACCCAGACAGACACAGACCGAGTCAAAGGGATACAACCTTTCCCTGCACACCAGCACAACACAAAAAACTACTTAATATTCCAAGAGCATGTCTTCAATAGACGCCTTTGTCATTATTGGGGTGGGGGTTCGTTTGCTGAACTAAAGAGAGTATTGTTAAAAGCATGGGCTCACTGAATACATGCAGACACTGCTTCAGACTGATTATCTTGAGGGGAAAAAAAGTAATAACTAATAAAAGTTAATAAGTAAATCTTGAAGTCATAGGAGAGTCTATGAAGAAGTTTGGATAAAAGCAAATAATGGAGAAGCCCTTTTAAAATTAAACTATTATTTCTCAAGACTGAGCATTGAGCAATTAACATGATCAAAGACTTTATTAGTGATGATGTTCACCGCACCTTTTTTTCTCCCCACAGTGCATTCTCTGTTTATGAGTAATATCTCTGAACCCGGAGAAGCGTCAACTTTTACAAGTTTCCCCCAGGCCTGACCACTGCCCTGATGCGCCATCTTCTCCTCGCCCTTATTTTACCTGCCAGACAGCAGATCACGTCACCTGCAGAAGCATAAGGCAAAGAATAAAACACATACACGTCATAAAGGCAAATGAATGCAAAGGCATTCACCCACAATGCTGATTATATCATGATATGGAGTTGAAAAACTAGTGTGAAAGGCTACACATAGTATGCTTACTAAAATAAACTTCACAGGGAGAGACCAGGAAGTGTTGTAACAAATAAAGAGTTGTAACCAGCGGTTTAACCAATTAGAAATGGGGGTGAAATATAGGGGTGAAATCACTGTCATACTGTACATGAAAATCACCCTCCTCAGGTGACAAGATATGTTATAAACAATCTGCATAATTTTAGATCATAAACTTGAGATTATGTTATTAATGGACAGAACTGGTATAATCTGAACCAGCAATTTTTTCTTCATGTTTAAAAGCTTTAATAATGTCCTTCTTCTTGAACTACATTTATTTCCACATTTATTCGGAATTTGTTTTGAATTAATATGTTTAAAAGTAAATGGGGATGCGGTTGTAAATTTGATTACTACAACAAATTCATACACAGAATGTAAAACCTTCATGTCATGTAACAGTAGTAGGGTGTAACAACACTGTTTGTACTTGATATGAATTTTATAAAGTTTAGGTAAGTTATGTATATCTAAACTACTGAAGCATTTAGATATTACATGAAAATGTTCACGCAATAACAAGACGCTTTCAAGCTAAATATGCTACACACTCTCTGAACTCACCTAAATTACTTGATAAACATAATTTTCAGCTAATTCGATCACAAGTCAGTCAGTGTGCTAACCAGCTAACTGAAGCTGCCAACGAGTTCGGTGTAAAGCGAAAGCCACTAGTAACTAGTAAACTAAATGATACGAGCTGAATGTGTAAAATCTTTCTTTAAGTAACTTAACTGTTTTCAAGTTGAATTTTGTTTCGGGAAGCTAAACAACAACGTGAACGGCGCAATGTTTACGCCAAGGGCTAACTCTGAGTCGCTAGCCCACAATCACATCTGAAACAGTTCAAAATAACAGAACTAAACTGTATCAACCTGTAATGTGTTCAATGTACTAACCTAACCAGCGTCCGAGAGTATCCGGAGCATTAGCGCATGTTGACTTGAATCCTCTGAGTGCTTTCGTTTTTATTTTGTGGAACACTTCCTGGCCAGCAGTGGTATTTTCAGGCATCAGCTGATAGAAGAGAGGAGGAGGAGTGTGTGTGTGTGTGTGTGTGTGTGTGTGTGTGAGAGAGAGAGAGAGAGAGAGAGAGAGAGAGAGAGAGAGAGAGAGAGAGAGAGAGAGAGAGAGAGAGAGAGAGAGAGAGAGGAGAGAGAGAGAGAGAGAGAGAGAGAGAGAGAGAGAGAGAGAGAGAGAGAGAGAGGAGGCTATGGGAATGAAGCTGGCAGGGGGTCACCCTGCTTCTGTCTGGCCCATGTGAAAGCCCTGAACAAAAACCTGTCTGGAATGATGTCTAGACAAGAGACTGATACACATTTCAGAGCTAGACATCACTGATGGAGATATGGACTGTTGTGAATGAGGAATTTTTGCATAATTTATTTAATAATGATTTGGAATTAAACATTCGGTCAAGTTTTATTCATATAGCACCTGACTATTCATATTGTTTGAAGGCAGAATTACAAAAATAGTGCCTTGATGCCTGCACAGGAGGGGTATGTGTCCGTAGAATTAATGATAATATTATAATAATACAATTGACCAAAGTGTGCATTAGGCTACTGTCAAATTCAGCAGCAGCAGCAGCATTTCCACCTATTTCAGTTTAGTTGCTGCCTTGTAAAATCAAAGTGTCTGTAAAGTCATTTTAATTTACTGCTCTCTGTGACTGTAGCTACAGTAGCCTATTCATTGTTCCAGATTAACGAAGTAAGTTCAAAAACAGATGAATTACTGTACTAACATGCTTCTCTGGGGCCAGTTGCATAAACTTAGCTACTATGATGACTGTGTCTTAAGAACTAGTTTGACCAACTTGCAGTTATATAACCAAACCTTTCTATGTACCTTAAAAGTTAGGACCAGTCTTGAAGAAAAATATTTGATGACTAACTTGTAAGACTAATCTTATGCAACCAACCACAGTCTTGAAGAAAATAAATGAGATGACTAACTTTTAAGACTAAGCATTATGCTATCGGCCCACCGATTATACAGATCTGTGAATAGGCCACGGTTCACTTGTCAGTGGCCTCAATTTACATATTTAATATTCAAGCCTTTGCATTACTTTTTATAGATCTCTGTATGATAATACAAAAAAAGTTACAGTGGTTTAAGGTTAAAGGTCTTCAGTGTCACATGATCCTTCAGAAATCATTCTAATGATGATTTGATGCTCAAGAAACATTTATGATTATTATCAATGCTGAAAACAGTTGTGTTAAAACATTTTTTTCAGGATTCTTTGATGAAAGTTCAAACAGTATTTATTTGAAATATAATCTTTTGTAACATTATAAATGTCTTTATTGTCACTTTTGATCAATTTAATGCATCCTTGCTGAATAAATGTATGAACGGTAGTACAATGTTGTAAAAGCTTTTGAATGGTAAGTTTGAACTTACTATTCATCAAAGAATCCTAAAAAAAACGTTTTACACAACTGTTTTCAACATTGATAATAATCATAAATGTTTCTTGAGCATCAAATCAGCATATTAGAATGATTTCTGAAGGATCATGTGACACTGAAGACTCAAAGCTGCTCAAAATTCAGCTTTCTCATCACAGGAATAAATGACATTTTAAAATATATTCAAATGGAAAACATTATTTAACATTCTAATAATATTTCACAATATTAATGTTTTTATTGTTGTATTTTTAATCAAATAAATGCAGCCTTGGTGAGCATAAGAGACTTCTTCTAAAAACATAAAAAATTTGACAGATCAAAAACTTTTGAACGGCAGTGTCACTGTCTAGAAAAAAATGAGTAGTCCCTTTTGCAAGAGGATTATTATATTTGGTGGCATCAGAAAAGCCACCTCGAATGAAACCACTGCCACAACTAACACCAACCAGGCGGATGATAAACACTGATCTAGAACCCACAGTGTCCTTAAATGGATCATAAACGAGTGTATAAACTCTATCTACAGATGATGATACAAAAAAAGTCTAAGCAAATATCCTGCCATTTAGATGACCTCAGTGTATTTATTTAATGATATGAATTGGGTTCAGATGAGTAAAGTGTGGGATCAACACTAACAGATTTATTCAGATCTCCTGCCAGACAGGGTCAGAAGAAGGATTTGGAATGTGGGGGATACATTAAGGAGGGGGTCTTTGAGTAGAAGAGAGAGAGAGAGAGAGAGAGAGAGAGAGAGAGAGAGAGAGAGAGAGAGAGAGAGAGAGAGAGAGAGAGAGAGAGAGAGAGAGAGAGAGAGAGAGAGAGAGAGAGAGAGATTGCTGCTGATAACACACTCTCTGGTTGTGAGAAACTGTCACAGTGTGTGCAAGGTGCAAGACTGTGGTCATTTGCTTTGGCAGTAGTCCTTTGGCCAGCTTTCACTTAGCTTTTCATAGCCTCTCTTAGATTGAATAGAGTGTCTCAGAGGGCTCTAAAGGTGTCTGTGCAGTCTGCTTCTGATAAGCGGTCAGGCAGTTTTATGTCAGAGCCTGTCTGTTCACATCCAGTCCGTGCCAACTCATGAAGCCCTGCAGTTTATTACACTGTCTGTCAGGATGGGGAAGTTTAACCTGACAGGTTCACTTAACTGAAGCAGAGCACAGCTCTATATAGTTTATTAACAGATTAACTGTTAATAAATTGACTGATTATGGGTTTGCTTGCTTTATTCTTTCTTCAGTAGTTCTTATGCACATTTATTATGATCGTTGTGATTTGGTGGACGTGATATCATTTGCCAACACATTTTGTGACACTAATGTCCTACTTCATTTAAACCTTTTTTAAACCTATTTTATCAGCTTATAGTTTATCTTCATCTAAACCATTTTCTTTAATTACCATGCATGTATGCAAGTTTCATGAAATCATATAGAATTTCTTTATTTTTAAGAATGCATTTTTCAAATGTGCTGGTTAAATTAATTGAAAAGGTAGTGTTTAAAAATGATCAGTTACAGCACACACTTTCTTAAAACAAACCGTTAACTCTCTCTATAGTTTAATTTGTGGACATAAATTCATTACAGATTCCTTTTTTCTGAAGATGATTCATATTTTCATCTCTGTCCTTTACACCAAGGGGCCAGAAAGGAGTGACGGCAGTCCGTGGAAAAGTTTAGAGGAAAACTGTAAAAAAAAAAAAAAAAATCAATAATAAATAAGATTAAAATAAATGATTAAATATTTTTTTTTTATAAAAAATGTGATTGAAATGTTAAAGTTTTAAATAGAGTAAAATAGATAAATAAACATTTTGATTAAAAATTAATTGTAATTATTTATTTTTTTTAAATGTGATTAAAAATAAATAAATAAACAGTACATTTCTATAGTGAGTAAAAAAAATCATATTGTGTTTGAAAGTCTGGGACAAGGTAAAGCAAACAATTCTCTCTCACACACACACACACACACACACACACACACACACACACACACACACACACACACACACACACACACACACACACACACACACACACACACACACACACACACACACACACACACACACACACACACACACACACACACACACACACACACACACACACACACACACACACACACACACACACACACACACACACACACACACACACACACACACAAAACAAAACAAAGTAACAAGGAATAAATGATGGCTTTATAAAACCAATTAAGAACGTTTTAATGTTCACATTTATAAAAAATGTGGGACACAAAAGCATCGAAACTAAATGAAACAAATATAAAGAAAATGTTGATACATTTCTCCTAAAATCTGTTCTTTGTCAACCACCCCACACTGTAACGCTTGGATGCAGCTGTAGTTCTACAAATATTCCAGCAGGGGTAGCTGTTGGTCTATGACAAAATAATTATAACATCGCACGATTGCTTTAGGGTACAGTTCCTGAACATTTTCTATACATTTATGCATAATTACATATTTTCCCAGTCATTTTTAACAATAAAACATTCAATGTCATTTGTCAAGAAACTGATTACCACATTATTCATAAACCCATTGCGTTCACACTATTAAACATGATTTGTATTCGCTGATAATACGTGAGAAGGATTCAGCCAAGAGGCAGAAATGTCAGGTCAAAATTACATTTTCTCATGTTTGTTGTATATGGCTATTTTGCAGAAGCATAGTTCTTATATTACGAAAGCTATTTTCCATCTCCACAGGTCGTTTCTATGGAAAACAGTTTTTGCATAATCTCTTTGCCATTTGTTTGCAAATTGGTGCGCTGGAGGGGATGTGCGCATGCGCAGAGGGATCGGCTTGTTCAGTTCATCTTCAGCCCCTGCTTCCTTGTGAAAGGCCAAAGCTTAGACCAGAATGAATTCCCAGCATGGTTTATGCTTGTTAGCGAAGTTTTGGTGCTGGTTATTTCCTATAAAAACTACTCAGCTTAAACCACATTTTGTTCAGCTTTTTACCTGTTTCATTTTAGAGGTTTTTCTAACTAACCGTGCTGATCTTGCAACAGTAGCAGCACTTCCTCGAGCATTTCTGACCAATTCACTCGCTGATTTGTCAGTGAGTCAGGATGATCACAGACTAACAAATCCCTCGTGCTTCTCTGACAGTCTCACCAGGACTGCAAATCAAAGACATGGAGAACTGAGACAGAGCAAAGGCAGCCCAACTTCATTTAGAAAAGAGTCACTATTCAAAGCCTGCTTGCCCTTCTTTCAAAACCCTTATTAGACTCGGTGAAGGGAGATTACAAGCAAATAAAATTACTTTAATTGTAATATTGGATTTCATAATAGCCTCAGATATGTAATTATGCCCCTCTTAAACTTTTCATTAAAAAACCATTTGGCAACAACAAAGGACATTATGCCGGGGCGTGCGCCATTTGTGATGGCACACAGCTTGTAGGTATTAGACATATTTCTCTGGGAAAGAAAATAATGAGCAAACCAAATAAAGCACAGAAGGACGAGAAACTGATAGCAGGTGAAAGAGCAGCGTTAATTAATGTGAGATTCAATACGCACGCAGAACAACACAACAGGAACAGGGCACAGAGCGCCTGCCATTTTTATGCATGATGGACATTTTATCTCTCACAAACAGCCTCAGAGTGAACAGATTTATGCCCGCATGTGTCAAAATGTAATCCATGTTTGATTATTACGGCCATTCCATATAAAAGTTTAAAAATTCTGGACACAGAAGATAATGGAGGCTAGATTTGTATTTGTGTGGTGTCTTAACCATACAGTGTTGGTTTGGTGCTGGAGATTCATAAGCAAAACTGCAAAGCAGCTCGACAGAGAATGTATCATAAATGAATCAAAACACAATTTAAAAAAATAAAAATAAAAGAACCCATAGGATAAACAAATTACATGTATACAGCAACAAAATGGTAACGTTCCGTGCAAAAAATAAAAAAAATCCTAATTAGTATTGCTCTAGATGCCTTTTTTAGGAGACTACAATTGTCAAATGTATATATTAAATTCAACCCACCAAAGTGTCTATTAGAAGTGACTGAGTTACATGCCACTACAGAAATCCACCACATTTGGTGGGTGTCAATGTCAAGCACTGTATACCTATAAATATTCAGATTTTTTTTTTTAAACTGACGTTTAGATATTTTCACTGGTAAACAAACCAAAGACACAGATTAAGAAAATATTTTTTTTTGCATTGTTTGGAGTAGGTATTTCCATAGGTACACATTTCCATGAAATCGCTTCTATGGAAACCTCTTTTTTGCATAAGCCATTGGTATTTGTTTATAAGTTGGCCAACTTCTCCTTTGACCTTTCCATGATGGCTTACATTGAGCCTTCGGAAGAAGAAAGGGAGTGTCAGCACATGCCGTGTGACTAAAACTAGCAAGCCAAAAGCAAAAGATAAGAAGCATTCTTGGGTGACGGAGTAACCCGTCCTGGAGAGGTTGAGCTTGATAGCAGCACTTGTTGTTTTGATGTGTTAAATAGTCAGTTGTCAACAGAAGTCAAACGCTGATGGTTGAGCCACTGTGTAATGGCGGGTTTAGGCTGATAATCCGATGTCTACAGCCAGGAGTGGTTAGCCAGCATATCTAAACGTGCCGGTTATGGCTTGGTTTTACATGCATGTGCACACTATGAGAATAACCTTTGATGGTCTGGTGCCAGGGAGCGATATGCCGCCTTTTCATGTGAAACGCAGTTCTATGGAAATTCAGATATTTGAAATTATAAACATGCTCCGGTCAATGCACTTCGCTGACCAGCCAGGCATTTGCGCTGTACAAAGGCTTATGTCTGTTGTAGCCCTGCAACTACTACAGAACCTGCCCTTAAGCCATATGACATTAGTGAACAGAGAGAGATAAGATATGGGGATTGTTAAGTGTTCATGCGGTGATAACAGATAAGTGAGTTTTTTTTTAAAAAGCAGGCTGCCAGACAGTATAGGCAAGAGCAGAGCTGGTCTAATGTCTTTTCGACGGGAGGAATGCGGAGCTTTTGAGCTCAAGCCAGGCATCTGCAATCATTTAGCTAAGGGTGTGCATACAGCGCCCTCCCATCTCCCCATACAGCTCCGAATACTGTACAAAGCCAGCTTAAAAAACACTGGGTCAAGTGCAGGGCAGTTGTCAGATGTTTGTTGTTCATCATATGTCAGAAGTGAAAGCACACAGATTAAGAGATTTTTCTTTTTTCGCAGACAACTGAAAGCACACATTTGCATCACAGGCCTAGGCCATATGCGCCCTCCATATAACCAGCTAAGTGTCAGAAGAGTAGTAAAACATTGGAGAGAAAATGTGTCGCCTGGCCCAGCAAAACCCACCGCCATGTGTTAGGCTATTCTGAGAGATTGCTTACTGACCCAAGTTAAAAGAGCCATGGCTCAGGCCTTTCAGTGTCGGTTTAAGGGATTTGTTTCATTGTAAAAGAAAACCAGGACAACTTACATTATAAACTTAATAGGCCTACTTACAATATGCACTACTGTTTAAAAGTTCGGGGTTGGTACATGATTTTTTTCAGCAAGGATGCAATAAATTGATCAAATTTGACAGTAAAGACATTTCTTCATCACTTTTCAATTTCAAATAAATACTGTTTTTAAAAATCTTTCTTTTCATCAAAGAATCTTGAAAGAATGATTTCTAAAGGATCATGTGACACTGAAATTCAGCTTTGCCATTACAGGAATAGATTACAATTCAAATTAAAGCTGCGAGCAGCGATGACGGGCCCAAGCCAGTGGCATCTGCTTAACTGTGCACGGCAGGCAATAGGCATTTAAAATGGGAAAACATAAAAGGACTATGTCACAGTCATTTGAATTCACCATATTAACTGCAGCAGTTGGTGCTGCTATGACCATGAACCACAACAACCACATCTATGAGATCAATTACATTTAAATTAATTTCATGTCAGATGATGTCAAGGGTCAAATTGTAATGAGTTCAGAACACCATTCGAATGCTGATGTTGTATTATCCTAACACTTCTCTTCATGTGTTTTTTGACCAAACTTAGCTACTGTTTGTGCACCAATCTTATTCACCATAAAGCATGCTTTCATTTCAATATGGGTGGTATCCAATAAAAAAAATGAATTACAAAATTAATAAATGGAGCCAAATCACAGAAACAGCTAAGATGATTTAAATATCAGTGTCAGGTAAGAGAAAGATGCGTGTCTACATTTTATGCAAGTTTATTATAAACAGCCACTTTTAGAAAACCACGTGAAATGTACTTTTAATACATAATCGCATCCAAAATAAAAGTTTGTGTTTACATAATATATGTGTGTGTACTCTGTTAATTATTATTTATATATAAATACACACACATTCATGTATATATTTAAGAAATATTTGCATGTATATACTGTATATACATTTATATAATATATATAAATATAAATGTTTTATATATAAAAATATTTTTTTCTTAAATATACATGCTTGTGTGTGTATTTATATATAAATAATAATTAACAGAGTACACACACATATATTATGTAAACACAAACTTTTATTTTGGATGCGATTAATCGTGATTAATCTTTTGACAGCCCTAGTAAATAATTAATTTAAAGACATATGCATCATACGTGATCTTGGCAAACACAGCATATGACGTTGTTTTTATTTCAAGTGATAGCTATTTGTAACAGCCTATACGAAAGGGTTCAATTATCATCATCAAGAGAGAAAGTCACACACACACACACACACACACACACACACACACACACACACACACACACACACACACACACACACACACACACACACACACACACACACACACACACACACACACACACACACACACACACACACACACACACACACACACACACACACACACACACACACACACACACACACACACACAGACACACACAGACACACACAGTGAGAGTGAGGGGAAGGACAGACAGAGTGAGATTCTGATTGAACAAAACATTTTTTTTTCTTCATCTAAACGGTGGGAAAGAGTTGTTATTTCATTGTCTGAAACATTAATTTACTATATGAATAATAGTTTTATCTTCAAAATAGATTCTGCATTTACATTTTTAATAAAACATTGTTTAAGGTCCTTTCACACTGGATGTGATTTTGACGTGCGAATATTTCACGCAATGGTTTTATTTTTTGATCAGCTGTTTGTGTAGTGCCTTTACACCCTGAACGCGAATGTGCTGCAGCGAAAAAACGATGTTTGATACATGATACTCCCCTTCAGACTCTCTATTCTTTAAGACTGGGTGCACCCAAAACCTTCTTCTCTGTCTTTTAAATAAAATGAAAAGCTCGTCTTCACTGGATGAGGAAGTGTCTGTGTTTTCTCAGCTGTCGCCGCAAATGTTTTGGAATGTTGGAGCTCTGAAACGTCACAGACGTCGCAAACTCGTGTCGCGGCTGATGTGAATGGTTTTGACGCGAACTATTCGCAGACAAAATATTTGTTTTCCCGCTTCGCTTTTTCGTTGCGTGTCCATTGTGAAAGGGCCTTTAGTCTGTTTTTTTTTTTGGACACATGAAATGTCCTCATAAATCATGATTACGTTGTGATACCAGTGTAATACCCATGTCATTATACAAATTTCTGTCCGTCTAAATCACATAAACAAGCACACACACACACAATTGTAACAATACAGATCCACTTTTGCACGACTGAAGCGCGGTGTTGTGACGCTTCCCCTCGTGTGTATGTTGATGGGCGTTCCTCAAGTTTACCGCTATGGGCGTGCGTTTGAGCCAGCGGGGAATTAAAAACAAAGGACCGGCGAGAGACTTCCCTCCGTCTCCGTGTGCTCTACTTCTATTGGATAGTCGCGTCGCGTTCTACGGATTCATTTGTATAAAGTTGAGCAAATGCCGCGCGTCAAAAAAGCTGGCCGACGCTCAACTTTATGCAAATTAATCCGTTGAACGCGACGCGACAATCCAATAGACGTAGAGCACATGGAGACTGAGGGAAGTCTCTCGCTGGTCCTTTGTTTTTAATTCCCTGCTGGCTCAAACGCACGCCCATAGCGGTAAACTTGAGGAACGCCCATCAACATACACACGAGGGCGTCACAACACCACGCTTCAGTCGTGCCGCGAAAGTGGATCTGTATTGTATGCGTCTGATAAATGTCATGTGTTGTAGAAACGCGTGCTCAGCACCGCCGCTCCCTATACACAGAGTACGTGCAATCGCGAATTCAAAAGTAAACGCGAGTTCCCTTATTTGCGCAAATTAGGCTACATACAATAGCCTGTCTCCCAATATCTAGGCTGGGCTGTGTAGTTGTAAAAACCTCTTAGCTCTGCTCTCGGTTTTTCTCTCAGTTTGCACTTTGAATATTGAGAGAGTACTTTGATTATACTTGCACTCATTGTTTGCACTTAATAAGATAAAAAAAACTTATTTATTTTTGTTATTTATACTGTTTTTATTTCTATGTTCAATTTGTGGAAAGGAGGTCACACACAGCCTCAATCAGAAGTTCTGGAAGCTCATAATTCATGTAAAGTAAGGTCTTAAGAGGTCATACAGGAGACAAGTCAGTTGTGTTTGTGGCAAAACCTTTTCCAGTGCTTGTATATTGTTGTCTTTCAATGCATTTGATAATTAGTACTCAGAAAGTAGAACTAAAATGACATTCATTGCAAAAGCACCTGTAGGCTATTTTTATTGTCATGAATTTTGTCATTGAAGATTTCTAAAAAATCTCGTCTTGTGTCTCGTCACACCCCTAATACATACACATAAATATGAACTTTTGAATAAATAATTGAAATAAAAGGCTCGTTTTCCCTCCAAAATACATTTCTCTTTTGGATCATGTACAATTATATAATGCATTGAATTTGACTGCAGACCTAAAATGACTCCATATGAAGGCCGTCTTATGTGCCGTGGACAAGCAGACATCCATATATTTGTGTGAGTGTTTATGGATTTCACACATTGCTCGAAGGAATAAATCAAAGTTTCACTGTTTAATGCGAGAAGTCTCGCTTCCCAATGGAGAACCCAAACAATCTTTTGGAGAACTTCGGCCATTTATTACCTGAAGACTATTCATTGCTCATTATTAAACACAGTCCATATTAAAGAAAGGTGCTTTTTGGCTACTGAGCATGCCGTTACAGCATCTACCAACAGAGGCTAACAGGGCTGTGTCAAACAATCAGACCTTAACTTAAAAAATCCTAACATAATTTTTTGAACAAATAGAAATGTCAGAGTATGAAAAAGCTTATACTCTCCCTCTCTATTGAGCATTAGTATCTATCTCCACCAATTTACGCTTCGCCTCCACCCTGTACTGACAGCGCAGATTGCAGGTCGTCTGAATATCATGCCAGCTTCGCTCCACTATAACCTCCATCTCTGCCAGATGAACCCAGCTGCAGAAATTCTCTTTGGCTTTTATGGTTTGTATACACAATGATGCCTGTGTATGCGAGTGTGAGGAGTCAGGCAGTGAGCTTTCACTGAGGCATGAAGAAAGAGGAAAAAAAATCAGTTAAAAAATGAATGAAAGGGGAAAAATGATTTGGTCTGTCTGGAATTCTCTTTCTCTCTCTCTCTCTTTCCTTCCCCCCTTCTCTGTCTTTCCCCATCTACTTTACATCTTTACACCCACTCTCATTTTCTCCCTCCATGTCATCATATCTCAGTGGCTTGCTTGTTTTTAGAAAGAACGATTATTTGTTTCCATTCCGTTCCCTCATATGTTCCTGTTTGCAGTGGATGTTTCTTTCCGACAGCATTACTGAAGTGTTGAGGTGTAGAGAGACTTATCACTTCAGTCTGGAATTTACTCTGTCTGAGGTCAGAGCTTCACTCGGTTATATGGTCTGCAAAGGATTTGGTCAATATACAGTAGCACAGTTATTGAGTAAATTATATATACTTTCTGGTACTGTAGTATTACCATCAGTGTGTGTACTTTGCAGGGTGTAGATGAAAATTTAGATGGATAACTGAAAAAAAGTATAGTTTAATATAGATTTTGTCTCAGTTTTCTGTCGCTCAAGTTTACTTCTTACAAACAGAATTTTAACACCCACTTCTGCTGGTGTCAGATAACTGTTTTTATACAGATCACCCTGCGCTATAGACTGAAATTCGGGTAAATTGGGGTAAAAGAGCTAGACATCATTCAAGGGTTACATAATACTTTAGTTAAAATAATAAAAAATTTTGGGGATTGGTTGGGAAAACCAGAAAAAACAAACACATGATAATTGTCAGTTGAAACAAACTGATAATCTTCAACAATAATGTTGATATACGTGTAAGCAGCAAATTAACAAGTTGGATTATATAATAATGATAATAAAAAACTGAAAATTGTATTTATTTTATATATTTTTTACATTTAGATCATTTAAATGACTATTATTTGTTTATTAGGCACATTTTAGTTCAACATGTTCAATAAAATGTATGAGATAGTAATATTTTGAGAATTGAGAGTGTCAATGTTAAAAATATTATAGTATATACTCAGATAATTTGCCGGTATGAGAGATAAGTCAAGTGTGTCATTTCTGCACCTCTACGCGGGCTGGAAAAATAATGGCTATTTCCCAAACAAAGCGGTCTATGGAGAGAGCTGTCCGTTAACACTGAGATTTTGCTGGCGTTTTTTGAACAAGGCTGTTTGCAGCTGGATAGAATATTTATGGCATAGACTAGCAGGAACAATGTTAACCATCCAAACAATCAAACATTTCTTGGATGATGGATGGATGGATGGATGGATGGATGGATGGATGGATGGATGGAACGATAGACAGACAGACGTGGAGTCCTGGATGACAGCAAACTGTTACAGGAGTAGAACATTTTCTCTCTGGTTTCTCTATCCGGTCCAGGTCTGGAAAGTGCTAACTAGCTGATTAGAGGGAGACAGCAGAAGGCCAGAGAGACACAGATGCTCAGTGTCTATGGAATAACCCTCTCAATTACAGCATGGCCAAATTGAAACGGATCCCGATTTAACTCTCTTTCCAATACACCTCACGGCAGCTTTCCCAGTCCGTCTATCTCTCTCTCCGGCGGTGGCCCTCTCTGAAGCAGCACGTCCAGATAGGCTGCCAGAGACGCAGCAGGGAGACCATCGATTCTCAATAACATCACTAATGACTGCACACTGCCTGACGCATGCTGCCATTACTTGAGGTGAGGGCCGGGACCGAGGGCAGGCCAGAGCGTGGCACGCCAGATGGAGCCAGTTAGGGATGGTTATGAGGATGAATTGTTTGTCAGTTGGGGAGAAGAAAGATAGAGAGAGCAGGAAAATGAAATTGCAAGTCAGAAAGACAGACAAAGATAGAGAGACTCTGTCAACGCTAGAGGGACAGCGTAACCTCTCCTCGTCTTATTTGCAGGACCGACAACCTTTGGTCAATTCTTTTTCAGTTCTTCCTCGCCTTCTTGATCCATCCCTCATTAGCAGGCGTCACTCCCATTAATGAGTCCAGACCGCAGGTCAATACGGCACTAGCCTCAGAGTCAATACCAGTTACCTGCAACACAAACACTCAAAAGCTGCACTTGCAGAAAATCAATATCGTGTTGCAGACCTGTCCCATCACCACTCTCAGCCTACTCTCTACAGCAGAGCTGACATAAACGCGCTTTCCTGTTGGAATACAGTGAATGGTGACTGTGGAGAATATTCGGCATAAATAAACTGAACAAAGTCTAATAGACATTATCTGAATTTTGTTTCCAAATTTGTTTTTGCAAAGCATCTTGTCAAAAGCAATCCGGTTGAAAACTGTCACGAAATGTCACCCCAAATACAATGGAAAATAATGTTTTGCATAAAGAAAATGAACCTTATTTTTGCATAAATATTTCAATTGCAAAGTACATTTTGAGGAATAAAGCATGGGGGTATCTGCTGCACGGAATCAAATGTTTTCTAATTAAAAATAAAATAAATCCTACACAGTGATTCTTGTTACTATTGTAATAAGAATGTTTTCTTTCTCGATATAGGGTCAAATGTGCTTCATTGTCATGAAAATAAATGTGAAAAATGCACAAAAAAAACACTTATGACCTAGACATTCCTTAGTGAGATGAACCCATGCTCATGTATGAAACATTGCACACTTCACTATCAACACTCAGTGTTAGTCGATACTGAAGACTATAATTAAATGGCAGACAGGTATGCAGATATAAGGTCCAACCTTTATTCCATACATTTTTAAACCATGAATGTTCATTTTCATTTTTTTCACGCCTAAAGCTCTACTTGTTTTGTATACAAGAGTCTAAGAAAAACAACTGCACAACACCACAAGGTCGACAGAAAGAGTCTATTGCCACCCCAACCATTCCAATATGTTTCCCAGATGTCCAGGTTTTGTGGCTGGAGAAGTGTTAACTGCTAAAGCAGTTCCTTTATGACCCGGAAGTTCATAGCTGTTTGTTTCATTGGCTCTTAATTGGACAAATGAATAACAGGTCTCCAGGTATTCTCACTTTAGAACTCCATTTTGACAACCGTCCAATCAGAACTCTCTTAATCCTCTTTGCATAGATTGCATCGCCATGACCGCACCCCCATTTGATTGGACAGCTCCGTCACCATGGTTTTCAACCTGGAAGTGGTTCTGTTTAATTTCATTGTTTTTTAGAAACATTTAAAAAGCCTAACAAATGTACAATGTCATTTCGTTCCAAGTCGATATCAACAAGATATTTACAATATCTTTAAATTTTACAGAAACCAAACCAGAAAATTGTAATGCATATTTGTCTGCATATCTCAAAAACAAAAAAGCAACAAACAAACAAAAACTCTGAAATGTAACTTTGTACATGGTCAGCACTGAATATCTCCAGGTACCATAGAGCAAATCAACTGTCAAACAGCGAGTTCATAGACATCCATATCCAGTAGCTCACTAGGATAAATACAGGGCAGGGAACGAATGAAACGTAATGCAAATACATAAAAAATGTCTGTACATGAAGGGTAGGAAATGTACAAACAAATTTGAGAATGTCTTTTCACTTGAAAACTGAAAAGGCATTGGATTAATATATTAATATCAAATTTCTGTTTGGTAGTTCACGTTAACATCCAAGAGTTGGAGCTATCAACTCATTTCTTCGACTCCAATCAGTTAAAAAAAGCCGGTTGATGTGCTTGTTCCAAGGTACAAATCTTTGTACAAATTACACATTTATTTATCATTTACTCTACTTTGTGTGAAAATAAGTGCATGTTGCCTGTGTCCAACTCAAGTGAGGCATTTTCCTTCCTAGTATGTTACCGTGCCTCCACTTCTTTGGGGTTGCGTGACGGTGAGTACTCCCGAGGGTCCTGGGTGGTGATTGGCGTAGTCCGTCTTGGCGATGCTGGTCTGGCAGCACCAGAGGGTACCAGAGGTGGTGGGGCACTTAGTGCTGCAGTTGGGGGTGTCCGGTTAAGAAGTCCGTTATGTCCTGTTGAAGGGCTAAGCCTTGGGTACGGCATCCCGCCAAGGTGTGACATGAATGGTGGCATGTGGGGTAAGTGTCCTTCGATGGGCGACTGGTGCAGTTGGTGAAGCCTTGCCCGATCCAGTTCCTCCCTTAAATGCAACCGTTCCCTTTCTTCAGCCTGTTGCCTCAGTCTCTCCTGTTCCCGCCGAACTTCCAGCAGGTGTTCGTGGTGCGAGTATTCATGTGGCTCCCGATCCCGATAGGGCCGTTCTGGATCATAGACGCCAGGGAAACGGTGTCCAGGCTCAGAGCGAAGCTGGAAGTCCATGCGCCGCTGTAGGTCGAGGTTTCGGTAAGCCTCTCGCAGGGGATCCCAGGTGAACGCCGGATGTGGAAGGCGGTCTCGACCTGCTGCAAGAGGGCTGACTCCCATAAAAGGTGCCATGCGGGTGCGTTCAAGCGCATTCAGACTTCCCATTTGATGCATGGCGCTAAGAGTGAGCGGCAGTGAGTGTGGCATGGGGACTCCGTGAAGCGAGGCCTGTGTCGGAGGGTCGCTACAGCGAGGAGATGGCGGAGGAGGCTGATGGGACAGTACAGGGTGGTGATGAGCTATTTGTGTGGTTTGATGAGGTGGAGGAGGGACTTGAGGCTTAGGGGCAGCTTCAGATCCAACCACCATTACGTCCTGGTCTTCCTTGCGTTCCTCCTTGATCTTCATGTCATTCTTCACCTTGTGTGGCAGATCCCCTGAGCTGGTTTCCTTTCTATCCCTCTCACCTTCTTTAATCGGTAGCGGTTGTGGGATACCCATCTTGATTCCTGCATCGTTAAGGGCATTTTTCGAGTAAGGAGAGGGTGATCTGTGAATGGATTTGAGAGAGTCATCTGAGGAACGTCTGTCTGTGATCTCCTTCCCTGGAGAACGACTTTCCTTCACCTTTACGTCTCCTAAAATGCCTGCCTCTCGCTGGCGCTCCAAATGCTCTTTCTCAGGCTCTCGGTTGCGGTCGGCACTGCCACTGCGGTGTCTGCCAGAGTCGGTCGAGTTCTGGCTGTTTGAGCGGATCAGGTTGCTGATCTGGTAACTAACTGGAGCGGAAGCTGGAGAGGAGCGGTTTGAATGGCGATTGCGATCCAAAGAGTCTCTGCAACAGTAAAGAACCCATCATTAGTTGAATTAAGAGATCAAAAGTCAAGGCAAAACGAGATGAAATCAGCAACACCAACCTGTCTTTTTCTTTCTCTTCTTTCCCAACAGAAGAGTCCCTTTTTTCTCTCTCCCTTTCTTTTTCTTTCTCACGCTCACGCTCCCGGTCTCTATCTCTGTCGTGGCTGTTTGCAGAGCTGCTTCTCTCTGCATCCACAGATTTGGGCCACTGTGGAGGGGTCGGGAAGGAGGGCGGCGTCCGGTGCAGCCGATTCCAGGTGTCGTGATGAGGACTACTGAGACCATGCAGCCCGGGACCCTCTTTGGGTCCAAACACACTGTTGGCCCCTGAAATAACAAGAAACATGACATCAGTTTAACAAATCACAGTCCAGTTCCATAAAGGTTCTGCATACACAAACTGAAAGGTTAATGGCGTAGTTTCTTCTACAAATGGGGTACCAAAGGCTGCTTTTTAAGACTTTTAAGCAGAGAACAAATGAAGGACCCAGCGGGGTCAAAAGCTATGAAAAGCAAAGCGTTCCATAGAGATTCTATCTCAATGCAATCAGTTTCACTAAAAGAACTCCCGTTCAGCCAATGAAGGAAGAAGGGAGAGGAAATGAGATATGGCGAACCCCTACTTTGTGAGAAACTAATAAATGCAAGAGCAATGATAAACCAGTTGGCTTGCGAGTTTGAGTTGGGGTGTGAATTTGCCAAAGGCCTGTCTGCGGTAATGCCTGCCTCCCCCCTGTTTCCCTTAACTCTCATTTTGCATTTGCAGCAAAGCTAAGTGCCTTTCTTTCATTCCCATCTCCTTTTTATTCCCTCTGCACTCTCTGTGGTCTACAGCTAAGCTGTGCTGCACTGAGTCGAGCTAGAGGCCGGGGCTTACCGAGGGCTGGGTTGCCTAATCCACCGAAGGCACTGCTTGAAAGGTTGCTGAGGCCGCCAAAGGTACTGGAGCGACTGAATGGATCTGCAAAATGCCAAACAGGGATTAGCGACGCGGGGCCGGAGGTGCCCGACCATTCCAACCGGCTTTTCTCTTACAAGCCAGCTTTGTTTTTTGCGTCACTGTTACTGCTGCTATTCTGACTCCCTAAGGGTTGTTTATTTCTCCCAGTAAGACTGTTGGAGAGTGTTCACTGGCTGCGGATTAGGCAGCGAGAGGTGCTGGCATGAAGAGTGGTACCTGATTGGAGTGCGATTGCTAGGGACATTTTAAAATGTCTGATGTGGAAAATGATCAAATGAAAGCTAGCAAAACAGCTCATGTGTCTCCCATTTCCTCTAAAAGTTGTAGTGATCCTTCCATCTACGTACCCCTTACCCCTATTAAGCTATGTATTAATACTTACCTTTCTAGGGATGAAGGAACCAAAATCAGTCATGCAGTTGCATTAATGTATAATCAAATGAAATACAAAACAAACAACCTCCGGCCCACAGAAGTAAAAAAAAAAAAAACACAATTCAGTGTTTTCTATGTGGAACATGGATTTAAATTCCTGAACTCCAGGAATGGATTTATGACTAATCCACAGTGTAGTTAAATAAGTAAGCAGTCATTTAGCTAATGCTTTTATGCCAGGAAATTCACAATACACTAATTCACATGAACAAGCCCCCTTAGAGCAACCTAGAGTTAAGTGCTTAGCTCAAGGGCATAATAGTGATAAGTTCTTGACTCAGAAACCAGAAACCTTCTGATTACCAGTCCAAGCTTTAACTACTAGGCAACACCTCACCCAACTCTGCATTTGACCAGTTTTCTCTCCATTTCCTTTGAGCCCCAGGTGTTAACAAACTGAAATTGGATTGACTTGAGAGCTCACTGTGTGAAATCCGCATTCATCACCGAGCTCAAATAACATATCTGATAGAAACTGTAGGGGAACACTATCTGAACGAATCAGAGCCCAGTAAAAAGGGAATGATAGAAAAATATACTTGTACTATATTTTGTATTGGGGGAAAAAAAGGTTTGGTCAGAATGGTCTCTGACACAAAATGTATGTGTGGGTCTTTGGGGGAGGGGCACAAATGTATTGTATAAAACATGGTCATTTTGTATGTTTTCACTTGTTTTTTTCTTTTTCTATACACCAGCCAGTTCAGCAAAGAATGACTTTAAATTCAAGATTTTGCTAATTAAGTTTATCCTGTTTTAAGCACGTTGAGGTATTTTTTCCAAATGTACTGTATTTATATATATATATATATATATATATATATATATAGTACATTTGGAAAAATACCTCAACGTACTTAAAACCGGATAAAAATCTTGAATATATATATATATAAAACATTTTGAAAGTTGAGTAAAGGTTCTAATATCTGACCCTTTGGGGAGACACCTCTGAGCCGACTGATACCAGACTAATAGGCCTTAGAGTAGATATTATATTTCATTTGACGAGAACAGAAACAAGGCTGTGAGGGATATAACTATAGTGTTTTCAATTTGTCATGTTATCTAAAGGTTGGGGATTTATTTCTTGGGGAATTTGGTTTTTGTGGAAAGATGTGCTTTGATAGCTGAATGATCACCACTGAGGTATGCAGCTACAACATATGGAGCAGATTGCATTTCTGTCATTATTTGCCTTGTTCATGTTCGCATCAAATAAAAAGGGATTTCAACGAGAATGCATTCAATTTGAATTACAGAAGGACATAGAGAAGAAGAACTATTTAAAATGGTGGTTTACTTACACTTACCTGCCAAATGGCTAGGAGGCAGGAAGCCAGCGTGGTGAGGAGACGGTCCATAGGGTGAAGCAGCTGGATGTCCCGATCCTATTGAATACAGCAAACAGTTAAAAAAGCCAAACAGTTAAATTATTCACCACAACAGAAGTAGATGTAGTCTCTATATACTGTGAAATAAGACAAGAAATGTTAGCTTAAATACTTTCTCCTATTCCAGTTTAATGTGGAGAGACAACTGGCTCAACCAATGGTGTGAGTTTGGGGCGGGGCTACCAGTAATAAGATGTTTAGAGGGAAACTGAGCAGTTTGCCCAGACAATAAAAAGGACAGTGATGTCTTAGAGTGTTCAGGTTGCATTTCAAAGGGTCAACTGTCTATTCATGTGTCATTTGTTAGTGTGTATCATTAATGAAGAAACCAATTACAAGCTCCTTCATGACACCACGCTGCATAATTACAATCTAAAGGGCAGACACGCTCATGTTGCCCTTCAACAAAGAGCTACCAGTCAATTATATCAGGTAAAGCATTTATATTCATGCCCGCAGCCCCCGCGTTGAGCCAAGAAAACGGTCAAAATAACAACATGCAAATGAGAAAATGAGAACATACAAATCCATTTTTATTATACTGGAGCCATACCAATAAAGCTATTGCAGTATAATTGACAACATAAGATATAAATAAACTGCGAGGGCAGTGTCTTGATTGGATTATAAATATAGTTTATAAGTTAAATGGTTACACTTTACAATAAGGTTTGTTAGTTAACATTAGTTAACTACATTAGTTAACATGAACTAATAATGAATTGTATTAATAACGCATTTATTTATCTTTGTTAATGTTAACTTCAACATTTACTAATGCATTATTAAAATCTTTTTAACATTAGTTAATGTACTGTGAACTAACATGAACAAACCATGAACAGCTGTATTTTTATGAACTAACGTTAACAAAGATTAACTAATGCTGAACAGAGGTGTTGTTCATGGTTAGTTCATGTTAACTAATGCATTAACTAATGTTAACTAATGCAACCTTATTGCAAAGTGTCAAAAGTTAAATGAAAATCACTTTTATATAAGTAGAATATCTTAAAGTGGTCAGGTCCCATAACAGCAGGAAAGGGAATTATTTCCAGGAACAGTTGTGTACGTGCAACTTTTTTATTTAAATTTTTCATCTTAAGAATTTAAAGTCAATATGAAATGTGGTTACACTTTATTACACCAACTCTCATTAGAATAGACTGTTAGTAGGCGGTTAAGGATAGAGTTAGGATTATTTTACTAATTTTACAGGATATTCAATGAGAAAAACAATGAAAACGTACTTATTTTATCAAGCTTACGGCGGTTGATTAGGTCTGAGTACTGTGAGTGATCGGCTGCATGATTTTCTTGGTGTTATGCTTTGTTGTTGCTTTAGGTTTGTATGAATTTTTGAATTATGAGTTTTTACTATTTATGGACAGCACTTTGGTCCATCCTTATGGAGTTGAGTTCAGTACGGTAGGATATGATTTTATGCATGACCTTATGCATAATGAGACCAGGAATGTGTACTGAGAGAGTAAATATAGTCAAGTTTGATTTCATGTTGACTTCAGGAGTTTTCTTCACACACCTGTTGATGAGAAGAGGGGTCTGGCCAGGTCATGAGGGTAGGGAAACCCAGGGAACACGCCGGGAGCTGGAGGACGGCTGAATAGATCAAGTTTTCCATTCATGTCCAGTTTATGCGGGTCCAAGTGCATCTGCTTTTAAGGGACAAACATCAATTTGAGGTTACATTCAATGTTACTTATGATATTTGTGAGTGTATAAAGTTAAAAAAAGTACTATTTATTTCTTTATATGTAAACCTTCCTTAATAAGAGAAAATCACTCAGACTTTAATGCACGAATCATTACAAAGTGTACTTATGCATTCTTGTAGTTCTAACACCTAAGGCTATACTATATTAAAGATCTGAATAATTTCTTGACTTCTGAGAGGACTTACTTTCATCTTCTGCTGATGATGGTAGATCTGCCAGGCGATTTGAACATGAACTGCACACCATTTACCTGGCTTCTGACATGAGCGAAGAAGAAATTTCAAAGCATTAGCACAAAGGCGGTTGCATTTAAGGTGGAAAATGTAAGGATTTGAAGGAGAATGAAAATATGATGCTTACTCTTACAGAAGTCCTAAAAGGATCTGTTATCTGTGAGGAAAAGAAATAGAGAAAAATGTTTTCTAATAAAGTTCAAGTTCATGAAATGCTGAAAACACCACAATCCTCATTAGTTTGTAACGGCTAATCTCTTAAGTGGATCTCCAGAATGGACGGCTTACCCTCGGGTCCTTCTGAAGGAGAGTGTGCGGGACCGTTCCTTGTCTTGCAACATCAATAGGGTTTGAGGCCTGGAGAGAAATTTAAAACCTTTTTAGATAAAGCTAATGGAACATAGCATTACACAGAGGTCTGTTTCTTTACTATTTTCCTCCATGCGCTGTTTAGAGATGTTGCACTGCATTGCATTTTTGGCTCCTTGGTGTGATGACTAAAGTCTAACTGGCACCAAAAACATATCAATATTTAGGCCAGAAAACACTGCAGCTTATCCAAATATGAATTTAGCTTTTTTTCTTTTCAATGCATTTTTTAACTGATGATCCTATGAAATCAAAACAGAAGTTGCGTGGCTTGCAATCTGTGTGTTAACTGTAAGGTAGTCTGTATACTAGTGTAAAATTAACTTTTTGCAGACTTGCAAATGAGCAAATCATGGTTCATTGCTGTGATGTAACTAAAGCCTATTGGCTATTTAAATAGACCACAAGCCTATAAACTCCAAAAGTTTAAAAAGCCTAAAGTTTAAAACTCCACATTAGTCCCAAGTTTCATGGATTCATTTATACTAATAAACATACATTTTAGACGGGCTCTACCTTTGACTGGGAGCTAACATAATAGTGAGAGTTATTAGAGAAGTGCCAAGTAAAAACTATTACACACCAAGTGAGGGAAAGCTATATAACACACACATTGCAAACACACACACACGCACATTAACCGCCCTGCTCAAGACCCAGTGATAAGTCTAAAAGTTAACACAAAAGCCTCCAGCAAGTTATTGAGCCTATGCTTCTTTGCATAATCCATTAGTGGAGAAAGTGGCAGTGGTAGATTTCTCCGTCTGTCTGCAGTATAAATGAAGTTGTGTGGGATTTGAGAGCACCCTGAATACTAATGGTGAGGTGAGGCTGGGCTCTAGATCAGGGGACATGCCACATTTCTACTAGATACAGAAAATAGAGAGAATGTAATGCTAACGCATAAATACATTGATAGTGTAAGGCCGCGTGTCCACAAAAGCATTTTTAGCCAGCTGAAAACGCTAGGCGCTATACTGAAAATGCCTCGCTGTGAGCGCTTGAGAGTGTTTTGGCAGCGCAGCACTTTTTTCAGTTTAGACCAGTGGCGGCTGGTCAATAGAGGGCGCTGGGGTGCCGCCCCCATCAAAATTCCAGAAATATACATGTATACAAAAATGATATAAAAATAAAATAGTTTACTCATACGATGTGCTGGCTGTTAATAAGAGCCTCAGCATTTGATAAAAACTGGCTTTGATCGGTTAACTAATATGTTCTTCAATATGTTTCATGCGGTTTCTTGCGCGAGGGACGCCGGACAAATGGATGTCTATCTGAGTCCAAAAATATACGGGCAGCATGTGACCTGAAGCTGGTCTCTAATTGGTTTTTAAAGATCCTCCTACGGACGCAGGTTGCTGCGTCCCTGGCGAATCAGAATTGGATGCGTGTTATTTTATCCAATCTGATTGGTTCTCGTCACCTGTCATTCAACTTTCCGTTCATGACCACTAAAGCGAAAGTGCGCGGGCGACACAGTCACTCCGGCTCCGCCAAAACCTTGTTATGATGATCACTTTCGTAGAGATGGCAGCAGTTAAACCAAATTCTTTCACAAGGCGTTCGTTGGATGATCCAGAACCGGACCAACGTGATTTACAAATCCAGCAGCAGGCCAGTGACAGAGGACACAGCTGCACTCGGAGCTTCACGCGCTTGTTATGAGAAATGTAAGTAGCTGGCTGGATGGATGTTGTTAGCAATGCCCTTTATTGCTTTCCCTGTCTTTTATTTAAAAGTGTCGGTACTGAAGTTTTGTGGACAACAACAGGGGTAAGAGACCTCAAATATCTAACTGAATTATGCAAATGTCATGACACTACTGAGATGACTGCCTTTAATCAGAGAGTTGCTGGCCAGAAAGAAAGGAGAGCAAAATTTATGTTCAAATAGTCAACATGCTAGTCTGTTGTTTTTTTTGTTTTTTTTTCCTCATTCAATTATATGTGGGAAATGAATGTGTAAAAAGATAAAAGTGAAGACACTATCTCAACAACCCCCCCCCCCCCCCCCCCCCCCCCCAAAAAAAAAAGAATTATCACCAGCCGCCACTGGTTAAGACTCTTTGCTTGTTATTATACGGAATATCAGCGGAAGTGTTACTAGTATCTCATTTCACAGATAGTTTGTTTCTGTATTGATTCTATATAAAAATGCCGATAGAATGTAAACTATTTCCTCTGACTCGTTTTAAATTATTTTGTTCCGTTATTATACACGCTGTTTTCATATGTTGACGTTGTACAAGCAGAATGTGGCGGTTGGTCTGTTATATTTGTCCCGCCCCTCCTCCACTCTGATTGGACAGCTGGGTGAAAAGTGACAGTGATGAGCGCTGTGTTTTACTCAAAGTTGAACATTCTTCAACTCTCCGCGACCAGTATAAACCGCAGATCGCTCAGCGCCTGAGCGTGAAATACTCGCTCTGCGCCTCGTTACGCTCATGGCGTTCTAAAAACATGGCGCTCCCATTGAAAACAATTGAATACGTGAAAAAACGCTTTGGTGGACACTTTCGTATCTGGACCCCTTTTCTTTTATTATCAGCAAATGTAAAGATGTAACAGGAAATGATTGGAATAGAGAGAAGGGGACGGGATTGAGACTAACTATCCCAGATTTAAATCTATCTCTCAGATGAGCATCCGAAGCTAAACGGGGCTAACCACGCTAGATCCCGGCTCTGATCTGGATCTGTTCTAAGCAACCACACGTTGAAAATTTAGGACGCCTGTATAGTGATGCAATCCAAAAATTGGTCAATCACATGTGATCACGACACCCTAAACAGCATACCAAGTTCAAATACTCTACTCATATTTAAGTAACATTATTTTTTATTTCACTTTTGGCTAAATTAAAACTTTAATTTTGGTTCTGATGAAAAATGTGTTTCGGTGAACCACTAGCCCTGCAAAATGTTGAAGAGGAAATTTTACTTCCATTCTCAAAACTGAAAAAGACTAGACCAATCCTTTGTTTTTCAGATTCATCTGGCAAACAATTTGTAGAAACTGTTGGGTGTGTTTTCTCGCGCTCACATCTGTATGATCACACTACCAGCCTTTTATGGACCATATTTTTCTAATATTTTTTGACATCCTAATCTTCTTGTAATCCTGAACCAACCACATGCTCTCTTTCTTGTTCTGCTCAAGTCAAAACAGTTTTGTCTACATTCCCACATGATGTGAAGGCATAGGTCTAACCTTTGGCTGGAAGGCGCCTTGCAGTGAACTGAAGGGCCCTGAATGTGGAAGCAATGGAGGCATGCCCGGCATTGTTGGCGGATAGGAGGGAAAGAACTGCAAAGAAAAAACAATGTAAATGTAAAGTTTCTTTGGCATCTATCTCTTTGAGCTATGACCTCTTTTTTAATCCTGCTTTGAAAACATCATCAAACCAAGCAAGCTTAAAAACATGCAAAAAGTTTATAAATAGGCATATGTCTCAAAGTTAACATAATTGATAATCTGACTCATTTTCAGTCAAAACAAGGGTTATGCAGTCAAAACAAGTTGGCACTTACGTTTGAATGTCTCAAGAAAGGATTGTCCAGCTTTGGGGCGTACTTGTCGAACTGAGAGAGGGAGAGAAAAAGAGAGAGAGAGCGCACAAATTAAAAACATATCAACAAAATCAAAGGCATCTGTGACCAAAAACATGAGAGAGCTTTACTGCAGTGTGCTTACATAGTCAAATAAATAGCAGATGAAGCTCAAATAAATTACACCCTTTTAATAAAACAATTACACAGTAAAACAGCCATTCAATGTCACATGAAAGAAAACCACAGCAGCCACAGCTGGCGCAGGCTTCACAGAGCCGACACAGAGTGTGGGAATACGCTCACAAAAGAGTCAAACCAGATTGCTAAACAAATGAAAGGCACCCTTCACTTCTAATTAAATTGACATGAGCCATTTATTACGTGGCAGTGTCATTCCATTACTGTTAAGAAATACATATAGAACAGTAACTCTTCAAAGTCAAGTTCTAGTTAAACAGTACAATTTGAGAGTAAAGATAGCAGCGCAACTATAGGATAGCAACTAGAAAAAGCATGTGATCGTGGTGAGATTCTGTATTTGATGAGTCAGGAAAAACAGCTGAAATGGTTCATGATCATTTTTAGAGATTCATATCAAATTTGATGAAAAAAAAAATCTTAAATTTAATTTTTTTTAATCGTAATAAAATAAAATAAAATGGTAACGCTTTTTTATAAACTAACATAAACAAAGGTGAACAAATACAGTAACAAATGTATTGCTCATGGTTAGTTAATACACTAACTAATGTTATCAAATGAAACCTCATTGTAAAGCGTTACCAATAAATATATTTTTAACGATTCATACTAAACTCCAGGACTTTTTTTTGCCACACTTTACAATTATGCTAATAAAAAAAGTCGTCTTAATTCGACCGCTTCAAGTTTAGCACTCCAAGTTCAAGTCATTTCTTTTACATAAACATACAAATCCTTTACAATCCCACTTATATAGTGTTGTTTCTACAGAAGCCTGTCGTCTTATGTCTCAGGTGATGGTAATAAAAGAGGATAAACTCTTAGGACACACTGTGTGTGTGTGTGGAGTGCTTGAACCACGGCCCACTTATGATACAGACTTTATATTCCAACAGATCAACAGGGATAAACTGCATTTATCCTGCATCGTATGAATGTGTGGCGATAATTAGCCTAAATCAAACACATGAGGTTGCCCTGGCTGAGAAAATTGCTGATCTGGCTTCCCCGCACACCTGCTTTATGGTTAACACTCGCCGAGTAAATACAGCAAAGGTTTGTAGTGGTCTATTAAAAACAGTGCTTCATAATTCACAGCCCCTGTCAGAGCTTTACAACAAACAGCTTTGGCAAATCAAGGCTCAATATTACATCTGTAAACAATTAAATCTCTAGGAGGAAGGGAAGAAAGAAAAGAAAACAAGACAGACATTATATGAAGTGTGTCACTGTTCAAAGTCAACATGAAATGGCTTTCGCTACCCACTTTACTTTCCTGGACTGACACATTTTCACATTTACAAAAGGTAGTTTTCCTTTGTCAGGAAAGGACATTTTTCTTTGTAATAACATGCACCAATGAATAATGCACAATAAGACCAGGAACATGCATAAAGGAAGTAAATTGGGTTATTTCTGAGCTCATGTTGACTTAATCAATCCGTTCTTTATATATTGACCCACAGTAAACACAAATGCTTTCGAAATCAATCATCAGTACATTTGTCAGTAGAAAACATCACATTTAAATCACATGGTGTTGAAAGAAATTCAACAATAGCAAATCAGCAAATAAGCAGTTCACCTCGTAAAACATTTGAGGAAGGTTTGGTGGTGTTTGTCATTCAGCTATTTCCGTGTTTCAATTTCTGGTGATGAAACAGCTCTGTGACCCACAAAAGAATCCGAACAGCAAACTACCAACATATGGCATGTTTTAAGCTAATATGCAAGCAGATTTTAATCTTTGGAGATGGTAATCTATGATTCAATGCCTTACTTTTTTATCTTGTGCTCCGACATAATATCTTTTGGATTGGTTGACAGCAGCGATAGTATGCAGATAAGACGCTCTCATTCCTGTTTGAATACGTTTCAGAGATCTGAATGCATTTTATATGGCTAGCTAACTTTGAGGAGCTGAATTTATCTGATTACAGGCTGCCAAAGTTTGCCTCTAATAGTCGCTTCGCACACGGAAGCAATTACGCTTTATCAAAACAACCCCGTTGATGTCATGACTTTCATCTGCGGTGAGGTCATTATGTTTTGACCGCAAGCTTTGAATGTGTCACATAGAATGAGTTCTGTCTGTACCTCAGTCACGCCATAAGACTCAGTCTGCCTCCGGTTTTTCTCAAACAGCCCCCAGCACTCAGAAACCTCACCGTTCTGCTCATATGAAAGCAATAAAACATCTCTGGCTCACACTATAAGAGCGCAATGAGTACGGCATGTCAACATGGCAGCAAAAAGGGTTTTTATTAGGGAAAGAGCTACAATATTTGTGGTTGTCATGGGACAATTGTTTATCTTGTTAGGATGATGGGTATCGGTTATGTCACAGAGGTGGTGCCGTTAAACAGTTTCAACCCTGTGTCCTCTGTTTAAGATAAGCTTTAAGCCTCAGTAGTGGGATGTAAGCTCTATTACTTATTACACAACAATTAGTTCCGGTGCGCTATTACGATTGAATGAACGCCGTTCCGCTTCACAGTTTGCATCAGTCCGCTTGTCAGTGTTTGCGATGTTTCAAACAGGCTGCCAGTCTGTGTTGCTCCCTTACATTTAACTGTTTTCGTCAAAGGAGCAACAATAGACAAAATAACTTGCCATATATGCCAAATATAAGTTACTCGTGCTGTCAGTCCGAATATCAGCATGACCGTGATGCGGCCGTGCTGATATTCAGTGCGTCAACACGATTGTGGGTGTCAATTGCTGGAAGAATAGGATGGCCGCATAGAAAGGGCTTGTCTTAAATAGGTTGGAGTATTTTAAGGGGGAATAGGGAGGTAAGGAAGGGAGTAAAATCTATCCGTTTTTACTTATCCTCACATTTCTGGCTGGGGTACGCACCATGGGAGGTGCAGTGGGCGGCCCAATGATGGCTGCCTGGGGCAGACTGGCAGGAAAGGGCGTAAAGGTATGCTGATGCGTGTGTTGGTGCTGGTGCATATGCTGATGTTGGTGAAACTCGGCCCGGAGGAGCGACACAGGGGCCAACGGCGACCCTGTCGCCCCTGGAGCCGACCCCCGACCTCGCTCCGAGCTCTGAACCAGGAAGCGGTTGTTCAGCTCCTGCCGCAGAAGATCATGCTCTGCAAGAAAGGAGAGCGAAGGGGAAAAAGGAGGGAAAGGGGGGAGAGGGGGAAGACACGGGAGGGAAAAGAAAAAAAAAGGCAAGGGCGGCCAGTGAGTTTTCACAACAGCGGTAGGAAGAAGCGAAAGAGGGTAGTCACCTGGCTTTCTCTGTTTCTCCAATTCAAGGTGTGAGGGTTTTCTACGTGAGGACTCATTGGTGGAGGTAAGAGAGTTGCCTGTGACAATGTGCCAATCAGAATCCCCGAATGAGGCTGGCAATACATGATTGGTTGGTTGAAAGATATCAACAGGCTGGTATCTAAAGACAAGAGAGAACCGAGAGTCACCTCAGCAGAAAACACACACACACTTGACCCGACATTCACAAACTCTAATACGGACTTAAAGGGACAGTTCACCCCAAAATGAAAATTCTGTCATGACCCTCATCACCCAAACCTGTATGAATGACTTTCTTATGCGGAAGACGGAAAACCTATTTTGACCACATATAATCTATAGACAAAAAAGTAAATGCTTCCACAAAAGAAACAAATGCATACAGGTTTGCATACAAATTTTCATTTTTGGGTGAACTATTCCTTTACGACCCTTTTTAAACTTGCTTGATGCTTTTAAAAGACATCAATATATACTTTTAATTTAGACTCTACACTTGGTTTGTTACAGTGAACTAAGATATTATGTTTTCAGTGATGGCAGCTACAGAAAGGATTACACTGTAGAGGCTAACTGCATGTTTGAATATACTATTTTTTATTAAAAACTTTGTTATTCTGTTCTTGATCCCTTGATTTAGATCAGCATGTAGCTCTAAAATGTCTGGAATTGGCATCTAAATAATCCAACAAAAAAAATACACTTACCATACAGATAAGGCAGAGATGAAGAGGCCAGGTATAATTTTCATCTCAAATTTTGCATATAGTATATAATATATCAGACAAAGCATTTAAAAACTGACATGACTGTCAAAGGTAAAATATCAGCCAATAAAACTTTCTGAGGCACAGGATCCAGATATTAGAAAAGAAGTGCAGCTCGCATCCTTCTTTATTACAGGTATTTTATAGTGCAGAAACTGGACCAACTGGATATAAAGTCACATTTTTCATATGCTGACCTCTGATGTGTGCCCCATCTCGCCTCGCACTTGAAAAATCTTGAAAAGAATGCGATCTAAGAGCAGTGCTGTTGTTACTGAATACTGTGCCTGTAAAGCTGTCTTTAACATGGGTTATTTGTCAACAAGCAGAGTTTTTTACCAAGCAATTAAAGTACAGTAACTGTAGGAAGAGTCAGTAGATTTCTGGGAACCACATTTGTGCAAATTTAAGACTAGCATTACAATATGCTAATGTAAATCTTTAAAATGGGATAAATGTAATACATAAAAAAAAAAAACAATGTTTATAGTTTTGTGGTAATCACGTCTTTCATTTCTTAGGTCTAAGTTTAAAAAATGCACAATCTTAGGGCACTAAACACTAGAAACATCTACAACAGAGCGTTTGAGGAACAGAAATGCATGAAATGTGTTCTGCAGGTTTGTTAAAATTTGGTAAAAATCGGACCCTTCATTCTCATTGGTCAATGGATGCTAATGTCAAAGTGCATTTCAGTAAAAGCTAAAATTTTTGCACCTACACTTCTGCAACCATTTAATTTTTTCCCTCTACATCCTTGAAATGCACCATCCAAATTGAAATCAGTGGCTTTGCAGCATTCTTTGCTGCAGCGTAAACTCTAATGTGTACAGACCCTTATGCTAATTAAATATTTGTATCAATTTGTTATATTGCAGAACTGAAGAAACCTACTGATTTTCAAGAAATCTCGTACCAACTACACCATAAAAAGTACACCATCTCAGCGTGTTGTTTTTTTTACCTGGATAGGGCGGTCCGGCAGGGTGTCCTGGCACCACCAGGCTGTTGGTCGGTAGGGTGGGCGGAGGAGGCAGTGTAGCAGGGGTGGCGAACATGGCCGGATGGCTGGAGATGTGGGAGGGCGAGTGAAGGGAGTAGTGGGAGGAAGGCAGTCCGGCTATGGAGAGAGGAAGAGGAGGAGCAGGAGACGGGAGGCCGCGGAGATGATGAGGGGAGTGAGGCAGGTGGTGTTTTGGAGGAAGAGTTGAAGGGTTGTTGCTGTGAATACAAAGGAAAGACAGGATATAAGAAGCAATATTCATATTGGGACAGATTATGAACTTATAGCTGTCATGGAGTCCAAATATAACTCTTAGATTTTCAGCTATTATTACAAAATAAAATAAAAAAATTTTGGTAAGGAAATACAATTAATTGTAATAATCAAGTGAGATTTTTTTTGTATGCACAAGGAGTCCACACAGAGATCTGATCTCACCATCATCGAGTCAGTCTGTGATTAACATCAAGAAACAGAAACAACTGAGACAGACTAAATCCAGAAGAACTGTGGCAACGTCTCCAAGACACTTCCTGCAGAGCTACCTGAAAAACTATGTGTAAGAGTACTTAGGACACTTTTTAGCGGTTTTAAACCACCAAATATTTATTTGATTTAGTAAATAGAAGTTAAATAAAATCTATTAATGGCATCAATTTTGAAAGCATCCTCACTTTACAGCCTTTTACTCAAGTGCTAAAATTGTTCACAGTACTGTTGCTGTGCAGGTAGGTGTCTTGGAGACATTGCCTCAGTTCTTCTGGATTTAGTCTGTCTCAGCGATTTCCTACTGACACACTACAGCAAAAGATATAAATAACTCTAAATAAAGTTTTTTGGGGGTGAAAATTCTAACATGCCTAAGACTTTTGCACAGTAGGGTGTATATATACTGTGTAAAATGTTTTATAAAAAAAGTTACTAACCTGATGTCGTGAAGATTGCTGTAAGGCAAAGGATGGTGATGATGACTGATGATTGGCCGGCTGTGGTGCGACGGGGGTGGGAGTCTGTGCTCCAGTGAATGTGATTGGTTCCTCAGGAGGGGAGGGGTGGGGATAGGGGGCAAAGATTCCTTCTTGATACTGAGAGGGTTTGGGGAGATAGGGTGCGGTCTAGGCGGGGGGGCTGCCGCCGCAGCAGGGGCAGGAGACCCCGTAGGGGGTGACGCAGGAGTCGGACTTGAGATCGGCGGGACAAACGAAACGTCGTTACTCTGTTCCTGGCTACGCTGAAGGCCAGACACTTTGGTCGAGCTGGAAGTTTTGGATCCGAGATTCTCATTCGTTTGCGTAACTAGAAAGAAAGAAAGACAAAACAGAGATTAAAATCTGTATATTATATTTTTAAATGAATAGGTACTACTACTGCACGGCGTGCATTGCAGTTGTTGTCTGCCACTTTAAATGCTTAACCTCTTTAAAAGGGTTCTGATTGGCTGTCAATGTTATTATTGTTCATCATCTGAAAAAAAAATAGTTCTGAAAGTGATTCCAATCCTTCGTCTGTGAGATAATCCTTATGGAACTCCCCGATTCTCATAGAATTGAGTGGGCCTTAAGGCTGCCTTTATTGATAGTATTTTGAAACCAATACAAAACACCCCCCCAAAGCAACAGATCATTTGAGCCATAGTGAGTGGATTTCGTCCACACCATAGGACAGGGAAAGCGCCACAGGGTTGTTGTTTTTTTTTTCTTTTTGGCTCAGGTGCATGCAAGCATCTCAAATCAAATGCACATGCAGTTTGGCACAGCTGTAGACATGTAACCTATAGCGTGGGATTGGTTTGCCAATCCATCCATTAGTTTGCAGCAGGGTGAACAGAAACCAGCTGCGATGCCTTCTCTGCTCACTGTGCAAAATGCTGGCATACACCATGACGCCAAACACATCCACATCTGTCTGTCTTCCTCTCTGTGCCTCATCTCTCTTATCTCCCTTTTATCGTTTTATCCCAGGTTCATTTTCTTTCTGTATTTCTTTTTCTCTCCATGGGTTTTATGAAGTGTTTAATCAGGTCATTTTCATGCTTGACTATAATCAGATGATCCAATTTTCTGCAAGCAATCCAGTCAGAATGAATAAATCAGAGCTAATTAAAGTTAAATGCCGTTCCCATTCATAGATTTACAGAGCACACAGTCTGCCATGAAATAATTATGTTTCAATTGTGCTGTGAAAAGGGATCATGCACCCTTTATACTGGCCTTTCAGAGTCACCCTCGCTCACTCTCTTTTTCACAAGATATTTCCAGGGATTTCGGTAACACTGCCACAGTCTTTGTACAGAGGAACTTCTGCTTTTGCTCAGTTAATCAGAGTACAGTGCAAAAAAGAGTTTACACCTCGCAATCTACAGAGTATACACGTTTCAAAATGTAAAAGCATAGTCAAGTCACCTTCATTTATATAGAGCTTTTTACAATACAGATTGCTTCAAAGCAGCTTTACAGTGATAATAGGAAATGAATGGAAGAGAAATTGTTTTGGCTGTACAGCAGCTCTAGAAAATAACATTGAAAAAAAATGGTTGGCTAGAATCTAGATATCGGTGCATTCTTAAAGGGGGTGGGCAGTGGGCACGTACAGTTTCAGCCAATCTACAGAGTAGTATCTACAGAGTAGTATTGCATCCTTCATGTCTCAAAAAGTCTTTAGTTTTATTATATTTATAAAAGACAGATACGCTGTACCGACTCTTCCCGAAAACAGCCGATACTACATTCATGGCATTATCCCTCCTTGGATAGGAGGGATAATGTTTACATTATATGCACTTACACGCCGATTGCCAACAGAACACAGACATTTGATGCAGTTTCACTCACCACCTATGGTTTCGACTCGTGACCGGGAACAAACAAACACACTTGCAGAACTCTGTTGCTGCTCCGGAAAAACAAACTGCATCCACTGTTTCCTTAACGCTGGGTTATTTGGGAAACTGAACAAGGTTCTCTTTCCCACACAACCAGAAACACACTTCTTTAGTGACATTGTTGATTTTGTGGTCTAAAAAAAAAGTGCTGCCAATGGCTCCCCAACCCCAACGAAGCTCGCTGATGGGCACGCTCTCGCTCCCGCATACGCTCATCCAGGAGAAGTGCCCATACAGGGAATTCCACCCATTTTGACCTAATACATGGCCATACTCGGAAAAAACTTTCCGAAACTTGTTCGAATCTGGAAGGAGTGTATTTGGCACGGAAATACTCTGTCATACGTCCAAGTCATTTTTGTTCATACGTCCATGTTTAGCATGAGAATACAACTCTTTAACAGTGTAAATAAGTCAGAATGCATGAAATAGCATTAGACCCCACACTTTAAAGCATACACTCCTTCCAACAATCACATATGCCTATTTTACTGGCAATAATGCTAGAAAAGAAAACAGAAAGGAAAGATGGAGAGAGGTATAGAGTAATTAAAGACAATGCCTTCCCCAGGCCACTAATTAACACATTTAATGCAGTCCTCATTCCTAACAGCTTAGTGCAACCTCAAACAAAGACTCTGAAAGCCTGCAGTACACATACTCTCTCCCAGGCCATTAAAACTTCAGCCCGGCGCTCCTAATGGAATATCTGAGCTGTATTAACATACCACTTAATCATTAATGGACACCAATAATTGAGGGCTAAAAACGCTAGCTTGAGTTCTTGACATATTTCTCCCCTGCCGAATGACGCACTTCATAAATGAGCCCAAGTCTACAAACAGAACCTGCTCTTAGAAGGAAAACTGTCCTTTTAAGTGTGTAGGTGGTGGAGCTTGTCCTTTTTTGCAGCTTTGGGTTGGCTTTTGAAGTTTTTCTGGGAACAGCAGTGGTTACGAATTGTAGGGCCTTGTACAAGATTAGCGCAAAAGGAGAACTTCTACCCAATCGCTTGGAAAGGTCTAAACAGATGCACTCATGGATAACCCTGTCTTGCTGCCTTTTCCTACAAAGCAGAGAAGAAATATGTCGCCCGTCGGTGACGTTGCCTTGGAAACCAGTCTCGGAGGCACGTTCGTACAGTGAAAACGGACAGTGGTAGTCAGGCTCCTCAGCTAGCAGTCCGTGGCACTTTAGGCACAATGGGCCCTGCGCTTTCTCTTAATGATGATTCTAATGGGTCATAATGGCAGCCAGCAGGCAGGACAAGACATACAAGCGTGGCTTCTTTCTCATTAAAAAAGTGCCCTGTGAATGTCTGGATGCCTGCTGTATGTAATGAAGAGGCTTCTTCCCAGTCTAGAATGCGGCCGTAATCATTTCGCAGAAAATATGACACAATGTCATTCGAAACGAGCCGTTGTGATGTCATGCTTCTGGCAGTGGCTGTGCGTGTCACCTGTGAAATTCTTGTCAATTTTTGGTTGTGGTAAATTGTTAATATGTCAACCTCACCGTAGACACATCAGAATATGGATTGGGCAAGTTGCCACATTAAAGGTGTATGGCGTTCAATTTTCTCAATGCATCCATATTGTGACTGCTGGCCCTGAAATTCTGCCTTAGGATTCTTTTAATGAGAAGACAGAGTCCAATATACTTGTAACTCCTTTAACTTTTGTTTTTGACAACTGACAGGCCTCAAGGCAGAAATATTTCTCTGAGACAAACAAGACCTCATTATCTAACACCAAGGTCAGCGATAGATTTACTGCGCCCGCTAACAACAAAAACATACAACACACCAACTTCAGTGACTAGATTTTTACTGCTTACCCATGCAAACATTGCCACCATGGTGCTAAGGGCTTGGATTATTGGATTCTTATTATATTAGTATTATTATTATAAGTAGGGTTAGGAGTTTGTTCAAATATAACATATTTAAATCATTAACAAGTACTACAATTCTTGCCATGCCAATTTATGCCATACAGTTCTCTCAAGCCTCGAACAGAAGAGCATTTTCAATCTGTAACATAAAACAGGCAACAACAGAGACCCTTAAGACTGAGTGAAATCACAGTAGAGCTATTAGACACACAGACAAGAGCGCCCTCAGGAACACCCACAGATTTGTAGAGGTCAGAGGTCGCATTCTGAGGAGAGAGTGACACTCCCTGGGGACGTGTTGGCATCCCTGTTCACCAGATGACACTTCAGCAGACTATTGATCTATCCTATCCCCCTGCTGCTTCTCTCATGGTACGATCCCTCAAGGGACTCGGGCCTCAACACGTGCCTACTGCGGTAGGAACCACCAGCAGTGTAAGTAGGGGTGTGTGTTCTCATGACGGATGGTTCTAGCAGAAGCAGGGTGACCCCAGCATCGCCCCACAGCTGTCCCACTAAGATATCCTTGACCTCTGAACTCATTTCAGGCTCAGACAGCCGTCTTGGAACATCTGGAGAGCTGCCGTACTCTACTCATTACACACACACCGACATGATGAAAGTGCAGACAGATGGCTTTAGCTATCAGAGGAAATTCTTTCCAGTGTTCCGAAAAAGAGTCTCACATTATAAGTCACTTTTCTAATCGACCAATAGTAGGCACTTGTGTAGCATTAACAGCACCTGATATGCACCTGATTACTATATATATATATATATATATATATATATATATATATATATATATATATATATATATATATATATATATATATATATATATATATATATATATATATATATATATATATTAATATAAGTAAAAAAAATATTTTATAACGTTGTCCATGACTGTTTGTCAAGTGCTTATATGAGGTAGCAAGTTTTTATCTTTTTTAAGGTTTATAGGCCTTATGACGAGAGAACAATAAAACACCAGATAAATAAACAGATAGAACAATCGATAGATAGAACGATAGATAGATAGAACGATAGATAGATAGAACGATAGAACGATAGATAGATAGAACGATAGATAGAGCGATAGATAGATAGAACGATAGATAGATAGAACAATAGATAGATAGAACAATAGATAGATAGATAGATAGATAGATAGATAGATAGATAGATAGATAGATAGATAGATAGATAGATAGATAGATAGATAGATAGATAGATAGATAGATAGATAGATAGATAGATAGATAGATAGATAGATAGATAGATAGATAGATCGATCAAGACATCATCAGGAGTCAGGACACACAATTTTCGACACAAGACTAATCCTAATGTTGCATATCCATGGGATGCAGCCGGTGTCTATTTCCAGACTATTAAACCCCTCCCCCACCACCCCCACCCTTTACAACAATATTCTCAACCGTCTCCTGTTGCACATGCAAATGGGAGATTATGGATTTACGCCTTAGTCGGTCTGTGTTTTATATGTAATAAAAACAGCTCATATGCAAACGGGGTCTTAAGATAAGGCAGCAGGGGATGCAAATTCTCCCAAATGACCAGGGGCCAATGATGCTTATTGCAAATACTCACACTCCGCACTGCCTTCTGCTGCGAGAACTCAAGCCTAACGCTACACATTCTGAGCTCATTTCCCTTGCAAACCCAGTGGTATATCTCTCCATCATCACTGTGTGCCAAAAAATAAACATTAATACTCATGCACAAAGACAGATATAAAACCACAAGTAACAAACTAAAAGCCGCCTCCAGCTGATGAAGTCAACAAACAGAATAAGACAAGAATTTATCTCGCGAGCAGGTGCTGCATGGAGAGCTGTCATCTTTTCACAGATTAGCTGCATCCAGACAGGAAATTCTCTCCTCTTTACCAGTCAAATCCACTGGGATCTGCATTTCATTGTGCCAACAAAGAACAGAGAATGCCAAAACATCTAAATCGCAACTGGGTGGGTACCTCTAGCTGATGAAAGAGATTTTGGCTTCAGAAATGTTGATTATAAACCTGAATATTGTCTCACAGCAGTCAAAATGTTATACATTTATTTTAAATTAATGCATTAAAATAAAGGTATTTTATTATTTATTTTTCTTATTCAATGGGTTTTAATATTTTTAAAAGATTCTACAGTACATTCAAATATTTTGATGCCTGATTTCACATATAACTATATCATTTATAGAACTGAATGATTACACACACACACACACACACACACACACACACACACACAACAATTATAATTGATATTCTATAGCATATATGTAATTTAAAATTCAAAATTTTTAAATGGGAATTAAGAAACGTATTAAAATATTTTAATGTACCACAAAAAAAAAAAAAATACTAGATAGGTAGGCCACACTATCTACATTGCTGTATCCCTGATAGCATGTAGCACTTTAAATCACTGTATAGTATTACATGCAGTTACTATATCATTTACAGTACTATTGCATAATCTACCCAGTCACCCCCCCCCCCCACACACACACACAGAGATACAGTACTTCTCTATGAGAAGTTTAGTTTTAGCTCTTCTAAACCCATACTGAGATCACAGACATGCAAAAACAGCCTGCGTGTTTCAAGACATTTTAAGGGCCAATGACAGCTGGTGTGAAGACATTGGTCCGCTATTTCCATCTCTGTTCGGGACAGGGCAAGGTGGCACCAGAGCGCTCCGGGTGTTAAGCTGCAACATGTTGGCTGGTGAAGCCACACAGAAAATCTGTGAGCGCCTACTGTTCATTTCAGAGATCTGGAAGCTTTCCGTGCCCTCTATGAACCACTGCTTCCCCATGCTGGGAACAGACTCACACTGCGCCCATATGGCTCAGACGGCATATGCCATCCTGTTTCATGCCATGCGTGATTACTGACGGACAGAATGAAGACGCATGATAGAAACAAAATGATTAACTTCTTTTTATTCACAGTTATTAGAAATGAAAAACTATACTAGACATATTGAAAATATGAAATATGAAAATTCCATCAGGATTTACACTCACGTTGTTCTAAAACTGTATGAACACAAAACGAGAAACTCTGAAGACTGTGCCGGTCACTCTTTCCAATGCAATTGCAATGAATAGGGACTTAAGATTGTAAGCTTCATAAAAGACAAAAATATCACAAAGGTCGTTCACATAACTTGTGCGCTTCTGAAACCATTCAATAGCTTTGCTACAATCTTAAAATGGTCATCAAATGAAAATCTTGTCAACCACCCTTGCTCTCCTTAACACGCTCATGGGAGGACTAGTGATTTGTGACCGAATCATTGAGTTAAATGAATCGATTCACTAAATCAGTCTAAATGATAAATTCATGATTCAAACGGTATTAGGTCACTGTTGAGGAAGATTATCAACCTGAACTGCTTTTGCATCCCTTTTTGAAGTGCCAGTCCGTGTTCATTATAGCTGAAAAAGAGCATGTTTCTCCTTTGTGCTCTGCAGAAGAAAGTCACTGGTTTAGAACAACATGAAGGTGAGTAAATAACACCAGAATTTTCATTTCTCCTCCTTTAACAGTATGCAGCACTTCTGAAACATTCATTTTTATGACGGTGATAAACATACAAGCTCTTCACTAATCTATCTGTGCCTCTGATGTGGGCTGGGCATTACCAAACGTCCCAGATTGTTTGTGTGGTACCACGTTGTGCCCAAACGGCTCATCATTTCATTAATTAGCTTGAGCTGCACGGTTGGCAAACGCGGCAGGCACGGCGGCAGCTGTCTGGATTGATTAGAGAAGAGGACCCAGCGCTGCAATTATCTAGATGACTGCAGACAATGGCTGTCTGCTCTAATAAAGATTCGTCTTACGACTCAGAAGGGTGTTGGAATCAGCGGAGGCTCAGTCGTATGCAGGCCAATACAACAGACCAATCTCGATGCCTCGGCCTTTGACTTTTGGAGTAAAAGCCAGAATATTAGAACCACCCATAAATGGCCTCATACTAAGTCTTTCATCTGAAGAAGTCAGACCACGACTTCTTATTAGATTATCCTCAATATAGGGTTTGGATTAGTGATACATTAGATAGGGCTTTTGGTCATTTTGAGTTTATTGGCATTGACAGATTAACTGAAGTGGTCATTCTGCCTTTGTCAAAGGGTAGTACACTTTTCTGTTGTCAAATATTTTTAGTTAATAATAGTAAATATTGTGTAAAATAAGTGTTCATTTAAATTAAGCAATGTTGTGTATATCTTTACAATAAGGTATCATAAACATTAGTTAAAGCATTGGGTATCATGAACTAACAATAAACATTAAAGTTGATGTTCATTTACAAATATACTATTCTTCGGACTACCTGATCAACTCACTCAACTGTATTAAACGCTACACAATGGCAAGTGGAAATATAGGTCTAAATCAGCCATATATGTTTGAACTAGAAACGGATTCAGAAGAAGAAGAAGAAGAGGAAGAGTGAATTATACAGACAGGCCCGGTTCTACGGGGTTGCTTAAGGGGGCACTCTCAAACGAAAGCAAGAGCGCCCTCAGTTCATACTGTAATAATATCATATTACTATTGACGATTTGTGCTTGCGCTCTGGAGAACGCCAAATGTTTTTATTTACTACGTGTGTTTTTGCAGCGGTGAGCCAATCAGACATGTTTGTTGATCTCTTAAACGCAGTGATCAATCAGAAGAGTTTTTTCCTCGAATCCTTTCGTTAAGAAATGTAGACACAATGTACATTAGAGATCCATTATGCAATCTATTATAACAGAACTTTGATTATAACAGAACTTTGCAAACTGAGATGAGTGACAGCTTTTGAGTGATTGTGAAGAAGCTGTCTTTGCAGGCTTTCTAGGCTATATATATTCCATTCAGAATTTGAATAGAAGTCGACACATAACAGTAATTGATATGATTAGCCTTTGGGCTTGACTACATCATCAAACAGCCAATAAATGTGTTGCTAATGTTAACCAAACCCTATTCCCGTTCGCAGTCTCAGAGTCAGATAGAAAATCTGCATCCTTAGAAATAATGATATGAAAAGCCCCACCCCGCATGTTGACGGGATTGGTTACAAGTTTGTGACGGTAGGAGGGAGGGGTGGTTTCAAGTTATTGAGACTGCATTTAGCGCACTGCTTTTTAAAGAAGAAAATACTCAGCAATGGTGTTGACTGATGAATTCACACATGGTTTGCCTTAAAGCATATTAAAAACACCACACAGGCATATAAACAACATTACAAACTTGATTTTCACCACAGGGAGTCTTTTAAGTGCCATTCAAGTTGTGAGAAGAGCTCAAAAACTGATGACTCTGACTAGAAGAACTGCCGTCATTATAGAACATTCTGGAATGGCAACCCATTCTCTCTCGGGTTCTCCGGCTCTGGTTTCCTTCCAGCCGACTCTCAGCCTCGCTTCACAGGGCAGCGCCAGGCTCAGCATGGGCAATAATTCCACCTCAGCATGTCAGCTTTATTTAGCTGCATAATGCCCTTACAAACCTAACAATACCTCTTTGTTACCCTGCAGGAGAGCATCCTCTATTAGCACTGCCAGCTGCTTTTCTCCTGATTTACAGGCTGCAGAGAAAAGCAGGAGGTGAAACAGGAGGAGAAAAGCGAATGAAAAGGGAAAAAAAAAAAACAGGCCAAACTACATGGGCGAAAACCTTTTGGGGTAGCGAGCATTTTGCCATGGGAGAGCACAAATAAAGGTGTTCTCTAACAATGCTATCAGGCATGAACCTGCTTCAGACCTGTTTGACATTAGGTGCATATAATATCATCTTTCAGCAAGTAACTGATTACTTTTCAGTGGAAGGGGAAACGGATGAATGGGAATCATTCAACGGCCCAAGTAGCATAACATGGGTCTGAAAGAGCTCTTGTGCTTTCTTGCCCCACTCTTTATGTACCTGGAACTTGCTTCCTACCACGGTGAACTCGCAGGAACAATCCCAGTTTGACGGGCCTTCTTCTACCCGTCACACCTGACTTGCTGTTTTGACATTGTGGCCATAGTGGCAAGGTGGTGTAAAGGCATATTGTCAATATTTTCATTCGGATAACTTTCCCTCAAGTGCTTTTTTCACTTAACCGCTTCCAGTCAAAAAATGAGCACTGGACGGAAACCGCTCTGCTTGGTTAGCGTGCACGCCCGCACACACACCTCACAAGAAGGGGCACATGTGGAGGACCGCAAGTTTTTCAAATGTCTTATGATCTCTTTTTTTTGTTCCCTAATGACTCGCCTTGTGACTTTATTATAAAATAATTCAGCCATCTCCAGGCGAAGAGTATCTCGACATCTTCACGGCAAATTAAACTGGATAATCGGCTTTAAGCAGAGCTGATTGTATCTTTCATAGTGTGACTTTATGGAGAAAAAAAAAACGTATTAAAGAAAGGACATGTCATGAACACGGGTCAAGAAACAGTCAGAGAAACGGTTTGTTCAGACTCAGGCCCTGATAAAAAAGACTTTTCAAAGATCTCATTGAATGGACGGTTTACTTCCATTCCTGGATCCAGCATAGCTCCTTTTCACTGAAATCCTTCACAGATGCTTGAAAAGCATTATGTCTCATTGAAGACCATACAGGGCACGTATTATTCTGTTGTTTCTATGAATGCCTTCAGAAATTGTAATGCCCGAACAACACACTGGATGAAATTGAGATTGCATCACAGGTGAAAAGATATATTTCCACCAGCAACGCAGAAGGCACTGGAAAAACTCTTTTCATTTTATAACCCCAAACAAAAGATTCATTGTCACTCCACAATCTTATCTTTCAATCTATATCCGTCAAGGCTTATTTTTCAGGTAGTCTGAGGGCTAGCATCTGACAAAAACTTCTGTATTTAACAGAACAAAAAAAAAAGCCTTGAAAGACCGTTATTTAGTAGGACGGAGATCTAGGGTCCTGTTCAGAAATGCATCACTTCTGAATGACACTGTTTTAAGAGGTGACATCGGAGTGTTTACAATAGCCAAGCGTGTCCTTTCATGCAGTCAGAGGCTAAATTACAGCTCTGAGACCCTCTTGTTCAACTCAGATGGGACTCCTCAGGTGGGTTTGACACTGGGATAAAGGCATGGGATAAGGTTGCAGGGAAATATCAGGTTAGCAAACACACACTACTTTTAGGCCCCCTAAATCATTCAAGAAAAGGACTAAACACAATGGGGAGAGGTATACTATGAATGTCAGTTTTTTAAAGCTCAACAGAAGCAGTGCAAGAAGATTTATGAAGGTAAAATAGGAATACGACAGTGTTCTTGATCAAACATTTTGCAGACATTTGCAAAAGTACAATGGAAAAAACGGAAACATACAGCACGCCCAGTATAGTCTGATTTACAAAGAAATTTCTCTTTTGAGCCAGTTCTTTGAATAAATCGACCCAGAAGTCTTGCAAGTTATCGGTCTGAATCTGAAATCCATCACAGCAGTTAATATAGTTTATGTGAAAACACAGATCACACATTATATTTATTATACATCAGTATAAATACTGAACATATTGTACTTGAACCTTGTTTGTTTGCATCAAATTAAATATGGCATCTACTCTGACCAGGGTTTATGATGTTTAAACCGTGTGAGGAGAGACTTTAACCCATCTGTATAGACTAAGCAGTACAGTGGGGAGGGAAGTAATAAAGGTAGTCTGAAGGGGCAAAGAAGGTTTTGGAGGCATGCCAGTAAAACTAATGGAGACAGGCCCTCTGTCCTGACCTCGAGCACCGCTCAGGGGGACCCGCTCAAACATGCATGTCTCCTCTAATTTCCTGTTACACACACACACACACACACACACACACACACACACACACACACACACACACACACACACACACACACACACACACACACACACACACACACACACACACACACACACACACACACACACACACACACACACACACACACACACACACACACACACACACACACACACACAAAGAAACAAAGAAACAACATACTACCTTATTGTGGTCATAGTGTACAGGCATGGAATGTGCCACTTCAGATTTACTTTTTTTTGCATTTTATATATATATATACAGTTGGACCCTGAGTGCAATTTATTTTTAATAACAAAACGAAACGCATTTACAAGTTTACACTTCTTGGAATCATGGGGCACAGAAAGCACATCATAAACAGTTGTCAACTAAAAGAGGTGAACATAAGGGCTTGCTTAATGTTTAAGTTTAATGCATTAGGTGTAGCTTTTCAAAGATTTCTGTCCATGACTATACTCAAAGCAACCTTTCAAGTCGAGGTCCATCTACGTTTCCTATACAAAAGTGTTTGAGTGCAAATAGGCCCGCTAAAAGCCTCCCAGAAGAGGAGCATTTTAAAGCTGGTTTGAAAGGGAGACCCAGGTGGTTCATTCTTGCTGAAGAACCTTTGGGCCATACTAATGTTCTCACTGCTCCTGGTTTAAATTCAGGGGTTAGTAAAGGAAAATCCATAGCCTCGGGTAAATAATAAAGCACCACAGCTGCCCATGTAGATGTTCATCAAAACTGTCTTCTGTGACATGCTTTCAATTTACTTGCAATCATAACAGAAGACCTCCAAAACGCACCCTTATCAAACCTACAGGGGTCCGCACCTGAGCTGAACGTATTTATCTCAGATATCCTGGATTCACGAAAAGTAACATGTAGGGTGACCAATCCAACAAGGAAAACACATGTATGAAGAGAGTTCATGTAAACATCAGGGTTATGCACCATTCACAATGAATTTGAGATTTACTTTTAAATTCGAATTCAATTCTTGATTTAATGTTAAAAAAACAGGATACACAATTTCAATTCAAATTTTTATGTAATTAAGTAGAATTAAAATGGGCTGAAATTCAAAGAAAGTCATAACTGTCATTTGTAACTATTTTTTATTTATTTAATATAATTCATTATAATACATTGAAGGAATTTTTTTTTTTTATGAACACTTAATTTTCCATAATGCATTGCTTGTGTTAAATGTCTTGTTTGTGTCATATTTCGATTCAAATTTAAAATGAAATTTCCTGTGGCCAATTTAATTCAAACCCTGGTAAACATGCTTCATATATTGAAGGTCATGCATGTACAACTATAAGAAAACTATATGTGAGTCATGTGTGGGTTCATTTTCTCAGAATTTAAATGTCGACTTTAAGATGCCATCACAAAATTCACATGAACTCCACTGGCTGTAGCGCACAAAAAGCAGGACTTGTTTGGTACTTTTCCACATCTATTGCCATCGTGGCCCTCCATGCCCTCACACACCCAGGAGAGGCAGCAAGGTCTGCCTCTAAATGGCTCTTCATAGTGGAGATCCACTCCTGGGACCCTCTTATCTGGTCTCTCCCCAGCGAGGCAACACATCAGCGGGGTTCAGCGTCCCACTCTTCCGCTGCTCTCCAGCGCGGTGCTAAAATAACAGCCACTCTGGGTCTGAATGGGGCCACTGGAGAGGAAGGCTGTTAAGAGGCCTATCCTGTGCTCAGCGCAAGGGGGAACAGATGCCTGTTTGATTAATAGAAGACCACACAAACTGGGATTTCTACATTTTTTCTTTCCTTCCCTTTTCAGCAATGAGAGCCTCACGCAGAGTGGTATTTGCGTCTTAGCGTAGCTCGAAACGATTAATGACCGTCTGAACATAAAATACGAGATCTCTGCGCAACGTCTTTCGCTGAAGAGCGTCCCTCTGCGGTTTTCTACCATGTGCTGATTTCAGGGCTAATTAGCTTAACCTCACAAACCGTCTCTGAGCTGCAAGACTTCAGTGTGATGAATGCAGATGGAATAATGCGTCTGCGGAGTAACTTAAACGCACAGAAGCACGGGTTTGTACTTGCCATGGCGGCATGACTTATATCTTGAATACAGAATACGCATAGCATTGATAAAGAGCAAATAAAGCAATACAAACGTGAATAATACTTTGTAGCATGACATACCGCAACCACGTTCAAGCGTGCCTTTGAACTCCAACAAGCATGGAAGCGCTTTCATATTGTTCCTGGTCATGGAATTCTGTTCATTTAACCTCCTTCCTGTGCTGGCCACAGAATTCCGGTCTTTATAAGATCCTTCTGAACCGGTTCCCGAAATGTCGAATCCATTACAAGCGTGTTTGCTATACCCATCCAGTCTAGCAATTCGTCTCTGCCAGTGACTGAACATTATCCAAGATTCATGTTTGGCCACAAGCAACAACCATCTGGCTTTGCGAGCTAGGATAACAACGTCCTCTGCAAATAGCATTGACTTCAAATGCAGGAAACAATGAAACAAAATGCTAAAAATCTCATCTTGGCATCGCCTTCAAATGGGCGATAAAGAGCCAAGCGTACATATTTGATATTCACTGCCTATTCTAGCAAGCCTGATAAAAAACATACTCTCTCTCGCTAAAAAAATGCAGCTACCCTGCAGCTAGACTGATGGTTATCCCAGCCCTAGCGGGAGTGATCACACTGGGGATAGTTAAACGAGCTCCAGCAATCAACTCTTGAAAGAAACCGGTCATTAGCTGGCCCACGAGTGCTAAAATTACCCTGCTCAAATGCAGGCGGACTCCTGAGAAGGCCTGACCTCAACTTTACAAGCTGCTTTCCTCGCTGAAGGGCTGCTAGATCATCTCAAGAGCGCTGCTCCATCGGCGTCTGGTCCCAGTGCGGCCATGGCACAGGGTAAGGATGGTTTTAACAGGCTTAGGATGGTAGCCCTGGGAAAGCTTACTGAGAGGTGGAAGACGCTTACTTTAAACCTGCCCAACTATGGGACAATGGCTTCCCTTATGGTGGATGAAGTCTTTGCTCAGATTTCTACGGAACATCACAGGCATCAAATGTTATCATTTAATGACTTAGCTAAAAAGACAATTAGTAAATCTTGTGAAAACACGATTAAGATCCGTGTTAAGATTTGGAACATATTTTCCCTCAAAAGTCTCACTACCATCATGCAGCTGGATGTTTTACCGGTTATCCTCAATGGGGATTCTCATTACTGACATGATTTAATGATCTAAATAAGTATAACTTAAAGGAAGTACAACAAATACTATGATGGGCATATTACTTTACCAAATATATGGCTCAGGGAGGTTTTTTGACAGGCATACTACTAGTGAAACCCTTTGACACTGTTCACTTTCCGCAAAGTCAAGTTAGTTATATTGGTACTTGAAAGGTTAAGTTATGTATCATAAATTATGGTTCAGAAACTGTCCAACGAATCTCTGCAAATGAAAGCTGCAGCAATATCAATACCCCATGCACAGTCAGCTTAAATGCACAGCAAATGATAGCATTTCAGCAAATGGCCAGACGCCAACGAAATCAATACACCATGTGCGACCGTTCACTAAATTGGAATGAAATGAAAAGGGAAACGAACATGTTGAGATGTAATATTTTCTGAAATGCGTTAAGAAAAACAACTCCCGCCAGTTAAGATAATAGTTACAGCCACCGTAGTATAGCATGGCTCCAGTGCCTCTCCATATAAATAGAACATGACAACAGAATCATAATTTAAAACCTCATAAATATTGAAAGGAAATTAAAATAATTTATGGAATAGGTTGGTCGACAGGGTATGTTTTTCTGTTTGCACAGAGCAAAACGACGGGCGGAGAGGAAGAGGAAGATAGCTTTAGTAATTGCTTTTTCTACCCCTGAAGCAGCTTCCTGCCTTTTATCAAAAAGGCAATCTCTGTCAGTAATGGCTCAATTAATAATTAAACACATGTTTTATCTCCTCCACGCTCCTGCTATTTATTTTCATCTTCCTGACAGGCAGAACTACACAAACAGGGTTAGCGCTATCAATAAAGAGGAACATTCATAACACACGCTTTCCAGAAATGAAAGGAAAACACACACACACACACACACACACACAAGCCAGCTACCACAACAAATGGTCAAATGTTCTGAGATGTTGGGGAGAAATAATAAAAGTTGGAAATAATAAAGAGATATGAATGCCATTCTTCAATTTGAGCTGAAGTTGCAGTTCTGTTTCAGAGCCAAGTGGGACCAAACGACATTTATGAAACACTCCGACACTGAGGGAAATTTTCCTTGTCTAAAACAATTAAATTGAAAATATATACAAAAAGCTTCAGAGCGTGGGTGTTTCTTCAAAGAAATGTACATGCTTTACATATTGGTCAGATAGTCGGATCTCTTCCTGTCTAACTAGCCAGAATAAGTTGCATTATGGACCAGACTTTGAATGGCAATATGTGTGTAAACCAAGAGCCAAAACGGCAGAGAACGGAAAACAAGCATGAACAACCACTCATACAAAGGGCAAGAGTATGCTATGTTTATTAATATCAAATGACAAGCTTGGCTATATTACTAGCCACACCACAAAAAGAGCTTGGACAAAATATTTACACACAATAGCAGCTGGACAGGCTTTATGAAACAAATACAAATCCAATTCCACCTGTACGTGCAACATTAACCTCCGCAATGACTGGTGGGTTTAATATTAGCTGCTAATCTTGAAATATCCCAAGTCCGTACACTGGTCCATCCCTGACCGCGACTCCTCGATCTCTGCGCTTCCATGATCCAACAGCTGCAAAGCTGATTAGCTGGTCAAGAGGTCAACTTCTATTCATTATTTAATGGGCAAGAGGCCACAAACACTGGAGCGCTAAGGTTAGCAATACATCAGCATTAACCTCAGTAGAGGAGAAGAGCCGCATACAAACACACTCTCATTCTCCACCGTTTTCCCCCAAATCCCTTGACCCCTGCTGGCCTCCACTCATTTTTCCCTCCCTCTGTTTTTTCGCCCATGCAGGAGGGGAGAAGAGCGAGTGCATTTTATATTCTGAAGGACTGAGGGGAGGGCGTGTGAGAAGGGGGGGCTCCTCCGCTGAGGCGGAGCAGGGAGCAGACTTTTATTGACATGCAGCAAATAGCGGGTAGGAACAAAGGCCACTCAACGGCTATTGAATCGTGGGCCTGCAGACAGAGTGCTTGATTAGCGATTCGACACGGAGACCCTGAGCCGTGTAGCATATAATGAGTGCTTAGAGAACGACCCTGCGGCTCCCTGGGGACGGCGGTGGAGGGGAGGCAGCGCGGGGGGAGCAGCATCAATCCTCTGCGGAATTGATTCGGCCAAATGCTATCAAGAAAAACAGAGTATAACGTGTGACGAGCAGACGTGGCTCTTAATCTGGAATTACATACGTTACGATAACGGTATGGACCGTAAATATTATTCATAATAAATTAGTTGGGTCAATTTGTTTTCATGGGTTGGTGAGCAGACAACGGTGGATTAACGGCGAAAACCGGCGAGTTATCAATTTGATCTTGTGCAGTTGTGGCAGTGGCTGTTACCCCCCTCCTATTGTTGCTTTCTCACTCTCTTTCTTTCTTTGTTCTATAGTCCTAATCCACTATGTGTGGGCCGGTAAGTTTAATGGAAACAATTTATTAAGTCCGGCTTAAAATGCCATCTGCTGTTAAGCCTTCCAAAGCCGCTAAGCTCTCAGTTTGGCCCGAAGCTGGCGGTGCTTCTCGCGTACAGTAATACGCTGTTTAAAATGAGCACAACGGGTCAAAATTAATCAGGATTAGCAAACCAGAAATCCACTTCACAAATGGCTTTTCACCACAATCTTCCTTCACTATCCCAGCATGCCCCGGGTTTGCCTGACAGACCTCACACACAAAATGGGTGCGTCACCGCTTCACTGATGGGTAAAATGAAGAGAAAGAGAGCAACCCCCCTCCCAACTATGCTTAGAGGCTCCAACCTTATTGTGCCGCTGACAGATGCTGCACACTGTTTTAGGTACAACAATCACCATAGCTCTGCATTAACTGCACTGTAGCTCCGTACACAGAGTAAACAATGAATGTAAAACAGAGCTATATTTCATATGTGATAGAATGATTGACAGACAGAATTGAGCGATAGATCGTACAAACAGCAGATAGAATGGCAGAACAAACGTTAGCTTGACCAACCTGGTGATGAGGGCTAGGAAGATAGAATGAATGATGGAACTAACGATAGAAAGAATGATCGTTAGACAGTACTACGAACAATAGCTACAACAATAAAACATATGAACTAATATAAGAATATGAGTTATGCGCATTAATTCACTATGCCTTCATTCAGTGCAAGAAAAACCTGGCACTGCTAGATGGAGAGCAAGCCTCTTTAAAAGTTACGAAAAGCACAGCGAGCTCGGTAATTATGTAAGCACAGATTACAGTAAAACTAAACAGCTGTTAAGCTGATACGAAACGTGTATGTCACCACAGTACTTGACTGAGGGCACAAAATCAATCAAATCAAGCACCAGCGCGCACGAAAGCTGTTTACAGAAACAAAGACACATGCATATTTGTGCAAGCAGCACCACATGCATGCCGAGGTATTTCCCTGTAATGCAATTCTCCAACGCAAGACGTGAGCCAAGCGAGTGATCAGTCTGCCAGAAGTTCTCCAGGGCAGACCAATTTGGGGATCAGAGCTGAGCGAGCTTTAGATTGGTCTCGGCGGACGTACTGTAATGGGACACATATGCTCCCATACCCCTCAAAATCTAGAATAACAGCCTGGAGGAATGGTGCATTCCATGGAACAAAGACTGGACAACCCACATTCAACAACGACAACAGGAGAACAAGGGTAATAATACTACACATTCCTTGTCAAGTACTTGGGAAGCTATTGCCAGAAGAGTGATTATGGCAACTGCAAAAGCGAGTGAAAGGCCATGTGACATACGATTTCAATTAATTTTACTTCGAAAATAGAACTTTTACCAAAGTAAGTATCTGTAGTACAGCCCCATATTCTGGAACAGAGTTTTCCAGGTGAGACCTAAAAGAGACCAGACTGGAACTTAAAAGGTTACGAAGACTGAACTTAAACTATCATGAAACTTGATTGATATCATCAAAGCCTATCAAGTCCAAACTCATTATGCAACTTCTGGAACATTAAAAGTTCAGAAATCCACACTGGAGCTATTATGAAACGAAATGGATATCAACAGTTACAAAGTCTGAACTGGATATCAAAGATTATGACATGACAAACTGAACTATCATCAAACATCATGGATTTCAAAGGTTACGCATCCCTGAAAGATCTGTAATCTCTACAGTCTGGGCATCAAATTGCTAGTACGATAATATTTATATCCTGCAGTCCTAAATCACTTAATCCACATATACCCACTCTTGGTTTTGCATTCTTTTCTAATCCTAATCTGGCACTTCCTACCACTTTCTGCGTCCTCTGTATCATCCCTGCGAAAGAGTGTGTGCTTGACACACATTATATTAAGAAAGATGCAGTTTGTCTCGCCATCAAGCGTAACAGATTAGGGCGCCAGTTATATTACCAACAACAACAAGCTCTTCTGTTGACATCAGAAGTGCTCGAGCCATGTGCTCTGATCTACTTTTAAACATGTCAGCTGTTGCACAAGTCTTTTCCTATGGTTATGTCTGGAAGTCATCCGGAGACATGCATAAAAAAGACTTTAATATGGACCCCGACAGTAGTCACAAGTTCTACTCTTCCTCTGAGCTCGACTTGTCTCCTCTCACTTCCTCTTTTCGCTGTTTTCAGAGAGTGGGGGGCAAAAACTCTCCAAAAGACTCATGCTGGGCATCAGAAGTGTGGCATTAAACTCAACATCTCCTCACTGTGCAACAAATAGAATTCGTTTCACAACTTAGTTCCCCTACAAAACCTGGATGTGAACCAACTAAAAAAAAATACTTAAAGGGCCGACTTCCTACTGCTCTCAGCTAAACTTTAACTACTTCTGGAAACAGTAAAAAGTAGCTCAAAACCACATTAGAAGCAAACCTCTATCAGCAGCCACTTGAAAATGAATGGAAACACAAGGAATAAGCACCATCTAACCATGTAACAGGATTTTAACAGGCTATTAGCAGGATTACAAGGCATCTGAGATGTGCTGTCTGTCATATTGAGGTCTAGAGATGCAAACACACTCAACCCAAACATCTGATGAGTCTGACGGCCCAGGACTTTCTGCACCATGTACTTCTGCAAGTGCGCACCCTAACATACGTGGCATTTGAGGGGTATCGCTTTGGCTCCCATGGCCAAAATCCCTTCTAACTCTAACATTCATGAAAAAAAATGAGAAAAACAGAACAGCACTATTCCAGCAAAAGTAACGTTGCTCATGTGGATGATGTATGGCTCTGACAGTGAGCTCAGAGTTGCCTGCGGGAACATATTGCATATTGTCAGGCTTTAGGGGAAAAAAATATTAACTTCAACACCAATAAACTAGACTATCTGAACTGTGGCCTGAAATGGGAACAGAGCTTTCTAGAATGGAAAATAAGAAAAAAAGAGTTTTACTAGAGTGCAATTTGCACAATGAAAGTATCTTGAATTTTAATTGACAACCCTGAGGTGTTCTTCGTTTTTCAAACCAGTTTATGAATGGGGTATAAGGTCAAATCAAGCTCAATCATGTCTGGATCATCCAATGAATGAAAAATGACATGTGAAACACAATATGCTCTTACCTTTAGGTGCAGTCGGTGAGAAAAGCTTCTCTGATCCTACATCAGATGCCTGAAAAACAAAAGTGAAACATAATTAGACCATGTTTCTTTTTAAACAACTGTTGTCCTCCTCCCCCTGGCTAGATAGCTACCAACAAATAAAGAATAGAGCAAAAGACGAGGGGGGAGAAAAGCATGAGGGGAATGACATAAGTCAATAGACATGTAAAACACTGTCCAAAAGGCCAACTTGTGCAATTTTCCACATCCCTGCTCTTAATGATATAACAAAAGATCAACGATGGATGGTGACATCACAAATCCTACCCGCAGACTACAATAGGAAAAAAGTAATCTCCCTACAAAGTGACTTAAGTGCTATGTAGACTAAACATGAGTGTGCTTTTCCTTCCCCTCCATGTAGCAGAGCGTGTAGTTTCTGGCAAGCAGCAAGAAAAAGAAAACATGCCATGCTCTTACCAAAACACACAGTCAATGACAGACAGGACGTGGCGCTCTTAACGAAGAAAGAACTCTTAAATTCTTCACACACACTATACACAGGGGTGGTAAAGAATGCCAACACACACATTCCAGCTTTTTCTTAGAATAGAACAGTCTATCAACACATACCACACACACACTATGGATTTAACTTAGCAAGAGAGAGCATTCATATGTTTAAATCTGTGCTTTCTTCTATCTATCTATCTATCTATCTATCTATCTATCTATCTATCTATCTATCTATCTATCTATCTATCTATCTATCTATCTATCTATCTATCTATCTATCTATCTATCTATCTATCTATCTATCTATCTATCTTTTTTACAGCAGAGTCAGATGCAAAACAATGCAAAAGAGACCATAAAAGAGATCAAGGAATGTGCAAAAATACATATTTAAAAAAAAAAAAACCCAACTAGCTGGTGATTGACATGTTTCTGAAGCTCTATTCACACAGGAGGCTATGTGTCACTGCGCTGCTGGTTTGTATAGTAGCGTTCCTACTCTGGTATAACTATATCAAATGGTGAATCATGACCTGCTCTTCTATTTGCAGCCGCCACACCATTTCCATTCTCATTTGCATTAGGTTGAGCTGTGCAACTTAACGCTAAAAAACCCTATGTGAAAAGTTTCAAAATTCATCAGTGCGTAATGAAGAAAAAAAAAACACACTAGCTGACTTGGATGACTCGTTGACCATCCTGACCCATCCCTATCTAAAGCTTCACTTGGTATATGGTTTATGATAACCTATACTATTTATGTCTATTATCATATGCAACGGTATATGATATGGTAAAAAAAAGCATGAAAATGTGAAAAATTCTGCAGCAAGTTTTGATGAAAATATACCACAGTTTGTCTATTTGAACCTTGTGTAGGCCAAGTTTGTAGCTCCATTAATAACATATTTTTTATAACGTGTACTCGGTCTAATATGCAAAACCTCCTGTGAGACCAGACCCACGGCGTGGCATAATTTCTGAGACCTCCGCTGACGTGAATCCTGGACCACATTAATAAAGAGCTCTATTTCAGCCCCATAATTCACTACGTCAGGGGACTAATTTTTCAGCAAGCGGGATTTTTCACTACACAAGCTCTCTGTGTCTGAGCGCTGGAACACTTTAGCTCACACCCCCGTAGGATTACATGAAAGAAAAGAGGTTCAGATGAAACTGGGCCCGTAGCATATGTATAAGCCTCGGGTTTGGGCAAAGACTGTCGTTAACATTCGTTCGCCTCATGCCTTTAATGTTGAAAAGAAACGTTCAATACAATGATCCGTCTATGAAGGGTATTCTTATGAGAGCTTAAAGCAAGAAAAGAACTGCCAGAGCATTAAAAAAAAAAAAAGAAAAAAAGAAATTTATGGTGGCCGCATTTCACTGTTTATATTTTTTGCCAGTGAGCCGTTCTACCGAGCAGCCTTTAAACTGTGTCCCTACAGGCCAGAGGTCAAAGGTCACTCATAACAAATTCTTTGCACTCTTACAACGCAGGGGGGCTGAGCGGTGATTAAAGGACAGAGCGATCAAAATGAGAAGGAAAGGAGAAAGGACAGAGAGAGAGAGAGAGAAAGAAAACAAAGCAAAGACCCTGCCTGCTGAAGGAAGCAGAGGGGCTATAACCATTTCAAAACGGAGGAAATTGAAGCCACATTGCTGGGAGCCAAACAGCGCTGGCGGGGCCGCAGGAGGCCTGACCCGAGAGGACGTGCGATACTGGATCTGGAGGTAGAGAGGCCAGGCCTGGGACTCTGAGATACCAAAACAGCCATCAGTTCACTTCTCCCATTGCACTCATTAACTACAGGCAATGATGCAGCCGCCTCTGGACCATGACCCGACTCTCACAGGAGCCACAGAGGAAAACAGAGAGATGGACGGCCAGAGGGTAGGGAGGGAGTTAGAAAAATAAAAGGGTCATGGTCATGTGTTGAGACATGCTGCCTACAGCTGTAAAGTGCCACTGGAAGAAGGAACAGGAAAGGGAAGGCAGGGAGGTGAGGTCGGAATAATTCCACCAAAAGGGTGCTAAGCTGTAAAAATAAACAATCACAACAGTCAGAGTTCAGGCTACATTAAACATCTAAACATGTTATACTGCTTCTGCTAATGCTCCACAACAAGCCAATGAAAGCAGGATGCATAAAAAAACACCTTTGGGAAATTGACATTCAGTGGAGTGACATGCTACACTCCATTTAGAACTATAGATACGATTTAAACATCAATTTGTGAATTCTTTGAAAAAAAAAAGGCATGCAGATTTATGACCTCAGTAATTGAGACTTTATGGAATATTTGTACATCTGCCACACCACAGGACCATGTAGAATAAAATATTGTAGCCAAAAAAGATCAGTAAAAAGGTGCACTCTAAAAAATATAGACATATTAGACCCAACCATGGATTGAAACAATCCAGCATTTTTTATATAATCGTATATTGATTAAAATTATGCAGGTGCAAATGGTGCAACATGCAAAGTTTTGGTGAGGGAAATGACATCAAATTTCATCAATATTCAGATGTTACTGTAACAAAAACATGGTAATACCTTGGAATCAGCATGGTATTCTTATCAAATAGTATTCAATGGGATTTCGGGATTGGTAAGATTTTTAGATTCTTATACTCAGCAAGGTGGCATTCATTTGATCAAAAATACAGTAATATTGTGAAATATATTCAAACAGAAGGCAGAATTTCAAATAGTAATATGTTAAAATGTAATTTATTCCTGTGATGCTATGCTGACTTTTCAGCATCATCAGTTGAGTCTTCAGTGTCACATGATCCTTCAGAAATCCTTCTAAAATGCTGATGGTGCTCAAGAAACATTTCTTATTATCAATGTTGCAAACAGTTGTGCTGCTTCATATTTTTGAGGAAACCATGACAAATAATTTTTTGGATCATTTTAAGAGTACCATTTAAAGTTGAACGATAGTGTACTTCAAATAACGCCATGGTATTAGTATCATTATACTGCTGGTTTTTAGTGGTTAAATAAAAAACATGGAATAAGTCCATCTCAAACCAAAATTCAATACTTTATAAATTCCACTGAAATACATGATAGAACCAGCAAAATAATAAGACAACCGATCGGTTCCTTTCTCTGTTCCTCCCACCCCATGCCCCATAGTTAATCTCAGACACCCAGTGGGTTCAGTGCCAGGAGAAGGTGGCACAGCGGAGCCCCTGGAGGCTTCAGAGGAAGATGTGGCACTGACGTGATGTCATGCTGCCAGGGGCAGGCAGGCGGGCCAGATGGCTTCAATTATCAGAGAGGAAGAGAAAAAAGAGGGTCAGCCTGGCCTGAAGAGGGTTGCCACAGAGTCCTCTGATTAACCTGACAACAACAGGATGACCTCTACAACAAACGCAGATTTTAGCATGTGGGTCATACTTGTGATTTATCTTTCTTTCCAAAGTCTTTATTCTTTCTCTCTACCATCAGCAATCATTCCTCACCCATCTTCACGCATCAGTCTCTCTCTCTCTCCCTCTCTCTTAATGGCAGGATCTGTTATTGTAACGTCATGTTGAAGAGGGGCAGCAAAGGGCTGATAAACATCTCAGTCATCACCCTCTTAAAAACCCACAGGAGCCACATCAACCTCAACATTTGTTTATTTCTGTTGAGTTTGAAATGTGTGTTGATGTGGTACCCGATTGAGGATAAAATACTGTGAATGTGTGTTATACAATGTATTATGTAAAATCTTATAATGTAGGTGTGTTTGTGTGCTTTTATTGTTCAGAAGCTTATACATATACACACACACACACACACTGATCAGGTATAACATTTGCTGCCAAAACAGCCCTGACCCGTCAAGGAATGTCCACTAGACCCCTGTAGGGTGTGCTGTGGTATCTGGCACCAAGATGTTAGCAGCAGATCCTTTAAGTCCTTTAAGTTGTAAGGTGGGGCCTTCATGGATTAGAATTGTTTGTTCAGCACATCCCACAGATGCTCCAGTCGATTGAGATCTGGGGAATTTGGAGGCCAAGTCAACATCTCAAACTCGTGCTCCTCAAACCATTCCTGAACCATTTTTGCTTTGTGGCAGGGTGCATTATCTGCTGTAAGGGGCCACAGCCACCTGGTGTACATGGTCTGCAGCAATGCTTAGGTAGGTGGTACGTGTCAAAGTAACATCCACATGACCCTGTCACCGGTTCACCGCTGTTCCTTCTTTGGACCACTTTTTAATAGATACTGACCACTGCAGACCGGGAACTCGCCACAAGAGCTGCAGTTTTGGAGATGCTCTGACCCAGTCGTCTAGCCATCACAATTTGGCCCTTGTCAAACTCGCTCAAATCCTTACGCTTGCCCATTTTTCCTGCTTCTAACACATCAACTTTGAGGACAAAATGTTCACTTGCTGCCTTATATATCCCACCCACTAACAGGTGCCATGATGAAGAGATAATCAGTGTTATTCACTTCACCTGTCATAATGTTATGTCTGATTGGTATATATGTATATATATACACACACAGTATATATATATATTTTTTTGTTAATTATTAAGTAAATTCCTCAGGATTACGCGATCGTGCATGTGCGTTTGCCTGCCGATGCACCAATGCAGTCATCCAGGCATACAAGTTCCTGCTAATGAAACTCCAAATTAATTATCTTCACTGTGTTTGTCCTTCTCTCTCCCATTTCCCTCCTCTCTCTCTCTCTCTCTCTCTCTCTCTCCTCCTCCTCTCGCTGCTCTGCTTAATGACCTCCTACATACTCGTTTATCATGAGCTCTGCTACATCTCTCCCCCTGCGCTCTCATCCTATCAGCCGCGGCACAGACCGCCTCCAGTCAGAACAGGTGTGTGAGAGAGTGATTACAGCTCTCTGCCCTCTCCACTCCACAGGAGAGTGACACACACACACACACACACACACACACACACACGCTCACAAACTCCCACACCAGCGCATTAGACATGCATCTGCACCTAAAGCATCATTAAGATGATAATGTATTCCACTGGGTGACCGTGCAAAATGCAGTTCTACCCACAAGTCTGTGCTGCTCGCCGCAAGCGCCACATTCCACGTCAGCCACGATTGGCCGAGGGTGGGGAGCGATTCCTCCATTGAACTCGCTTGGCAACAACACGACGAGAACCTGCAGCGGAATCACAGCACAGCTCCTGTGGTTTGCATATCTAAATCGCCTGCATCCTACTTGCTCTGATCTCTCTTCATTTATCTGTCTGTAGTAATCTTCCTTATCCCGTGTTTTCCTTTCTTCCATCTTTCTCACTATAATTTAATCTCTCTATTTCATTCACACATTTTTCTTTCTTTCTTTTTTTTTTTTTTTTAAATCACTTTCCCCTGCTTTTGAGCATTCACAGGTTGTTAACATAGCAGCCGGTTGGTGCGAAATACAAATTAGAAAGCCATCCGGTGAGCGCAGGGCAGAGTGAGATCACAGGGGAGGCAAAGAGAAAGACAGAGAGAGAGATGTTTATTAGCATAATTAATATTATTATTAATGTTCATATATGTATAATTATTTATGTTCGTATATGTATAATTATTTATGTTCATATATTCCTAGCTTTGGCAATATTGTATGATTTACATTCATACCAATAAAGCAATTTTGAATTTGAGAGAGAGAGAGAGAGAGAGAGAGAGAGAGAGCGAGAGAGGGAGAGGGAGAGGGAGAGGGAGAGGGAGAGGGAGAGGGAGAGGGAGAGGGAGAGGGAGAGGGAGAGGGAGAGGGAGAGGGAGAGGGAGAGGGAGAGGGAGAGGGAGAGGGAGAGGGAGAGGGAGAGTAAAGATGTGTCGCATAGTAACACTAAAGCCAAACAGCGAGACAGAGTCACAAATCAGCTCAGTTGTTGTTGCCTCCAGGGCCTGACACATGGCCAGGCATAAACACATTATGAGAAACAAGGTAAAAAGCAAAGAAAAAGTGCCTTCATACACATATAGTAAGCTGTTCCAAAGCCTAGTGAGCTGCCTATATAATAACTGATACATTCCCAATGCAGAATGCAATGAGTACAGATGGACAGATATTGCTTTATGATAATACTAATAATTTGTCTGTTTTAAATTTGCACAAAAAAAACTTTTGTCTTTCAAGACAATAACAAAATAATATAAACAATATGCATTTACTATTATTTATGATTATAATATTACTACAAATATTAATTATTTAATGACAAATTATGATTATTATTATTAAATAACAAGAAAAAATATAATAATCATAATATTTAATATAGTATTTTTGTTTTTTAAATGTCCAAACAAATGAATTATTTTTGTTTTAAATGTGTTTTATAATTGTTTGCCTTTTGAGACAAAACTAAATAATCAAATAAAACTATTTGCATTATGTTTTATGATCATAATATGAATGGAATTACTAATATGGATAATAAACATTATAGTTGTTTTTATTATTAATCATTATAAATATACTTACCTTCAACACTGTCAAATATCTATAAAAACGACATATTCAGATGGTAAAAATCGACCATTTACTCCAATACAGTTTTTGTAAAGTGTTCCAAATCAGTTCCTTATGAGGTTTCATTTCAGTTTCCTATGTAGGCAGGAGACGAGTTAAGGCAAGCTTACAATACATGACTTTCGGCTGGTCTGTAACAAAAACCCTGAGAGGTGGCCAAATCGGCGCTTGTTAAGTATTAGCAGGTTAGCGACATGATCCGAGCCCGCCTCGAGCAGTCACAAACGCTTTTCAAACCAGTTTGATATTATCGCCATGTGATCTTGTAGTGTGTGCATTGTAACGACAAGGTGGAAATAAACCAGCCAATCCCAGTGCAGATGGTTTAAACGGACAAATCTCGTAATCACTTGCGCAAATTTATGTGAGAAAGCGTTTTTTTCCGCTGTTGGTCGGGACAGCCTCTTGACAAAAAGTCTTGTAGTTTGTGCACCTCATCTAGGTTGTGTTGTGTAGTATGCAAGCTGCTACAACACGACAATGACAGATGATGGGAAACCTTGTGAGCAGGCCTGTCTTACAGTCCTGTAGTGTGAGCTGGTCCTCGGTCAGCTCACTAGGTTTTGGATAAGAGCTAAAGACTCACACATATCGCTACCAAAACATAATTCAGCAACTTGGTGGACTGAAAAAGAACCATGACAAATCATTTCATTGTATTTCTAAAGAGCTTTTCACGATATTATCTCAAAGCAGCTTTACAAGGATCTGCAACTTCCAGTAAACAAACCAAGGGCATAAAAAGCCAGGCAAAATTAAATTCCGGTACAAATGAACTCCTTGTGCTATTCCTGCTTTCTTGAAAGCAATGTTCCCATGCTCCTGGGTGACAGACAGTAGCCACACAGGTGCTGTCACGGGCAAGAGGCTCTCACAGGCCTCCTCGTCTTTAATGTGAAAGCAGGGGAAGATAAAACGTGGCTTATCGGCAAAGGAATCAGAGACTGTTCTTTAGTAGACACGCTGCAGATACAGATCTCAGTCCAGGGTTTCTTTCTCCTGCCAACACATGCGAGATAAGGAGAGTAGCAAAGAAAGAGAGCGAGAAAGAGATAAACCAGCTTCCATTCTGGTTAACCGGACACTTCCATTAGATGGTTATGTTATTCAATCTTACACAACTCAAGTAGCATAATATATAAAACTATATTAAAAAAAACAACAACTACTCAAATTTGGCTATCAGAGCGAATTGTTTCGCATATAGTGCAAACCCAAAGGTTCTCAAACTGGAGGCCACAAGGGGGCGCTACAAGGTGTATACATTTGAGTTAAAAAAAATTTGATGATATATTTTTTCGAATGTCAAGAAGATCATTCATTAAATATCAAATATCAAAGATTTTACGATATGTTTGACTATCAAAGTAAACAAGATATTTATTGAAAACCACATTTAATAAATATCAATAACATTTTTATTATGTATATTATCAAATATTTGAATTACATACAAATATATTTTAATTTTGGACTAAATAAATAAATAAGCCTAAGGAAACAACATGTTGCTTTTATAATACGTTGATTAATATTTTCCCACTGTATATTTTCATAAGATATAAAGGTTGAAAACCCTTGCCTTAGCTAGACGAGATCACAATTTAAGAGAGAACGACGTATTGAACGGACTGTATACTTCAACCTCTCACAGCCTCATTTCTATTCACGTCAAATAAAGTATGACATACTAAAACTAAGGTCTACGGTACAGATTACCAATTAAACGCATCCGATTCTTGCGAGACCGCTTGAAGCGCTGTTCAGCGCCGTCCTTGTTCACCTTGTTTTCTTCAATGAGAACAACGTCTGAGTCATTCGCTACCTCGGGCAAGTACGAAGGAGAGCAAAGGAGAGTTGCTTTTTCTTTGCAGATCTGCTTCGCTACAAGGGAAACCCATCCAGGCACATTGAATAATTCATAAATAATAAAGGGTTTGTGCCCCTTGCTGGGCCTTCATCTGCAGAAGGTAGAAGAAAGAAAAGGATGTTGAGTATTGTTCGGGTCTTGTTAGACAGGGACCACAGCGGTCTTGACTGCGAGGTAGACCCAGACCTGCTCTGCAAAGCACCGATGCCTTTAATGAGAGGAAAAAATGCAAAGCAATACGCCCTGTTCTCATCCAACCGTGATGCCATGTGAATCTTACATGAATCATCCCCTTGTAACGCAAACGCACAGTCAGCCAAAATAAGCAGGCATCCTAACCTGAATCAAGGGTGCATTCAGAACCCAAAAAAATCTCACAGCAGCACATTGCACTCTTGTAAGTGAGAGGTCTTGCTGAGTAGGGCACATGGTGGCCTTCGCACACCAGATCCCATTGACCTCTGACCTTTCATGTGCTGCCCTCACTCACACTGCTTGACATCACAGTGGTTGCAGAATCTTGTAAGTCAAGGCTGCACGATATATCGAAATAAAATCGATATTGTGATATGGAATCCTGGAATGTTTTCCTCAAAAAACAGAATTTATTTTTGACTGAAGAAAAAAATAAATTAACATCTTGGATGAGATGGGGGTGAGTAAAATATCAGGAAATTTCCATTTTGAAGTGAACTAATCCTTTAATTCTTTCCAAATAGACATCTGGTGAAATATATCACAGAAAATCTAAATATTGCAATGTCAGTTTTTTCCCCCAATATCTTGCAGCCCAACTGTAAGTACATCAAAGCAGACCAGGCACTTCCAGGATTCATGTGGACACTGCAGGAAGTTGTAGGTGAAAGAGAAGGAAATGAAAAGGCAAAGGCAGGGGGAGGTAGAAACTGACAGCGTGCCAATGACTAATCCCCCCCAACCCCTCGCTGCACAAACAGACACGGAATGTACTATATAAAGGAAGCTCACAGTTGAGCTGGGCTCCTGTTGGGAAGGGACGCGCCACATTAAGTGGAATTTACTTTTAAAGCAGACACCCCTGCTCGCGTTACCGTGTGCTGTAACCCTATCCCTGTGCCACGGCCTCTACCGGGTCAACCCAGCTCTGCGCTCACCTTTAAAATCACCTCGCAAGCTCTGCTGTCCTTAAAATAGAGGGAAGAGAAGGATGAGGACACAGGCACCCACTCATCCAAAAATGAAACTTCTCTGATCATTTACTCGTCATATTTAGGGATATATCAGATTTAGGCCGATACGATTCATTTTTAATGGTATCGTTATCGGCCGGATAAGAAAATTTGGCCGATATCTTAAAGCCGATAAATAATGGATTATTTCCTTCAGCTGAGACGCTTCAGATGCGCACTGTTCGCCATGATGTTTTTAAAATTCTCGAAATGTGATTGGAATCACATCAAAAAGGAAAATACAGTTAAGTGCAACATAAGCAGCGCAGCGCAAGTCTGTCACATAGGCTACATAAAATTACACATAATAATCATTATAATTGCGTGCTTGAGACATGTATTTAACGGAGAGACTTTTGTTTTTGTATTTAGGCTCTAAAAATTTAATTAAAAAATGTAGATTTATTGGCCAATATATTTGTTATCGGCCTTCAAATATGAAGAATTATCGGTTATCATATTGGCCAAAATTTCTTCATATTGGTGCATTCCTAATCATGAGGTTCCAAATCTGCATGAGGAGCAGAAGAAAATGATATGTTTTCATATTATCTAGGGCCGGGGTGATAAATTATTATCAAGTATCTTTGTTTCTATCTGCAACCATACTTGTAAAACTACGCCTTGTGAAGAACCTGGTGACTATTTTAGCGTCCATGTTTGCCGTTCTAGCCCACCAAAAGGATTTATTTGGAGCTCTTTATGGCCTAACTGATGTCTTTATTCACTGCTAGGAAACTTGACTAGAGGACACAGTTCAAGCACGGTGGATTGCAAGTTTATGGAAGGAAGTTTAGGAAGGCTCGCAGCAGCTGCCCCAGGCATGTCACATTTATCTAACGCTAACCCCGGCACATAGTGCAGGGCTTCTTTTATCACCCCGGCCCCAGATGTGCATCGTATGGCGGCTCAAGGTGTATAAATAAACACCCAAGAAATGTCCTGTGACTGGGGGTTAGCCACGAAAGCCCAGTGAGTTACACTCATCATGACAAAACGCTAAACCCTGTCCGTTTATCATCAACCCGACAACTGTGCTAACCTTGTGAGAGAGATTATGGCTCTGGCTTTCACACTTACCGTTTAAACCTCACCCATGCACATACCAGCGACTGAGTCAACCTTGTGACAAAAGGCCCCCGGTGGGGTTTTCAATTACATTCAAACTCTATTCTGCGCAGAACTTGCGTCACTTGAAGCAATGTTAGAGGCAAAGAGTATGTAAAGAAGTGAATTGCTTCGTCAGATAGCATTGTTTACAACATGCTTCATAAAAATTGCAGGAAGTCAATGTTGTTGGCTCCACTACGCTAAAGTCAGCTAAGGTAAACCGACAGCGAATTGGGAATAACAATTACATACTTTGTAAAGCGCTGTGTACATATTTGTTCATGTTGTTACAGCCTTTTGTACTCAGTAAATACCTGGTAATTAGAGGGCTGTACAATGAAGTGTAATCTACACAGGGTAAACCATCTGAACAACACACCAGGGCCTCCGACTTCAAAAAGGAAAAAATATCTCATTTCAACAAACACCCTTATTAGCTTAGAGACATTTTGTGAGGAATTCATTGAACAAACATTGATATCAGTTGGAATGAACACTGCCAATTAGCACCTGTATGCTGTAAGAATTTCTGGAAAAATGCAATAAAGGCTTCGGAAAGAGCGGGCTGACGAGGGCGTGTGTGGGCGCGGTTGAATTACAAGAGACCCCGGTGGAAGAAAATTAAAAGTTTCTCCGGATGCCAAGAAAGCAATGCATTAAATTGTTCACTTCGGATTAAAATATAATGAAGCAAGTAAATGCATCTTTGTCTGACATGCTACACTTTCAATTATTCATGTGGAAAGGGGGAGAGAGAGGAAAACAACAACTGGCAAACAGATTCCCCAGGGTGTTCAGCCCATATACTAGGAGGCACATGATGGCAAGGATGAATTTCTCTCTCTCTCTGGCTGTTAAAAGCTTTAATAGTCCTTGCGAGGCTCACAGCGCCAGCTCTTTCTAGTAGGGATGCATCAATATTACATTTACTGGCTGATACCAATAAGATGATTAATTTCCTGATATGGCTGATAAATGGCCAGTATTCAAATTCTGTATTATTTTGTGTAAATGAATTTAAACTCAAATTAATCATTTTAAATGCAACAAGTGACCTTAGGCATCACAAATATTAATATACTGTATGAAACATGGACATTCATTTTAAGATTTGCTAAAGATTGCTAAACATACATACAGCTTTGAACAGTATGTGTCCACAAGATAATACATATATCGGAAATTGTGCATCCCTAACAAACAATTAACACCACAATGCCAAAATGGTCATTTTCTCTGCATCTCTTCATTTCGATCCTGGCACAAGAGCATCATGCTGTCAATGAATTTGTTTCGTATCAGATAAAACGCAAGGTTTAGCAGCTAATTAAAGAAGCCCTTGATCGAATAAGCACAAACCGTGTCTTGTCAATAAAGGAAACCAACTTGCATCATGACAATATTGGAATAGCGTTTTAAAAGCAGAAAAGCTCATGTTGCAAACTTCCAAGGCTTCAGAACATCCACCTGAGCTCTAATGAGAGATTAGCGTTGGTGATGCTAACATTCCTGACAGGGGAAAAACCCCTTTCTTTCATTTGTCACTGGGATTATCCTCTAAGACTCAATCGACACACACTTTCCCTGTGGATCTATGAGAAATCGGATTGGTGAGTCGTTTAGACATAGTCCTGTTTGCATATCATGTCTGCGGACATAGAGGAATTCCACTCAACATCCTTCCGGGATTTGCGGCAAATAGCAAGGAGATAAAAGGCGGATAATCCTGGAATGCCAGAATCCCTTAACCCATCATCCCGGATCCAACCGCGAGGCATCACTGAGAGAAAAACCCTTCTGCGAGCAGAGATTCAGTGGCCAAGAGCGGCTCCCCCTGACTCCAGAGTCCCCACTCTATCCTCACACTGCTTAAAAGCTTTACAGCGAGAAAGAAGGGGATTTAACTAAGTGGTAAATGCGGTGAAAGGCGGGGAGGGAGCGGGCCGGGGTGGGGGGCATGTACTGTATGTTTCCCTACTGAGCAGTAAAAATGGCTTTACAATGATAAAGCCCCCTAACGTGCAAACCTCACCTCATACAAAGACCTGGCTCATTTGAAACTCCAATAAATGAAAGGCGGTAAGAGAAGCCTTGTGATTTATGTTGCATGTTTAAAAGATATCTGTAAAAGAGACCAATTACTCTGTGTGTTCATGTGCCTTTTCCATGTACGGTCCAGTTCTTGGATGAACACAATGCCTGTGTGTGTGTGTGTGTGTGTGTATCTCTACCGGGCATGAATTACACCTCAAATCATGACTTGAAATAAGCTTTCCTTATTCAAAATTTCGTATTTCGTTTCAATTGTCAGAAGTTGTGAATGGTACTACTTTTTTGGGACCCTTCCGTTGGGGTACCTAGCACAGTAGTCCGGTACCTAAAGGGTAGAGCAAGACTCACTGCAGAACGTTGATTGGTTGACAGATACTGCATTTAACTTGTGTGTGTCACAAGGGTAATAACAACACACAATACCGTTGCAACACAAACAGCCACATGCCTCCATTGCTGTTTACTGTGTTGCTTTCTTCTTCATCTAATAATGACGTTGATTGCTACCTTCCAGCATACCCCACACCTATCATCTAAGGCAGGGTTCCCCAAACTACGGCCCGCCCCCACATTTGGACCGGCCCTCTGAACCAGAGTCCTGCACGGGCGGGTCGGCTACTCGACGGGTGATCCGCGAATATTGCTAATTTCTTTAATGCATTTATTTATGCATATTTTTAGGAACACATCAACAAAAATATGCCTTGCCTGTTTTTCAAGTTGATAAAATAATTTCAAATCCATATCAGTTTATTTGTGGCCGCGCGCCCTCCCAGGAGATTTACTGCCTGCACTGCAGGATCCTGAGGAGTTGAAGAAAAGATAGCCGCAAATGTGGAACTTCATCGCTGAGGAAGCACGCAGCTAACTGTGGTAACAAACCAAGCACACGCAGTTCTATCGAACAGTATTTTTCAAAAGGGGACAGAACTGAAGGTAACTCGTAGAGATGACAGGGACACATAACCATGTTTGACAGCTCTGAAGTTGTCCTTGTGTTAATGGTCGTGTAATAACTTCTGTATGCTGGCAATAAACATTTTTGAAAGTGTGTTTATAATGTTATGCTGAACATTAGGTTTTTAGTTTAATAAATACATTTAAAATCGTAATAAAATCTCCACAATAATACTGGTAGTCCCTCCGGCCCATGTCATTTGACCGACCCGGCCCCCCATTAAAGAAAGGAAAAATTATGTGGCCCATACAGAAAAAAGTTTGGGGACCCCTGATCTAAGGGTACTGTTGATGGTGGAAAAGCAAGCCGGATCAGGGTTTCCCATCCCGAATCGTACTGTACTGTACTATACCGCTCGGTGGAAAAAGGCATTCTCAATTCAAGCACCCACAACACCTTAGCAACCACATAGCAACACCCTGCAGATCACCCACGGTTTTGCACAGCAAGAGGCATTCTTAAAAACAAAACAATTTTAACTGTTAAACGCAGTACCTAAGAACAATGCAGTCACTTAAATATGAAACAGATTAAAAAACCAAACGAAAAAAAATATGCACATTTTTGGAATCTGTGACCGATGGCAAGTTATCATCACCTCAGCCCTGGCCCTTTCCCTCGGTCATGCTCTATTAACAGGTGGCGTGCTCCTCATAGCAGACACAAGCAACTTGAACACGGGCCAGCCACATCAAAACCCACCCAGACCCAGGCCTTGAACCCGCCCACCTGGAGGCTATATATCACACAGCCAGAGCTGCACTGAGGAAATCTCACTAGATCAAACAAATACCAGGAAGGGGGCAACTGACAGAAATACTCCACTTTTTACTATCCCTCAGCTGATGAACAGGCACCTTGTGAGTTATGACTGAAAGCTCCCTGTGGGTAATCAGAGCATAACAGAAGTTAGACTGAACGCGGCCCAATTATATTCAGTGTACGTGGGTGTGCGGCACCTGCCAGTGCCCTTCAAACCCTCAGTATGACGCAGCAGACAAATCAATGAGAAGCCCACCGGGCTCCTTATGCTCCCGACACCTCTCCGTCTTCGTCTGCCTTCCCTTCCCATTATAGCTGGCTGTCACTTGTTGGATTATTACCGCTGCACTCTGCACCCGGTGTACGGAGAGGGGGTGGACAGAAAAGTCAGCACTCCCTCGCTGAAATTTAACAAGATAACCCTGCGGAGAGCAGCACAGGAAGTATGAGACAAAGCAGAATTACAAACATGCATGTGTGTGCACAACTGAAAGTTCAGTTTTTCATTAGCAATCTATCTACAATCCATCTTCTCAATGTTTGGCTTATCTAATGGAACAATCAACAAGCTCTCTAGCACAGGTCATTTAATTCAATAAAGCTTTTATATCTGCTCAAGTATGAAACTGAAAACTTCTTACAAGTGGATTTGGAATTCTGTACAGCATACCAAAAGTCACGTTGAAAGAACACGCGTGGAAGAGTGAACCGAACCCTGACAGTTTTGACAATGTTCCACACCTCAGAGAAACACTGGGTTTGGTTGGTTTACACTGAAAACAGCATAACAAGCCCTCATCCGATATTTACAGTACAATTTAATGTACTAATAATTGTTGCGCATGCGTGTAGGACATTTTTCTTGACGTGCACAACCCAAATCCAGATGTTGGGCATCGGTGCCCAGGAAAAACATGAGGGATAAACACAGGGAGCTGGAAAATGAAAACAGTACACATTAAATATAATCAAGAAGAAACAGAAACATGAGCAGGCCACTTGTGTTCTCACATATAATTTGTTTTTGCGGGAGCGAGACGAGGCTTTGCCAAGAAGATCAAAATGAGGGCACTGAAATTATATGAGGCATGCCCAAAGCCTTGCCGACAGTCCACTCAGTTTGGCAAACACAGTTCAGAGGAGCTGCTAAACTCTTCAGATCGCATGAGGCTGAGATCTGAGGATTTCCAGAATCTACCTTCTCAACCCCTCAAGGCACAATACAATGAAATGCTATATATAGCTAACAAAATACATATGTTCTTCAAGGGCAAACGTATGCTGAGTTTCTAAAAACAGTGCACGGTTTTAATTTCTTTATATAGTTCTACAATGTACACATAAAAGTTCCAATCATTTTGATTCTACAAAGATCTATATATTCTCTAGTGCTCTCAAAAATCCTTAATGCATGGGTGTTACAGGAATCCAGAAACCAATAGGCCTATCTGAACAATCTAATGTAACATCAAAAAGTCTACATATTCATATGGGCAGAACACAATAGAAAAGCGAAAATGGTAGAGAAATGTAATAAACCAAAAAATAAAAACGAAACACTGTTGAAAGTGGATCGGACCGAGCACCCCAACTTGAGCTCTATGATAGAGAGACATCCACCGCATTGCATGCTTGTGCATTTTGTGGGCGGAGCAATGAAGTGAGGGATGTGTTTGTTTGGGTGTATTTCAAATATCAACAGTGTTTCTCAGAAATCGCTTACTGCACTATTAATACTGTTTTCAATAGTGTTATCAATAGTAATATCACTGTTTAAGAACTGGAACACCTCTGAATGTGATGAATTTGCTTTAATATTGCATTGAATAATAACAACGAGTCAAATAATTGATGCAAGTAGCGTTAAAATATTACATAACTTTACCTGTAAACAATGGCATAGTTCGGTGTTATTTTTAAAGGATAACCAGATGGCGCTATTTATCTGTACATTGAATATTTAAGAACAGATCAAGTTGAAAAGCATGAATATTGAAAAAAAAAAATCTGTCAAACCGTCTCCTTTCTACAATTGTACTCATTTCAATGACTAAAATTCCCTGATATTTCCTGGCTTTACATAACTGTTAGATGCATTAAAGAAAAATGATCTACAATGAAGACTAGTTGGATACCAAACTGGATAAAGTCAAATTCATAGAAAGAAAAACCTACTACACAAATAGCTGGTGGCTTGTCGAGCCAAGCTTGACCGCACACGGTGCTTGGCGGACGTCACGTCCTACAGTGCGGTTTGAGCACCTATCTAAATAGTGGTAGTCTAACTAGCCCAGCACAGGCCACTGTTTGCACAGGCTCTCTCTCAGCTCTCTGATGTTGCCACAGTGCTAAACTGCACAGCTGTTGTGCAATCTGTGGCGGTGTTAATTACCCTAATGTGAACGGCAGCTTGTCAGCCCCACACTAACAAAGAGGCCTTATGGTTTTAATGTTGGCCATCTTTCGTTCACCCTCCCCTTCCGATTTTCGCTTTCTCTTTGCCCTTTCGCCATCTTTAACCTTCTCTTCTTTCCCTCACTTTTGCGCCTTCTTTCTCAGTCTGCATTCATCTCCCATTTCTTACTCTCCTTACCCTTGCGGACCACCCGTCGTATAATTCTACACATCCCTGGAAGAAGGAAAAAAAACACATCTAATGAAACCTTCCTTCGCAAATCTGCTTAGTAAGGAGAGAAAGCGGCTAAGGGACCAGATTAAACAAGGATTTAATCCAGTGCCAGTGAAAGGGCTTAGAAGGAAATATGAGAGCAGTGAATGGTAGAACGCAGATGCCCTGAAAGGAAGGGAAGGCGGTAAATCTGAAACAATCACTGCACATCTGACTTAGAATCTGTAAAAGCCTTGGAGACCTCCAGCTAAGAGAGAGACATTTTTCACAAAACTTCCTGGAACACTTACATATGAAAGATTGTCCACTTTATCAGCCACATTAAAATCAGAAGAAGCTTTATAAATCTAATTGGGAAATCTTAAAGTCACAACAAGCACCACAATCGTCATTATTTACACAAGGGCAAAACGCTTTAAATGGTTTTTGCTAGTAAGCACCTCCTAGGGGGCATACTGTACTTCACATCCTTTCTAGATCAACTTATCTCCACTCCCAACATCCTAAAGCAGGTGTGAGATAGTTACAAATGAGCAAATAGCTTCAGCAATGAATTTCTCAAGCAGTATAACTGTGAATTATACCAATATGGCACTTATCTCAGGTGGCGTGCAGTTTTACTCTTCCTTCCTCTCCTTTTCGGTCTCTTTCCTCTATTATTAGAGGGAAAGAACAGCTGGTAAATGGCATGTCTGGGTTGTGGGCTTCCATGATTTTCCACATCACACAAGGCACATTTAAGCTATAAAGGTGACAAAAGACACACAAGTGCCTGACCGGAAAGCACAGCGTTGAGGAATGCAGGAAAAAGCCACATTTGGGACAAATAAAATCTTCATTTGTTCTAGAATCAGTCTAGGGCTATATCCACATTAATATGGATATATTAGAAAACGGTCATCTTTGCATGAATGCAATATGAGGATTGTACAAAGCAACACTATTGAGGTGTAAATATACATGGGTCCAATATGAGTGACTAAAAGTCACAGCGTTTTCAGTTGCATCCACTTGGGAGACTAGGTCTTCAAGTAGCTCAGTTTTTACCGTCTCAGTGTGGATGAAAGATGCGTTTTTAAATTTACCCGGATTAATGTGGACGTAGCTTAAATCTCGATACTCACTCAAGAACCTAGAGACGCTGTCAGGCCTGCAAACAGACCCACTTTCACACACTCAACATATACTCCAGATAAAACACATTCAAGCTAGAGAAAGAGACACCCTGCACAAAAGAGACAGGACGCCTTTGGTGCGCCATTCTTTCGTTGCACAAAAAAGCAGGGCACTATGCACCCATACACAATGGCTAATTGGAACGGGATCACACAAGATTAAAGGGAGAGGTCTTGGAATTATTCATCCGCCTGCCTCTGTGTTTGAAGTGTAGTGGCTGTGGTTAATCTGCAAGGCTTTGACAAAATAACAGCAACAGCACAGCCGGCCAGCGTGACCCAAGCAGAGAGGAATAACTCCCTGACATCCAGCTTTAGCGTCTCCGTGTGCACCGGGCCCCGTTCAGCTGCATCCGCTGTGTGCAGCCAGCTTGAAATCCAGCTCACCCTGCCAGTGAGTCACTGACCTATGATTTCAGCAATACCTGGAGGTATTCAAAAGGCCTTGGCACGTTGCTGTTGTGTGCTCGTATGAAAGCGTGTGTGAGGGTTTGACATTTAGAAGAAAAAAATGACAGGAGAAAAAAAAAGACGATGGGACATCACAAAGCAGAGGGCTTTACCAAGAGTAAAGTGATAAGACGGGGGAAAAGACAAATAATGGGAAGAATGGCCTATATTGTAATGGCAGTCCATTGTCTGGCCATCTCAAAACTCAATGCGTTTTACTTATAGCAAAGGTTACATTCTACAAAAAGTATAGAGTATAGCCTCACATAAATATCACCTTTTACTAGAATAATATAATATAATAGGTAACACTTTATTTGACATGTTACTATGTGTACTTATGATAGTAATAACAGTAAATTATACATAACCCTAACAGTAACTAAGTTAATTAATATTACTCAGTACTTGTTTAGTAAGTACAATGTAACTACGTCACCTTAAATAATAATATAATATAATATAATAAATATAATATAATTTTTGTTCTCTGTTTGCTGTGCATCTAAAAGTCACAACAACAAAAAAATCTTCTTTATTGACAATGGCAAAATACTTTAAATGGGTTTTATTAGAACACTCTTAAAAACAAAGTGTTTTTTCACAGTAATGCCATAGAATAACTATTTTCAGTTTCCCAAATAACCTTTTAGTGAAGGGCAGGTCTTAAAAGAACCATTTTAAAAATCTAAAGAACATTTTTCCACTATAAAGAAGTATTTGGGGAATGGAAAGGGTCATGAATGTTAAAGGCTCTTCATGTAACCATAGATGCCAATAAAGAACCTGTATTTTTAAGAGTGCAAGCAATTCCTAAGGGGTATCAGTCAGCTTAGTCAAAATAATCACAGAAATATCACCAATTTCCAGAGAAATATAATTAATATAATATAATTAATATAACAATAAAGTTTTAAGTTCAATTTCATATCTTTACAGGAATAACATCCACATTCATGGTAGTTTATCTTATATGATAGCCAATGTACATGGTAACACCCTTGATAACATTAACAATAACACACACACACACACAAATCTCCCTAATCACCAACATTAATGAACCCAGTTTACGGCCGAATAAATCAAGCCATTATGTAGATTAGGCGAAAACATACATTTCCCTTCCTGCTCCGTGCTTGTCTACATTTGTCACGTCTTACTCTTACAAAACTCCATTTATTTCTCTTCGGACTAAGAGGACTCAAGATGTTAGCTTCGTGCCGGAAGGTCTGTCATATCAGGCTAGGCTGTGATCTGCCTCGACTCTTATATTACAAATAGCTGGCAGATTTTTCCTCACCCTCTTATCAGGACTGCGAGCCAGGCCCCCGCCATATCTGCTCTCCGCGCCTGATAAGTGGAGGGTTTGAAGATACGAACGAGGGAGCGTTTGCAAGCTAATTCCAGAGCTGCATCTGCACAAGATTAAAGATTAGCCTCTGGCCATGGGAAAAAAAAGAAGAAATATACATTCGATTTGTCGGAGAGGAAGGTGAAGGTGAATGGGCATCGCTTTAACAGTCACTGCAATTCTGCCTCACTTACTTGCCATTTCATATCGCAAATAGTCTATGAAAGTCTTGCTACATGGTGTAATGAAAGTAGAAATCTTTTTTGACAAAAATACACATATTCACCCACCAATCTTCAGAAATTTCAACCATATGTGCTCTTCCCCAAGTTAATTCTGTGACCTCACAACCAACAGTCCTTGACAGTTCAGAGAGGAGAATCTCTTATGCGAGTATATCTTCTTATAACTTTTGGATGTAAAAGCTGTAAATCTTGGCTGAGCAATGCACAATCAATTTGCTGCATTAACATGAAATGTTCATAAAACATTATGCAATGCGAGTAACATATAATTATCCTAGATCCACACATAACACACCCGCAATGTAAAATGATGCAGTGCAAGTCATAAACATGATTTGTGAAGGTGGCGGCGAGTATCTTAAATGGTCCCGAATGCAAATCCTCTATGCAAATCTCATTCAAAGTGCTAATGCTGACAGACAACAAACCACCATAATCTCTGATCTATGCTCTGCCCAGCCTGAGGCAAACTGTTTACATCACCATATGCAAGTCTGTGAGGTTTTATGCATTCTCTTAACTCAAAATAAGCTAAAACTCAAGCCGTCTCATATTTGTTCCCATGTACAAATTTCCTATCCAGACATGTAGCCAACTATAACAATTGGTCAAGGTGTAGATTTGACATCAAAATGGCAGGCTCTGGAAGCTCAAACAACCAAGGCACAGCTTATATGCAAAGGACTTATGGGTAACCTTGAACGGTTGATGAGGCAGAGTCCAGATCCTATGCAACATGAAATGAATGCAACTCGATATACAATGCCAGAGCCTGACAAATGTAAACCGTATGTGTAAAGACGGAAAGAAAGTCAAAGGGTCAATGACAAAAAAGAAGATAATAAAAAGGAGATGAAAAGTTCTTAGAAATGACATCTTTACAAAGTATGTACATTAAACGTTTAGAGCATATTCAATCAAACTGCTGACTGACATAATGCCTATAGAAATGAAGAGGTGTAACCAGGCGAAAAACAACTAACAACTATTTTCCTCGCACCTTTAAGACATGAGTGTAAGCAACGTCAAAAAGTTTTTGTTTTTAAAAATAAAGAATTGATTCCATTGCTCTATTTGATCTGAACAAAAAGCTCTTCTTCATAAAAAGGTCAAATATGTGATATTGTTATGACCTTGAAACAATCATCAGGGTATAAAGGGGTTGATCATATATATATTTTTATTTTATTTTATTTTAAATCACATGACAACAAAATGGCTTCCTCCAGGTTGGTAATACCACACTGACTTGTACCACACTGGTGGACCAAAGTTTTTCAGATTAGTATATTCATTATGGCATGACTGCTTATTTTTTATTATGTTCTTATTATTAAGAAATAGCAATAAAAGGTAAATGGCAAACTAAGTTCTTAAGATTTAAATTAAAATATATATATATTTGTATATAAATAAACAAAAAAATCAAATAAATAAATAAAACAACCCCCAGACGGTTACACCAACTAGACACTTTGACTTAAACCCCAACAAAAATGCCAAAATTAATTTTAATTCTGAAATTGAAAACATGTGCATCAAAGAAATTTGTATTACTGAATAATTAAATATATATAGACGATAAATAAATAAAGCGTCATGTCAGTGACCCATATGCAAAGCAAGCGCAACAAATTAAGTAAATTTATATAATAAAAAAAGAATCTCAATACAAAAAGCCAGATCTTGAGAGATGTAGGCTATACTCTGTATAGACAGAAAGACTATAGTTTTTTTTATCGTTTGCTTCTGAATAAAAAACACAACAAAGCTGCAAAACACAAAGCGCACATACACAATAATGGCATTAAACCGAATGAAACTCAATGACTTCACGTAGTAAATTGCTTGTGATATCAGCGCGTGAGGGAAATAACACATTCAATCTCTAGAACAAAACCTGAACCGCTATTTGGTTCAAGCCTTATTCATAAGTCTTCAGACAAACGCGGTGTGGTTTTCATTCCTCTTTCCCCCCCTTTTTTTTCTTAAAACAGCATTTCAAAAAGATTGTGATGAAATTATTTCCGGCAAAATAAGGTTTCAGGGGCATTCAAGACACATTCATTATCGTAGGCTCATTCTTTATGGAAAACATATCCTTACCGAATTAGATTCGCTTCCATCGGAGAAGAATTGGCAAAGGTTACAAATAAATGCAATTCCGTTACATCCAGTATATGCCGTATGAAAGCGTACGGCAGATATTTTCTCTCCGCCGAGCTCGCGTAGATCGCCACCGACTGAAGGCGGACAAGAAATACGAACCTGTCCCAACAATAAATCTTCAGAGGAACGTTTTTAACGACTGCGGTGGCGAAAGCTGTCAGAAGCGGGGGATATTTTCAACGACAGATCAGACAGATTGATATCTGTTCAGCATGAGTCATACATTCCTCGCTCAGGTGAATAGAATCAGGTTTTTAGTCAGGGTAAGGTGAAGGCGATAGATATGAATCCCAAGTCGTGGAAGCTCCTATGACAGATCATTAACAATAGATTCCCAGCAGAAGTACCGCTCGCTTTCACAGCCAAAAACACCGCAGAACAACATTCCATGGATTTGAGCTCTTGGTAATCTCGTTTATCTCGAATAAGTGAGCGAATCCATTCGTTTTCGACGTATCTGAAAGGTTTTAAAAGTCCCCACACGAATTGAGCGCGTCCAGCGCCTTCGCTGCGCGAGGCTCTCCAGGCACATACGGGAGCGAGTGTTCAGTGAGCGCGCGCTGAAGTGCGCTTCAAGCGGCCACTCCGCTGGGTGTGTTAAAAAAAAAACATGCACAGGACAAGACCAAAGCAATCGATGTATGAGAGGCGGAGTTTACACCAGCCTTTTTTTTTTCTTTTAAGAAATATTTCACTCTAGAAGACAAATGTCACATACGACTTTCAATTCCAGGCAACAAATTATTACATTTTCTCCTAAACCTTTCCATAGATGCCAAAGTATTATTGTAGCCTACTATTATTGTAAAATTCCAGTGAGGTGACCACAAACACAGGGATATTCAACCTTTACAGACCCAAAGACTGCCAGCTAGATTATTTTTGCCAACTTGACTTTAAAAAATACCTTAAATGTTAAACTGTTATCTTCATTAAATGGCCTACGTGATCCATTGTGGTTTTATTCACCTAATTTGCCGGCTATTATATTATATATAAACGAAAATACTATTAGAGAAAACAAGAATTTGAGCAATTGAAATATTCACTCAAAAGCACCGTTATTGCCCTTTTTTTTTTCTTTTAAGAAAAAAAAATTTTCACTCTAGAAGACAAATGTCACATACAACTTTCAATTTCAGGCAACAAATTATTACATTTTCTCCTAAACCTTTCCATAGATGCCAAAGTATTATTGTAGCCTACTATTATTGTAAAATTCCAGTGAGGTGACCACAAACACAGGGATATTCAACCTTTACAGACCCAAAGACTGCCAGCTAGATTATTTTTGCCAACTTGACTTTAAAAAATACCTTAAATGTTAAACTGTTATCTTCATTATATGGCCTACGTGATCCAGTGTGGTTTTATTCACCTAATTTACCGGCTATTATATTATATATAAACGAAAATACTATTAGAGAAAACAAGAATTTGAGCAATTGAAATATTCACTCAAAAGCACCGTTATTGCCCTTGTAACAATTTAATCTGGTCACAACTAGATGAAATAGGGTCCGACAGTTTCTGAATCTGTGTTGGAAAAGGATGATAAGTCTGAATCTATTCTGCAAGTGGGTCAATTCGGTGAGATCAGATTTGTTCAGCAGTCAAATCAAATTAATGGGCAAAAGTGTCAAAGACCAAGAGTAAAGGGCACAATTTCTAAAAAGAATTCTTTCTTAAATGTTATCAGAAAGAAGAATAGCACATCTTGTGTTTTATTGAGGGCTTGACCTATAAACTGTGCAGACAATGCAATACAGCTTGACTGAATCAAAGCAATTTCTCACCAAGGGATTTAAGCTGCGGCTGGCCTTAATAAGAACCAAATGAATGGCATCTTTTAAACACTAAAACAGTGTTGCAAACTAAGCAACCAATGTTCTTGTTTTGTTTTGACCAGTGGCTAAATAGTGTAGCCTGCCCCATAAAGCATGCAATGTCTGCGGTACTTCTAGGAAGTTTTTGCATGGAATGCAAAGCTTGTAATTATTTACCAGCTGATTGTGATTATAGGTCATCCCCTTTCCTACACACTTCCTATTAAAACCATCAGGCATTCAGAGAAAAACAGTACATGGAATGGAGACAACCCGCAGATAGACTGAGAGATCATGAATAAGGTAACAATGGTCATTCTTAGTGATGGGCAGACCGAGGCTTCGTGAAGCACTGAAGCAGTTGAAGCAAATGTGCCATATTGTTTCGAAGCTTCGAATCAATCTGACACCCGTCTCTACGGCGCCATCTAGTGGTTATTTGCATGTATTGATCTGAAATACCTTGACAATGATCCATGTAAAAAAATTGTTTTTAACATCTGTCTGACAACTACATGATCTTGGTTTTGTAACCTGTAGCCTCGTCATTGTAAAGAAGTATATATATTTTGTTTGTTATACAAAATGAACATTAATAAAATAAATAAAGCCACAATGTGTCACATTTGTCACAAAACATTTTTATTCAAAAATATTAATTGCTCTGCTGTTGAAGGACTCAGCCGACTTCTTTTTTTACATATAATTTCTCCAGCCTTTGAAAAAATCCTCTCACAAGGGACACTTGTTGCTGGCATGCACAAATATTTTTTTGCAAGTACACACAAATGAGGGAAAATTACTGCTCTCTCTTTCCAATAAATTAATGGATCATGCGTTCTGGGCAAAAACGCATCTTTCAGGTACTTCTTCACTTCTACGGTTGCATCAGCTGTAGTACTGTGTGTCGTCTGGGTTTCACGGATACGACTATCAAACAGTTCCCATAAACTGTCCTGGGTTTCTGCTGGTGTTGTTGTTGTTGTTGTTGATGATGATGATGATGATGATGGGCCTGATGTTGACATTTGTGGCTCTGAATGACAATTAAAACAACAATTACTTACAAAGCATAAACTGACTGCATATATGAAGTATAATGGTTCATAATTATTCAGATTACCCATCTCCATAAAGTTAGATGAAGACTGAGACTGCTCACCAGGAGTTGCTGTGTTTGAACGCATCAGTGAAGCGCACTCCAGTGTGAGGTTTTTTTCAGCTTCCTGGGCGTTGGTGGAATTCCCAAAAGCCACATTTTTGAACCTTGGGTCCAGCAGTGTAGCAAGCCCCAAGGCTCTGAAGGTCTCATACTCCCCACATCTGGAGTGCAGACCGTCTTGCAGGTGTGAGCCTGTGCAAAACAGGAGAAAACCATATGAATATATATTAATCACAACAATATGACATGTATAGCCAAATAATGGGTAGAATGGTCATTGTGGCCTACCTAATTGTACAGTTGATTCTTGTGGTACATGTCCTTTTTTCTGTCTAAGCTTGTGCTGCAACATCCTGTACAGAGGTATAAGTTTTGAAGCTGACACTCTCTTTTCCTCTGACAACTCTGTTGTTGCTAGTTTAAATGGTTTCAGTATTGACAATGAATCTTCAATAATTTCATACTCCAAACTTGTCAGCGGAGCAATATCACTTTTTAAATTTGAAAGGGCAGCACCCACTGGCTCTCGTTGATCATACAAGCGTTGCATCATGTCGTATGTGCTGTTCCATCTTGTCTCAACCTCCTGGATCAGTTTCAGAGTTGGTCTGGCCATCAAACCCTGCATCTCCACAAGCTTGTCCTTTGCTTTGCAGCTGGATCTAAACAACCCCACAATCTTTCTGGCTTTCTGCCGTATGTCACTGATGACTGCCGTTTGATCTAGTGCCTTCTTCACAATCAAATTCAATGTATGGGCAAAACATGGCACATGGCGAAGTTTGAGCAGCTGGGCACTTAGGACCATGTTGGATGCATTGTCAGTCACCATACATACAACTTTGGATTGTATTCCCCACTCAGCCATTAACAAGGATTTAGCCTCCATGAGATGCTGGGCTGTGTGGGTTTGGTAAAACCTCCTTACACCCAGTACAACAGTTGCCAGCTTTGCTTCTGGTGTTATGTAGTGGCAAGTTACACCAAGGTATCCATCCATATTAAGGGAGGACCACATGTCAGCCGTAAGGCTAACAAATTCTGCCTTTTTTAGGTCCTCCATTGTCTTCTCCTTGGTTTTGTTGTACCTTTCGGTCACCATAGTTTTAAGCGCCCTCCGGGATGGGAGAACATAGCTTGGATCAAGCTTGTTCACAAAGGCCATGAAACCCTCATCCTCCACGACGGTGAAGGGCTGCAGATCCTTCACCACCATGTTGACAAGAGCCTCATCCAATTCCCTCTGTCTACCTTTTAAAATAAAAAGATAAAACATGAAACCATCTTTCACAAAGATACAGTGAAAAAAAATATAGAGATAGTGCACTGCTATTAAAAGTACTGGTTCATTATTTGGAAACCTTTCTAAACAAACAAGTTTGTTAAGAGTTATATTGAAATATTCACAGTGAAGCACGATTAAGACAATTGGGAGTTGTGATTGGGACATTACTTTTTTGGGGTGGTTTACCTTTAAAACTACAGACTTTCTAAAACAGTGTCCCAAACCTTTGTGATTTTATCTGAATTATATTTCAAACAATGCATACCTTGCTTAGATGGCCCAGCAGTGTCAGTAGCAGGCCTAGGTACAGTGGGAATGTTACCATCCTCTGCACCCTCCAAAATGGCAGGATGAGTGCTCCTCAAATGGCGCATCATGGATGATGTATTGTTGCAGAAGGCTAGCTGCCTATCACAATACACACATCTCACTTTATTTGGTGTTTCCAAATGGAAATGCTCCCACACCACAGATGTACGGCATCTCTTGCGTGGAGCCTCCATTTTGATATATTCTATTAATATATCTATCTATATATCACCTATGAATCTATATCTATATAATTCTATATATCTAACTTATGCTGTGCTATCTATCTGTCACTATCTAACTTAGCTTCTATGAATGTGTCACTATATCTATCCTAACTATATGTCACTGTCTACACCTATCAGTCAATATATCTAATTTAAATCTAGCCTAAATATAACTAACCAAAGCGCACTATAAATCTCACTGCTATCACAAAATCACTGCTATCACAAAATCACTCTCCTCTCACAAAAACCCACGAGGTGAACATGGATTAACTTCATTTTTAAACTGTGGGGAATTAGTTTCATACAGATGTGTGACTGTGTGATTTGTTCCCGCCCCCTTTAATCAACGCAGTTTCGACAGGCGCCACCTGATGAAACACTTTGAAGCTTCATTTAGCCATAGTCACGTGACATGGGTGTTTCGAATCACAGTTCGGAGCAGTGTTTCGAAACATCTGCGCTTCGGGATCTCGGCAAAGCCCCGAAACGTCTGTTTCGCGTCTGCCATCCCTAGTCATTCTATCTTTTATCCTGATTAGTTTATTGCACTAAGAATATAAATTCAATCTTGTCAATGGCTACAGCCTCATACAAATATAATTCATTAAAAAACCTCAGCACCAACAACAACTTGAGGCCTTTGAGTTAAGCAAGGGTGGACAATGGACGAATAGACACAACTCATCTTTGCGAATCATTGTTCTAAACACTGAAATTTCATCATCTCTGAAAGGCCCTGCACAGAATATGTTTGTGAAGATGCAAAATGATGTTATGGCACTAACCATAGCACTGAGCCAATAATAGGTTTTCACTTTGCCAAGGGAACTCTTGGAAAATCTGTCTATAGATCTGTTTTTGCTGCTAGGCACATCTGATGACAGAAGAACGATTTTAACTTTCCCCAGGCTATCTATTATCATGGGTAGACCAGATCTACGGAATGAAGGACAGAACTGGAAATTCAAAGTCATGTAAAGCTTGAAAGAATGATTGGACAGCGCAAGCTGGTTCGCAACAAAAAGCACCACCACAAAACAGAAAGAAAGAGGCGAGACCAAGCTAGGGATAGAGATGGAGAAAGAAAGGGAGAAAAAAGGCAGAGTGAGAGAAAGACGCTCCAATTGCCTCAGGTTGCCTTTCAGCTATCTTTCCCTGTAGATTCATCTGTCAGAGCTCAACCAAGAGAGAGACAGACAGTGAGAGAGAGTGCAGGCCTCATTGGGCATCTCATCCTCAGGCTTAACAATCCAATATTGGTTGTTGCCGAAGATAATTATGCCCCTCTGATGATGGAACACCTTGGGCAAGTTACAGCAATTTGCATCACCAAACATGGCAGATCAGCATAAGGGAGGAAGGTTTAAAGGGATAGTTCACTGAAAAAGGACAATTCTGTCATTATTTACTCACCCTCATGTCATTCCAAACCATACGACATTCCTTCGTCTGCGGAATGCGAAAAAGGAGAAATGTCATTGCTTTTTTCCATATGAATTCATTGTGACCATGTGCATTAAGAATGAAGCAAAAAAGCACAAATATTTTTTCCAAGTCTCCGAAAGACATACAATAGCTTTGTACATAGAACAGACCAAATTTTAAGTTGTTATTAGTTGATATTCTTGGCCAGCAGGTAACTAGCACTTGAAGCAGTCTGACTTGTGAAACGAATCAACAGCTCAAAAGAACGATTTGTTCAGAAATCAGACTGATTTGGTTCACAAGTTCAAATCAAGTTGCACATTAACAGCTCACTAGAGGGCGAGAATATCAGTGAAAACGCAAATAAGGTACCAGGAGACTTGCCAGTAAGCAATAGCCACAATTTCATTGTCTCAGTTAACTATAGACCCAATATATAGTCCGACTATGGGTAACCCACTTCTAGCCAAAATAACTTTGAATTTGGTTACATTTCGTCTTTGCCAAAATAACTTACGAGATGGGTGATATTCCATCATGTAAGCAAAGTCAACGGTGATTACAAGGTGTTTGCTTCCATTTCTTTGTAATTAATGACTATTCATGGGCTATGTTTAGACATCTATTACATTTTTACTAACAGCCCACATTTTGCCTTGTTTTAGCCTAGACGCCAGGGCTGTGTTTGGACGGCTATTAAGGCTTCTTTTAAACGCGAAATTGCTTGCTGCGTTAGATCAAAGATTTTTATATATAGGAAGACGGTGCACTCCGATTACTTATGAATGGGAGAAAGTGAAATGCCCAAAATGGCGAATAAGCCCCGCCTTCTAAATGAAAGAGCCAAACGTTGATTAGTAAAGTCATTGCGTCACTGCCGCAGCTGTTAGAAGCTCTTGTTGCTATAGAAACAGGCACTGTTCTGAGACCCGCGTTTAGGATTGTGCATGCGCATTAGCTTTGTCCAGGCTGAAAAATGCCGTTTTTTGTCATGATTCAAGCATTTAGAAACCAAAATTATGAGACATTTGTTGACAGATTTCATATATGAAATTTAATTGTAAGCTTGGCAATATTTTTTTTTTAGAATTTGATGTTATCCCATTCAAAGAGAGCTGCACTTGCATAGCCGAGAGGCATTTCAAAGATGGCCAGAGATTGAAATGACTTGTCTTAAAGGGGACTTCAAGGTGTTTTTCCCTTTTTGGAGCTTTACAAATGACTGGAAAAGGAAGAGCATGACATTTCTTCATTCATGTTCCACTAACCCCGACCCCCCAGCATATGATTTTAAAATAATGTAAATAATGACAGAATCAAATTCATGTATAAATTCTGTCTTTTTAAACCTCCTATCACTTTCCCCTTATTTTTACTTTTCTTCGCTGACAGATGAGGTCAACATGGCCATTTCTGTACTCTCCCAAACAACTTTGTATCTACTTTACATGGTTTCTGTTTGTGTCATTCAAAATAATGAAATGTGTGTGTTTGGAAGGACTTATTCAAAATGTGTTGTTACGAAAGGACATTCACTTCAACTTGTGCGCAAATAAATAAATAAATATAGGCCTATAATAAATGCGTGGGGCACAGAGCGTTATTTAAAATTGTGGCTATAAATCACTCAAATCAGCGTCTGAAAGTCCATGATAGAAGCCATTCCAGATATCTGTTCTGCAAATACAGGAAGTGATTTATCAAAGCGCTTACACAAATTTTCTTTAATCATTGAAAGTGTTTGACCACATGGCTACAAAATTATGCCTTTTGAAGTCGCTCGGCCTGTTGGCTAAAGAATGCGCAAGATTATACAGCACATTCCACCAATCGTGTTTGGTAATAAATGCACTCTCGACAAGTACGGCATTTGGAAATGTAAACATTTCAGAACCACAGTCTTTTAGAACTTTGCAAGAACTTTGAGGCTAAGCAAGAACCACCAATATGAGACATTTCCGTGGTGGGGACAGACTTTCACAACAAGAGCTCAGAAAAGCAGCCTAACATAGTTATCGTTCACATGAATATTTATAACTACTCATGAGCGATTTCTCATTTTCATCCTATTTTTCTGCACCATTACTGCAACCATTTAAAATGGATCAGAGAGAGAATCTAGGAGCGAAAGAGAGAGTCTAGGGAGAAAAAAAAAAAAACAGTGGCATTATTTTTCCATAATAAAATTTCCCTGCCTTAACAAGATAAAAGTAAATTGCGCACTGACTCAGAAAGTGTGAAAGGCATTCTAGAATGAATTTTTCATGTGCATTGATAATTTAATATGTTGTGGCGCCAATTTATCAGATTTCCGAGTCGTTGCCGCTCTTTTTTTCTGAGGAGAATAACAAGGATATGATCTCGCTTTCTGAGAGCTTTCAGAACAATGTCACAGAAAAAAGGTGTTCACAATGATTGGATGGAAAAAAAAACTCCTCAGAGAGACTTAATATAACTTGCTCTCATTTTCCTACTACTGAACGCACTAACAAGACGACAAGGCGAACTCAATTGAACAACATGTGTTCTAAATTCTTCACATTATTCATGCCGGCTGGAATGCTATCATTCCATATGGAGAACATCCAAATTGGATGCCCAGGTAAAATGCTCATGGGACTAGCGTGGCATGTAAATGTGGAAGGGAATGCTAAAGATCCAGCATCGTCATCCCAGGTGCGGATAAATTATGACACGCGTAAAGACAAAAGCATCGCATTGTTCTTCACGGAACGGCAACAGTTAAGCAGTCTGGCTGCGCCTGCGGCAGAGGATGATAAAGTATTATTTATCATGAGGAACAGCTACTGGCTCAGCGAAGGGAGAGAGGGAGGTAGAGAGAGAGGTAGAGAGATTAAATATAAGGTTACCACAGCTAGGACCTAATCTATTCAGAGACAAATGCCGGGTCTCGGAAGCACATTTGTTGTGCGCCCCCGAGGTTTAACAGCCGGCATTATGGTTCCATTTCTCATCATTAGCAAGCCTACATCAATGTCCCCACTAAGGGGTCAGCTCTGGGAATAGATCCAAGGGCTGTGTCAGGCCAGGAAGAGAGGAAAAAGGGGAGGGGCGCTGAGAAATCTCTCTCTCTTTGTGCGCGTGTGCGTGGGGTACGTGCTGTGTGCCATCTCTTATCGTACTACGAGAAATCCATATGGTTTTACATGCGTGTGTACATGAGTATTTGCATAAGCCACTTTGCATGCACGTTTGACACAAATGAGGGTAAGATGCAGAGAGCAACAGGAAAAAAAAGAAACAGATAGAAGGATGGAATCAGTTGAAAAGACCGAGAGGCAGAAACGGGAAAGACAAAAGACTCAAGTGTGATGTATCTGGCTGCAGCACGTGTGTCCCCTCGCCTACCATATGCTGCTGCATTTCACGCTAGTAGATTTGAATGCGGACACAAGCATTTCAGGTCTTTTTTTCCCCTCATCCAGCAGCCCTGCCTTTCTCCGCCGTGTTAGCAGATATGTTAATCCGCTGGCATTCATCTGAACTACAGTGGCTCTGGAATAGTTTTCCAGACCCACGTGTCAGAGCTCCAACCCAGCCGCGGGCAGCAGATGCTCCTGCAGACTTACCACAGCCGCAAACTGGGCTTTCAGGTTTCCCACTGAGAGCTTCCCTGCCTCCTTATAGAGCTCCAGAAGTGTATAATAAGCCCCCTTGAGGAAAAGAAAGGGATAGAGAGAAAAAAAGAAGTGTGGAAGGTCTAAGAGCAGGAAAACAACGGCGTGGTTACACTGGAGGCTGCATTAGCACATGACTGATTTCAGATGGGCAATTTGAGTCTTTTCAGCTAAGCAGCTATGTCAATACTGTTATTCAAGTAAAACTCTCAAAAGCTATGACTTCATCACCTCTGTTTTCAACTGCAAAAAAATGTATATGGATGAAGAAAGAAAGATAGACAGACAGTGGTGGAAATACATTTTTTCCTTAAAAATATATATATTTTCTATTTTTAATATTTAATATATAAATAATATTACATAATATTCCACCTATTCATCCTGTAATCTATTAAACTATTTCATCATCAGAAGTTGATGTTTTTCCAGTAACCATACTGATGAATTGAGTTAATTCAGTGAACAATTAATCAGACTAATTAAACAAAAAGTTAGTGAGTCTTTTTGTATATACGTGAACTCTTCGTGAAAAAAAAAATATATATATATTTCTATCCAGCCCTAATTTGAATAACTATTACACAGTTGATTCTAACTGTAACCTGTAATTCACTGTAGTGATAACAGCGCTCAAAGGGATAAATCATGTTGACCACTCAGGTTGTATTTCAAATATGCAACCTACTGAAATTAAACAGACACTTTTCATTTAAACAAGAAATCAAGCTTTACAAGGGAGACGGAAAGGAAAAGTGAAGTTGAGGAAGAAAAAAAATCCTCCAGTGAATAACAAATCAACAGCAAGCAAATGAAATGAATTGAGTTAGGAATATCACATTACCATCATTAAATTAAATTTACGACAGTAGATTTCAAATCGAATTACAGAATACAAGCCAGCTGTTTACACGGCCCTGCTCTATGAACCGTAGTCGTAGACTCGGAACACCAATCGACCTTGGAAACGCAACATAAACAAACCGCAGGGTCAGCTAATCAAATTCAGGTGAACTGTAAATTGTGTTGACTAAAAAAAAAGAAAAGTCATGAGGAAAAACAAGCACTTGTGTAACAAGCTTTCTGCACTTAGCATGTTGCAGTAGGCTCAACTTTGCAGGCAGGCTGCATTACCCTTCCCCAATTCAATCAGCGGCAAGCGGCAGTCATGCCAGGGATGTGAATCCCCTATTCAAGTTTAAAAATTTCATACAAACCATGCACAGCTTGTCCCTCGCATTCCCTTTGACGTTCGTCTGGAAGAATAGCCTCTTTATGCTTATTGCATTCAGAGGTGGTGGCAATAGCATGACGCTAATAACAATAAAGCAGTGGTTGACTCCAGAAGCCATGAAATTTGAGTCACTTTCTGTGCATTAACTGCAAAGTGGCAGATTAAATCACCCAGCGTATGATATACAGTCAACCGAGGCCATTACGGGAATGAAGCATGGGGCGGATGCCTCTCATCAAGATGGTGGTAGGCTACATGAAGAAAATAAAAAAAGATCCAAAAAGGGAGGCAGTTATAGACATGACAAATACTGATGGAGGCAGTTAAGAGGCTTGCAGTAACAATGCTTTCAAGACACTTATGTGGAGGACTTGCTGAGCCACTCCGGAGTCGAGTATATGCCAGATATATATTTCACATATGATGCCTGATCAGCAAAATGCTTATTGCTTACTGCAAAGATAAAGCTTGATGCATTAGTTAAGTGATAGTCAAACCCCAAAATATCGCAATACTATTTATGTCAAAACAAGAGAACCCAGTCAATATTGCACACCTAAGAAAATCCCATTAGCAGATGCTAGTCATGCAGGCTAAACGATCTTATCCTCTACTGCCAAAGAATGCCTGCTTGGCGCTGTCAGAAGGATCTGCGTTTATATCTTTTAGCACTTTACCTTGATGCTTTCAAAGACTAAGCATCTCAAAATGCATGTCTACTCTTTTCTCAAGGCCCATTAGACAAGGGAAAGATTCTTTGACTGGGGAGCTGAAGCCCATACACGGTTAATATAGGTTTAACAAGAATCAAGATGTTGGCTTAACTAGAATCAAAGCTATCCTAGAAGGACTAAAAGATGATATCAAATGGGAAGAGAACTGTCAATTTCCTGCTTTCCACTCTTTCATATTATGATCACAACACAGCACACAGGGCCAGGAAGTATAGTGTTGCAGTCCTATTTTACTGCAAATAGTGCTGTCAATCGATTAAAAAAGTTTTGAATATATATTTATATTGTAATCATTTCACATTTACACAGTACATTTTAAATATTTGATCTAACAGGTTGGAAATAGGGGTGTGACGAGACACTTAGCTCATGAGACGAGACAAGACACGAGATTGGGTTCATGAGTACGAGACAAGATTTTTGCACAGCATTTTTAAGAAATCCTCAATGACAAAATTCATGACTAGAAAAATAGTGTGCAGGTGCATTTTGAAATGCTTTAACTAATCATGACTTGGTTCTCTCCTGTATGATTTCACATGTGTCTCTTCAGACCTTACTGTACGTGATCGCACATACTCTGTATATACGGCGGTTCTGAGTGCGCATTCTAGATAAGACATTTATCAGGCTCTGTTGCGCACAAATCTTCCACCATGGTCCTGTCAATCATCTCACCTTACTCTCGTCCCGTTCAGATGCAGTCGCACACAGAGCAGACGTTTACAATAGTTCACAATTGAAGCCACCGTTTTCCAATTTAATTAAATGGTTTTCATTTCTATTAAAAAAGCTAAATGAGAGTGGATGATGTAATGTAAATGTAGCGGTGGCATATTCTATGCTAATTTCACTCTCACGCTCTGTCATGGCGATATCGCGAGACTCAACGAGAAATCTCGTCACATTTAATCCCACAAGATCTCGTGGCACGAAAAGCATCAAAGTTGTTGGTGTTTTACTGCCACTACTGGTCATTTCTGCTGGAAACTGCAGTAAATTGTATTCGTTTTTGGAGTTAGTAAATCACTTACTAAAATTTTCTGTTTACAACATCATTGCCATGATGACTTAAAGGGTTACTTCAGCGATTAGCATTAAGCTTTGCATCAGTAAAAACCTGGTAGTATATTTGAATGATCGAGCTGCATATTTATACTCGAGAACGCTTTGACCCACTGCCACAGGCTAAGGGAACGTCTGCCAATTCCACCAAGTTGAATCATATAATTTATATGAATTAAAGTAACTTTTTTTTTTTTTTTTTTTTTTTTTAATTCTAATGTTGTGTTGTGCATTACTAAGTCAGTTTTACCAATACAATCAAGCTTTGGAATTTTAACATGTCTGTTTTTAAATGTTAAAAGTAATTTTAATTCATGCAAATTATACGTTTCAACCACTTGGTGGAATTGGCAGATGTTCCCTTAGCGCCGTGGTATCGGGTCAAAGCATTCTCGAGCATAAATATTCAGCTATAATGCATGTAGGTGATTTTGAATTAATATTTAATGTCGATAAACAATGGTTAGCCTACATACTGTTAAAACTAATTGTGGTATTGATATCTTTGTAAGATTGCCGATTCTATAGAACAGTGGCAACTTTACAGTGCTTCGAGTGCCCCCTAGTGGTCAGGAGCATTTCCGTTGTGTTGTGGCTTGATTTCGTTGTGTTGTGGCTTGATTTCGTTGTGTTGTGGCTTGTTTTCATTCTGTTGTGGCTTGTTTCCATTGTGTTGTGGCCTTTTCGTTGTGTTGTGGCTCTATTTCGTTGTGTTGTGGCTTTTTCGTTGTGTTGTGGCTTGATTTCGATGTGTTGTGGCTTGTTTTCGTTCTGTTGTGGCTTGTTTCCGTTGTGTTGTGGCCTTTTCGTTGTGTTGTGGCTCTATTTCGTTGTCTTGTGGCCTTTTCGTTGTGTTGTGGCTAGATTTCGTTGTGTTGTGGCTTTTTCTTTGTGTTGTGGCTTGTTTCCGTTGTGTTGTGGCTTGATTCCGTTGTGTTGTGGCTTGTTTTCGTTCTGTTGTGGCTTGTTTCCGTTGTGTTGTGGCCTTTTCGTTGTGTTGTGGCTCTATTTCGTTGTCTTGTGGCCTTTTCGTTGTGTTGTGGCTAGATTTCGTTGTGTTGTGGCTTTTTCTTTGTGTTGTGGCTTGTTTCCGTTGTGTTGTGGCTTGATTCCGTTGTGTTGTGGCTTGATTCCGTTGTGTTGTGGCTCTATTCGTTGTGTTGTGGCTTTTTCTTTGTGTTGTGGCTGGATTTATTTATGTTGTGGCTTTTTCGTTGTGTTGTGGCTCTATTCGTTGTGTTGTGGCTTTTTCTTTGTGTTGTGGCTTGATTCCGTTGTGTTGTGGCTTGATTCCGTTGTGATGTGGCTTGTTTCCGTTGTGTTGTGGTTTGTTTCCGTTGTGTTGTGGCTTGCTTCCGTTGTGTTGTGGCTTGATTTCGTTGTGTTGTGGTTTGTTTCCGTTGTGTTGTGGTTTGTTTCCGCTGTGTTGTGGCTTGCTTCCGCTGTGTTGTGGCTTGCTTCCGTTGTGTTGTGGCTTGATTCCGTTGTGTTGTGGCTTGATTTAGTTGTGTTGTGGTTTGTTTCCATTGTGTTGTGGTTTGTTGTGTTGTGGCTTGCTTCCGCTGTGTTGTGGCTTGCTTCCGTTGTGTTGTGGCTTGTTTCCGTTGTGTTGTGGCTTGATTTCGTTGTGTTGTGGCTTGCTTCCGTTGTGTTGTGGCTTGATTCCGTTGTGTTGTGGCTTGATTCCGTTGTGTTGTGGTTTGTTTCCGTTGTGTTGTGGTTTGTTTCCGTTGTGTTGTGGCTTGCTTCCGCTGTGTTGTGGCTTGCTTCCGTTGTGTTGTGGCTTGATTCCGTTGTGTTGTGGCTTGATTTCGTTGTGTTGTGGTTTGTTTCCGTTGTGTTGTGGTTTGTTTCCGTTGTGTTGTGGCTTGCTTCCGCTGTGTTGTGGCTTGCTTCCGTTGTGTTGTGGCTTGATTCCGTTGTGTTGTGGCTTGCTTCCGGTGTGTTGTGGTTTGTTTCCGTTGTGTTGTGGTTCGTTTCCGTTGTGTTGTGGCTTGCTTCCGCTGTGTTGTGGCTTGCTTCCGTTGTGTTGTGGCTTGATTCCGTTGTGTTGTGGCTTGATTTCGTTGTGTTGTGGTTTGTTTCCGTTGTGTTGTGGTTTGTTTCCGTTGTGTTGTGGCTTGCTTCCGCTGTGTTGTGTGTTGCTTCCGCTGTGTTGTGGCTTGATTCCGTTGTGTTGTGGCTTGATTTCGTTGTGTTGTGGCTTGCTTCTGTTGTGTTGTGGCTTGATTCCGTTGTGTTGTGGCTTGATTTCGTTGTGTTGTGGTTTGTTTCCGTTGTGTTGTGGTTTGTTTCCGTTGTGTTGTGGCTTGCTTCCGCTGTGTTGTGGCTTGCTTCCGTTGTGTTGTGGCTTGATTCCGTTGTGTTGTGGCTTGATTTCGTTGTGTTGTGGTTTGTTTCCGTTGTGTTGTGGTTTGTTTCCGTTGTGTTGTGGCTTGCTTCCGCTGTGTTGTGGCTTGCTTCCGTTGTGTTGTGGCTTGATTCCGTTGTGTTGTGGCTTGCTTCCGGTGTGTTGAGGCTTAATTTCGTTGTGTTGTGGTTTGTTTCCGTTGTGTTGTGGCTTGCTTCCGCTGTGTTGTGGCTTGCTTCTGTTGTGTTGTGGCTTGATTCCGTTGTTTTGTGGCTTGATTTCGTTGTGTTGTGGTTTGTTTCTGTTGTGTTGTGGTTTGTTTCCGTTGTGTTATGGCTTGATTTCGTTGTGTTGTGGCTTGATTTCGTTGTGTTGTGGTTTGTTTCCGTTGTGTTGTGGTTTGTTTCCGCTGTGTTGTGGCTTGCTTCCGTTGTGTTGTGGCTTGATTCCGTTGTGTTGTGGCTTGATTTCGTTGTGTTGTGGTTTGTTTCCGTTGTGTTGTGGTTTGTTTCCGTTGTGTTGTGGCTTGCTTCCGCTGTGTTGTGGCTTGCTTCTGTTGTGTTGTGGCTTGATTCCGTTGTGTTGTGGTTTGTTTCCGTTGTGTTGTGGTTTGTTTCCGTTGTGTTGTGGCTTGCTTCCGTTGTGTTGTGGCTTGCTTCCGCTGTGTTGTGGCTTGCTTCCGTTGTGTTGTGGCTTGATTCCGTTGTGTTGTGGTTTGTTTCCGTTGTGTTGTGGCTTGATTCCGTTGTGCTGTGGCTTGATTCTGTTGTGTTGTGGCTTGATTCCGTTGTGCTGTGGCTTGATTCTGTTGTGTTGTGGCTTGATTCCGTTGTGTTGTGGCTTGATTTCTTGGTGTTGTGGCTTGTTTTCGTTGTGTTGTGGCTTGATTTCTTGGTGTTGTGGCTTGTTTTCGTTGTGTTGTGAACTTATGTTTGCTTTTTATATTGCGTTGTTCTGTGCACTACTGGGCCACCGTAAGTTAAGCTTCCATAGGCATGAACTGAAAACGCGCCAGACTGGACACGCACCGTGAATGACTGTGAGGCCGTGAATGAATGACAATGTGGCCGTGAATGAATGCCGCGCGGCCGTGCTTATTTTGGTTTCGGTATGGAATTAGCACCAATTCGGGGGCAGGTTGCTTGAATTGTGTGTTCATGAAAACACAACAACAAAATGGTACAATGAAAACTCACTTAAATAGGCGCTTACACATTTCACTTTGAAACCAAATCTTCCGTGATCAATGAACACGACGGTGGGGTGGTGCCGCGGTGGGCAAGTGATGTAACCGGTAGGCGTGGCTTGGGAGTGGCCTCGTAGGCAGCGAAGCAAGTGCATTCTGGGAGTTGTTGTCTTTCATTCTGGCTTTTCTCAGTCTAGAAGGCACCAACTTCTAAAATGATTTCAAATTTCTACTACATAAATGACCCAATTTAAATATACATTCTTCTTTCCAGTGGTGAAGTACCCCTTTAAGACCATAAAAACAAAAATCCTAAAAAGACAAACTATTTTTAAACATCCTCGCATTCCCATTAATTCCCATCGTAATATTGTCACAACTGGTGCTGACTGAGCTTAATTTTTATTGAACCTGGAATATTCCTATATAAACTGCACAACATAGAAGCATCTCCTAAGAAATAAATAGAAAATGAATAGTGATAATATTGAAAACAGAAGATTGCACAAAAGCGTGGAATTCTCTTTCCTCCTGAACTTTTTATACTCTAGTCTGTTAGGTCACATCAAAAGGTTTTAATGCATTTTAATGAACACACCCGTTAATCTGCTATGCTTTTGTGTAGCTAATATGGATTAGCCTCTTTTTGCATGTTAGCATTGCCAGAAAAGACTCTCTCAATCTCTCCCACGGCCATGTTTTCCTTCCATCTGGACACAAGCCTGACATGACTTCTACCCCTCTTTTTCTTGTGGGACCAACCCTTAAAGACCCCAGACACTCATCTGAAAGGGGGGGTGCCCTTGCCAACCTCCTCTTCAAATCCATAGGGATGGGGGGGATGAGCAAGGAGACGGGAATATAAAGAGGACAGAGGGCAAGAGGGCCTTTTCTCTAATTAGTGCTACAGAGCCCTAGAGACAAGGGTTGAAACAGTCTACACCGAGTTCATGTTGGTCCTTTGTTTCTTTGTTCCATAATGTATTACCCAGAGCTCCGAATGCACAGACAAGCATGTCTGCCACTAGTGTTTTATTAATATGTGCAGACTTACACACACACACACACACACACACACACAAACACACACACACACACAAACACTGAATATAAAAGCAAAGAGAAAAACATACATACAGAAAGACCTCTGCCCACAGAGATAGATAGATAGATAGATAGATAGATAGATAGATAGATAGATAGATAGATAGATAGATAGATAGATAGATAGATAGATAGATAGATAGATAGATAGATAGATAGATAGATAGATAGATAGATAGATAGATAGATAGATAGATAGATAGATAGATAGATAGATAGATAAAAACTGTTCATTTCCGAGAATTGTATTAAACTCTGAATTTCACACAACCATTGTATGTATACATGAAATATCACACTATTGTGCCTATCCACTCATACCAACTAAAAACACCTAATTAATTTATCCATGGTATGAAATATTAAACGAAATGTAATTGTTTTTTTTCTCTTGCTACTTCGTATGACCCCACTCACTCACTGTCAGCAGCCTGGGGAGAGTCCCATAATGCCTAGCTGTCCAGCAAATACACTTTACAGGTTATTTAAAACTCTAACACACTAAAAAGTGCAGCCATGCTGGGAGGCATTAAGCCTGTCTGATATCAAAAAGGAAGAAAAAGTACTCGACATCTGACTGTGCTCGAGGGGATTGAAAACTTTATTGGTCATATGTGAAACCACAGCACTGTGGTTGAAAAATGTACGACGGTTTATGTGTTCACAAACATTTGCATTGAAGGTGCAGAAGAAAACAAATGTTTTATCATGTTTTATCTTTATTTCCCCAAACCAATGGCCTCCAGGAAAATATCAGACTGTTTTCACAGATGATACCAAATGCTCACCTTGGAAATGTCATGATGTTCCTTTATGGTCTTGGGACAGCCATCTGCATGGTCAGGCCCACATGCACCTATTTTTTATTTTTTATTGACATGACTAAAGTGGAAAATCAAAACTTTTAAACTACCAATTCGTTTAAAAAAAAAAAAAAAAGTTCTTATTGTGACGTTTGCATAAAAGTCTTTTAATAAACCAAGCAAGCATGCTACTGACAGCATTTTCATTGTATAGAAAAAAAGAGAAAAAAGTTGCAACCAAATGTTGGCGATTTCTGCCATAGTGTTATAGTCAAACGCCTTATTTTTCATAACCTAAACGATCATGCATATTTTCAGTTTTTAAATATCTTTTAGCTCTGAAAAGTGTAGATATTGTGGCCTTTGGTGTGTAGAAACACAAGATTTACTTAAACTATTAGCCAAGTAAAACAAAGCTTTGCAACATCTGAGAAACTCCAGAGAAAACCTATATTAGAAGCATATAAATAATAAATCTTGAAGCTACTGTATCATAGAGCACAGAAAATGGCAAAAGCAGCAGAAACATTTACTACTACACTACCATAATCTAGCTAGGAAAGGAAATATCTATACCCCTTGCAGCCTGAACATAAAGACAAACAAGCATTAACCCTGCTGTTTTAAAAAGCATCAGAGTTTTATTTACCATCTTAAACCTTTAATTGGGGGCTAAGTTATTTCCTCCTTGAGGAACATGGAAACCGCACACCCTCCGCTCTATAGTTTCCATATCGAGCGAGGCTCGGAGGAGCTCCCCATCTGTGATTCTAACCAATTGAGCTCAAGAGGGTGCAGACCCCGTCCCGGCAGCCCTTGACTATGGCCTCTTAAACTGGTCAGGGAGGCTAATAGGCCTGGAAAGGCCCTGTCAACCCTTTCCCCCCTGGGGTCACATATGGAAATGACTAAGGCTATTTTTAAGACACGGTAGGAATAAAGGAATAAATCTTGTGCTCTACCCAATAAGAAAGGCCCTCCTCACCTTTAGGGTATGTCTGAAAATGTTATGGTGTCCATTTTGCCCTTATTACCCCATCCGCTCCCTCTTTCTCTGTCTGGAAGTCTATAACATCCCACTAAACAGGAAGTAGAAAGCAGTCATGTAATTGCTTTTTTGAACAGCTTCAAGTCTGGGGGTCCCCTGGTGGTCTGATTTCTCATCTTTCCTCCCGCTCTCGCAAAACAGATGTGAACACAGGCTAAAATTTCGATGATACATTCCATTTATGCATTTAGCTGACACTTTTTTACAAAGCGACTTACAAAGGAGGAACAAAAGCAGTTCTTCACAGCCTTAGCATTCCAAAAATTACAAATAATCATCATAAAAGTAGTCCATATGACTACTTACGAGACACAAGAGCCAATGGTGCAAACAATGTGTACATTAGATTTATTATACATAGTCTATTTCTATGTCAAATACACTTTTGAACTATAGTCTCGTATTGTAAAATAAATCTAATGTATATTTTGTGTACATCATTGCCTGCCTCGCCAGCAGTCATATGGACAACTCTACTTTTATGATACATTACAGTAGTTTATCATTTTCAAAGGACCATTCGTGATAACTATAAAGATAACCTCTGTTTATTCGAAGCGCACGCTGCAGGTTTGTTGACTGACACTTTAAATGCTCAAGTTCTTTAAAGCAGGATGGATTTTGATTGGCTGAAGATGTTTTTTATCATTCATCAGCTGGAAGAAAATTGTTCTGAAAGCGTTTCATTGTGCTGTTATCATATTAGTTGTGTGGATTCTGCTATTCTTTTATATTTAGAAGGATTTTAGAACTATATCTTTATCGTTATAGTTATCGTTCTTGGTGTGAACAGACATTAATGCTGCATTTATTTGATAAAAAAATACAGTAAATACAGTAATATTGTGAAATATTAAAATTTTAACTGTTTTCTAATTTAATACATTTTTAAATGCAATTGCAAAATAAATAAATATTACAATAAAATAAAAATCATACTGACGGGTAATGTAATTTCTGGGTGAAGAATTCCCTTTCACATACAGCATCTCTAAAACCATGAAACTCCCAATAACATACAGAGTCACAAAGCCTGTGTAAAGTGTAAGCTTGCTAAATCCGAAGGTTGCATGTGTAAATCTAATCTCATTCGCTTGGAGAGCACAGTGGCCTGGTCCTCAGTCTGAGCACTTTATGGCTCCATATGCCATTTCACTTCCCATTTATTCAGTTGGAGCTGCAGTACTCTCCAGAGGAAGTCACAACCCTGCAGGCCCAGTCTCTACCTTTCATCTGATTTATACCATAACTCGGCCCAAACACACATACAACTCCCAAGGACGAGAAGTGCATCATAGCAAGAGAAAGGCCGAGGAGGAGAGAGAGACTGTACAAGTTTACAGAGGTAAATCAATAGAGGAGAGGACAGGAGAAGGTTGATTCTAAACGAAACAGTAGTTTTGGAGTGAATCAAGCAGCCCGAGACCCTGACTGTGTTGTCTCCTACAGCTGCAGTGTGTCATTTTTAGATGCTAAAAATATTTTCTTCTATCCCAGTTAAATGTGTAGGGACAACTAAATGTCAGTCAATCAGAAGTGTAAACACGGCACTTTCAACATTGCTTTATTTGTTTGAGCAGTCAGACATAGAAACATAGACGGATGGATGCAGGGATGGATGGATGGATAGATGGATGGATGGATGGACAGACAGACAGACAAACAGAACAATAGATAGACAGACGGAATGATAGATAGATAGAACGATAGACAGACAGACAGAATGATAGATAGAACGACAGATGGATGGATTGATGGATGGATGGATATATAGAACGACAGACAGACAGACAGACAGACAGAACGAACAAACGATAGACAGATAAATAGACAGACAGACAGATAGATAGTACGATAGATAGAACGACAGAATGATAGACAGACAGACAGACAGACAGACAGACAGAATGATAGATAGAACGATAGATAGACAGACAGACAGACAATAGATAGAACGACAGATAGATAGATGGATGGATGGATGGATGTATAGAACGACAGACAGAACGAACGAACGAACGAACGAACGAACGAACGAACGAACGAACGAACGAACGAACGAACGAACGAACGAACGATAGATAGATAGATAGATAGATAGATAGATAGATAGATAGATAGATAGATAGAACGATAGATAGAACGAACGATAGATAGAACGATAGAACGATAGATAGACAGACAGACAGACAGAACGATAGATAGAACGACAGATGGATGGATGGATGGATTGATATATAGAACGACAGACAGACAGAACGAACGATAGATAAATAGACAGACAGACAGATAGATAGATAGATAGATAGATAGATAGAATGACAGATGGATGGATGGATGGATATATAGAACGACGGACAGACAGAACGATGGATAGAGAGATAAATAGACAGACAGACAGATAGATAGAATGATAGATAGAATGATAGAACGATAGACAGAACGATAGATAGACAGACAGACAGACAGACAGACAGAACGATAGATAGATAGAACGACACAGACAGACAGAATGATAGAACGAACTATAGATAGATAGATAGATAAATAGACAGACAGACAGATAGATAGAACGACAGAACGATAGATAGACAGACAAACAGACAGACAGAATGGTAGATAGACAGACAGAACGATATATAGAACGACATATGGATGGATGGATGATGGATGGATATATAGAACGACAGACAGACAGAACGATAGATAGAATGATAGATAGAACGATAGATAGATAGATAGATAGAACGATAGATAGATAGAACGATAGATAGATAGATAGATAGATAGATAGATAGATAGATAGATAGATAGATAGATAGATAGATAGATAGATAGATAGATAGATAGATAGATAGATAGATAGATAGATAGACAGAAAGATAGAACTATAGATAGAACGACAGAACGATAGATAGAACGACAGAACGATAGATAGACAGACAGACAGAATGATAGATAGAACGACGGATGGATGGATGGATGGATGGATTGATATTTAGAACGACAGACAGACAGAACGAACGATAGATAGATAAATAGACAGACAGACAGATATATAGAACAATAGATAGAACGACAGAACGATAGATAGACAGACAGATAGATAGATAGATAGATAGATAGACAGACAGACAGAACGATAGATAGAACGATAGATAGAACGATAGATAGATAGAACGAACGATAGATAGAACGAATGATAGATAGAACGATGGATGGCTGGATGGATGGATGGGTGGATATATATAGAACGACAGACAGACAGACAGAACGTACGATAGATAGATAGATAAATAGACAGACAGAAAGATAGATAGAACGATAGATAGAACGACAGAACGATAGATAGAACGAATGATAGATAGAACGATGGATGGCTGGATGGATGGATGGGTGGATATATATAGAACGACAGACAGACAGACAGAACGTACGATAGATAGATAGATAAATAGACAGACAGACAGATAGATAGAACGATAGATAGAACGACAGAACGATAGATAGATAGAACGATAGATAGATAGAACGATAGAACGATAGATAGAACGATAGAACGATAGATAGAAAGATAGATAAAACGATAGATAGACAGACAAACAGAATGATAGATAGATAGATAGAATGATAGATAGACGGACAGACAGACAGAACGATAGATAGAACGACGGACGGACGGACGGACGGACGGACGGACGGACGGACGGACGGACGGACGGACGGACGGACGGACGGACGGACGGACGGACGGACGGACGGACGGACGGACGGACGGACGGACGGACGGACGGACGGACGGACGGACGGACGGACGGACGGACAGACAGACAGACAGACAGACAGACAGACAGACAGACAGACAGACAGACAGACAGACAGACAGACAGACAGACAGACAGACAGACAGATAGATAGATAGATAGATAGATAGATAGATAGATAGATAGATAGATAGATAGATAGATAGATAGATAGATAGATAGATAGATAGATAGATAGATATAGGGGGTACATCTCGGAGTTCAACCACACAATGTTTTGTTTAATGCTTTTCTGGAAACACAGCCTGGATGGATGGGTGCTAGGTGGACATTTCATTTCCCAGAATTGTCTTAAACTCTGATAGCTTTCTCTCACACAGGAACATAGAAATTAAAACACTGAAGTATCTCCACATACCCTAACCTGACACACTGATGGATGGCCAGAATGCAGAACCCCTCCCAGTAAGACCATTAGTGGAGTGAAGTGATGTCCAAAGCACCAGTGCGTGACTGGGCCAGCCAGCGGAGTGCCTTTATAAATGAGTCTCTGCTGAGAGCGCTGGCTGGACAGCTCAGAGGAAGAGGAGAGGAATACTCGCTTAGGCTCTACACAGCTACTAAGAGCTGCCAAACACACAGTGAAGAGTGTGATGTATCAAATTAGTTACTGTTTTAAAAACCAATCATTACCCTACGAGCGTTTGGTATCTGTACCTGCCTTTAACAGAAAATCAAAGGTCAAGGATCTCCTCAAAGGTCAAACATGACAATTTAAATATTTGGCAGTACCACTTGATGTGCAGAAACCCATAAAACAACACAAATAGCAAGTACAACGTGTTCTCTCCAAGCTAACAAAGCCCAGTCAAGATATTTTTAGATATTTCCCCCCATTTTAGGCTTTAAAAACCAGACCAATGACAGTTTTACAGATGCAGCAATAAACTTGATCTAGTTTTTGCTATAAACTAAAATGATTACATCATGCCAGCAACTGCAAAACGACAGAGCATAATTCTATCCTCCACGAGGTCCATATTATCTATATGCTTCTTAGAATCTAGATACTATGATTCTGCCCTGGCTGTAGATGTGGGGTTTCCCTGCAGGGGCTGGAAGTGACACGGCCTTTTGGAAAGCTCCGCTGGGGCGCTTTGACAAATGGACTGTCTGACGAGCGCTGCGTTCAGGGAGCAGGACCCTGTGCTCACGCCTCGTTTACCTGCCGCTACGCTCACTCGCTCATCCTGGTTCTTAGACACACACACACACACACACACACACTTTCTCTAGCAGCGACCCAGTTGTTGAAGATGTGAAAGTCAGGGAAGTCAGTGTGTACTGCAATAGATCAAAATGTGGCAACAGTGACTTTGTCGCCCTGCATTATAGTTTGTTTTGGCACAGTGTCGCATCCAGACTTTTGAATGGAACGGTCTATCCGGTGCATATCCCGATTGGCTATAATATTATTTTCCATGTTCATCCACTGACCACCGACTTCAGGCACATATGTACTTGTATTTATATATACGTATTTGACCAGATGTTCATCTTCTTAGGATTATTTTTGGACCTTCTTGTGCGTCTTTTGTCGTCGTTCTCATCTTCGTTTGCTGTTGTTTGCATGTATTTTTGTGAGCCAACCCGGAAGTTAGCATTCCCTCAACAAAAAGGTTGGATCATTGGGCCTACTTAACGAAAGCTGATTTAACAACTCACCTGAATAAATGCGAAAGGTGGCCTACATTTGCACCTCCCACCCGCCCGCTCCTCGTTATTTCGCCGTCGGGATTTATACCTTCACATCTTTTCAATCCAATCATGGTCTCGTTTCGACGGGACTCCTCAACCGCACTGCCACAAACGTTGACAACTGCAACAGTCATCTCGACAGATCCGTAGGTGTGTAAACAACCTCGCTGCGCATGTGTGTTTGGGATTGTGACAAATTCCCAAACATGTCTCTGGCGACTTCCCGCTGCTTTGGTGTCAGCCAGACGCGTCAGACACAGACGCAGGGCCCCGTGGGACGGGCGCGGAACAAGATGTCGCCTGTCAAGCGGGGAACATTTGAAAATAAATAACATCAGTGATGATTTGGGTTTACTTGTCACCGACGAGCTGGTGTTTTTGAGGAGTGATGCCGCCGCTGATCCTCTGGGAGAAGCAATCGCTCTTTTCCAGACCGGCGTCTCCAAACAGATGTGCCTGATTTCCATTGCAGATCTCACCGCATAAATCCACATGAGGATTTCAATATTGGTCTTAACAAGCAGATGACAGCAAGCAAGGGGGTGATCATTCATAATTGGAGATTGGAGGCGGGAAGAGAAAGAAAAAAAAAACGGGGGAAAAAAACTATGCTACTGGATTAAGTAGCTCTGAATGTAACAGGAATACTAAATCTAGTTAAGAGCTTAGTTGATGCACAATGGCATGTTTTTCACCAGGTCTGTTGATGGACCTCATGAATATTAATAAGCAATTCCCCAGGAAACAAAAGGTTTGTGATTTTGTATGCAAGCTTATTGAGAGCTAATTGTTCTTGGTTTACCAACAGTTAGAGCTTAAATTGTGGCACAGTAAAGAGGTTTTAGATAATGACTACTACAGTGGATTACCAATTAGAAAGCAGCTGGGGCTTAAAAAAAATTGAACTAATTAATCAAGTTCCTGGCCTGCCGGGCAATATTTTTGCACGCAACCATTGCTAGGATGTTATCATGTTTATGCAATGCTTTTTCAACTCATAACATTTCCAGGTTGAAGAGCCAGAGCTTGGAAACAATATAATGTTCTGGGAAAACACACACAGATCCACAACCAAGGATGTAATAAGTATAAGCGTGTTCAGTATTTCTCATATTTCATGCTGCAGATCCCTAGCCTGACAAGCCAGACCCACATCAAGATGTCGGGTCTGGGAACACACCATTGGCGGGGCTCAATCCGAGGGGCGGGATAAACGGTTGTCTTTCAAATTCCGTCTGCACGCAAAAGGATAGCGCCACAACCAACCAGAGTAACGAAGAAGGTGAAGCGGAGCTAGTTGATAGATTAAACTTTCGCCGTATCCGGTCGGCAAAACTCCGAACACATCTTCCTTTCTTAAGAATGACTTCAGTGCCGTTCTTCGTTCTTTTCTCAAAGATTCTAAAGATCGCTGTTTTTGTGTCGTCAACTATGCCGTCATTATGTTAAGCCCGCCCACCGACTCTATACACGATGTGATTGGCCTGATCAGAGTTTGGTTTTTCCAGCTCGCAAGCCAACGGAGAGTTATTAGACTACCCTGGCTGCAAATTAGATTTGCTGCCGCTAGGGTGCGTCAAGACTAGGCTAGCAGATCCCATAAATCTACTGTAAGGTGGAAAATAATCAAAGATATTTGAAATAGAACAAAATCATCTGCTTTGCTGTTAGTAGCCATCGTCGTGATCAAGATATTGAAATTGACTCAACCCCCCTCCCCCTTAACACCATCAGAGGGACAAGTTGGAGTTAGAAGAACAAAAGAATGGCTGGCTGGCAAATGGTCTTCGCACCTTTGATACAATGGGGGAAGTTTTGTCTGATTGGTTACTTTCAAATGTCTTACGGTTTGGTCTGATTGGTCAGTTTTAAAAGAGTCATAGGTGAGTTTGGTGACATCAGGGAAAAGGATAAAAGAGGATTTCAACTGTAGCTCGCTCTCTTTTAATTCTCTGCTTTCTCTTGAGAGGGCTCTCTTTGGATTCTCTGGCTTTCTCTAGAGAGAGAGCTGTTCTTTAGCTCTCTCTCTCTTTCTCTTTCTCTCTCTCTCTCTCTCTCTCTATCTATCTCACAGGTAACATTCTAGGCAGAGGCCTACTGAGCATAATTAAGGGCTTATGTTTACATCTATTTGAAACTATTTTAAGTGTAACCATAACTAGAATTTGTGTTTCCTTTTAGAAGAGATTTATGTCTATGATGTAATTGACATTTTACATTTACTTGATTGTTAATAAATTGTTACATTTTGATCCTTTCTGAATTAATCTGTAATTATTAACTATCTCCAATGTGGAACGGTATAATTGCAACAAAGGGTTAAAACGGAACGATCAAATGTATGATTAACTATCAAATATAGATGACCAAACAACCGGTTGGGATTCTCTTCTAAATGCGACAACTATGATAAATGGAGTCAGATAAAGAATATTATAATCAAATCCATTCTTCCAGCTGAAACACTGAACGCGTGCGGCCTTCACCGCGGTTCGCTACCGATCCTTGGAGCGAATTCATGCGGTCTTACACTACTATTAAAGACGATATTGAATCAAAACTGACCTTATTTACATTTTTGCATTTCACAGATACTTTTATATTAAACAAATATAAATATATACATATGAAGATTAACTATTAGGATCAGAGCCTAACATGATTTATTTTCTGATGGTCCAATCAAATTTCAGACAAAATCAAGTCTAATGAAATACTGATGAGTTCCTGTTATTTAGCTGGTATAGAAATGCTCACTCCAGTGGACTGGAGTTCATGATTCATGGACTGATAAAAGGTATAATCCAAGCTCCTTTGGAAAAAAAGTGTCCACCAAATGTAGAAATGTAAATGTGAATTCTGTTGCGTTCTCTTAGACTGTATACCTGTGTGTCTGACAACGCCTGCAGTATTTCAGAGTGCAGAGGTGAAACACAAGGTCTGCTTGTAACAATAGCAATCATCTCCAGGACCTTAAGGAGAACCAGCTGCTGAGAGCAGTCGATTAGAGGTTAGGAGCTGGAGAAATGCGCTTGAGTAATACACATGAATCTCCCTGCCTCGGCTCTATCCAGAGATTACATATCATAAAGCTCTTCTGGCAGCAAGGCAAAGTCAACCTGCTCCAAGTATGCAGCAGAGATTTGACTTCCTCAGGGAGACTCCATAAGTCTTCAACACAATGGCTGCTTCTTGGATGTGGAAACACACCTTGTGGAGGGAATAATGGAGAACATGGATGGGGCGGAGTTTCTGAAAGAGTGCAGGAGTGTTTTAGTTCTGTGGTCAAGGCAGAGGCGTGGCAAAACGATTATTTGACTGTTCTTCCTCTCTCTGCAGAGGACACAGGATTATTAATGGAGGAACTGAAGGAGGAAAGGTTGAAGATAAAGGATACCCTCTTTTTAATTAAATGTTCATCTCTTTAAACCATCAACAGTAGAGCTCTACTAATATTTGTTTAACTTCCACTATCAACACATGAACTTGGACACTAGGATACAACGTTTGTACACTTAACAAGACAGCCTTTAAAGCTTCCGTGATGAACCTGTTTTTATAAAGGACCTTAAAGACTTCTAACCTCAAACAGATTCTTAAAAAACCCCAAACAACAACATGGTTAACGGTAGTGTTGTTAATATCATGTTACTTTTACACCTGGTACACTCAGATTTTTTTTTTTTAAGTACAAAAGCTTGTCACTTGTCAAAATCAGAAAATCAAATATAAAATACATATTGGATTAACTTTATTAATTATACTCATTTAATACAGCTCTGGGAAAAAAATTAAGATGAGAGAGTTAAGTTAAATTAACATTAATTCTTAATGTTAAGTGGTCTCCTACTTTTTTTCCAGAGCTGTATATATACATAATATTTATACACTATACTGCCAAAAGGCGCAGTGCGCAGAAGTCGCCAACTTTCTGCAAAGTCAATAGCTACAGACCTCCAAACTTTGTGTGGCCTTCAGATTAGCTCAATAACAGTGCGTAGAGAGCTTACTGGAATGGGGTTCCATGGCAGAGCAGCTGCGTCCAAGCCTTACATCACCAAGTGCAATGCAAAGCGTCGGATGCAGTGGTGTAAAGCACCCCACCACTGGACTCTAGAGCAGTGGAGACGTGTTCTCTTGAGTAACAGATCACACTTCTCTTTCTGGCAATCCGATGGACGAATCTGGGTTTGGCAGTTGCCAGGAGAACGGTACTTGATTGACTGCATTGTGCCAAGTATAAAGTTTGGTGGAGGGGGGATTATGGTGTGGGGGTTGTTTTTCAAGGTTTGGGCTTGGCCCCTTAGTTCCAGTGAAAGGAACTCTTAATGCTTCAGCATACCAAGACATTTTGGACAATTTCATGCTCCCAACTTTGTGGGGATGGCCCCTTCCTGTTCCAACATGACTGCACACCAGTGCACAAATCAAGGTCCATAAAGACATGGATGAGCGAGTTTGGTGTGGAGGAACTTGACTGGCTTGCACAGAGTCCTGACCTCAATCCGATAGAACACCTTTGGGATGAATTAGAGTGGAGACTGCGAGCCAGGCCTTCTCACCCAACATCAGTGCCTGACCTCACAAATGCGCTTCTAGAAGAATGGCCAAAGACTCCCAAAAACACACTCCTAAAACTTGTGGAAAGCCTTCCCAGAAGAGCTGAAGCTGTTATAGCTGCAAAGGGTGGGACAACTCCATATTAAACCCTACGGATTAAGAATGGGATGTCATCAAAGTTCATGTGCATGTAAAGGCAGGCATTCCAAAACTTTTGGCAATATAGTGTACTTATATAGTATATAATTATACTTATATACTCACGTAATCATTGGGGAGTAACTAGTTACATGCAATTAGATTACGTAATTTAATTACAAAATATATGTAACTGTAATCAGTTACTTATGAAAATATTAATGATTACAAAGGGGGTTACATCTGTTTTCTGTAAAAAGCTAGGATATGTGGAATAATACACAAAGCCTGTCTCCTGCCATATAAAGGTCGTTTAGTAAAGCAATGTTATTCTCATGCTTTTGATCGGCTCTTGTTTGAATTTGCAGCGCACCACGTCTGCCAAACACATCAATCCACATTGCTGCTGAAAGTTTTAGGCTACAACCCGTCTGAGAGTTGCCACCATGGCAAGTAGAAAAAGTAATCCAAAAGTAAACTAATGTAATCAGTTACATAACATTAATAAAGTAATTAAAAAGTGAAACTACTTATTACATTTTAAATAGGGTAACTTGTAATCTGTAACATATTACATTTCTAAAGTTACGTTCCCAACACTGTTTATTAATATAAATATTAATAAATACAATTTAACTCATAAATCATTATACAGTGTATATCCACACACTACCGTTCAAAAGTTTGGGGTCAGTGATGTTTTAAAAATAACTCTCTTATGCTCATCAAGGTTGCATTTATTAGATCATAAAGTAAAATAGTAATATTGTGAAACATTGTAATGATGGATGGATGAACTGTCTGTGCCTTCAGGGTTTAAACAGAAGCGAAGGCTGTTGAGATCAAAGTGAAACATGGTTAAATGGGCCCTTAAAGAAGGGCCAGGACAAAACGAGATCAGATCATTTTTGATTAGTCTCTCAGGTCTTGGGGTTTGAGCCTGGTTCAGAATAATGATTTTTAGCTTTGGGTTAATGAAGCTCGTTCGCTGCTACTGTTGTGACAGCTTAGCACAGCCTTAATAAAATAATCATCCCCTTCACCTAATTAAACCAAAATAATCTCACCCACCCGCTGACCCTGACAACCCCCTAACCTCTCGTTCGGGGACTTTGGGAAATGGTGAGATGGTTCACACCATCTCCTTTTCCTTCGCTCTTAGAGGAATGCAAAAATAATAAGACAGCGAAATCCTGATTATCTGTAAGAGTCCTGCCCGGCTAAAAAATGCAGGATTTTAAAATGGCTCGATTCATTGAGCATCCCCAGCCACCTTCCCAAGAGTGTGAGACACACACTCTCTCCGCTCGGCTCAGGGAGTAATTGACTCTGGTTTGGTATCACACGCTCATTGCTAATTTGGAGGCCTGTCTTATCATATTACTAGTGAGAATAAGGGGCCTCCCAGCGTCCACCCCCTCTTTTTCCTTTAAGGTTACACTGCAACAAAATAGCTACAGCAGTCATTATTAATGAAGGTGCGGAAGAATTCATTTCTTATTTATGAGAAGCTAACCAACTGGCAAGGCATCTGACGGCCCTATTAATGATCTTTTAGTGGGCCTCGGGCGGATTCTGCTTGCACAAATCCACTGTTTTCTTCCTCTCTGTCCATCTCTGATCAACCCCCTCACCGGCACACAGAGGGAGGTGCTAATTTGTATGGAGGATTTAGACGTAACAGAGGGGGAGGAGGGACGGAACTCAAGGGAAGGGACCGTTGATCAGGCTCAGCACCAGTGGAGAGAGGCAGACAAATAACAAATGACAGGTCTGTGATTAAATCAAAGCTGCAGCCGTAAGTGTTGAAGTATCAGCCTGTCACTAGCAATCTAGAGCTGGTTACGCCACTTTCCCCATCTCTACAGCCTTGTACACTCTGCCTTTACCCATAATGCACCACCATTGTGCACGTATCTCTCTCTCTGACACACACACACACATAAGCCCTATTCGGAGGGTAATTGTTTCTCATGTGGACGTCTGTAAAAATAAATTTGCATGGCACCTCAGCGATAAAACTCATGCATTTGGATGGCGATTTATTCAGGGTGGAGGAGCGAGTTTTGTAATCCTACGAAGCCGGGGATGCGTTGCTCACGTGGTCAGTCGGATGATTGTCTGGTATAAATAATATTTTGCATGCTTGGAATAATACGAATAAATTCATATTTAATTGAATAAAAGGAAAATAATGTCCTATTTATGATTTATTTATTTAAATCTCCTCTTTAAAAATAGGAAGCTAGACACGCTATATTTGAAACGGTCTTGCATTTTATCTCAAAGTGATGGATGTCATTTTAAAAACATGGAAATTAGCGTAAATAAGTTAATGCGGCCTCTTATTTACATGAGGTAAACAAAGCTGCCTGGTTTATATTTTTGATGTGTATAGTTGTATATGATACACATTTTAAAAGTGTAGGCCTATTGCATATATGGCTGCAAAGTCCCTTTAAAGGGGTGGTAAACCACGATTTCACTATTCTAACTTTAGCTAGCGTGTAATGTTGCTGCTTGAGCATAAACAACATCTGCAAAGTTACAACGTTCAAAGTTTAAAGCTAAGGGAGATATTTGCTTTTAAAGAAATCAGTTTCTAAGAACTACAGCAAACGGCCAGTAGGCGACTACACACATTCCTCCAGGGTTGGTGACATCAACAGGCTCAATATTTACATAAACCCCTCCTCTGAGAATATTAAATAAGGGGGGGTGAGGCCATTTTGTATCGCGGCGCTGTTGTGGTATAGTAGGCTGGAGTGTTGTTGCCGCGATGCAGAGGAAACGCTGTTATTTTCATCCGGATTGCAGGTCTGGGGTACTTGCTCTGTTCAGCCTTCCTTGGGACGGGGGTGCGTTGCAGAGCGTTTAACATAAAACATGTTATATGCACGTGTGTTTGAGTCAGCGGGGAATCAGGCGCGCGCAGGGCTCCCTGCAGCACATCTAACAGAGGAAAACATCCACCGTCTTCGCGATTTCAATGCCAGATTTGCACAACGTCAGCTGCGTGAAAAAAACACTGCCGGTGCGTGGATGCATGACGCGCGCGCTGCACATTTCACGGAGGACAACACAAACTTCCACAAACTTCGCGAGTTCAATACAGGATATGCACAACGGCTTGTCCTGAAAGCTGGATTTACAAACAGAAGCTGTTCACGGGCCACAACCTGTAAGTCTGATTTATTTTTCATCGATGTGTTTTCCTGTAATAGGTTGTAGCAAGGAAGTAAACAGATGACAACGCTGTTCTGCAAACCAGTCTGTTAAATGCTCATTCATACTTAACGTTATCCGACGAACACCTAACGTTACAAACACTAACGTTAAAATCTCAACAGCGAACCTGGCATTAGTGTAAATGATTCTTTGATTAGAGCTTTTATGTATTGTTTATCTACAGGCATGCTAAACATGGTTCTGTTTGTGATTTGGCTAACTTACTAGTTAAAGCTAGTGCTTAGTGTTCGTTTTGGGTTAGTTCTTGCGACAGATATTTGGCTATAATCGTTCTAAAAATACAAAAGTTAAAGTGCCATTCAGTAGCGATCACTATAGACCCGCAGTCTTTACTCTTGAGGACTGAACAGGTTCTGCTCGATCATCTTCACTCAAATGTTCTGGGTCTGATTCGGGCTCAGATTGGTATGGTTTTATTGACGCCGTTGTTTCTAATACTGACCAAAGCACAGCCTCCGGTAAGGGGTGTGACGTTTCCGACAAACGTGCACTGCGTTTAGCGAATCACAACACACTGGGCCAGCTAACCAATCGGAGCCCATCGCGTATTTTTGAGGGACTGGCTTCATACAACCCGGAAAGCATCAGACCGTTTTACAAGGAGGGACAGAGCAGTGTAGAATAAAGGTCAAATATATGAAAAATAAGGCAATTTTTTTTAAAACGAAGCATGAACACATGTTACAGTGCACCCCACAAACACAGTCAAGCCTTCAAAAGAATGTGTTTTACCACCCCTTTAAGACAGGTCATTTCAGTCGGCGGCCATCTTTGAAACGTATCTCGGGCATGCTCCAATATCTTTGAATGGGGAAACATCAAATTCTCTAAAACTGTTCACCAAACTTGCAATTCAATTTAATATTCAAAATCACCAATGAAATCTGACAACAACGGTCTCTAAACACACAAAATATTATGCATTCTTCAGCCTGGACAAAGCTAATGAGTATGCGCAGTCCTAAGCACCCGTCTCAGAATGCTTGACTGTTTCTATAACATCTGGAGCCTCTAACGGCAGCTGCAGTGACGCGATTACTTTACTAATCAATGATTGGCTCTTTCATTTGGAAGGCGCGGCTTATTTGCCATATTGGGTGTTGCACTTTCTCCCATTATAAGTCATCAGAGTGCACGGTCTCCCTATATATAAAGTCTTTTATTGCCCATTTACATGCTTTTTTCTCTTTCTACTTGTTGTTTTTAACAGCTCCCTCTTGCTGAGTTCTTTTATAACATTTCAGTAATACAAGTGTACATCTTTAAAATGCATGCAAATTACAGTGAAGCGCAACAGTTATTGTAAGGTGCTCTGCAGTGGTCAAAAAGGATTTAAACAGTGCATTTTGAAGTCATCACTTCTTGTAAACTCAGAGATGTGGATTTGGGCAGCCATTAAATTAACACGACCTTGATGTTTGTAAAAAAAAAAAAAAGAGTAGGTAATCCCCGGCCGGGGATTTTTACGCGGGTGGTGGGAGAAAAACAGAGACATTCTGGATTTGGACAGCAATAAAAATCACAGACTAGCCCCTGTAAATGTTGAAAATACGTCCCCATGAGAAACAATTACCGTCCGAATAGGGCTATCAATTTATTTGTGGTCAGCCTTTTATGCTACTTCTAAAATTTATAGTTTAGTATATAAACTGAGGTCAAACACAAAATCCTAACCCTTGCACACCCCATTGAATGATTATGTCGAAACACTAAATCTGGTCTATTCCTCCGAGATGACATATAACTGGTTGTTCATATTTATATATATATAAGGAGCATGTGACACACACACACATACACATATACATGGCCCGGGGCCAGTGTGAATGATGCTCTGGACAGTAGACGTAACTGCCACTGTTACTCAATTCTGTACTTGTGCGCAAATACTGAATTGAATTATCTTTCAAGTCATGTTGTGCTTGAATGGACAAATTCAAACTAAATTTCCCATAGGAAAATCTTGAAGGAACCATGGGAGAATTAATCTTCCGGGTTCTGATGTCATCGCTGCACTACTCTATTGGATCTGTGCGTTAAAGTGACAGCAGCCTAATAAACATGCAGTTGTCTGTGTCATTAATGTTAATCAATTTATTCAAATTTTAATTAAATTCAAATTTATTTGTATAGCGCTTTTCACAATACACATTGTTTCAATGCAGCTTTACAGAAAGTGCATTTCATAAATGTACATTGAAAAATGTTAGAAAGAGAATGTTAAAGCAAATGTATATGAGTTAGGCTAGTAGTTTTCGGTGTCATACCCTTATTTATTAGGGTTACATGTGTCAAAAACAACAAACACAATAACTAGGCCTATTTTATTTTATTATTATTTTCGAGGAGGGGTCAATGAAAAATTTGGCAGGGCAGGTAAAAATGTGAACGATGACCAGGCCATTAGAAAAAATCCTTAGCATTAAGCCCTGATATAAAGGCTGCATTTATTTGATCAAAATACAGTAAAAACTACATTTTAAAATACTATTACAATTTTAAATGACTATTTACAAGGGGTGTAACGGTACACGTATTCGTACTGAACCGTTTCGGTACAGGGCTCTCGGTTCGGTGCGCCTGTGTACCGAACGGTTACGAATGCAATCTTTAACAGTTAACAGTTGGCTTGTCTTAAGCGCAGAACACAATTCAAACCGAGTTCCCACTCTAACATATTAAGTATTCAGTCCTTTTTATCACGAAATTCAAACGATAAATGCCGTTTTGACGCTCTTTAATGTGACGACTGATCACTGTATAGGCGCGTCAATTCAAGCGGCGGCGGCGCGTGCGTGCGAGTGAACGCGATCATCTCTTCTAGAAGAATAAACATGAATTAATATCTTAAGGTATGTTGAGGATAACACTTACAGAAACGTATCATATGTCGTGTAATCGCTCAATCAGTGTTTCAATCGTGGAAAGACGTCAAACAGCTTGTAAACAATGTCACGCAGCATCATTTACCTCAGAGTCAGAAGTCATTCAGTGTCCACAGCTGTTAATTCACTAGAGAAATCAACTCTTTCACTAAATATATGCACTATATTAGCCTATATATATATATATATATATATATATATATATATATATATATATATATATATATATATATATATATATGTATATATATATATATATATATATTCATTCTACTTAACCTGTTAGTGATGTCTTGATTATTTAATGCCATGTTTAGATAAATCTGTCATGAAAATGACAGTCACTAAGATTATATTTCAACAACGAATTGGAGAAAAAACATAATTTTATAATTAGATTTAGGAGTTAATGCAAAAACTGCCTTATGTGAAGTTTACATGTTTGCACACAATGTGTTATTTGAGTGTTGATTATCCTATAACTAAACATGAATATCAGCTATAGGCTCATCGTTTGGGCTAATAGTTAATAATAATGTGCAAGTAAGGGCTCCCTATATAGTTTACAGCATTATCTTTAAAGGGGGGGTGAAATGCTGTTTCATGCATACTGATCTTTTGGCACTGTTAAAGACTTGGATTCCCATGCTAAACATGGACACCGTTTCATCAGCTAAGGTGGACGTTTGATGGGAGTATTTCTTTGCCAAAATTAGTACTTCCTGTTAGTCATAAGTTTCGGAAAGTTTTTTTCGATCATGGGTCCGCTTGACGTCAACAGGGCGGAATTTCCTTGTATGGGCCGTACGGACAATTCTACCGGAAGAGCGCGCGAGAGAGAGAGAGAGAGAGCGTGAAAGCAATAGGCTACGCCCATCAAAGCGCTGGCTCGTACAGATGGAATTTGCTTTTCCGGATCAACAACTGAGTTGCGCAAATATATATGTCTGTTCCCTGCATTTCGGTGCCGATTGTTTTATAAACAAGGCCCAGTTCGACGCCGGATTTTCAGATCGCCTAATACTGAAGGATGGAGCGGTCCCAACGATAAAGGTCCCAACGTTGGAACCGCAGGTTTGACTGCTTCAAATGTCTGTTTTTGCCTATGCCCATCAAGTAGCCCAAACATGATCACGTATTGATCAATGGAGCATGCGATGTATAGTGTGTGTACATTTGTTTAGCTGGCCACTATATGTGTATGTTTGTGTATTGTAAAAGCACTCCAAACAACAATACACAAAGAATGGGGAAATATGTTGAACTAAATAAGCGCGGTTCTTCATTCAAATGCGCTACTATTCCATGTCTTTCTATGTAAACACTAGCCTGACGCGCAAAACCAGTCCGCTTACTACAAATCATGTCTTCACAAACCACGCGTAAACACACACACACACACACACACACACATTGTAACACTCGCGCTTGACATGGTGTTCTAAATAACACAAGCTGCTAAACATATTATATAGTTAGTGTAACTTATACCACATAGTTGACGTCCTGCTCTAGTCGTTTTTGCTGCTGCTCCTGTTCAACTTCAGCCTCTGGGTCTGATTCCGGATCATAGATGTATGGCTGTATCTGATTAAAAGCCATTTTTTATGTTGAATAAAGTTTTTCCCCGCTTTTAGGGATGACGCAGCTTTCAGACGCACTCAACACAGTAACAGCGGCGCGTGCTCGACATTCTTTAGCTCCGCCCACACGATACGCCCCCAGCCGCACGGCTTTTTCCGGAAAGACTCGGAACAGCGCATCTTTCTTTTATAATTATAATAAAAATAAAGACTTTTCGGAGATATGCAGGATGCAGTGCTACTCTATAGGTACTCAAGATTGACATGAGACTGACTGAAACTGAGTGTTTCCCCCCCCCTTTAAGAAACTTTTAGTTATAATTTAATTCATTTAAGGACAGACACAATTTTTTCAGTAAACCACAGTTTAATAAAAAATAAATAAAAAGCCATTTTTTAAAACTGCTGTACTGAACCCGTACCGAACCGTGACTTCAAAACCGAGGTACGTACCGAACCGTCAGTTTTGTGTACCGTTACACCCCTTGTATTTACTAATTTATTTACCATTTGTTTCTGTGATGGTAAAGCTGAATTTCCAGCATCATTACTCCAGTCTTAAGTGTCACATGATCCTTCAGAAATCATAATATGCTTATTTGGTGCTAAAGAAAAATTTCTTATTATAAATGCTAAAAATGTTTGTGCTGCTAAATATATTTGTGGAAACCATGAAAAATTTCTTCAGGATTCTGAACAATGTAAAATTCTGTACTCAATTTAATACCCTTAGAAATTGCATAGCAACACCCGTGCAGATACACACAAGAAAGCACCACTCATATTTTCTTCTGAAAAAGAAGAATATGTGCACGGTGAGAGGGGCTGCATGAAATGTGACTATGCACATTTACTTCACAAAAAGTACACATCTAGTTGTAGAAGTACTATGATACAGCTCTTAACATGTTCCTATGACTTTGTTCACTGCCGAATAAGCATTAGTGTAATGTGGCTGGTGCAACTGCAATGTCCATTGTGAGATGTTTTACGATAATTACATACATACATATGAAATACCAATTTTTCATATAATTCAAAGAGTGCACATGAAAGCAAAAAGGTTTTGGAATTGTTTTGGTGCTATGCTTTCAGATACCAGTACAGGGAACAGTAGTGGACGTAATCATATTGATGGGAAGTAGATGCGTGTTCACAGGAATATATAAAATGAAATGGAATGAAATCATGTGCTTGCTGGCGGAAAATAGTAGCATCAGCCAAATATCTCAATATCCAACTTCTCATTTCATAAAAGGCCACAGAGTGAATTCAGAATAAGACATTTACTTCATGCACATAGTCCAGGGCTTCTCATGCGACCATAATACCCCGAGGGCCCAGAAGCTTATATGTCCTCTACGCTGACCCACTGAAAGCTGGGACTGCCGCACAACAGGGAGATTGTCTGAAGCTCCAGATATGCATCAATACCAGTGGCCCACAGCCAGACTGAACATATCTCAAAGAATCTGAGATGGCGCCCTGGGTAAACGGCAGTGCATTGGTATGGCAGACAATAAAGGGCATTATGTTAGCACTTGCTGTCCCATTGTGGCGCATTCATTATGAAGTCTGTTTCACTCAAAAACCTAACATCTACAGTATTGAACTGTTGAGACAATACTCTAAGCCCTGCTTTATACTGAACAACAGCACCCAGCTTTGCGTTTTTTCTAGAAACCCTATAAAATATAGCCACATAATGATATTTATAATTGGGTTGTAGCAAGAACCTTGCAAAATTGGCCAATTACCCCAATTGACCGATGTTGTAGCACTGTTAAACACTTGTCAGGGATTGTAATTCCACTTTATTTCCAAGTTAAAACGCTCTTGCGACAGAACATTATGCCACAGATAAAAGGCTAAAAGACTTTTACACCCTTTTTTATTATTATATATATATATATAAAAAAAGTACAACCTTTTCTCATTTACAAGTGTACAATCTAATTTAAATATGAAAAATCAACAAGTCAAACCATTAAGAAACTTCAGCAAGATTTCTTGGTTAGAGCAATATTCATGAGCATCTCTATTAGGGTGAAAGCATCGGATGGCATTTGAACAAGTGAATTATAAAGCACGATCATTTATATAGCTAATTCAAAAACATAGCCATGGACTAGATCAAGATATAATATTTATGTTAACATTATTGCTGCAATTACAAATGAAAAAGACACAAATTAAACATGCATCTCAAAACACACAAGCCAGTCCTTTGGAAAATATGACATATATGTGACAGGCCGTTGTTTTGACCGACCTGAACAAGAGGCACAACCTTTATATACACCAGCCATTACAGATTTCACAAGGGTCACCAGCACAGGGTCTTCCTGCCTGCCAGACTCCATCAAAGCTTTTTACACGAAAGTGCTCTATGTTCTTACTATTAACCCTGAGGCATGATGTGGGAGGGTCATGCTTAACAAGGAGAGACACTGTTGGAGGGACATCTAATATTTACAGCCGGGGTAATAACCAGCACAGTGGAGAAAAATAAAGAAGAAAGCATCTCTCTTACCGTAACACACATACACGACTGCACAATCAGACAATGGAGGCTTACTCTGTGCAGTGGAAAGGAAGTGACCTTATGAAACAATCTGTCTGAATTGCAGTTGTTCATCGTAATGTTATGGGTCCCTGAACTGGAAAAAGATTTAAAAGACATTTAAACCTGATGGACCAGTGAGAACATACTGAGACAGTGATTTTAAATTCAATAACATGGACTGTGCAGCTGTTATGTCTTACGTGTCCTTTTCTACCCTTAACCGTTACATCATAAAAATTTGTTACAATGATATCATATCACCATAACACAAAACAAATTCCAAGCTATACTTGCAACACCAGTCATATGCTATTCTATACTTTTCAGGAAATTGAAAAAACAATATAATTAAACACTGTGTTATCAAAGTTGATATTGTGGCTTTGTATATGCTCAGACACTTGCATGTGTCAGTATATTATTAACATTTTACCAAAATCAAGTCCAAATGGATTTACGAGGATTTTGTCCAGCGAATTTCTAAGAATTTTGTCTGTTATTAAAACGGCCGAATCTGAGGCAGTAAGTGCATTACAAGTTTGTATGTAACAATGTGGGCTCGCATTTTTTTTCTGTCATTTGGCCAAAATCTCATGTGCTACACACAGGCTATTTAATAAGACAGTATTGGCTGACTTGATGACAAATGCTAGACTACACACACACACACACACACACATATATATTATATATATACCCAACGCTAAATGCATTAAAATCAGCTAGCATATTAATGCACAGCTAGCAGTGGATTATCCTGCTTATACCATGGTCATTTGCCAGCATTGACCACTTAAAGCGCAATATTTGACTGCAAGTGTAAAAATGATTTTCATCAGTTACTGCTTGTTAGATCTAGCATTCTGCCTGCTTTGAATCAGACACAGAAATAAAGTAGTGCATACGATTACATTTATTTGAATTAATGAATTATATAATATATTTGAATTAATTATCGAGAGAGAGAGAGAGAGAGAGAGAGAGAGAGAGAGAGAGAGAGAGAGAGAGAGAGAGAGAGAGATGTGTACCCGTGTCTGTTCAGCCAGTGTATCTCTTTTTCCATTAACAATGAAGCTATGAGTTTTTACTTGCTTCAAAAAAGCGATGTAACTCCCTCGTTTCTGAGAAATATAATGTTGCAATTCAGTAGCAAAGTTATTTTATTACGGGGCAGCATTGATAACAAGTGTCTCCTGAATATTTGTGTGTGTGCGCAGCGCAATCTCCGCTCTCTGTGTGTGAGTGACTTATGTGTGTGCTTAAATGAAAACACCAAATTAATATAGAACAATGATTCAACTCAGAACTCAGAACTACCTGTGCATTAAACAATTTTGCCAGGAGAACGGTGCTTGCCTGATTGCATTGTGCCAAGTGTAAAGATTGGTGGAGGGGGGTTATGGTGTAGGGTTGTTTTTCTGGGGTTGGGACTTCTCGTCCAACATCAGTGCCTGACCTCACAAATGTGCTTCTAGAAGAATGGTCAAAAATTCCCATAAACACACTCCTAAACCTTGTGGAAAGCCTTCCCAGAAGAGCTGAAGCTGTTATAGCTGCAAAGTGTGGGCCAACTCCATATTAAACCCTACAGATTAAGAATGGGATGTCATTAAAGTTTATGTGCATGTAAAGGCAGACGTCCCAAAACTTTTGGCATTATAGTGTATATAAACAAAAACATACCTTTATATACCCTTGCATTGCAAACAGGCAGAGGTGGCCCAAACTGAGAGAGAAGGACAGGAAAAGTATCCAAGCCGGGACTCAAACCTGGGTCACCCAAAGTGCAACCAAGCTACATGAGTGCTGCCCACGAGGCTATCGGCTCCGACACATATTTTATTCTAAACTTGCACAAATGGTCACATGACTGTATTCATTTTCCCTCATTATGTACAATTTCATCACGGGTGTCCTTTTTTGTGCCACATTTCACTCTTTGTCCCATGGCAGAAAATGACTGTGCATTCATCTTTCCTGTTGTGTTGTACTAATGCTCTGCCTGCACTTCCAAAAAGTGCATGGATCCAACGAGTCATCAAGTACTGCATTAGTTCTGAGTGCACTCAGAGTTTCATCTCGGTTTCATTCACTCATTTTCTTTCCTCACTCACTCGCTAACACATGAACGCACACAAACCTGATAAATAACTCATGTTATAGCCCTCAAAACTCTCTCCTATTACCCCTTCTCCATTCATTTCACAGTCCCAGAAGCCTCCATGTGTCCTGTGCTTCAGACACTCTCTGGGAATGAAAAGCCCCCTTTGGGCTTTGCATGAAGGTAATATGGATGGGGGAGGAATTGATTGGGGAATTCCAGGCCTGGTGAGCTTTGAACATCAAAAATCTTTCAACACTCATCCACCATTCCCTATTCTATATCACCAGCAGGAAGGAAAAAACAAAAGGATAGCTACAATAGGAGAAGTGCACAGGGAAAAGGAGGCATCTGAGGTAAAGGCATCAGGGCCTGTCTCTGTCAAATTATAACACATCCAATAACTCGATCCTTTCTCACAGTTACAAATTAGTCCATTAAGCTGTCGGCAGCAAACAGAAGAGGGGACGGATTTTGAGGAATACAAAGACAAAGTGTCGGCTGTTATTCGATGTCCTGTCAGCCGTAACAGCACTTATTGATGATGATCTGGCTGAGCTAGCTTAAGGGATATGACAGAATAAATATCAACGTTCAGCAGTGGTCAGGGTCGACAATACCTCTGGATAAAGTAGATTTCCAATGAGATTTATGATATAATATTATAATAAACAAACATACTGTAAGTGATCTTTGCAACATTAAAACCTCCTGCAAGTTTCATAGCTTAAACCACCCTCCTCATTCTAAAAAAATACAAAAATAAACATTTATGTTACAAAGCTCTAAAAATGGATTGTTTGGATGTTGTGGGGTCTGCGATGTCGCACCGGCAAAAATATTTGCATATCATTGCCTCTAGAGCAAGACATCAATGAATAGTTTTATATCATTGCCCACTGGCATTAAATCATTAAACGGCACACATCTGTCTACACTGGACATGAGCCCCGTGCTGCGTTAAAAAGAAAAAAGAACCCATTATAAATCACTAATGCTGTCTACACTGGATACAATATGTAGCTGCTTGTTCAATTTCTTAAAATCGATCATTACAGACAGGGCCAGAACGAGGGTTGAACACATTTTTGCGGACATATGACTGTTTTTGTACAAAAAAACGAACCGTTATAAGTGAACATCAAATAACATATTCCCCTTTAAAAGTGATATTTTTCAAAAGTGCTGTTCATCTCTTTACATGTAAAACCTTTTAAAGTTGAAATTGGAAAATGTGAAATGAAAACTAACCTTAGTGCACCCTTGAAGTTTCTCTCGTGTACTCGTGTACTCTTTTCTTTTGTAGAAATATGTGTCCTCGTTTGCAAGTCTTTTAGTATTAGACGCATTAAAAACATGAATGCAGTTATTTCTACCAGGTGTTGGCGCCATAATTTGACTCATTCAGCTTAAATACTGACAGCACAAAAGCACTCAGTGAGAATTGAATATTAACTCAAACCCACATAACTAGAATTTATAGAGCCACTCAGCTGTGTATAAAGTATAAAACTTAGTCTTGCAGATTCAATACTATTCCTGTAATCTAATCATCAACCAAGAGGACATTCACACCTAGTTAAAATGCATACGCTCGGTCTCTACACATACACTTCTCTTCCCAAGCCAGGTGTCTGTTTTAGTCTCTGATCAGTAGCTAAGAGAGAGTGCTGTATGTATCTGATTAATCACCCTAGTTCCTCTCTTCACTTCAGGAAGTGCCGGCAACTAATGAAATCATGCAGGAATTAAGTTGTTGAGGAGCTAAACATTGCTGCTTGGCTCATTATAACAAGCCTGAAAAGCAGGACTCTCCCCAACAAAATCTCCCCTGCTCTACCATATTCCATCTCTAAAACCAAGCCAACAACATCCGAGACATTCAAAAAGCCCAAGCGAAAAGCCTAAAATGAAAAAAAGAAGAAAAAAGAAAAACAGTTGGATGCTAGGATTGAGGATTCAAGGCCTGTGGGAAGGAAAGAAGACGACTGGAGGGAGGTGGACAGGAGTGTGGGATGGGCTTAACAAGCCAGGATCTCGTAGATTTAAAGGCGCTTCTAAAAATTTATGGAAGCGTGTTTGGACAGAGGCCATAGCGAACAGCTTGGCCAGCTGAGCGGCAGTGCAGCGGGACGCCTAATAAGCCCCGCGCAATTTTTCACCCCATATTTTATCAATAAAAAAGCAGTTAAAAAAACCCACCACGGACGCAGCTCTGCACCGTCCACCATCTGGAGCTGCCTTTCATTCTCTAATCCTGCCGTCATTAAAACGTTTCTTGGCAGTTTGAGCCTCGTTCCCCGTGTGCAGATGTGGAGCGAATCTTCAGATGCTCTCCTGATCAAAGAGCTCTCACGTCTACACCAGACAGAGAAAACTTACCGCCTTCTGGCTACCGCAGGCCAGGCTGGAGTTACCGCTAGCATTATTTATTTATTTACAAAGTTATTTATTTATCCCCGCACTCCCACACGAGCACAGGTCAGTGCAGAACGCCGGCCTCCTCATCTTCTGCAGGCCATAGTCGTGTTCTTTCATTACGTGTTCTGTGATTCACTGATACTGTTCAAAAACCAAAGCCCCTGGATCTGCATTTGGCAGAACAGCACTCATTTATGCGTCACACTTCTACACCCAAACTGTAGTTTCACAATCCAGAATAAGTACTCTTAACACTGACATCAAACTGACTAAAATACATGCCAGCAATTACATCAGCAATTCAATCAACAAACTCACCAAGGCTGCAACTTTACATAACCCCCCCCCCCGATATATCATAATATATTAATTACAATTCAGTATCAGTGTGTTTGCTTGATAGAACCAAGTATTATTAAAATATCAGTTATATTGTGATGAAAGACATTTCCCCATTTCTGCTATAAGTCTACATGTTAACAAAAACAATTATATGACAGACAAATGATAGACTGAAGCATCTGTCACAGAATGTTTTGTTTGAACGTTCTTTCCGCAAAACCAATTCGCTTTAATCCAGCTTGCAATTCATTCTATTCCAGCTCGTTTTATTTGACACCCTCAAAAAGCTTTTTAGGCCAGAAACATTTTTACACAAGTACATGGATTCAAAAACGGTTGGCCAATGCACTGCCAATAGAGTGCTGCAGGGATGACTGAGAAATGAGTTTTCCGTTCCATTTTTCCGAAGTCAATAGTTTGTTGGTTAAATGCTTGAAATAAGGTCTGTGGTTAACACAAGCTATTTTACACTATTCTAACTCAATTTGTAAAATAAATAAATAAAAAAAGACTGAAAGAGTTGTTGGAAGCTTTGTGGTGGTTAAGTAAAGTCCAACCATGGTGTTGTTTGTTTATTGCTTGCGTTTAGTTCTTTACTTCTGCTGATTGTATTTTAGGCTTCGAAATTCATAAACGTTGTTAATTTGTGAAGATTATCATGATGAACAAAACATGTAACAATCATACTTTTGTTGGTCACGGCATATTTCGGCAATAATCCAAAAGCCAAAATGGAAAAATCCTATCCTACAAAAATATGTCATCACTACAGCACTCTCAAATTAGTCTGGCGCTAACTGGTCCCAGCCTCAGACATCACGTCCATTAGCATTTTTAAAAGTATTAAGTTTGCAGCGCCAGTGTTGCAGTAAACTTGAATAATTTATTAGAGACACGCTGGTCTGTTATCGTAGGGACCTCGACTTGACGCGGAACAAAACAAACTGAATGGTTTGATTGGTGATTGGTTGCTTTGCATGTTGGTCAGACGTCTTCTTGGGCGGTCCTTGGCCAATGAAAGTTGCAATGGATTCCAGACCCCCTGCCTTCTTCTGAACTTCTGGCTATGTGAGTCTAGATGCTAACTAACTACAGTACTCAGGGGGGCAATAGAGTAAAATGTAAGATTTTTCGCATGTAAACCAAATATGTAGTTATTCAGGCAAATTCTTGCTCTTGAAAAAAATACAACATGTAAGTGTCGCGAAAAGAATTGAGATCTGGAATAGACTTGGAAAGAAACACCTATCTATTTTTACGCACTTGAGTGGAGTGTGTTTAGGGCATGTTCCTATTAGGGCTGGGTATCGAGTTCAATACTTTTTAGGTACCGGCCGACCTGCCTCGATACTATCGAGTATCGAAAAAGTCTTGTCGTTCGATACCTAAGGGGTTATTCTTGTCAACGCCAGTGAGCCAATAAGCATGCAGCATGATTGGCTGTGGTGGAAAAACAGATTCGCTTATTGCGGTTATGCCCAGGGACGTGGCTCGCACGTGAGGCTGTAGTGTGTAACCCCGTCTTTGGTAACACCTCCCCAAACAGACGAGGCGCGAGCGCAGTCAGCGGAGCCTCATGCTGTGGAGCCAGACGAAAGTATAAACAAGGCTTTACGGCTCCGACACGGCCACTAGAGCTGATCGCATCCACTCTAGTCAATACTTCTGTTTTTACCAGCCACGCCGCGGCACAAAGACGGAACAAAACTTAGTTGGAGCCATGATGTGCTGCAGACGTGTGCAGTGTAAATAGGAGTAAGCGTCCCAACTCGCATATATGTAAAATATTTGGAAGAGATAAAAAATTGTGGCTACATTTCACCAGACTCAATGCCAATAGCGTGCAATGCAATTAATGACAAGATAATTGCCACTAAGACAGACAACACGACAAATCTGAAGCATTTGACAGTGCATGGAATAAAACTAAAGAGCAGAAAGTTTCTCCATATTCAACTGCAAGAAGAACTGCAGCGCGTCACATAAATTAACTGAAACTCAGCATATACTTTCCTCACAGACATGAGAAATAGGCCTATTAACCCTCTACGCACACCTTGGCAATTGAATCGCCATTGGCTAGTAATATTTTTAGTTTACTCGCCAGACTAACATACAGCAAATATATATAATGATTCCACCAAAACAGCTTATGGCGCATCTTTTTACATTAAGATACATTCATTTTTGATATGATCTGAAAGTACATATTTACATCAGTCAATCAAGCATTTTTTTTAAATATAGAACTTAAGTAATTAAGTAATTAGAACTAAAATGTGGTAACCATTATTAATGAAAATATTTTTTTCTTCTTTTTTATGCTGAAATCAGAAAAGGGACGATTATAGGTGAGCGCTAGCCAATGAGATTGCCGTTTGCACATTAGTTCCGCCCACTACAAGATAAATCGGTAGTTGCTTCTGCTAGTTCTTAAAGGCTGAACAATTCTGAATGAATAATTAGGAAAATACATCAGAGAATATCATTTACATGTAGTGCGTCATATCTATGTGGTACGTAATACCAAGACAGTGCACTCATATTACTATGAATGGGAGAAAGCGCAACGCGCATTATGGCGGAATAAGTCCCGTCTTCTAAATAAAAGCCAATCGCTGATTGGTAAAGTCATTGCATCACTGCAGCTGCCATTAGAAGCTCCGGTTCATATAGAAACAGTCAGTCAGTGCTCTGAGATGCGCGCTTAAGACTGTGCTTGAACTTTAGCTTGGTCCAGCCTGAATTTTGTTTTTGTTTTTGTAATGAATCAAGCATTTAGAAACAAAACGTATAAGACAGTTGTTGTCAGATTTAATCATAAGCTTGGAGAACAGTTTTGGTGAATTTGATGTTTCCCCATTCAAAGAGATAGGAGCTGCTCTTGCATGCCAGAGAAGTGTTTCAAAGATGGCCGCAGAGTGAAATGACTTGTCTTAAAGGGACTTTGGTAATACTCTCTTGTGCACGTGTGTGTGAGAGAAACACTGAAACAGTCTCAGCTAAGCAACAGTGAGTCGGGCACCTTCACACTAGAGTTTACAGAATGTGAAATACTCTGAACAGCCATAGAGTAGAATTGAAATAGTGTGCTTGACGGAGAGCGAAACTTGAAAAAGTGTTCAAGACAAGGCGAGTGAAAATATATCTGTGCTAAACTTATACGGTACTTAGTGTCTCAAACACTGGCCAGTGAAATCTAACAATTTATAGCCAATGGCTAATGATAGACATAGTCAACTTGCATGAAACTTTAGTTGCATATGCGAGTGATTTACTCGCATTGTAGAGGGTTGCCTATAGAAAGCTTGAAATATCTATGTTTAAACAAACCAATTCAAATCAAAAACAAATACTTTGATTATGTAATCCAAATGAAAGATGCACTTCCCTTTATAGGTGCACACGCACGCTACTGCGGAGAGGATGAGTAAGCATCGTCAACTTCATCTTTGCAGCCAACACAGACTCAGAAAACACTAGTTTATTAACAAACAATTGAAATTAATGTCTCCTTGCTATTTTTACATTCTTATCGAAGTCAAGGTATCGGTACCCAGCCCTAGTTCATATCCATCAGAGCTTTCTCTGGTGTGCAAAAATGTCCATTTTGCCTACCAGAAAAGCAAAAATGTATAATACAATACTGTTATAAAAATGTTTATGCAAGTAGGTCCAAACTGACGGAACTAGCACTGGATTGCAACTTAGCATCATAGCCTTATAGGGCATCAGGGTTGAAGGTGGGCGTTGATGGAGCGCCCCTAAAGCTACTGACGCACATCACACTCATTTGGCAGCCATCCCTCCGTCCATGGGCTTGCATATTCCGGCTGTCAAGGCCATGTGTTAGCTTTCCTACGATCCTCTGCCAGGCGTCTCCCAATGCCCCTCTACAGCAACACCGCGGGTGCTCTGACTGTAGCAGGTTTCTGCTAATGAAGTCAAATTAATTTAATCGAGGCCCCATCTAACCTATCTGTGCTGCCAGCAGGGAGGTGGGGTTAATGCCAGTCTGCTGCTGATTTCACTCCAGAACAACCCTGTCAGAACTCATAAGAGTTAGCACTCGCTGCTAAGTGCGTTAAAACGCACACGCTATCTAGCATATGAGAGTAAATTACACAAATGAAGTTGCAGTGTGTTCGGATTCCTCTGAAATATAACAAAAGCACAGTGAGGCACGGGCTCCCTTAAGTTATAAAACAGCCCAGACTATAACCAAGCCATTAAAAGCTGGGAAAGGGAAAGCAAGGAAAATCTGGCAAATGAGCGCTAGTGACTACCATCGTTAGGACTTGCTTCCCTTTACCCCCTGTGCCTCAAAAGCCTCTATAAAGTTTTATGTGGGCCTCCTTGATACAATAATTATATTTTTCTGTAATCTTTCAAGGCCCGCACCCTTTTCCCCTCAGTGGAACGGATCAAAGCGGGCTCTATTATTTTCATGAGGGACTCAATCGCTGTATCCAAACTATAATTGAAAGCAGTCGGGCTTGTGTGTTTTGGTCGTCATCTCCGAACGCTTGCTCTCTAGAGTATTTCCTCTTTCTGCATACATCATCAACATACCTGTAGTTTAGCGGGGAAAAAAACAAGCACATCCTGGATTTTGTAATTTTATACATTAGGGAGTTGCACATGGAAATCTTACTTGGATTGGAATTATAAATATATATATAAATGATTATACATGACTTTTCACTGTGTGTCATTGTGATATCTACAGTTAAAGTTTTAACAAAAATCATCAGTGGACAAGAACCTCCTGTGAAGACCACAAAGATACAAATTTTACAAACCACACAGGTTTCTATATAAATGTCTTATATTATGCATAATATAATATATTTAAAATATTATATATAATATATATAACATATTTAATAGTCACATATAAATACGTATTATTTAATATATTATTTAATGTTATTTTATGGGTGATCTAAGAATAGCGTCAAAAATATGTTTTTTTTTTCAGTTTTAACAAAAATCCTCAGCGCATATAGGCACCCCTCGTGAAGACTACAAAGATACATCTCATAAACTGCACAGGGTTCAACATTCAATTGAAATATGTACGAAAGTCTTTGATCCTTTCCATAGAAAGTCTCATCTCTCATGGGGTGCATTACAATCAGTGACACGGGCTAATAGTCGCACTGAGCCCTTCTGCGAGGTTGCCTCTGATTGTCTGTGTCATTTCTTGGAAGAGAAGTGAAACCTCAGCTCATGTAAAACTTCTCCAGACAAGCCCTGGCTGGGACAAATCTTGGTTTTCAAGCTCCAGTTGGAAACACAAAGCACTGGCAAGAAGCTGCGAGTAGTTAACGTCCGCCAATGTTTATTGAATAAGAGGCACTTAAGCATCATGTTTATGCACGATCAGAAATACTCCAGTCTGACACATGTGCGCACACACATACACCCATATGCACCAAATGTTTTCTCAGCAGACAACATCTGCATTCAATATGGACTCAATTTTAGTTTTATTACTGATGTGGAAAAATGTTTATAGCGCTTGGCTTGTTATTCACACACTGTTCCTAGCAATTGGGTAGATTGCCATGACAATCCACCTTTAAAAGCACGCATTAAAATGCTCAGATTGCGGGAAACACCTGACTTTGATCCACAGTTTTGTTCAAAAAAGGATAAAAGACACCTAGAAATGGGACCGAAAACCACGAGAACAGTTACCAAGTATCCCAGAAACCAAGCACTGCACTGCATACTATTCTGCCTGATGTTACATTTTGCTTCATTTGGTTGTTCTGAAATTGGCCAGCGAATTGCATTTTACTGCAAGTTTGCTCTAGAAGGTTTCAGAAGAATTTAATTGAATTGGGTTCGGAACAAGCAATTGAACCACATGCGAAAACACCCAAAACACAATAATAGGCAGACTGTTCGTAATTTCCGCTAACTAATTCTCGTTTCAGACAATACCTTAAGCACCCGTTCCACTCCAACAATTATTCACATCGTGATTATGTTTGGCCTCACTCAACTTCTCCCCGATGCCAGAATAAACAGACTATATAATAAGCACTATTTCACAAGTGTATGTCAAAGTGAATGTGTCCTTGCCAGCCATCTATGATGTGTATTTGTGGAGACATCATTTCAGCGGTGATGCTTTAATGAGGTTGGCGTCAAGCCCTAGAGGACATATTACTCTTTCATAGTCAAGTCAAAAACATGAATGCAGTTAAACATTCTGTAATTATTCACTCACCCTCATGTTGTTCCAAACCCGTATGCTGCTACTTTTTCCGTGGAACACACAAGGAGAAATCTGAAGAATGTTCACCCAGCTCTTTTCTAAACAATTCGTAGTGACCACAGCTGTCAAACTCCCAAAATGGCAGAAACCACCATAAAGAAACCACAGAAGTTGGCCATATGGCTCATGCATTATTTTATAAGTCATCTGAAGTCATACAATACCAATATGTGTGGAACAAACCAAAAGGCCCAAAAAATCTCCAATATTCCAACTGGTGCACTCACCATCATTCAAACAGAAAAAACAACAACAATGATGTATGGCATCAATGACGTCAAAGCTGGTGCAATGCATCTAAAGAATGCTTTGATTATAAATGAACAAGATTTGTGAGCTTATGAATGGAAATATTTGATGTGAATAATTAAAATTTCAGCTTGTTCATGAATAGCTATCATATGCCTTGTAGTCATATGGACAAATTTGATGTTTGATGCTTTTTGGTGCTCGACAGCCTATGGACACAACTTGTTTTCATTGTATGGAAAATAGCAGTATGAACGTGCTGTAAAACATCTCCATTTGTATTCTATGGAAGGATGAAAGAGTTTGAAACAACATGATTGTGAATGACAGTCATTTTTATTTTTGTGTGAACTGCTCCTCTAAGCCTTAAATGGTCCCATTTGCATGTCAAAGTAAATTCAATGCATGCATTTTTTCTTAAAAATTGTTTTAAAAAAAAAGTCCCATAGTCACCATCCATTCAAATAGAAACATTCAAATTCCATTTTGGGTCAGATCTCTTCTTCCATCCTCGAGCTGCGTATAAGTGGCACCGCAAAATAGCGAGGAAAACATGGACCAGATGTAACTCCTGACATTCAAAGAAAACATATTCTCGCAAATTGAAGAAGAGAACATTGGAAACAGTCATAACATAAATAAATTCGAAAGAAAACCTCATCCATGCTTTAGCGGTTCGAATAGAGGTAACGCTATAATGCTGTTAAGAGAAAGAAAGAGAAATAAAGTAAGAAAAACAGAGAGAGAGAGAGAGAGAGAGAGAGAGAGAGAGAGAGAGGGAGAGATTGTAGGCAAACCAGTGAGCTGAAGAAAGCTAGAGAAGATGGAGAATGAAAGCCATGCTGGACAGAAGAAAAATGGCATCTCCATATTAAAGTGTGTGTCGAATGTGTCAGTTATAATTTCACGCCGCCCGCGGGGAAGAGAATTAAACCCGTCTGTGCCAGTGTGATCTCATTCACCCTCCGTTCCGACTGCATGCTGAATCCCAGGCTGATGGCGGAATATTGCAGGCAAATTGGTTTTAAATGAAAGCTAGCGTCCTAACCGGCGTTCGGCCTCCCTCTCCTCAGCCCTTCCCCAGGTGCACTTAATCTAATTTCATTAAAGAGATGAGGAGCGATGATTGCTTGTGTCGAAACATTAAGCCGCTCCATCTTCACCTCCATAAAAAAACTATTAGAGGCCTGTCAGCAAGCCTGTGGGTGGCCTGTTTATGACTGAATATGAGAAAAGGAGGACGAGAGGAGAGATAGAAAAGACAGCTGAGAAGGGTCTAGGGGTAGAGGGTACATTACAGATCATTAGTTCCCTCGGATCATCGAAACGATGCGAGGAGGAGCAAAAGAGGAAAACAGCTCTAAAAAGGGCCAGGGAAATCATTTGTCAGGGAGAAAGACTGTAGAGAGAGAGAGGCAGAGGTGCACAGATAGAAGGTATGTATGTGTGTAGACTAGTCTGAGCGGGCGTGACGTACATAGACGAATATCACAAAAACATGTCCGAGTCCATCCATTTTGTATAAAGAAATGAAGCCTTTATAGGACCAATCTTTTTTTTGTGCAATTTAATAATGTGATGTTAATTAAGCATCATTTTTTTGGACAAATTCTCATCACTATACAGTAATTCTGTACTTGATGCATTTAACTGATTACATTTCTTAAATGATGTATTTAAATCAGCATAAAAGCATAACAACAAATACTACCATGATAGAAAAATACTTTTTAATTAAATTAAACTAAAATAAAAACTGGGGGGTTGGGGTCCGCCACGGAATAAAACAATTTAAAATATAATTGTGACTTATCTCACAATGGTAACTTTTGTCAGGATTATAACGTTAGAATTGCAAGATATAGACTCGCAATTACAAGTTTTAAAGTCAGAATTGCGAGATATAATCTCGCTATTGTGAGAAAAAAAGTCAGAATTGTGAGTTTATATCCTGAAATTCTGAGAAAAAGAGTTGTTGTCAAAATTGTGACTATCACACAATTACAAGAAAAAAAGTCAGAATTGCGAGATGTAAACTCGCTATTGCGTGACAATTTAATACAAATAATAAGATATATGCAATAATCTCAATAGTCCTATAGATAGGCTTCAGATTTTAAATCTGAATGTAATCAGATGTATGAAGGAATATAAAAGTACCTTAAGATAACACTATAGTATAAATTACAACCGTTTGACGCTGTTTACTCAACATGCTCAAATGTAGCATGCTAACATATGTAATAATACATTAGCAGTAAGCAAGCTGATGTACACGATACAACTTTACTTAATCTAGTACTTCCATTACATGGGTCATCATGAGAAATCACATTTTCTTTGATCTGAAGTGAAACAGCTCGATGTTCTACAAAACACAGTAGCATTCAGATCGCAAAACCCTAGCTATCATGGCGATTCCATGTAAGAGTAATAGGTAAAGGAGTTCATAAAAACGGGTGGGCTTTAAACAGCTGTGGCCCATCAAATTGGGGCCAACACAAAGATAAAAGCCACGCGTGTGGCGCTAATGCTTCCAGTGTCACACTGAACAACATGATATTTGACAGGACAAATAGCTTGAATTGAGAGATGGAGAAGGTTAGGGTGTCAATAAAGACAGCAATGCTCATCAGCTGTAAAGCCCTTCAGTTAAAGGGGAAAAATGTCTGTGTTTACCTGAAGTGGCTGAAATGGCTGGGTGTGTTATGTGACATGCTGTCACACTGATGTAACGGACAGAGATACAAGAGGAATGAAATAACAGAAATCTCTTTAAGCTGCCCAACACAATAGACAGTTTTCAGTATTCACCTGTCAGGTGAGATAGAATTACACCTGACAGCTCTGTTCCTGAGTCATGCAACTGTGGAAATCTGTGACAATGCAGCTACTGGACTGAATGGATTGCGTTTTGGTTCCACGGCCAATCCAGATCAGTATATGCCTTTTTATCCTTTTTTTCCCCTTACGTATAACTGCAGACCTATACTATATTTTAAGATGCTTCTTTTGAATGATTCATTTGAACCGAAAGCATTGGAATCATAACCAATGCAACATTTGACACAGCTAGGGTTGGGAATCGAAAATCGATTCCAATTCAGGTCAGGAATCGGATCCCTGTTATAAAATAATGTTGATTCCGCTTATTGATTCCTGTGTGCATTTTAATGTGGTTCTAAACCATTCAAGAGCAAGAAGGCGTGAAAGATAAGTCAGTTTGGCATTGCTTTCTGTGCTGGGAACATTCAGAGTGTGCGCACAAAAACCCACCTCTCATATAGTGCACAAATGATTAATTAAGTTCTCTTTCACTTCTTCTTGCACTTGAAAGGAAAAATACACCCAAAATAATGTCCAAATATCCTTGTAAGCACAGGCGGTTATTTTCACACTGGGCATGTTTGTTGCGGTCCAAGCACAATTGATCCCGACGCCCCCCGCAGCGTTGGTCTGGTCTTGATTCTATCAAACGCTGGTGCACTTGTGTTCATCTTAAGTCGTCACAAATGTGAACGCTGCATAATAGAAAACAGAATGCGGGTCAATATATTGTGTTTTTTATTAATTTGGTGCTATTATGTGCAGCTGAGTACACTTGGGTTTACTGTATGCGTATCGCATGAAGGCGGCTTTCTGCTGCTTGACAGTAGATTGCCATTCATTTGCTGCCCTTATTAAACTCACTATGCATGAATACACTGCAGGCTTACTCTCGCTCGTTGTATCCAAGGTAAATCATCAACATTATCATTCATCGGAATCGGTTAAAACTAGGGTCAGGTACAGATATGGCACCGGTACCTATATAACCGGTATGTAACCGGACCGAATCAGTACGCAGATTTCTGTGCATCATTTCGGTGCCACTTAAATTCAAACGTGCTTTCGCCGAGCCAGAGAAAGACGCGCTCAGCGCTCGTCACATATCACAACTATTCAGCGTTTTCAACCACATAATGTTTAGTGTAGGTTGCAGACATTTAAATGCGCATAAGTACTAGCAGAAAATACACACTTATGTCTATGGAAGCGGCTATAGCAATTATTTCAGACTGTTATAATTTGACTACGTGTTTTATTCATATCAGATACACAGTATATAGTAAGTATATAGTTTACTCTATTCTTCTCCCAGTTCAGCGGTCACTTACTTTTTTATGTATTTCGTGAGACGTGGATAAGTTATGTGTTGTAAATCCAATCAGATCCAATTCTCTGAGGCGCAAACTAACATGGCGGCGCCCATTCACTCACACATTTTTGAAAATCAGAATATCAGATAGTTTGCGACATATTTGGCAAGTTTGTGAATATTTTGAATAAAAAAGAAAAAATTAAATAAACCAGATACAGCACTATTGCGGCTGCTGTGTGTCATGTGAGAAGCATGACGCGTTGCCATGGAAACAAGGCGATGCTTTCTAAAATATTTGGCCAGAGAATATGGTCATATTTCTGCAAAATAAAGCTGAACCTTGAAGCTGGTTTGTAGCCAACCAAGAATACAGACTACTTTGCTGTTATTAGTAATGTAACGGTTTAGTGTTATTTTAGGCCTATTGTAGTTGGGTTAGGTGGCTCAGGTTTTACTGTGAATTTGTTAGGTAAATTGGGTTTTGTATTTATTTATATATTTCAGTATACTTTAAACTTTTGATAAATTGTTCAATTTAAATAATAATTAAAAACAATTTGATAAAAAGCCATTCTTTAATGTCATCCTCTTAATTTTGTGGCTCTTTTTTATTTTTAAGTATCGGTTTGGCACTGGTATCGAAAAAAACCCAAAGGATACCCAACCCTAGTTAAAACAGAGGCGCAGTTTACTTTACTTCCTGATCAAGCGTGCACCAGAGTTCGTGTTGCTTTCTCATTCACGCGAATCGCAGCACAGTTTGTATGCAACCGAACTCAGACCACCTCCTTCAGGTAGCCACCCGGTACACACCTGGAGTCCGCATGACAGCTTTCATAATTAGCAATTTTTCATGCGAACCGCGCCCCGTTTCGAACTAAACTGCCAGTGTGAAAACACTGGCAGTTTAGAATCCTAAGTGGCAGAATCCTATGTGAATGTAAAGAGTTGAGAAAGAAAACACATGTGTAACAGTATATAGTATCCGTGCATTAGCTCTTAAAGTGACAGCAGCCTAATAAACCTGCTGCCGTCTGTGTCATTACTGTTAATCAAAGAACAAAAGAAAAAGAAAATCACTCACTGGTCTTGACTGAATAACTTTTATAACTTTAATGAGGAATAATCTATAATTTGTTTATATATATATATATTTTTTTTATGAATTATTTAACGAATAGAAAGTTAAACAAAGCAGTTTGTAACAGATTTTTTTTTTTGTAAAATGATAAATGTCTTTGATTTTTGATCAGTTTAATGCTGAAAATTATTACAATTCTAAATAAATAAAAAAAACCTTTACCAAAAAAACAACAATAGCAGTCTCTTAACAAAATACTGTGAGCAATGAATCAAACAAATCCAATCCAATGTGTACTGCTGTTTGTAACCATTCTGACTTGTGTAGTCTAAAATAAGACATTTAATGAGTAAAATTTGATGGACAGGACTTGATTTTAAACATCTGGAACTAACTGGACCATGAAAAGTGGACATTACAATCAACTAGAACAAGTATCCAATAGTCCACAGCCTAAATGTCGTCAGCGGAAAAGAAAGTAATGTTGTAAAAAGAAAAACGGATTAAAAATGATAAATACTTCCCCTTTTGAATAACACGCACAGATAAGATTCACAATAAGAAATTAGAAAAGTAAAGAGACACAATAAGAAAAGGCAATTATGCAAATGTTGACTTTAAAATACTACAGTATAAGACTTAACATACTAATATATGCTAGAAATCTGCTAAAATTACTGAGAAATACTGGTGGCATGAAAACAAATCCATATAAAGAGTTCATCAGATGGGTTCTTTTATCAAAGTCTAATCTTTCTTTACAGAAATAGTTCAAATAAATAATTTCCTTTAAAAACACACACAATAACAGCTGTCAGCCATTTCAGAACAGGAAATGATTGTTCAAAAAAGGCAAAAAACAAACCATACTGTATATGAATACAAATATAATTCAGCTAGTTCCAAAACTTTTAGCCACAACTGTTATAGTGTAATTTCAGGGATGGATCTCGCCCTCAGGTGGTATCATCTGTCATGCACTGCGCATGCTGTTTTCTTTGAACAAGTCGTGATGTCTTTGTTAATAAGTGGACTCGATCTACACATGAAGCAATTTTATTCAAATAAGCCCAACTGATTACGCCCCTCCAGCACACCTGCAGGCCGTTTTATAATGTAGTAATGTGTAAAAATGCCATGAGAGATAATGTTTGTGTTCTTCCTGCAACTGTTCAAAGAAGCTATTGTTCAGGGGAAGACACCTGTTACTATTCAACAGGAGGGAAAGATTAATGCTTTAGATTAGATTTTAATGTATATAATTACAAATAACAGTGTTTATTCTTTTCTTTATTCAAAGCAATGACGAAAGCCTGATTTTTGAAGTGGTAAACATTCTCTTGCTTGTGCTCATTTGCTCACAAGACGGAAAAACGTCTATGAGTTATTCACCTGCGCACCTGGACACAAAAACCACGACAACCATGGCTCATCTTCTCAATGCCCTCTAACCTAGAGCCATTATCTCCAGCTCAAGCTCTCCGAAAAAAGACAAGAAATCGACCTGATGCATTCTGCCTAAGCAACGCAAACTCTGAACGCTGCAATTGCTTCCACATGTTCTTCTCACTGATGCCAAAAAAAAAGAAAAAAAGATCTGCTTCTGCATTCAGCATGGACAGAATTACCCTCCATTCTACAATCTTTATTTATTTAAGTATATTTATTATATAAATGCATGAATGTTTCGCCAATCGTTATTACATATTCGGGTCTTTAGCGACCCGGATGGATCTCTACCTTTCACAATAACATAAAACTCTCCTGATATTAGAGTAACAATTACAGAAGAATAAAATAAAGCATATTTCGTTACCTTTTGTAGCTTGGAGGGGTTCGGTTTGAGCAGATGTTTTATACCATCATCACTGTCCTCGTCAGAACTCATTTCCCAGTACATTCAGCATCTGGCTCATATTCACAATCTCAAACATATTCTCAAAGCTATAATTTTCAACATCTTCAAAATCAATAAATTAAATCGCAGACAGCTTCTTCACCAGATCCATCATCAAGTGACAGTGACACTAATATTTAATTGTGTTCAGTACTTGCTCTGCAGTAAATCACTGAGCCATGTCAATGTTTGCTGATGATACTTCCTATTCTTTTGTTTTCTGCCTGCAGTAACTATGAGTGAAACGTCACTTCATCATTGTGTATAAGACATTGCCACCTTGAGGAATAAAGGTGAATTATTTAGTCATCAAAGATTCAATTATTGTTGCGCAGAAAAAAATATACTTACACTGTTACACACCTCGGGTCGGTAGCGATCCTTTACAATTTTTACAAAATAATGAATGGGAAAACAGAAATTATTTTATAATTGTATATGTTTTTCTCTATTTAGAATGAATTGATAGAGAAATACTAAGAAGGTTGATGTCTAATTTTTAAAAATGAATGAGGAGGAAGGTAGCGAATGACATCCTGGGTCACTAAAGACCCGAGGTATGCGTTTAAGGGTTAACATAGCAAAAGAAACCAAAAACTGAAATCACTATCAGAGAGCAAGTTCTACAAAAACCAACAGAAAATTAGTTTCCATAGGAAATACAGCGCAGCAGCTATTAAATACTACACACTTACATGGTGTGTGTGTGGTCGGTCCTGATAAACCCTTAACACTAGGATGGCAATACCAGAAATCTTTGACCTTGTGGAGACAATTACAGACCCAATACTTTAATAAATTAGGCCCCCAAGGCATAAGCGAACTAAGCGGCCGCTTAGGGCCCCCTTGGCCACCAGGGGGCCCCCGAAAGCACATGATATTACTTGCCGCATGCTACTTTCATGAAATCGCGAAATGGCCTTAAACAGTTACTAGATAAACTGCACTTTAAAAAAAAAAAAGTTTTCTAATATATGCACGGATTGATTCTGATTGTCCATTGGCTGGACACCATTCATTGGCTTGTTAGCCAGGGATCAATGTCCTAAGTGCGAGAAAAATCACTCGTCAGTTGCCTGGTAACCTTTTTATGAATGGCTGGATTTGAGGATGTGATATGGTTTATGCTGCTGCATGTTTTGGATAGAGTATACAGCATAGCTTTCAGTTTCTGTTCACAGTAAATGCTTCTCTGCAAGTACTATATGTTTGAGTCGCTCAAAATTATAATTTGGGAACGCGACGCAACATGCAGCAATCATCTTCCCATATTCGGAATGAGAATCATTTATAAATCTGTTGTCAACAAAAAGAACCACTAAGGTCTTCCTGTGTGTTTCTCCCAAAATACAAGCTGTTTAATGTTTGAAAGAAATCCATCAACATTTCTTGTTTTAAAAGTAGTCTCTTCTCACCAAGGCTGCATTTATTTGACCAAAAATACAGTAAAAACAGACAGTAATATTGTGAAATATTATTGCAATTTAAAATAGTTTTTTTTCTATGTGAAAATATAGTAAAGTGTAATTTATTCCTGTGGTCAAAGCTTAATTTATCATCATTACTCCAGTCGCAGTGTCACATGATCCTTCAGAAATCATTCTAATATGAGGATTTTCTCACGAAACATTTATGATTATTATCAGTGTTGAAAACTGTTGAGTAATTTTTTGGATTCTTTAAAAGCTTTCTATTTCAGAGAAATAGAATTGTGAGCATATTCAGCATAAGAGACTTCTTTTAAAAACATTTTTTTTTTAATCGTACCAGTTGGAACTGTAGGCTAGTACTGTAAAACTTTGAATATTAAAGTAAAAGTTAATATCCGACCACTCTTGTGGGTTTGCTACTGTTACAATTAAAAACCGTATAAGGGTAAAAACATGACAGGCAGATAAGCAACACAGCTACAACTAATGAAATTGATAATGGGTGTGCGAATTGTTGCAACCCGTTCTCACTACCAAGGCGTAAAAGTCCGAAGCATGGTCAAGTGCTTTCCGCGTCACAATAAAGACGCTAAAGGTACCCCTAGGCGACACTATATCGACGCGCAGGGTGCTTCATTCATTTCAATGAGAAAACGTTGGCGTCATACACAGACGCGTTGGACATGGGAACGTTATCGTCATAATGATCATATATAGGGTTATGATTTTGCCATTATGACATGTTTTTCGTGTGATTCTCAATTTAATCAGCTAGCATAATTTTATTTACGGAATCTAGACACGTTTTAACATGTAACCCAACCCCATTTCATCCCTAAACCTACCCATTTGTGTATTATACGATATAAAACACAGGATATAACAGGCAGATACGACTGCATGCACAATTTATAAAAAAAGTACAAATATTCCAAGTGTTCCGAGGTCAAGCGATTGATTTCTGTGAAGAATTCCCCAAAAGCGAGCAGCGTCTCCATCCGCAAAAGATCATGAACACATTCAATATCAAATATTGCTGCCTGTTACGTCAGTTTTCATAGCGAAATTCCATTGGCTCTTGTATATCTCGTGACCAATTGCGTCATTACGTCAGCTTTGATTGTAAAATGTCATTGGCTCTCGTGTGTCTTGTGACCGCTCGCGTCATGCTAAAGAGTTGTGTGTATTTGAATGAGATATGAATGAGTGCGTTCACGGAGCGGCGGGATCATCATCTCAGCGATTAAAACATTAAGATCAACTCTGTTCTTTACATGAAGACATCGTGTGACTTCAGAAGACTTGGAATGCAACATGAGTTCATACGTTTTTGGTCAGTTTTTGCAATAAATAGACGTGACTGTACTTGTATTTGCCTGTTACATGTTTTATATTGTTTAGAAGTGGGTAGGTTTAGGGTAGGAGTTGGGTTAGCTGCTTCAAAAATATAAAAGTAACCTTTAAATATGAATAAAATATTAATAAAATCATGTCTGCTTTTACAAATGCAAAGAATAAAATGCGTCTTGATCTGACGCATTGGGTAAACAACTGAAATGAATGGAGCACCCAGCGCGTCGATATAGCGATGCCTAGGGGTGCCTTGAGCGTCTTCGATGTGACGCGGAAAGCACTTGACCATGCTTCGGATTTTGACGCCTTGGGAATGAGAATGGGTTGATTATCAAGAACTGACAATAGTCAATAGTATTGGTGGCACAGAGGGGCCCCCAAATAAAATTCTGCTCAGGGCCCTATAAAGGCTTGGGCCGGCCCTGCAATAAATAGTATTGCACTAGCATTTCCATGACTAAAAAATATGATATTACTATAGTGCCATGTCTGAAAAACCATAGATTATTATTATTATTATTGCAAAATATGGAAAATAAAATATGGAAATAAACGTTTACCTTGAAGGGGTCAAACGTCTACCGTCTATCACAATATGAAATAGTAGCATGCCCGCCCAAAGGCATACGCAAAGAAAGGCGGCGAGGTTTCAGTGAATTGAAGAATTGCCGTTATGTCGCTGAGACGTTGTGTTTGGATGCAAAAGCAAAACCGCTTTGTTTGGCCTTATGAAAACAGATGAAATGAGGAAACAGAGGTTAAGATTTATTTAAAAAGCTGTTCCCGAGCAGTACAACCCAAATGTTTGCTTGTGTACAGAACATTTTACAGACGACAGCTTCCTGAACCTGAGAGAGTACAATGGCAGCTATATACAAAGATATACAAATGCTTTTTAGAAGTCTTGGAATCTGAAGCTCACGATTTGGCCTATCACAATGTACTCGGTCAGCAGGCCAATCAGAGCACTCTGAGCTTTTTAAAAAGAGGGTTTTTGTAGAAATCAGCGTTTTAGACAGACTGGGAAAAGAGGACAATAATGTACAGTATATGAAAAATAATGTGTTTTTGAACACATTTACATGCCACAAAATCTCTATTTTCCCTCCTTCTTTGCCCTAGATCTGTTACGATCATTTTGAATGCCTAGAAGAACATAAACAAACACACATATATAACCAATAAGATGCATCCTCGATATCATCATCTAGAATTCGAGGAACATGTGCTGGTTGAGAGAATGAGGCTCACAGAGAAACAAAGAAAGTAAAGGGCCCCAAAAATATTGTGGAATACCCCATTTCTCTCCTCTCTGAAGCCTACTAGTGTTAAAAGAATAGCAGGCTCTAAAAGTCCCCCTCTCTTCATCGTGTCAAATCCAAAGAGGTTTTCTCTTACCATCTGCCTCAATGAGGAGAGAGATAAAAGCCTATTGACTAGCGTGAGCTGCGGTTAATGCAAATTGCTGCTCGCTATCAATGTATTATTTATAGAGCACGCCGGAGACGTTTTCCACTGAACTGGGAGCTTGGCTTACAGGAGATTAGTTATGCTATCACATTCATTTAGCAGGGAGTAATTGCTTAACTGCAGGGGAATTAACACGTGTTACACTTCCACTGGAGCTACATGCTGTTTATATGGGTGACAGACATATTAGGGTTATCAATATTAAAAGATAAACAAGCGCTAAAGGTGCCGGGAAAAACATTCCACCAGAAAAAGATCTGGCAAACTACAAACCGCTAACCAAATCTCGAAAGCATTCGTGACCAGAGCGCATTTGAATAACAAATTAGACATAATGGTATAATCTGACAACTATCTATCCATCACTATATGTCTGTAGCTGTTGTTTATTTTGCAAGAAAAATGCAAATACAACACCTTGTGAGGAGCTTGTGTGGATGTTAAGAGAACCTGCAAATTCAGAACTGTCGTTTAATGTCCGCCGACACGATCACAAATCACATTATGAACCAGAGATAAAATTTTGCTCACATCAAAACTGTCCAGCAAATGATGTATATTTTTTACACAGAAACATCTACTATCACGGTCGTGGTCAATGTATTATAGCAATTTCACCCTGGTAGCTTATTTCTAATTGGTTAAACCCATGGTTCTGCAACGTCTGCCCTACAATAGTTGTGAGAAACCAAAAAAAAAAAAAAAATAATCTTTTAGAAACAGAGCAAGAAAACATTACAATTACTTTAGCTGACAAAAGACACATTTTCCTTCATATTAAGAAGGGGCTCACCTCTTTTGGTGAAGTTCACAACACTGCAATAATGTATAGTATGTGGGATTTTTTCTTCTTCTGAACATTAAAGCATGTTAACCTATTCTATTACACCCAATAAACAAAATAGTGAACTTTTAAAATAGCATCATACGACCCCTACAACAAGGCACATTATTATTATTAAAATTGCAGAAAAACAGTTGATCTCAATAGGTCAGAACCATCATCACAACAGAACTATTTAGTCATGTCATTTAACTCTTTACCCGCCAAACACGGAATTTTCTGTTATTTGTGAGAAAACGCTTCACCACTAAACACAGAATTTTCCAGGTTTCCGTGTTTCCACTGTTATACGCTAGGGGGCGCTATTACACATCTTCTGAATGAGTACAGAGTCTCCTGATCAAAACACAGGCGAAGAAGACGCAAAAAAACAAGCGATCGTATGTAAAGCAGATGCATATGTAAAATAACGTGATCATCAATAATGATCGACCCAGAACGAGCTATAGGACTGCGCAAGCATTAGGGGTGTTGATGAACTTGATTTACTCCATCTGTGTTTGATCATCGCTCTGAATCTGATCTGGATGTAGTCTTTGACAAAAACATGATTTTCTCAGCTTTTTGTTCAAAATGTTGCTTTTTTTATGAAACCTAACACTATTTAAGTGTTGATAAAAAAGGAATGGATGAAGCTAGAATAAAACATGTTTTGTTTAAAAGCAGAGGGTCTGGTCTTTCTTTTGATATATTGCATGCTCAGATATTCATACAACAAATTATTCTATGGGCCATTACATTTTTGTGAAAATGATCAAAAACCATGACGGTGGCTGGCTACTTGTTTTTTAAGGGCTGTTTCACACCTACCTTGTTTGGTCCGGATTTTCAAACTTTTCAGTTTGGTCCGAATCAAAATTGCAGGTGTGAAACCTTACCCGTACCATGGTCCGGACCAAACAGACGAAATTTGGTCCGACAAAAAGAGGTAGTCTCGGTCCGGATCAAACTGAACAAAGGTATGGTTCGTTTCTAGTGTGAAAGCATTTTCTGTATGGTTCGTACTTTCAGACCATTTAAAGGAAGTTCCAGTTTATGTTTAAATATTATAATGTTATTTTTAAATTTAATCTAGGCTACATTGATTATGAAAAGTGAAAAGATGCGCAATATGTCAGAAGACAGAAGGTCAGAAATGATTTTGAAAGAAATTTTGTATGATTTTGCTTAGAAAGCCTTTCTTTAATGTGAATTTCATTTTGTATAAATTGTATCTTCATTTTAATCAGCGTTAAATCAGATAATTGCCTGGATTTAATAAATAAGAAGCAAATAGTCTATAGCAGACAATAATCGCGGGAGCGATCACATGCTTTGCACATGAACTGGAGCGCGTCTCAAATAACCGAAACTCAGCAGGCTACTTGTCTCACAAACATGAGAAATATGTGTATATAAAGCTTGAAATGTCCACTTTTAAACGTAACGAAAAGAAAATAGTCAAGCAATGCACACTGTTCAATAGTGGCAACGATATGCGTCCGTTCATTCATTCATTCTTGTCAAAAACGCTGACGCCAGACGCACGTCCGTTTACAAACCAATCAATTTCGATGAATTTCGAGGCTCAATTTCGATGAATTTCGAGGCTGCTGTGAGTGATGTTTGTAAAGCATGTGAGGAGTAAAATATATCTTAACTTCTAATCCAGCGGGTTTTGGGCAACGTGCTGTGATTATAATTAACACTGACTGCCACTGACTGTGGGGCTTCAGCGGAATGGGCCCAAAAAAGAACGCGCAGACAGAGGAAGTCGATGACATTAAAAAGTCTCTCGACTTCCTAACTGAGGAGATGATTACTGTGAAGACGCAGCAGAGCCGTCTTCTGGAATTATTAGAGGAGGTTAAACAGCTGCGCCTCCTAAACATCGAAAAGGACAAACGGATCGTGGAGCTTGAACGGAGGGTGGACGATCTGGAGCAGTACTCCCGGATGAATGACTTGCTCATCACCGGTATTCCCATCAAACCACGCTCGTACGCTCGCGCGGTAGCCGCGGACAGCGGAGATGAGCAGGGGGAGAGGGAAGTGCACTCAGTGGAGCAACAAGTGGCAGCCTTTCTCCAGAGCAAAGGAGTAGAGCTGGACCTGGACTGCATTGAAGCATGCCACCCTCTACCTAGAAGGATCAACAAGGATAGACCAGCAGTCATTTTGAAATTTGTCAACAGGAAAAACAAGACGGCTCTGTTAAAACAAGGCCGCAAACTCAAAGGGACGAATGTATATATAAATGAACACTTAACAAAAAAGAATGCAGACATAGCCAGAAAAGCAAGATACCTCAAGAAGCAAGAAAAAATCCAACACACATGGGTAACAAATGGTAAAATCTTCATCAAGTTGAATGGATCTCCAGAGGAGGCGAAAATTCTCATGGTAAAAAACATGGAGGAATTGGACAAATATCAGTGATCATGATGTACATCAGTCATCTGGAAACAATTAAGGTAACATTTGACTTATACTATCACAATGAGTACTGAGCCACACACAGGAGGTCAAAAAGACAATCATACAGAGACAGACTTTTTGCAGAGAATTGAACAACTTCGTCAAATGGATCTGGGTGCATCTGAATATACTGAGTACAATACGCATGATGTAGAGTCTGATATTGATCCTGATAACAATTTCCTTTCTATTATCAACAACAACTGCAACTACTATACAAACGATCAATACAACAATAATTGTATTACTAAGAACAAATTGACTATTATTCATTTTAACAGCAGAAGTTTGTATACGAATTTTAATGCAATAAGAGAATATCTACAAAACTTTGTATACCCCTTCAGTGTGATAGCGATTTCTGAAACCTGGTTCAATCAAGTGAAAGGAATTGACTTTGAAATGGATGATTATGATCTGCATTTTGTGAATAGACAAAATAAAACTGGAGGTGGGGTCGCGCTATATGTGCACAAAACTCTAAAATATTCACTTCTAATGAATATGTCAATTGTACTTGATAATGTAATGGAATGTATAACAATAGAAATTAATAATGGAAACAAAAAAAACATTATTGTAAGTTGTGTTTATAGATCGCCTGGGTCAAGTATTGATACTTTCAATGGAGAGATGGATAATCTGTTTTCAACAATTAATAATAAGTCTTTATTTATTTGTGGGGACTTCAACATTGATCTCTTAAATCCAAACAAAAACACACTGATTGACGAATTCATTGAAAGAATGTACTCTATGTCCTTAATTCCAACAATAACAAAACCTAGTAGAATCACATCACAGAGTGCAACCTTAATTGATAATATCTTTACAAATAACTTGACAAATAACATAATTAATGGTTTGCTTATTTGTGATATTACAGACCATTTACCCGTTTTTGTCGCATATGACTGTAATATTTCTAAAACTAAAGAAATCTGTAATGTAAGCTGCAAAAGATCACAAACTCAAGAAGCTATTAATGCTTTTAATGATGATCTGAGAGTACAAGACTGGAGTTGTGTTCTTGGGGAGACCGACACAGATAGAGCTTATAATATCTTTTTAGAAATATTCACATATTCATATGATAAGTTTTGCCCCATTTCAGTGTATAGTAAACACAATAAATATTTCAAATGTCCCTGGATGACTAAAGGTCTACAAAATGCATGTAAAAAGAAAAATAATCTCTATAAATCTTTCATTAAACTAAAAACAAACGAAGCGGAGATTAGATATAAATTGTATAAAAATAAGCTAACTGATATAATAAGAATAGCCAAGAAATTGTATTATAAGAAACTATTGATTAATAATAAAAATAATATAAAAGGAACTTGGGCTGTATTAAATAGCATTCTCAAAAAAGACTTAAAAAAAAATACTTACCCTGAATATTTTGTTGACGCAGATGGTGAATATCGTAATAAGAACAGGATAGTTAATAGTTTTAATAATTTTTTCGTAAACATTGGCCGTGACTTGGCATCTAGAATCCCAGATGTTGAGCACAATATTGATAAAATTGAGAACAATTCAAACACCATCTTCCTTTCAGCAGTTAGTGAGGAAGAAGTAATGGATATTGTCCAAAAGTCCAAAAATAACTTCTCTATGGACTGTTATTCCATCAATATGGCAATATTAAAAAAAGTTATAAATAACATCAAAACACCTCTAACGCACATCTGTAATCTGTCACTTCAAAATGGTTGTGTTCCCAAGAAAATGAAAATTGCAAAAGTTATTCCTCTATTCAAAAATGGCAATAAACATACATTTACTAATTATAGACCAATTTCATTGCTTCCTCAATTTTCAAAAATTTTAGAAAAAATATTTAATACTCGATTAGAAAAATTTGTTGATAAATATAATCTGATTAATGACAGTCAATATGGATTTAGAAGCAAAAGATCTACATCTATGGCTATAATTGATGCAACTGAAGAATTATCAAATGCATTGGACAATAAAAAATGTACCATTGGAATATTTATTGACTTGAAAAAAGCCTTCGACACTATCAATCATTCAATATTACTTAAGAAACTTGAAAGGTATGGGATACGAGGGGTGGCTGGAAACTGGGTAAAAAGTTATTTGAGTGACAGATTGCAATATGTGCAGATGGGTGAGGCCTTATCTGATTGTCGTGAAATTCATTGTGGTGTCCCCCAAGGGTCAGTATTGGGGCCTAAATTATTCAATTTGTACATCAATGATATATTTAATGTTTCAAAACTACTTAAGTGTGTTTTATTTGCAGATGATACCAATATTTTCTATTGTGATGACAATTATGATAAGGTTATCAATGTGGTAAATGCGGAACTAAGGAATATAAAAAAATGGATGGATAGTAATAAATTATCTTTAAACTTAGAAAAAACTAAAGCTATATTTTTTGGTAATTACAAGAAAAAAATTGATAAGACGATTGAGATAGATGGGATACAAATTGAAAATGTTTCTGAAATAAAATTTTTAGGAGTTATAATAGACAACAAACTAACTTGGAAAACTCACATCAGACACATAAAAACCAAAGTCTCCAAAAGCCTTGCAATAATAAATAAAGCCAAACAGGTCCTTGATGAGAATACACTCCGTACCTTGTACTGTTCCCTAATTCTACCGTACTTAACTTACTGCGTGGAAGTATGGGGAAATAATTATACTAACTTAATACAATCACTATTTATCTTACAAAAAAGGGCTATACGTACCATACATAAGGCTGAATACCTTGAACATACAAATCCACTGTTTCTTAAATCAAAATTATTAAAAATACATGACCTAGTTAAATTCAATACAGCACAATTTTTATTCAAAGCATTTTACAACTTATTACCTGATAACATACAAAAGTTATTCACGCAGAGAGAGCAGTTATATAATTTGAGGGGTTATGGGAACTTTTTACTACCAACAATCAGAACCACCAGGAGAAGTTTTTGTGTGTCTGTGTGTGGAGTTAAGCTATGGAATAGTCTGGGGCTCGAACATAAACAATGTAAAAGCATTCATCAATTTAAAGCACTGTATAAACAGAAGGTCTTGTCTCATTATAAGGAGTGCGTGGTTTAATTGTGTGGTGTAAAATCATGTATACAGAGTCTGTGTTATCTAGGGTTGGGTATCGTTTGGGTTTTTTTCGATTCCGGTGCCAAACCGATACTTTTAAAACGGTTCCGGTGCCTAAACGGTGCCTGAACCGATACTTTTTTTTTTTTTTAAAGGCCACCAAACGAGGTGGATGACATTAAATGGCTTTTTATTTATTTATTATTTAAATTGAACCATTTATTTAAAGTTTAATGTATACTTAAATGTATGAATATAAATAAATACAAAACACAATTTACTTATTTACAAATTATAATTGACATATTTACAAATTCACAGTAAAACCTAAGCCACCCAACTACAACAAGCCTAATATAACTCTAAACAGTTACAGTAATAACAGCAGTCGTCTGTATTCTTGCTCTGCTACAAACCAGCTTCGAGCTTCAGCTTTATTTTGAAATATGATCATATTCTCTGGCTAAATATTTTAGAACACATCGCCTTAATGTTTCCATGGTGACGCGTCATGTTTCTCACATGACACACAGCAGCCGCAATAGCGCTGACAGCTCAGCTGTATCGGGTTTATTTCGTTTTTTCTTTTTATTCAAAATATTCACAAACTTCTTAACTGTGTCACGAACTATCTGATGTTCAAATGTGTGAGTGAATGTGTGTTAGTTGATCTATAAAGCGCAATGGGCAGCGCCATGTTAGTTTGCGCCTCAGAATCGGATCTGTCGGATTTACAACACGAGTTCATTCTCGTCTCACGAAATACATGAAAGTAAGTGACCAGTGAACTGGAAGAAGAATAGAGTAAACTATATAGTTACTATATAATGTGCATTTATCTGATGTGAATAAAACACGTAACGTTAGTCAAATTATAACCGTCTGAAAGGATTGTCATTGCCGCTTTCATAGACATCAGTGTGTGTTTTTTGCTAGTACTTATGAACATTTAAATGTCTGAAACCTGAAATAAACATGATGTCGTTGAAAACACTGAATAGTTGTCATGAGTTGTGATGTGACCAGCGCCGAGCGTCTGTCTCTGGCTCAGCCAAAGCGCGAAAGCACGTTTGAATTTTGGCACCGAAATGAGGAACCGAAATCTGCGTTCTGATTCGGTCCGGTACATACCGGTTATATAAGTACCGGTGCCATATTGGAACCGGATTTCGGTACCCAACCCTAGTGTTATCTTACCTTTTAGGTATTCTGATTACCATTGTTGGTATTACTATAATAGTATAGATCTATGAATTCACAGTCTGTGTTATCTTACCTCGTAGGTATTCTGATTATCATTGTTGATATTATCATAATTGTTACATGCGGTAATATATGGTGTGTATCTAAGGAATGTGTTTTTTGTTTTGCTTTTTGGGGGGATTTCCCCTTCTTTTCTTTTTGGAGTTTTTCTCATATTAATATATATCAAATTGTATTGGAATGTTTGGATAATGTCAATAATTAAGGAAGCACTACCTTTGTTCATCTTTGTAATTTTTTTTTGTTTTTTTTGTTTGTGTTTTTTTCCTTTTCTTGTTTTGTTGTTTTTCCTGTTTTAAATTGTAACCGGGGTGGGTTTAAATAAGTTAACTTCTACCCACTCCTTTTCGAGCAACAGTTGGAATTGTGATGTTAAAGTATGATGAATTTAACTAGTTGTACAGACTAATCATAATGCTTCTTTATTGCCGTTGTTATGCGTCTTTATATATTGCTCGAAATAAAAATAAATTCATTCATTCATTCAATGTCCAGATGTTCTCCACATAGATGATGACGACAGGACGCGAGTATGTCATGTAAAGTTCTTTAGTCTGCTTGCATAATTGCAATGTGAAACCAAACCAAAACTAACCAAATGTATAAAATTGATCAAAACATGAACTTTGGTTCGGACCTTGGTGCGGACTTTCAGGTGTGAAAACGCCCTGAAACGCTGGCGGGGAAAGAGTTAAAGGGGACCTATTATGCAAAATTCACTTTTATAAGGTGTTTAAACACCGATGTGTGTCCGCAGAGTGAGAGAACAACCAGCCTATAATAATTCCCATAAATCAAAAGTAGTCTCTTCAAACGAGCTGATTCAGATCCCCCCCTGGCTCTACAATGATTCATTGTAGGGAAAAGCCCTATTAGCATAGACAGACACAGCCCTGAGTGAGAAGCACAGAGTCCGCCATTTCTGTATCATCACTGTAGCAGGCATTACAGGTGTTGTGTGGAATGTTCCAATGCACATAAGAGTCTCCATAGACTCCATAGATGTCACTGAGGACATTGTGGTTCAATTTCATTTCTGAAGGAAAATCGCTAAAGTCTGTTACGTTTGCGCCAATCATTTGTCACCACAAGCGTGGGGCTTTTCAATGCTAGATTTTCAAAAAGGTTGATTTTGAAAGATAAGTCAATACCAATACTTTGTTCGCAAACTTCAGATCCAGACAAAGTAAGTATGACACGTCATTGTCAGTCCTTACAAATTGCCTTTCTGAAAGAGCTTGTTGGCACTCTGTACGGCTGATGTTGCTAAAGCTACCATTGTCTCTGCCTGTTTTTACCGATGCTGCCCTCATACTATCAGAATTATCATAAAAATGAGTTAAAAACTACACACAAATGCCCTTTGAAGTCACCCACTTGAATACGTCGAGCTCGTAATCATGACTTGAGAAAGGAGAATTATGAAATTTCTGATAGCACGTGAAGGCACCAGGAGAACAAAGCTATGTCGTTATTTTTATCCTGCCATGCTCATTGTCTGCGTAATTCATAAATGCGCATTTTATTATGCACAGTACAGACAGATGATGGAACATATAAGGCTGAACACCGCTAGTGAAAGTTTCTGACATTTTCAGTGTGTGAGATTGTCCTGTTTTGTTGTTGCCGGTATGCCTGGCGCACAAGCTCTTGAAGCTCCACCCTCATCTGGAAAGGGGGCCGTGAGCACCAACTCATTTGCATTTAAGGAGACACACACTAAAACGCACATTTTGGCTCACCCCCCCCCAGACGTGTCAACAGTTTCAACATGCTATAAAAAATGATCTGTGGGGTATTTAGAGCTAAAACCTCACATACATCTTGTAAAAGGAGCATATTAGGTCCCCTTTAAATGTAATTTAAAGTCCGCATTTAATATCAGCTGACACAATCACAAATCACATTTTAAACCAGAGATAAAATACTATCAAGGTCGTGGTCAATGTATGATAGCAATTTCACCCTGGTAGCTTATTTCTAATTGCTTAAATCCATGGTTAAGCAATGTCTGCCATAAAATAATAGTTAGAAAGTTAAAAAAAAAGAAAATAAATGGCATTTATATCATCTTTCAGAAACAGGACAAGGAAACATGAAATACTAAATATTATAAGAATTACAATTACTTTAGCTAACAAAAAAAGACACCTTTTCCTTCATATTTAGAAGGTGCTCACCTGTTTTGGGGAAGTTCACAATAGTTCTTCCATGTCTATAATTAACTAGCACAAACATCAAGACAGGTGACTACTTTTCTTCTCAAGTTCAAACAACTTCAAAGCAGTTGAATTGACGCACCAAACACAATGACACTCCACAGAAAGCTTAAAACATTGCAGTAAGTGCACTCGCTCTCTATCACACTGCGTTTCCCTTTGTATCCCTGTAATATGCAAATAATCAACAATCACAAGACTGGCAGCCATTTTCTGTCATCTACACACATACACAAACACACATGCAGACAGACGAAAGCCTTTCATACTATAAACTCCAAAATCACTCTTAGGTAAACAGACGCGCACGCACAAACACTCATAAAAAGAAGTCTTACCTTGTCATCGATGTCACTCTCGCTGTCACACTGTAAGGAGATAGTGAGAAGAAAAAGATATGAGAGAATTATTCATTCATTCTCCGACCTCATTATCGGTTCAGGTATGATTTTTTACGGCTCCTCTTTTTTTCATTCTTTCAGTGACACCTTTCAACAAAAATGGAGGTGATGAAGTGGATAAAGTGATACATTTGAAAGTGGCTGCCATGGTTTAAAAGAGAGACACCATAAAATCCAACTTTTCCATCGGTTATTCAGTTCAATGAATGATAATAGATAGTAAGGTAAGGTGAAATTATTCTTATACGGACAAAACACTTTCAAATTACTGGGAAAAGAATAATGCGAAAGCTACTTGACATCCCGCCGGTGCTGAGACGAAAAGTTAAAACTTAAAAAGCGAATTTCACATCTTAAATTGTCTCATACTTTAGCTTTATGGTGCACACCAACAGCATTTAGAGGACATTTTTAGGATCCATTCAAAGTTTCTTATATTGTTATATAGAAAGTTTCTTTAGCATCTGTGTGTCACTTTACCCAAGACATTTACTTCTGAAGAAATATCACGGAATTACTCTATCCAGATCAAAGTAAATCTGTGGTGCTACAAAGCTAGTTAAGAGAAAAGTGAAGGGTACAGGGAAGAGGCTTTATGAAGAACTAAAACTAATTTACAAGGGACAGTGGAGCACAGGAAATGACCACCAGTACAAACTTTAAAACATCTAAAAAAAATGACAAAAAAATCAAATTAGGATACACGTTCCCCCTCTCTCCATGTTACAAAATACCCTCTACAACACTTAGCAGGCGCTGGAGTGCCGTATTCCTCCATAAATTTTTCATGCCAGGCCATTATTGCACACTCTTGCGCTTCTAGCCTTTCATTTGAACGAGTGGTGGAGGACATTTCGGGTCTCGCGGCATAAATGGACTGCAATTATGCATATGCAAATGAGCAATTACAAGCCATTTGCACTTAAAGGACTGATCACAACCACTCACTTTTGTTTTCTTAATGAGGATCTGAAGTTTGCTTTTTTTACTTGTCCTAAAAAGGAGAATTTTCCATTCAGTCTTCTGTATTATCCATTTAGAATGTGATTGTTTGTTTACATCTGCGTATTCACGAGTGTACAGTCTGTAGGTAAACGTGACTCCAAGACTTTCCAACCAGCTGGTCAATTAACTGTTGCAAATTAAATCAAGGTTGAGGGTGATGGAAGTGTGGTTTGTACAATAGGCCTATGTTTTACTGTTGTGTAAGACAATCATAGCCTGGCTCCGCCCTCCTACGTCCTTCTGCTTAATTTTCATTTTCCTTCAGTACTCCGTCTGGTACTGCGGTATAGTCTTTTTTGGTTCTGGTTCAAATTTTTACCGGTCCAATCAGCGAACAGAGGGAGTGACTGAGAACGATGACGTTGATGTTGTGCGCTAGTTTGAGTTGTAGTTCAGTAATGGCGGCGGAGAAAAGATTGGAATGAATGGCGAAGCAAGAACAATCTTTGCTGAGTTTTTTTGGTGGCCATGATGTTGTGTCCCGGGAAAAGTTTGATTTTCCAGCTCGCTCCGTTAGTGGTGAAGGAGTTGGCTGAAGCCCCGGTAATTGTTTTGCGTGCGGTCGGAAGGTATTGTCATCATTTACAGGGGCTAGTCAGTGATTTTATTTCCGTCCATCTTTCACCACCCGCGTAAAAATCCCTGGCCGAATTACCTACTGCATTTGACAAACACCAAGGTCATGTGGAAATTTAATTGCTGTCCACATCTGTGAGTTTTCAAGAATATATCACTTCAAAATTCACTGTTTATATCCTTTTTGACCACTGCAGAGTACCGTGCGGTTGCGCTTCGCTGTAATTTGGATGCATTTCTAGACTTGCATTTCTTTAAATGCTGGCAAGTATTTACAAGAGCAATATATTTCATCACCGCTCAAAAAATAAAAAGAAGAAAAGCACATAAACATTTGAAGTGGGCCGTTATTTACGGCAGCACATTCTTATCATAACCAAGTATATATTTTATTTACAGTATACAATCATGTTATGGACCACATGAACAGTGCGTTCCTGATCACAAAACTCTCCCCTCCACTGTGAATAAATCACAATCCGAATGCACAAGGTTTTATCACTGAGGTGGCTGCCTGTCTATGGTGGCTGCACATTTATTTTCCCTGTGCGAAATTAAGGCGAACGGCGCATGACATGCGCACGACCAAGCGTTAGCGATTGGTAATGGCAGATCCAGAGTGGCTCTTGGCAGAGCCAATAGCTTTAAACTTTAACAGAGTACCCGCCTTCAAGGAAGTAAACGCTTGTCAATGGAGAGTGGCCAGACTCTCTGTACAAATGAAATGTACGAGAGTCTGGTAGGACCAGGCTAAGACAATCATACAATTGTACAAAAATACATAGCTCCACAAATATCCAGTAAACAAAAATGATGTATGCTCAATACACGCATATCTAATTATAACAATAGGTTGGTTGTATTGATGCAACATGGCAAGTTTTTGTGACCAAATTGCGAAATCTGTTTGCGTAAATCTTTCACCATCATGAAGAATTCATGATCATATGATTTTCTATAGAAGTAGCTGGATTTTGCACACAGAAATTAGCTGAACAACCGTAAATGTGATCACACATTGAATAAATAAATGGTAACACTTTATAATAAGGTTCCATTTGATAAATTTAGTTATACATTAGTTAACATGAACTAACAATGGAAAGTACTTCTGAAGCATTTATTCATCTTAGTTAAATTAATGTTAATTTCAATATTTTTCAATATATTACAAAAATAAAAAGTTGTATCTGTTAATATTATTCAATGGACTTAAAGTCCCACTGAAGTGCCTTGAAACATGCAGCTTTATTTAATATGTTGATGTTATTTCCACTGAAAGAGGAAGACAGGCTGGGGCATATCAAGCAGCTCCTCCCTTTTTTTAAAAATAGCCAATAGTGTTCCGTTTATTTCACAGCTCTTTATTTTTTAGATTTAATATGAAACTGTTACTAAAGCAAAACCGTGATCATAAATGAGGATGTGTAGTTTGAAAAAAAGTGTTATTAATGTTGGTGCATGGCACTTGGTGTTATCTCTTCAACTCGTCAGTGCTGTTTCTAATGCAGAGTCTAACCGTTTTTCCTCATCTCCTTCATACCACTTTAAAATATAGCATTCTGTGCAGAAATCAAATAGGTCTGGTACCTTTGGTGGCCTGCGCCGACTCGCGCATATGATCTGCTCTGTGCTAACATGTCTCTGGACGGGAGCAGACTGTGCGCGCTGCAGCGGTTCACGTGACATTAATGTTTTCCTGCTTTCCTGTAGCTCAAACAGTAGAGCAATGGCGCTAGCCAAGGTCATGGGTTCGATTCCCAGGGAAAGCAAGAACTGATAAAATGTGTACCTTAAATGCAATGTAAGTCGCTTTGGATAAAAGCGTCTGCCAAATGCATAAATGTAAACGTAATGTGAAACCAGACTTCATTTGTCCCCATTAGAAAGCATATTTTTCACGGTCTGAATCGTTCCCTATCCCCTATATAATGCACTATGTGCGATTCGCCATATAGAAAGTAGTAATTGTGTGAATAAGTGACAGATTTTAACCTCAGCTTCAGCATCTATTTAGGGGCGGGACGCTTTAGATTCCAGAGAGCATGTGATTGGACAGAAAGTCTGTTGAGAAGCTGAAGTGCAGAATGATGTCATCAAAATCGTTGATGCATATTGGCCCATCAACTGTTTGGTTACTAACATTCTTCAAAATATCTTATTTTGTGTTCAGCATAAGAAAGAAATGCATACAGGTTTGGGGTAACTTGGGGGTGAGTGCATGACAGAAGTTTCCCATTTGTGTGAATTATCCCTTTAAGGCAAACATATTCATACTTAAAGCCAAAAAATGTTTGATTTCATGGGGACTTTAAGCTAACATGAACAATTTGTATTTTAGTATTGACTAACGTTTACAAAGGCTAAAAAAATATGTATTGCTCATTGTTAATTAATGTTAGTTAATGCATTAACTAATGTTAACAAATAAAACCTTAAAGTAAAGTATTACCAAATAAATGAATAAATTAATAAAAAATCCCTATTGTCTAAAATCTGGCAAACATCTGGCCATCTTTACATTTAAATCTACACAGGACACAAAGAAATGACTGGGGAGAAAGAGAACATCTCTGTCTGTCTTTGGCTGTTGACGCCCATTATCCCCCTTTGAATATGTTTTAAAACAATAAAACCATCAAGAGCATAGACAAATGTTGAACTCAGTTTCTACCAATACCGACAGGTCCTGCTCAAACCAGCAAACTCGTAAGCAGATTTTTCGTGGCTTAATTTGTTTGTGCGTGTGTAGAGTCTTTGTATGCATAGGCTTCGCTCAACGCTCATCCTCCCACACAGGGTTTTTGCCGCACACTTTCCTATAGCTAGCATGGAAATAAAGATTAGACAAAAACTGCAGCCAGGGACAGGAAAACTCTCAGAGCGGTCTTAAATTCAAAAGCCTGCGTTCGCTCTATGGAAATTCAGCACAGTTCAGCAGCAGCGCGCCTTTGTGGGTATAGATGTTTCATGTACATTTGTGTGAGTCTATGCTGTGGATTAGAGGAACCCATTCATTGACTCTGTCCTTTGCAGCACTGTGCAGCCCTGGCTAAACAAATCCTAATTGCTCAGCTCTACTCGTCACAAGTCATCCAGTGTAGGTCCAAGGCATTAGCACAAACAAAGTGGCTTAGCCGATTGTCAATCATGTTCTTATTCAGGTGGGATTTTCTTGTTAGGCGATGTGGATGTCAAACAGTTCAGATCAAACAGTTCCGTCACTGATTTAAACACGTAGTTACATTTCTCAGTAAAGGCAACTAAAGGCACGCTGTGTTTGACTGTATCCTGCATAACGGCCATTGCGGCTGACATCCATCCCTGAATGTAATGTTTGCTAGCCCGTTATAAGATTTTATGCATTTGTGTGTGTGTGTAAGTATGTGTGAAGGTGTGAATGTGTGCACTTTGAACACACACGACTCGGGCACACCTACATCCTGTGTGGCAAAAAGAGGCACAACTGCTAAAAAATAGAAAAAGGCAGACTTGAGCAGAGAGCAAGAGGACACAAACAGGAAGACATGGAGAAAATTCATTCAGATTAGAGTGCAAACATGTTTAAATTCTGAGAAACAAACATTTGGAGTGAGAAAGGCATACAATAACAATCTTTCAAAAGTAGTACCATGGAAAGACATCACAAAGGTGTACCAATTATAGTAATACTATTGTACTATTTATGCTACAGATAAATATAGTAATCAAATAGAATCGTAGTATCATGTGATTTTCATCTGATCCCATTACTGTAAAAAAAAAAGAATATATATATATATATTTATATATATAAATAAAATCCCTTATGATATAAAAAAAAAAAAAAAAAAACATGATACAATGATAAATTCCATGGTACAAAATGACTACAATATTAAATTAGATTAAAAGTTGCACAGTACCTGTTTTAGAAAGTACCTTGGAGTACTTTGCAAATAATTTTAGCATGAATTTTAGCATCATGGTAAAAAAACAAAAAAAAACCCAATATACTGTTCCCTAGTCGGCTTTCTATGCACACGCTCCGAGACGGGGCAGAATGCACATTAGCAAAATATACTGCAGGCTTCAGATACACACCAAAACATTCAAAGAGCCTAGACAAAAATATGTCGAAATACAGTTTTGGTAAGTATCCTCATAAACACAGTCGGTTATGGCTCAAATGAATATAAACAGTCAAGAAAAAGTGTGTGTAATGGTATATTGGATCCGTGCAGCTCAAAGTAACAGCAGCCTAATAAATCTGCTGCAGTCATTATTGTTAATCAAACAACAAAAGACAAAAATAAAATCACTCACTGTTCTTGAATAAATAACTTGCATGAACTTACATTAGTTAGCCAAGTATGTTTTTGCTGAAGTATCGATAATTTTGATATTTCACTGACACTTAAAATGACTCGTATCATGAAATAAGACTTTGATCATAAACACCCACCAATAATCGTGTTTAAGGATTAGTTCACTTCAAAATTAAAATTTCCTGATATTTTACTCACCCCCCATCTCATCCAAGGTGTTCGTGTCTTTCTTTCTTCAGTCGAAAAGAAATTCAGTTTTTTGAAGAAAACATTCCAGGATTTTCTCCACATAATGGACTTTGATGGCAACCAACGGGTTGAAGGTCCAAATAAATGCAGTTTCAAAGGGCTTCAGAGGCTCTGCACGATCCCAGCCGAGGAATAGGGTCTTATCTAGCAAAACCATCGCCATTTAAAAATAAATAAATAAATTGATATACTTTTTAACCTAAATTGCTCTTCTTGCCCTGCTCGACACACCACGGATTACGTAATCATGTCGGAAAGGTCAGACGTAGGTGGAAGTATCGCCCCAAGCAAACGTGAGAAGACTAATCAAACTCCCTTTACAAAAAAAACCTCCATCTCCAACTTCAAAATCGTCCTACATCGTTTTTACCTTTTTTTGCTAAAGGATGTTTGTATTAGTCTTCGCACATGCACTTTGTTAACACAGGGGCGGTACTTCTGCCTATGTCTAGCATGACCTTTCCGACGTGATTAAATAATCCGTGGTGCGCCACAGAGCAGCGCAAGATGAGCAATTTAGGTAAAACATTTTACACAGTTTTTTTCCTTTTAAATGGCCGATGGTTTCGCTAGATAAGACCCTATTCCTTGGCTGGGATCGTACAGAGTCTCTGAAACCCTTCCAAGCCCTTTGAAACTGCATTGATTTGGACCTTCAACCCGTTGGTTGCCATCAAAGTCCATTATGTGGAGAAAAATCCTTGAATGTTTTCCTCAAAAAACTTAATTTATTTTCGACTGACGAAAGAAAGACATGAACATCATGAGATGGGGGTAAGTAAAATATCAGGAAACTTTAAAGGTCCCATGGCATGGATTTTTAATTATATTTTATAATGTATTCTGAGGTGTACTTATATTGTTAGTATGATTTTTACATCATAAAATGTCATAATTTAGAAATAAAAGGCATTTTTTCTATACTGATGTTTGCACTCTGTTTCAAGGGGCGTGTCTGCTGTGAGACTTCAGTAAAAACGCCCACTGTTGTGATTGGCTGAAATCTTTGCATTTGAAATGAGTATTAGATCTTGTAGCGGAGGGGGCGTGGTAACAAAGTTATATTGAAACTACTGAGTTGTGAGAGCGCTGTCAGCGTGAGTTTATTTTGTTTGTATCTGAGAGTTCTGAATAAACACAAGTCCCAGTCACACCGAGCCCGTCTTCCTCCTTATTCTACCAACTTTGTAACACATGTAATGTACCATTACAGCTGTCAAGATGAACAAGTTACGAGTAAGTGTTGATTATAGCATTATTTTTAGATATTTTCCTATCATATGAAAAGCGTCAGTGATGCGCATTGAGTACACAGCGCAAACAAAGACACAAGCGCAGTAATCGAATGTAATCCAGTTTATTGTGGGGATAGCTGGCTAGCCTAGCCCGGATACCATCACACTCACCCCCCTTCTGCTTAATCTCACACCGCGTATGGCGCCTCCGCTGTGGGCGAGATGCAGTACTGGGGGTCGGTGATGTTGAAAGCCAACCGGTCAGTGCAGCCCAAGCTTTGGCGTGAGTGAGGTTTATCTCTAAAGATGTGGCTCTGCCGATGTTGAGCAGAAACTCACGACTGTATGCACATTTTAGAACAGATAGACGCGACGAGGACGTACAAAAACACTGACTCACAAGATATAAAACACGAAAACACCGTTCTGTCGGGAGAGAGAGAAGCCGCAGCGTGTGCACGAATAATAAAGTTCTGTGTGAACTTGAATAATTAGCTACACATCAGAAATCACTATTCACAGATCAGAAGGAACTGAAAAAATACCTTTTTCATTTGTACATCCAAACACTGAGAAACTGCCAGCATTCACTCGTTCACAAGCCATGATCTCTCGAGGACAAACAAATATGGCGCAGCATGGGCTTGCCAAATTCTCTGGGCAGAGGAAAGGGAGGTAACCGTTCCTGTTATGACGTCATAACAGGAACATTCAAGATCAGCTCGTCTGAACTGTCATTTTCTCAAAGGCAGAGAAAGACAGCCAGAACTCGGTTTACACTGATCAAAATTTCTAGCCACTTGGGGACAATATTCAGGCTAGGGGAACTCATATTAATGTTGAAAAACCTCATAAAATGAAAATTTCATGCCATGGGACCTTTAATTTTGAAGTGAACTAATCCTTTAAATAGCCCCGATTTCAATATTGACCTAATATGACATACCTGAGGAAAGGTCGTGAAAGACAGCAAATACACAGACAGAAATTAAATACTGTGATAAACACAGCAGACACAGGCAGAGTAGAAAAACATATGAGAAGGACACAGCGAGCAATACAATTAAATGTCGTGTTATGTTTACTTTGGACATTACAGCTTCTCCTGTCATCTCCCGTGAAGATGGTTTTGACATTTAAACAGCTTTCTTCACATTTGGTGCGCGTGTTTTATTTACAGACTCCCTCGTGAACACTGCGGCACGTCCGCGTGTGTGTGCGTCAGCGAGCGAGTGTGATTTATTCACAGCGAGTCTCACTCTGGACCCCGTGGCTTCAGTTTTGGCCTGCCGACGGGCTCATATATTTCAGCTGAAATGGGAATGGGAGGAGGGGGGGTGTGGGTCTAATATTTCAGAACATTTTCCTGGCAGCATTTTAATAGACACGCACACCAAGGGGGGGGAAGACAATAAGCGTTGCGCATCCCGGAGCACATTAAAACCGACTGCCCAAATCAATAACACAGTTGCACCTGTCACATGCTGAGGAGATTGGGAATGAATTGGCCTTGGAGGGGGAGTGAGAAACTAGCCTGACGACAGCCATGCTGGCTCAACATCAGCGTCTGCCTGGGGATGTCTGGATGAATACTGATTCCAGCAGTACAGGATGCCAGAGAGACCAAAAAATATGCAAAACCAGATCTCAGCACCTTCCGTGAATACATTTCGGTGTCAGCGCCATGGCAACAGAGCAACAGTGACATCATCGGGGGATGTCGGCACGTGCAATAATAATGAGGCCTGTCTGCTGCTAATCTGACACAACAATAATCCAGTGATCTGTATTATGGAGAAAAAAACACTGCGAGTAGTGAATGTAGCCATTCGTCTTAAACAAGTTTACTCAGGGAATATCCTCATCCAAGTCTTTTTTTATTTTTTCAAATGACGATATTTTAAAGGGTTAGCTCCCCAAAAAATGAAAATTCTGCCATCATTTACTCACCCTCATGTCCTTTCAAACCCGTAAGACTTCCGTTCATCTTCGAAACACAAATGAAGATATTTTTAATGAAATCTGAGAGATAACTGCCCCTCCATTGACAGTCCACGCAACTACTTTGACGCTTCATAAAAAGATTGTAAAACTGGAGAGACTGAAATCTCTCAAATTTAATTTTAAATATCTTAATTTGTGTTTCAAAGATGAACGAAGTCTTATGGGTTCAGAACGGCATGGGTGAGTAACTGATGACAATTCTTTTTTTTTTTTTCCAGGGTGAACTATCCCTTTAATACATAGAGATCGAAAAAAATATCTCAAGTTTATACTGATGTCCAATTCAGTGTTGTTATTGTTAACTTAAACTCAATAATTGAAACAAATCTGAAATAAAATAAAATATTAGATGAAAAATGTCGGCTTAAATAATGTAAAATGTTTCTTTGGCAACTAACTAAAATAAATAAGTTTAAATAGAAGGTCAAGAACTAAAAGTACTGAAAATAATAAATGAATGCTAAATAGAAATATAAAAAAAAAACACAGACACTAATAAAAGTGACAAAATTATTATTAAATCTTAAATGAAAACTGAAAATAAAAATAAAAGCAAATTCAAAACACCAATAAATATGACAATAGTATATAAATAATACTAAAATAACACTGGCCCAATTCAATAACAGATACAGTAGAATTCAGTTTGATTCACAAAATGTTTGTAAATGGCTGTAAGGAGAACATTTAGGAAACATAATTGGAATCATATCGGAGGCATAAAAACATTAAATATTTGTTCTAATCAAAAACAGTGAATAACTAAACGAATGACATTCACTACAAAAATGAGTGATGAGTCGATCACTAAATTTACTGAATACATTTTTTTTTTCTTAGAACGAACCAACTTGCTCAACGTCAACTGTCAATCGAGTAGGTTCAAGCTCGGCTGTTACCTCATAATATATAATCACAGAGGTTAACTTTACCCTAGAGGGTCAAACTGAGGAAAAAGTCAAAGGTCAAAGATATAATCTAGGTTTTCAAATGTACATTTAGCACGCACGATCCATTGTAGCAGTGAGTGAGTCCGTGAATACAACACTACAGGCTTTAAATAATTCAACAAAGGACCGTCTCTGTTAGTGTTCACTTTAGGCGACTCTCCCTCTCAGTGGCCCAGCGGAGAACTTGAGTCACTTTAGACAGTCTCAGGGGACTGAGCAGAGATCGTCGTAGTGTAACTCCAACTAGCATGACCAACAACAAAAGGCCAATGCTCATAGGCATCGGTTACATTACTTTTTGCCATGGATGAGTTTGTCCCAACCACTCTATTAGATTGTTTGCGACAAATACTCTACTATACTGGAATTAATTATAAAGACAATAAACAATGATTTTAAAATATTTTGTAACACTTTACAATAAGAACTTACACAATGAACAATACTTCTACAGCATGTATTAATCGTAGGCCTGGTTTCACAGACAAGGCTTAGATTAAGCCAGGATTAGACCTTAGTTTAATTAGGACATTTAAGTATCTCTTATAAACCTTAGAAAAAAAACATTACTGGTGTGCATCTTGAGACAAAACAATGGCATTGGCATATTTTAAGATTAAGAAAAGTTGCTTTCAGTTAAAACAGCTCAAACATGCATTTTAGTCTGGGACTAGCTTAAAAGAACACTCCACTTTTTTTGAAAATAGGCTCATTTTCCAACTCCCCTAGAGTTAAACAGTTGAGTTTTACCGTTTTCGAATCCATTCAGCCGATCTCCGGGTCTGGCGGTAGCACTTTTAGCATTGCTTAGCATAGATCATTGAATCTGATTAGACCGTTAGCATCTCGCTCAAAAAAAATGACCAAAGAGCTTCAATATTTTTCCTATTTAAAACTTAACTCTTCAATAGTTACATTGTGTACTAAGACCGAGTCTGACGGAAAATGAAAAGTTGCGATTTTCTAGGCCGATATGGCTTAGAAAATAGTCCTAATTTTCCAACTCCCCTAGAGTTAAACAGTTGAGTTTTACCGTTTTCAAATCCATTCAGCCGATCTTCGGGTCTGGCGGTAGCACTTTTAGCATAGCTTAGCATAGATCATTGAATCTGATTAGACCATTAGAATCTTGGTAAAAAAAAAAACTAACCAAAGAGTTTTGATATTTTTCCTAGGAACTTTCCAAATCAAGGAACTTTGCTGCCGTACCATGGGTGCAGCAGGTGCAATGATATTACACAGCGCCTGAAAATAGGCTAACTTCCACAGGACAACCTGCTTGCACAAGGAGCGTGCCTTGTAACCATGGAGACGTTTGTGAGAGATGATTCAGAAGATATTTACTTTGGTGCAGATACTAAACCGTATCTGAACCGGAATACCTGAAACTCTGCAACTACACAAACTTAGTGCCGTTCACGTTGGAAGTTACCTAGCTGGGGACTATTTTCAGGCGCTGCATAATATGGTACGGCAGCAAAGTTCCTTGATTATTGCGCAGGAATGCGAGTATAGTTCCCAGCCATATCGGCCTAGAAAAAAGCAACTTTTCATTTTCCGTCGGACTCTGTCTTAGTACACAATGTAACTACAGAAGAGTCAAGTTTTAAATAGGAAAAATATTGAAACTCTTTGGTCATTTTTGAGCGAGATGCTAACGGTCTAATCAGATTCAATGATCTATGCTAAGCTATGCTAAAAGTGCTACCGCCAGACCCGGAGATCGGCTGAATGGATTCGAAAACTGTAAAAGCTAGCTGTTTAACTCTAGGGGCGTTGGAAAATGAGCCTATTTTTTTTTTTTAAATGGAGTGTTCCTTTAAGCCTTGTCTGTGAAACCAGCCATGAATTTTACTTTCTACATTTACTAATACATTTCTGATCTAACATAAACAAACAATGAACAATTGTTTATATATCATGTTAAGTAATGCTAACGGTATGAGACCTTATTATAAAGTGTTGAGCATAACCTAATTAATATTCATGAGCTTCAAAACATGTTTTGGCGCCAACACTTTTTAATACAAAGCCAGTGCTAAATAACTTATCCTAAGCAACGGAAGGGCCAACAATTCCTGGAGCCTCTCTAACACAAAGGCACATTAGAAACAAAGATGGCTGCTTACAATGGCAAAGGAAAGAAAAATAATCAAAATGTTTTTGTCTATAAATACATCAACATCCCGTCTTGAGGTCAACAAAGAGCTTTCACAGAACTTTGCCAGCATAATATTTCAGTCATGTTGCTCAAGCGCCAACCTTCAGCGATAAGAAGACACCAGCTTTCCTTGACCCCGGCATAAATGATGGATCAAAACCAGCCGCCCACACTTTGATTTGATCAAGGCATCAAATTCATGCAGGAGTTTGACATGTGACTTTGCCTTTGGGCATTATGGGAAGTGACTGGACCAAAGAGAAGATGGATTAAGAACTATTGATCTGATCGGGGGTTGAAGACAGAAACCGAGAGAGAAAGATAATGATGCATATAGGAAAAGAAGAGTGCGAGTTGATGTGGGAGGGATGCAGAGAGAGGAAAGATGGAGAGAGACGATACAGGAAAGACTTCAGAACTGACAGTCTGTTAAAGGGTCACAGACAACAGATGAAAAATAAACAAATGCAAACTTATAAAATAATCCACCAGTCAAAAGCAGTTACAGGTTTCAATGTAACACGATCCTTCAGAAATTAAATATGCTGATTATCAATAAATTAATTACTGGATTAACATATTTTGAAATATAATTTATAATATAATATAATATAATTAATATAATTTAATTTAATATAATATAATATAATATAATATAATATAATATAATATAATATAATATAATATAATATAATATAATATAATATAATATAATATAATATAATATAATATAATATAATATAATATAATAAATATAATATAATATAATAAATATAATTAATATAATATAATATAATATAATATAATATAATATAATATAATAAATATAATATAATATAATATAATAAATATATAATATAATATAATATAATATAATATAATATAATATATAATATATATAATTAATATATAATATAATATCATATATAATATAATATAATTAATATAATATAATATAATATAATATAATATAATATAATATAATATAATATAATATAATATAATATAATATAATATAATATAATATAATATAATATAATATAATTCATGATGACATTCAAAAACTCACTAGTTAGCATTTTTTACACTTCAGGCTTTCTGTGAAAAAAAATTCAACAGTTCTATTACATTACATTATATTATTTATATTATATTAATTATATTATATTATATTATATTATATTATATTATAACAACAGATTTGGGTGAAAAGTCATATTTTGTGCATCTAACGCTTTCCCTTGGATGGCAAAATATAAGCACAACTTAACTAAATGGAATGCAAAACCTTCAAAGCCACACAGCTAGAAAATCTTCATACAAGTGGAAAGATGTCAACAGCAATGTATGCATCAGGTAAATGAATACAAAAATTATATTTTAAAACATTCAAGGGTCCTGTAGGAATCACAGACGTGTGTTTGAGCTGCCAAAGTCATGAAATAATTTACAAAGATATTACTTTTAACTGTTAAAATGTGTCAATAAGCTTTTGCTATAGACCTTATGTGCCAGAGAAACAAGCAGGCAGCCATCTTTAAAATTTTGTGTTTGAACTTCCGTTTTTGCGGTAGCTCTGTATATTTCTATGGCATCGCTGTTGAAGAGTAATTAGTTGGTGAAGTGAAGACAGAACACAATGAGTGCAGTGCTGAAAAGGAGCAGGGCTACAAAAGGTCTAAAAATTGGGATTCTTCAATGAAACTGAGAATAAGATTTTAAAAGCTACACTTGTAGGCAGCAGCAGCATGCAGAAACACTCTTTGATACTAATCATTATCTTAGCAAATGTCCAAAGCTTCCACAATTAACAAAAAATACTGAATGGATGAGAGCAAAAACTATTTTGTAAACGACAAATATTTGACAAAAACGTGTGTAATAGTAATACTATTTGATATTCAGAAATAAATAAATGCAAAAAGCAAAGGCCAGCAGCATCATTACAGGGATAGTTCACCCATAATTTACTCAAGCCATCCTGGTGTATATGACATTCTTCTTTCAGACGAATACAATCAGAGTTATATTAAAAAATGTCCTTGCTCTACCAAGCATTATAATGGCAGTGAATGGCAGCCCAAACAAGTGCATCCATCCATTATAAAAGTAATCTACAAGGCTCCAGGGGGTTAATAAAGGCCTCCTGAAGCGAATCGATGGGGTTTTGTAAGAAAAAAAGATCCATATTCAACACATTACAAAGTAAAATATCTAGCTTCCAGAAAGTGTAACGCCTCTTGCGGTTCAAAATGCTTGCGCTATGTCCAACGTCATCGTCGCGCCAGTTGCGCTTTTGTCGTAAGTTGAATATGGAAGGCGGTCCGCCGGAAGCTAGATACTAGAAGCTTTACTTTATAGCATGTTAAATATGGATATTTTTTCTTACAAAACCCCATCGATTCGCTTCAGAAGGCCTTTATTAACCCCCTGGAGCCTTGTAGATTACTTTTAAAATGGATGGATGCACTTGTTCTGCCATTCACTGCCATTATAAAACTTGGAAGAGTCAGGCCTTTTTTTTTTTATATATAACTCCGATTGTATTCGTCTGAAAGAAGAATGTCATATACACCTAGGATGGATGAGTAAATGGATTGAGGGTGTGTAAATCATGGGCTAATTTTCATTTTTGGGTGAACTATCTAGCCTGGAAGCCAGCCGAACGTAGCCCCGCCCACAACATTTTTACTTGGGCAGTTCGGTCTGGACTTGATCGGTAGAGAAGTAATTATGCCCGAACAGAAACTGTTCGGACCAATGAAATTGTCAGGGCGGGCTTTAGACGATGATGGACAGATGATAAACGTAACGTAATCATCCACGTCATCAAAGGCGCTTGGGTGAATTTGAACGGAGAACTTGTTCGTATATGCATTCACCTTTACTATTTCTCTCAGAAATGATGATCGTGTTGGTAAGTACTCTGTGTATCCTTAAATTATTTTTTTTACAACACCGGGAAAGATCGTTTACAATAATCTTTTTCTTCCAACGTTAGGCTACTTATTCCAGCGTGCGTGCCGACAGGGTTGCCAAGTTTTTACAACAAAACCCGCCCAATTGCTAACGTTAACGTTCCTCAAAACTAGCCAAAAACAAGCCAAATAGCTTTCCTGGGGGGTTCTCCGGGGAAAAAAAATCACATAATTGGGGTCGCTTCATCCCGTGGACTTGGCAACACAGTGCCGTTGAGTTCTGTTGACATTTGACAACTAACGTTATGCGTCGCTCCGTTGCTTTGATTGGTTGTAGGTCTATCCAATTGAGGTCTTTCCTGGTTCGGTTGAAACACGCCCCATAATCACAGCCCAACGGAGCAGTATCAGACTCATATTCTGACTAGAATTGAGTATGACCACGTCAGGCTATGAACTATCCCTTTAAAAACAACATTGACTATTTGTGTTCTCAAAGGATTAGTTCACCCCAAAATGAAAATTTCCCGATAATTTACCCCAATGCCATCCAAGATGATCATGCCTTGCTTTCTTCAGTCGAAAAGAAATTAAGTATTTTGAAGAAAACGTTCCAGAATTGATCATCATATAATGCTTTTCAATTGCAACCAAAATGCTGAAGGTCCAAATCAATGCAGTTTCAAAGCGCTTCGATGGGCTCCAGAGGCTCTGCGCGATCCCAGACGAGGAATAGGGTCTTATCTACCGAAACGATCGGTCATTTTCAATTTTTAAAAAAAAAATTAATATACTTTTTAACCTAAATTGTTCATCTTGTGCAGCTCTGCGAGGCGCTAAGATGACGTAATCACGTCGGAGCGGTCACGCTAGACGTAGGCAGAAGTCCCGCCCCCGTGTTTACAAAGCGCTCGTGTGAAGACTAATACAAAAGCCCAACACTCAACTTTCAACTTCAAAATTAGGGATATATCACTATTTTTGTTGCTAAAAGTCTTCACAGGAGTGCTTTGTAAACACGGGCGTGCCTACGTCTAGCGTGACCGTCATTTTCTTTGAAAATGACCGATCGTTTAGCTACATAACACCCTATTCCTCTTCTGGGATCACGCAGAGCCTCTGGAGCCCATCGATGCGCTTTGAAACGGCATTGATTTGGACCTTCAGCATTTTGCTTGTAATTGAAAAGCATTATATGATGAACAATCCTGGAATGTTTTCTTCCAAATACTTTCGACTTTTCGACTGAAGATAGAAAGACATGAACATCTTGGATGGCATTGGGGTGAGAAAATGATCAGGAAATGTTAATTTTGGGGTGAACTAATCCTTTAATCAATGTTCCTGTTCTTACTGTGTATGACTCATCAGTGCATGCTTGGAACAACCAACAGCACTAGCCAACACAACCGTCATTCGATCAAATCTGGATGGACATTAGTCCCCATCACATTATAGAAGTTAAATGCGTTTTTTGAAATGCATCATTTCATGTTTTCAAGCTATCTTACTAAACACTGGATTCATTTGGTTGTAATCACTGACTAACGTCTGCAACCGAGCCAAACTGTAGTTCTCAGCTGCCGGCCCTTGAGAACATCCTGGAGACGGCTAACAGCATTTGGCTATGCGTGATGTGACAGGGAATCTCAAAGGAGAGTTAGGGAGTTTTTACAGCACTTAGGGCCTATTTACACTTAGTCACTTCATGAGTCTCGGTCGATGGGACTGCTATCCATTTGGGTACGCACATTCCACTCACACTTGGCCACATGAATGTGTCTCTGCAAAACCGATCTACTATATCCGGCCAAATGATGTTCTATTTTATATGCTATATGTAAATACAAGAGAGCTCTCTTCTACGATGATGCTAATGCCAAGTAGCATAATTTTCTGTTGCACACTGTAAAAAAGTTTGCAAACATAACCATATGAATGAAAGTGATGACGCAAGAAACGTTTTACATTTTCGACATTTAGATTAAAAGTGAATGTGGCATACTTTAAAATAAAACATTATTTGCAAATAGTTTAAATTGATTACTTCACAAATAAGACCTTTCTTAAATAAATTGATTTTAATCCGTTAATTAATTCCTCTAAATAAAAATACCAATTAGCAAATTTTAGTTAGAACCTAGAACGGGCCCTGGTCGTTATCGGTACATTTTAAAGTAAAAAGCCAATTTTGGTAAGTCAAGTAGATGCAAGTTCTAAAATTATGCAGGATGTTTGTAATGGATGTTTTTTTTCCACCACACATTTTATGAATGGATCGCACAAAAATCCAAGTGTACTGCATGTAGGCACTATATCAGGCACATAAACCAGCAGCAAAACCAACTGGAGACGAACAGAAGCATGTAGCACACACACACACAGAGCACTAGGCCGTAGGAATTTAAGTGAGGGTGCTGAAGAAATTAGGCAGGGAAGGAAGGAAATGGGATGTTGACTTGAACTGGCCTCCAGGGCAGCAAAGAGCCTCTCCCTCTGCAGCCTGAATGTGTGTGTCTGACAGTTTGATCGAGTGAGTGGAGGTCTCCCCATGGCCTGCGTGTAGCGCACCACAGAACAGATTGAGCCTACGGGCATTTCTCTCGTCTTCAATCTCTCTCTCTCTATCTCTGCTCGTTCTCTCTCGTCTATGTCCTTGTGTGGGCTGCAAAACACTGAGAATAAAGAGAGGATGGATGGATCAGAGACTAGACAGAGCGGGAGAGAACGAGAGAGAAAGAAGACTCAGCAGTCGAGTCGTTGGCCCTCTCTGTTCAGTCACTGTGGTGTGTGTGTGTGTGTGTATGTGCATGTATCAGTTCCTAGGAGGCCCGAGCTCTGATTTCTGGGGTCAGTCGGCCGTTTCACGCTTGACTTGTCATTCAACCACAGGGCTCCTCACTATGGGTGACAGAGACTGAAGGAGATTGGCTTTCTTTTCTCTTTCTCTCACTCTTTATTTAAAGCTTTTGCAACATTATACATGTCTATACTGTCACTTGATCAATTTATTGCATCCTTGCTGAATAAATGTATTCATTTTGTACTTTCTAGTCATCAAAGAATCCTAAAAAAATGTTTTACACAACTGTTTTCAACATTGATAATAATAATAAATGTTTCTTGAGCATCAAATCCTCATATTAGAATGATTTCTGAAGGATCACGTGACACTGAAGACTGGATAACGATGCTGAAAATTCAGCTTTGATCACAAGAATAAATGACGTTTTAAAATATATTACAATAGAAAACAGTTATTTTACATTTTAATAATATTTCACATTACAGCTTTTTTTGTGTGTATTTTTAATAACATAAATGCAGCCTTGGTGAGCAGAAGAGATTTCATTAAAAACATTAAAAAATCTTAATGATTCCAAACTTTTGACTTGTAGTGCATAATAGTTATTTGTAATCACTTTTCACTATATCACTGTTTTTCATTTGTGTCATGATTGAATGCACCAATGATGTCTTAAACTGCTGTCTAGGTAGGCAGATTTTGAAACGGAGTTGTTGCGTTTCTATCAGAGTGGATCTGGAAGTTCGAGTACAAGCACAGATCTGTATTGTGTCTGTATTTGTACACAGTAAATCAGCTTTTGTTTGCCTTGTTTTGTTTTTCATCGTCGCAAGCTGTCATACGCTTCTCTGTTTAGCTTCAACTGATGAAAACTTGGAGTGCAGCCTGTGAAGTGTTCTCGAAATAACATTTAAAAAAGAGTAACAAAGAAACCGAGAGATGGAAAAGAAAAATAAAGGAAATATGAGACAGAGAGTGTGTGTGTGTGTGTGTGTGAGTGAGTGAGAGTGAGAGAGAGAGAGAGAGAGAGAGAGAGAGAGAGAGAGAGAGAGAGAGAGAGAGAGAGAGAGAGAGAGAGAGAATCCCAAGGCATTGAATAATTTAGAGAAGCAAGGGGGAGGGGACAAAACAAAAGAGCAAGAGAAAAACACCAGCAGTTTGACCCAGCGCAATACACCAGAAATATCACAGACAAGTTCTCGCTCTTGCTCTCTCTCTCTCTCTCTCTCTCTCTCTCTCTCTTTCTCTCTCTCTCTCTCATTTTCTCTGCAGAAGACATCACTAGCAGCCATATTCATCAGCTCTGTCTCTCCTCTGAAAAATAACAGGATGGCTGACAAGTCAGTTCTGCTCATCCTCCCTGTATTTTTTCACCCATGCTCTTCTATTTTCTTCTCATTTCCTCTTTTCAGTAGTTAGACTAGAGTTACTGTCAAACAAGGTGCATGAAAATGAGGCTGGATCTAAAACTCCAAGGCACTTGTTGATTGGAGAAGTGCATTGAAATGAAGTCAGAATGTTTCAGCACGCAGACCTGTACCAAGGTTACAAAGATTGTCCTTATTTAGTCAAATGCACCTTCCCTATTGTGAATGGTTTTCCATTGAATGTCCTGTGTTATTTTACAAGTCAACCCGAACAATAATTTATGCAAACGTTATAACAAACTAAGGTATAATAAACAAATAAATGAATATACAATAATGCTATTTACACATTAGAGCACACCTGTCCCTTCAATAAAAATGAATAAATAAACGGAAAACTAACACTCATGAATTAGGCGTTTTAAGTACCTAATAACAAGCAAATAAGATTAATATAATTAATATAAATAAAGATCAGTTGTTTTTTCTACTTTGATGAAGGCCTGTATATGCCACAATATGTTGATTTGGTTTGAATACATTTCTCCCATCAACAAGTGCTATTGGATTTACCTTTCACAGGAATGATTCCCCTTTTCAGCCTCTCTCTTCTCTCACTGACTCCCTCATCCCTCTTACGATCTCCTTACAGCAACCTGTCCTTTCCTCTCCTGTTTGTCTACAATCCATCACTTTAATCCAATAGGCCTCACGGAGGGCAATCTAACAGGTTTGTGTGCGTCTCTATGAAGGCCACTCTCAACAACTGCGTTTCCTGAAAAAGCAGAGGTTAGAGTCAACAACAGTGCTCTGAGTGGGTCAGATGAAGAATGAGCCCATTCACCTGGAGTCTCAGCCTTAGATGGACTATCTGATGTATGCTGCACATGAAACAGCATGAGTGGGCAAAAATAGCCAGTTTCAATCTGAGTGACTGCCTTCCATAACCTAGAAATCTAATTTGCAGCCAGGGCCGTCTAGCGACTCTCCGTTGGCTTGCGAGCTGGAAAAACCAAACTCTGGTCAGGCCAATCACATCGTGTATAGAGTCGGTGGGCGGGCTTAACATAATGACGGCAGAGTTGCGGCGGTTCCGCACGCTACTTGTAAACAAGAAGCTGGCGAACGGCTTTGGCCGCGACTCAGGAAGACTTGGAGTTGAGCTTTTCTTTGAGAAAAGAACAAAGAACGGCACTAAAGTAATTCTTAAGAAAGGAAGATGTGTTCGGAGTTTTGCCGACCGGATACGGCGAAAGTTAAAACTAGCTCCGCTTCACCTTCTTCGTTGCTCTGGTTGGTTGTGGCGCTATCCTATTGTGTGCAGAAGGAATTTGAAAGACAACCGTTTATCCCGCCCCTCAGATTGAGCCCTGCCATTGGTGTGTTCCCAGACCCAACATCTTGATGTGGGTCTGGCTTGTCAGGCTATGCCTTCCATGCAATTTCCAGGAGTCTGGATGCTTAGGTTTTTGAACATCCACCAGAACACCAGAAAGTCATTTTTACACGTTGTATGTACCAGATTGCTACAATAATCTTCTGAGTAAGAACTAGCTGTTAAAAATGGCAAAGATTGGAAATTTTACCAGCAAAATCCACTTCACCTGTTGTCTAAGATTATTTATTTCGTAAGATTATTTATTTATTTCACGAGCAACCGCCATTATTTCATGAGCAACCACTTTGTTGCATGATGTTATTGTGGTATTATTGATTTTATATTTACAAACCATAAATATTATATTAATAAAATAGTAATAAAAAATTGACTTACACTACCAATAAAAAAATAAAAATTATTTTTCAGCTAGGATGCGTTAAACTGATCAATACACATGGCAGTAAAGACTTTCATAATGTTATAAAAATACGTATTTAAAATAATAACTGTTCTTTAGAACTTTATATTCTTTAAAGAATACGGAAAATCACGGTTTCCACAAAAAATGTTAAGCAGTTCAACGGTTTTCAACCTTGATAATAATAATAAATGTCACTTGAGCACTAAATTAGTTATTTCAATGATTTCTGAATGATCATGTGACACTGAAGACTGGAGTAATGGCTGCTGAAAATAAATTACATTTTTTATTGTATTTTTGATCAAATGAATGCTTGCTTGGACTACTTAAAACCATAAAAAAAAAAACATAAAAAAAATGACCGTTCACAAACTAAACTAACAGTCTAAATGGCCAATAAGCAACACAATGAACCAGACTTTGCAATTGCTTGTTTGCTTTAACAATCAGCATATGTAATGCATTTATTCATTGTATTTCATATAATTAATTGCATAATGTCTAATGTTAACGATTGTATTTCACTTATTATGCACACTTAAAAAGCTAGAAAGACAAACAAGCTAAGAACAAACAAACAATCAGGATTGGGGAAAAAAATGTCAACAAATTGTGCTACTTTGACAGCTCCCTCTCTCTCTCTCTCTCTCTCTCTCTGTTTTTCTCTGGGCGTATATTAATGGTTTGTCCCTTGTTTGTAAATGTGCCAGGTTGTGTGAGTGGCTGCAGGCTGTCTATTACAGCTCTCCTGAGGGGCTCGGCTCCATATGGCCGCGCATATGGCACTCAGCACCATCAATTAATGCTGCTACAACTCTGATTTTCTACCAGCGCTGTCTGTCTTCCGCCTGTCGTTTCTCCTCCTCTCTTCATCTCTCAGGGTTTGCGGTGTTTCTCTTTTCCCCCACCTGGGAATCGAGTGTCAAGTTGATAGTCTCAAATCTGATAAACGCAAAGTTGTCTCACGTTTGAGACACGTCTCATAAAGGGTGAAGCCGATTGGAGGTTGCTTTCTGATTTGAGGAGATGTAGCAGAGAGGAAATGTCAGTCAGTGCGGGATAACGTCTTGGATTAGATATAAAGTTGTGTCAGAAAGTCTGCGATACCCAATTTCAGGTTGCAATTATAACATTGTATGATGTTTTTTTTAGTTTCACTACATGCAAATTTAATTATTAATATCATTAGACGGAAATACAAAACAAGTTCCCCTAACACTCCAACATCCACAATTGGCCAAACAACTAGATAGTAGGAAAGAAGTTAAGAGTAAAGTTATAAAATACTCTAAAAAATCGTGGGTTATTTTTTCTACCCAAATCCTGGTTTGAGCCTTTTGGGTCATTTTTTGGGGAGGTTATTTTTCAGTGTTTGGGTATTTTTGTGTTACCCAGCTCCTGGGTCAGACATGTCATAACCCAGGGGTTGGGTAGTTTTTGTGTTACCCAGATCCTGGGTCAGACGTAATAACCCAGTGTTTGGATAGTTCTTGTGTTACCCAGCTCCTGGGTCAGACATAACCCAGTGTTTGAGTAGTTTTTGTGTTACCCAGATCCTGGGTCAGACGTAATAACCCAGTGTTTGGGTAGTTCTTGTGTTACCCAGCTTTGTGTTACCCAGCTCCTGGGTCAGACATAACCCAGTGTTTGAGTAGTTTTTTGTGTTACCCAGATCCTGGCTCAGACGTAATAACCCAGTGTTTGAGTAGTTTTTGTGTTACCCAGATCCTGGATCAGACGTACTAACCAAGAGTTTTGGTAGTTTTTGTGTTACCCATATCCTGGGTCAAACATAACAACCCAGTGTTTGAGTGGTTTTTGTGTTACCCAGTTCCTGGGTCAGACATGACATAACCCAGGGGTTGGGTAGTTTTTGTGTTACCCAGATCCTGGGTCAGACGTAACAACCCAGTGTTTGAGTAGTTTTTGTGTAACCCAGATCCTGGATCAGACGTACTAACCAAGAGTTTTGGTAGTTTTTGTGTTACCCATATCCTGGGTCAAACATAACAACCCAGTGTTTGAGTGGTTTTTGTGTTACCCAGTTCCTGGGTCAGACATGACATAACCCAGGGGTTGGGTAGTTTTTGTGTTACCCAGATCCTGGGTCAGACGTAACAACCCAGTGTTTGAGTAGTTTTTGTGTAACCCAGATCCTGGGTCAGACATAACAACCCAGTGTTTGAGTAGTTTTTGTGTAACCCAGATCCTTGGTCAGACGTAACAACCCAGTGTTTGAGTAGTTTTTGTGTAACCCAGATCCTGGGTCAGACATAACAACCCAGTGTTTGAGTAGTTTTTGTGTAACCCAGATCCTTGGTCAGACATAACAACCCAGTGTTTGAGTAGTTTTTGTGTAACCCAGATCCTTGGTCAGACATAACAACCCAGTGTTTGAGTAGTTTTTGTGTAACCCAGATCCTTGGTCAGACATAACAACCCAGTGTTTGAGTAGTTTTTGTGTTACCCAGCTCCTAGGTCAGACATAACCGAGTGTTTGGGTAGTGTTTGTGTTTATCTATAAACTTACTTGGCTACGAGAGAACACAGGGTGGCGGTCTAAAGTTAGAGGTTCACCTGCTGAACATGATACAAGCTCCGGCACGAGATCCAGCGCCGTTATGGTGGAAACGGGACAACAGAGACTGGTCGATTACACTTGAATTACTTCTAAATATTTAATTACTTCTTATTTTTGTTAAACGAGCTTTAATGTAGGCAATATTTATTAAAACTGATATGCAATATGCTATACTTTAAAATATGATTTACGGTAAAATAAAGGAATTATGTAAGCCAGTGGTTGTGTGGCGTATTTTAAAAAAGTTTAGGAGGATTTAAATTAATCCATAAACATGAATTATTGTATGAGGTAAAAAAAAAATAAAAAAAAAATAGTAAAAACGAATCAACCCATTATGCTGGGTTAAACAAACATTAAAAATTAACCCAACATGTGTTCTGTCTTATATTTACCCAGTCCTTGGGTTAAAAACAACCCACGTTAGTTTTTTTTTTTTTACCCAGTGTATAGTGATTGCCTTTCAAAAATAATAAATGAAAACAGGATGACAGAAATACAGAAATAAAAAAAACAAAGTTGATGTCTGACATTCAAATATATGATGCTGAATGAATTGAGAAATGAGCCATCAAAAAGAGTTACTAATTATCAGCTCCCGGTGGACGAAGTCACCTTCTAATGCCCTTTTTGAAATGAAGTTGTGTTTTTCAGACCGTTTGCAATTAACAAGCTTATTTGAACGGCAGAAGTTCCCATTGTGTGCGGCAAACAGTCTCATTTTAAACATACGCACACACAAAGGAAGTTCTGGAAATGTTTTGGACAGCTAGTCATTTTGAAGATCAAAGTGAAACGGTGTAGAGTGACTCCAGTTCTTCAGATTTGAAATTGTTTTTGTTGTGTCTGCTTTCTTAGACATTTCCATCGGAAGCTTGAAGGTGCTGTCAGTTCTAGAGAGAATGCCTCCATCTCATTAAAGTCTGATGCAACTCATACATATGTGCGTTCAGACACACACACACACACAGTAATTCTGCTTTGCATCGATAAAGTAAATCACTTGTCTTGCGTATCTTATGGTAAGCGAGGATTTTCTCTCTTCAAAGTAATCCCTATTCACAAACACCCAGGAAACCCAAGACAAGACATTAACGCATCACCCTCTTCTTGATCGCCTTCCAAAAGATTTTGCATGCCTGCCAGGGCCGTTCCTCCCAGATCTCAATGTCTAAGCCCAGGCTTGATTGATTGAGTCAAGCTGCTAGTTACCATGCGAACCTAGACCGTTGCCTGGGAGACCATCACAAAGTGCTTCCTGGGATTTTCAAGGTCACTGGTTGGAGCAGGTCTCGCTGAGGGGGTGCACTCCCTAACTATGAGGGCCCAGTGGGGGGGGTCTTTCACAAAACCTAGAGAATACCCCCATTCAGTCTTCTTTTCTGCATTGGTCATGCTTGGATTCCACAGAGGATCCTCAACAAATTTGTTGTAATGTGCTGGCATTGCTTGATTGTTAGAATTATGCTAAAAGAAACAATCTTCTACGTTTTGTGGCTCCTAAACATCTACAGCTGCCCTAAGTCTCAATAGAACAAATGTTTGAACTTTAATGCATTGGATAATAATATATGAAACCAAGTGGCATCTGCATCTTCATTTTCTAAGCTATGTATTTATTAGGGCTGTCAAAATATTAATCGCGATTAATCGCATCCAAAATAAAAGTTTGTGTTTACATAATATATGTGTGTGTACTCTGTTAATTATTATTTATATATAAATACACACACATTCATGTATATATTTAAGAAATATTTGCATGTATATACTGTATATACATTTATAGAATCTATAATATATATAAATATAAATGTTTTATATATAAAAATAATATTTTTTTCTTAAATATATACATGCTTGTGTGTGTATTTATATATAAATAATAATTAACAGAGTACACACACATATATTATGTAAACACAAACTTTTATTTCGGATGCGATTAATCGCAATTAATCTTTTGACAGCCCTAATATTTATATATTATATTTCAGCAACTGGTAAATTTTGATGGATGTATAACGTTTTAGCAGTGTAACTACTGGTGTAGAACATCACATCAACTATGGACATGTTCCACTAACATTTGATAACAATAAAAGGGCTTTTCACAATTAAAAGAGTTAATTCTTAACCCCATGTAAACTGAATCTTGTCTTGCTTCACATTTTACACTGTTCATACTTTACCCAGGGCTAACGATTAATCCTGGGTATTCATAAACCAGGGGTTAACGTTCTTATCTGCATATTGCTTATAGTGTCAGTGCCATTGATTATATGGAGATAGCATGCAATCTTTTTACATAAAGGCTCTAGCAGTGTTCATCCTCACATTGTATATTGACGAATGGACATTTTGGTAGGAATAAAACTTATCTCCAATTGAGGTGTTTTCCGTCACCATTTGTATACTGTTTATATACAACATGCTGTGTTTCTGTGGCTGTCCAAAGCACATGAATATAAGGCACGTGATTGGTTGTCGGTGCTAAGCATCTAGTCGTAACATTCGAACACTGCATCATGTCACACTGCACACGTTTGGCACCACCCTTCATAACTGCATAACGGGTAAAAATGTGGTGCTAACCCCGCTTCTACATTACAAGTGTAAAACCTTCCTTTACCCGAAGTTAAAAGTGAGGATTGAACGACGATAACCCAGTGTTAAGCATAGTGTGAAAAGTATTTTTGCTTCTAAAAGCTATATAAATATTTAACACTTTAAATTAAATAAATAACTAAACTATACTATGTCTAATTAAAATAATACAAATATATAAGAATTTTTAAGTGTATAAATATTAATATATGTACACACAAATACATTTTAGCCACTGTTTTGGGAGAAAACAGGTTTGCAGAAGGAACACTGTCTTGATGCTCAATGTCCTGATGCTTTTGTTTTAAAACCGCATCTTACCAAGAACATCCAATTTCTGCTAGTGCTCAACTTGTACTCAAGCCATCCTTCACTGCACTAAATTAAAGTGGATCTGAGGTAAGACATTTAAAACCAAGCTGGTTTCTTATCTGATGCAAGACTTCATGAATCCAGGATGGTGGTGCCAACCATATGCTGCTACTCAACAGTGAACTACAAATATTTGTTGAAAACATGTGGCCCTACATACTTTGCCCAAATGGAATCGATCAGTTCTGCGCACAGACTCTTTCTAATAAAACTTGAGCTCAAAATAAATGTAATGCAATGAAATAGTTTAGTTAAATAATTTGTGAGAAAAAGAAGGGTTATAACTAACCTATAATAATAACACAAAACTAACACTTCATGTTTCCATTGCAGAAGTTCCTGTCAGACTCCCCTGATATCTGAGGCAGCTAATTATATATCCTTGTCTCTGCTGCCCATTGAGCTCAACATTAGGTGCTGACAAGCTAATACAATCATCTCTCCTTCTCCATCCGCTCCAGGAGAGGGATTTAGCCCTATGTTCCTCAGCCTAGTGGGCTGTTAAATTGAGCGTTCGCGGGGCAGGCAGTTGAATGAGATTTGGCATGTTTAGAGTGTTAACCTTGAGAGCAGACAGAACTCTTTACAGAAAGAAAGTGGTCATTTGCAGAGATGGGGTCAGTTCCATTTCAATTCAGGAGATACAATGGAATTCCACGTGCGGTACTGATTGATTCCTACACTTCTCAAGTTGCTTAATGAATTAAATTCAACTCCTCTTGAACTGTCCGAATCAAAGGAATTGACCCATAACCTGGAAAAATTGCTAAAAGCAACTCACTTGCTGGCTTCATACAATGGTTGGCTTATAATAAATGCTATGAGGAGTCAAACAGGCGGAAGTAACCGCCATTTAATGAAAGAGTCTGTTGTCAGAGCGATGATACAGAGTGTACATGTTACGATTAACCCAATTAATCTTTCGTTCTGTTTATGGGGATCAGCCTTTGAGTTCAAGCCACCACTAATGGACAATTTTTGGCCTAGGCTGCTGGAAATTGAGCGACAAAAGAACTGGATTCCCTTTGAGTGGATCAACCTTTTGTGGCATCTCTTTTTTTAATTGCTGGCCAATGTACTGCAGACATATTTTGCTGCTGCATTGCATCTTATTTTTCCCCAAATAGTCCTATGGCATGACTAAAAAATATTGCAGGACTTCCATGGCTGTTGGCATCTGGAATGCAAGAATGTGCAACAAATTCAACTGCAATGTATCTCCCAATATTCCATCGCAACCTCCCAATATTCCATCTAAACAAATACTTAAGTCACGAAAAGTCACAACTATTGTGTTTTCATGATCCAAAATGATTAACTTTCAAAAACAAGTATCTTAGTGTACATGCCTATTCTTACAGCAAATTTAATTTGGTGTTATGGTGGTTGATACTTATAAGAAAACCCATTTAAATAATAACTACAACCTCTATTTCTCTTTAACGTCACATACATTTAAACTAATTGCATGCAGAACAACTTGCCTCATTATCCACTTTGAGAAATCCCACAAAAATTCAACTCAGCCCCCTCTCTCTCACTAGCAGACAAATATAACCCCTAATGCAACATTAATATTGCTGTGCTGAAATGTTCTCTTCGAAAGATTAGGCAGGTTTAAAATCTGAGTTAGTGTGTGGGGACCAATGTCCCCTCAGGCTCAACACTATCATCTGCAGCGAAATGACTTCGGTAATGAAGAAGTCAGGCGCATAAATCCTCTACGGCCTCACCTCTCCTCTGCCTCCTATCCTGCTGAACAGCTAGTAAAAATTCCCTTTAAAAAATTCATAGTGCAATTTTGCTCAAATCCCTCCCAGCAAGCACAATTATGGAACTTTCATCTCAATTGATTTATGTGTAGGGCTGGAAAGGAGGTAAAGAGCGAGCAAGAAAGCGAGAGAGCGAGAGAGATAGAGAGAGAGAGCAAAAGAGAGAGGCCAAGCACTTAATCATTGTTTATTACGGGAACGCATACAGTAAGTCTGCATCCAATGTTATGGTACCTATATTTTAATATTGCAAGAATGTAAGGATATTCAAATAAAAGGAATTACCTGGCCTAAACATAACTTGCTCCATTTGTGGCCTACGTTAAATTTTGACTCTTAACTCTTAGTTTTAATAAAATAAAATAAAAATACACTAATGTACTTGCAATTGACATCTAAGGGATGATCAGCACTGAAACAAATCATAAAAATATAAATCACACTTTGTTTTTCGAAATGATAGTTATGTCCAACTATAATTTATTATAATTCATTCACCTAGAACAGACTATATAGATTTTTTTTTTAAACTAAACTCATAAAAAAGGCAGAACCTTCTACTTTAAAACCTTCCAGTGTGATCAACCCAACAGACGTTCTTTGAAAGTCCACCAGCGTAACAAAAAAAAACCCTAACAGAATTATTCAATGTATGCCTGAGATCATACGGTCTCAACTTATGACGAAAACACATGAAATGGAGAAAATATCCAACTTCAAACAACTCAAATAACAGACCCACAGGAGAAAAAGACAGAAGGAAAAGACGAAAATTAAAAGATCACGCTGAAAAAAGTGAATAAACAAATAAATAGATTTCAAATAAATTTCCTGAAATTAAGAACAACAGAGTTGCGAAGGAATAAAGAGTCAATCTATCATCGGCTGATGTACCGCTGCGTCACGCTTCATTGAGTTCAAAATATTTCCTCTTCAGGAAAGCGATTTATCAAAAAGCAGACACATCAACAAAAGTACAAAACAAATTAAGTCAAACATTTTCAGTCACATTCCACAAAGAGTGCATCTGGGTGAAGTGGAATTTAATTTGATTAAACTTCCTGTTATAATTGGCTCCCTTTCCTAGCAGCAAAAACACTGTCGACTGCCGTGCTGAAAACTCAATCAAGCTGCATTACGTTTTTATCAGATAAAAATGTAATTGATTTGAAAGCAGACATGATGTATATTACAGTGGGAGTGCAGTGGAAAGCCTCCGTTGGGGGCGGCCTGTGGGGATCTCATTAACTCTATCTCTGAATTGCTGAACATAAATGAACTGACATTGAGGGATCGAGGACCCAACTGTGACAACATCTGAAGTGTTTATCTCGACTTTTGAAACCAGACTATGGTCTCAAGCGCAAACGTGTAGCGTTGCGACGTGCATGCAGTCTCATTAAGCCTGTACACCTGTTTTGCACAAAAAAATTACGTCCGGCTCACTTTATCGCCTTGCCAGATCACATTAAAAATATCATACCAACCCAGTTATGTTGAGGAGGAATTTACTAGTAGGTGTATTTTTAAATGGTAAAACGGCAGTTATGAAGTAATTTATAAATGCCCTTGTTGTGTCAAATAAAATGTTCGTCCACTCACAGACCTCATTCCGAGGGCTATGATAGGATGTCCTGCCTGCCTGTCAAAGCATGTTTTTACATACCCTCACGCACCCTGTTCACGTGGACATCATATATCATCAGCGCATTTCATCATCCTATGCAGAGTTAAGGCCCGTTCACACCCAGGACGATAACTATAAAGAACGATATTGACAGCTAATCGGAATCCATCCTGCTTTAAAGAGCTCAAGCATTTAAAGTGACAGATGACAAAACTGCAGCACACGCTTAGAATAAACATAAATATATCCACCGCTGGACACTAATATAGCTATCGCTCTTGGTGTGAAAGAGTCTTTGGACAGATGTCAGCGCGAGCACCACAACCGAAACAGCAGCCACCCTTTAGAGTTCCTCCTAAACCAAGACAACGAGTTTATGCTGCGTTCATGCCATAACTACTGTAATTTGGAAGAGATGGAAAACTGTGGCGTTATAATCAGAGTGGTTAGCGACTCGCATTTATGCATTTCAATGGCAACACTATCAACGGCAAAATGCATCTGCAGCGTCAGTTGGAACAGGTCAATGCTCTTTAAATTGTGTATGTTCATTATTATTGTAATGTTATGTGCTTTGAGACATGATTTAGTTAAACAACGTATCTTGTGATACTTTTGTTTGCTCCCTGCTGTACGTGTTCATTTGTTTTGAAGGAGGCATGGCTTTGAAGATTAAAGGAAGGTGGGATCTTACGCTTTCAAAGCTAGCTCGCTATTGCTAACTGCTCCGAAAATCGCCTACCCAAGCCTTTTGTTTTGCACGTTGTCAGTAGATCACGCACAAGAACTCTCCATTCACAACGGCACTTTTATGGGATTGTCACGCTAATTTGTTTAGTAAATCTGGCCCTATGTATAAAGTAATATAGTAATGAAAATAATGCTAATGCTAAATGCCCTTTGTGAGTCAAAATGGACATTTATATTTATGAATTTTATCCAAAGCAACTAAAATGATAGCTAAATAAAATAAAGTAAAAATACACTAATATACTTAAAATGGGTGTCTATGGGATGGTCAGCTCTGGAAAAATGCTAAAAATATATAATAAATCACTTTTTTTAAATTATAGTGGGATTCAAATATAATTTATTCATTCATCCACCCAGAAAAGACTAGATCAAATAATAAATAAAAATTTTACTGAATTATTTAATATTTACAAATTAAATTCATTTTTATTAGTAAAACACGAAGTAAAATGCAATTCAAAATAATGCTATCGCTAAATGGCCTTTGTGAGTCAAAATTTCCTTTTATATTTATGCCTTTTATCCCAAGTGACTTGCACTGCATTCAAGGTAAAAACTTCATGAGTTTGTTTGTTTGTTACCTGGAAATCAAACCCATGACCACAGTGTTGTTAACGGCATATACTCTGCCAGTTGAGCTACAAGGAACTACTTTAGCACAATTACTACGCTACCCTGAGCCTTGCAGCTCATGCTGACCAGCTCAAATCTGACTGGTGACATTTCTAGATACATTCTTGCACTTGTCTATCAATAAAAGTGGCAAAAGGGCCAAAAATGAACTTCTGTAAGCCTTCTGCTTTAAAAATCATGACTGCAGTGCTGCTTCGAGACTTTACCGTCTCTCTTGCGGGAGCATCTCATTTCCTGTCTGATCCTGACCGCATAGCCCTCTGTCGTTAGTAACGGAGACCTGTCGCTAACGGCTAACGAAGCCTCGGCGGAGGAGATAAAGACATAGTGAGTCAGGGGAGGAGGGCAGGCCGCACAAAGCCCGGAGGGATTTGCTCATCTCTCTCTCTCTCTCTCTCTCTCTCTCTCTCTCTGTCTCTGTCTCTGCCTCATGTGGTTTGCAGTCCCATTGGCCTGCTAGGAGCTCCCAGTTTGATCCCAGACACTGAAGCGGCCCTGTGAAACGAGGACTCAATTAAAGTAAAATGAGGGCAGAGGGGGAGCAGCTATCTGGAAACAACAGGAAAAAAATCCCTCCAGAGCTATGGCCTGAATACAGCAAGTGAGTAATGTGATCCATCACGTAGAGCTAAGAGCACACGGTGCTAATGCATTTTGAATAGCTGACAAGAGATCTTGATGTACGACGCAATAGCATTTCCATACAAAATCAAGGGAGGAGACTTAAAACAAATTAGATTTTATATTGTAGTCTGTCAGGGTGAAAGATGGGTCGTAATAAGGAAATATGCGCAGAGTAGTAATAAATATTTAGCAAAAAAACAAAATATTTAGTCTTGTCGACTAATGGGGCATTACTCTATGGTGTATTAATGGAAACTTTCCATTGCACTAAAGGTTTTTTTAAATTATTAAAATGTTCTTCACACTAAGACAAAATGTTTCTTTTAAGAACTGTTCACTGAAACGTTTTTTTGGGGAACCAAAAATGGTTAATCTATGGCTACGTAACAATTAATACGGATACATTTAACAATGGCGTTTTCTCCGTCCACACTATTGTTGTCAAGCGTTTTCCAAAATACTTTCTCGTCTACACTATAACGTTGGAAAACTCTAAATTCACCTTACAGCGCATGCGTAAACTCTCATAAAAGCCGGTACAAGACAAAGTTATCACGCAATTCTTTTGGCAGGATCATTTTATCTATCAAAATATCTCCCTGATGCGTCCAGGTCACACTCACTCACCATTATATGTTTGGTCTAAAATGCTACTGCAGGACAGCAAATGCCAGTACATTTTCTGTCATCTTTGCAGGACTGTGATATGAGAGTGGGCAAAGTGAATAGCACATAACAGGCAAAATGCCGGTGTAAACATGAATATCTATCGGTACAATATGTGTCACATGACTAAACATGCGTCATCGTTTTCAAATACCTAATTTTTCACAGTCCACACTACAAAGTGAAAACTTATTTTCAAATTTATCCACTTTGGAGAGCGTTTTCAAAAAGCATAGTTTTCGTATATAAAATGGCCATCAAGGCATAGCCTGACAAGCCAGACCCACATCAAGATGTTGGGTCTGGGAACTCACCATTGGCAGGGCTCAATCCGAGGGGCGGGCGAAACGGTTGTCTATCAAATTCCCTCTGCACGCAATTGGATAGCGCTACAACCAACCAGAGAGCAATGTGAAGTTGAGCTAGTTGATGGATTAAACTTTCGCCGTATCCGGTCGGCAAAACTCCGAACACATCTTCCTTTCTTAAGAATGACTTCAGTGCCGTTCTTCGTTCTTTCCTCAAAGAAAAGCTGAACTCCAAGTCTTCCAGAGTTGCGGCCAAAGCCGATTCGAAAGACCTCCGTTCACGATTAGCACGCGGAACCGCCGCAACTCTGCCGTGACGTGCCATCATTATGTTAAGCACGCCCACGTTTTTGCGGTAGCTGTATTTTCATTGCATTGCTGTTGTAGAGTATTTATTGTAAATTTAATGCACGTTACCATGAGCATTGTAATGTTTGAGGCGGATGTCGTAACAAATGTCCGTAGACTGGGAAGATTTTAAAATGAGCGGTTCATCCATAAATCCACAAGATTTTACCATCATGCTGTGGAAATACAAACCGCAAGACAGAACACTATGAGCGTAGCGCTGAAAAGGGGTTGGGCTACATAAGGACTATAAAAAGTAATTTTTAGGTATAAAATACATATATAAAATAATAATGTATTTTATATATTAAACACACATAAAAGTACTTGTAAAGTATACATACTTTCATCATATACCAGGAAATATTTCACAAACTGCTCTTGCCAAACACTCTCTGACTTGTCTCAATTAAAAATGTATAAACCTCCCCTGAGAGGTTTACAAACAAACATAGCAAACTGAGTATAATAAAAGAGAGAGGGAGCAAATGTGGAAAAGGAGAGTGAGAAAGGGGCCATTAATCTGGTTGTGAATATCATTCTAACTTGTTGGATGTCCCTGTGCTATATAAAGATCTGGTACCACTGTAGAGTCAGCTGTTTTTCCCCTGGCCTTGCAGAAAGCCAAACCCAACAGCTGCCTAAGAGAAGACATCCACTCTGAGGTCAGAGCACTTTAACAGGCTGTTACACAGGAAGGAAGAGACAACAACTGCAGTTCAGGTTCAGGTAGCAATGAAAACGAGCCCAATGGCCAATGCTATTGAAAAAGTCCAAGTGCTGTTTGACAGCAGAGGTGCATATTGTAGTAAATATGTAAATACGTTTAACTATCTTCAGTAAAGCTTTACTTATTATGCCCCAAGCTTTGTTGGTGGTCTGCTTAAGTCTTCTGTTCTCTGTGTACCAGGAGTTGTTCCAATTGGTTCGGTTCTAGTTTATGTTGATGATACCTCTAGAGTCTAGACTACTGGGGACTTTGTTAATGGTATAGTGATTTGCGAACAAATCATTAGTTTGAATCCATTCTTTACAATGAATCAGTTTTCAAATTAATCAAATTGTTCACAAATTAATCCGAATGATTCGGATTAATTATGCTCATTTGCACTGCCGACTGTATTTATAGTACCAATGTTTACATTTGCATTTTTGCACTGTACTTCTAAATGTAATATGCAACCACTTTCCACTGCACTTTACACTTTTTTTTCCGGATAGCTCTGTCCATAATTTATTGCACTACCCTAATCCACTGCTATTCCTCATATTAGCCTAACATATTATTGTATACCTCTATCTGTAAAATTCTGTTTATAGTAATAGCCATCTGTATATTTATTCACTGTACATATTCACCTGTAAATTCAGTTCTGTTTATAGTAATAACGTCTCTCTATTTATACATATTTATACATATTCAGTACATATCCATGTCCTGCACTTACGCATCCATTGTATATCCTGCACTTGCTGCTATTGCACTTCTGGTTAGACCTAAACTGCATTTCGTTGCCTTGTACTTGTACTTGTGTAATGACAATAAAGTTGAATCTAATCTAATCTAATCTAATGATTCATTTATGAATCAGTCTTAGTCTTCATTCAAGTATTGTAATTAAAGGAGGACCTATTATGCTTTTTTACATTTTCAACTTTCTTTAGTGTGCAATGTTACTGTTTGAGCATGAAAATGGTCTGCAAAGTTACAAAGCACAAAGTCCACTACAAAGGGGGTTATTCTCTATATCAGTAAGCACTGTTTCTGAGTGTGAGTTAGTAGTGTGTTGTCGCCAAGTCCAAGCGATGCTATGTTTTCCACCCCGGATCTAACGTGGTTATGGTAAGGTGCGTGACATTTCCGAAACATGCTCAAAGCGGTTGACCAACCACAACACACTGATCAGAGCTTTTCAGCAGGAGGGGCAACAATGAAAGAATCCATGAAGGCATCTAACTAATGCTCAAATATGACTGGGTACAAAACTGGGTGGCTTGGATGTGGGACAAGCAATAGTGGCAAGAGATGACTGCAGTATCTGCCAACAGCTGTTGTAGAACATCACTCAATCTGATTAATCTCCTCACAGATCAAACATCTCACTGCAGACCTCATATCGCTTTAGAAGATTGTAGCTCAGTACATCTGACCAAAACCCCAAAAGGAAGCCTGAGAATGTTCTGAGAGTGACTCATGTTTCTACGTGACAAACAATATGTTGATACCAGGAAATGTGTGGAACACCCTTTGAAGAAAATGATTCAGAAACAGTCCTTTAAAATGATTGCATGACCAGTAAACAGAGGCCACAGGTCTCATTTATAGAGGTCGGAGGAGGCTAAAAGGGTCATACTTTGAGAAACAGATTGAGGGAAGTTAGGTACAAAAAGAGACCGGCTCGCCTCATTTAAAGGGTTAAAAAAGGGTTTAAAATAACCAATGGATTTATAAATGCCTCTGTGCTTCATCTATAAACTGAAACTGCAGCGAAAAACCACAAGACCAAAGAGTAAGTGCGTAAAGCCAGTCATAAGACACACACACGGTCAATGGCTTATAGTGTTCTGCACATTACACAAATTAAAATTAGATCTGTCTTAAACACTCTAATAAAAAGCCATATGAAAGTACTTTTAACCTCTTCCTGTTTTCTCTTCATTTCCCTTTCTTACTTCACAAAGATGGGTCACATCCAGTCAATTGTATGATCTTGACATACCTCTACTTTCAAGTATCATCTTCTAGTTCTTGTGATGTACATTAAGAAATCCGGACGTTCACGCATGAGAATCGGGTTGTTCACGCACGTCGGCCCATTGATGTCTCAAGCAGCAGTAAAAACAAAATGAGCGTGGAAATGCATTTAATGAATTTAGGCTCTTAATGAAAGATGTTCTTTGTGCCTTTCAAAATCATCTGACAGTAATACTGTGCCGAGGCTTGAGAAATCATCCCAATGACCTCCAGCAAGAAAAGTATTTTAAGTGTTGAGAACAACCATCGACGTGACTGATACTGGTCAGCCGTGTTTTGGAGAACCACGTGGGCGAAAATGGTTAAACGCAATTACATACCTCGCTCACCATCTGTCTCATTCCAACAGGACATACACGGAATTCTGAAGCCCATGAGCTGTTCTTTTTATATAATGTTTGTGTTTACCAAACACGTTTAACCAAAAAGCAACCCATATTAAACCCAAAAGGTATACAATTGACAATTATGCACTTATTTCAGCATAGTGCACTTCTGTCGAAAACTGACACACCTATGTATATAGAAGTACTGGTAAACGATTATGGCTTTTAACCTGTGGCACAACACGGGATACAAAATTACCCTTTTTAATCATATAAATGGAATGTTTGTGCTGGACAGTAATGGTAAAGCTATGAAATTATATCTTGTCAAACAACAAGATACTTATAATAGAAAGAATATAAAAAAAGAAGGCAGTATCTTCAAATATATAATATCCACAAAAATATAACTCTCAGATGAGACCACAGCATCATACCTAAATTTACAATAAATACAATTAGAAAACAACTATTTATATAACCAAGTCAAAAACAGCGATGAACAGCAATGTTTTGCTAAATAATCAGACACTAGGGTTTGAACGATGGATTTTTTGAAGTCGATATTTATGTGATTAAAGGCGCTGATGATGTCAATAATAAAAACACAAGAAATGGGAATGCTTTTACAACATGCCACAATTTGCAACTCGAGGCTAAAGTTTGTGAACAAACTTTGTTGTTGGCTTGAGAAACCTGAACCTCAGGACTCAAAACTCAGGTCACCTTGTGCACAGCTGCGGCATACGTCAGAGCGCTGCGCACAAGGCTATTGCTCCTACATATTTTTACCAGTTGTTTTGTCTATGGGTTGTTATACTTCTTACCGATTTCTGCTCCTTCTAAATCAGATACAGATTAAGAAGCACAGTAAGACTACATTTCTTTGAAGGATTGATTAGTGAGAGAGTGACTGCATGTGTGAATTAAACCTGTCTATGCAGCTTCTCTTTACTAATAGTAAAGCTAGCTATTTTAAAAACAGAAAGAAATATATGCTTAAGCAATTTTATTAATACATCACAGGACAGCATTGACAGCAAGTTTCTGCGCTCCTGAATGTTTCTGTGTGCGCGCGCGATCTGCATGTGATGTGCGAGCTACTGTCTGTATGTTTGTGCGTGTTACAATGCAGCAGCGCATTAGTTTAGAAAGCTGATGAACTAACCTGTACAATAAACTTTTGAAAATGTGCATTCACCCAATCAATACTGAGTATCCAGATGGTATAAAGAAACATTGAGGAGCGCTCGGAGTATGCACCTATTTGTCATTCTAACTATTGGAAGTGGACTTCAAAAATGTATCATCATGTGATAAATTATCAGCCCCCCCCCCCCCAAAAAAAAAACGAAACCTGGAGTCCAATCAATGTTGTTAGTGTCAAAATCACAAGATCAGTGACTAGTCAACGTCGAGCTTAAAGCATCATTGCAATGCATTAAAGTTGACAAGTCTGTGCAACCCCTATTAGATACAAGAATAGTCGCTTTCTTTCTATTTCATTTACATGATTGAACCGGCTAAAAAAATATATTCACTAAAACGAATCATATGTACAAATGCGACATATGAATGTTTGATTAGCGTCTCAGTTTACACGCCAGCTATCTTTGATAGCTCTTAAAAAGTGTGACAGTGTTCTTTGTTTGTTTGCACGATGCAAGTGGCAATTTTACTCAGAACATTAAACCTTTTCACACCCTTGCAAACAAAGCCATAGGAAGTGGTTTACATTGCGGTTCAGCCTTCTCCTTTGCAAAACTAAAAGAGCACTAATCAGCTGTATACACACCCGATCTGAGCGATGGAGAACTCTTTCTGTGGTTTCAAGGTGCGACTGTGTAGCAGGAATGAGTCAGATTGAGACCAACCGTGCGGGCTGACTTTAATCAGTGGTTTTAATCAGTCTCACCTGAAACTTGCAAGTTAGGCGTTATAAATAAGAGGAATCTAAATCTGAACATGTAGGTTGCGTTACCTCAGAGATTCACACCTTATCTTGCCCTTTTTCTAAATGAGTGTGTTTGATGAGTGAATAACCTTTATGACTCTTCTTCTCTAGTCTATTTCCTAGAATACGATTCCGTTCTGTGAAGGACTTCAACACAAATTTCGAGAAATAGCGACAAGAAATGTAAAAAATAAATTAAAAAAAGACAAAAAAAAAATAAATACATTTTTGTACTCAGTTATATTTATTGTAATTTTTTTTTTCTTTAATTGCATTTACAAATTTATTTGAAAAACTATTTATTTTCTTGCCATCATTTAAAGTTCGTTTGCTATTTTTTCCTGCAATATATATTTGTGTTTTTTCCCCTTTGTTCTAAGCTCAAATACATGTTTTGGTTGTGTACTTCCTGCTTTCTTCCTAGAAACCTTGCAAAATTGCCCTTCTGAGGTCAGGTGAGCGGAGCATTGAAGCCCTGACGTGAGTCATGTGAAAAGGTCTTAACACAGATACCCGGACTGTTTTTAAAGAGGTAAACTGAACAGATCTCCTGCACTAAATTCATCTACTCACTTGGGGTCGATCTGGAATTGCCCCCCAACCTTAGATGATGAAACTGCTATATTGGACAGGTTTCCTTTCTAAAGCTGAACGAAATTGGTCTTTGATCAGAGCTACACAATGCCCCCCCCCAAAAAAAAAAATGCGTACAAAAAGGCCATGGGAGATTTTTGGGCTATATTGATCGTTATTTCCCTGTTTATTGCTACGAAGCTGCTTTGAAACAATCTGTATAAAGCCCTTTATAAATGAAGGTGACTTGACTATAGCGGAGGGCTAGCCACACACTGCGCCATCCTGATAAATGGATTCCATCAGCTGTGGAGCGAAAGCCACAATTACAGGTTGTTGTAGCTATTGTAGAAGAATAGGTGCTGTGGCTGAGGAGCACTGAAGCATGGTTGAGAAGAGCTAACGGGAGCTTCTTAAATAATTGCACCTTCCATTTCTCCTCCACTGTGGGCACGCATCAACTTGAAATTTTGTAATTATAGTAATTGTGAGCTCAACGAAGCAGCCCTCTAATACTCTCCTCACAGGAGTAAATACATGGTACGCCATTCCAAGTGGAGCCAGCCAAACACATCCTCGGCCAAAGCCACAATTTGAGAGCTCTATAGCTAATGGTGGAGCTAACAAGCACTAATGCCACATTGTCTGAAAAAGAAGAATTGTCACCCCTGCTAGAGTGGGTGCCTACTGCGATATTGAGTGTACTAGCGCACATGCCTGGTGTTCAAAATGACTGCTGCCATTTTGAGGCTGAAAGAATGTCAGCATGCAGGGATCAAAGAGGACGATTGCGATGAAATGTGGGGGAATTTGTGGTGGTGGGAGTATACGGGAAAATATCAGGCACCTAAGAAGACACAAAATGGAAGACGTATTCTCACGTAGGCTTAGGCAGTTTCAGAGCGGAGAGAATGAAAGATGGATCAGTTACAGTCGGTGAATGTTAATTACGGTGTTTTACGGTGGCAATGCGATAACGCGTTATTGCTTTCTTTCACGAGAGCCGTGCAAATTTATGAGACTTGAGATCTGAAACAATGAAGCGTGGCACGGCATGTCAGTTCCCTCCACTCACCTCCCTTTGTCAGAATGATGGGGCAAATTAATTTTCCTTCCATATTTCCTCCTGACTGTGTCAGAGATGAGGCCTTGACCAATGAGCCTGCACCATCCTCCCTCCATTTTATATTCAGGTTATGCTGTGAATCTTCGGTTTAAAATGGAGGCGCAAAGATCTTTATCTGCATATGACATTACTGCAACCAAGAACAGAAATAACAGGAATAGAGTCTAGGTACCTCGATCTAAAATCTTTTTTTTCTTCAAATTGGAGAAGTGAGGCCTAGAATAAGAGAAGTGCAACTTTACATTTAAAAATGGTTGTCTAAAAACAGCATACATTGCAGATTTACACGTTGCTGTCCCATTTATTTTCTTGAAAATACTGACCTTGCACTACACATATTTTTGTCCAATCAAATACCCTCAAAAAAGAGAATGTTGCAAATTCTAGCTGTAATGCTATAGACAAAGAGACAGACAGACAAATAGATAGATAAATAGACAAAAACAGATGGATGGATGGATGGATGGATGGATGGATGGATGGATGGATGGATGGATAGATGGATAGATGGAATGAGAGATACAATGATTTTTAAGGGACGGCTCCTTTAAGGCGTGTCTGTTAACAGCCACTGTTATGATTGGCTAACATCATTGCATATCAACGCCCCCTCGCTATAGCATGTGTTTTGGAAATATTATCCATATAAAAGATTAATTTACAGAAAAGCATTATGATCATTTACTTACGGTTTGCAATGCAGCTGCTGTCAGATCCAATACAGCTGGCTGCTTCATCTTTTAACAAAGCTTTCTTTGCAAACTCTCCATTTTAATGTGCGTTGTTTACAATATGCAGTCAAATGCTCCGAACAAACATATAATCCTCCGACGCGATCCGGGACGCCATTCAAAATATTTTTTTCTGACACTGACATCCTTCTCAATCTGTACAGAGACGCAAACAAGCTATTTAAACAGGACATGTCAATTCCTTTCCTTTACTCTTCTATTGTTTTTGTTTTTGTTGTCAGCAGACTCAAGTGCATGGAGCACCTCAGAAATTGAACAGGCATCTGTAATGTATCCAGTGTAGACAGCGTCAGTGATTATATTGGCTTCCATTTGCTTTTTGGCATGACGCAACGCTCACATCCTCTGTAGGCAAGTGTTAGCCGTTAAGCGACTGCACGCCAATGATGCAATGATGTATAACTAATCATTGATCATATGCGAATATACATGCCCGTGTAACATCACAGATCCGACATTATCCAAACAAGCAATTCTTGATTAAATGAACACTTTGTTTATAATAAGGAGGACGTTTTAAGATCCGAAACTTGCAGGATGCTTCAATGGTACAAAGACCTCTTATATGTCAAAATCTCAAGGAACATTTAATTTCTCATGTCATGACCGCTTTAAATGTTCCAGTCATTCACTAGGAGCGAAAGTAAGAGCTGAAAAGATTCCACAGTAAAAGTGGGTCTAGGTTAATGGATGAGGGGAAAGCGCTATGCTAGTGCTAAGTGCTAATACCAAGATGCTTAAGACAATCCATGCCTCAAGATCCAGCCAAATCCCAAACCAGGACTTCAAAGCGCAAGTCCTGACCCTGACAAATGCAGCAGATCTACAAACACAGTCTGAAGGTCTTAACTCTATGTTTAGACAACCATCTCCCAGGCCGCACCCTTAATCTTTCTCTACAGAAACATACAACAGCTATTATGAGATGAACTGGGTGCCATGGAATGTTACAACAGACTGACTGCCTAGAAAAGCTTGAGACTGGTCCATTGCCTTTATTAATATATCTGACTGTTTGAACTGCTTCAAAAGCTCAACAGACCATATGTTGGAAGCCTAGAGCTGAGATGGACTATAATCCAGCCAATCCAGACTACATCTCTGGAACGGTTTATTTCAGGGCACATTTCTTGCTACGTTTTACTATAGAAATAAATAGGCAAGCATTATTACAATCAGCTAGCAACATCAACCGAATGAAGGCTGTATTTCATGAACTTCACAGAGGGAATGCACAAGAACTGAAGCCTAGAGCCAAAAGGCTAAACCCATAAATCTGTCTTCCAGGAAAGATCTGCCAAAACGCTCATCCAAAACAGATAAGATTCACTAGGGAGGGTATGAAGACAGATCGCATCAGACTGTGGGAGCAGGAACTGTTCAAACTCAGCTCATATGTCAATAAAAACAGGTGTCAACCAGATTAGCTAAAATGCTAAGGGCTTGGCTAATCCTAGAAGAGATCAAGGAAAGATCAGTCATCACTAGCATGCTAATGCTGCGAATGCTGACATAACCAAGCATCTACTCTGTGGTTTTTGATTGCGTGAGTTAAAACTGGGGTAGATTGAATTATGACACATTATGACAAATATAATTGTATAAAAAAAAGAATTTGCATTCAGAGCTGACATGCAATATGCATAAATGAACATAATGAAGTACAAACATATATTTTTAGTATACAATATAACGCGTGCCATATTTACAGAAATATTTCAAACAAAAATGAAAGTTCTTGTCAACATTTACTCACACACACGTCATTCCAAAACCTGCATGATAACCTGCATCATATAGACCAGTGATTCTCACTGTATCACATAAATATTAGCATTGACTCCAGACCTCTGTGAGCAGTATAATATGAGGATCAATCTTAAGGCGATTCAACGATCAGTGCAAGTGGTTTTGCTAACATGATTTTATTCTCAGTCTCAGACTTAGTGTCAGACCACATATATCATAATCAGTTTAGCCCTGGAAGAATTTTAAAGTGCACTCCTTCTGAGAAAACCTGAACTTGACTAGACATGACCTAGAAAAAAGATTTTCCACCCCCAAAAAATAAATAAATAAAAATACAACAACAACCACATCCCAGAACCTTCTCTACCATTCACACAAACCCATTTTGAAACATCACATGGACACGCATCCAAAAGAGACTGTAGATGTTCCTTGTCTGGAAAAATGGTAATAGTGTAATCTTGTAAATATTCATACAATACCCACTGATAATTCAACTTCTGTGAACTGAAGCTGAGGCTCAATATCAGATCACTCTCATCCACGGCAACTCTTGCAAATGAAATGATTACATTTTAATATTCTCAGCCTGAGTGACTGAGACAAAATGAATATCCCACACTAAATGAATCCACACCTCCTTATTACAGCACTAAGCATGAACCCTGCATAAGTTATTCCCAAAAATCAAGTACAAACAATCTTAAGCAAGTGAACAAACTTACACTAAGAATACTACATTTACATTTAACAATTTGAAGGCTTTGCTATCCAAAGCATCTTCCAGTACATTTGAGGTAGGTCTACTGCATGCATTTTAACAGCTTTGTATGTTCCCTAGTATTCGAACCCATGACCTTGGTGTCACAAGTGCCCTGCTCTACCAGTTGAGCTACTGGACATATACTAGTACTAGACGTTTGACAGTGGAATTTTCCTTGACAATGTCATCCAAAATCCTGTAAAATCATTTTATGGGAATCTCTATGGACCTTTGTCAGGATGGACATGATATTTAATTTTTCATTAATGAAAATTAGACTATGAGGGATAGTTGCAGTGGGTTCATTGTAATGTTGTGTACCTTGATGTCAATCACTTAGCTGACGCATCACTGAAAATCCGACTTTGGCATACATCTCTAGAAGTAAATCTATACTCACATGTTTGCAAAACTCCAAAAACAAACACATTTCACTGCAGATTCCAGCTGAAAGGAACATAGGGCCCAATCATACACCCCGCGCAATGTGACGCCATGTGTGACGCAAGTGTTATTTGCCGACCCAGTCATAACTTTCACGTCCAGCGCCACGTTGTTTAAATAGCAAACGCACTCGCGCCCAGCAGTTCGCCCATGGTTGGTCTGAAAATGAGGTGTGTTCAGGCGCACTGTTGACGCGTTACTATTTTTAGGCAAATGATAACGGCTGCACCATTGACCAACAAAAACCTGATTTTTTTTGTGTTATTTAAAGGGCGCTATGGTGCAAGTGTAACCCCTCCTGCTCGAACTCGAACCTGGGTCCGCCGGCATGAGAGTCGGACGCTATAACAAGGAGGCTAAAGGCTGCAACCTCTAGCGTCAGTCGCTAGAACGTCTCTTGAGATCAGGGGAGTGAGGTTTACTCGCACAGCAGCTACTAGCTGGCCTCCGTTACCAAAGCGTAACTGGCTTTTAAAGGGAACGGGAGATGAGACTTGTTTTATTCCACGTTATGCCCAAAACACACCCATGACTCATTAAGAGACTAGGTACAACCATTTTGGACCATGCGCCAACCGTTTTTTTCCATCGCTAAACTAGCAAAAGTGGATTTTGAGACGCCCTAAGTGCACCTGCGCTTCAGACCATGCACTCAGATTCTTAAAATAGGGTCCTATGACTTTAAAACCCCAACAACCACACAAATTATAATTACGGGGACAGATGATTGATTAATGAAGGTTTCTTACACAGTACTATGTTATGACCTCAAAATGCTTTTACCATGGTGCATGATTGGTAAACGAATACAATTTGCATCACATAGTTCCACATGTATGGCTTTTCTGAAATAGTAAACTTGAGTCCTGTGAAACAAGAGTCACAAGAAAAGAGCTCAAAGAGCTCTAACCCATTGCGTATATGAAGTCAGAATTGCGTATATAAAGTCAGAATTGCGTGTATAAAGTCAGAATTGTGTGACAGTCAGATTTGAATTGTGTGATATAAAGCCAGAATTGTGTGTATAAAGTCAGAATTGTGTGATAGTCAGATTTGAACTGTGTGTATAAAGTCAGAATTGTGTGTATAAAGTCAGAATTGCGTGATAGTCAGATTTGAATTGTGTGATATAAAGTCAGAATTGTGTGTATAAAGTCAGAATTGTGTGTATAAAGTCAGAATTGTGTGATAGTCAGATTTGAACTGTGTATAAAGTCAGAATTGTGTGTATAAAGTCAGAATTGTGTGATATACAGTCAGAATTGTGTGATAGTCAGATTTGAATTGTGTGATATAAAGTCAGAATTGTGAGATATAAAGTCAGAATTGTGTGTATAAAGTCAGAATTATGTGTATAAAGTCAGAATTGTGTGTAAAAAGTCAAAAAAAGAGAAAAAATGGAAAAGAAGGGAAAAAAAATAAATAGCCTTTAAAAAAAAAAGAAAAAAAAAGAAAAGAGCTCAAAGATTTGCAGAAGCAAGCTAAATGGCATGGTTGCTTCAGCAAATGTGTTTTATCTCACGTTTGCTTTTGCTAACACTATCGGTTAGGTGTAGTGTAGGTGGCACGTTTTAAAACGCGACAGAGCATTAATCTTTTAGCGCCACTCACACAGACTTTTAACACATACGTACAACAACCAACTTTGCCACATTCACATTCATCTGTTCCAGATAAATCCAAACACACTTTTAGTGCCACTCGCTGGACATTTCACTTTGAAAGTGTTGCGAAATGTGCAAGAAGCACAGGCATGTTTTTCCAATAAGCTTGGGTTAGAAATAGTACATATGGCATCTACCCTGACTAAAAGATTGACACAGAAACATGATCACACTAGATGATCAATAACACACTGCATTGAAACATTTTCATTTTTGCCACTTGTCTGAAAATCAATACAGTGTTTTTAGGGAATGTATGAAATAAAATAAAAATGTTTAGGGGGGAGGGGACTGAAAAAAAAAACACAATTAAAAAGCTTCATTTCTTTAGAGAACCATAAAGTTCTCTCCCTGTAGAGCGTCTGAGCGCAAATCAATTTCTTTCAGTCGATTACAAGCACCGAGGTTCTAACCTTCATTTGTGAGTCTAATACTCCGACAGTTATGTAGAACACATACCAATTAAGCAATTCTGCTCAAATAAGAGGGCTGTGAACTGACGTGATTATGGAGGCCAAGCCCCAGGGGACTCTGGGTTATCGGCTCAGGAGCAGAAAAGTGAGCAAGAGAGAGAGAGAGCAAGGGGAGCATGAACGGGGAATAAGAAAAGAGGGAGGAAGAGAGGAAAAGTCATTTATTAAGTCTAATACTGTGTGAAACGTTCCCGTGGTAATGAGAAGGGCAGATTGTGGTAACGTTGGGAGCTGAGCAGAAAAGGTCAATCTATATCTGTTTCTGCCCACAGGAGCCATGTTGATGAGCAAAACGTGCATGCACACCCATAGCATCCCTGAGACTTTCAATTAGAGGAAGATTTGGGGTTTACCTGTTTGCTTCCATGTGCTTGTATCCACCTTTTTTAATGTGTGAGCGCAGGTGCAACAATTTTTAGCTTATATGTGCAAGGCTTCCAACGTCAGCCTCTTCCAGTTATTTTCATGTGCAAAAACAGTCTATTATGCTGCTTGATGTCGCAAACTGGTATTTGTTATCATAATATTATAGTTATTAGTTATCGTAGTTATTATCATAATCATAGACACACTGGTTTGTAGCAAAATTATTATTATTATTATTTTTTTTACAATTTACAGCACTGTTATTCTTCTTTATTTTTTTTTTCTACCTCTAGTGGCGAATGAATAGGAAGTATCACACATTCACAGGAATTTGTTTAGTTCCGCGCTAAACAAAAGGTAGATAAATAAAACGAGATGTCGTGTTAGCCCCTGCTGGTAGTTGCTATAATTACACCACTGATTAGCATAAAACATTTTTCTCCATTCATAGCTATTTTAAAGTAGCTAGCTACTGTATGAAAGCCTGTATGAAAGTCCAGATCATGTACTTCCGGGGCCACATGCACCAGCATATAACTGTATAGCAACTGCAATTGAGACTAATAGGAATGCTCTCTCCAGGTATTTTCCACTTCCATGGTGCAATCAGAAATTTACATTTGTAGTTCTTGCAGTTTTTATACAGCATATGCTATCAAGCAGAAGAACAACACACTTGCATAAAGACCTGCATGAAATATGGATGCTTCAGCTGCATTTGTATCCCGTAAGCAGAATCTGCATTGCAATTCAAAACACAAGAAGCCCTTCTGCCCAATGCATATGAGAGAATGTCAAGACAATGATTGAATTTTTAGTCAGATAAATTGCTGGAGCACTAAAACAACACCCCAGCACATGGGGTGAATGCTACCTCTACCTTTCTTTCAATCCCATGTCTACATGTACAAAGCCAGAAATGTATATTAATTCCTGACTGCGCGACAACATGCGTAAAGTAAACCTTGGGCTTGCTATGTGTTTCTATGGCAACATTACCAATGCTATGGCAGTCTATGCATTGTAGTGTCCTTGTGGGCGGGATGCCAGCAGTGCTGCTCATACAGTGTACAAATCTGCTAAGCTCTGCTGTCCTTATGATAACATTTATAAACATCATCGAAAAAGATGAAAACTGTCAGATTGGCTACAATGCATAGCGATTGCAGTGAAGAAAAACATTATACATATATATGTACATATACATGTGTTTGTAGTTAACATTTCAAACTGGTTGAATATGAACACACTGGCTGTGTTTGATTTCGCCCTGCAGCTCAGTCTGGAAACCTGTACATTCATTTCTACTGCTTCTGTTACACTTTTGCGGGAACCAATCACAGACTGGCTTTTCCACCTGACGCGCTATTGGCGGGTTTAACACGATGACGGATAAAGAAGCGAAGGGTCGTTGCCCATTGATCATGCCTCTTGTGGTCTGATTGGTTGAAGGACTCTCCAATTCCATACAGAGTCATTTGAATTCACCCTTCGCCGTGAGTTTGATTGACAGGCGATCTGAACAATCACATCGCCAAATCTGGCGGTTTCTTTTAGTGTTCATTCATGTTAATTTGATTCAATAAACTAGAAGGAAGAGATGATCGGTTCACGAGCAGCTTTAACTGAGGCGCTACAGCGATCACGGCAAATTAAAGAGCCACAAAACGGTATTTGTTGTTTACATTTCTTTAAAAAATTACGACATTTTAAAGTTGAGACTTTGTTTCATATCAAAAGTAACTTGCTCTGTCCTGTCAGTATCCTCTTTGCTCCGTGATTTATTTTCTCTACTCAAGAATGTGTGTGTGGTATGAGAGCACCATGGCTGGTCGGACATAGCAACAGTAACTAAAGGGGGCGGGTCTTTGCGAACAGTCGCCTCTTGTGGTCTGATTGGTTGAAGGACTATCCACTTTCGTACAGAGTCATTTAATAATGCTCGTTGATCATGCCTCTTGTGCAGTAGAAAATACATAGCAGACTCCACAGACTAATGTTCAATCTTAAATTGATTTTGGTCACGTGATAGCTAGACAAGAAATCACCCCTTATACCCTTTAAATAGGGCGCTATTTCCGTGGACAGCCATTTGTAGTGGTGTCCGAAACCATAGTGGACGTCATCAAATGCACTCATTCAATCCCAGTGCACCACAATAATGAGTGTACAGCCGATGTACACTCAACGGCTAGACAATACCCATAATGCACTGAGAGTCACACGTCGAATGCATTTCTGCATCTGACATCAGAAGATGGCGCCTGCAGATGAATCATCCATCCATTCTTTTTCCAAACCACTGGTCCAATGTGGCAACAGCATAATATCAAACAGATATAAATTCCTTTTTAATTAATTAATACATGGTTTAATTAATGTTTATGCATGCATTTTTTAGTTTTTATGACAGAGTTCAAGATAAATCTTTTTATTTTACTACTGGAGCTGCCAGTTTGCTAAGTTTCAAATAATAAATTATTATTAAACGACATGGATTCTGGCACATTCATTTTCATTCACTCCTTAAAGTGAACTATATTAGTGGACTACTGTAGGGAATAGTGAATAAGGGTATCAGGGGCGATTTCTGACACTGTAAGTGTTTTAGGGCAAACAACATTTTTTTTTTTAAAGAAACTGTTGCCAGTTCCACCCAATCGAAGAAAAACAAAGAAAAATGCTGTCACATACAGGTAGAAAAGCTGCTGCCATTACGTTAAATTTTTACGCATAATGCTTTTTAAAGAGTAGACAAACTACTAAATAATTTTCAGTGATAAACTTACTCTTACCATAGCTATTTTGTTAAAAACCCTCTGTTGATCAGACTGTCTATGGGCAGGGACGCTGGGATACAAAAATGCAGTTACACTTTAAGCATAAATCACTTACATTTATAAAGAATATATTTGTATTGGAAAGTAAGTCAAAAATACTGAGGAAGAAAAACACTTTTTGCAGTGCATGTAGTACAGCCTTAATGTACCAAGTCCTACTTACTGTTGGCTAGCTTGAGTTTCGTTCTCATTTTTCATTTATATCCATGTGTCTGCCATGTGAAGCCAAACTTGTAAAGCCTAGAATGTCCTTCCATCAAACGCTGATGCATTTTAAAATGCTGCTCATAAAATTTGGGATAATGATCACGCTGTAAAATTTTACTAGTGATGTTATATGTAGAACATTCCATTTTCGCTATGCCTACATCAGAGGAACTGATTTCTGCTCCTGGACATCTACATTCCAGTACAGTTTAGTTCAAGCTCAAGTCACACTCTCCTAAATCACCAAATCAAGAAGCATATTGCATTCAGAAGTTCCAAAGTAGGACATTTGAAGGTTTAAAGAGTGTAGGGGTTGAAGATATGGGTCATTCTAAACTTTAAAGCCAACTCTCCAATCCAATGCAGACATTATTTTAGTTTGCAACTTTAATTTCAAACGGATTTTTAAAGCAATTTAAATTATTTTGAGAATTGCATTTGGAGAACTGTTTGTAATGGCCCCTTACATAGGCATCATTAAAACGTTTGGATGGAAATTGTTCAGAATTTAATAATAGCACTTACTGAATACTGAAGTATATAATGTATATTTCCTAGTACCTACTATTGAAACAGTCAAACAGTTAGAATTATGCAACCAACATGCTACATTGTTGTCACGTGACCTTATGTTGTGACTGGTGTCCAGTTTATATCTTAAAGGGTTAGTAACCTCATGCCGTTCGACACCCGTAAGACCTCCGTTCATCTTCGGAACACAAATGAAGATATCTTATTTGAAATCCGATGGCTCAGAAAGGCCTCCATTGGCACAAGGCACTTTACAATCTCAAGACCCATAAAAGGTACTAAAGACATTGTTACAAAGTCCATCTCACTACAGTGGTTCTGCAATAACTTTATGAAGCGACGAGAATAGTTTTTGTGCGAAAAAAAACGACTATATAACGACTTATATAGTGATGACCGATTTCAAAACACTGCGTCATGAACTGCTGAAATCACGTGATTTTGGCGATCCAAACCGCTGAATCGACTCACTGTCTTACAGGTGTCGAACGACATGAGGTTAAGTAATTAATGACAGAATTTTCATTTTTGGGTGAACTAACCCCTTAATACAAAATTGTATTAAACTTTTTGTAAAAATCTTTACTTTTGGCAAATAAAACAAAAAAGATGCAACAAATGTGACTAATGTGACACTGGAAGTAGAAAGTACATTTGAATGCAATGCATTTGAGGAAACTATATGCTATGTTAGAATATATATGGCACATTTTGGTACCCATGTATTTTCTTAAGAAAATTCACATAGTGTATGTACACCGACCAGGCATCCACATGGATGGCAGGACCCAAGGTTTCCCAGCAGAACATTGCCCAAAGCATCACACTGCCTCCGCCATCTTGCCTTTTTCCCATAGTGCATCCTGGTGCCATGTGTTCCCCAGGTAAGCGACGCACACGCACCCGGCCATCCACATGATGTAAAAGAAAACGTGATTCATCAGACCAGGTCACCTACTTCCATTGCTCCGTGGTCCAGTTCTGATGCTCGCGTGCCTACTGTTGGCACTTTCAGCGGGACAGGGGTCAGCATGGGCACCCTGACTGGTCTGCAGCTATGCATCCCTATACGCAACAAACAGCGAAGCACTGTGTATTCTGACACCTTTCTATCAGAACCATTAACTTGAGCAATTTGAGCTACAGTAGCTCGTCTGTTTGATGGGACCACACGGACCAGCCTTCGCTCCCCATGTGCATCAATGAGCCTTGGCCACCCATGACCCTGTCACCGGTTCACCACTGTTCCTTCTTTGGACCACTTTTTGATAGATACTGACCACTGCAGACCGGGAACTCGCCACAAGAGCTGCAGTTTTGGAGATGCTCTGACCCAGTCGTCAAGCCATCACAATTTGGCCCTTGTCAAACTCGCTCAAATCCTTAAGCTTGCCCATTTTTCCTGCTTCTAACACATCAACTTTGAGGACAAAATGTTCACTTGCTGCCTAATATATCCCACCCACTAATGAAGAGAGATGCCGTGATGAAGAGATAATCTGTGTAATTCACTTCATCTGTCATAATGTTATGCCTGATCGGTGTATACTAGTAGTTATTCTAATATAATAGTATGCTATACTGAACATAGCCAAGTTCTTTGGGATTACTTGAACATTACTAGCACGTGTGTTTGAGCAGGCTTGGAAATAAACCAAGATCGAGACGTCGATGAGGTCACGTATAACTCCCAGTGCCTTAAAAACAGATGCACATTATCTTACATGGATTCATAACCTCCTCCAGCCAAGCATCTCTAAAAACAAGTGCGGAAGGTGGAGAATGTAAGACGATGGCGGGATATTAAAAGCAAATAACAGAAGTCAAGGGAGAGTGAAAAACAAAGCAGAGCACTAATTAGCCAATTAACGAGCAATTAAACTCCTGGAGCCTAATGGCCTGTTGTCTGGTTCATTAATGGAAAACGTTAGACTGACAACCCAGTTGCAGTAAGTGCTGTACAGCAGGAGACAGGGAATAAGAGCGATACACAAAGAGACAAAGGCTATGTTCGGAATGGAATACTAGAATATACCGTACTACTAATTAATAGGCAGTGTACATTGTTTACATTGACATATTTAAAAAATACACTACCACAGAAAAGCTGGTGGTCGATATGTTTTGTTTTTTAAAAGTCTCTGATGCTCAACAAAGCTGCATTTATTTGCATTAAAAACAGTACTATTAAGAAATATGATTACAGTAATATAATAACAAATTTTATTCAAATGTAATTTATTGCTGTGATGGCAAAGTACAATTTTCAGCATCAATACTTCGGTCAAGTCACATGGTACTTCAGAAATCATTCTAATATGTAGATTTTTTGCTCAGGTAACATTTAATATTATTGTTATTATCAATTTTGAAACAAGTGTGCTGCTTAATATTTTTGTGGAAATCAGAATAGAAAACTAAAACCCACTGTGAATGAATCCCACTCTGTATTAATTCCATTCCTATTTACATTATTCTTTTAATTTACACACTTTTAGTTTTTTTGCATACACTTTGCAGGGCTCGCAAATCCTAACAATAAATACGGAAGGAAAGCAAACACACAGCACAGCAGTCCCTAATTAAAGCTAGCATATTGCGCTAATACATGCTAATGGAATGTGAGCTAATATTTGATGGTTCCACACTGTCAGGTTCTGTATTTATTAGTCATGAATGAGTGAGATATGTCTTTATGAAAATGCAAGTGAGGCAAGAAAACAAGAACTTGCAGGTTTTGCAATCGGGAGCAGAAATGAGCTATGCTTAAAAATGCCTTTTCAACTTCCAGATTTATTAGCTTTTGACTAATTTCCTTGCCTAATTATATCCTCTTTGAGGAAAATTTCAGAGCTATTAATAATGTACTTGGAGTAATTAGCAACATAAATATTTATAATGAACTGGATTAGCCATGCACTGCTGTGTGTGTGTGTGTATCGCAAGAAGAACTGCCATAGGAATTAGAGGTACACATTTAAGCTATTAAACAATTACACTACGTGTTTAGGTCTGGAGTACAAAAACTACCAAAAGTAGTATTTGGGTAGTTTGGACATGTGCCATGGAGTGCCATTTATAAACCATGTAAGTATGACTTTCAGTACCATGGTATTTTTCAAAGTACCGCAGTATTACATCTGATACCATGACAGTACCATGCTACTACTAAAGTACTAATGTGGTCTCACAAAGGGTAGTCATTCTGTATGGTATGTCCCTTAAAAAAATACCATGGTATAATCATGGTATCAGATGCCAAACAGTATCCATGATACTGAAATTTGTGTGCCATGGTGTTTAAATCACTGCAAACTACCATGATATGTTGGACCATTGGTAGAAGCGGTACATTCTTTTTCGTACCATGGTATATTTAAAGGCACCATAGTCTTGCATGGCATATCCCTTAAAAAAAATTAGAGGAAGTACCATGGCACAGTCATGGTATCATATAGTAATATTATGATACTTTGAAAATATATACATCACATACAAAAAAGTTCTAAAGGTACCATGGTATTTTGAAGATCTAACCAACTACTACCATGGGTTCATTGAAGTACCATGAGTACATAGAGTACCATGTACTGTGGTTCATGCATTTTAGTACCATGGTATATTTCAAATAACCATAGTATTATCGGATTATCCTATTTATTCATTTATTGTAAGAAATGGTATTTCATAGTGCCATGAAACTGTGATATTAAATCAATGCAATATTTCTATAAGAATGATAAAAGATACGACTTCCAAGAAACAAACAAACAAACAAGTCTTAATGTACTCCTTCAGTCTTGAAAAGATGTATGACGCTGTGCAATATACAGTGAAGTTTGTACATCGTTAATTTGTGGTAAATCATAACTACACCTGTGTGGTCACAGTTAGCGCCAGTGGTGATTTTACCTGACAAAATCTCATCAGTCATTAGCATTAAGCTCCGTCCCTGTGCTGAGAGGCTACAGACCTCCGACTGAACTGAGCCAGATGGAGGGCCCATTAAGAATTAATTGACTTGTCAAGCGGTCAGACCGTTCTGTGGTGGAGACAGAAATAATTGCAGATGGGAAGTGAAAAGGGCTGTGACGCCCAGCGGGCGGCCGCGGTCTCACACAGAGCACGTCTTCTACGTGTTCAGCCGAACATGCCTCCTGGCCCGTCTGTCTCGCCCTTCTCTGGTTCACTCTCTCTGACCAGTGCTAATTACAACGCCCTCAGAATGTGCTACACTAAAAGGTCAATGCAAGTGGCAAGCCGACATTAAATATCAAAGTAATCTCCTCCTAAACCGACACGCGCACAGCGAGGGAGGGCCGTTACTGCTGTCGAGCAGTGTTAATCTGTTCAAGTCTGAGGTTATCTTGAGTCACGCGGATGATGTTTACTTTGAAGACACCACCAAAGGGAACAATCGCAAAATCTCCAAGAACATTTGCTCTGAGAGTAATAAAAACATTGCATTGAATGGTATTGAAGTGATCGTGTAAAGGACGTCATACAACAAGTCAATAGAGATGAAAGTCTTCATCGTTGATCCATTAAAACATTCTTAAATCTCAAATGATCTTTTAGTTGAAGGGTTCTGAACTATAAAAATAAAGTAATACCTTGGAAAATAACAGTCTACTCCACCGTTGAGTCTTGTGGACCAGATCAAAGACTGTTATTAAACAAGCAGAATTTAATCAAGAACAATAGAACATTTTGTCTAAAAGAGCACAAAAAAAGTTCTGGGATTTTAAGGCAAATACAAACCTGTGGAAATATAAACATAAAGGGCTGTTGCGTAACTTGGATGTTTGGATATGTATTAAACGGCTCTCATAAATGTGTAACATTTCGCAACCCTGAATGATAGATAGGGATCTTTCACAACTGTATTTATTGATCAAACAAGAGGCAAATGTGCTAAAATAATGTGCTCATGACAATGGTGACATTGGCCCTCATTTATCAATCTTGCGTACACCAATTTTCCAGCGTACACCTGGCGTACACCCAAAACCACGGTGACTTTGAGATTTATCAATATGGACGTTGGCGTACCGCACGCTCAAATCCTACACCAGCTCAGGAGGTGGTGTACGCACGTTTTGAGTTAGTGCGAAAATGCGCAGAAAAACAATTCCTAACACCACAAAACGCACTGACAAAGATATGCTATATTATGACCCACTGTAACAACAACAACAACAACAACAACAACAACAACAACAACAACAACAAATAAAGCCCTATTCGCACGGGATAAGTATTATCTGGGGACCTCGTGTGATTTAGAAATTACTCCCCCACATCTGAATTTTGCGTGGCGCATTCGCACGAGATAAACTGTGATTTTACTCGAATTTACTGACTTATCTCCCGGATATGATGTTACTTGAAAATGTTTTTTCGTTATATAGCTGTATGAAATTATAAACAGTCGTATAGATATAATTTTGATTGTTTTAGTAATACAAATAATTTCGTATAATAACAATATACGACGGAAGATTCAGTTTCAAAGCTAATGTAAAAGTGCCCATTTAAGCGAGTTGTCATTGTACTGTTCTGTTTTTGTGTTTTTCATTAAGAATAATATTAAACACACCATTCAAGCAATTAGGCTACTCCCAAATTGTGCTCATTCTAAAGTGAAAGTAGTAGTCTATAATCCGCGCGGCCGCACGGGAAGTCATAACGGTGCGCATTATATGCAGCCTATAGCTCCATTCTTCGTGAAAGATAGAAAGATAGAAATTTAGAAAGATAGAAATGCGCACAGGACACAAAAACCTTGCAAAAATTATATACGATCCGCCTAATCCCGGCCAAATAGATGCCGATTCGCACAGGACTAATATTATCACAGGACCTCGGTGTTCGGCGAAATATGGTAGGTCATTTGCGGGGGAATTTTTACTTTACATATTACAGACATGGCCGATTTGCACGGGATTAAGATCACAGACGTTCTCTGCAATTATTACAAATCACCAGAGCTCCCCACATCCCGTGCGAATAGGGAAGTAATTATAAACTTAAGTGTTTATTTTTGTGCAACATGGACTTCAATGTTTAATTTGTGTGACTTTACCAAAGCATTTGATATGTATTCCTCCAGTTGCGAGCCTGTGCGCTTTACCTGACGTTGGTTAGGCCCGGTTAGCTGCGCACGGACTGGAACTGAACATAATTCTGACTGACAAAATAATAAAAATGACATTCTTCTTCTTTTAAATAATAATAAAATAAATAATAATAATAACGAAATTCTTCTTCTAAATAACAATAAGCGTCATTAATAATACAAATCATAATAATAATAAGAATCTAACAAATTGTCATGCAATTATATTAATGTGAATGAATGGTACTCCACATCACATCATCATCACTATTGTACACCCGAATACATGTGATGTGATACGAAATTAAATGCATATTATTTCAAAACACGTGCTGTAAAATAATTAATTGTGATAGGTAATTTCTCATCCAAAAAGCTATTTAAACTGGATTTCCACCGTACACCTTTTTGTGGGCGCCTTTAATCCCACTCTTTAAACTCCCAAATAAAACAAAACTTTTTTTTTCCACTTCCCTGGTGATGGTCTCGATCTCCACGTCAGAGAAGTTTCGCTTCATTGCCGTCTTCCGAGTGTCCATGGCGTAAAATGAGGGCGTGGGGGAGGCATGAGACTTGAATATATAGGGGCGTGTTATTCTAATGACGATCGTTTTCAGCACGGCATTTATCAAGGGCAGGTTTTGCGTACGCCTGGATTTCAGAGGTGCGCACAGCTTCATAAATCAGGCGGTGAGAGGAGTGTAAGCATAATCTTACGCCAACATATACGCCCGTTTCTACGCAAGATTGATAAATGAGGGCCATTGTGTACTTTCTATCGCCTAACTCTGTACCTAAACACAACCTTTTTTAAATGTATGATTTATAAGCTGTTTTGTAAAAAAAAAAAAAATGTCCCCATAAGATCCCATGGTATTAATATCTTTGCGGGGAGATTTTGTTCCAAAGTTTGCGGTCAGATTTATTTTGGAAAGACATGAAATACTTTTAATCAGCAAAGATGCATTAAATGCAAGATCAAAGATCAAAAATGACAGTGGAGACTACTGCATTATTTAAAAAAATAATCTATTTCAAATGAATGCTGTTCATTTTAACCATCTATTCATCAAAGAATCCTGAAAAAAGTATTGCAGTTTCCACAAAAATCAGCACCACAACTGTTCAGAAAAATAAAAACCTTTCTGAGCAGCAAAACAGCATATTCGAATCTTGTTTTTATGAAGGGTTAATCAGTTTAGTTCATGAAAAGTTTTATCATGACTTTTTAACCAGACCTCTTCAGAATCTCACCTACAATTTCTGACGAATTGCCGTTCAAAGTTTTGTTCCAATTAACAGACTTGTTTACTGTTGTCATTACTGCATTTCGCCACACATGGCAGCACACAGGGCCTAAAATGAACACTCGCCATGCGCCAAATGCAAGTAAAAATCGGTGTAGGCGAGTATATGAATCGCCAGTTGGCTGGTAAAATTTTATGAATTCTAATTATGCAATTTTGTGAGAACATGAACAAACGTGAAAAAATGTGAACAACGCTCGGAACAGATGAAGGGCCAGTGCTGCATCACCACGAAAGCACATGAAGACACGAAAGGGAACTCAAATTTGTTTCTCACACGCTGTGTAGGAAGTTTAGTGTGCGCACACATTCGAAGCACGTTCACAGAAATCTGCCTCTCAGACAGACCACAAATACTGAATCTTGCGCTTAGACACATTCAAACAAAATCCTTGTAAACATGGTCAGTTATGTCTTAAGTGAACGTAAACATTTGAATTTTTTTTATAAAATGCATGTTTATCAGTATATTAGATCCGTGCATTAGTTCTTAAAGTGACAGCAGCCTAATATTCCTGTTGCTGTCTGTGTTTTAACTTTAACCAAACAGCAAAAGACAAAGAAAAATCACTCAATGCTCTTTACGGAATAACTTTTGTAACTTTAATAAGCGGATTAATCTAGATATTTCATCGCTGGAAAAAAGAAAATATTTTCTTAAGAAGAACATATTTTGAAGTTGGTAACCAGACAGTTGTCGGTTGCTTTGTGTTCAACAGAAGAAAAAAATGCATACAGGTTTGGAACAACTTGAGGGTGAGTAAATGATGACAGAATTTTCATTTTGGGGTGAACTATCCCTGTAAATAATATAAAAAAATAATGTCAGAAAGATATCAGTTCTGCTGTTGTTCATAAATACCAGTAGTGTAATAACTACGAAATAAGAAAGACATACAAAATGTGCAGAGCAGTGGGTCCCCATGATGACCAGGGTTGAAAACCACCGTTCTATAAACATGATCATATTCAGGAAACAAGTTTATAGATTAGCTAAACATGTCTAGCTAAATACGATGTTGAAAAAGTGTTTGTTTTTTTACCTATAGGATCTATAATAGTGATAAACACAAATCAATGAGAGAGTGCAATAATTTCCCTTCTATGCTAAGCACACTGTAATGTCTATTGCTGGTATCTAAGGTACTAGGCTTTGCAAATCATCAATGTTTTCATACAAGACCTTTTAAGATCACAAAATGAAATAAAGTGCGAAATTGCCAAAAAAAAAAAAAAAAAACCTGAGAAAGCATAACCATATTTCATCCTTTTCTCCTAACACGAGCACCCTCCTGTTTTTGTTGTTGCCGTTATTGCTTTGCCCCCAAATGAATTGCAAAATGTTAAGATTTGCATTTCAATCTGGCAACCCTCTCCCTCTAAAGCGATAACAACCTGTTTCCCCCCCAGCACCGAGTCTCATTCAACAGCCAGCTCGGTTTTGTAGAGCTGCAAGGCCCTGCAACAATGTAATTGCGGTTTCCCTCTCCATCATTATGGGGGAAGCTTTCGGCGGCCTGTTTACAAGCTAAATAAATAGCTACACAAAACATCTGGAGCCACAGAAGAGGCCTTGAGTGGGCTCTTCACAGAACCTCAAGAGCGTACGCAAAGCAGCAGCGAGAAAGAGCTCTGGGTCTTGAGGGTTAACCCTTTGAGACAGCATAAAAAAACACAACACCACCAAAACCACTTTAATTATCTTGAAAAAGAAAAAAAAAGAAAAGAGGATTAGGGCGATGGAGTTGCACGAGTTCACTTGATAAACATTTAGCACAGGGTCGTTACTATCTGGCTACCATTTTTAACCAAGATTTCATTCTTTTTCCTGCTATTCATGAGAACATAAATACTGATTTTCACTCAAAAATAAAAATTGGCCAAGTCAAAAATGGCAAAATATTAAGTGGTCGTTTAATGGTCTTAACCATTTTAATCACAAATCATTGTTCAGGAAATTAGTAAGATTTGCACAAATACAGTCGATCAAGTAACTAAGCACAGAATAGCCTTCCCCAACTTGCAGACAGCTTTTGACAGGAAGAAGAGTTCATGTTGTTCCAACTCAATGTTAATGGCTTCAAACAGTTCATGAGAAGTTGAAAATGTCTCTCAATTTGTTTGCGTTTAATGTAAGACCAAGTTTTCACTATAGTGTTCAAATCTGGACTCTGACCAGACCAAAACATGAGCCTGATGGACTTGCTCTCAAACAACTTCTTGGTTGTCTTTGCAATTTGGGCAGGAGCATCGTCTTTAAAAAAAAAAAGATCATTCCTCTTTAGATAACAACTCTTCACTTGTGGAAAGCAAGGCATTCTGCAATATTCTCCTGTACTCCAAAGCATTAAATTACTTTTCACAGTAAAGTAGCTCACCAATACCAACAGCTAAAAGACTCCTCACACAATGTCACTCTTCCTCCACACTCTAAAAAATGCTGGGTTAAAAACAACCCAAGTTGGGATGAAAATGGACAAACCCAGCGGTTGGGTTGTTTTAATCCACTGTATGGGTTGTTTTAACCCAGCGGTTGGGTTAAATGTTTGTTTAAAACAACCCAATTGCTGGGTTTGCCCATTTTCAACGCAACTTGGGTTGTTTTTAACCCAGTATTTTTTAGAGTGCATGCTTCACTGTGGCCGAGATGCATTTATTCAGAACTTCCATGCAACTCGTGTTTCATTTTGACTCATCACTCCACACACAACTTCCCATATTCTGGCAAACACCAGTCTTTGATGTTTTTTTAGACAGCAATGGCTTTTTAAGCAGTGCATTTGCTTAAATTGTGCTAATTTCCTGATTAATAATTTGTGGTTAAAGGGTAAGTTCACCCAAAAAAGAAAATTCTGTCATTAAGGTTCCAAACCACCCGTAAGACCTCCGTTCATCTTCAGAACACAATTTAAGATATTTCTGATGAAATCCGAGAGCTCTCTGACCCCCTCCATAGACAGCAATGTAATTACCACTTTCAAGGTCCAGAAAGGTAAAGACATCGTTAAAATAGTCCATGTGACTCAATTTAATTTGATGAAGTGACGAGAATTCTTTTGCCACGAATGAAATTCTCAGCAAGAAGCCATATAAATGGACGCAAAGCCACATACACAATAACATTCAAAAGTGTGGGGTCCACAAGATATTTTTGCATATGAAAGAAGTCTTATGCTCACAAGGCTACGTTTATTTGATCAAAAACACAGAAAAAATTGGGATGGGAGGAAAAAATATTTTTCAAATCTTTTGCGTTCCCTAGCAAAACTATTGCGTTCTCAGACAAACATTTCCTGTTCAATGTCCCGCTGGCAATGTTTCAAACAGCTCAGTACGTTAACAATGGAGCAGTTCATAGAGTTTTATTTTGGACTTGGACTTAAGTATAAAGAAATACAGTCAGTGCTTAGGTCAAGGAGTTCAGTAAAGTTGGCAATAGGCTGTATTCACAGATTCGAACTTCCCTGATCAATAACTCATGAGCTAAACGTTGTTAAAAAACAAATGACACATCTTTCCAATCATAGACAACGAGCTACAACCTAATTTTCCTCAAAACGAGCCAAATAATATAAATTGATCTCTTTTAGGAAGATGAATGTACAAAATTGCAATCCAACGGAATTCAACACAGGTAATACAATTCTGAGAAATAAGTGTTTTTCTATCCTGGTCTGCAAAAGTTGAATGATTAAATACAATAAAATATATAAACTAAATACAAATTTACACAGGCATTTCAAACATATTTTGAAGCCTATATACCTTCAAATTCAAGGTTTTTTTTTAAAACAGTTTGCAAGTCAAAGCTAGTTCTAGTTCTATTCTAGACTTCGATCACAGTAATAGGATTTTTTTTTAAATAATTTAAATAGCAATTCTGCATACTGTTTACTTTACATTTGTAATGGTGCATTTGGATGGCACAAAACCCCAACCAGTACTGATGTGTGTGATTTCTGGTTCCTTTTTCCGAAAAACTGACTCCTCTGTGTGGAGTCTATTGGAACGAGGTTATCAAAACTTCACACGGTGGCTTAAGTTGCAAATGTGACCATGATAAAAGCTCAGCCAAAACAGCCCTTAGAAGTACCCTCACGTCAATATTTATAAAACACAACCTCAGTTTACTGCTGCGCCATGCCAGCAGCCTTAATGTAATGATATGGTGGAAAACTCTAAAATGCTGGCAGATGTGTTCCTTGGAGTTTCAAACCACAAATCTCTCCATCTCAAGTGGAGCAGAAGCCATACAAGCCTCACAGAGAATAGAGGTTGTGTAAATATTGGGAAAAAGCCAAGACTAAAGGAGCGTAATAACTCCTTTGGTAATATTTCATGTCTTAAGTTCCAACACAAAATAAACCAAGAGAAATCCAGCAGTCCAAATGTCGTTTTAACCACATAGGGCTCATCCATACATAAAATATGAGAATCCCTATTCCCACACGACTCCACATTTACCACTCTCATAAATTTGCTTTCCCTCAAGAAATACTTTGTTTCTACTCTTGGGGATTGAGTTGTACTTGAGATATGTTGCTGAATTATGGTGAAAGTATCAGATGACATATTACGTGATGTAATGAGAAAATAACTAAAAGAAAATATGATAAATTCCACTCTAAACATATGGCCTATTAGGAATCAAGGATGTATTTTTGGACTTCCTTAGCAGACAGAAGTTACTAATGAGGGGGAAACTCAAGCGTTGGAACAATTTCAGCTCACAGACATTGAAGTCTTGACTTCACAGCAAGTGACCTATTAGACACAACAGGCGTCATGACGTTGTAAATGTGGACATTCATGTCTACTCTATGGCTTGCATTACATTTTGCACAGCAATTTTTAGCTGAAGAAATATTTACAATGCACTATCTTCAAATTCTGACAAATTCAAACTGTACATTTCAAAACTCATGGAAAGCCATGAAAAAAAAAAAAACTCAAAAGTAAATGGAAAAGTATGGGTACTAGAGGTTTTTAATGTGCATTGCACACAGCTATTCGTTTGCATGTATATATTATATTTGTATGTAGCATTATGGTAAATAAACAGTAAATAATATTTGTATTTTGTTACATAAATTGTTTGTATTTTATCTTAGCTTTGCTCTCATTACCTATGTTGTATTTTAAAATCCATCAAATGGTGTGCAAAGATAAACTCTTTGTCCTTTATACCCATTATCAGCTCAATTAAAACACATTATATTTTTATGAAATATACCAATATATGCTGCCACCTATGAAAATGTCTATAGTCAAAAGGTCAGAAGTTATGAAGTTACGAATAAGCAATACATTTTATAAATGGAACAAATAATTTAAATTAAAAAATGTATTTTAATATAATATAATCAATATAATAATATAATATAGAATAATTAATATTATATAATATGATATTCACATATCATTTAAGGAAATACAAATAAATACTTCACTCTCTCTATATAACAGAATTATTTTCTAAATATGCAAAAACTCTTGCTGACAAAGGGGATTTAGTTTCAAAATTGTAATTAACTGACAACCCTATTTATTTAATGCCAATATTCTGTTAGTAATAGTACACTGATGCAGACCATAATGTTCTTAAAAAAAAAGAAAAAAAAAGAAAAAAAAAAGACACATACTGCTTATTGATAGCATCTTATGTAAACAACCCAAGCGTTGCAAACTAATGGTTTTGTAAACAGAGCATGAGAAAGACAAAGAGAATTCACACTTGAGTCAACCAATATTTACACTAACATTTCTGGTTAACAGCTACCAAGAAATTCTGAAGAACCTGATAAAAAACATCCAACGTTGCGTGTCACGTGCACTAGTTCCTGTACTAAACTATTCCAGCCAGGAGTCATTATAATGTTAGAACGGCAAACTCAGAAATATGATAGTGATCTCTCCTCTCCAATCTCACTGGGGTCTTGATGGATTGAACAAGGCAAACGTGATAAAGAGGGAGGAAGGCAGGCGGGATGAGATGAGAACAGAATTAAGTGCCAGGTGAAAATATGAAACCCATCCCGCAAGCGAAAGAACGATCATCTTTCATGTCTATACCGAAAGGTCAACGGTGTGATCCTGCTGTCCGGGCCAGCAGCCAATCCCTTCACACCTAACGCCACACACACACAGACACACGCACACATGCACGCTGCTGCCGGAGAGAGTTACAACAGCTGTTAAGTGTGCATAATGAATGCTGTAAACCCAAGCAGTAAAACCAGGCACGGCGCCCAGGGCGGAGAGAGACGACACCAAATCCTAGATCAAATTCTAAACGGAACATTAGAACTGAAGCAGAGGGCATTTAAAGAATCTTAATGAAGTAACAACTGCACTGGGAGTCAAAGTGCTGGCTAGTTCTAATAATAAAATGTTATTTACATTACTCCTATTCCATCCACTTATCACATCCTGGTCAACAGAGGCATTCAACAAAGTACTGATCAAAGAACTGAGTGGGGACATTAACGCACCCGAATGTGTTCTACCAAAAAAATCCATACAATCCTAAATAACATTACCCTGCCAGTCCTCATTCATACTTATAAAAGTACAACATCGTAGAGAATTAAACATGACCACACGGTCATCCAAACCAGTGACGGTAAGTACTTTTACATTGTTACTATGTATACACCGATCAGGTAAATAATAGTATGACTTTACAATATATATAAATATATAAACACAACAATCAGGCATAACATTATGACCACCTTCCTAATATTGTGTTGGTCCCCCTTTTGCTGCCAAAACTGCCCTGACCCGTCGAGGCATGGACCAAGATGTTAGCAGCAGATCATTTAAGTCCTGTAAGTTGCGAGGTGGGGCCTCCATGGATCGGACTTCGTTGGTTCAGCACATCCCACAGATGCTCGATTGGATTGAGATCTGGGGAATTTGGAGGCCAGGTCAACATCTCAAAATCGTTGTCGTGCTCCTCAAACCATTCCTGAACCATTTTTGCTTTGTCGCAGGGCGTGGTAAGCGACGCACACGCACCCGGCCATCCACGTGATGTAAAAGAAAACATACGCAGCAACTGTGTATTCGGACACCTTTGTATCAGAACCATCATTAACTTCTTGAGCAATTTGAGCTACAGTAGCACGTCCGTTTGATCGGACCACATGGGCCAGCCTTCGCTCCCCACATGCATCAATGAGCCTTGGCCACTCATGACCCTGTCACCAGTTCACTGTTCCTTCCTTCGACCATTTTATGATAGATACTGACCACTGCAGACCGGGAACACGCCACAAGAGCTGCAATTTTGGAGATGCTCTGACCCAGTCGTCTAGCCATCACAATTTGGCCCTTGTCAAACTCGCTCAAATCCTTATGCTTGCCCATTTTTCCTGTTTCTAACACATCAAGTTTGGAGGAAAAAGTGTTCACTTGCTGCCTAATATATCCCACCCACTAACAGGTGCCGTGATGAAGAGATAATCTGTTTTATTCACTTCACCTGTCAGTGGTCATAATGTTATGCCTAAGATTATATATATATATATATATATATATATATATATATATATATATATATATATATATATATATATATATATATATATATATATATATATATATATATATATATATATATATATATATATATATATATATATATATATATATATATATATATATATATATATACACACATAAGTATACATTAATGTATGATGTATGCATTAATATATAAATAAATATACATTGATAATAAGAAATGTTTCGCCAAATCAGAATATTAGAATGATTGATTTCTAAAGGATCATGTGACTGAAGACTGGAGTAATGATGCTGAAAATTCAGCTTTGCCCTGAAAAGACACTTCAAACACATCATAAAAATATGGTAATAGTAAAAATGTGCCCCAGTCTTTTCTAATCCCAATAGATAAACTCATGACACACTCTACAAGTTGAATATCCTAATTCACTCTGAAATATGTCTCATTATGAAAGTCAAATGGGATGGGAGTGCCATTGCATGATTAAATAAAGAACAGAACATAAATCAATTGTTCATGTTTATGTTTGTTTATTTTATTTTTTTGAATGCGAATCAGTGTAAATATAGCATCACTCTTCATATCCTGTTCTCCTAGCTTCAGCCCTCATCGCCCTACTATTGCTGATGTTTCCTACAGACATCTTACTGAACATTATTAACAAGCTCTTACATTTCAGGAAAGTATGGCCAGCAGTAACTGGCATAGTAAAAATCAACCGGAGTGACCTTGCTGTGACGGACACCTGGCTTTACTCTCCTGAGGGCGGCTTTAGCGCTCTGCAGTAGCTGCAGTGGCCCCTCTCTCCCTCTCTTGTTCCTTTAAAAGTAGCATATATACTAGAGCAGTCAATTTAAGAGGAGCATTTAATTAATGGAAAGTAAGCATGCGTTTTATAGAGCTGTGTGTCAGGGCGAGTGATAGAGTGATTAAGTGGAAATGAAGTCTGCCTACGAGAGGACATAAATCTAAAGTAGACTACACTTAACCTCCAGGCCACTGTAAAAGACACTAAAAGAATTACTTGAAGGAAGAATCAGCGAATTGCTCCGCTGTGTAAAAACACCTGATAAAATGTGACACCTCAACTAAACAGCTGCCACATGTTTAAACCGATAAAAAGTGTTATTTGATTAACAAGAAACATGTGGTGATGAAATACTCCAAAATCGAAAAAAAAAAAAAAACACTTATTACTTGGTATTTGAGTGCTGTGAATCAACAGAAGTCAGCCCATAATCAAAAGAAAATACGACACCTATACTAAGACTTTTTGGATTGTGAAAATTAAATCGATTTTTCGTCATTTCTGTAATGCCAGTCACATGTGAAGAAAATATCGGTAATCATATCCTAACAAGGTAGCATATTAAAGGGGGGTTGAAATGCTGTTTCATGCATACTGAGTTTTTTACACTGTTAAAGACTTGGATTCCCATGCTAAACATGGACAAAGTTTCAAAAATTAAGTTGGACATTTGATGGAGTACTTCTGTGCCAAAAAATACTCCAGTTTCTCACAAGTTTCGGAAAGTTTTTTTCGAGTATGGGCCTATGAGACGTCAAATGGGGCGGAATTTCCTTATATGGGTCCTAAGGGCATTTCTCCCGGAAGGGCGCGCGCGCACCCGTAGACCAGAGCGAGATAGCGAAAGCAGTACGCCCATCAAATTGCTTTGCTCGGCTGCGCTGCAGTCACAGGACTTCACGACATCAACAATGTCACCAAAGAAGTGTGTTTTTGGTTGTCAGGGCAAGAAAACACTGTACAGCTTTCCAAAGAACCCAGCGTTAATGGGACAGTGGATGGAGTTTTTTTTTTCCGGAGCAGCAACGAAGTTGTACAAGTGTTTTGTTTGTTCCCTGCATTTTGCTGACGATGGTTTTATAAGCCAGGCCCAGTTCGACGCCGGATATGTAGCTCGTCTAATGCTGAAAGATGGAGCAGTCCCAGCGATTAAGGTTCACGGTCATGTGTTGGAAGCAGGGGGTGAGTAAAACTGCTTCAGATGTCTTTGTGTTGTTAGCCATCGACTTGACATCGTTCATTCAAATGTGCTACTATTCCATGTGCAAAACCATTCCGCTTGCAACTGCTAACATTAAATCACATATAATAGTCCATAAACCAAATTATATCCTCATAAACCATGAGTTAACACACACAAATGTTGTAAAACTCGCGCATGACAAGCCGCTAAGCAAACGTTATAAGTTATATAAGTTAGTTACAGTACATACCATTAAGACGTCCTGCTGTAGTCGTTGTTGCTACTTCTCCTGTTCAATTTCAGCCTCTAGATCTGATTCTGGATCATATATGTATGGCTAAATCTGATTGATCTCCATGGTTTGTTTCGGATAATGTTTTTTTCCACGTTTTAAGGATGTCACAGCTTTCAGACGCTCTCAACGCAATAGCTGCGTGCGCTCGTGACTCTTTAGCTCCGCCCACACGATAAGCCTCCAGCCGCTCGTTTTTTTCCGGAAAGACTCGGTACAGCGTATCTTTCTTTTATAAATATAATAAAACTAAAGACTTTTCGGAGATATGAAGGATGCAATACTACTCTATAGGTACTCAAGATTGACATGAGATTGACTGAAACTAAGAGTTTCACCCCCCCTTTAAGGTCTGGGTAGATTAGATGGCAAGCAAACAATGGCTATGTTTACATGCGCAACTTTTGTTTCACTCCATTTTTGGATTCATCAATCGGAATGAATGAATTCAGTATTTTCATGAACGCTTAAAAAAGTGATCGGTTTGATGTGCAAGTTTAAGCTTCAATTCTGAATGAAGTTTTTGTCATACGCACACTGCACGAATAAACACAAGTTTCCACCTGTTTGCACATATTATTCTCCTACAGTACATTGCTTCTTTTCCTTGATTTAAAGAGCAGACTTAATATTGTTCTATTCCGGGTCCTGATTAGAAGACGACAAGCACATGAACCGCTGTGTCGTGCTGCTTATGTTTATCAATCAGTATAAACACCCCTTCCCGCGCCCCCCAAAAATTGTGTCTGTGACGTAGTTCTGCTCCACTTCACAGATGATGAGTGGTAGGAGAATTTTAGAATAACAACAGTCATTTATGACATTTTATTTAACAACAACTGGAGCTCGTTCCACTCGTCACTACGCCATTTTCAATTCGATCAAGTGTTTACATGCCCTCTCGATCGGAGAGGTGTGAGATCTTGGCGACTTTATGGTAAGGTGACTGTTCCAGAGTATCTCTCCAGGGTTTCTCCTGCTAAGCAGTGGTAAGAATTTACTAACAGTGGTCCGAGGAGGGACACCCAAGCGCCCAAGGCTCATCGATGTACGAGGGCAACGAAGGCTATCCCGTCTGGTCTGAGCCAACAGAAGGTATACTCATGGTTATGGGAGGAATTTTCACAACACACAGTGCATCACACTTTCCTGCGTATGGGGCTGTGTAGCCGGTCAGAGTGCGCCTGCTCACCATTGAAAAAAGCACCTACAATGGGAATGTGAACATCAGAACTGGACCTTGGAGCAGTGGAAGAAGGTCACCTTATGTCCCATGTGTCCCATTTTCTTCAAGACACCTTTAGGGTTCTTTTAGAGTCCATGCCTCATTACGCCTCAGTCAGCAGTCATAATGTTTTGGCTCATCTTTGTATTTATTAGTTTTCAGCCCTACACGAAACTGTACCACCTTATGCTTAGTGAAGCACAAAAAAGTGTGAATCTAATATCTAATCAAATTATTTTTTGCATTTAATTTATCGCCGTCATTTCTTGTACAGTTCTTTCAAGCTCTTGATTAGCAGCAAAGTATTATAAAAGTATTCTCTAAATAAATAGAGAAATATTTATTATTTATCCTGTGACTTTTCTCAGACGTGATGCACGACATAAACAGAGAAATTAAACGGGTAAGAGCATTTTGATGAAATAAGCATTTACAACAAAATGGCCTTTCATAAATGACAAATATGCTTGACAGATTAATCTAATTCTGGAATTACTTTATCTGGCAAATAAGATAATTGGTGATATGCATGTGTGCTTGACCAATCTTTACGCATTCCACTTTGTAATTCAATATGGCACAAAAATAGAGCACACAGAATATTGTAGATAAGTCTAAAGGCCCGTTTACACCAAATACTATAACTATAATGATAACAATAAAGATATAATTCTATCTATCTAAATTTACAACTGTAACCATAATGACACAGAGAAACTATATCGCTTGGAATCACTTTCAGAACTATTTTTTTCCAGCTGATAAACGATAAAAACATTGACAGCCAATCAGAATCCATTCTGCTTTAAGAGCTCGAACATTTAAAGTGGCAGACGACAAACCTGCAGTGCGCACACTTATAATAAACAGAACGATATCGTCTGCTGTTGTGGATCTTTATAAGGTCTTAAGTTTGAATACTTCAAGTTTAGTGTCTACAGATGCACTTCTCTGAGAGTGCAGTCACAAGATATATGTGCTTACCCAATCTCTATGAAGTAAACCACATTAAAAACATTTTTTTTTGAAGTCCATATTTCTTTCACAGGATATTCCTAATCTTATAACAGCTGTAATTACTTGAGCCTTGTTAAACGTTCACGGATATGATAACTGAAAATTATTTACAGTCAAACAAATGCGGAATGCACTTCCTTCTGGTTGCACAGTACTTTAAATGTGTTGTTTTCAACTACAGAGGGAAAATGAATGTGTGTCAATGGGAATTCTGAGAGAAAGGGATGGAAGAGTTGGAGTCCTAGAAATCAGCACACATGCAAAAGTTAGGCTTGCATCATACCAACCAATAAATAAAAAAATGGATGAATAAGAAGCACAAACTTAAAATCAACACGCTTCAGCGTTCACATCCCATTTCACTGACATATTTCAGAGTGAAACCAGATATTCAATGAGATAAAAATTAGGGTGGAAACTGATTTCATCCATCTGGAATTAATAGGATTATGAAGAGGACTGACCTACCAACATCTTTTCAGAGGCAGAACAAGTCACAGTTTTTTCTTTAGAATACTGTCCACTGACAAATGGTTCAAAATAAGACCAGGTATGTATTATTAAAAAAGTAGATACGACTTTAACCTCTTAAACTCCAAGGACCCTGACAAGGGTAAGGAACGACTTCATCTAGAATATACTTATATTTTAAATGTCCGTGGATGAGCTCTGACCTCATATGGGGTAGCATTTAAAAACTTAGAAATTCTACTGGAGATATGCATCACTTTGGCATTTGTTTTACACAGGAGTAACTTATTTACACTAAATTACTCAAATTGAAAGCTTCCCATACCCACATGCAGTGGTCTAAATACAAAATGTTGGTGTCATTTTACAGGAAACCCTTTGAAGTTACATAAATCCCTGCTAAAAGTGTTAAAAATGTAAGTAAATGTTGTCTGAGCTGTAATAAACCCCAAAAAGTAGTTTTTTTTTTTGTAAAACCCAGATTTTTTTCGTTATAAATGATTATTTTTGAAAGTGTATATCTCAGGCCCTGTGTGCTCTAGCACACTGCAGAGAGTTTTTTTCTGTTTCCAGAATATGTCAGCAAACACTGAGATTTTGCATTTATATCACTGTGTATGGGGAGACTTGCATGTTGGAGAGATTTGGGTAGGCGGAAATTACATTAAAAAAGTAATATTCCTCCCTTCAGATCTATTTGAATAAATCTTGCATACAAAATGATACAGACAAAGTTTCTGTATTATTTGTTCCCGTATTTTCTACCATCTAGTGGAAACAGCCAACACTGTCTGCAGGGTGCTAGAGCACACAGGGCCTGAGATATACACTTTCAAAAATGTATTTATAATGTATTTACTTGTATTCATTTTGTATGTATTTTCTTATTTACTTTTTTGAGGGGGCTTATTACAGCTCAGACAACATATACGTGAATGTTTATCACTTTTAGCAGTGTTTTATGTAACTTCAAAGGGTTTCCTGTGAAATGACACCAAAATTGTGTATTTAGACCACTGTATGTGGGAGCTAAGGAGGTTAAGAATTAAAACCGTGCTCACAATTTAAGAATAAAAACTGATCACAGCATGACGCCACTAGAGAGAATTTTCCAGCACGCAGGAAGAGACCAACATATTCTCATTTGGCTACTTGTCAATGAGCAGATTTGGAGTACACTAATTGCAGGAAAAGTCTCCCAAGAGCAAACTGTGGTTAAGTGATGAGCTCAGGGGCACGAGTGGAGTCTCCACGGACTCTATCCCAAATTGCACCTGTAGCCTTTATTCATCTGCACTAAAAATTTGGAGGAAGGTGGACAAGGGCAATGTAACCATGCTAAACCCACAACCCACAAGCATTCAAACCAAGCGGCCCCTGTGTATGGAAACCCAGAGCTGTAAAACCCACCTCCCTACGGTATCCACGCTCCCTCTGCTGCTCCAGCCCACATTCTGACAGCACTGACAGGTAATGATGAATCGCAGCGCTTTAACTAGGGCAGGACTCTCAGCATGCTAATAAATGGCCTGCTCAAACTGTGGATGATTTCTTACTCAAGATATGGATTAAAAGAGAATTGCGTGGGGCGAATTCACTAAATGCCCATCACTTTTCAGTGCAGCATTTCAGCGCAAAAAAACCAAAACAAATAAAAAACCTAATTCACATGCAATACAACTTAGGCTAAATGCAACAAAACTGCTCTGTGTCACTGTCATTCTTTTATAGAGAAAAATATGTAGATGTCTACCTTTCTATGTAAACTAGACTTAAACGATTAAATCTATACTATACTAAATCTATTAGACTCAGTATATGTAAATCTAGACTTAGTTTAGATTTCAGTGAATGTGCCACTGTGTGTATATTAGGGGTGGCCAATAAATACTGAATAGGCTACTGAAAATCTATTTTTGATAACTTTGCTAGCAATATAAAATCAAAGAACATTGTGAGTATTGCGACAATTGTATTGCACTTTTTATTTAGTCGTCAACTTTTCAAAAAAAAAAAATCCAAGTAGTTTTGTGACGATTTGTTTGCATCATATTCATATTAATATATCCATACTAAGGGTACATTTACACGACAACGATGTACTGAAAACGGAAATGTATTTCCTTTGCGTTTTTCACGTACAGACAACGTTGTCAAAACGATCCACAAAAATGACTAAAAGGGCTTATTATACTACGCGCATATAGACTGAATATTTAATACGCATACGCATGACATCACCGTTTTCAAAAATTCTCTTTTTTTGTAGTTTACATGGAGACGATAAAAGGTATTGTTTTCAAAAACTTGCACTTGCAAGTTTGAAAGTTCAACATTTACTAATATATTATTGAAATCAAGAGTTGTACCTTTTATATTATTTAATGGTCCTGAGCAAACGTGAACTAACAATGATCGATACAATTTTTATTAACAAACATTTACAAAAATGTATAAATACTGTACGAAATGTATTGCATTAAATAATGTTAACTAATGCGATCTTATTGTAAAGTGTTACCCAATTAACTGTTAAAAATGGCAGGTTAACAGCGTGTAAGAGCATGCATGTTTGAGATTGTATGTGTGTGTGAGACATGTTGCTCTACCCAGTAGTTGGGCGCATCTCCTAAATACTATGATCATTCCCTCTTGTGAACACAGACCAAGAATGCCTCTGTTTTAGTCACCCCTCCCTAATTACAGCTGTCCCATCAAGCCAAGGGAGGGAAAAAGTGTGGAGGGACGGAGAGATGGATGAATGCAGAGAGGAGGCGGTGAGCCAGCGGCAGGATCTCTCATCAACCGAGCGGGGAATACGCGTTCTTCCTTCCTCTGCTTCTAACCAGCCATTTTATCACACTGTGTAATTGAGGCCTTGGCTCATTTGGGTTTGTCACGTCTGTAGATTAGGCCATACAATACAGATGACAAAACTCACAAACATTGTCATCTTGAAGGATAAGGACTGCTAACTTAAACATAAACACATAGTTAAGCTAAAATGTAGCATTTTGAAGACATTTACTCACTCTAATGTTGTTTCAAACATGCATGAGCAAGTGGTTACAGGTTTTCTTTTAGTTCCGTGGAATAAAAAAGGAGAAATTTAACAGGAATTGAAATATAGCCTACCATACAAGTGGTCTCTTTTTCATAAACTATCGTACTAGAGAACTTGAAAAACGAAAGATTTTAAAAACAGAGAATTAAATACACTACTGTTCAAAAGTTGAGAGTCTTTAATGCTCACCGATGCTGCAATTATTTGATCAAAAATGCAGTCAAAACAGTAATATTGTGAAATACTATTACAATTTAATTTTAATATATTTTAAACAGTAATTTATTGTGATGTCAAAGCTGAATTTAAAGCAGTGTCATATGATCCTTCAGAAATCATTCTAATGTGCTGCTCATGAAACATTCTTTGATGAGTAAAAAATGTTTTAAAGGGGCTATATGCAACTTTTTCCCCAAAATAAACGTAACAATAGCCTTTTTATTTGACCATTTATGACTCAAACATCTCCTGATGAGCATACTGACACCTTGTCCGCTCACACTGGGTGCACCTATAAGCCTGTATCCTATTTTTCCTATTTTCTGGCGGGCCGCTTTTTCCCGCGCTGTCTGCGGATGTGACGTCACCACCGCTGCGAGAGCGAGCAGAAAATAAGAGCAGTTCTGTTTTTTGGCCACAGGTGTCAGTCACGAGTTTAAATTTCAGAAAAACGCATATAGCCCCTTTAACTGTAAATGTCTTTACTGTCACTTTTAATCAATTTAATGAATCCTTGCTAAATAAAAGCATTAATTTCTATTTAAGAAACTGTCTCGGTTGTACAAGTCAGATCATGTACATACATACTGTATTATGCTCTGAAATGTAAGTGATATATTCAACGTTTTATAATGACCCCTGTAGGCTATGTGAGTTACAGTATGTACATCCAATGTTTTTTAACAACTGTTTTCATTGGCATGAAAATCGACTCCATAATTGCAAATATGAAGTGTTTTCAGGTTGTTTATTTTTAGAAGAGTTGCCTATACAGTACTTTGTTTTGATGAGCCAAACTCCTACTACTCCACGCTCGTGTCAGAACAGAGGGGCGGGATTCGGCGTAGGAGGTGTTTGTGGATCTACAACGTATCTCTAATGACACGTTCCAGTTCCTATAAAGAAACCAGAACAGTGTTCTGTTTGGAGGAAATCACAGTTAGCTCATGTTTGGGAAATAGCGGTTCAGGGATTCCAGCATAAACAGATTGTAATGATGGGAAAAACAAATGAGGGTTCATTTCGTTATTGGCAAACTGCTCAGGATAAACAAAAGAGGACGTTAAGCAGATTTAAATGCTAAAAGACGACAAAATACAAAAGGTAATGCAATTGCGTGCGTGGGGAAGGATAGTTAGCTTTTGACGAGTACAGGAAGAACTTGAGACAGTACCACGTAGTACCTTGGCTGGAAATGAGAGAAAAAGCGTGTTCACAGTTCATTACCACATTTCTCTCCCGTGTTAATAAAAAGCAGCATGTTACAAATGTGTCAACAGGGAAGTGTTTTCATTTACACCGACAGGTTAGAAAAAAAGGAAGAAAATTAGATGCTAAGTAATTTCAAGTGGCGGTTTGTCTGCTTGATAGCAACCGAGGGAAAGCATCTCAGATAAAGAGAGGTACGATTTCCTCCTGTGAGGTAGCAGCCACACTTTTTCTTTCTTTCTTTTTTTTGGGGGGGGGGGCTGAAGAAAATGGCGAGGAAAGAGTAATTGCGAACAAAAAAGTGGTGGAATTGTCATCACTCCATGGAGACTGAATTTCATGGCCCGTTCTGAGAGAAAAGAGGCGAGAACGACTCTTTCATGCGGCTGACTGAAGCGCCTAGGGAGAAGAAGATTTCATTCGAACTGTTCTCAGAGGCTAGCGTCAGTTATCAGACCCAAATCAAATGATCCTACAAGTGCCACAGGCAGACACGGAAAAGCTTGCTGAGAGAAAGGAAGTGCCTCTATTAGAGTGGACTAAAGGCATCACGCGCGATTGATGTGCACCATCACGCTGTGAGGTTCGGCGCTCAGGAAATTAAAAGTATTTTTCATCCCTGACTATGCCCTCAGTCAGAGACAAAACTGGAGAGTGATGATACAAAATGGCTTTTAGAACTTTTAAAGACAGAACTCAGTTAATGAACAGGAACTATTCCAGCCCTCGAGAGAGAGATTTTCAAAAGGACTTTTTTATATGAGAACGTATCCATCAAATACAGTGAGGTGATAGACCTTCACAAGAGAGCAGAACTCCTATGATACTCACAGAGAAACACAGCACTGTATTTAATGTAACATCAGCATCACAGCCATAATCGTGCACATTAAACATACCAGGGATACATGCACTATTTTTTATACTGAGTGCATGGTACATGCATGGTTTCATACTGAGTGCCAAAACTTTCCTTGCTTTAACTGCAATAATTAATGTAATACCATCATATCCGATACCTGCTACTTATTATATACATTAGTAACGCATTTACTGTCGCTATTCCAGAATATTAAGAAAAGCCTATTAGTGCTGCATTGATTCAGTCTTCCACATATTCTGTAGCTTATAGAACCAAAAGATTTTAAATCATTTAAGCGCTGATGCCACAAGGCAAACTGCACCATATCTTGGCATCCGACAGCACATTTTGTGAATTTTGTGAAGTTGTTCTTTGAAGTTAAAAGTCAATTTAAAAGAAAGCAAAAAATTTACATTTTGTAAAATTTTGGACGGATTCTCATATCCACGGTTCTGCACGAATTGCCCAGGCTGTGTGACAAACTTTAGCTTCAAAATGAAGAAATTCATCAAAAGACGACAACTTTAGGGCACTATTCATTTTTTACCTACAATATTCTAAGATTAGAGTAAACTTTAGAGTTACCTACACAATGTGTTGACTAAGCTATTGGATAATGCACATCGTCAAAAGTATATTTTAAAGGATTGTTGCCACTTCCATAGACATCAATGTATATTTTACAAACTATAAATGTTTTTGCTTGTACTTACCTTTATTTAAATGTCAGAATCATAAAATAAGCATCATATGGTTGAAAACGCTAAACAGTTGTGGTCTATGACAGTGATATATGATGCGTCTCTGGCTCAGCGACAGCCAAAGTGTGAATGCAGATTTGAATTTAGCCGTTGATCATGTGACGCACTGAACATTTGAATCACACCGGTGTGATCATTCAAAGACTTAAAGGGTTAGTTCCCCCAAAAATGAAAATAATGTAATTTATTACTCACCCTCATAACGTTCCACACCCGTAAGACCTCCTTTCATCTTCGGAACACAAATGAAGATATTTTTTGTTGAAATCCGAAGGCTCAGTGAGGCCTCCATAGAGACCAAAGCAATTTACACTCTCAAGATCCATTACTGTACTAAAAACATATTTAAATCAGTCCATGTGAGTACAGTGGTTCAATATTAATATTATAAAGAGACGATCATATTTTTGATCAAAGGCCAAAAAACCCGAAATAACGACTTATATTGTGATAAACGATTTCAAAACAATGCTTCATGAAGCTTCGGAGTGTCTCGAATCAGCGAGTCGATTCAGTGGTTCAGATCGCGTGTCAAAAAACCAAACTGCTGAAATCTAGTGACTTTGCCGCTCCGAACCACTGAATCGACTCACTGATGCGATACGCTCCGAAGCTTCATGCAGCAGTTTTTTAAAATCGGTTATCACTATACAAGTCGTTATTTAGTTTTTTTTTTGGTGCAACAAAAATATTATCGTCACTTTATAATATTAATATTAAAACACTGTACTCACATGGACTGATTTAAATATTTTTTTAGTACATTAATGGATCTTGAGAGTGTAAAATGCTTTGGTCTCTATGGAGGCCTCACTGAGCCTTCGGATTTCAACAAAATATCTTAATTTGTGTTCCGAAGATGAATGGAGGTCTTACGGGTGTGGAACGGCATGAGGGTGAGTAATAAATTATTTTAATTTTTTTCATTTTTGGCTGAACTAACCCTTTAATTATCTTCTATTTATTTTTTTCTTTCTTTCTGCAAGCTGCATTCAAATCCATTTGGCTCAAAATCTGAGGGGGTATGTGATTAAATCTAAGATAACAGACACAAATGCAGTAACATCCTGTGTTGTCCATACTTATATCTTGTATACTTATATGTTCCACATACATGCATCACAACAGGGAAGAAAAGACTATTGCAACTTCCGTTTCAATGCGACTTTACCAAAAAGAAAGAAACCACTTGTTACATGGACCTAAAATCAAGAGTCCAGCCCTGGGCGACAGTTCCCTTCAAAAAATATTATAGTGTGAATTTTTCATGTGTATAAAATCTAATCTGTTCTGTACGATTCTCTTCAAACTGTTGCTCCGGCATTACGGCATTACCTGAAAGACAAAACTGACCATAGAATAAGACCAGCTATGCAAATTTCTGCTAATACCTTACCCCGCTGCAAACACTATCAGTCTTCACTCACCCTGCCACAGCTTCCAAACAAATATGTATCATTTATATACTGTAAATTCAGACTTGTTAGTAAACCTCTGAAACCAAAAACCCACTTAGACTATAGCCTAAATGACATGCATTTGAGAATAAATGTGTATTTTTATAAATGTGGAGTTCTGTTCTCCCAGCCGACTATTGAGGGGCAATTGTGAACAGCTTCATCTAGTCTATTAAATGTTCATTGCTCATTTAAGATCACCAAAGGGATCACATTAGACAGACATAGTCTTAATGCGAGGAGTCGCCTCATTGGCGCTTGTGGTAAATGTTCCCTCCATTAACCACGAAGATCATGGATAAAGTGGTTTTAAATTGACTGATTCTAGAAACAGACAAAAGTTGTACACTCTGATACCATGCCATTGAAACACTAACAGTGATTCTTTTATATTAGTTCCATTTCCAGTAGCTGGAAAGTTCTGAGAGGCATCACACTCAGAGAGTAAAAGGAAACTGTATTGTGGCAGTACCATGGTATAGTTACAGTATTGGATGGCAATACTGTGGTAGAGTGATGGTATCAGATGGTAATACCATGCTGCTTTGATGTATAAGTCACTGTTTGGATTTAAATAGGCAAAACAAGAGTCTATAACTGGAGCATTATTGCAGTGATTATTATATTTCTAGCATGTTATGTGTTTGGCAACAGTTCTTCTAACCCTTATTGATGGAGTGTGTAGCTTTTCATTTCTTAAACAACCATGTAGGAAGACATATCATGGCCATATTCCAGGATGACAATGTCAAGATTCATCAGGCTCAAAATGTGAAAGAATGGTTGGGAGGGAGTCCAGACCTTAAATTCATTGAAAGTCTTTGGGATGTGCTGAAGGAGACTTTACAGAGTGCTTGACTCTTGCATTGTCAAAACAAGATCTTGAGAATTGATGCACCTCTTGGTGGAAATACATGTTGTGATGTTATTTCCATCAAGAGGTGCATCAGTACAACTACTAATACACTTTTAGTATATCTCAAGATTCAACATTTAGTATTACCATGGTATCACATTCAGAATTGCAGTTAGTGTCCAAGATAAGCAAATAAAATACTGGCCACAAGGTTCTCTCTCAACATTATCTGCTTTGTCAGTCAGAATCAGCAGACAAACAAATAAACAAACATGCAAACAAAACAGGTTGGAGGAGACTTGTGCTGCTCAAAGGCATGTATCGGTTTCTGCTTGATGCTATCTCTGCGATGTACCACATCTCCTCCCACGGGGACTATACTATTGGGCTATTTCAGGCTATGTTAGTGCCTACGTGGTGATAGACTCATCTCCCATAGCCCTGAATGTGTATGTGTGCGTGTATATACAGTATGTTGAACGGGGAATAGCTTATCCTGTCTCCCACGCAGCAGGTGCGGTGTGGCCTCTTTGTGGCTGTAACAACGTCAACATGAATGTTTGGTCTTGTATGCCAAATGGTTTGTAATGGAACGCACTGTTCCGAGTACACTAAACAAACTCCAGGAATACTACTGCTGACAGATTTTGTCATTATAATATTAAATATTATCCATCCATTAACTCATTTAGTTAACATCGCAAATATAAGTAAATTATCAGTAAATAATAGCATGACTTTACAATAAGGTTTTATATATATATATAAAATGACCACTGCAGACCGGGAACACCCCACAAGAGCTGCAGTTTAGGAGATGCTCTGACCCAGTCGTCTAGCCATTACAATTTCGCCCTTGTCAAACTCGCTCAAATCCTTACGCTTGCCCATTTTTCCTGCTTCTAACACATGAACTTTGAGGCAGAATGTTATAAAATATATACACACATACATACATTAATATTCTTTCAGAGTCCTGTTAACAGGGTTGATGCGTCTCTATTAATGACTTGGATGAACATTTCAAACTTTTTCTATGCCGTTTTAAAATTGCAAGCAATTTTAGATCGCAATTTATAGATAGCATAAATACAGCCATTTACATGCAGGACATCAGATCCTATCAGAATGGAAATTGGAATTCAATCACCAAACTTCCTAAAGAGCACAGCAGTCTCAGGGCATCTTCTGAACATCACTTCAGAGTGAGGAGGAGGGGTGTTTTTGCCTTTTCACTCCTTCTGTATCTCTCTCTCTCTCATGCATGATAGTATCAGGCCAAACTGCTATCAGCGTGTGGGAACAAGAGTATGTGCCTATCGGCTCATCTTGTGGTGGGACGTTTTTCACTCAGAGGGGGGCGGTTGGTTTCAGACGAGGCGAGAAACTACACACAGCTGTCAATACTGCAAACCCACAGTGGAAACTGTTTTTTTCTTGTTTCTGTTTTGTTCTTCTCTGATCAAATCGTTTTTAGTCTCCCTCTTGCATGCATTTTTTCTGTGATTGTGAGATTGATTCACTATATAGTGAAAAAGGAAGCTATTTATGTGCATAAAAAGCATATCAGTTCTTTCATTCTAAAAAAAAAAATGTGTAAGCTTTTCGGATCTACATGTCCTTCCGTTCTCACTCATTCAAAGAGTAAAGCAAGCATGCAAAACTAAAAACAAAAACAAATAGCAGTTAAAAGGCACTTTTATTTTCACCCCAATATAAAAATTGTCATCTTTTACTCACCCTCATATCATATTTCTTATGTGGAACACAAAAAAAGGTATTTTCAGATGTTTTTTGTCCATACAACGCAAATCCAAAAAAAACATCGGACCCCACTGAGTTTTACTATTTGAGACCCTTTTCAGTCTTTTGTATTATACAGACAAAAAAAGGATTCAAACAAGTGATGGAATGACACAAGGGTGAGTAAATGACATAATTTTCATTTCTGGGAAAACTATCCTGTTAAAAGCAGTTTTACTCATTTCTTTTATAAGGATACAAGAACATACTTGGACATCTTGGGAGTGAGACATTGCCTCTGGTCCTGCAGATTTTTTTCATGCTCTTGTTCTCAGTCTGTCTCTGTCATGCCTATAGCCTCTTTCCAGATGCATTAGCCTGACTGGCCGCACAGGGCCCGAGCATTTCCATCAGTCCTGTCATAGACACTTTAGCGTGACGAGCCACGCGGCAGTAACCCTGGCCTTGATAACACACGTTAGCTGGAGGAGAGGGATGGACTTTGCCACGGCGAACTTCAGAACAGATGTGAGATCTTTAAGGGACACAGGGCTTTTGTTTGGGTGAGTAAGCAATTCGAATTTAAATTGAAAATTCACAGTGCTGTGACAATGTCATGGGCTTTAGAAGGCTGAAAAATAATCGAGGAACAACAAGTGCACAACAGGCATCTTAAAAGTGATTTAAAATAATTAGCTGAATAACACATTTCATTGGTTAACACTGAGGATCCAGCTGTATGCATAAACCAAAGCATTAAAGGGAAAGTTCACCCCCAAAAATGTAATTATTAATTATATAATCTCATGTCATTCCAAATCTGTGTGAGAAATCACTAATCCAATCAATAACAATGAATGAACTGGAGCTCTAAAGCTTCAAAAGATTGCAAAAGCACCTTAAAGTCACATTGTAACCGAAATGGCAACAGATCTTTTCTTCCGTATTATGACGTTCATCAGAGTTAAAAAGATAATCGAGATGGAAAAAAATAGGGCGGAGACTTCAATTCAGTTTGTTGATTGGATGGAGGCAGATATGAACATGAGCTTGCAGTTGATTGTAAGAAAAGGGCGGGTTTACGCAGACTAAATGATTGGAGAAGTCTGTCATTTCACCGGAAGATCAAGTTGGTTAAAAATTACAAAGTCAAAAAGAAGAAAAAAAAGAAGAAACACATGCATGGATGAATCATTTACAACCTGTGTAGTATCATTGAGATACTATTATAGTTTTCATTATTATTTTGAATTAGTTCTTATTTTTATATTTTAAGGTTTTGCTGTGTTTTGTAGTTATAAATTGTATGTCTATATTAGTTTTTGTTATTTTAGTACATTAAAAATAAACAAAAATAAGAAATGATCCCTTGCCAAAAAGCTGAAATAAAATAAGTTTAAGAGTTTTTTATATTTATTAGTTTTGATTCAAGTTATGAAAACGTTGTTTTATGTTTTTAATTTCAGTTAACTATAATAACCCTGTTCACAATAAAATCAATAACATGCATTTAGAAAATGGATAGAATGAATTCCCATTTCATGGCGACTTTAATAGCACCATAAAAAAAAGTGGGCTGCATGACTCGTGCAATATTCCAAGTCTTCTGAAACCATATGAGAGCTTTGTGCGAGGAACATACCAAAATTGAAGTTATTCACTGATCATCTTGCCCTCCAGGGAGCTCTTCACTGCTGAAAATGATTCATGAGTCAGAGGCACTGCATTGAACTTGAGAACTGGGTGAGTCTTATTCAGACCGGTTTTGTGAATCTACTCACTGACAACATAAGGGTGAGAAAATGTTTGGGGGTCAACTATCCTTTTAACCGGTGGTTGTCATTGTGGATGTGCCAATCAGCAAAAAGCAATGGTTTTATGGCATAGGAAGACTCTGAAAAGCGTCAACATATGTGGCTGGGTGTCAATGGTTTTGCTTGGAATCTTCATGTCTTTATCAACAAGTCTGTTGGACTCTCTTTTGAAAGGTATTATGAAAACCAAACAACAACACATTTCAATGTCAACATATGGTTTGGCGTCAATGGATTTGATTGCATAGCAATCTTCACAGCAATTCAATGTGTCTTTATCAACACTTTTGATGTACTTACATGGGCGCCCATAAATAGCAAATTAAAATCGCTAGCACAGTTTGTGGTGTCTGCTTAAGCCACGGCAGACTAAATAAAGCTGTATTTGTAAAACACACTTTGAGAGCTATGATGTGTGTGATCTAATCTATAGCGAGAAGTGACTTCTTTTTTGTTGTTGCACTTCAAGGTGAAATGTCTAATTTCTCTGACAAGTGCATGGAACCAAATGGAATTTGGAAAATAATGACTGTTTTCAAACAGGTTTCAGGAACACTCACCCTTTCTGCCACTTGGCGGACAAAAAGCAGCTTCCTCTATTTAAAAGTTGCCATGTATTCTCTCGAAAATAACATAAACATATTTTTCTGTAGGGCTCTTAAATGTTACAGCTCAGGATAGTCGCTAGTTAGATATGTCTTTTTTCTGCAATCTGGCCTGCGTCTGAAATCACAATCTGAGTCGGTACTTCTTTTGAATTAAGTGCGCCGCACACGTCCTGAAAAGAGAAGTCAAAACATTTTGATCACCCTCTGTTGGCTGGCTGCAATATAGGTCATAAACCCCAACCCTCTCCCAAAAAAACAAAAAAAAAACTAATTCCACTTAAAAGATAGTTTCTGTTATTTTTCGGTAGTTCTTATCACGCTTGCAATCAAGGACGCGGGAGTTTGGGTCGGACCATGACACCGCGGTTCCACCTCACGATCATTACTGTGCATACTCTGGTTCCAAATGATGTCATCAGCATTTCTGGAACATTTTGGCTTATTTTTCTACAGTGGCAGTACTACATCCATGACACTGTAATTGTCATGTGACCTACCAGCATCAGTTGCTTCACTACTATTCACAAATCCTCTCCCGTGGCCTCATTTTATAGTAAAGTGTCCATCAGATATGCACTTCAGAATCTCGCCGGTAGTAGTAGGTCATCTGGGTACTTTTTGCCTACTGTTTTATGAATACTGTGAATTCTGACATGCTACTCTTTTTACATACTGTTTTTTCTCCTACTATAGAGTAAGGAATTACTAAATTTTCAAAATTTGACTCAATATTCAAAAACTGGCAGGGGTTCCTAGCCTAGCAACTACCATAGATATGAATGGGAAAGCTAACAGCAGTATTACAGACCTCCTTGAGGGAGGTGAAATGCTCAAAAAGAGCAATGATTTGATAGCACCACAATGGCAATGGCTTACTTAAAGTCAAATCTGCATATTAAGAATCTTTAAAGTATTTTAACACAAAATGTAAACATTTTAAACATTACACACCTTAGCTTTAACAACTGCAGATTGCCATTCAGTTACAGTGATTCATCACGCTACAATGCAAACATTTGAATAACACCAATTTATTTACAGTTTTTCACTTCGACAAAAAACAAAACAAACCACACGTCTCATTCCCTTAAGTACAATTCTAGACCTCACTCTCCCTAGAGAAAACAATAGAAACATTCTCTCTGCTCTGAAAACAAATGCTCTGTTTTGATTTCCGCAGCCTTCAATGGATGGAGATAAAAGCAGAGACCATCTGTCTGGTTGGCGGAGCGGCACTGGGAATTGATCACAGTGAGTTACAGTAAGTGCATTTGCATTCTCGCCGCTCTAAACTCCTTTATTATCCCCACGACGACTCGCTCTTCCAGCTGAGCCCCTCAGTAACAGGGTGACAAAACGCCTAGTGGGTAAACACCTTTAAAAGGATTTGACGCACTATAATGGAAAAAAACGCTTCTGTTTTGTTTTGGCCTTTCACTTTCTGTTTGGCTTGAGGAAGAGTAAAGCATTGTTGTGGTGTGCAATCAGATAAAGGCAGATGTGTATAGCAGAGAATGTACAAAAGATGCTGCGCTAGCAAGTGCATGGAAGAAAATTGCACCTTTGAAAGTAAATAAGAAAAAGAAAAAAAGAAAAACGCTTTGCTGTACTTGCAGTCTGAGCTCCAAGATCTCATGCAAGATTACAGAAACCATTAAATCCAAACAGATCTTTGAAAACATGAACAAAATTAAACAGTACATTATTTTCCACAAAAATAATGTGCTTTCATCCTTACCAGCCAATAGTGTGCATTTGGGATGGGGCTATCTGTTTGTCCGACCAATGGCAGTGCTCAAAAACCCTCATTATTTCCGCAATTCCAGTCGTTAACACAGAAAAGATACACTTCATCTTGAAACAAATGCAGAAAAGATGCAAAAATTGCAGCAAAAGATTTAAAAAAATAAAAAAGAGAAACTTATTTCCCATCTTACTGCCGGATCCCCTTGGAACAAGCTCGATTTAACCTTGAAGAATAATGAGATCTGACGTGCTTAAATGTTAGCATTCTTAAATCACCAGGAAGTGCCTCGGCGGAGCCCATAATCACTGTGCCAAATTGCTGTGCTCGCTAATTTCATTTCTCCCTCCGCATTCACTGGCAGTTAGACTCCATTACTCAACAACAGCCATTTAATGCTCCCAGGTCCCAGAGGTGTTACATTAAAATGTAATAACTTGCAATGTAAATGAAAACAAAAACCATTATTTTTCCTCTCCATCCCCATTCTCTCCCATCTCCTCCTACCTATCTCTCTCTGTGGGGGGAGTTGGAATCTAATTCTCAGCCCATCTGGTTGGTGTAATGAATGTGAGGCTAAGCCAGGATGCTCTGCTATTGACTCTGAGAGCATGGCGAAACACCTGAGTGGCCCTCCCGGGGTATTCTGTGACACTGGGCCAGTAGTAATTGGAGACCAATAACTCCGTTATGTATGGACTATCAATTTCCAAATTGGTCTAGTAGTTTTTGTGGCACCGTTTGATAAGGTGATCTCCCTAGAAACGTGAAACCGCAATGCCGTTGATAAGCCAGGTAAGAGGCGCTTAGGCCAGGTTTAACCTCTATATGGAGGAGCAGCTTTAGCTACAGGAGTCCTGCTGCATAGTGGGCTTCATTATGATCAGGGCACTTCCGCACAGAGAGGAACCTCAGATTGTATTAATAACATAGCAGGGGGGAGTTAGCCTGGTCACTGAGCTGCAAAACATCATGTGGACAGTTTGGTATCATGCAAATGGAAAAATGGACATTAAAATCAATAAATGATTAACTTATATATTTAAAGTCGGCATGAAATAGGATTTGCAATTGTCTACACTTTTTGTTAATAAACAAAATGCCTAGATAAAGCATTTTTAAGGATTACTGCAATATTCCATAAAAAATAAGAATTGTCCATTTTGATTTCATGGTGACTAACACTCATGCTAGCTAGTTCAATCCAATTATATTGGTAAATTATAGAATTATGTTGGTAAAGGTAAATAAAATTAACACATTTCTGGAAGCAATCTGGTGTGCGTGTCTATTATTATGCATAATTATATAAGCATAGGTGGGAATTTAGAATTTACATCAGAATTTACAATTTACAATAAATAAAATTACGGAATTACAAGAGATTCCGTAACGAAGAAACAAAGTCGCTTGAGAAAAATATAAAAAAAAAGAATCAAAGATAAATACTTTAAATCGAAAAATCCTTCTTAATGCTAATCAAATAACTGTATGTGTGAAAAAAGTTTTAACAGTAAGTTTCCTTTACAGCGAATAACTGTAATATATCTAACCTTACATTTAATGTAATTTCCCAGTAAAATACTGTTAAATGTATAACAAGTCATTGCATTCCTTGAGTTCTCCGCATGACAATTGGATGCATTTTCGTTGAAATAACAGTTTCTTCTTAGATTTTTTCTAATCAGTTATGTACAATTAGGGTTTTACGTTACATCTAATGTCGTTAAATTAATGTTTATTGCATTTTTTTTATGTCGTGTTACCAATATGGTGTTTAGTAATATATAAATGACACTGCACCTTCTATATATTACGGCAGTTTCACACTGCACGCGCAAGCAAAAGCTGTGCATATGGGGAACAGGATCAGCGCACGCCAATTGTGCTTTCACACTGGCAGCATTTGTCGAGCGCAGCTGAACCGCGGCTAATGTAGAGCAAATACAGACAAATACTGTCCATTCTGTCACCTTTTCCGGTGTTCTCCTCCGACCCCTGTCTGTCTCGTGCTTTGATTTATGATGGGCAGCATATTTCTGCTGCAAATGCGACCGTGTTCCCCTCTGTCCCAAACACATATGCATATAACATGCTGTATATAGGTAGTTTACATGATAAAAGTAACCTTAAAGTTAAGATATGCCTCTAGTTATAATAATTTAAACGGGCCTTTGAAATTTGGGCAAAATCTTCTGGCAGTGTTGTGTTTTCATGTTTTTTTGTTTGTTTTTTTTCACAGCACTGGATGTCATATGGTGATTGTGAAACACACGGAAAACACTTCACTACATAATTTCATGGTGAAATTTGTTATTTTTCATGTTAATCAGTAGACTAGAAATCTAGACGCACCCAAGCGGCAGCAAATGTAATTTACAGCCAGGGTTGTCTAGCAACTCTCCGTTGGCTTGCGAGCTGGAAAAACCAAAGTCTGGTCAGGCCAATCACATCGTGTATAGAGTCGGTGGGCGGGCTTAATATAATGACGGCAGAGTTTCCGCGGTTTCGCGTGCTACTTGTAAACAAAGAAGCTGGCGAACAGCGGTGTTTCAAAACGGCTTTGGCCGCTACTCTGGAAGACTTGGAGTTAAGCTTTTCTTTGAGAAAAGAACAAAGAACGGCACTGAAGTTATTCTTAAGAAAGGAAGATGTGTTCGGAGTTTTGCCGACCGGATACGGCGAAAGTTTAATCTATCAACTAGCCCCCCTCCCCTTCTTCGTTGCTCTGATTGGTTGTAGCGCTATCCTGTTGCGTGCAGAGGGAATTTGAAAGACAACCGTTTATCCCGCCCCTCGGATTGAGGCCTGCTAATGGTGAGTTCCCAGACCCAACATCTTGATGTGGGTCTGGCTTGTCAGGCTAGTTAATCAGGTCAATTTTGATCAAGAACAATGCACTGTGGCTTTAATTCAGCGTGAGCAGCGCTGCAAAAATAGACTCGGCGCCGAAACGATTGCGGCACTGCTGCTTCTGCTCTGCAACGCATTGGTCTAAAAATGGTCGCCGAAAAACGCTCTGCTAATGCGTGCAGTGTGAAACCGGCCTTAGTATTTACCTCAGCTTGTGGAAAAACTGCTTGTGACGAGCTTGAATTTATCATGTGACTTTCTCGTCACCGCCTGTTTTTGGTGGTTGTCCGTGTATTATAAAAGTACAAAACAGATATTAGTATAGGTTGGTAGATCAACATTATATCAGTAAATGAAATACAGTTTAGTACTGTAAATCTAAGTTAAAACCTAAAATGTTGCTACCATATTTTTTACGGTACATTTCTGGCAACCACATGCTGCCAGTTTTCTGCCAAAAAATTTCACTGAATTTGTATTTATTTATTTTTTTACAGTGTGTGAACTCCTTAGTACAGATGATCATATGATCTTACTTCCATTGAAGCACGAGATTCTGATTGGATCATTCTCAAATCATGATCATCAGGTCCACCAACTGCTGCCATGGCATGCAAACAAAAAAGGGAGCAAACCCAATACTAAGATTTTCTGAAATTCATAATACTATATAAGCAATGATAATTCTTTTAGTGTACAAAAACTAATGGTACGTTTAAATCACTTGTACAATTTTCAGCTATTAACTTGCTCAAAACAAATCACAAAATCATAAATCTTTAGGGACAAGCCTATGTAACCATTTAACATGGGGACATGATAACCTCCTTTGCCGTAAACACTCAAACGCCTCCACAATCTAAGAGATCTAACGGGCATGGAAGGCGGCACGTAGCAGAGACCAGTCTGGGACATGCCAGTCCTCCTGCTGACCAGGGGGTGGAGATGACAGTGGAGCTTGAAACTGAGGGTTAGTACAAACATAGAAGGTGTTATATGAGTTTGTGTGGCGACGCCTAAGAGCAGATAAACATGCTCGCTTTGCTACAGGAAATCTGGGTTGTACCTGCTGGGGTGCAACTGTTAGCCTGACGAAAAGCCGCAGAGAATGTGAGGTGAGAGTGAATAGTGCTAGTGTTAAAACCACAAAAAGTTCTGCATGTATTTAATCTTTTCTTTCTCTCGCTTTCCGTTTGTGTCTTTTTCCATGTCAAGCTGGAGCTCATTTACAGTGGTCAGTGCATACACTTACTAGTGGCTGCTATCTTTAACGCCTGAGTAGGGAGTGTGCGCTCTTACACACCTCACGAATGACACATAGTGAAACTAAGGTTGTGAGGAGGAAGCAAATGTCATTCAAGATACATATATGGAAAGAACATGACAGAAAACATGGTGTACAGATTTTTTTTTAAGACTTTCATAACCTTTTGAAAGTTTACTAATGTTCAAAACATTGGAGTCAGTAAGATATTTTCCCCCATGTTTCTGAAAGGATCCACTTATGCTCACCAAGGCTGCATTTATTTGATCAAAAATGCAGCCAAACAGTAACATTTAGACATTTTATTGTAGTGTAAAATAACTGTTTTCTATTTTAATATATTTTTAAATGTATTTAATTTTCATTAATTTTCAGCATCATTACTCCAGGTTCAGTATCAAATATTATATATATATATATATATATATATATATATATATATATATATATATATATATATATATATATATATATATATATATATATATATATATATATATATATATATATATATATATATATATATATATATATATATATATATATATATATATATATATATATATATATATATGTATATATATATACACATATATATGTATATATATATACACTCTAAAAAAAAAAGGTTCTATATGGCACCAAAAAAGGTTCTTGGCTCGTAATCATAGCGTAATCAACACCTTTTTAAGTGCTATATAGCACCAATTTTGGTGCTTCAGTGGTTTTTCACCGGTTCTTTGACTAAGGTGCTATATAGCACCGCTACCATCTACAGAACATGTTAAGATATGGTGCTATATATAGATATGGTGTATATACATGCATACATACATTCATACATACATACATATACCCCCACACACACACACACACACACACACACACACACACACACACACACACACACACACACACACACACACACACACACACACACACACACACACACACACACACACACACACACACACACACACACACACACACACACACACACACACACACACACACACACACACACACACACACACACACACACACACACACACACACACACACACACACACACACACACGTTTGTTTTTGTGAAATGTGAGGACATTCCATAGGCGTAATGGTTTTTATACCGTACAAACCGTATTTTCTATCCCCTTACACTGACCCTGCCCCTAAACCTAGCCCTCACAGGAGACTGTGCAGTTCACTTTCTGTGAAAAAAAAACTTGTTCTGTGTGATTTATAAGCATTTTGAAAAGTGAGGACATGGGGAACGTCCTCATATTTCACCCTCTTTTTGTAATACCTGTGTCATACCCATGTCATTATACACATTTGTGTCCTGATATTTCACGAAAACATGCCCCCACACACACACACACACACACACACACACACACACACACACACACACACACACACACACATATATATATATATATATATATATATATATATATATATATATATATATATATATATATATATATATATATATATGGGGGTCATTATTACACCTTCAGATGGATACAAAGCTAAACCTACAACTTCAGCGTTCTTAATAAAACTAACACCGAAAGTGTTACAGGAGGTGTTGAATTCTCAGGTAGTGAGGAAAGAGAGAATAAGAAAAAAAAAGGCTGATGAAACACAACTTCCCTCCCTGTAGCCCTGACAAAAAACAAGATGCAGAGCGCTCTTCTCGCCCTTAGGAGAGACGCCATGTTGAAACCCACTAGAGCTATAAAAGAAACATTTTAGCTTGTGTGTAAGAGCCGTATCGCTCCGAGCGCTGCTTAATTTCTGCCTTTGTTTGGGTGGCAGGGAGGCTCTCAGGGTTCTGTAAGGCCTGCGGGTCTTTTGTCTCGCAGTAGAGGAGGTCTGTTCAATGCCTGAAGCATTTTTGTTCAGAGAAAGCTTTTGTTCCGCTCCTCATGCTGAGATTTGGCAATGGGTCTCAGGCTAAAACACAACGCAGACAGCAGCACAGGTATTTCCTCTGAGATCGTGTCAAGAACTAGTGTGCCAGACAGCCTGAGATCATAAGAAAAAAACTGAGATGCCATAAAGGAACATAGAACAAACAACATAAGTGCATCTTTGCATTTTATCGCATACATGTTTTTTTAGAAACATTTTTAAAGAACAATTCAGTGGTGCTCGCACATACAAAACTCACCACAATGATGCTAGGCTTCCAAATTATAGCAAATATGTCGCTATGAGGTTGTTAAGGTATCCAATGGGGTTGCTAAGTGGTTATGTACTAGCACAAGTAAAAAGAGCCCACCTTCAAATTCACCCTCAGATACTATATTTTCAACCTTTTGGACTTCAAGACTCCCCATTTTCCAACATAATTTTTGAAGGCCGCCCATATTGACCAAAACATTTATGCTGTAGTTATGAAAATGATGCTTCTTCAAACTGTTAGCTAGATAAAGGGACACACATCGTACCCCAAAATAAATAAATACACATTATAATTATTTTATTATTATTAATAATAATAATAAAATACATTATTGTTGAAATAAATAAATAAATAAATAAATAAATAAATAAATAAATAAATAAATAAATAAATAAATAAATAAATAAATAAATAAATAAATAAATAAATAAATAAATAAATAAATAAATAAATAAATAAATAAATAAATAGTTTGCTCGATTAAGGGACCAATCATACTCAAAATAAATACATACATTATTATTATTATTAATTATAACAAATAAATACATCAAATAAATAACAGTTTGCTAAATTTAGGGACACATCATACCCCAAATAAATTCATAGATATTATTACTATTATTTAAATGCATTATTATTGAAATACATACATACCATACATGCATGCATAAAAAAAAAGTTTGCTAGATTAAGGGACGCATCGTACGCCAAATAAATAAATACATACATAAATTGATTATTATTATTAGTAGTAGTAGTAGTAGTAGTAGTAGTAGTAGTAGTAGTAGTAGTAGTAGTAGTAGTAGTGGCATAAAAACATTTTTGGTAATTTAATTTAAGTGACCCCCCCCCCCCCCCCCCCCATATAATTAAATCATAATACTGTAAGTCATATTGTGTTTCCTACTTGGCAGTTTGCTGAGGCTCTTGGGTTGAGAACTACTGGCTTGGGTTTCTCTAATTGTTTGCACACATTTTGAAACCAAGCAAATATAAATAATAAGAACAATATCTATCCATGTGCAAATAAATGTAAGTTTGAATTACTGCAGTGCCTTAGCAACCACATATGCGCACTGATAACACATCAGTATGAATTTAAACACACAACAAACGGATATATAGAAGCATTCCAGGTAATTGAACACGGAACAAAATAGCCATAGGGTTCAGTCTTTGTCTGCCCATTTCCCAACTAATGGATGAGGTTGAGTCAATGTTAAAATGATAAGGGAGTTCAATGTTAAATGGTGGTTCTGCTCTGATAATGAGCCAGGTTTAATGTGCTGCGATTCCCTGTGGGGTGGTCAGAGAGCTGACGTGTTCCGGGCGCCGGGCGTTTAAGACACCTGAGAGAACCATGTTATACGCCCACAGCTGCGTTATTAACTGTAGCGCTATAAATCCACATGATTTATAGAGCTCCCTTTCCTGTGTAATCACACCACGGTGCAGGGGAGCTCTGCAGAGCGACTGAACACAGGGGGATGAGGAGGAGAGAACGAGGGGAAGGGAGAGAAAAGGAGGATGGGTGTTGAGAAGAGGTGTGAAAATGAAAAGGACTACTGAGAGGCAGTTATACTTCACTTCCAATTCAACTCTCCACCCATTTCACATCAAGAGACCAGTCTGAATCTGTACAACTACATCCTTCCGTATTTACAAAGCCTCACGCAAACCTGTGTGGAGAGAAGACTCTACATGAGAGTGGGGTAAACTGCGCCACTCCAGTTTCCGTCAAGGAAAAGATAAAACTAGCACAATAACTCGGCGACATAGAAATATGATTTCTCAAAAATAAAGTGGCCCAGTGACAACTTGCCTCACAATAAATGTAAGCTGTGCTATGTAAATTGCAACGTTGAATCATTAAATAACTTTTCAAATAAAAAATAAATAAAATGAATGAGAAACATTCTAATCTCATTCCAAATATTATGTTTCATTTAGCTTATATACACTTTTCAAGTTTTCATAAAATCATAAAATTGTATGTGAAAAACTGCCATCTTTTAATAAACAAACATATCATCATCATCATCATCATCATTATTATTATTTTAAACAAATAAATAACAGTTAGTTAAATTAAGAGACACGTCGTACCCCAACCAATAAATAAATAAATAAATAAAACCAGAAATAAAGAAGCAGATATTATTATTATTATTATTAAAGTACTTTAAATAAATAACAGTTATCTAGATTAAGACGCATTGTACCCTAATAATAAATAAATTAGCTAGATTAAGACAGATTTGACCCTAATCATAAATAAATTATTATTGATTATTAAATACATTATTATATTTTCAATGAATAAATTATTATTTGTATTATTATTAAAATACATTAAATAAACAAAAACATAATAAATAAACAAATCATACCAGAAATAAATACTATACTATAATAAATACTTATTACTATAACTATTGTTATTATTATTATAAATAATTAAAATAATTAAATAACAGTTAGATAGATTAAGAGACACATTGTTCCCAAAAAATAAAAAAAATATTTAAATAAATACATCATTAATATTATTATTATTATTATTATTAAACAAACAAACATCAACAACACATCGTACCCACTCTCCCCTATACGAGAGAACACCAAACATTATCTAGATGGGAAGACTTCTGTGGATGTCCTGATAACTGCGGTAATCTCTCGACTCTCCATTATCTACCAGAACCATCTCGATCTGCACAAAAAGCAAGTCCAGCACTGGAGCAGAATGGACAAGTCAAGGCTCCCTCAGTCTCGCGGCAGCGCACAGGCCTTAATGAGCTTTTAATGTAGCTTCCCATTTCAGTCAGGAGACTGAGCTAGCAGCCAAACAATAAAGTGAATAAATGCCTCCACCGAGAATAATCTACAAAGGTGCTTGGCATCCCTCATCTCTCTCTCTCAGAATGAATAAAAACCACACTGCTCATTTTCTCTCCCAACAGATAGATGTTTGTAATTGGAGGTTTAATTTATGATCGGGTCGTCTTTGGATAATGATATCGAAGCCATTGTAATTTGCTGATGCAAATGGTATTTTATAACAGTCTATAAAAATGCCGGTGCTATGCAAGCGAACAACCAAACATCCTGAGTGTTCATTACGCTCCTCATTAAGGCATTCAAGTCTCTGTTAAATGCTTTTTGAGGCAGAGGCAACATGTAATTAAAGCCTGATTGAGCAATAGCACATATAACATAGCACAGCAATTGACATTCGTCACTATTTGTGCAGAGCTACAAAGACGCGAGCCGTCGCTATTGCTGGAATGTAAGAGGGCAGGACGTCCCGGAGAACAATTTGCAGGCGAAAAATTGCTTTGGTTTAATGAATATTGTTAAAATGGACAATTATATCATTGATACATAAATGACAGGCCATTTTAAATTAATAAATGACAGACAAAATACTTTATTACTCCAGTATGAATAGTATGAAAAATGGAGCAAGATACACTATATTGCCAAAAGTATTGGGACACCCCTCCAGTTCATTGAATTCAGGTGTTCCAATCACTTCCATGGGCACAGGTGTATAAAATCAAGCACCTAGGCATGCAGACGCTTCTACAAACATTTGTGAAAGAATGGGTCGCTCTCAGGAGCTCAGTGAATTCAAGCATAGTACCGTGATAGGTTGCCACCTGTGCAATAAGTCCATTTGTGACATTTCCTTACTATTAAATATTCTACGGTCAACTGTTAGTGGTATTATAACAAAGTGGATGCAATTGGGAACAACAGCAACTCAGCCACAAAGTGGTAGGCCACTTAAAATCACAGAGCGGGGTCAGCGCATTCCGAGGCACAGTGCGCAGAAGTTGCCAACTTTCTGCAGAGTCAATATCTACAGACCTCCAAACATCATGTGGCCTTCAGATTAGCTCAAGAACAGTGCGTAGAGAGCTTCATGGAATGGGTTTACATGGCCGAGCAGCTGCATCCAAGCCTTACATCACCAAGTGCAATGCAAAGTGTCGGATGCAGTGGTGTAAAGCACCCCACCACTGGACTCTAGAGTAGTGGAGACGTGTTCTCTGCGGTGATGAATCACTCTTCTCTGTCTGGCAATCCGATGGACGAGTCTGGGTTTGGCGGTTGCCAGAAGAACAGTACTTGCCTGACTGCAAGTGTAAAGTTTGGTGGAGGGGGGATTATGGTGTGGGGGTTGTTGTTCAGGGGTTGGGCATGGCCCCTTAGTTCCAGTGAAAGGAACTCTTAATGCTTCAGCATACCAAGACATTTCGGACAATATCATGCTCCCAGCTTTGAGGGAACAGTTTGGGGATGGCCCCTTCCTGTTCCAACATGACTGCACACCAGTGCACGAAGCAAGGTCCATAAAGACATGGATGAGACGAGTTTGGTGTGGAGGAACTTGGTCTGCACAGAGTCCTGACCTCAACACGATAGAACACTTTTGGGATGAATTCGAGCGGAGACTGCGAGCCAGGCCTTCTCGTCCAACATCAGTGCCTGACCTCACAAATGCGCTTCTAGAAGAATGGTCAAAGACTCCCATAAACACACTCCTAAAACTTGTGGAAAGCCTCCCCAGAAGAGCTGAAGCTGTTAAAGCTGCAAAGGGTGGGACAACTCCATATTCAACCCTACGGATTAAGAATGGCATGTCATTAAAGCTCATGTGCATGTAAAGGCAGGCGTCCCAAAACCTTTGACAATATAGTGTAGTAATATGCCTTTTCAAGCCTTCTCTACTCTACTTAGTACTTCTCTAATTTTATTGTTACTGCCATTTAAGATTAATTCATACTTTTATTCCGCAAGGGTGCATTAAAAGGATCTATAGTGACAGTAAAGACATTTATATTACTACAAAAGATTGCATGTTAAAATAAATGCTGTTCTTTTGAACTTTCTATACATCAACGCAGATACCACAACAATATTAAGCAGCACAGCGGTTTTCAACATTGATCCTATTTTTAAATATAACAATTAAACAGTAATTGCAAGAACATTTTACAAAATTAACATTACTTTGTATTATAATGTGAAATAGTCTAACACTTCTTCTAGATCTTTAAAACGTTTAAAATATTATATTTATTAAATATTAAAAATATATTATCAATGTTGAAAACAGTTGTGCTGCTTAACATTTTTGTGGAAATCGTGATCCATCTTTTTTTAAGAAACTTTGATGAATAGAAAGTTCAAAAGAAATGTTCCTCCTTTTCCTGTATTTTTAATCAAATGAATGCAGCCATGGTGCACATAAGAGACTCATTTCAAAAATATGTACAAGTCTCCAAACTTTTGAACGGTAGTGCATATATAAAACATTTATTTAAAAAAAAAAATTTCAAGACAGTTTTCACTTTCAATGAACCCAATTATCTGTAAAGCAAAATATATGTAAAAATATGTCAATAAAACATTACTGAGAATTCTAGCTGGCTTTTTATATGAGGGTCCCAGGATTAGTGGAGAGTCTACACGGGAGTGACTTGGCCATGTTGGTGATGAAAGGGTTAAAAAACATTCTGACCTTTATATGGCTCAGATCCCTCCTTTATTGTAAGGACATAAGTCTTTTTCTCCCATTTTATCATCTGCCAGAAAATCTGAACTGGTAGAGCACTGTGCAAGCAACACCAAGTTCAAAAGTTCGATCCTTAAGGAAAACACAGACAGATAAATGTAAACCTTGGATAGATTTGAAGTCCTTTTGACTTAAAGCTGCTGCCAAATGTGATGTAAAAGTAGGAGTTTGTTGAAATCACTATAATAAAGGCAATATAATATAATGATAATGCTGAGGCTAGCCTTGGCAAGCACCATGAAAAATTAAGGAATGAAAGGCAATAGGCAATATCAATACTAATACTACGAAAGAAAGGTGAAGAGGGTCACATTCTTACCAAGTCTGCCGAGACTTGAACACAGGCTGGATTTAAACAAAACTAAAAGATAATTTATTTTTTTCTTTTACATTCCATCTGAATAATATATTAATTTATAACGTCATAATGGAAAGCCTAAGTTGTTTTGAAACGAGCTGAAGAAACAAGCTTTAGAATATGTATTAACTTACATCCGTGAGCTGCATAATAAGCCAGGCCTTGGGACAATCATAGCAGGCATATTTTCATTTGTTGAGCTTAATTCAGAAAGCATACCGGACCACACAGCCATGAATAATTAAAGACTAAACAGCATTAAGAGCAAAAAGCTTAAACAGGAAAAGCAATTAGCAGTTAATTCCCAACATCTGAACTACGCTCACATTTCCTTTCCGTTCTCCCACTTTTAAGCCAAACACAATGTGTGCGAGACAGAAAAGAGGGTCCATCTCCAGTGGAAAAGAAAAGCAATCCAAGGTGAAAATGAAGTTACCATTCATCACTATTCAAAGAGAAAAGCCTTCACCACTGCTTTAACAGTACGTCGTGCGGTCTGTGAAAAATATTTTCGCTTTCCATTGAGTCGCTACATCTCAGAACCGCCTTTATGTTTAGCTGCTGGACTATGCAAGTGTGTTTCATCTCGGCACCCATGAAGGGACCAAAAGCCTCTTTCTTTGTATGTGTGTGTGTGTGTGTGTGTGTGTGTGTGTGTGAGGCCTCGAAGCTTCTACCTTTATCTCCCCGTGTGACTGATGTGTTGAAACCCTGCTGAGGTTAACAGCACTTTTTATCTGTTGCTAGCAGCAACAGCCCGGTTTCCCCGGTGAGAAGGGAGAAACAGGACCGGGCTATGCAGCGGGCCGCACACAGCGATAAACAAATATGGCTTTCACCCAGAAACACACCCCTCAGACAAACGCACACACAAAGTGCAGGATATTGTCAGAGCATCAATCTATAACCCCAGTGTATCTTGTTCAAATGCACCAGAGGGCTGACATGGAGAAAATATCTCTAAACCAGTTGTTCACAACCCAAAAATGTGTTGCAGGCTTGCAGCTCTGTTCCTGTTGAATTATTATTATTTTTTTAAATAGCTAGATGCAAATACTAAAATGCAAACAATAATATACCCAAACATAGTTATGCAAGCAAAACAAACAAACAAAAAAAGCGAAAAATGCAACTTGAATCTTTTGTTGCTGATGTCAAAAGTTGTGCATCCAAAGTCAAAGTAATATGTATATATTAATCTGGTACAAGATAGCTATATTTGATAGATGCCAACATTAACATGTTGCTTGATGTAAAAGTCTGAATCCCCAAGCAAAACACATTTAATAATAATATTAAATATAGCTGCAAGCAGCAATACCGGGGCCAAGCGCAAATAAGAAGACAAGACATGCCAACATGGCTGGGAGTGTCAGATAAACGGCAGCAATGAGATGATTTTAGGAAAAAAGGTTGAAAAAAGCATTGTAGTCTATGGGAATTTCATGTTTTGTTCTATTATAGCGCCACCAAGAGGCACAATCCTACCATTTTTTGTGTGTGTCCTCGGAGTGAGCCCATAGATGTGTGTGTGAATTTTGGTGAAGACATTTATATGAAAAAACACGTAAAAAATGACTGACACCTGACTTTGATTGGATTTTACTACCCCTTACTATCAATATTTTGACATTTGGGCACTAAAATTGATATTTTGACCTATGTTTCCGAACTTCTGACGCTGGTTTTGTCTTGATCGGACTAGCGGTTTCTGGGATATCAGCTAACGTTTTATAATCGCTAAATTTCGACGCTGCACAAACCATACGCCAAAACCTGGCCTACAACTGAAACCAGATAGCACTTTCTCACCATTGAATGGCTTGTAACAGAGGTTACTTTGCCCAAGGTTGCGCTGCTTCCCCACGTTCTCCACGTAGGTGGTGTTGCAGTCCGCAGGTGCTGTGATCTGAACACAGGTGGGCGTATGTGTTGCAGAATGGAGGCGTTTGATCCATGACAAGAAGATGGAGGCCATCTTTATTTGTCATTTTGGTTCATATGTGTGCCAGGAGTCCTTTGTAGCACCCTTGATTCATGATAATAGTGCAGGTGCACCCTAAGCACACATTGTTGTATGTCATAGTTCCGTCCCGGCAATATTTGCTGTCGTTTTGTGCTAGACACAAGAATGACACTGGCTCTAATCTTGTGTGAACAGCAGCACGCGTCAATTTTCAGATGGAATGAGGGGTCAGATTGTCTACAGAGCACCTGTTCAAAACAAGAGATGCTGTGCATTAGTGTTTTTTTTCTTACCAAAGGCAAGAGGTGTGTTCAAGCATGGCAGAATATGACCAATGTTCAATAAAGTATCATTATTATTTTTTTATTAATTATTGTTATTATTACTACTACTACTACTAACAAAAATGAAAATGCAAATAGTGAACATTGTTTTTTTTTTTATGATATTACATTTTATTATTATCATCATTTTAATAATAATAATTAATGAAAAAAAATTATTTGAACATTGTTGTGTTTTATTATATTCCTCTTAAATAAATATAGTATAAAATTAAAATTGCATAAACTGTATAACATATATATTGTGGTATAAAAATACAATATATCAGAATTTGCTGTGTTCAAGTCCTCCAATGGTGTTTGTATGTACAAGCACACCATTTTCATTACATTGTGATGTGTGTTTAAGTGATCTTGTTGAAAACAATGCATGCATTTGGCAACTTCATATTTCTTTTCACTTACTAACAAATATGGCTTTTTAGCATTACTGCAACAAAATATGAGACAATACATGCGAGTTACGCGTCTAAACAAGGCTTTATTCTCAGAGCTGCCACAGAGAATGATGGAAAATGTAGTTTGGTTGCACACTTCTATCAGCTCATAAATCATGGGCAGAACAAAAAAATTATCTTAATTAATAGTACAGTCCATGATCAGAATACAACTTGCGTCAGTCAAAAATGTTTGTTTATTTCCGCCTTAAAAAACGAAAACTCAAATCTCACGGGATCGGACCATATTACGTTTTTTGAGTCACGGATTGGATCCTTTTTTGGATCAGCCACAAAAAAAAAAAATTGGGGGTAGCTTTGCTTTCCATTTATTAGTTAAAGCACATTTTATGTTCTCAGATACCACAAAAAACAAAAAAACAAAAAAAACACTATTGCCTAACTAATACAGTTCAAATATTATTAAAGGCAAGTGAACAGTCAGTAAAAAAATAAGAACAAATGCAATAATCACACAAGCATAGATAAATACAATATGAAAAGTTACAAATAAAGTAAGGTCTGTAGTACTGTAGCATTCATTTCAGGTAATACTCAAATGTAAAATAACACTATAGTGTTCACTGTATAAATATATTTTGTTGTTTAATTAACATTAATGACAGACAACAGGTATTTATAGGTGCTGTCACTTTAAGACCTATTGCACGGATCCATTATAAATAATGATACACATCCGATTTCTTTCTCAACGGTTTACATTCACTGTAATGTGTTTACGAGAATACGTGCCGAGATGGTTATTTTGACATAATTGTGTGTGTATGTGTCCATCCAAGGGCAAGGTGACGCAAAAGAGGAATCAATGCACAATCTGAAATGTGCCTTTCTGTGTGTGCTGTACGTGTAACCCCTCCTGTTCGAACCGCCCGCTCCAAGCGGGACTTGAACCCAGGTCCGCCGGCATGAGAGTCAGGTGCTCTAACAAGGAGGCTAAAGCCTGCAACCTCTAGTGGCAGTCAGTTTGTGGTTAAACTATGGTGGTTAAACTTGAAATTAATCAGCAAGTCACATGTGTGCCGAACCGTAGGGCAGAGTCCTGCACGGGTCCGATTTTGAAAACCCGCACCCGCCCGTACCCGCAGTGCTTAAACCCACACCCGACCCGTTTTCCGACAACAGCACTAAATAAAATCCGCACCCGACCCGACCCGACCCGCTTAAAATAGAACCGACACCCGACCCACACCCGCAATAAAATCAGTTTAGCATATCACATTATAGACACACTTACAAAAATGTTTATTGCCAGCATACTAACCTTGCCATTAACACAAGGACAACTTCTGCCGGGAGGTGGCTTAATGTACTGTTATTAAGAGACCAAATTCAGTAAACATAATACTAATAACGTATACTATGTACAAAAAATCAGATGAGCCCAGAATATGAAGGCAACGCGTATAATTACACGTTAAACATTTTCCTCCCATAGAAAACTATTATAAAAAAACACTTAACGTGGCTTAATGTACTAAGACAGTGTTATTAAGAGACCAAACTCAGGAAACATAACACAAATACTGTTCGATAGAACTGCTTGTGCTTGGTTTTTTACCACAGTTATCTGCGTATCTGCACATTTGCGGCTATATCTTTTCTTCAACTCCTCATGATCCATCTCGACGAGTGCAGGGCAGATCGCATGCGCGGTTGTGATTCTCCTGTGAGGGCACGCGCGCGCCGCGCGGCCACAGATAAACTGATATGGATTTGAAATTATTTTATCAACTTGGATATTTTTGTATATGCATATTTTTAGGAACACATCTACAATATACATGCATTTATTTTTTTATATATAGGCCTATATTCGTTTGCATGTGACTGTTTAAAACCCGTGTTTAGACCCGTGTTCTCCCTTGTCCAACCGACCCGCACCCGTATCCGACACAGTAGGATGTTTTTCACCCGTTTCAGCAATATTCGCGGGTCACCTGCACCCGTGCAGGACTCTGCCGTAGGGTCTGGTCCATACGGATCACGGATCAACAACAATCCGTTTAACCCCTACAAATAAGTACAAATCATGTGCGTCCAACTCCTAAATCCAAACATACCAACACATGACTTGAATGCAGCAATTGCTAAACAACGTAGACACGTGGAACATGCGCTCACAGGTATACATCTATCAATGGATTTAATATGGTTCATACAATACAAATTCTGAGTCAAAACTATCCGTTTATAGTTAGGCTTGAATAAGCCACTACCACTGGGGGCCGAACTCACAACTTTCCAGGTGGTGGCCCACTTATCCAGCCGGAAGGCTGCATCTCCCTCCATCATTCTCTTGACATATCTCCCCCTCTCTCTCAATGTGTTAGCCTTTAGCACTTTCACTCCTAGCAGATGATTACGAACACAACGTGAAGTGTCAAAGTGGCCCCAGGGGCCCCTGACCGTAACACTGTGCCTTGAATTCTGGAAGATAAGAGACTCATACACATAAATAAGAACACACACACACAAACTTGTGCCTGGAGCACTTGGTTCTTTGTTAATCTCATGAGTACCCCCACACACACACACACACACACACACACACACACACACACACACACACAGACACAGAGTGAAGGGCCAAAGGGCCCGACTACAGATTTGATGGAACTAGTGTCAAAGTGAAACACCCTGCCATATTCTGCTTTTTCATTCCTTTCTGCACTTCCCTCTCCATTTTTTTCCCTTTTATCTCACTCGCAACATCATGTAAAGAGGAGGACAAGGTTTGTGGCTCTTCGGTCACGTTTTCTCTGCCTAAACTGATATGACAGTCGAGGCTTATGGCCGCTACAGGCCTTTTACAGAGAGGCTTTTTGTTCTTCTTTTCATTGCCATGCCGGAATGTCGCCATAAGGCAACATGAGTTTAACATGCTCTACTTTTCACTGAGGAAAAAAACTAAACATGACAAGACAAGACAAAGATTGAGTCTATTGCTGTCTAGAGGCTCTGGTGAAAGTCTTTATCTATCAACATGCTAAATGAAAATGAGCTGATTTCATTGCAGTCATTATTGCATCAGAAAACTGTTTTCATAAGTACTAACCTCACAAATTTACAGTTGCAGAAATTAGGGGTGTAACGGTTTGCGTATTCGTACCGAACGGTTCACGGGGTGAGTTCCAAATGGAATCAGTATTGCCTATTTGATCATCCCTATGTGAGCAGGACACGCGTGTGCCGTATGTAGCAGTTTGGAATGCACTTGGCAAAGGGAGCGGCGTAATTTCCTCATTATCTTCAGCTGGGATGTTCCAGAGACAACGCAGCGCTGGCATAAATAAATATACAATTTATATTTTTAAGAGTTATATTACTTTTTATATACAGTATTACAAAGCATATTTTGAAAAAATTAAAAAAAAAATTTTTTTTTTGGCAACTGTTAGGCAAAAAGAAAAGAATTATGCAGATAAAACCACGACATCTGCTACAGTGTTGCCAAGTTCATACATGGGCTGTTTTGCATTTCCGCAGGTTGAAGCGACCCCAATTGTGTGATTTTTAGCACCGGGAATGCGTATTTTAGCAGGCAACCCTGCCAAAAAGACATATTTTACCCCCCATAAGAGATTTTTACCGAAAAAACCCCACTGAAATGAGACTGGGCTTGTTTTGAGTAGCGATTGGGCGGGTTTTGTTGTGAATATCTGGCAACCCTCATCTACTGACGGACACTGTGCTGCGTTGTCACGGGAACATCCCAGCTGAAGATAATGAGGAAATTACGCCGCTCCCTTTGCCAAGTCAAATAGGCAATACTGATTCCATTTGGAACTCACCCCGTGAACCGTTCGGTACGAATACACAAACCGTTACACCCCTAGCAGAAATATCAATTAATATCAATAAAGGCAATGTAAGCAACTGTCTAGGGAAGTTTTTATATATTTTATAATATATACATACATACGTACATACATATATATACTATATAATATATACTATACATTATATATAAATATATTACTCTTCAGCAAGGATGCATTAAATGAGTCAAAAGTGAGAGTAAAAATGTTTTCCATTATTACTAAAAAACTCTATTTCAAATAAATGTTGTTCTTTTGAACTTTCTCTTCATCTAAGAACCCTGAAATAAAAATAAATCATGAGTTCCAGAAAGACACACTAGTTTTCAAGAGATTGATAATAATATTAAATGTTTCTTGAGCTCCAAATCAGCATATTAGAATTATTTCTGAAGGATCGTGTGACACTGTAGACTGGAGTAATGATGCTGAAACAGGAATTATTTAATTTTTAATTTTAATATATTAAAATATTACTGTTTTTACTTTATTTTTTGATTAAATAAATGCAGCCTTGGTAATCATATATGTATTGCATATCCATATGAATATAATCTTTACACCCTTCTAATAGCTAGAAATGCTAGAAAATTATTTTTTTTTCCCATTTGCAAATACCCAAACAATAAAAGAGGTTGAGTACTGACTGCATGACAGAATGAGTCCTGAAACCTTTAAACTCTCGTGTCTTCATACTGACAAAACATATGAAATAAATAACCCAGCGGCTCATAGAGGCAGTCGTTACCTGCCAAGGTGACAGGTAATGTCAGAGTGTATGGTTCTGTGTGTGTGTGTGTGTGTGTGTGTGCGCACATACAAACAAACATTTGAACATCTGATAAAAAGTGAGCTTTCTGTCATGCATAAATAGCGATCCTGTGACATGTTGCTTGACATGCCTGCGGAAATTTAGCATATAAAATGCACTGCTGCTTTTGAATATTTCACAAGGGTATACAACACATTTTTTTCCATTTCAACTCCAGTGTCAAGTGTATACTGCACTTTCGAATAAAGTACAGGGAATATATTTATAGAGAATATGATTATCTTTAGAATGAGAACAGTAAATCAATGAATCCCTGCAATTTCCAAAAGCTTATTTTCATCCATAAGAACAGCATTTACAAGGAGTAAAAACCAGCTTATTTCAGGGTTTTGTTATTTCTTTGTGTAATGTATTTATCTGTGAATAAAGGGTGGGAAAGTATGTTTTAAAAAGCAGATTATGAGCCTATGTTTGTAAAATGTGATTCACATAGCATCTAATAAAGCGTGTGTGCATGCATAACTCTTCACATATTGATAACCTGAACATTCCCACACACAACACAATCACTGTGAAACATGAAAATCTTATGAATGCATTATACTCTTCTAATAAAGCAGAAAAAGGGAAGATCTTAGAGATAGTTAATCTACTCTAACCTAATTCTATTCAAGAAATGGGTACTTTCTAAGAGCAGAAAAACACTCAACCAGAGGTTTTAAAACTTTATGATCCCAAGGACTGCCAAATATGAAAAATACATAAAAGCAGCTCTATATTTTCATGTATAAAAACTAGAGATGCACCTATACTAAATTTGTCTGCCGATACTGATAGCTGATCATTCACGATGATACTGTATATGCCGATAGTTTGACTTTGTTAAGGGAAAAAAAATCTCCCCCAAATAATGCTGCAAACTGAACAGGGAACCCTCTCATTTGGTACATTACTGTAATATTAGAACTATTGTATTCAAATGGTATTTATTTTTTTGATATAATAATTGCACCAAATATACCGCATAATAAACAGTAAATAAGCTCCTCTCTAGTGCTTTTTATAATAGCTAATTATGAACTGTGAACACTGGATAATTTTCCTGAGATAAATGCAACATTGTGACACTTTGTTCACAAGCTGTTTTATTAAAGCGATTTTTTAGCGAAATAATTGCTTTTATTGCCCGATACACATTATTGGCCAATACATAAGTGCATCTCTAAAATCCTATTTGCAATGAGTATAATGTATCTTAATATTAAAATATATTCAATAATATAATTACATATTAATGATTAATCTCATTACGTGTTTTAAATAGTACTATTACCAAATGTGTTTTTGTGGACCCCTTTGCAGCCCTAAGCTTGAAAACCCCTGCTCTACAATTATGCGATTCAATGCATTGCAAGTACAGCTTCCAGTTGTACATGCTTTCTAACGCGTTCTCACTCCCAACTCGTCACATATTGACGCTTGGTCAGGACCCCTCGGCGTCACGTGTCATTTTTCGACACGAAGGGAGAGGCAGCTCACTGCAGAGCAAATGGGTGGAGTGTACATGTAGCTCCTCCCCACTAGAACTCCAGAGAGGACGGGCGAATGTAATTTGTGCCTAATGGGTGGAGCTAGAATATCCAACCACACCCTAACCCTACCCCCAAATCAATCCCTCCACACCATTGGAGCTCCAGAAAGGAGGAGCTTTTATATTTTGTAACAACTAACCCCACTCCTACCCTAAACCTACCCACTTCTAAACAATATAAAACACATAACATCCCATTAAAAGTACAGTCACAAGTTAATATTGCAAAAGCTGACCAAAAACAGTATAAAAGTATTAACTCATTTTGCATTCCAACTCTTCTGAAGTCATACAATGTCTTCATGTTTTAATGATGATCCCGTCGCTCCGTGAACGCACAAACGCAAACCGACTCTTGAGCATGACACAATCGGTCACGAGACACACAAGAGCCAATGACATTTTACAATCGAAGCTGACGTAATGACGCAATTGGTCACGAGACATACGAGAGCCAATGCAATTTCACTATGAAAACCTATGTAACGATTCTTTGTGCGGCAATTTTTGAATGTGTTCATGATCTTCGGCAGAGGCGGACGGAGACGCCGATTGCTTTTGGGGATTGTCTTCTCACAAATCAATCGTTTGGCCTAGGAACACTTGGAATATTTGTACTTTTTGAATAAATTGTACTTGCAGTCGTATCTGCCTGTTATATCCTGTGTTTTATATCACATAATACACAAATGGGTAGGTTTAGGGATGGGATGGGGTTGAGTTACATGTTCAAACATGTCTAACTAGCATAAATAAATAAATAAATAAATGTAAATAAAAGTATGTCAAAGGCAAAATCATAACCCAATATATAATTTCATCATGACGATATGCCCAACGCGTCTGTGTATGACGCCAAAGGTTTCTCATTAAAATCAATGGAGTAGCTATCCTGTGCATCGAAAAATGACATGAAAGGGGTACCCTGTGCGTTAAAAAGTGACGCCAAAGGGCTCCTGACCAAGCGTCAATATGTGACGAGTTGGGAGTGTTGTGCTGTGCTTTCATGTGTTTCTGCGTTACTGGTGGTAGCAAACCTAAGTACTCATGGGAACAAAGTATCTACAAACATGTTGACAGTTTATCAAACATCATGTGCAAGATTCTTATCAAACTGTTGCTCGGCCTTGAAATGAGTTAACCTCAACCAACTCTATAAGACAAAAATCTATATTAACATTAATGCCCACTATTGCACCCCTTGCGATAACACTGCAAAATCGAAAATCAAGCTTGTGTAACCAGAAGCATATGAGTCCATATACTCATGTCTCAATGGAAACCAAATTAAAGTCTATCAATGGCTTTCAGATAGGCTCTAACCAATGACCACAGTAGACTGTAGAAGAAGACATCGTTCAGTGACACTTTAAACTACCCAAGCACTGAAAATAAAATAGCCATAAATATAAAGAAAGGCTCATTTACCCAAGGTGCAACGGGACACCTTTCACCATTTAATCAGTCAGTCACCCAAGAGTGATGTCCCTAATATCATGATTCCGCCATTTCTCTGTTTAACATAATTAAAATGTCCGCTGCCGGGGCCATAAACGGGAGGAGAGGATACTGTAATTCTGCCGTAAAGCCGCAGAGCGTGAAAATGTCACTTACCGAGTACCCTCGTCCTGACAGAGAGTGAGTGGAGCTCTGGGGGAGAGAAAGAGAGAGAGAGAGAGAGAGAGAGAGAGAGGGAGGGAGAAAGAGAGAGACAAAGAGAGAGAGAACAACGTTGACCTTTGAGGGATACTATGAGATGACAGAGACATGATAAAGTTCTAGCACTTTAATATCAATATTCACATTAACCTTTTTCCCACCCTTCGTTTCTCTCGTTCGCCTAATGACACTCCTTATTCCCCCCACGCACCCCCCCCCCCTCCTCTCTCTCTCTCTCTCTCTCTCTCTCTCTCTCTCTATCTATCTCTCTCTCTCTCTCTCTCTCTCTTTCTCTCTCCAAGATCTGCTAGAACACATGACTCATTTGACTCAAACACAATACAGCCCTGGACAAATTGGCTGTCTGGTCTCCCAAGGCCTTTTCTTTTCAGCAAGACCTTGGGATTATCTTAGCAGGATGAGCTTTTAGCAGAACGCCTACAAAGTTTATCTAAAAAAGCACCTGGGCTTCTCCTGCGATTGACAAGGTTGACAAGATTGTTTTGAAAAAATAAATAAATAAATATAGGCAGTTTGAGTATGAAGTTACTAAGGTTTTCTGAGTGTTTTCAGTGGCTAACCATGTGATTGCTATGGCATTCGGGTTTCTAGGATGTTGCTAGGGTGATGTAGCTGGTTGCAAGGGTGTTGCTAGGGTGATAAAGCTGGTTGGTAGGGTGTTCTGGGTGGTTGCTTACTAATCTGGGGCCTCATTTATCAACGGTGCGTACGCGCAGATCTGTGTGTAGTGAGGGCGTAAGAACAGTTTCACGCAAAGTATGGGATTTACCAACAGGTACTTATACGTAGAAATGTGTGTAAATATAAGCACACCTCTGAGCATGCTTACGCAGATAATCTAATGGTAGAATAGCAATACTACACATAACAAAGCATTTAGGAGTGGACAGCTGTGACAAATGTTGTATGCGGTTATTTCCCTGGACCCAACCTAAATCCCATTCCCTTACCGAAATCCTCAACAAGCCGAAATAAAATGGGGCTTTCAAGCTATCTATCGCCAGATTCCCAAACATTATTGGAGCCATAAACTGCACCCACATCACCAGAAAAGCACCATCAACCAACAAATTGAATGATGTAAATAGAAAATAGTTTCATTTTGTTAATGTGCAAATCATTTCTGATACAAATTTGTTGTTGTTAAAGGGTTAGTTCACTCAAAAATGAAAATTCTGTCATTAATTACTTACACTCATGTCGTTCGACACCTGTAAGACCGGAACACAAATGAAGATATTTTAGGTGAAATCCGATGGCTCAGAAAGGCCTCCATTGGCACAATGTTCTTTACACTCTCAAGACCCATAAAAGGTACTAAAGACGTCATTACAAAGTCCACCTCACTACAGTGGTTCTACAATAACTTTATGAATCGACGAGAATAGTTTTTGTGCGCAAAAAAATCCAAAATAACGACTTATATAGTGATGACCGATTTCAAAACATGGCATCATGAAGCTTCGAAGCATTATGAACCAGTGAGTCGATTCAGTGGTTTGGATTGCCAAAGTCACGTGATTTCAGCAGTTTGGCGGTTTGACACGCAATCCGAATCATGATTTGACTCGCTGATTCATAACGCTTCGAAGCTTCATGACGCAGTGTTTTGAAATCGGACTTTGTAACGACGTCTTTAGTACCTTTTATGGGTCTTGAGAGTGTAAAGAACATTGTACCAATGGAGGCCTTTCTGAGCCATCGGATTTCAACTAAAATATCTTCATTTGTGTTCCGAAGATGAACGGAGGTCTTACGGGGTGTCGAACGACATGAGGGTAAGTAATTAATGACAGAATTTTCATTTTTGGGTGAACTAACCCTTTAAATGTTGTTGCGTGACTCATTCTGTGTTTTTGAAGTTCCTCTTCTTTGCCATAATTGTGGTGAGGAAAAAACATAATCACATGATTTTTAAAGGAATGTGTTGTCACCATATATGGTTCATTGGAGGCGTTTCCGAATGCTAATGACCGTGAACGAGCATGGAACTTGCGCACGTTTCATAAATACGGATTTTCTTGTACTTAGGCACATTCTAAATGTCATTCGTAGGACAAAATATAGAACCTTTTCTACACACCGTTGATAAATGAGGGCCTGTCTGTAGATGGTTTTTGGGTCCCACCTTAATACACTTATTTATGGCACACTTCTCGTCAAAAAGTCACATGATTTTATCACTGAGGTTCTTTCATGTAGCACAAGCAGTTTAATATGATGCTTAATGCCTGAACAAACCTCTAACTCCTATGAGAAATAATAGCCTTAGCCACTAATATGATTTTACACAAATATTTTTCAACACTTTAAGTCAGTCAGTTGTGTACTCAGCATTCAACTAAACATTCTGGCATTACCTCAGCAATAAGCAGTCAGAATATTATTGCATCATTTTCGAGAACTGTGTCATAGATTGTCATCATAAAGGAAATGACATTTCAGATCAGACCCAAGACACCCAGCTTTTGCATCCATTTTCCATGCTGTTGCATCAGCCCATGTCTCTTTATACTAAATGAGGGGGAACGAAAACATTTTATTTAGCTGTGACAGATTCCTTCCATCAACAACTAGAAGGTACATGGAGTGCTAAGATTCCGGTATGAAACAATTCAACAATCTAAACAATCTACACACATCTTGAACACAGCATGACTGTCCTGAAAACTATAGATAGTTAACATCGGGAGTTTAAGAGATCAGAATCTGTGCCACTAACACAAAGGTTGCAGATTGCATTGCAGGTAAAGGGTGACATTCTCAGTTTAAGACAGCAGTTGACTTTTTAATGTTGCTCTACTATCACTGTGCATTCAAAGCAAGACAGCTATGCTAACCACAGACAACTGCCTTATGCTAACCCGCAGTTGCTTGGGAAGAAAAACATCTGATCCTTATAAATGAGTTTATCCAAAATAAACTAGTCACTGGGTTTGACAAAGTTTGTGGCATCAATTCTCTGAAAGACATTCAAGAATCTTTTTTTAGTTTACACTGCTTCCTTTAGGACTACTTTGCTTTAGGGACGTTCTGATCAGAATGTGTGTGCCCCCAATCCGATCCGAGATTGATTGGATATCTGCCAATACCAAGTAAACTGATGAAGACTGAGAACGGGAGAGCTGTGTGCTCGGGCTCCAACGTTCTCATCGCCGTCAAAATAAATGTCCACCGCAATTAAAAGTCCCAACAACATGCGGTGCCAATGTAACCAGGAAAAAGGCCCTAGGGGAACATTTAGTTCTCGAGGGAACCACCCTGGTGGCTAGTTCCTATAACTAAGCTCCTAGAACTACCTGGTGTGAAGGTCATTGATACATTATTGGATAACCAGGTCACTGTTGATTTTCAACCTTAGCTGAAAGAAAATGAATAACCCTTAATAACCACAGCAATACATTCCACAGACAACTAAAACCTTGATAAACAAGTAGACACATGACGCAGAACGCACACAAGCTCAAATGAGAGAAATGTAGCCTGTTCTAGACATCTCCAGTAAGACTAGGAGGCAAGGTCCACATCACAGCATCACAGACTAGGCCTGAATACCAATCTCCAAATCTCTCCTGCTCTCCCTCCTATCATTTCCCCCCTCTTTTTGCTGCTTTCCTCTGTGCGATTGGCAATTTCTGCTTCTGTCTCAGGGGGTGACTTTTCCGCAAGACCAATTTTGTCCTTGCGCAGGATTCAGTCACACACACACACACACACACACACACACACACACACCTGCTACAGGGGTTTAACCCTCATCAGTTCCTCTGTTCTCTCTCACACTCAGCACAAACTCCCACTGTGGCAATTAGAGAAGTGGTCTTGAGAAAACCCGGAAAGGCGGCACTGCAGGATCCAAATACTTTTCCAGAAACTCTCTCTCTTTCTCTCACAGAAAAGCGAGGAGGCGGAATGTACGAAGAAGAGCGAGTGGGTGTGAGGCTCACTGGGAGGCCAAAAATTTGTAGAGTTAGCCTTACAATGCCCCGGTTCATTCACATTGCCACATTCAGAGTTGAAAGGGAGACTTATTTAAATGATAATGAGGAACAATACATTGGATTTAGTGCTGTAGAGAGAGAGAGGAGAAAAAAATCCATTACACCATCCGCGGTTCATAAGCCATGGGGCTGGGCCACATCTAAACACGCTCCCTTAAAAGCCATTATACGCAACACTCAATGGATTTGCCTAGCACTTAGGACTTCAAAAAAGGATTAAGATGCAGGCAGGGAGAGAATGAGAGAAAAGCAAACGAGAAAGAGGGAGAAACAGGGCAGTAGGGTGAGCAGGACGGCAGCTGTTTTGGGGTTAACCAAACAACCTCTTTAAAAAGAAATGGGGGTGAACCCGCTTCTTAATCCAAGCCCATTTTCACACTAACTTGAACCCCCTTCACCCATCCTCTTGCATCACTCTACACTTCTTGGGCCCCAACCGATTTGGTGACAAGTGGGAGGAGGCGGATTGTTTAGCTACGGACCAGACTATTGGTTAAGATAGGGCAGTGGATGAAAAGAAGCCAATCAGGAAGCAACGGAGCGTGAAGCCAGTGAGCGAACAGACGGCTAAGATGCAGTAGGTGTTGCCGGGTCTCTGTGGGCAGCTTCTGTGACACAGTGGGTGGGTTCGAATCTAACAGTGTCATTACCTTACCAGATCCACTCACAACCCAAAACATCCTTGCTATTCTGAAACACAAAAGCTTCTATAGTCAGTTTAGATATAGCATATTCAATTTGATTCAAACGATAATGAGATTTTTAAGCAAAAGTACAATTCAATAAATCGTGTTTTTGAAACATGTGTCTTATGCTCCCCACGACTGCTAAAAATACAGTAAATACAGTAAAGAATTGTCACATGATCCTTAAGAAATCATTTGAATATGCTGGTTTTGGTGCTCAAGAAACATTTCTTATTGTTATCAATGTAAACATTTATTTTTTAAGGATTCTTTCATGAATAGATAGTTCAAAAGAACTATATAGAAATCCGTTCTCACATTATAAATGCATTTACTGTACATTTTGATCAATTGAATGGGTCCTTGCTGAATAAATATATTCATTATCCTTAAAAAAAGTCTTACCGGCCAAATGTTTGAACAGTAGTATATATTGAAAGAGAGAATCAAGCTACATCTAGGGAATATATTATATCCCAGGAACCACTTAGCAATGCCCTAGTAACCATCCAGAACTCAGAACATGTTAGCAACCACATAACACCTTGGCAACAGCCCACAACAATCTAACACTGTTCCTGCGCCCAAAATCGAATACTTCCCTACTCTATAGTATGTGAAAAACAATACGCCAAAAGTGTAGTATGACCTTCCACTTTACTATCCCACGAGGCCACGGTAGAGGATTTGGAGGTGAAGCGATGTAACTGACGCTGGTGGGTCAACATGGCGGATGTAGAATGTCCAGATTACATTTATACTACATAGAACGCACTTTTTTTAGTGGTCGTAAGTTCAAATTCAAATGTAGTACCTACTCAGACAGTACGCGATTTCTGACGCACCATGTTTCTATGCCTTTTCAACTGTCAAGCACCACACCAATTTCATCAGAAAGATTTCATTTAACACATTATAGGCTACCATATAAATTAAGTATGCAATTCATAAACGTCGATAAGTGTGAAAAGTCAGGAATGTTTACATCAAGGTCACACTGCAACAACATCAGATAAAGCTCTGATTTATTATCTGATAGAGGCCCAGATCAGAATTGAAAATGTCAGTTGAAATGTCAGAAATGTTCAGTGAGATTTTGGCTGTACAGACTGTCATCAAAAAAACAGATCTGTTTCACCAAAAAAATTAAACTTGAGCCATATTCAGCAGTGATGTGAATGCAGTCAGTATGACTAATTGAATATACTCTACTTCAAATGTTTTAACTGCCTTGTTTTCATTTAAGCCAAATGAAAGAAAGTCTTCTCCGATTATACCCATTAATACATTAACACACAGAGCCAAAGCCATGCTTAGCAAGTGGACATGTTATGTTAAAATAAGATCTTAGCAAAATGAACGCACCGCTAAAGTGGCAAGCTCCCACATTGGCTGTTTTTTAAATCACTCCGCGCCTGCCCCCGGTTCTTTGAGACAACGCCATCCCCCTCGTTTGTTTCCATTTCCTTCTGACACTCCAACGACAAAAAAGAAATCCAGTTTTATCCGCCTCTGAAGCGCAGAGATCGTTAGCTAGCGGCGCACACGCCTAAGCGTCTTTGAAGTGGGTATGAAAAGCGTATTTGGTATGCAAAGAAAATTAGCATGTATGGCGAATCACAAGGGAAGATTTTTTACACCATTTAACAATGTGACAGTGATGAAAGATGATCCTGTTTACAAAGCTAGCGTTAGCGTGGCGGCCGGGCCTCGTGCGGCAGGCCGCAAACGAATGGGCTCCGTAGATCTCTCGCTGTCTTGTGTCTTTCTCTCACTCTGAGATGGACAGATAGGCCTACAGATGACATGGATATGGCGCTCTGCATTTTAGCACCATTTCTTTGGCAGGAGATTAGAGGGAAATGTCATATCTGGCACTGTCAGCCATTACAGTCTGCAATTTTCTGCAGTCTTTCAGCCCTCCCTCCCTCTCTCTGTCTGCCCGTTGTTCTGTCGCTTTTTGCTGTCAAAACTGTCAGCCTGGATCACGCTTTTATCTGCCTCGAGCTCGTTTCTCGCTCTTCCTCGCTCTCCCGCTCTGACTTTTTCATGAAAAACAGCCTTTTGCACAAATTCATAAATGATGGCGGTGAAGGGTGGGAGGGGGAAAGCGAAGACTGAAATTTCCCCTCCGAATCCTTAACAGCCTAAGCATCACATTTAATCTCTTCATTAAAAACATTTTATTCTTTTCATCATCTTCCCCTCCCTTCATCCTCGGCTCGCTGAGGCGCGCAGCCTCGCCGTCGCCGTATTACGGATCCATCCGAACGAATTTACAGGGGATTTCGGACACGCGTTTGACAGCCGTTAGTTAGGGACGCGTATCCAGCTAGTCTCGGGGGAATTAGACACAAATTCTCATTACCCCTCTCTCAATCACGTTATTTCTTCATTCAAGCACCAAGCAACACCATACCACTATTTTTTCCTCTTCGACATTGCGCTGCATTACTCAGAAACAGCACCAGCTAGACGTGGGGATTCTTTTCTACAAAGACACTGGTGAGGGTAATGGTCCTATCTTACCATGAGTTAACACAAGAGTCGCCTGCCAAAAGACCAACCAATTAGATCAGTGGTTTTCAATTTTTTTTTGACTCCATAGTCCACAACAATATTAGAAGGTGCCCTGAATTTAATTTACAGGATAATGATTTAAAAGGAAACATTTCCTCGCAATTTCTACCCAATGACATTTTATTACTAGAAAATTTAATTTAAACATATCATACTTTTCATATCTTTTTTAATACATTTTTGCAAACAGTATACAAGCAATATATTTTTATATAAGATATCCTCACACTTTTAACATTATGATATATCCATATTTTTCAATACTGTGGGAATCCTCACAAAAAAAGAACCACTATATTATATGAACGAGAGTTATTCTTCTTTGTGTGTAACCGTACATCCGCATATATTTGACCATAAAACCTGTTTGCAAACAGTTTATCACATGCATTAAAATACAATCAATAAATTTGCACTAAATTTAGAACAAATAGAAAAACAATAGAAACCATTTTGCATATTATATATAAATACTATTATAATTCAAAAAACATGTGCAATATAATACACCTATATAAGTATACATATCTAAGTGAACAATGAAAGTTTAGATTGAATAAATAAATACAATAAATACAAATTTTAATTCAATGAAATCTGATCTGCTTAAAAATATGCAGCTGATTATGAAGTCTAGGCCCATATAAGATCTTTATTGTATTTCCGCTGTTTTCAAATATTTGAGCGCAATACGGTTGCCGCAAGTGACAAATGGCTGAAAGACAGAGGGTATGAATACGTACTGTGCGTACGCACCTGTTGTGTATCCAACAGGCATTTTGCTTGAAAACCTTTTCTACACGCATGTAAGTACTTGGCTGGTAAAGGCAAAATTGACCTCTTCTATTGGCCGTCCTGAATACTGACGTCATAATGACACACTTCATTGTGCTTACCTCACTGAGTCGATCTTTAGAGCTGCTCCTGGGTGCCGTGTTCACCTCCGTCTCCTCAATTTTCCTCCCAGTCTGGCTCAGAAGACTCATAGACTAAAGAGAGCAAATAAGAAAAATAACACTTTAGAAGTCGGACAAAGCTTTATATGGCTGTTGTAACCCTTATGAAAACACTTGTGCACCACTGTAAAACATTCTGCACTCTAAAGCACTCAGACATGTTCTCTCAGCAAAACAAAGTCTTTGTTGGGCTGGACACTACGAGACAACAAAGACTTCAAAGAAACACAATATTCTAATCGACTGACAACGAAGCCAATCTGAAAGGCGATTCTTTCATTTGTTTGCTTTGGACATTTTAGGCCCTACTTCCCAAGAGGTGCCTAGTTGTGTCTGGAACCAGGGCATTGTTGTCTTACTACTTTTATCTGGCGCACTCAGAGCATTAGCCCGTGAAAACCCAGGGGAAACCCAATGTGTGAGTGGAGGGCAGATGAAGGAGTTGTTTTTTTGCTGAAACTGTGAAATGTAGGCAGCTTCATGCAGTCCTGTGAAAAGATTGGTGGAAGAGCTTAGGAACGCGCTTCAGACTCCCTGTTTGACCTGCATTTGAAGATCCACTGATTTGAATGCATGCAAAAGGGCCACAGCTCTCCTGGAAATGACATTCACTGATCTTGTCCTATGTTTAGATGGCCATCTGCAGATAAGGATTCATGTGAAATGATTCAATCCAGATAGATCTGTAGTTTTTCTAAAGGCTAGGCCACATCATTTTGCATGATAGTATTAGTGCACAAATCTTATTTTTAACAGATAAGCATGTGTACATCAATATATGTTTAAAGGGTACATAAAACACACAGTTTCTTCCAATCTCATCATTTTAATCTTGAGTACCTATTGAGTAGTATTGCATCCTTCATATCTCAGTAGAGTTTATTTATATAAGTTTATATTTCATATGAGTTTATGTATATTTATAAAAGACATATGCTGTACCAATTCTTTCTGAAAACAGCCAAACTCGTGGAGGCGTGCAGTGGGCGGAGCTAAAGTGTCACAAGCACCCACACACACACACACACATATATACACACAAACGCATTATTCCTGGATAACTTTGGATTCACTATATGCTCGTGTTGTTACATTATACACACTTACACGCCGATTGCCAACAAAACACAGACATTTGATGCAGTTCCACTCATCGCCTGTGATTTTGACTCATGACCGGGAACAAACAAACACACTTGCACAACTCCGTTGCTACTCTGGAAAAAACAAACTGCATCCACTGTTTCCTTAATGCTGGTTTATTTGGGAAGCTGAACATGGTTATATTTCCCTCACAACCAAAAACACACTTCTTTAGTGACATTGTTGTGGTCTAAAAACAAAACGACAGCACTGCCGAAGGTTTTGTAACCCGAATGAAGCTCGTTGATGGACGTGCTTTTGCTCTCACTCTGGTTGATGTGCGCAAGTGCTCATCCAGGAGAAGTGCCCATACAAGGAATTCCGCCCTTTATGACGTCATATAGGGCCATACTTGGAAAAAACTGTCCGAAACGTATATACAAATCCTGAAGGAGTGTATTTGGCACAGAAATACTCCGTCATACGTCCAACTCGTGTTTTGTAATGTTGGCCATGTTTATCATGAGAATTATCTTATGATAACTCTTTAACAGTATAAATAAGTCACTAATTTAAATGGCATTAGACCCCATCTTTAAAATCTAGTCTATATACTAAATATAGTGTATGTTCAAGTATACAATACTTAGTCTCTATACGTTAGCTAAACCTGATTTTGGGACATCTTCAAAAGTATGACAAAAGTAAATTAGTACAGCTAGAATGCTGTATTTGTTCGAAACTATCTGTTTTATACAGTATATATAAGTATGTATGAGAGAATGTGTGCATTACTCCAGCAACTCTCGTGTGTCCCAAGTGGCTTGCAAGGTCTTGGCCCCAGTCTCCAGATCTCTACTCTAATTTAAACAGATCACTGCTACAATTAACCTTTCTGCTAAATATCAATTACAGCCCCAGGCAGAGCAGAATTAAAATGGTCATCAGCTAGTCTGACAGGTCCTGCATTCTGCCACCACCTGGTCATCGTTTCCCCATCCCTTTTTCCCAGCGGACGCACACAAGCCCCATTTAATTACCAGAGCCAAAACTGAGCCAGCGCTGGAACAACACTGTGCCAGCGCTGGATGATTGGCGCAATGAATTACCATTCAGTTGAGGTCAGAAGTGAAAAACGCTGGAGTGCTGCGACCTAGGCACGACGCTGGCACTATGTTGAGGATTTCCAAAAAAAGAGCTGCAGGTGGGCCTAATCAAGTCAGAGTAATTTGCCGTAGTCAAGACAGGGGCTCGATTCTGTCAGAAAAGCTGACAAGCTAATCAATCCCGCTATCTCAACGTAATCGGCAGGGCTGCTTATAGAATCACAGAATTGCTTGTGTGTGTACTTGTAAAAGCAGGCAAAAAGCAGGGTCGTCTCTGTGTGGTGTGCCAAAACCAGGTTTTGATTTGTTTACCGAAGACAATATGAAAATGAATGTTTTCAAAAATACAAATTTTTACTGATGGGAGACAGAAGCCAGATTTTGGACTTTGGTCACATTTTTTTTTTATATATACTTTTGTGCATTTTGTGAGACCTTACATAAAGTAAACATGGATTTCATTCGGTTAGTCTTCTCAAGGTCTCAGTGCAGACAGCCGAAGGTTTTGCGGGTCTGCCCCTGAGAGACAAATCATGCAAAGTGTTTGAAATGCGCTTTAGCACTCCTGTGTTGGTGCTTTTTCTAGTTATGGATTCATGTCTTGTTTAGAAGTGGAGCAAGGTCAAACACGTTGACTTTAAGAATCTGTAATAGAGACAATCGCTCTGCCATTTCTTCTCTCAAATGGTCTGAAATATGTGGAGAATTCAAAAACAATATGAGGTCAAATTATCATATTTACGTAATGAACAACCCTGGTCTTTATTGGACCCAATTTATCATAGCACGTTATTCTAAAGAAAAAAACAAAAAATCTTTTATGCAATTTTGTGGTTGCATGGGTGACAAAACAATTTTAATCAGTAAATGTCACAATCCAACAAAATCAAGTCCCGCTCAACAATAGTCAGATTTACTCTGAAATATGTTGTATTACAACAGTAAAAGGTTGTACAGGCTATAGGAAGAAGTGAAGGAACAACTACAAAAACCTTATGAATCATGTACTTATGCAAAAACTAAAAGTTAGACACTTTATCCACTCAACAGCCATAGTTTCCCTACGTAGCAGAAGGAGCTAAACATACAAAAGCTAACAACACATTGTGTTTGAAACTACATTTCCTTCAACTACAAAACTTCTAAAATTCAAACACTAGATGGCAGTACTTCGTTTAGTGCAAGTACACAATAAAGTACATTGTTTGGGATGCAAGTTAGCCTTAGGATGATTAAGCACAAACACATTTATTCAACGTTAACTCCAAAAATATGGAGAAGCTTAACTTGAAAATGTTTAAAAGTGTAAACATTTATAATAATGACATTCAGGGTTTTTAGTTAATCTAGTAATCTGATATTTTTGTGGTAATAAAAATAGACTTAAGTAAAGACCTTAGCCTTTAAAATGACTTAAAATACATGTATAATAACAATGAGCCAATTATATTTGGTTCAAATAAAGTATCAAAATCAAGTAGTCATATGGTCTTATAGAACAACACTGTTAAAATACATAATATACATATTATTAACACTCATCTTATGTACATTAAGTATTACAACTTGGGTTGGGTACCGAACTCTATACTTTTAAAGGCACTGACCGAATTACGTCAGTACTACCGAATACCGATTCACATGAAATCAATCGGTTCCAAATTTCGGTACCTGGGAACGCATCTGGTGATATAGACTTGTGTCCATCAATATATTAAACAGCAAAAAGAATATCTAAATACGAATCCTGCATGTCTCTGTGCGCATGAATGGCGCTGACGAGTAGTTTAATTTACCTCACACACAAACTGAATCACGTGTGACGGTCATGTGTTTCCATCTGATATAAGGACATGAATGCATGTCCATCATCTCTCCAGAGCCGCTCAGAGTCACTTCATCAGCATTTTATCGTTTCATTTGAGAAAAACTACCGTCATGTCATAAACACACAGAAACTCAAGATCTTCACGGCAACCCGTCAATATAAAAGTTTGGTTTAACTTGACAAATATATAACTGTTGTACAGTAAAATTTAGATATATTTCAGTGTAATAATAGTACTAACACTAATATAATAATACTAAATTATTTTAAGTAATACATCAACATTTTTCTTCCATGTTTTCATTTTAACAGTAAAAAGCTCAGTTGTGCAGCACTTTGTTTGTCAAAAAAAGTTTGTTTAATACAATTAAAAGGTACATTTATGTTTTATGGCTTCATTTGATTACCATAAAACACAGAATTTGTAGGAATTTTTTTCATAGAAATTTTATTAAAAAGAAAAAAACTAATAATATGGTTGTTTTTATGAATTCAATTAATTAAGTAGCTAGTAGCCTACAATTTACTGGTAAAAATTACAGTAAACAAACATCACAGACAATGGCAGTTGGGCATAATGTCATTAACACTTCTATAAATGACTAACAGTTTCTGTACAGTTATTGATGTATCCCTACAGTACCGAAAAAAGGTACGGTTGGGTACCGGTACTGAATTTGTACCGATACCGGTTAAAGGGTTAGTTCACCCAAAAATGACCCTCATGTCGTTCGACACCCGTAAGACCTCCGTTCATATTCGGAACACAAATGAAGATATTTTTGTTGAAAGCTGATGGCTGAGAAAGGCTTCAGATAGGCCTCCATTGGCATTCAGTACATTTACACTCCCAAGACCCATAAAAGGCACTTAAAACGTCGTTACAAAGTCCATCTCACCACAGTGGCTCTACAATAATTTTACGATGCGACGACAATAGTTTTTGTGCCAAAAAAAAAATCTAAATAACACCTTTATCCAACTTGTTCTTGTCTTCCGTGTGTGCCTCTACGACGCATGCGCGAGAATATGACGTAGCGCCGGGGTTCGGGAATCCATGAAATTTAACCCCATTTTGAGCACTACGCCGAGACCTAAAGCACGATCAATGTAGAATCCAACAGCTTAGACACGCGCGTCTTCCTCTGCTTGTAAACAAATCGCTTCTGGGTCATGTGTCCGAACTCCGGATCTGCGTCATATTCTCGCACATGCGTCGTGGAGGCACACACGGAAGACAAGAAGAGGTTGGATAAAGGTGTTATTTTGATTTTTTTTTTGCGCACAAAAACTATTGTCGTCGCATCGTAAAATTATTGTAAAGCCACTGTGGTGAGATGGACTTTGTAACGACGTTTTAAGTGCCTTTTATGGGTCTTGGGAGTGTAAATGTACTGAATGCCAATGGAGGCCTATCTGAAGCCATTCTCAGCCATCAGCTTTCAACAAAAATATCTTCATTTGTGTTCCGAATATGAACGGAGGTCTTACGGGTGTCGAACGACATGAGGGTGAGTAATTAATGACAGAATTTTCATTTTTGGGTGAACTAACCCTTCAAAGTGTGAACGGTACCCAACCCTAATTACAACACATGCCTGCAGAGGGCACCAATGCCCTGGTGATTTTTATACTTTACAGTAGTTTAATATTGGCCAAAGGACATTTAATTAAAATGTTTACATAATCTTTAATATTTGACCACTTCTTCACGATAGAAATGCTGTCATTTCTTGAACAAGAACATGTGGAAATAAAAACATGCAAACTCAGAGCATGCTTTTATTTTGAAATCGCCATGGACAGTTGGCGTATTTAGAAACATATTGATGTATTCCCCTGTGTTGGCGTAGCTTAAAAAAAAAATATTTACCTCACAAATTTGATGAAATGACGCACAATGCATTCACAGATGAACGTTATAAGCAACCCAAACTTACACCATATGCATTGCAGAGATGGAGTGAAACGCACTCCACGCATGTAAATGACAACAGTTCATGTGGAGCAGCATTTACTGTGAACGAAGCCGCTCTGAGATGCACGGTTGGTTATACATACATTATGCAGCCTTAGAAAACGGTCTAATTAAGCAGTTCATAGGCTGCATTTAAGTCAAATGTTGTATGTCCCTCCCTCGCTAACTTCCCTCCGTCTCGTTCCCTCAGATGTATGCCATTGCTTACATTGCACGAGCGTCCACTACTGGTGAACCTTTGCAATGCGTCTAAATGGAACACCTGAAACCCTTCTGCTCTGGAGCGGATGTATTATTTATAGTTTTTTTCCCCCTTATGAATTTGTTGTTTACACATCATTCTATAGGCCTGTATGTATGCTTGGGTTGTTAAAATTTTTTAGATAAACAAATATTAATAATGTATAGTGAATATAAAGTATTAAAAGTATGCAAACGAATATGATAATACAATAAATTATAACTGGGGAAAAAAAACTCCCATTGAACCGTAAGTAGCAACTGTGCTGTGATGTATTTCCAAGGGAAACGGAATATTGAATAGAGGGCAGGGTTTTACTTCAGCGCTCTCCATCTCTTGCTCATAGCAGACTAAGGATATTCAAACCCAAGCCATCAAACTGACGTCATCTGAGAAGGAATGCCATTCCAGACCGGAAGCAACTTTTCAGATTTTGATTAAAGGTGTCATGAACTGGCTTTTTAAAACATTTTATACTGTTGTCTGAGGTTAACTTATGACGTTTGCGTGGTTTTTACAGTCAGAAACATCGTAATGAATAAGTAATAGGCTATTTTCTGCCTTGGTTTTGAGGCTCTCTCAAGAAACGCTCGGTTTTGATGGGCGTGCCACACTGAAGACTTGGAAGTAAACGCACACGGCTAGGATTGTATAAGATTTGCATATTTAATGAGCTTCAGCTCCTCTCAGTACATGTGGGGATTGTTTTGAAAGCATCCGAGGAATCGCTCACAGCACTTGCAAAAATATCTTTATCAAACAAACACAAAGATTCATCTCTCATCCACCCGCGATTGATTGGAATGTTGTCGCCCGATCAGTGAATATAACCGCGAACCGTACACACATACACATGTGCGCGCAAGAAAGGAATGTTATTTCACTATTTAAGATGAAAAACACATAGCCCCGGGGACGTTGGGCTTTTAAAAAAGTCAAGTCTGAGCCCTGGCCCATAACGTTACAAGTCCGAGTATGATCACGAATGAAGCAATAACACTTCAAATAGAGGATTCTCCAGCCTGTGACTGCGTGCAAAGGTATGTAATCAATATATTTCAAACGATCTGTAACAATGCAATACTAACACATATAAAAAAAATGTTTTCAATTTTTTCTGTGTATTAACTTGCACTGATTAATTGTTCACCCTAAGACCTGTAAAGTGTGCTAACAAAGTAAATGGGGACAATTTTGATTTCATGAGGACTTTAAGGTAGCTACAAGTATTAAATGTGATTAAATGTCAAAATAACTGCTGTGAAGTCAGAATCATGATGCATTGTTGTCTATGGATCTGCCTGAAGTGCACACATTGAGTAGACTCACTCCCTCTGTCAAAATAGAGTCGTCGAGGGAAGTGCTCAGGGAAGTTCACGAGTGAATGTCTAAAAGTGGAGTTAAAAGTGAGTCTCAAAATGTATATAAAATGTACGATTATTCTGAATTTGAAGGCATCATTAATACTGTGCTAACATCCAGCAAGAAAAAGTGCCACAACTGTTTAGAGAATTCAAGTTTCCATACTTAAAAAAGGCCCTTAAGTGTTTTAAATGTTGTCTAGATAGGTGGCTTACATGCCAGCAAAAAGCAAGAAAGAGAATATTACACCAAAGGATAGATGAACTGTAGAGTGTACAGAGATGAAACCAGACACTAACAAGAACGAAAAGGCAAGAAGAGGCCGCGAACGTATTTGTGCCGGGCTCTTAGGGTAAAACCCCCACTCCTACACGCTGCTGAATCCCTGCCCTGAAGGGCGGAGCGGCGGGCAGGCGTGCTGAGAGCCGTGCTGGGGTGAAGTCTCTCTGTTTTGTTATTCTGCTCTTTTGATCCTGTCTAACCTCAAAGGGCCTGCCGTCTCCAGCCAAGAGCCCCTGAGCCGCCACAAGTCCCACCTCCATTAGGCACGAGAATTTCACCCCGCCTTGCCCTTCTTCTCTCCCTCCTTCCATTCCATCTCTTCTCACTTGTACTTTATCTCAGCCGCACTGGTCCTCTCTCACTCTCGTCTTCACCTGTCAGCTGTTTTCTCTCAGTCCCTGCTCAGGAATCAAGCCCTGTCAGTCCTCATTACCCCCCGCCCAAGTCTCAAACCCACCACCCTCCCCGTTCGGATGAAAGCTCTCCGTTGCTAGCGGCGAGGGGCGGGCTGGGCGAGGGTAACAGAGGGCAGGCTCTGGGGACACAGATCCTTCCCCTAATTTGCTGGAAAAAGTGTCCCGCACTAGAGGAGCCTCACCTCTATTAACCCAAAGCGAGAGTGAAAGAGAGACAAAGAGGGAAGGAAACAAGAGGCACAGAGAGAGAGAGAGAGAGAGAGAGAGAGAGAGAGAGAGAGAGAGAGAGAGAGAGAGAGAGAGAGAGAATGGGCGGGCGACAGTGGCACTTCTACAGTGGCTCAATCTCCAGGCTCATTATCCCCGAGCTGCCCCAGAGCAGAGCAGAGCGCTCGGAGCATGGCAGGGCCACAACAGGGCCAGGGGCCAAATGGATTCATCTGCTCTCATTTGCTCCTGTCTCAGCAGAGGCAGCTGCTCAGAGAGAGAGAGAGAGAGAGAGAGAGAGAGAGAGAGAGAGAGAGAGAGAGAGAGAGAGAGAGAGAGAGTGGACTGAGTGAGGGAGGAAAGGGCGGGACTATGGGAGATTTAAGGCTTTGTATTCTGTCGCAGAATAGCGCCACCTGTCTGTTATAATAGTAGCACAGACTCAAAGAACATTTTAATCAATGCAAATAGTCAGAGCCATGACTTAACAATTAGTGTACAATGGTGCTCATATAATACCGTTCACAAAAGTTTGGGGTCAGTAAGATTTTTACCATTTAAAAACTGTTGTTTTTTTCTTATAATATATTTAAAATGTATTTTTTTTCCCCGACGATGAATTCATCAGCATCACATGATCCTTCATAAATCATTCTAAAATGCTGATATGGTGCTAAAGAAAAACTTATTTCATTACATTACATTCACTCCCATTGCATTATTATCAGTGTTGAAAATGTGTTTAGTGCTGCTTAGTATTTTTGTGAAAACTGTGATATATTTACAACAGATTCTTTGATATAAATGCATTTTCTTTACTTTATAATTATGAAATAGAAATGATTTCTAACACTATAAAATGTATTTACCGGCATTTTTGATCATTTTTAATCTTGCTGAATGAAAATATTAATTTTGTAAAAATAAATACATTTACTGAAAACTTTTGAACTGTAGTGCGTGGGTCACACAAGCTAACTAGTGATTGACTAGTTATACAAGCAATGATTAGTCACCCAATATTTAGCCATTTTGAGGTTACTGGCTTGGCCGATAACTGAGGCCACTTAGACTTTCCTAAAAATTCCAACAACATAGCCAAATAACAAATCAGCATACATTTTGGGGGTGAATTTTGCAAAGCCAAAATAGATACAAAAAGCATGGGACAAGCACAGCTACATAAGAAGCAGTCTTATTGTTAAATAAAATTGTAGTTGAAATAAAGATGAAAAATGTAAATATTAATATTAGATGGAAAAGAAATCACATGGCTGTGATTGTCCAATCAGAATCAGGTATTCCAGCCAGTTTGTTTGTGATGACATCATCAACCGTCTTTATAATCTCATCACCATGTGACCTCCATCTCCTTCTTCCCGGTCACACTAACCTAAACAACCCTTTTGGGCTGGACTGCATCCCAAGGACAGAGCGCTATATACACTAAATGGATTCCTGCTTTTATTACAATGAGTCCCAGAGTATCCATTAAACGTCTATCATCACTGTGCATTGGTCATAGCTCAGTGTGATTGATGTCCACATTATGTGGCCAAATGTATTACACAAGGCTCAAAATCCCAACATGCATCAATGCTTTCCAGTAAGATGGGGGTTGCACAGAGGCAAATTTACACAAATGCCGGTTCTACGGTGAGCTATTTGCGTACTCGTTCACCCTAGAGGGCAAAAGACAATACTTTGCATTGTGCTGTGAGTGGAAATCACTCACACAAAAGCAGAAGTTCATTAAGGTCAGGCTGTTAAATAAGTGCTGTATGTGCGAATAATGTCTTGCGTTGGTTGACACACACTAATATAAAGCTAATAATAGCAATGATCTCACATTCAAGAAAAGTGACATTCGCAACTCATTTTACTTGCAAATGCATAATGTGAAAATATATTCAATTAGGGAAAAGGGACTTTTTCCCAAGAAAGGTATTTTGTCTATCCGGCAATGACAAGACCATGAAAAATATGTGTCCCACGGGTGGACACTTAAGTAGCACCTAGAAAATGCATTACAAAAATAAGGTAACACATTAAAATAAGGTTCAATTAGTTGACATTACTCAATGCATTAGATAAAGTATCATGATTTTTCGACTGCATTTATTTGTTTAGAGGTAGCCATTTTAAGGCTGCTTTATTGCTGCTCAAAATTCAGTGTTAAGACATAATGCAGCATAAAAGTCTGACTAACGTATACGTCTGCTCTGGCATAATTTGTAAATATACTACTGTTCAATTGCGATTCAATTAAATGTATACAATTTGAAATGTTAAAAATGTATTCGTACATGTTGAATGTAATGCAAAATAACATAACATAACATTTGGATTGCGCCATGAGCGCCCCAACCAACCAGAGCGAAGAAGGTGAAGCCGAGCTAACGTTAGTTGATAGACTTTCGCTGTATCCGGTAGGCAAAACTTCGAACATATCTTCTTTTCTTAAGAATGACTTCAGTGCCGTTCTTTGTTCTTTTCTCAAAGAAAAGCTTAACTCCAAGTCTTCCAGAGTCGCAGCCAAAGCCGATTCAAAAGACCGCTGTTCGTCAGCTTCTTTGTTTACGAGTAGCACGCAGAACCTCCGCAACTCTGCCGTGACGTGCCGTCATTATGTTAAGCCCGCCCACCGACTCTACACACGCTGTGATTGGCCTGACCAGAGTTTGGTTTTTCCAGCTCTCAGGTCTACCGAGAGTTTCTAGGCTACACTCGCGGCAAAATACATTTTCTGCCGCTAGGGTGCGTCTAGATTTCTAGGCTATCTATAGCCTACAATGGAAGTCAAAAGGAAACGAAACTGTTCGGTTACCAACATTCTTCAGAATATCTTCATTTGTTTTCCACAGAAGAAAGTAAGTCATGCAGGTTTGGGAAGACATGAGGTGCGAAAATGATACATTTCATTTTCAGTGGACTATACCTTTAACTAATAGCATAATGGAACATTTTTGATGTTCAATTGTGAAGAGCTGCCTTTCACCACATTTACCTCTCAGATATTACTAATGAAGGAAAATAGACTGGGTGTGTGCAAGACGTACAACAACGTTTAGGAGGCGGACAAACTATACTCACTGGCTGAGTGACATTATTATGGTCTGTGACACTGGTTCAGATTCTGTGTAAAGAACAATTCTTTGTGACTGCATGTAGTTCTCAAGTTGGAAAAGCAATTCGGTTCCTACTTTAAGTGAATCTTAGTTCCCATCCACAAGATGGATGAAAACGCTGATGCTGTAAAAGTAGGGCAAACGTGACAACACATGACCCTGCACCACAAAACCAGTAATAAGTCGCACAGGTATATTTGTGGCAATAGCCAACAATACATAGTACGGGTCAAAATTATAGATTTTTCTTTTATGCCAAAAAGATCATGTTCCATGAAGATATTTTGTAAATGTCCTACCGTAAATATATCAAACATTTATTATTATTATTAGTAATATGCATTGCTAAGGACTTCATTTGGACATCTTTAAAGGCAATTTTCTCAATATTTAGATTTTTTTGCACCCTCAGATTCCAGATTTTCTGTATCTCGGCCAAATATTGTCCTATCCTAACAAGCCATACATCAATGGAAAGCTTATTTATTCAGCTTGCATGTGATGTATATAAATCTCAATTTCAAAAAAATGACCCTTATGACTGGTTTTGTGGTCCAGGGTCACATTTATTATTTTGTGGCACTTAAATAATTTGGCAGCTATTTTTTCCCTTATAGGAGCCAAAGGCTCCTTAATTGATTTTTTTGTCTGGAGGCCTGAAAATAGTTATCTTGACATTACTTATTCACACACAGTCCATAGACATTTAAAGGAAGGCATAGAAAAAAAGTATTTGAATTACAACAATAATACATCATTATAAGGTGTTTTTTTCTTTTAATTGTGAAAAAAATCTGATGCATGCCTCATTTCAGCACTGAGATCAGTGATTGGAGCATGACGACTGGCTCCAACCAATCAGAGCAGCCTTTATTTCTTTGACAAAACAGATTTGCACATACTAAGTACTTTTGAAAGGCAGGGCCCCATATGGCCTTATATCATGTTCAGTGGTGTCTTTACCCACTGACCCCGGGTCCCTCGGGGCCTATGGGTTAATGAGAGGGGTAGATCAGTGGTCCCTATGGGCCTGTCTGTCTGTCTGTCTGTACGCCCCAGTCCTATTTTCCACTCCCAAGCCATATGCCTTGGAGACTGAGGCACAGATATGACACATGGGCTTAAACATGAGCTCTCCTCGTCTCTGCCACCAACTGTCTCGGGGGGCACCGCGGGCCTAACCAATATACCGAAATACATACACATAACACCAACACACACAGAGACACATGTGACACCTGGAGGGCAATTAGACCACATGTCGCCCCAAGTGTTTACCTAAAATACACCAGGCCCTGCTGCTTCCCACGATGCACCTTTCTCTCTGCAATTACGAAAGAAAGCAGAACAAAACCGCAACACTTTTGAAAATACAGATCACCAAAAACAAAAAAGTGATATGTTTGTTTGTCAACATTCCTAATGTGGCAGCAGACGCTGTTTTTCCACCTTCACTCGTAACAAAATTTTTTAACTTGAAACTTGAAAGAAGAAACGTGTTTTGCAAGATGTTATGAAAACTAATGGGGCAAATTCAAATAAGGCGTCTTTGTGATGCAGCCCACTTGGTTTGCTCATTTGCAAGCCAAAATCTCGGCTTTAAATTCTTTACAAAGACAAAAAGGCCCCCAGGCTAGTGCAGAAACATCTGGTGCTAAACAAACGTTTCAGCGTTCATTTGTAATGTACACGGCTTGCTACAAGAGTGAGCTGTTAAAATGGCTGCGGTGTAAATTGGCTCCATCAAGACAATAATACTACACCTGCTGAGAACACTGGCTGTTAGAACCAGTGAGAGTGAAGCATACATTCAGCTGTGACAGGTAAAATCTATTCAAAATACACTGGACTTTGACAACATACACAAACGTCTGGCTGGTATTTTGTTTACTCTTTCCTTGCCACGACCAGCATTTTTGATCATTTTCACAAAAGATTCTAAGGCCTCCAGGATATTTTGTTGTACCAATATCTGAACATGCAATATAGCATAAGAAAGAACAGACCCCCTGCTTTTAACCTAATTCTAGCTTCATGCATTCCTTTTTTATCAACACTTGAATATAGGTAACTTTCATAAAAAAGCAACATTTCGAGCAAAAAGCTGAGAAAATCATGTTTTTGTCAAAGACTACATCCAGATCAGATTCAGAACGATGATCAAACACAGATGGAGTACATCGAGTCCATCAACACCCCAAAGCTTCACAGTCCTATAGCTCATCTTGCGTTGACATTTCATTCAGTAACATTAGGCAGTTAGGTTAGGTATGCCGTTTAATTTTGATGATCGCATAGTTTTATGCATCTGTTTACATATGATATCGCTTGTTTCTGCTTCTTTTTCACCTGTGTTTTGATCAGGAGATTCAGTACTCTTTCAGAAGATGTGTCATAGCACCCCCCACCGTATAACAGTGAAAACACAGAAAGCCGGAAATTTCCATCAATGGCAGGGAAAGAATTAAAGACACTTCAACTAACACTAATAAAAAAGTACCATGGCAGTAGCTAGGTATTCTTTAAGGTATCTTGTAAATACATTATAAATTAATATTACAAAAAAGAATTTGACAATACCATAGTACACTGATGGTCTCATATGTTAATACTATGGTAATTTGACATATATTACAGTATTACAATTCATTTAGCGTGGTTTTACTTAGCTAACCAAGGCATTTCCAAGAATAAGATAGTACTACTCTGCCCTACAAAGGCAAAAGCCCTTAAAGGGGCACTTCAGCGCTGGGAACATGAATGTGTATTTAAATGTATTTTTGTCATTTATGTAGAAGAAATGTGAAATTATTTTTGAATTTGGTGCCTTCTAGACTGAGAAACGACAGAAAATGTATTTTGTCTCATGTGGATGAAAGACAACAACTCCCAGAATGCACTTGCTTCGCTGCCCTACGAGGCCACTCCCAAAGCCATGGCTATTGGTTATCTCTTGCCCACCGCGGCTCCACCCCACGGTCATTTGATATTCATAGTAATAAAATAATTTCGTTCAGTTAGAGAATAGACACTACAATAAAGTGTGAGTGAGCCGAACGAAAGGTACCATAATTCCAATATACTACCGGGTTTCTACTGATACAAAGCTTAATGCCATAAAGCCATCCTTAAACGCTATTAGTAAAAACAACCTCTCAACTATTTGTTTTAGCAACACTTTTATTCAGGTATCGTGTGTGTCAGAAGTGCTTCAGTGACAGATGTATGACACAGGCTACACTGTAATATAAACGATGCAAACTTTAATGGACAGTAAAACAACGGCAGAATACCGTAACTCCAGGCTGACACAGTAACTTCTAACCAACGGCTAAACAACAGCAGAGTATCCAAACTCAATTTGAGCGTTCTAAAACAAAGGCAAAGAACTGGTGTTATGGTGTTCTGCCTTGGTTTCTCCTGGGTTTTTGGAAGTTACTGTTAAGACAACCCATTATTTTCTCGATAAAACAATGGAATTGACTCAATATACTTATCAAAATGATAAAGGAGGTCTTGAATGTCCCAAAAATATCAATAACTAATTTTCGACCAAAAATGAAGTTACTGACTTTTGCCTTTGTAGGGCACCACTGTAAAATGGTTTTGGGAATGTGCCATAGCACCATGTTATTCTAGGATATACCATAGAATTAAAAAAAAAAGTAAATAATAATAATAATAAATGTTTCCTATTCATCAAAGATTCCTGAAAAAAAAATTGTTATATATATATCATATATATATATATATATATATATATAACCATGTTAGAATGATTTTTTTAAGGATCGTGTCACACTGAAGACTGGAGAAATGATGCTGAAAATTCAGTTTTGCCATCACACAAATAAATTCCATTTTATAATATATTACAACAGAAAACAGTTCTTTTAAATTTGAATAATATTTCACAATATTTCAGATTTTACTATATTTCTGATCAAATGCATGCAGCCTTGGTGAGCATAAGAGACTTCTTTCAAAAACATTTTTAAAAATCTTACAGACCCCACATTTTGAACAGTAGTGCGTATGTACTAAAACTCATATTAATGGTAAACTAAGCTACTTTCAAGAATACCAGTCATAGTACTATAAAACATGACAATTCCATGATACCGTTCTGAAGGGTTGATACAGTACATCAACAGGACTTTTATCCCAACAATGATGTGTAATACTGTCCAATTGCTATTTTTATTAGAAATCTACAACCTGTTATCACCTCTTGAAGAGATATTTTCTGAGTGTGACATTCACACTACACAATGACTGGCTGATTAAAACCTACAATTTGAAACAGGACACACGCTGCGAATATCCATTTAATTAAATCAGATACAGTTATCACTTAAGACGTGGTTATAGAGGTGCTAATTCTTACACTGAGTAAAATTTTGAATAACAAATTTGGATCCGATTTTTAAAAGCAATGGATTCAGCTCTTTAAATGTTTCTACTAAAACCCCAACTAGTTAATAATCAACTGATATTTTATTCTCAGTTTTAGTAACTATTCTAAGTTGTATCTGCCACTTTTTTGTTGTTGTTTTGTTTTGTTTTAAAGAAGATACTAGTATGACTATGAGTGAGCAAAACAGTACTGGATGAGATGATGAACTGGCATAAGTTTAAGCATGTATCATATTACTTTTTACCATGGTTCAGCAACCACCACATCACAGGTTATTGGGAACAGGCCATCCAATCACTTCACATCAAAAGCTGGTTATTAAAGCTGGTGTGGCAAAATGGTGGCAGGAAAGTGCTTAGGGAAGTTTGCAAGTGTATGTCTAAGAGTTAAATTCAGACAAATGATTTGTTCATTTTTGTGGCTTTAAAAAATTACAATATAATGAAATTGTTAAAAAAAAAAAAAAAAAACCTTTAAAAATCGTATAATTCAGACTTTTTTTAATCTCACAACTGCCAGGGTTACATAGTTTGACCATAACACAGATAACAATATAAGAACGTGCACATAGTATATAAAAAACTGGCATTGCATCAAGCTGAGGGAAAACATGTGTTTGTTTAGCAAGACACAATTACTTGTCTTTCCAGATTCTCTGTAATGCTGCCTGAAAATAACTCCCAGTTGACATGCGTATGTGTGCGTGTGTGTGTATGTGTGTCCAAAAGAGAAAACAAATATTCAGCCTAGCATTTTTTGTCAGGCACAATCCTGTCAAATCCTACTCAACTTTCCAGTGTATGGTCTATTTCATCCAGGATTGAATCCACAAGCTCAGATGGACAACAGAGCAATTGAACCAGCCTGTGATGATGTCTAAAACAGAGGCAGCATGTAAGAATGAAATCTATAGGGGAATAAAGATGGCAGGCATGACAGCATCCCACAATGCATGCTGGGATACACTACATATGTGGTAACATGACCCGGATTTGAAGCTGCATAATCTGTCAAAACACTGACACATGGCGTGCTATCTCTACACATGGACGCACATGAACACATACACGCATTAAACACTCGCTCTGTCAATATGCTGTGAATGTACTGAAAGCCACACACACCACCTGATGACAATAACATAGAGAACAAAGTCTCTCTTGCTAAACATTACCATGATTAATAGTCTCTACTTTTGCAAACAAAAAGTACTGTGGTGGTACCATGGTACAGTGATGTATGATATGGTACTACTATGGTACTTTGATATACAATGGTACTGAAATTAATTTACCACAGTTTTTACATGGTACTACCATGGTATATGTTCTAAAAAAAAAAATGGTACATATTCAATAAATGTAAGCTAACCCATTGTGAATTATTGAACCAATAAATTGTTATTGGTTGAACCAATAAATTACTACCACAGCATTACTATCTGAGAACATAACTGTACCACGATACACAGAACTTTTCCCATAATAATGCATTATGATTTCACTGTAGTTACTATGGCAATATAAACTATGGTTACCATGGTAAATGCATGTAAGAGTTGTGTGTGACTGCATACAAAAAATTTGCAATTATTGTTACTGAAAACTGTAGTTGTAGGAGACTGAGGAGTGAACTTGACAGCGGGATATTAAAAGGACTAATAAGCAACAGAAGCTTGAGAGTGTGTGTGTGTGTGTGTGTGTGTGTGTGTGTGTGTGTGTGTGTGTGTGTGTGTGTGTGTGTGTGTGTGTGTGTGTGTGTGTGTGTGTGTGTGTGTGTGAGAGCCACGATCTTGACCTTGGGTCACACCATATTCTCTCAGCAGCAGTGCAGTCCCTCACACTCTCAAAGCGATGATGTCAGCTAAACGGGAGGGGAAAAATATTCTGAAGTGTGTGTCTGGAGACTCTCAACACCTCATTTATTGCCTTGGAGGAATGGAGGTGCGAGAAGGCAACCACAGAGGGATCTGTTTCCCTTTTCCTGGGCTCATTAATAATAAAGACAAAGAGAATGGGGTCAGTAGGGGCTTCTGATCAGTATGACTTCAAGGAATAGCAGATGTAAAACAATCCCACGCGCTCATGCGCACACACACTCACTCACAGAGGTTAAGTGACCCTGTTACTGAGGCCAGACCACACACTTGTTCTCTGGCTCAGTCAAGTTTGATCTGTCATCAGGACTATTGTGGCCTGCTCTGGAGTCTGGACGTGCTCCCTCTGGCCTGGCAGACACAAATGAAAACAAGCCAAAACAAATGGGAATGAGTTTTCTCCATGTGTGTTTGTTTCTGAGGAGCGTGTGTACGCATACATCTGCTGGTTTGATTCAAGTCAATGCGATTCAAGTCAAAGTGGGAAAACCTACTTTAACACAGGACTATTTTACAATGAGCCTAGCGACTTCTGCTATGATTAATCAAAACAACCCTCCTTCCTGCTTCCTAATCTTTGTTTACTGTCAAAGAAACGTGTTATCTTAACTGATCCCGGGTTCATTTTCATAACTACTAATCATATCTGTTTAGGCCATGTAAAGTGTTTCGATAAGTTACACTATCTTTTGTGGAGGCTGAAGTGGATACTAAGCAATGGCATGCTAAGCTAACTCCTAATGCTAACACAAATCCTGGACAGGATTTTTCCTTACAAAAAACAAACACTTCTCTCAAACTTGCAGGATGTTACTAATAGTACAATAAAACTTTGTACTTACCACTAATGAATAAGAAAAATTAATTGAAATAAGAAAGAATTTTGCCAAACTAATGTGGCAATGAAATAATACAGTTATCAGATGCTATAGTGAAGCATACGTTCACATACGTATTTTCGGAAGTACCTTTGGAACGACTAGTACCACATAAATGGTATTGCACATTAATTTTAGTATTAAAATACCACATTACCACCACAGTATATTTTTGTAAGAGATTAAACTACTACTACTACTACTATTATTTATTTATATACATACAGTGAAATAAATTCCTGAACCATGATAAATATCAAAATGCCATGGTTAAACCATCTGATACTGACCAATTGAGTACTTTTTTTTAAGAGACAAAAAACAATGGTATTACCACGGTACTTATTTTTCTTGGTAATGTGCAATAATAGTACCTATGCCATTATGGCAAAAAATTATAGTTACAACGGTTAAAAAAATCCCCCCAAAAATGGCTAATTACTTTAATCATTACACCACTCCAGCTCCTATTCTAATTTCAAGCTTTTAAAATGTCAGGCTTCAAAATGTTTCACATAAATATGGCGAGAATTTCAATTGCAGCATTGGATTTCAGAGTTTCAGCGTTCAAATAGGAAACTGAATAGCGTCAAGGCACACTGTGAGAAAATGAAAGGCAGCCACTCTTTCTGCAGCTGCTTTCTGGAATAGTGTTGAACAGCTTGAGCTGTGAGGTGAAATTCAAGATATGCTTGTGAATAAATATCCTGAATGTACGCCAGCCGGCCAAAGGGAACCCATTTTGACAAGCGTGTTCATGCCTTACTCGTTTGTTCTCTCATTCTCTCTGACAGTGTCTATAATTTGTAGCTTTAAGGATAACTTTAGGGTTGTAACACAGTGTTTCATGTAACTCATACAGTTTGTTTGATGTGAACATGAATCATACATGTTGCGTAGCTTCGCTTTACTTTGGTGAAACTGAAATCAATAAGATGGTTAGCCAAAGTCAATTTGAGAGCTTCAACTAAATAATAATATCATATAATTAATATAGTATATAATATAATTAATTTTACATATATAATAACTGGTGAAAATCAATAAGATGGTTCGCCAAAGTCCATTTGAGAGCTTCAACTAAATAATAATATAATATAATTAATATAATATATGAAATAAAGGGGCATTTACACTGATATGGAGTTCACATAAATCGCTGTAGTGTTGGTTGCTAGCATTGCTAGCGGTCACCCATGTCATGTCACCTTAATCAAATCACTTTGTCACAGCAAATCACTGCCAGTGTGAATGTACTTTTTGCAACAACAAAAAATTCCCCATCTGAAGTAAGCTTCGGTGAAATTGAAGTAAGTCTAAATTTGCAAGTAGTTTTGTGGATCATACCAAATCTTCTTTAAATGTTTAACAATGACCATTTCAATCAATTCACGCCTAGATTTTCTTCCAGAAACACTGAGAGGTCGACGGTGCTCACAGACAGAAGCACTGCTGTGCCAGAAATCCCTCTTGAGATATTCCCCTCAGGCCCAGAGGAACAGTAGTCGTCTGAGATATTATATCTCTCCCAAGACAGAAGCGGAGCGTCTTCCTGAAAATGGATGTCTGGGGAGAATCAGCAGTGCTGAAGGCGCTACGTTAAATGGAAATGCACAGCAAGGTCGTCTCTTTCTATTCATCTCTGTCCTCCGTGTCAGCTACTGAGCCGGCACTTCAGTGATATTTTGCAGAGAGAGAGAGGGGAAAGAACACGATTTACCTGCTTTCCATCACTCCAGAGAAGATGGGTGGATGTCTCAGACTGGCATTCTGAGGAGAAAAGTGTCCCCCCACTGCCAAGAAGCATCCATCACTAACGTTCTCGATGGAACACAGGAAACAGATCGACTTTCTCCTTAACGACGATCAATCCCAAGACTTTCCCACTCGCAGAGGGAACATTTACAGCAGGTAGTAAAGAAGGCCTTTGGGGCCCAATTGCATCCAGTAATCCTGCTAAGTGAGCTATATTTCCCCCCTCCTAGTCTGCTATTAGACAGGCCAGGTTCATAAATGCTGCAGTTAATCTGGAAGCCGCAACCCCAGCCTGAGGAGGTAATATGAGAGACACAAGGCCGCAAAGAAACCATCGCTGAGGCGGTTGAGTCACTGCTGGACACAACTGTACATAAATGAATCACGCTATTTCATGACACACTGTGAAAATCCAAAGATGTGACACTCTGAGAAGGCTGTAATTTTTATGGAGTCCAATTTGGGAAAGAATATTTTAACATCTTACGTAAAACTCGGAATAATTTACAGCTCATACAGCTCATAACAGTTTATGGCAGTAATTTGCCATTTCTGAAAAAAAGCTACAGCTTGATGCAACTTTATAAATGTATATATATTTTACCCATCAAAAAACATGGCTGCATACTCTATGATGGGGTAATATAGGGTCAATATAAGTTGTCACAATGGAAGACAATTATGATTCACAAAATAAAGCAAAAAAATGTGTTTCAGCCAATAGAAAGGATGATGTAGGCTAGTATACAATTACAACATTTAAAGAATCCATTAAAATAGCACTTTTTGTTAAAATATTCCTTTTCATTTATGTTGTTTTATTTATCTTTATATTTCTTGTCTACTACAATTTTCAATATGTTTACAGTTATAGCAAAATATGATGCTGGAATTTATGTTTGGAGCATAGAATTCATGATTCTAATTTCATTATAACTTATTTTTTTAGGCTGTTTGAAACCAACATAAGTATTTTATGTATATTACAAATATATTAATAAAAAAAAATACAATAAAACACCAGACCTCACTATATATAGTAATATTTCAAAGATTATTATATAGACAATACTGGTTATTGTAGTTGACTACTGCATACAATATTAATTACTGTAACAAACCATTTTTTAAAACTTTCCAGCAAGGATCCATTCAAATTTATTAAAAGGGACAGTAAAAAAAAAAATGCCAAGTTAAAAAAAGCTATTTCGTAAAATACTGAAATATATATATATATATATATATATCACGGTTTCCAAAAAAATATTAAGCAGCACAACTGTTTTCAACATTGATAATAATGATACAAGTTTCTTAGGCACCAAACCAGATATCTGAAGGATCATGTGACACTGAAGACTAAGGTTAATAATGCTGAAAATTCAGCTTTGCCATAAGAGGAATAAATTACATCTCAAAATATATTACAATAGAAATCAAATGTATTATTGTTTGTGATCAATTAAACACAGGCTCTGTGAGCATAAGACATAAGACTTCTTTTGAAAACCAATTGTGGTGAAGAGTAGTGTACATTCAGCAAAAAAATACAGGAGTTTCATTTATCCACTAGATTTATAGAGCGCCATTCGAAATGAGAAACAACGACCTGCCTGTGCAGTATTGCTAAGATAAAATAGAAGAACTCCTCTTTGTGTGTATCTAAGGGGTTTTATGAGACCAAGTCGGCTGCGGTATAGCTGCTGACAGCCAAGAACGGTCACATCTACCTGTTCTATTTCCCAGCCATAACCTATTCTTCCCCACCCTTTCATTTGAGAAATCATACATCAAAATGTCTCCCACAGGCGTACGTGCTCGTCGGGTGACCCTCCCTCATATTTCTACCAGAAGGCCAGCACTCTTTATCAAGCAATCAAGGCCAGAGGTCAAGGACTTCATCCCCCACAATGCTTTTCACCTCGAGGCAGGCTGTCAAGAGGAGTCTGACACCGAGGCCAACTGCTTCTGCTCAGTGGCAGGCCAATGGGGAGAGGTCTTGGTCTCGGTGTCCATGGAAACTGTTAGATTTCTGCTTCTATAGCCGCCCTAAGTTCTTTTCACGGTTTCTTCAAATGCCTCACAGAGAGCTCAGGCAAAGGTGTGGGTCTCATACGGTATATTTAACTCCACAAAGTGCTAATAGAAAAGTAGTCGATGACAGATTCTAAACCAAAGACGTTGATTAGTCAACAGATGGCCAATGCACGCACAGATAATGCAATTAGAGTAAATTAACCCCTAAGCACTGATGCAGTCAGATGAAGCACTGACGTTATGAACTGATAGATAAACATTGTAAACAAGCAATATTCTGGTCTATTAAACAACGCTATGGAAAGACCTAAAGTGTCCTCCTCGTCGGACCAAATTGCTAAGGTCACCAGAGCTGTGACACAATGGATAACGCACATAAAGGGTCGTTCATTTGAGCACTTCTCTGGAGTGATGCAGAAGCAGATTTTAAATGTATGCAAATGAGCAGTGACATGATGCGGTGACTACCAATGGGAATGCTGACAGCAAGGTTAAATTGAGAATTCAGAAGTGACTTGAGAATTCTTGTAAAACTCCAATTCAGAATTCTGAATGGAGGTAGCAAACAGGACGCAGAATTGCAATTCAAATAAAATAACCCCCTAAAATTGTCATGGTAAAACCTAAGCCATCGTTACTGTTTGTATCACTGTGTATCAAGTGCTGAGGAAGCCTCCGGAGTTGAAATTCATATATAATAATAAATAGGTGATTTGTTTCTGACACACACTATAAGCAGTAAACCAATCACAACAGACTAGGCCATCTGATCAATCAGAGCATAGGCTATCAGAAAGGAGGGGTTCAGAGATATTCTATATTTGCCTATAGAAGTCTCACACATTCAAGGAAAAAATCGAATTTCTTAAAAAATCATTTTTAAGATGGCCAAGAATGCACCCAGTCATTACATTTGGTTGCGCAAAAACAACAACAAAAGATCTCGCGCTCACTGAGTTCGAATTCATCTACATTTCCCTGCGTGCTAAACGAGAAAAAGCCTGCAAATAAAAACATAAAAAAGTTACAAGATTGATATGAGCATAATACATTAACTCAGTGCCGTTAATAAAATAATAATGAACTACAAATTGACACATAATTATACATTTCACTTTTTAATTAAGAGAGAGCGACGCTAGTCTATATCAAAATATACAACACTTTTTTTTTTCTTATCAGGGAGAGAGCAAGAAATACTGAGAGAGGAAAAAAGAGAGAGGGAAGTGAAGCAGAAAGAGTGTGATGTTCCCTCTGACAGCGCAGCCGTGCTCGTTAAACCTTTTCTTTATCTCTTAACAATCGCTCTAATTATGTTCATTGAAGGGGGCCAATTAATCCTGCATTGTCAGGCCCTGCGGCTAAGTGTTTCTCCCACATCCAGAGGAATCTGCAATTAACACAGCCAAATTTATTTAGTGACACTTCTCGGCTTTTGACTCCCTCCAATTATCCCTAATCAATGCTGCAGAGTGCTGGCGGGGGAGCAGGCAGGTCGCCCTCATTTGTTGAGAGAGGAATAAGTACGCTGAGCCCTCGGCCTCCGAAGGCCAGACGTGTCAGAGGAACGATGACATGAGCCTGTCAGACGTTAAGCAAAGCCAAGCAGAGAGAGAGAGGGAGGGAGAGAGGGAGAGGGGGGGGGAGGAAGGAGTATTTCTCACTCTATTAGCAGTTTACCAGCCTCAGCAGATTAGTAGACATTGAACGATGCATTTTTAGTGGAAATAAGCCTTGCTTGTCATCATAAGAGAAATTGATAAATAATTATTTCAATGATTTCCAGCTCTATCTATCAATCCATCCATCCATCACGGTTCAGTCGCGGTGCATACAGTTTTTTTTACAATTAATTTTAGGCGTGACACTCAAGGAGACATTATAAACACAATAAAACAATCAACATTAAACAAATAATCAATATTACAGCCTAGACAGACTGCATACAAGCATAAGAATTAATCACATAAAAAGATGGGTCTTAAGGCGAGATTTAAAAACACAAAGACTTTCACTGTTTCGCATATCCCGTGGAAGCAGGTTTCATAAATAAGGAGCTGCATGACTAAAGGCTCGGGACCCCATAGAAGTAGTGCAAGTTCGAGGTAGAACAAGAGTGAGTGCAGGAGATGATCTTAAAGTATGAGTAGGAGTGTAAATATGAAGAAGGTCAGATAAAGTATGACGGGCAAAATTATTGAGCGCCTTGTAAGTAAGAAGAATAATTTTAAAATCAATACGATATTTAACCGGGAGCCATTGCAAGTGTTGTAGTATGGGAGCAATGTGTTCAGCTAGAGGAGTTCTGCAATGATTCAACATTCAGACGATGAATACAGTCAGTCGCAGGCAAACCACACTCCAATCCAGAAAGGGCCGCGCACGGTAATGGAACACTGTTTGTTAACCGCCACAACAGGAAAAAGAGCAGAAGAACAAGAGACTATCTATGCACCAACCCAAAACAGGTGATCCACACTCCAATCCCGAAGGGGGCACGCATGGTAATGGAACACTGTTTGTTAAACGCCACAACAGGAAAAAGAACAGAACAACAAGAGACTGTGGCTTCGTCCGAAAACCTAGGCAGCAGACTCGTTGCCTCGCTGCCTTATCAGACAATGGCTTGTAAGGCAGCGTTTGTGCATGAAGGCACCTCACGAAACTGATTTCGGACAGACTTCTTAGGCAGTGTAACGGTTTAATGATCTACAGCGAAATAGAGAGAGCTTTGGTGAGAACTAAACAAATATTTAATTACTACATTAGTAATTTCTCGCTAGAAATGACATCAGAAGTAGAAAATGTTGGTAAAAAAACCCTTACATTTACACACAAACCGACCAGCAAACGCAACTATCGGACGCCATCTTTTTTTCCAGCTCAACTGGAAAGCACAGGATTGTGGGATATCAAAGGCAGCGAAGGATACAAATATGCTGCCTTCAAAAATCGATCAGATGAAGGCATCTCTGGAGACAGGAAGTGAAGCTATTATTAGATTCGGACGTGCCTTTGTGCCTTCCTGCCTTGAAATGTGTCCTCCGAAGGCAGCATTTTCCAGGTTTCGGATGCAGCATACCTATGCACCAACCCAAAACAGGTGATTCCATGGTAACGGAACACTGTTTATTAAACGCCACAACAGGAAAAAGAGCAGAAGAACAAGAGACTATCTATGCACCAAACCCAAAACAAGAGTTCAGATGGCACGCAATGACGTATCCGAATGAAAAATTTTAAGCGGGACTTGATTTTGTCCATCTAAATAATGATTTGCACCGATAAATCCATTTTGATTTCATGGTATTTTAAAGCTGCAATCTGTAATTTTTTTTGAGCAAGTACATAACCAACCAGTGTTCAAATCTCCTTACCTTAGCCCGATTCACAATGGTAAGCTTGTAATAATGTGTTATAATTTGATTGGTAGCCTACTGTTAGTTTTCTGCGGGAAATTCAAGCATGGCGCCATTCGCCTTTGCGTCTTTACGTCACGTCTGTATACATAAACAAGGAGTCCGACTAGTAGGCTTTCACATGTGAGGATGCTGCAGGTGGCGGATCATTTATAGCCTTTTCTCACACCAGCTGGAATAATTCAATTTATCATTTGATGGCGGATTGTAATCCAGAAAGTTCCAAACTACAATCAGATTATCAGCCGTAGTCAAAAGCAAAAGATTAGACTATAACTAACTAAATTTGGCGTGTAGATGTCTTCAGGCCAGGGCACTTATCAAACGTGAAGTTCGAGGCAGATTGGACATTGTATGCTATTTTATAACAACTTCCTGTTTCAATAATAGCATGCTTTAGCACTCAGCTAAGTGTTGCTAGCATGTTTTAGAATGTTTCTAGCATGTTCAGAACTCAATTGCATATTGTGGAACTTCATGACATATTTAAATGTGTTTCAGGGAGTGAATTACAGTGTAAAGCATGCCATTTCCTGTTGCCAGCAGGTGGCGCTATGGCTAACTGAATATTGGCATGTAGATGTCTTCAGGCTAGGACTAATATCAAACATGTGAAGTTTAGGGCAGATCAGAGAACAGCTTCCCGAGTTACAACAGCTTCCTGGTTCATGGCGAAACATCGAATTTTGTCAGGCCGCCACGCCCTTCAGTGAAAATTTAAGATCGTTTTGCCACGCCTAATTCTGAAACCCATATCAGATGTACATTTTCGCCACTTCTGACGCGTGTGCAAAGTTTCACGAGTTTTCGAGTCTGTTTAGGCTCGAAAATGCGTTTCATTTCGGAGAAGAAGAATGATAGGCTGAGCAATTCCAATAGAGTCCCGAAGTTATGACGTCACTTTGTAGGCCAACCCGGAAGTTAGCGGCGCATGGGTTCCCTTGATCGAAAAGCCATGCATTTTCCCCATAGACTTTTGGAAAATCGCAATCTGTGTTCAACAAAGAGTTATGACCCTTACACGTTTTGTCTATCAAGATAATCTTTACCAATGAATCCAAAATGTATACTTTTTGAAGCCTAAATAAAGCCGTCAGATATAAAATGCTAACGGTAGGCTATAAACGGACTACAGCACACCATGGTCGCGGATCAACGTCATCATCAAGCTTCCTCAATCTTTATTTAAACAACACGCTCGCTCATTATGATCTGCGCTGTGTATGAACACTTATCCACTTTTTCATGAGAAATATTGCCCATTCGTTTTTTCCAAAAATGTTAGAAACTAATTTTGTTTATGTGTGCCTCTCTGAGATTTATCTTTTGTTAATGTTTTTTCAGACAATATGATTATCACTGTGATAACATTAAATGACATGAAAAACAACCCAGTCTCTTTTTGTTAAATGCAAGTTTATGTATGATCAATAATACAAAAGTATAAGTAAAATGTATAATAAGCTATACATTAAATAAAGCAAACAATTCAGTCAAACATTCAAAGTCAGTGCTAGTCGGCTAACTTACAACGGTAACGTACAGTTATAGCCTAAAAATAAACAAGTAATGAAACTTCACTTTGCTCTCAGCCTAAACGATTTTCCAGGGAACAAATTATAGATCCATGAGAGCAAATATGGGCTGTTAAATCTCCACAAGACGAATTATGGCTGGAGACGCCACAGAGACATCAGAGCCAGCGGCAGACGTCAGAAGGACTAGCCGAGGAAAGTCTACTCTCGCCGGGTAAACAAGCGCGGAGCGCCGCTGACCCACTGGAGCTCACAACTCCGAAAACACCAGATAAAATGTTCAAATAGGCACTCTTCTTATAAATAAACCACAGATTTGAGCTTTAAACAACTACATTATCGACTGAAAAAGTCTTAAAACTACCTTTTGTCACACATTAACAGTAGATTTTAACACAAAAAGACTTGTAAACACAGCCCATGTCAGCCATTTCTCAACTAGACGAGCCGCTGGCAGAAGCTCCTCCTATGAGGCGAATTTGCGTCTGTTGTGCAGTGAATGTCACGCACGTAAACTCGCTTCATGTTACGAGTAAAATGTTCAAGCATCCAACTTCGCACGAATAGCGCAATTTATTCACGCCACATAAGTTCTTCATAAGTGAGGCTGAAACGCGGGCTAGTGAGAGATTTCCTGTTTGGCACGATGACGTCTAAAGTCCCCGCCAAAGGATGTAGTCCCTTTTAGCAACCACCGTTTTTAAGACACAATAAAGTTTAAAAAAAATCACAAGCAGGTTTTAACTAATGTGTTTTATGTCATAGATCAAAACGTGAAAATATTTAGAGGCTTTGTTAACCACAGACCTTATTTCAGGCGATTTAGCAAAAACCCATTCAAAAAACCCATAGACTTTAGGGTGAGGGAACCGGAAGTGCTAAAATGCTAACTCACTTCCGCGTTTTGGCCTACAAAGTGACGTCATAACTTCGGCACTCTATAGGGTCCTCACACCATCGGTGCTCGGGCCCTAACAATTTGCTGAAAAGCTAAGCAATCGTTTATTGTAATGCTTTTTTTCTCAGCTGGTCAGAACAGAAGTGGCAGACATGTTACTTGTTCAGATGACATTTTTACGGTGAAAACATTTGAGTCTTTTTTTGGAAAAAAACTTTTTTTTTGGCCATACTTCCAAAAACTCTGTGATTCCGAAGTACAGTATCCACACCGGTGTGGTGACTGACAGCCACACATACTCCTCAAAACAATAGATTAATCAGCGCTGAGGAGCCGTGCCGAAGCACAACCCCCATAAAGACGATAATTCAGCAAATAACTGCAATTGCAGGTTTCAAACAGAGATGGCGGCAAAGAGGCAGAATTTACAGACTGCAGCTTTAATATAATGGTGCATGCAAATGTTCTCAGTGTGTTTTGAAACACTTGTGCATTTATAAAACAAAACACAGACTAGGGATGGGCAATATATGTCAAAAATATACAATCAATAATCGGCTTAAAAATACAGCAATGTCCTATTATATCATCTACCTGAGCCCCGCCCGACAGGAGAAAACTCTGCCGATAACCCATAAACGCACACCGTGTTTAGTTTGGCTGCACTTTATCTAATGATAGCCTGCGATTCACTTAGTTTAATTTAATTTATCTGAATTATCGAAACATTCAAGGATTCTTTTACTTTTCTTAGTCTGTGCTTCAACTAACAGAAAGCATTAGCACTGCTGTTATGTTGGTGTTACTAATAATTTCCACTCAGTTCTTATCGAATCTGTGTTTGAAATTAATTAAAAGAACTGTTGAAGAAAATTTTACAGAGCCCAATTTTATGTTCATGGTGAAGGTGGACATTCTGGTAGTGATTGTAAGAATGATAAATGTTGTCACATAGCACGGACCTTTTTGTGCTGCCCTAAAATGTTAGCATTTGATCATGCATTGATCACACGTTCCAAGCACTCCTACACATGTGCTACACACATGCACAGCAAAAAAGGGTCACCTCTAAACACGCCAACATCTGACGACTCAACTTAGCGGTGGCAGGCCCAAAGAGAGCCACAAACAAGACAAGAAATCTATTCAATCTCCTGGCATGAGCAGCTCACACACACAAACAGACGCAGACTGATTAAAAAACATGCAGCTCAATACACACACATCCATGCATCCATCCACTGAAGCTATGGCTACACTCATTCAGATACATTTGAAAACGGATCTTTTCTTTTCGTCCACACAGACAGTGGTGTTGTCCTGCGAAAACAGAGCTTTTTGAAGACGCTCTAACACATGGATTGTGCAAAGGAGCTTTAGACCATGGAATGGCGATTGTGTGCGACCTGAGATATTTTGCAAATAAAATGATTGTGCCAGAAGAATAGCATGAGAACCTTATTATGTCTGGTCTCTCTGTATCATCTAAATGAGCTTTTAGTACGTTTCACGAATGCACAGTAAGGGGCCGTTCACACAGAACACAATTTTGCATCCCACTGCTTTACTTTCTAAACATGCACTAGACTGATGGCTTTGACCGTTGCGCTCACGTCTGGTGTATTTTGCAGTGTATTGCGCATGAAACCGCATTCTAAAAATGTTAATCTTTTAAAAATGTCTCTATGATGGTTCAGTGTGGATGAGAAGCTTTTGGAAAATGCTTGAAAACGCTAGTGGACTGAGAGTACTTTTTTTTTTCAAATGTACCCGGATTAATGCAGACATGGCCCGAGACACATCCAACATTTCGCCTTTGCCTCGAATGAGGTCTTACCACATATTTAACACTTTAACCCGAATCTACATCCCTCCTCCCACTTCCACATACCCCCTCCTCCCGTCTGGCAATCGTGCCGCCACACACGCCGCTTCTTGCTCTCTCGGTAATCAGCTTAGCTGCAGCCTGCTCGCTTGGCCGCCATCGCTAGTTGGACAAAACCACAATGCGAACCTCCCACCAGAGCCCGGGCCTAACCTTCCAGCATTCACAGTATGCCAAGGGCCTTCATGACCGCCTCAGTCCCATCTGGGGCGCTCTTTCCCCTGGGACAGTAGCAGTGATACGCCCCCCTCTGTCCGGTTAACCTCAGGGGAGCTCTGGAGCTATTGTTTATGGGCTATCAGTCTGCGGCCCTTTTGTTCAGCAAATGACAGATGCCACATTGTTTGACATGTACACGACACACTTCGGATAAGGGTGGAGAGGAGGCTGGCGAGAGGGGAGGAGATAGAGGCTGGGAAGAAAAGAGAAGGGGAGGAGAGAGGAAAAGGGCAGGGGACGGTGCTTTGTGCCGCTGCGAGCTGTCAAAGCAGCCGTAATCCCTTTCAGCCCTTCTATTGTCCCTCGAGCTCATAAAAGTGACATCACACTTAGGTCCAGATGACAAACGGCAATGTGTAATGTGAATTCGAACAGCACCGCATTGTGTCTCCAACATCACGTCGACTGTTAACAGAAATATGCACAAGGTTATCCTTTATAAATCATTGCAAAAATGCATTAAAAAAACGGATTTGGGAAAGATGGAATATGCCGTTCAGAATTAAAGCAAGCACATAAGAGCTAATCGTGGTCAATTTTGAGCTAAGCTACCTGAATGTGTCACCGTTACCTCAATTGAATCTGCATTTTGTGCAGCAAATGTAACATTTACCCAAAGTGCATTCAGATCTGTTGCTGGGGGAAATGAGAGCATGTTGATTAGTTGAAGCACTAGACTTCCTAATATTAAGCACCACAAATGTATATACATCTAGCAGGAGCTGTATATCTACGACACAAAAGGACACCACCATTTCCTGCTTCTGCATTGAGTCCTAACGTGAAGACACAGTGCCCCCTAGTGGGCTAAAAACCTTAACGGACCCATAACAGCCTGAAGGACTGCAAAGATGTTCATATTGTATAGAGCTGCAATGGTACTCCCTTCCCCCACATTTCATGTGCGCTTCCTGTCCTAACCAGGAGGGAGCAGTGGTGTATAAGACACACGCTGGCCAAAAGCACACACTAAGCAAAAACTGGAGGTCTCAAGTAGAGAAAAAGCAGAAGGTGTTGATGTTGTGGCATTTTTTATGTTATGTAAGGAGCTGTAGGATCAGCCCTTTCGAGTAGGCTAAGCTTTGTGGAATGAGCTTCATCTGATTGGTTTAAAGTGATAATCATCTTAAATGCATCTGAAAGCAGCTTTACTGGCTCACAGACATAAACTCAGAGGGAATATAAAGCCTTAAGAGAAACACACACAAAAGCTGGCTTGCAACCCAGACTGTCAGAGAGGGTCTCGCAACCCTGTCTGTTTTCTTACTCCTAAGTGGGCCCACTCAAAACAAACACAACCAGGACAAAACTGCAAAGGACTAAGAGAGAGAGAGAGAGAGAGAGAGAGAGAGAGGCAGTGGTGTCCACACACACACACACACACACACACACACACACACACACACACACACACACACACACACACACACACAACAATTAAATAAAACACGTGTGTGTCCTGGTAAACCCTACATTATAGGGACAAAATGTCCCCATAAAGATGGCAATATCCAAAATACTTGCCCGAGTGGGGACATTCTTTGGTCCCCATGAGGAAAACAGCTTATAAATCAGACTAAATAATGTTTTTTTTTGTGTGGTTTTTTTGGAAAAATGCAGAAGGTTTTCTGTGATGGGTAGGTTCAGTGTAGGGGTATAGAATATACCGTTTGTACCGTATAATAAACATTATGACTATGAAAAGTCCCCATAAAACATGGAAACAAGGTGTGTGTTTGTGTGTTGTCACGATACCTTGAGGAATATCGATATTTTGCTACCCTTTGAGATACCACAGGGGAAAACTGCCATATAGATATTCTTTATATTATCTTATAATTTTTATCCATCCATTGAAAGTCTAGGTCATTCATATTTTCAAGCTTCAAAAAGTACATGACGCATCATAACAGTAATCCATATAAGTGTTCTGAAGAGATGGGCATTTTGTGCGTGTTTCAACATTTAACCGCAATAAGCCACGAAAAGAACAAAATTTGGTACTCGCGAGTTGTTTAAGAGGCTGCTTTATGTGTGCGCCTTTTTGGCTGTGAATTATGGCGGGTCAAAAAAAGGTTCAAATATTAGATTAATGACTTGCAGCGGGGAGTCACAATACTATTGCCAGTAGCTGCTGAGTTTCCAACTGATAGGCCGGCAGTGGATCTGTATACTCACTCTCCTTACTCAGCGGGCGACTGACTTTCCTTACGACATGAGGACTAATGACTTTTTGCGGGAAGTCACTATACTATTGCCAATAGCTACTGAGATTCCCACTGATAGGCCGGCGGTGGATCTGTATGCTCACTATCCTAGAGTCATTCAGTCAACTGAATCATTCAGTAACGAGACGGCAACTGTTCTGCTGTGGATTTGTTTGGAACTACTTTCGTTGGCGAATTAAAGAAAGAATGGTTACACTTTATTTGGTTACACTTTATTTTAAGGTGTCATTGTTACAGTGTAATTATATATTTAAGCACTGAGTAATATTAATTAACTACATGTACTTACAATAGGGTTAGGGTAGGATTAGGATTTGATTGAGGCTTAGTTGCGTTTAATTATGCATCATTTACTGTTATTACTACAGTAACTACATCTAAAATATGTAACAAGGACACAGTAAAAAAATTAAGTTCTACCCTTTATTTTAAGGTGTCCGTGTTACAGTGAAATCATACATTTAAGTACTGAGTAATAATAATTAACTACTTAGGAATTAGGGTTAGGAATAGGGGTTGGTTTAGGGTTAGTTCCATGTAAATATGCATATTTTATAGTTATTACTACAGTAACTACATGTAACGTGTAACAAGGACAATAAGGAAAATAAAGTGTTACCGAGAGAACAGACAATATTGTCAAAAAATACAAGTCACTTAATATGGACTGCTTGTTTTGACGACTTGTTTATTGAACTGTTGTATAAAATCATTGTCACATTTGCAATCATGTTGTTATTCATGAAAACAACACAACACTCTAGAAAAAAAAAGGTTCTATATTGCACCAAAAATGGTTCTTGGCTCGTAATCATAGGGGAACCTTTTTTAGTGCTATATAGCACCAATTTTGGTGCTTCAGTGGTTCTTCAGCGGTTCTTCAGAGGTTCTTCAGCGGTTCTTCAGAGGTTCTTCACCGGTTCTTCAGAGGTTCTTCACCGGTTCTTTGACTAAGGTGCTATATAGCACCTCTGAAGAACCGCTGAAGAACCACTGAAGCACCAAAATTGGTGCTATATAGCACTAAAAAAGGTTCCCCTATGATTACGAGCCTTTTTTTTAGAGTGAATATGTTGCTTGAATTGTCAATGTAACTTTTGTCTGCTGCGTGAGGAAAGTGAGTCACCTATAGAGTGGTGCAGGTATGATGCCACTTTGTAGGCCAATCGTCAGTTAGCATCACACTGGTTCCCTCAAGAAAAACCCAATAGGATTTTCCCATAGGCTTTTGGATTATTGCAAAAAACAAGCTCTGTGATCAACAAAAGTTTATGATACTTACACGTTTTGTCCATCGAGATAATTATCACAGATGAACAAAACTTTTATTAATTTTGAAGTCTAAATGCAGTAGCCAGAAGAACAAAGCTAAAGGTAGGTTATAAACGGACTACACCATGGTGACTTCAACGTCACCATAAGCTTCCGACAACTCTATCAGTTATCATCTCAAAACATTTTCCCAGAACGTTTGTGTTATACTAGTTTATAAGAGCACAATTATTAGCATAATGAGGCTGTAAAAGCACACTGAGCTTACCTTTTCGGCGTGATGACGTTTAAATCACGAGTGCGGTAATACTGATTTTATGTCGTAGAATAAAACATGAACGTGTCTTGAGCTTGTGTTCGACACAAATCTTATTTCACCCATTTAAACAAAATCCTATTCAAAAAACCCATTGCCTTTGGGACGATGGAACTGGAAGTGCTAAAATGCTAACTCGCTTCACCGTTTTGGCTTACAAATGAATGTCATACCTGCACCAGTCTATTGCCTGAGGAGAGTCAGTCGTAGGCTGTGTGAGGAAAGTGAGTATAGATCCACCACTGACCAACTTAGTCTGAAATTCAGTAGGAGCTGTCAATAGTATCTTTTGGACTTTTGGACTTTTTGGCCTGCCATAGGGAATGAGTTAAATTATACGCATACCTGCCCTGAAATTCAGGGCCTGTAACAGAAACACTATTCAACCGGAGCGAGAGGAAGCGGCCGTGTGTCAACTTGTTTTCAGAAAAAAGTGTAGCTGGTATTGGTGTATCGATACTACAGGAAATGAGTATTGGAACAGTTTTGGAGATTTCTTAATTGGTAAAACTTAAAGGTCCCATGGCATGAAATTTTAATTTTATGAGGTTTTTCAACATTAATATGAGTTCCCCTAGCCTGAATATTGTCCCCAAGTGGCTAGAAATTTTGATCGGTGTAAACCGAGTTCTGGCTGTCTTTCTCTGCCTTTGAGAAAATGACAGCCCAGACGAGCTGATCTTGAATTTTCCTGTTATGACATCATAACAGGAACGGTTACCTCCCTTTCCTCCGCCCAGAGAATTTGGCACGTCCATGCGAGCGCCATATTTGTTTGTCCTCGAGAGATCATGACTTGTGAACGAGTGAATGCTGGCAGTTTCTCAGTGTTTGGATGTACAAATGAAAACAGAAGTCTTTTTTCAGTTCCTTCTGATCTGTGATCAGTGATTTCTGATGTGTAGCTAATTATTCAAGTTCACACAGAACTTTATTATTCGTGCACATGCTGCGGCTTCTCTCTCTCCCAACAGAACCTTTGTTTTGCACTGTGTACTCAATGTACACTGACGCTTTTCATATGATAGGAAAATATCTAAAAATAATGCTCTAATCAACACTTACTCTTAACTCGTTCATCTCGACAGCTGTAATAGTACATTACATGCGTTACAAAGTTGGTAGAATAAGGAGGAAGACGGGCTCGGCGTGACTGGGACTTTATTCAGAACTCTCAGATACAAACAAAATAAACTCACGCTGACAGCGCTCTCACAACTCAGTAGTTACAATATAACTGTTAGCAATCGCTCAATCTGGTCCACTAGTGATATCTGGTTCGCGAACGAATCGTTCTTTTGAACCGGTTCTTTTTAGCGAACCGCTCGAACCAGTTCACCAAATCGGACTGAATCGTTCAAAACGGTTCGCGTCTCGAGTCAGCCTTGATCCATAATTTACTAAAGTTACTAACTTTCTGACATGAGTGACAGTCCCTCCGACTAGAAATAAACTAATAACCTGAAGTATATGCTGTAACTACAACAGTTAACTGAACTGAGACGTGCTGAGAGAACTGATGAGAAGTGAACTCAGGTCCATCCGTCTCTCTGGCAGACTCGTGCCTCGAAGACCTCGTTAAACCACGCCCCCTCCGCTACAAGATCTGATACTCATTTCAAATGCAAAGATGTCAGCCAATCACAACAGTGGGCGTTTTTACTGGAGTATCACAGCAGACACGCCCCTTGAAACAGGGCATTCAGCCAGAGGGCAAACATCAGTATTGAAAAAATGCCTTTTATTTCTAAATTATTACATTTTATGATGTAAAAATCATACAAACAATATAAGTACACCTCAGAATACATTATAAAATAAAATTAGGGATGCACCAATATGAAAATTTTGGCCGATACCGATAACCGATAATTCTTTATATTTGAAAGCCGATAACCGATATATTGGCCGATAAATCTAAATACAAATTTTAATAAACTTTGAGACCCTGATTACAAAAACAAAAGGCTCACCATTAAAAGCCATGTCCCAAACACTTCAACATAAATCAAACCTATACACTACAGTAGCCTATTTGAACCAGTGTAAGATTCCTTACCTTTTCAAATTAATTTTACACTCATATGGCCAACTTACTTTATAAAAAAAAAATGGTAACACTTTACAATAAGGTTTAATTTTTGTTAGCATTAGTTAACCAACAATGAATGAACAATACTTCAACAGGATTTATTCATCTTAGTTCATGTTAATCTCAACGTTTTCAGATCCAAAGTTGTGTCTGTTAACATTAGGTAATGCACTGTGAATGGACTGTTAATAAACACAAACATTTTATTACTAACAAAAGGTTATTGTTCTCTGTTTGTTCATGTAAGTTAATGCATTAACAAATTAGATCTTATTTGTAAAATGTTACCAAAAATTATATTGCCTAAAAAATTATTAAAATTAAAATAATATACCTAAATAATACAAACAAGTTATCGGACAGCATTACTTAGGCTGCATAATAAAGAATCAGAATGCAAGTGCATGAAATAACCTCCGCACAGACAATAAGGAAATGGTTTTAATCAAACCATATTGTTGATGGAAATGATACGAGAACAATAAAAGTGCTAGTTATTAAAAACAACGCTTCTGTGTTTTTGAAAAAAATATGTTTAATATTACAGTATAGTAAACATCTTTAATATTAGTCTAGTCTATTAAATAATGTTGCTGTTTGAGAGCGTGCGCTGAAGCTGGAGAGAATGAACGAACAACCGTAAACTGAAGCGCTTAGAAGGTTAATTAACAACTAAACGCATCATATATGTGAACAATCAGATATTTATACAAAATAAATAAAATATTACAACTTATATTTGCACAAAATTACGCATAGGTGAAGGCCTATAACTCCTGTGGATGCTCTTCCCCTGTTTGAGAGCGCGCGTTGAAACTGAAGATGCTCACCGCTACAATGAAGCACTGCGGGTTATTGACTTAACGAAACGCATCCTATATGACATTAATCAGATGTTTATACTACAAAAACGTAATATTACGACTTACATATGCTTAAAATAACGCGAATGCACAAGCAAACTCGACTGAGCTGGTCAGAATGCGTTGTGGACGCTTCCCACAACAGCGTGCTGAAACGCAACAACTAAACCCAGAAGATTCACAATGTTTTATAACAAAAATGTTCTCAATGCAGTGTTATGTATGGGACAGTCCCAGTAGTTATTAATGCTGTGCATTTCTGTTTGAAATGTGGCGCTGAAGCTAAAGACCGGTACAATGAAGTGCTTTACTGCATCGTTAATTAACTCACCCAAACACATCCTTTATGAGATTATATACACAGAATAATAAATATAATATTACAACTTACAATGGCACAAAAGGCTGTGAATGCACAAGCGAACTTGACTGTGCTCGTCATGAAGGTGTAACTCTGTGGGCGCGCTCTTCCCTCAACAAACGCGCTGAAACACAATGTTCTTTTACAGCCGTATTCTCATTATCATTTTATGTAGATTATATGTTAGACTTGCGCTGAATATGTTGCACGTAACTGTATTTTCCTTTTCGAAGTGATTCCAATCATATTTAGAGTAATTCAAACCCATCATGGTGGATAGCGCGTCGGTCTCAGCTGAAAGAAATAATACATTATCTATCGGCTTGACTATATCGGTCAAATTTTCTTATCGGACCGATAACATCAAAAATAATCATTTATCGGCCGATAACGATATGTTGCCGATATATCGTGCATCCCTAAATAAAATAAAAAATCCATGCCATGGGACCTTTAAGGTTTCTGTGTGCATATTACACACTCACATCAAAATCTCAAAAGCAAAGATAACCCATTATAACCACTGAAGCTGTCTACACTGGAACCAGAATACAAATGCGCGTTCAATTTACTCCATGCTTGACTCTGCTGACAAGAGGGCAAATTGAGGAATAAATAGAACTGTAAAGAAATATTCACTTTTACACATCCTGTTTAAACTGCATGTTTGCGCCTCTGTGCCGATTTCAGAAGGATACCAGCGTAAGGAACAAGTGGATGGTTTAATTTCAATGGCTTCCTGGATAGCATCAGATGATTATATGTTTGCTCAGAGAATTTGACTGCAGATTGTTTTGTAAACGAGACAGAGTGTAACAGAGAATTCTCAAAGAGACTTTTGTTGACCGATGAAGCAGTCAGCAGTTTTGGATCTGACAGCAGCCACATCACAAACAGTAAGTAAAAGATTTCATAATACTTTGTCTGTAAATTATGGTTTTATATGGATAACGTTCTCCTATGCAATGAAGTATCATAACAGTGGCAGTTAAATTTTATAGTGTTGAGGGTTGAACATTTTAGTTTTTTTACATATAATTTGTGCAAAAACTTTATTAACATAAGTGAACAAGGGAAAAATCCGTTTTTAATTTCTGAGACACATAGAAACACGTGGTCTCAGCTCAGCATAACCGACATGCATCGAAACTGCTAAAGGAAACCAAATGTAAAGCTGTCAGAAAGAAAGTGCGCTCAACATGCCGACTCTAACCTCTAGATTTACTACAGATAAAATAAAACAGACCTTTTCACACTTTGGTCTTCTGCATTTCTCAGTGCATGCTTTATCGTTGCATAACTAGAAGAAATCATCACGTATCAGAATGAGCAATGTTCACTGCTTCAAATATGCAGACTTCTCCTTTCCAGACTCTATCCGTCATAGTTTCTGGCTGTTGAATAAAGCCCGGGCAGCTAATTCACAACCTTGCAAGTGCTGCGCTGGGCAAATCCCTATCGTCAGACATCTGAGCCTGGGTGAAATTACAGCTCACTCTTTCAGTCTCTCAGCTGCTATTAGACAAAGTGAGCGTTTGAAGAATACGTCACATTCTGTAGGGCATAAATTGTACAAAGGGCTGCGCAATATTGAACCAATGTCAGCTTAAAAGGCCAGAAATTCCTTGAGTAAGCAATCCAAGAGAAAGATCTAATCAACCTGGTACAAAAAAAAAATCTGTTCCAAAAATGATAGCTGAACATTGCTATGAGTGCATTCAAGGTTATTCTTGATTTTCTGTGCATACCCTGGTTTGTAATGTTCTATTAACTGTAATGTGCAGCGAGTCACGGATCCTTAAAACTCAAATGAAGAAAGGCCTGCTGTGTGTGTTTCTCTTCATAGTTTTGAGAGGCCTCGACTCTGTGTTAATTTATATTTCTTTCAGCCTCAGATCACAACAAGCTGGAAATCAGGGATGTGCGCAATGACTAATTTCATTAACATTTAAACGGAGACAGTCTGTTTGTCTGTATATAGTCTGGAAATTAAATTAACAAAAAAAGAGAACCATTCAACATCTATATGCAAATCAACAAACTGAGTAAAAAAGCCTGAGATTACCAATATGGTTCCATAGTCAAGAAAGACATGCGCACATTGAATGAGATTGAACACTTCAGTGTAATAACCTGTTTTATTAGCTAACACCAGCAATCCAATTTAACCAGTCTGTGCTGTATTTCTTAAGTCATTGTTTCTTACAGTGCAAACACAGATTACATCTCATTCACAAAACAAAACAAAACACTATTTGCCTGGCACAATTCATGTTGTTCTAATACTACCTACAGAAAATAGATTAAATAAATGGAAATAAAAGAAACTATCATCAGATCTGCTATCAACAGATTAGCTTAAACTGTTTATGGCCTATGTTTGATAAACTAACACATTTAAGTTTTTACATGATCTTACATGTTACATAAATGTACAACCAGTGAAATTATCACTTTTTTCTTATTTCCTGTTAAAATGTATACACTCAAAAAAAAAAGGTTCTATATGGCACCAAAAATGGTTCTTGGCTCGCAATCATAGGGGAACCTTTTTTAGTGCTATATAGCACCAATTTTGGTGCTTCAGTGGTTCTTCAGAGGTTCTTCAGAGGTTCTTCACCGGTTCTTCAGAGGTTCTTCCCCGGTTCTTTGACTAAGGTGCTATACACTCTAAAAAAAGGCTCGTAATCATAGGGGAACCTTTTTTAGTGCTATATAGCACCAATTTTGGTGCTTCAGTGGTTCTTCAGCGGTTCTTCAGAGGTGCCATATAGCACCTTAGTCAAAGAACCGGTGAAGAACCGATGAAGAACCTCTGAAGAACTGCTGAAGAACCACTGAAGCACCAAAATTGGTGCTATATAGCACTAAAAAAGGTTCCCCAATGACTACGAGCTAAGAACCATTTTTGGTGCCATATAGAACCTTTTTTTTAGAGTGTATAGCACCTCTGAAGAACCACTGAAGCACCAAAATTGGTGCTATATAGCACTAAAAAAGGTTCCCCTATGATTACGAGCCTTTTTTTTAGAGTGTAATAATCCTTTAAACAAGATAAAAAAATAAATGTACTCGGAGAGCAATGTTTCCATGGAATCTTTTGTATTTTGTCTTACTGCTCTGGTAAATATTTTCACTTTAGCTTGTTTCTACAAAAAATCTGCCAGCGCAGAAAGACAAAATACACTTGAATTAAAGATAATATCTGAAAACAAGCCTTGACATCTAATGTAGCATTGCCTAGTAAAAACATCTCGTTTAATTGGCTTTTTAGATATTTTAACTGGAAAATTCAACAACAACAACAACAACAAAAAACTCATAAAAAACACTTCACTACTTTTTTTTTTAAATAACAAGGCCTGAGGAAAAAGAAATGTTAAAAAATTAGGGGGGGAAAAACTATCAAAACAGAACTGCAAGAATAACATCTGCAATTGGTTTGCCCGTAGTATAGTCTTGCCTCAAATTCGCCTTTGGTTGAGCCAATTGTACCATGTCGGGCTAGTCAGGACAGTAATGTTTTGATAGAGCCACAGAGTGTTTCCCTTTTTGAAGGAATCAACCAACAAACGGCTTACTTATAGTAGTCTATGCCTATTAAGCTGGGAGAGGAGAGAAACACAGCGTATTTCAGCTTTAAGAATACGGTGTAAAGTTAGACTGTATCTAATCTGATCTGCCCTTAATCTGATGCTTTTGTAACTCAAGCAGAAGCTTCTAGTAATTACAGAGAGGACAGAGTAACTTGAGGTCAAGTGTCTAAGGCACAATGACAATACTTTGTAGTGAGCTACAGCCATTCGGTTAGCTGCCTATAGATCCTCAAACAACCGGTTACACCACCCCACAATAGAGCAAACATATGAGTGAGAGATATTTGGCTAAGATCTCTCTATTTCATTTTCTCTGTTAGCGGTGTCCTGCCCCTCAGCAGCGCTGTGGGTGACCTGCCCTGAAGGGTGATGATAACCTGAAGCCAGCCTCATCAAGCACATCAGAGAGCATGACAGTTACTGGATCAGCAATGAGTTTAACTTCACACAATGGAGTTTCAGCCATGAAAGCAGAAAAGAAGAGATTTCCTCGAGTTGCATGAGCTCATCATGAAAAACCATGCAATTGTGGGGTGCTCTCTCGCTCTCCATCTCTCCCAGAGCGGTATGACACAGTCAGTGCTAGATTTAATACTGATGCTCCAGGAGACAATTACATCTGGCAACACACCAACAGACCAATCACCACTAACAAACAAGTGTGTGTGTTGTACACACAATCTAACAGTATTCACACACACGCTGGGTTTTCATGGTTTATGGGGACTTTGAATAGACAATGATTTTTTACTGCACACACTATGTTCTATCCCCTAACCCCAAACAGAGCCCTCACAGAAAACGTGTTGCATTGTTTTACATTTTAGTATGATTTAAAAGCCGTTTTCCACATGGGGACCAAAACATGTCACCACAAGATCAAATATTTCTTGTCCCCACAATGTAGGATTTAGCAGGACCATACACACACACACACATTGAGTTTTCATGTTTTATGGGGACTTTCCATAAACGTAATGATTTTTACACTGTAAAAAACTGTTTATAACCCTAAACCTACCGATCACATAAAACGTTCTGCATTTTTTATTTTATTTTTTACATTTTTAACAAAACATTGCTTAGTATGTTTTTAATCCATTGTAATTACAAGGTCTCAGGAAATGTCCTCATAAACCCCATTTTACGCTGTAGTACCAGTGTAATACCTAGGGCCCTATAATTTCCACGTTCACGGAATCGCGGACGGAATCGCGGAATTAGCATATTAACGCAAAATCTAGTGTTAACGCGGAATTTCGCGGAATTTTACATATTTGGAATGAAATGCTGTTTTGTGTGGGAGAAGAACGAATGTCTGGGGAAAATGCAGACCGGGGGGAAGCAAATCTGGGCGACACAACCCCTTGAGTCATTTCAGCTCCCCCTTCATGGCGAAGCGGCTCTCCACGGCTCTGCTTTCATCGGCGGAAACGTTAAGAAACCCAACGCTAAGCCCTCAGTACCGAGCCGAGCAGCTCCCTCACGGGGAGTGCTTGCTGTATTTTCCCTTGTTTTTAATGCACTTTAATGTACTGTATGGAAAATAATGTCTTAAATGAACTTGAGAGAAAATGAGATGCGCGGGAGAGCGCGTCTGATCCGCGTCATGTTCGGAAGCGGCCGATCTTAAAGTGACAGGAGCACTGATAATGTCTGTCATTAATGTTCATTAAAGAACAACGGGAACAGAGAAGATTGTAGCTTTAATGATGATTAATCTATGTTTCACTTATCATTTATGGAGTTAAGAAAGGTGTTGATAACTTTATTCAATTTCTGTGTAGGCTATGTCTAACAGGGAAGGCCATGGGTAAATATAACATTTATTATAATGGGTTTATGTAAAGATTGTTTTAAGTTCAATTAAATTAAAAGTTGTTTTTTAAAGCCTAATAAATGTTGAAATTGGTAGCTTTCAGTTATACTGTAATGTAACGTAATTAATGTTTCATAGAGATATTAGTATCCGTGATACTGGCCTTCATTCATAAAAAGATGCCATTACAACACATATTAAAATATGCTGTCTATAAGTTGTTTCTAAATTAATATGGAGATTAACTGAAATTATTACAATATCAAAATATTAAAAACTCCAATGTTCATGATTAATTACAGAAAAAAATTATTATTATTATTATTTTTAATCAATTTACAGCACTAATATTTTTTTGTTACTTGAAGTATTTAGAGTGCCGTATTTGTCCTGAAAAGTACTGAGTAAATGTGATGTCTGTTTCCTCAATAAATTTAAGGTCATTCCTATTTTATGTTTTATGTTCTATTATTTTAACATTAAAAGCACACTCTTTTTACGACTAAAATAACAGTTAAGGGTAAAAAAAATAATGAATTCCCAAAAATTTTAACGGAAAAAAGTAATTAGCAAAAATTTAAACGGAAAAAACAGAATTTGGGGGAAAATAAAACAGAATTTGGGAAAAAATTAAACTGATTTTATAGGGCCCTAAACACCCATGTCATTATACAAATTTCAGAAATGTCTCAAATCACGCAAACACACACACACACACACACACACACACACACACACACACACACACACACACACACACACACACACACACACACACGGTATCTAAATGGGAACTTACAATAAACGTTACTGTTTTTATATAAAAGCTAAGTATAATTAATATAAATGAAAGTAAAAACATTCTAAAAAGTTTTTTCATTAATATAAAATACAAATGATACACACACAGATACACAATAACCTCAGTCTGATACTGATACTGATACAGTCTGCTGTCTGGAGTCCTTGAGAAGTGAAATGCATGGTCAGTTGCCATTGAACCATAACTAGAACAATTAATTAAAATGTCAACAGTGGCTGACTAGCGGAGGAAGTGGCCAGTGCCACTGAGGCAGTAACTTCCTGTGGGCTAGTGTGAATGACACGCAGCACTGCATGGAGATCTTAAAGAAAAAAGCAAGCATATGACTAGCTGAATCACTGAGCACGCTCCACTCACTCATTATGAGTTGCATGCGGGGAAAATAAGTTAACGCTTAAATGCTTTGATGAATCTGCCTTTAAGTGTGATCACGGGCTGTTCAGAGGCAGAAATCAAGCCGAGCTGTGCATCAAAAGCCCCGACACGCTGATCAGAGACATGCTGTGTGCGTCTCTCTGCATCTCTCCAGCTAGCAAATATAAACACGCACGCACACACACACACACACCCACACACACACAACAGCGGCCCATGCGCATTCACAGTCTCTCCTCGTCCAGATGGCTGCTTTGTGGAGAGCCTTCCGCTCTGCAATTACAGCGATATGAAAGTGGTTTTCTTTTTTCCCCATTATTTCTGATCAGAGAGGGAAACGGAGATGCCAGCGGGTGTATGAGGGTCTGATAGACGCCCACGCGGGCTAGAACACCCTGCATTTAAACACCGTGCCAGTGCGAGCGAACGCACAAAGGCCCGTGATCAGAAAGAGATCCCATCTGGAGAGAGGCTGCTTTATATTCATTGGGCTACAGTGATGGAGAAGTCTTCAGGGGAGGGTAATCAGATGCCTCTGGGAGGAGGCAAGTGACAGACGCAGGATGAACCGTGCTCTGTCTGTCCATTTCGCTTTAACTCTGGCCTGATAATATTCTATCTCTCCTCATGGTGTCAGAGAGCTGTCCTCTTAGAAAACTCAGTATGAGCGACAGAAGACAGACAGTAAAGAAGAAAAGAAGATCATGGATTGGCGTTAGGGCCTAGACATTAGCAACAGGGGTGTAGCAATCATTATAACTATACTTTCAGAAAGTTTGTGCCACTTCGAAAGACAGATAGACAGACAGAATGATAGCTAGGTAGACAGATAGATAGGAAATGAAATAGAAAGACTAATTAAATTATATACAGTGAGGAAAATAAGTATTTGAACACCCTGCTATTTTGCAAGTTCTCCCACTTAGAAATCATGGAGGGGTCTGAAATTGTCATCGTAGGTGCATGTCCACTGTGAGAGACATAATCTAAAAAAAAAAAATCCAGAAATCACAATGTATGATTTTTTAACTGTTGATTTGTATGATACAGCTGCAAATAAGTATTTGAACACCTGAGAAAATCAATGTTAATATTTGGTACAGTAGCCTTTGTTTGCAATTACAGAGGTCAAACGTTTCCTGTAGTTTTTCACCAGGTTTGCACACACTGCAGGAGGGATTTTGGCCCACTCCTCCACACAGATCTTCTCTAGATCAGTCAGGTTTCTGGCCTGTCGCTGAGAAACACGGAGCTTGAGCTCTATCCAAAGATTCTCTATTGGGTTTAGGTCTGGAGACTGGCTAACCTTGATATGCTTCTTACAGAGCCACTCCTTGGTTATCCTGGCTGTGTGCTTCGGGTCATTGTCATGTTGGAAGACCCAGCGTCGACCCATCTTCAATGCTCTAACTGAGGGAAGGAGGTTGTTCCCCAAAATCTCGCAATACATGGCCCCGGTCATCCTCTCCTTAAAGGGTTAGTTCACCTAGCTATCAAACTGCGTAAAGGGTTAGTTATTCTCGCGCATGCGTCGTGGAGGCACACGCGGAAGACAAGAACAAGTTGGATAAAGGTGTTATTTTGATTTTTTTTTGCGCACAAAAACTATTGTCGTCGCATCGTAAAATTATTGTAGAGTCACTGTGGTGAGATGGACTTTGTAACAACGTTTTAAGTGCCTTTTATGGATCTTGGAAGTGTGAATGTACTGAATGCCAATGGAGGCCTATCTGAAGCCTTTCTCAGCCATCAGCTTTCAACAAAAATATCTTCATTTGTGTTCCGAATATGAACGGAGGTCTTACGGGTGTCGAACGACATGAGGATGAGTAATTAATGACAGAATTTTCATTTTTGGGTGAACTAACCCTTTAATACAGTGCAGTCGCTCTGTCCCATGTGCAGAAAAACACCCCCAAAGCATGCTGCTACCACCCCCATGCTTCACAGTAGGGATGGTGTTCTTGGGATGGTACTCATCATTCTTTTTCCTCCAAACACGTTTAGTGGAATTATGACCAAAAAGTTATATTTTGGTCTCATCTGACCACATGACTTTCTCCCATGACTCCTCTGGATCATCCAAATGGTCATTGGCAAACTTAAGACGGGCCTGGACATGTGCTGGTTTAAGCAGGGGAACCTTCCGTGCCATAAATGATTTCAAACCATGACGTCTTAGTGTATTACCAACAGTAACCTTGGAAACGGTGGTCCCAGCTCTTTTCAGGTCATTGACCAGCTCCTCCCGTGTAGTTCTGGGCTGATTTCTCACCTTTCTTAGGATCATTGAGACCACACGAGGTGAGATCTTGCATGGAGCCCCAGTCCGAGGGAGATTGACAGTCATGTTTAGCTTCTTCCATTTTCTAATGATTGCTCCAACAGTGGACCTTTTTTCACCAAGCTGCTTGGCAATTTCCCCGTAACCCTTTCCAGCCTTGTGGAGGTGTACAATTTTGTCTCTAGTGTCTTTGGACAGCTCTTTGGTCTTGGCCATGTTAGTAGTTGGATTCTTACTGATTGTATGGGGTGGACAGGTGTCTTTATGCAGCTAACGACCTCAAACAGGTGCATCTAATTTAGGATAATAAATGGAGTGGAGGTGGACATTTTAAAGGCAGACTAACAGGTCTTTGAGGGTCAGAATTCTAGCTGATAGACAGGTGTTCAAATACTTATTTGCAGCTGTATCATACAAATAAATAGTTAAAAAAATCATACATTGTGATTTCTCGATTTTTTTTTTTAGATTATGTCTCTCACAGTGGACATGCACCTACGATGACAATTTCAGACCCCTCCATGATTTCTAAGTGGGAGAACTTGCAAAATAGCAGGGTGTTCAAATACTTATTTTCCTCACTGTATATAGACAGAGATATATAACAAACAGAAAGATAGATACAGTCAGGTAGCTAAACTGATGAGCATTGGTGCTCACGTGGGCAACTTGAATCTGTCTTGTGACATTTTTTTCCGATCTCATTGTCCCCACTTCAACTGACCCCTTCCTGTACTGTCTGCACTATCACTATCAAGAAGAGCTACAAATAAGCCTAAACAAAAGGAAGGAGAGAAAATGGATACAGGAAGCGAGAGATGGTTATATTTGTTCTTCTTGGTCATTAACAGCACGCTGTGCGGCTTAACCACAGCTCTAGACCAGTAATCTGTCAGCTGCTGATGTACTGCTGTCACATTCATATGCACACACCTCACCGAGCCCTTCCAGAAACAGCAGGCATTCAGTAATGACTGCAACAGCCACATTAATCCGGTCAACACCGGTCAAAGCAGTCAACACTCTGGGACAGGTATAAGATCACACGGGTCTCACGCTCCGCTGCTCTTGTCCGTCAAGCTATCATTTATCCTGCAGAAAGAAATGACAGACTCACTCGTTTGCTTTTCTTGGAGTATGTGTTCTTCAGCAGACGATCTTTCACCCGCTCCTGGTCTCGTCCCATGCTGGTGGCCAGATTGCAGAAGCTATTATCGTCTATGTCAGGGGTCATGCTCTCCTCGGCCTCCTTCTGCTGTTTAACTACAATATCCTCCCATTTCTTCTTTTCCAGTTTAAGCGAAACATTCTTATTCTGAAAGGGGGAAAAGGAACAGGAGAAAAAAAAAGGGAGGTTATCCACTTGCTCTGCAGATATAAGTTTGATTACTGCAAAACACATGCATACACACAGCAATGTCAAATACCTTTAAAGAGGAAGAAGAGGAAAGAGAATGTGGAAGGAAGGAAGGAAGGAAGGAAGGAAGGAAGGAAGGAAGGAAGGAAGGAAGGAAGGAAGGAAGGAAGGAAGGAAGGAAGGAAGGAAGGAAGGAAGGAAGGAAGGAAGGAAGGAAGGAAGGAAGGAAGGAAGGAAGGAAGGAAGGAAGGAAGGAAGGAAGGAAGGAAGGAAGGAAGGAAGGAAGGAAGGAAGGAAGGAAGGAAGGAAGGAAGGAAGGAAGGAAGGAAGGAAGGAAGGAAGGAAGGAAGGAAGGAAGGAAGGAAGGAAGGAAGGAAGGAAGGAAGGAAGGAAGGAAGGAAGGAAGGAAGGAAGGAAGGAAGGAAGGAAGGAAGGAAGGAAGGAAGGAAGGAAGGAAGGAAGGAAGGAAGGAAGGAAGGAAGGAAGGAAGGAAGGAAGGAAGGAAGGAAGGAAGGAAGGAAGGAAGGAAGGAAGGAAGGAAGGAAGGAAGGAAGGAAGGAAGGAAGGAAGGAAGGAAGGAAGGAAGGAAGGAAGGAAGGAAGGAAGGAAGGAAGGAAGGAAGGAAGGAAGGAAGGAAGGAAGGAAGGAAGGAAGGAAGGAAAGAAAGAAAGAAAGAAAGAAAGAAAGAAAGAAAGAAAGAAAGAAAGAAAGAAAGAAAGAAAGAAAGAAAGAAAGAAAGAAAGAAAGAAAGAAAGAAAGAAAGAAAGAAAGAAAGAAAGAAAGAAAGAAAGAAAGAAAGAAAGAAGAGCAGTGTAAAGGGAAGGAGCATAAAGGAAGGAGCGTAAAGGTGTGTAAATGAGAGGAACATAAAGGAACGGAGCATAAAGGAGAGAAAAAAGCATATAGGAAAGAAAAGGAAAGGAGCAGGAAGGAGCAGAATGGAAAGGAGTGGAAAGGAAATGAAAGGAGTGGAAAGGAAAGGAGGAAGGGAAGAAGCTGAAAGGAAAGGAGCGGAAAGGTGCAGAAAGGAAAGAAGTGTAAAGGAGCGGAAAGGAAAGGAAAGGAAATGGAAAGGAGCGGAGTGGAAAGAAGCGGAAAAGAAAGGAAAGGAAATGGAAAGGAGCGGAGCAGAAAGAAGCGGAAAAGAAAGAAAAGGAAAGGAGCGGAAAGGAAAAGAAAAGAAGCGGAAAAGAAAGAAAAGGAAAGGAACGGAAAGGAAAAGAAAGGAAAGACAACAAGAGCAGAGGAAGTGGAAAAAATAAAAGGAAATGGAAAAAAAAGGGGGAGAAGGGAATGGAAGGAAAAAGCAGAGGAAAAGGAATAGGAAAAGCTGAAGTTTGCATAGCCCTGCATGTGTTTCATGTTTCTTCATGACAATCATAGGGTGACTATTCCAGCAAGTTGGATATCATTCTCTGTTTCTACTCAATTTTTGTGTGATGATAAGAAAAGCTTGGCAAGAAAACAAATGGCAAAAAACGGTGCTGCTTTATAAACATGACCTTGACTGAAAAAGTTGGACAAACATGTGTTTAATTCACAAAAAAAAAGATTTGCACAGTCAAAAATGACTTTTTGATTTTACATGCCCCAAGTTATCAAGACAGTTACGAAACGTAGTCAGTGAAGGACAGTGATGTGTCCGCTTATAAGTATTACAGTGACAGCTCTATATACAAGCAAAACACGAGGGCTCATTTCATAAATGTTTTAAAAAATCTGCTCTCTTTTTTTCGCACCCTTGTCTCGGTTTTTTTTATTGCCTATGCATACATTTGCTTGCTTTTGTAGCAGATCACACTATAAATAAACGTGTAATCACTTGCTTTTCTCTGTGCTTACTTCTGTATGACAATGTGCGGCATGACATATTTTTGTTTTTATTGAAAATAGGCATCATTGGAGTAAAATGTGTGTTCTTTGTACTGTACACAATCCCATTCGAAAACTCAGAATCAGACACGGTATGAATTTCGAATTTTTAACTGTATGTTTGTGAACATTTTACACTTTTTATATTGTTTCGTTACATTTTTGGGGCTACAACAATAGAAATGGAAATGATCTTCATTCACGGAACACATCCAAACCTAAGCAAAGGGAACGAATGATTTATTCCTATAGATAACCAGAACATGCTGTAGCACATCTGTCCTTATCTCTGCCTCTGTATAGTGTAATATCCACCGGGACATGCAATTCAATCAAGCCTTTTTACGGTCTCCTTCATCGATGACCCATCAAACTCAGGACATCTAGAGGACAAAGCATGAAATGGGAAAGCTTAGGGCAGGGTGGTATGGCACTGCCACTATATACCATGTTACAGTAGAAATGTGTCAACTGGTTTATCTTGTGGTAAACAGCACTGTTTACACATTAGAATTGATGCCATTGATGCCAAACATAGTATAAATAATTATCTTATTTTTGGTTTCCATCCATTAAAGTCCATAAAAATAATAATAAAATGTATACTTTAAAAAAAAAAAAAAAAGTACTTAATTCACTGGAATATCCAAAATCAATGCATTATGGTTACTCAACACAAAACCTTTTCTTCCTTTGAATTTTGAGGGAAAATAGTTTGGTTAGTCACATTTGTACTCAAAGCTAATGGCCATGGGAATGATTTTGTGCTGTCAGTTTTCTGGCACTGTAACAGCAAACTAGATTTTCTCCTGAAAGCATGAGTAGAAAAGACTTTCAAAGAAATAAGGCAAATAATAAGCTTCAGTCAAGAAACTCGCCATGCTGTTTACGCACTCATCTTTCAAAAATAACGAAGGGCAGGGGTTGAAAATGCAACAAAAACACTAAAGAAAATCTTACAGCATCTGGAAAGATTTTGGTATTTCGAATCGCTGGCGAATGCTGGGTCATGTGGAGTGAATTACAACAGACCACAAAGCCTCAGAGAGCAAAATAAATAAATAAAATAAACACTGAGATTTGATGGAAGAGGGAAAGAGTTTATTCCATTCCAGCATACTCATCTAAACCACCTGCATCTGGTCAAGAAGCATGTCCTCAAATCTGGCAACCCCGAATATCTGGCAACATAACCTCACCACTACAGGAAGTCTGTGGTTACTCGGCTGACTCTCACTATCAGCCGCTTCTTTGTCCACAACTGAATGCAACAGAACGCAACAAAACACACCAATCCAAGTTGAGTGAGAGTGTGATAAGGCAATTTACAAAGTCTGTCTTTGTTACAAAGACTTGAAACGAGCAGGGATTTACACTACAAAGGAAATGAGTATGGAATCAAAAAACTAAATAGAGGACATATTTAAAAGGGAGATTAAACTTGAGGAATAATGAAGAAGTTGGACCAAAAGAATATATATCAATAGTTCAGAGGAGTTAACCTGATCTGCCTTTTAGCAGCCACAGCAGGAGACGTAAAAGAGATTAAATATTGATCAAATGACACAGTGGCTTCCTCTGAATAAAAGAGAAGACAATGATAGACAGAATGTGTGTTCAGGTCTTTCAATAGCAGTTTTAGCTGATTTGAGAATTTGATGGTGGTGGCTTAAAGGGATAGTTCAATTAAAAAAATGACAGTTGTGTCGTCTATATAGAGATGAATGTTGCTTTTCCATATTATTAAATATATTCACCATTTTATGCGATCAAAAAATATTTAAATCTAAAACGTAGTTTATATCTGTGATGACAAAACTGAATTTTTAGCATCATTACTCCAGTCTTCAGTGACACATGATCCTTCAGAAATCAATCTAAAATGCTGATTTGGTGCTCAAGAATCCTCTCTTATTGTTATATTATCAATGTTGACAACAGTTTTGCTGCTTAATATTTTTGTGGAAAGCTTTTGAATGGTAGTATTTAGACAGAGAAAGAAAATAATGACAGAATATACATTTCAAGATCTTACTATGCTACCAAAAGACAACCAGTAGTTATTATATTATATTACAATAACTGCTGTGCTTTGAAAAGAAAACGGTTGCTAAACGGCATGTAAGGCTACATTCACACTGCGAGTGTAACCATTCCTACTCAACCCGCTCTGAGCAGGATTCGAACCGGGGTCTCCAGCTTGGGAGGCGGGCACACTAACAAAGACGCTAAAGAACGCAGCCTCTCAAGCGTCAGTCGCTAGCGTGTCTCTTGAGGCCAGGGGAGTGACTTTTACACTGCTCTTTCTGGCTGACCACCCTAAGGCTACGTCTACATTAATCCGGATAGATTTGAAAACTTGGTTTTCATTTCAAACCGCTCTTTGTCCACACTGGCGTTTTCCAAAAGTTTCTCAACCACTCTGAAATGTCGGAAAACATTCAGCTTACAGCAAATGCGTAAACCCTCATAAAAGCTCACTGAGATGATAGACAGACCAAGGCAAGGATCATTTTATTTAGCAAAATATCTCCCCATTCACTGATGCGTCCAGGTCGCACTCACTCACCATTATATGTTTGGTCTAAAACGCAACTGCTCTCATGTTTTGCCACAGGTTAGCAAATGCGACTATGCGAGTACATTTTCTGTCATCTTTGCTGGACTGTGATATGAATAGATGACTGTGATAGCACATAACAGGCACAATACTGGTATAAACATGAGTATCTATGGGTTCAATATGCGTCACATGATCGTTTTCAAATACCTGTTTTCATAGTCCACACTACTATGTGAAAATGGCATTTTCAAATTTAGCCACTTTGGACAGAATTTTCAAAAAGATGCGTTTTCATACAAAAACATATTAGTGTGGAGAAGACCTAAAGCTCACCCCCATCCAGGTCACGGCACAAAATGTAACCGGTACCACTTGACCCGCTCCAAGTGGGATTTGAACCGGAGTGTCCGGCGTGGGAGGTGGCCACAGCCTCTAGCATTAGTCGCTAGCGCGCATCTTGAGGCCAGGGGAGTGAGGTTTACAAGCACAGTTCTTTCCGGCTTACGTTACATGAGACGTTTTTTTTTTGTATAGCTGATATTCACAATGTAATTTTAAATGTGGCCAATATCAGATTCCAGTGCGAACAGATCATGGTTATAGACTGACCCACAAGCAATAAAGAACAATAAAGAGATGTCATGCAGCACGCTGTCATACAAAGGTAAACAGAGAAAAGTGATTACGCGTTTATTTATAGTGTGAACTGCTACAAAAGCAATCAAATGTATGCATAAGTAAGCCTGTCGCGATAGTCAATAAATCAATTAATCGCACGATTTAAAAAGATTAGCTCGATAATTTTTCCGCCCGCGATAATTTCCAGCGTCCGTTTTTACATCCATTTTTGCCGAGCGTTACATTATATGATCACGCTCTTATACATGTAAATGCTTCTAAGCGCGACAAGACACAAGAGAACGCGCTGTATGTCAGTGTCCTGTCTGTGTGGCTGCGTTTCATGTCAGCTAATCGAGGGACACTCTAACACACACACACACACGACGCACAGACAGACTCGCGTCAGTCTCCTGCTCCCATCGAGTTCTCTTTTGCTTATAAACAAACAATAACAACAACACAGAGAAATTTGAGTATTCTCATATTAGGAGTCTTAAATTAGTTAAATAACGTCTTAAATGAACTTAAAGAGTTGTGAGGAAATGAGATGCGCGGGACAGCGCGTCAGATCCGCGTCATGTTCGGCAGCGGCCGTTCTTAAAGTGACAGTAGCTCTGATGATGCCCGTCATTAATGTTCATCAAAGAACAACGGGTACAGAGAAAATTGTCGCTTTAATGATGATTAATCTATATTTCATTTATTATTTATGCAGTTAACTATTACATTTCTGTATATGTTTAACAGGGAAGGCACAGGTAAAAATAACATTTATTATAATGGGGTTATGTAAAGATTGTTTTAAGTTCACTTAAATTAAAAGTTGTTTTTTTAAAGCCTCATAAATGTTGAAATTGGTAGTTATACTGTAATGTAACGTCATTAATGTTTCATAGAGACATCAGTGATACTGGCCTTCATTCATAAAAACATGACAATACAACACATATTTAAAATATGCTGTCAATAAATTGTTTCTACATTAATTTGGAGAGTAACTGAAATTATTACAATATCAAAACATTAAAAACGTATTAATCGTGATTAATTACAGAAAAAAAAATGTGATTAATTCGTTAATTTTTTTTTCAAGTGCATTTTTTTGTTAACAGACAGAGTCCATTGCTTTTATTGTTTTGGTTGTTTTGTTCATTTATTGTGGATATTTCAAATGCTTTCCGTTTTCAGTGTTAAATAGTCTTTAGAAATAAAAGTTTATTGATCTTTAAAAAGGTGTACCTGCATTATTATGCCATAATCATTATTTTAGATGAAAATGGTCTCAGAACGACAATATTATCGTTTATCGCAATAATTTATTGGCCAATTTATCGTCCAGCAAAATTTGTTATCGTGACAGGCCTATAGGCAAAATAAAAAAACAGAGACAAGGGTACGAAAAAGAGAGGGAGCAGATTTTTTAAACATTTATGATACGAGCCCTCATGTTTTGCTTGTATATAGAGCTGTCACTGTAATACTTATAAGCTGACACATCACTGTCCTTCACTGACTACGTTTCGTAACTGTCTTGATAACTTGGGGCATGTAAAATCTTTGAAGTGACTCCATGAGTGCAGAATTGTGACGAATGTTGATCTAGAGTGATGTAAAAGTTGCATGAATTCCGATATGACTGTTCAGACTCGAGGTCGCATTGCAAAACCTCTGACCTGTATCAGATTTAGAACCACATATGGAAGTGGCACAACTCGGAATTGAAAAGATCAGACTGTCATGAGTCGCATGTCAGCAAAAAAAAATAAAATTGGGTCTGGGTCACATTTGCCTGCAATCTGAACGAAAGCAAGTGGCAGCTAGGTTGAACCTCATTTTAAATGTACCTTGAGAAAAAGCAACATAACAGTTTTATTTGTAATAAAAAATAAAATATTACTACACATCTCATGTACTGTATCAAAAAGGTTGTACTTCATTGTTTGCCTGTGCTGTTGTGAACATTACATCGACGCAATTGCCCTGAATTTAAGTCAGAGCATGAAAACCAGCATTCAGAAATGTTCAGCTTGAAGGAAAACTGTTCAAAGTATTTTTGATACAAGCCATAAATCACATGACTGGTACTTTACAGTGCCTCAACTCTGCAATTTATCGGCTCTGCTGCCATACACGTCCTCAAGAAGCTGTCAAAACCACTACGAGAGCCCTCCATCACATCACTAATTTATTCCCAAAGAGTTCAGTGAAGTCGGAGCAGACATTTCGGCTAATGTGGCATAAAGACATCACAGCTGAAAGTCTGTCGTGTCACACAAGACAACTTTGATTCTGTAAGTCAACATGGCTTCATCAGTGGAACACCTACACAAGCATCTGACATTTCCTGTGCTCGGCGTAAAGCAGATACAGCATGTCAACTGTAATTCGTATTTCAGCATTTCCACTAGTTTTCCTGGATGCAGCCGTCAGCTACTGATCTTTGCCTTCTCAGCTCTCCAGGAGAGAACGATAGCGAGAGGGAGAGATGAATAGAGAATGGGTGTTGAAAAAAAGACACACTGTTATTTAAAATGGAGTGCAAGAATCTCTCAAAGTCCTACACCTCCAGAAATCCTCCGGCTGTTCTGCGCGGCAAACTTTACATACCGACTTCCTAAAGAAATGTCAGTGTCATGTTTATACCCAGGATATTTAAAGCAAGTCTCAAGGAAATTTGGCTCTAGCTTCCGTCTTATTTTGAAGTTGACATGTGAAATTTGCCTTCTCACATTCCAAGTTACATATGTGAACAACTCCCTAAACTTTAGTACATAACATGAATGATACATCGAATTGAGTGGTTTGTTATGGAGAAGTGTACTAATCCTTTGCATCTATAACAGCTTCAAATCTTCTGGGAAGGCTTTCCGCAAGGTTTAGGAGTGTTTTTATGGGAATTCGTGACCATTATTCTAGAAGCGCATTTGTGAGGTCAGGCACTAATGTTGGACGAGAAGGCCTGGTTCACAGTCTCCGCTCTAATTCAACCCCACACTATAATCCCCCGTCCACCAAACTTTACAATTGGCACAATGCAGTCAGGAAAGTACAGTTCTTCTGGCAACCACCAAACCCAGACTCGTCCATCGGATTGCCAGACAGAGAAGTGTGATTCATCACTGCAGAGAACACGTCTCCACTTCTTTTGAGTCCAGTGGTGGTGTGCTTTACACCACTGTATCCGACGCTTTGCATTGCACTTGGTGATGTAAGGCTTGGATGCAGCTGCTCTGCCATGGGAACACATTCCATGAAGCTCTCTACGCACTGTTCTTGAGCTAATCTGAAGGCCACATGACGTTTGGAGGTCTGTAGCTATTGACTCTGTAGAAAGTTGACGACTTCTGCTCACTGTGTGCCTCAGAATGCACTGACCCCGCTCTGTGATTTTACGTGGCCTACCATTTCGTGACTGTTGCTGTTGTTCCCAATTGCTTCCACTTTGTTATAATACCACTAACAGTTGACCGTGGAATATTTAGTAGTGAGGAAATGTCACGAATGGACTTATTGCACAGGTGGCAACCTATCACGGTACCACGCTTACATTCACTGAGTTCCTGAGCGCGACCCATTCTTTCACAAATGTTTGTAGAAGCGTCTGCATGCCTATGCGCTTGATTTTATACACCGGTGGCCATGGAAGTGATTGGAACACCTGAATTCAATGATTTGGAGGGGTGTCCCAATACTTTTGGCAATATAGTATATTCAGCCATAATGTCAATTAGATCTATGTCAAGTGTGTATGTACGTCAAGTGTATGTACGCAGTACCGTCACAAAGGCTGTGCTAAGTGTGTGACTGCACAGGGCTTCGCACCTCCCCAGGGCCTCGGCAAAGTAAAGTGACAGCTGACTCGATGTAAAAGCCAATAAAATTCATGTTTTTGTCCTTTGATATAGGCTACTATAATATTTAAAAGACAGCTAAAAATTAGACACATAAACAACAAATTGTATGTATGTATGTATGTATGTATGTATGTATGTACGTACGTATGTCAAGTGTATGCATGTATGTATGTCAAGTGTATGCATGTATGTGTATGCATGTATGCATGTCAAGTGTATGTATGTATGTATGTATGTATGTGTATGCATGTATGTCTGTCAAGTGTATGCATGTATGTCAAGTGTATGCATGTATGTATGTCAAGTGTATGCATGTATGTATGTATGTATGTATGTATGTATGTATGTATGTATGTATGTCTGTCAAGTGTATGCATGTATGTATGTCAAGTGTATGCATGTATGTATGTATGTATGCATGTCAAGTGTATGTATGTATGTATGTATGTATGTATGTATGTCAAGTGTATGCATGTATGTATGTATGTATGTATGTATGTATGTATGTATGTATGTATGTATGTATGTATGTATGTCAAGTGTATGTATGCATGTATGTATGTCAAGTGTATGCATGTATGTATGCATGTATGTATGTATGTATGTATGTTTGTATGTATGTAAAGTGTATGTATGCATGTCAAGTGTGTGTATGTATGTATGTATGTATGTATGTATGTATGCATGTATGTATGTATGTATGCATGTATGTATGTATTTATGTATGTATGCATGTATGTATGTCTGTCAAGTGTATGTATGTATGTCAAGTGTATGCATGTATGTATGTCAAGTGTATGCATGTATGTATGTCAAGTGTATGCATGTATGTATGCATGTATGTATGTATGTATGTATGTTTGTATGTATGTATGTATGTATGTATGTAAAGTGTATGTATGTATGTCATATGTATGTATGTTTGTATGTATGTATGTATGTCTGTCAAGAGTATGTATGTATGTCAAGTGTATGCATGTATGTATGTCAAGTGTATGCATGTATGTATGTCAAGTGTATGCATGCATGTTTGTATGTATGTATGTATGTATATGTGTATGTATGTATGTATGTCAAGTGTATGTATGTATGTATGTATGTATGTATGTATGTCAAGTGCATGCATGTATGCATGTATGTATGTCAAGTGTATGCATGTATGCATGTATGTATGTATGTATGTAAAATGTATGTATGTATGTCAAGTGTATGTATGTATGTCAAGTGTATGCATGTATGCATGTCAAGTGTATGCATGTATGTATGTATGTATGTATGTATGTATGTATGTATGTATGTATGTCAAGTGTATGCATGCATGTATGTCAAGTGTATGCATGCATGTATGTCAAGTGTATGCATGCATGGATGTCAAGTGTATGTATGTATGGATGTATACTGTATCAAGTGTATGCATGCATGTATGGATGTCAAGTGTATCTATGTATGTATGTATGTATGTATGTATGTATGTATGTATGTATGTATGTATGTATGTATGTATGTATGTATGTATGTATGTATGTATGTATGTATGTATGTATGTATGTATGTATGTATGTATGTATGTATGTATGTATGTATGTATATATATATGTATATATATATATATGTGTATATATGTGTATATATATGTGTGTGTGTGTGTGTGTGTGTGTGTGTGTGTGTGTGTGTGTGTGTGTGTGTGTGTGTGTGTGTGTGTGTGTGTATATATATATATACATACACTTGACATCCATACATACATGCACGCACTTGATATATATATATATATATATATATATATATATATATATATATATATATATATATATATATATATATATATCAAGTGCGTGCATGTATGTATGGATGTCAAGTGTATGTATGTATGATGGATGTCAAGTGTATGTATGTATATATGGATGGATGGATGAATGGATGGATGGAGGTCAAGTGAAAGGATGGGTGGATGGATGGATGTCAAGTGAATGGATGGATAGATGTCAAGTGGGTGGATGGATGGATGGATGGATAGATGTCAAGTGGGTGGATGGATGGATGGATAGATGTCAAAATGATGGATGGATAGATGTCAAGTTGATGGATGGACGTCAAGTGTATGCATGTCAAGTGAATGGATGGATGACAAGTGGGTGGATGGATGTCGGATGGATGTCGGGTGGATGCATGTCAAGTGAATGGATGGATGACAAGTGGGTGGATGGATGAATGGATGTCAAGTGTATGCATGTCAAGTGAATGGATGGATGACAAGTGGATGGATGGGTTAAATTTATCACTCAACACATTTCAGTTTCTAAATTATTCAGAGCTTCCTTTCTTTGACATTTGAATACAAACATTGTTAGTACTTGTCTTGCATCTCTACTGTAAGCCAAAATAAATGACTATTAACTTTCTTGGTCTGAATCTGCAGCTAACATCTTCCTTTCGACTTTTTTTATAGACTGCACTTACACTAAACCATCGCACTACAGCATCTTACAACTTATGCATCTGGCAGTAGCCTTTGTATGGTAATACCAATCTGCATTATTGAACCGCCAGGATGTAGTGAACTCCATTACGCTACCATAAATCATTGCTTTGCAACACATAATAAAATTACACTAAGTGGAAATGTTTTATGCTATTTAAGGGTTTTTGTGCTAGATGTGCACTAACTGCCGTTGCTTTGGTGAAAGAGAATCGCCCAGAATCAATTAGTCTGTGGGAATATTCCCACCCAAGCAGCCCACAAACTGGAAATCAAGCCAATATACTGCTGCTGATGGCCAGAACTGAGGGAGAGAGAGAGAGATTTGTAACAGCACTTCAGAAATATTTATCCGTGCTCGGAGGGCACCGAGGCTGTGGATTTATGTGTATATGGTGAGCTGTTTCTGCACACACTCAGATCGGTGGGATAAATCACTACGTTAGTGAACAGAGTTAAATTGCATTGATTTAGCAGAGTGTTCTACACTGCGTTGGCAGTCTGTGCAAATGAATGGAGTTGTTAACTCCTGCAGACGCGCACGCACGCACGCACACACACACACACACACACACACACACACACACACACACACACACACACACACACACACACACACACACACACACACACACACACACACACACACACCTTTAATTAAGTCACATTGAAAGCACAATTTACAGAGACACACACACACAGGCAAAAGCTTTCTAAATGGTAGAGGTCTGACAGAGCAGCAACTATGTGTATATACATGCTCAGCTAAATATACGTACAAATGAGACATAAATTACCTGCAGGCTTTAGCTGCTAAAACCAAGTAGACATTTAGGTACAAGACACACAAAACAGAACATTCTGACAGTTTGCATGTTTTTCAGGGCTTAAATTTAACATATTAATTGGGGCTGATTAAAATGTAATTACTTTTATGATAAGCTAATTAATCAATCAAATTAATTAAAGGTAAATCACATACAGTAATGGCCAAAAGTGATGCCCGGCAAATGAAAATTGACATCTTCACTCAATAGTTGTGCTTGGAGTCGACACAACAACAGTAGTATTTGTAAGATTATGGTGGTCTGCTTGTCCGCCATGACACTCGCTGTGAGAAATTTTGTAAGTCGAATCATTCAAAAGTTGAAATGGTTCCAGATACTGTGGGAATATCGCACAGCTGGAAAAGGCTCTCGGCCACTCAGATTAGAGAACCAGAACAAACTGTTGTATAATTTGTGATAACACCATGAAACATGCCAAATTGTAACAAGAGTATATATAATAATTAATAAATATTTATTAAAAACTGATTATGTTTATTAGTATGTATGCTTTTTCCAGAGCTATTTTGTTTTCTGTGCATTTTTTGCTCAGTGGGTGCTCACCCTCCATAACCTCCATCCAATAATTAGAGTTAACATTGGCCGTCCGCATATCACGTTGTTTATGTATTAGGCTACTTATCAGAGCCATTGAAACCGGATATTCACATCCATTCAGCACGCTTCTGTTTTTCAAATAAAACCAAATAATCCACAATTCAACAGATGCAGTATACAGTATATTGAATGAATCCCTTGTACATTAAGTAGACTATAGATCAGTGGTCTTCGCTATTTTCTTCAGGAGAGCCACACTGATAGGACAAAATCAGTAGGAGAGCCACTTTTACCCGCAAAGTATCAAAAGTTACACCCAGTCATAAATAGCATGTCTGCTTATCAGTCTGTCATCCCTGAACATACAATATGCTGTGCAATAAATACAAAAGGTAGATAGATAGTGGGTAGGCATAATATAATGTAAACTTTCTTTTAGTGCTGTTTTAAACTAGACTATTCACACACTTTTCTGTTTAAAACATGTTTTTATTTTTTAATGTAAGAATTTCACAGTAAATCACCAAATTAATGTAGAAAAAAACAAAGACAGTATATTTGAAATATTTGTTCAATGGCATCTTTTCATGAATTAAGGCCAGTCATTTTACACATTAATTATAGCCATTCAACATTACAGTGTAAATGAAGGATTTTTAACATTTATTAGGCTTCAAACTTCATTAGTAGTTAGTGCTGCTGTGACTTTAAGATCTGCCGCTGCCGAACATGACGCGGATCTGGCGCACTGTCACACGAGTCCCATTTCCTCACAACTCATTTAAATTTCATTTAAGATGGATACTCGACAAAACGGACATTTAGGCATAATTCTGTGTGTTATAGTTTGTTCAAGAGGGAAAGAGAACTGGATTCTGCCGCGCTGTCTGTGCTCATGATGCTGGCGCGCAACCCACACCACTAATCCTAGTTGACAATGCATATCATATGCACATAAAAATATATTTGGCGTATAAATCGGACGATAAATACAATTTGTATTATAGATACACATTTCATGAGAAGGTGTTCATCTATAAGAGCAAATTCGCCGTTAAAAGCTGGAAAAACAGCCAAAACTGGCAACTCCGTAGTGAGTCATGGGCGTAAGGGCAGAGCAAGTTTAAATATCCTTTCTAGTCTGTATTACCATCTTGTAATGCCGCTGGTGTGGGGTATTTTTTTAATATAAATTGTTTGTAATAGAGCAGACACTGAGTTTTTAATGGGTTATGTTATAGCCCTGCTTGTTTTTATGAAATATATGTAGCCTATTGACTGCATGATCATTTCACTGTATTATGTAATTTAAGCTGGTGCGAGCCATATGAGGCTTGCGAGCCGCGCAATGAGTAACACTGCTATAGATGTTTATTCTAACTGTACATAGTGTTTTTCACAGAGAAAGGTCCGGTTTCACAGACAAAGCTTAGATTAAGCCAGGATTAGTTCAATTAGGGCTTTTATAAACATGCCTTAGAAAATAAACATTACTGGTGTGCATCTTGAGACAAAACAATGGCAGCCACTGATATATTTTAAGATATGTCAGTGCAAGTTGCTTTGAGTTGAAACGGCTCAAATAAAACTTGTCTGTGAAACCGGGGGTAAATTAACTTTCCAACTTTGAAGCAAACTGCCATACTGAAAACTGCATGTGATCACAATATGAGCTACTGATAATGAAAACTGCCCAAACATCTGTACAGGTCTTATTTCATGTTGGAAACATCACGCAAGTATGAAATGAACAAAGGTCAACAGCATAAATAACAAAAAGTCTGGGATTTTGGGAAAGGAAACGTATTTTTCCGTGGGTGCTCGGCCATTCTTGTGGGTGCTCAGGATCGGCACATGCTTACATATATAAATAAATAAAATTGCATTCAATTAACATTTAGCAGACAGCACTAATATGATTTTTTTCCTAATCATTAAGGGAGAGTGACATGGATCTCTTTGATAAAAAAAACCCTTGAGCATTTTGATGGTGTAACCAAAAGGCAAATAAAAAAGTGTATTAAAGGCAAAACAAACAAGAATGATATATTGGACTATGTGTCAAGAATTTATAGAGATTAATTATGTGCTCTTAACATTTTTGGCCAAACACATCAACTTCAAAACAGCAGTGAGAAGTGAATGTTGTTCAGGTCTCTGAGGTTCCTCTCATTAGTAAATCAAGCTGCTCAGAGGACAGCACAGAGGAGGTCTGTCTATTCCTCTCTCTTTCCCTCTATCTGCACCTCACTGTGTAAGTGACCAAGCAGGAGGCTGCCTGTTCCAAGTCATTAAAACGCATCCACAGACCCGAGAAGGCCCCGAGTTTTGGCTCATTACTTCGATTCCCCATGGAGCTCTGCAGGAGAATCTCCATCTAAAAACACTACCTCCATTCGGGCCCAGTGCCCTGACTCTCCCCGTCTCATCTGCCGATTCCACTGAATCATCTCCTCTAGTTACTGCCACGGCCCGTCCCTGACTCTCAGCCTCACACAATAGCTTTGATTTAACATCCGGCCCCTGAAAGCCAGAGCCAGAGAATTTAAAGTGAACTCCATCCACTGTTGTCAAATTTTAGATTCACCAACACCATGTAAAAAAGTCTAGAATCTGTGTACAAAAGCTGATCAGATAATCCACTATAAGTCATGAACAAGAGAGAATGTGCATTACACAGTCAGATTGTTTTTCACAATTTATTCACCAAAAGAAATATGCATTTGTGAAAACATCAAAATTGTCTTCATAAACACCTTCAATTCACTTGATCCTACTCATATAATAGAAGCACTTCAGGCTATCCTGCCAAACACTGATGAAGTCTGATGAAACATGAAGATCCCCAAACTAGCAATTGAATATATGTAATAAAGTCCACTCGTCTTTTTAATAAACGGCAAGGTGTCACTTACTGCAATAGAACCAGATGCAATATTTACTATTTGCAGCTGATGGCTCCGGTATGACAGGCCTACCTGGTTAAAACATTCACTAGATTGATTTTTACATTCAGATAGTTCTTTACTCTGTATTTTGAAAGTCATAGTTAAATTAAGAACCATGTGGGCTGATCCTGAACTGCACATTTTGGATGCTTTTACTTGTCTGACACATCCAGCCTCTAATAATGACTGTTGCTTTAAGAGGAATTGGAGCACTTAGGCAAATTTAGCCCATGCTTGGCTCGGGTTGAACAGCCCAGTGTGACGTCCTCCAGTGACTCGATAACCGTTTCCTGCTGAACTGTGCTTGCTTCCTGCTGTGAGGTTCTTGACTTTGAGGACTGACTGAGGAAAATGACAGTGACACTGCAAAACAATCTGGCCTAAAAAAAAAACAAGGTCAGTTTATAGGGCTATCACTGTCAAACTGACTAAGCCTTTTATAACTGCACTCATCCTTAGTGAAACCAAAGATCTGGTGTTTGGGGAGTCAGTCATCCTGAAAGCACCACAACGAAAGTCATTGCTAAAACACAGAGCCTTTATGATATTCATTGAAAATCATTCCTCAGGTGATGCTTGTCATGCAACTAAAGCTGTAAACTATACAGGGAACTCTGTACATTAGTACATTACTCTAATATTAAAAGGTCAAAATTAACAACAAAGTCAAATATACCCTGTAATAATCAACACTCAACAACTTGAATACAAACATTGTAATTGTTTTTATATTTAATAACATAATTAACTCTTTCCCCGCCAGCATTTAAAACAAAAAAAAGTTGCCAGCCACTGCCAGGGTTTTTGATCATTTAAACAAAAATGTAATGGCCCATAGAATATTTTGTTGTATGAATATCTGAGCATGCAATATATCAAAAGAAAGAGCAGACCCTCTGCTTTTTTTAAATTTATTCTAGCTTCATAAATTCCTTTTTTATCAACACTTAAATATGGGTAAGTTTCACAAAAAAAGCAACATTTTGAACAAAAAGCTGAGAAAATCATGTTTTTTTCAAAGACTACATCCAGATCAGATTCAGAGCGATGATCAAATTCAGATGGAGTAAATCGAGCCCATCAACACCCCTAATGCTTGCACAGTCCTATAGCTCGCCCTTGGCCGACATTTTATTCAGTAACATTAGGCAGTTTTGATTTATATGATGTTTAATGTTGATGATCACGTTATTTTACATATGCATCTGCTTGCATACGATCACTTGTTTTTTTTGCATCTTCTTCGCCTGTGTTTTGATCAGGAGATTCTGTACTCATTCAGAAGATGCCTAATTCTTTGCTGCAGATTTTCTTCAAATAAGTTTTCTGTCAAATAAAAATATTATTATTATTATTTTCTAATTGTTAGTTATATTTATTCTTAAATACTCTATTTTTATTTTTAATAATGAAAGTGTGATTACAATAATAATAATAATAATAATAATAACAACAATAATATCTTATTTGTTTAATATTTTTATTTAGCAATAATATGAATAATCAAAATTATTATTAGTCACATTAATAAATAAGCTAAACATTTTGGGCCAAATTGTGCAGCCATACAAACCGTTTTAGTTTTTTTTTGCATTTTAAAATCGAAATCGCAATTTTAACCAGAACAAATCGCAATTAGATTTTTCCCCAAACTATGCAGCCCTAGTTTTAACCTAGTTTTATCACCCCTAAAATCTACTGTTTTGGCTATCAAAGATTTGAGAGAGAGGCCATTCAGCCTATATATTACAAAATAAAATAAAAAAAAACTTTTTACTTAAAAACTAATTTGTTTTACTTTGACAATGACATTCAGTTGTTTCAGCTAATGATAGCTCACCCTTTGAATTAAGCCTGACAGAAACATGTGTATTACAAGGTTAAATAAGTGCAACGAGACCTTCAGTTGAGTGGCACATTCATTGTGAGCGTGTGTGTGTGTGTGTGTGTGTGTGTGTGTGTGTGTGTGTGTGTGTGTGTGTGTGTGTGTGTGTGTGTGTGTGCGTGTGTGTGTGTGTGTGTGTGTGTGACTCCCTCAGAGAAGAGCTACTTAAGGCAAATTTTCACCTCAGGAAACTTCAACCATCCATATCCCTCTCATATGTTCCATAGCTTTCTCAAGGGAAATACCACCTTTGACCTCTTCTCACTCTGTGCATGTGTACAATTTATTCATGCAGGAGCTCAACTCTTCTCAAGAGAGAAGAAAAAAAAATCCCATTCTTCCTACATCTGATCCGCCCAACCTCCAAACGAAACAGCTTCTCTCATTTAACAGTCAAAATGAAATTGTCCACCAAAAAGCTCCAGTACATTTCATTCGGTCGGCATACCCATGTCGGAAAATTCTGATCAGGGATGATGTCATAGCGCAGTGGTTCTCCAACAGCGTGCGGTGGCACCCCGGGGTGCAGTGAAAACAGTTCCACGCAGCCTTCATTTCCTCACGCTGCAAAAGCCAAGGACAGCCTACCATTTATCCTTATTACATCTGAATGTCTGCCAAAGTCAATCTCATAAAGAAAGGGCTGTTTCATTCTTAAATTATGAATCTTGGAGGATCACTCGCTGGGCTGCCATGGTGTAACATCCAGCGACTGTCAGAAGTGGACGTTTAGTGTGTATCTAGGAAGGTGACCTGCTGATGTTCCCGACTTCATCCACAAAACACACAGTGAAACAAGTCTCTAGAAACATAGCAGTTTAGATAAACCTAGGAAATCTACTAGAACGGATTGAGAAAACCAAATGTTGCTCTATGGCTTTGTGTTACTCAGACTGGTATTTTCTCGAAAGAACATCCCATTTGTACTAATTAAATCAGTAGGGATGCACAAATATAAAAGCCAATCATTATACTCTGTTTTCTGGCTGATAACAAATAAATGGCCAATATCAAAATACTACACTATTTTATCTAAATAAATACAAAATAAAACACTGTAAACTGAAACCACTTGTTGTAAATGCTAAGTATCACAACATTTTATCAGTCCTTCCAGAAAAATGCGGCTTTTTTTTTGTGATTGTTGCGGGCAAAAATCCTTGATTATGCGGCACGTTTTCTTAAAAAATGCGATGGAAAATGCTGGATTTTATGTGATAAAATTGCGGGAACTTGCAAAAACTGCGGTTTGATGAAAAAGAGAAAAAAAGCGCTACATCACAGAAAGTGCTGGGAATATTAAAGTTCTCATTTATTGAAGACCTTAATAAACACATGGCTCAAATTTACAAAACATTGAGTCAAATTGAGTTACAAAAATTGAGTCACAAAAATTGAGTCAAGTTCTGTAGCTTTACAAAAGGAATATGCTACAACTTCTGAAAAAATGAATAAATAACTTCCTGTTTTACAGAGGTAGCTATACAAAACAGACATTTGAGTGCTTCCAAAGCACAAAGTGCAATCTCTTAAAGGGTTAGTTCACCCAAAAATGAAAATTCTGTCATTAATGACTTCCCCTCATGTCGTTGGACACCCGTAAGACCTCCGTTCACCTTCGGAACACATATGCAAATATTTTAGTTGAAATCCGATGGCTCAGAAAGGCCTCCATTGGCACAGTGCACTGTGCACTCTCAAGACCCATAAAAGGTACTAAAGACTTCGTTACAAAGTCCATCTCACTACAGTGGTTCTAATAACTTTATGAAGTGACGAGAATAGTTTCTGTGCGCAAAAAAAACCTAAATAACGACTTATATAGTGATGACCGATTTCAAAACACAGCATCATGAAGCTTCGAAGCGTTATGAATCAGCGAGTCGATTCATGATTCGGATCGCGTGTCAAACTGCTGAAATACGTGACTTTGGCAATCCAAACCGCTGAATTGACTGATTCATAACGTTTCGAAGCTTCATGATGCTGTTTTTTGAAATCGGTCAACACACCGGGAAACTGCTTTGCGCAGTCTTTTGCTGTTATTTGCGTGCTTCATCATGGTTTCACCGATATCTATGGTTTCACCACATGGTTTGCAGCTTTTCGATGACGTTCACGTCGGGTAATTACGTCACTTCAAAACGTTCCCATGGCAATAGGGGGAAATGTCGGCTCTTGTGTGAAGTAAACGAAAAAAATTTAAATTTTCTGCTAATATATATGACTTTTTTGCAACGAAAATGCGGATAATGAAATCATGCTAGCCCCGCATATTTTGCACGTGGAAATAGGCCATTTACACGGCGAAAGTGCGGCGTATTTGAAAAAATGCGGCCCCCGCATAAATATGCGGACTTTGGCTGATTATGCATTAAATCATGTGATCGCATAATCAAGTTTTTCTGGAGGGACTGTGTTATGTACCGTATGGAGAATATTCATTTTGAGATTTCGTTAAGATTACATTTAATAGAGTAATGAAATGATTACTATAGCAACCCTATGTTATGTTAACTGAAATGAACAAACAGATCGTATTTCTTGCTAAAGTAAACGTTGATTCTGGATTACAACATAAAGGGATAGTTCACCCAAAAATGAAAATTCTGTCATCATTTACTCACCCTCAAGTTGTTCCAAACCTGTATACATTTCTTTGTTCTGCTGAACACAAAGGAAGATATTTGGAAGAATGTTTGTAACCAAGCAGATAGAGCAACCATTAACTACTTTGTTACAAATTTTCTTCCAAAAATCTTCCTTTGTGTTCAGCAGAAGAAAGAAACTCATACGGGTTTGGAACATCATGAGGGTGAGTAAATGATGGCAGAATTCTCATTTTTGGGTGAACTATCCCTTTAAATTTGGTCCAGTGTCAATACAAGTAAACCACATTGAAAAACTGGTCCCAAACCTGTTATCACCGCAGTGCATTTTGGGAGAATAAATAAAAATGGTTAAATACCTGTTTGGCTGCACAGCTCTAAAAGGTGACCACAATAAATAAATGGCATCCGGGTTTAATTCTGGTCTTTTAGTCTGAGAAAATGCTCCAAAAATTGGATAATGGATGCTTTGTTAACAACTCTGAAATTGCATGTCAGTACATGCAAATAACTGAAATGACAGCTCACCACAAGCTGACAAGACCAGCACACCTGATGAGTGTTTTCTATTCACACAAAACAGGCAATTATGAATAAGTCTAAGTGTCACAGCAGAAAATGAGTGGGCCTCTCTACATGAGAAGGGGCCTTTGTTTAATTGTATGCAGGATAGAGACTAGGCGAGAGAGAGAGAGAGAGAGAGAGAGAGAGAGAGAGAGAGAGAGAGAGAGAGAGAGAGAGAGAGAGAGAGAGAGAGAGAGAGAGAGAGAGAGAGAGAGAAACAGAAGCGAGCGAGACGTGAAAGCGAGATGAGATGTAAGGTTAAGGGCTATCTATTATGTATGACAGAAAGCTCTTGGCAATGCGCCTCTGTAGGAGGACCTGTGGAGATTCAGTCACAGCGAGAGGAGCAGGCCACAGGCCAGATCCCTTCAGCACGAGAGATCATCAGAACCTGTGCTCACCATTACATCCGACTATCCCCGCAGCAGGAGTGGAAATTACACTATGAATGGCATACGTGTATAATCTAGACAGCAGACTGGTTCACGGCCGATATGATGCAGAGTTTGGATTGGGACGGCACTATTTGTTTGGCTGACCAATGGCAGTCTGAAAACTAATACCACCTAGCAAAAGCAAAAGCCTAATACCACCTAGCAATGGCGATCAGAAATTTGTGTGGGCTGTTGGCTAATTAAAGGTTCAGTGTGTAGTATTTATGAGGATCTATTGACAGGAATGCAATATAATATACATAACTATGTTTTCAGTGGAGTATAAAGACCTTACATAATGTATTATGTTTTTATAACCTTACAATGAGCCATTTCTATCTCCATACACCGCGGGTCCCCTCCCCTTACAGTGAAATCGCCATTTTGCGCAGTCTTGTTTCTACAGTAGCCCTAAATGGACAAACTTCTCTACAGAGCACTAGTCACGCAATATTCCAGTATTCGTTGTTGGGTAGTAACCAGTGTTGGGGGTAATGCATTACAAGTAACTTGAGTTACGTAATAATATTACTTTTTCAAGTAACTAGTAAAGTAACGCATTACTGTTCAAATTTACAACAAAATATCTGAGTTACTTTTTCAAAAAAGTAACGCAAGTTACTTTTTCACATTTATTTGACTGACAGCTCTCCTGCCCCCATGTTGTGAAAAATAAGTGGAGAGGCGTTGTGTGTAAACATGATGGTTATTGTAGTTCTAGACTAAATGTGAGCATTTACTCATCTCACTTGCACAATAAAGATTCTGTACTCCTCAAAATGAATAAAATCAGTCAAATGCAAAATCAGAGTACTCAAACCTCAAATATATAAATGTTAAATAAAACAAATATTTTTATGCATTTAATCTACCTTTACTGACCAATGTCGTGCTGCTGACCTTTGATGATTCAGTTAAGCCATGAGCAAAAATTACTAGGTTTTTTGTTTTTATTGGTAAAACGTTTTTCTCCTGCGTCCTATTCTTCCATTATCCAGAATGGCAGCACATTTATACCTCAGCCTGAGGCCTATTATTTCAATTTTGGTATGAAGAGGTCTTTACATTTGCACAAAAAGGACTTTTTATGCTATTAAAAAACAAACTAAAAAGCAAGCCCAGCCCAGGTGAGAAAAAGTAACGCAAAAGTAACGCAAAAGTAACGTAACGCATTACTTTTATTAAAAAGTAACTAAGTAACTCAATTAGTTACTTTTTAAGGGAGAAACGCAATATTGTAATGCATTACTTTTCAAAGTAACTTTCCCCAACACTGGTAGTAACTAATTACATTTAATCTGGATTACGTAATTAGATAACAAAAATGAAGTACTTGTAATTAGATTATATTACATTTTTTATGTCTTAAATCAGACTACAGTTATTTTGTTATTGATTATATGATTATACGTTATTCTCGCAATGGCAGTAAATTATTCATCGATTCTCCCTGCTACTTTTTTTAATCTTTTAAAATGTCCTTTCTAAAAAAGCCTACTGCTTCTATATGTTCAGAAGGTCTTCCAGGTTTGTGGAATTGCATACATCAGGGGTGTCCAAAGTCGGTCCTGGAGGGCCACTGTCCTGCAGAGTTTAGCTCCAACTTGCCTCAACACACCTGGCTGGAAGTTTCGATTATGCCTAATAAGACCTTGATTAGCGGGTTCAGGTGTGTTTAATTGGGGTTGGAGCTAAACTCTGCAGGACAGTGGCCCTCTAGGACTGACTTTGGACACACCTGGCATACATAGATCAGCCACTAGTAATGTGCCTATAACTGAAAACTGAGACCCATACAGCATTTGATCACTTGGTTTACAGAAATCATTTAACTTTTAAGTGCTTTCTCAACATTTCAACACTGCACATCTAATCAACTCCTGACGAACATGACAGAGCTATTTCCAAATGTTAAATTAATTGCATTAATATAGAGTTGTTCCGATTCCGATACTAGTATCGGAAATATCACCGATACCTAAATTTACTGTGTCATATAATGAACAGAGACACTCAAAAGTGTTCACGGAAACCCGTCAAAATAAAAGTTTGGTTTAACGTGAAGAAATTTTCAGAATATATTAGGCTACTGTTGTAGCCTGCAGTAGATTTAGCTACGTCTCTATGTAATAATAATACATCTCTACTAATAATAATAATAATTATGCCTAGAATTATTAGTGCGTGACTAAATCTAGACTAAAAACACATCTCTTTACTGTGGCATACACATAAAACACTTTTTCAATGAAATGATTGTTAGGCTGCATTAACTAGGTCAGCCGGAACCGGGAACACTTCCCATAACACCTGATGTACTCGTTACATCATCAGAAGAATGGCATCTACGCTAATGATAGGCTCTCCGTTTTATCCCGAGGTTTACTGCAGTCAGCCGGATCCGGGCCGTATCCACTTCAGATGGTGGACCTGCGCCCAGAGAAGACCAACACAGGACCCCGAAGTGTCTGCAGAGACCGTGATTAGACGCCCCCTGCAACTGCCTCATCGACACGGCATCTCAATAAACCCGTCTCCGGCGTGTTGACTCAGATTGTTCGAATATTACAATTAAATAATACTTAAATCGATATGTCATCCTCAATAAACCCGTCTCCGGCGTGTTGCCTCCGATCATTCGAATATTGCACTTTAATAATTATTTAATCAACATCATCCTCAATAAACCCGTCTCCAGCATGTTGCCCCCGGTCCCTCGAATATTCTGATCTATTATGACCTCTGAGCTGTAAAGCTGCCAGAATAATAATAATAATCATACGCTGTTTGTTAATTGGCCAGAGGAGAACTGGCACCCCGACTGAGCCTGGTTTCTCCCAAGGTTTATTTTTCTCCATTAGGTCACCTAATGGGGTTTTGGTTTCCTTGCCACTGTTGCCTCTGGGCGTGCTCAGTTGGGGACACTAAATTTTTCAACTAAACATCTAAATAAATCTAAATAATAAACTAAATTAACCATTTAAACTAATTTACTGATCGAATTATTGATCTAAAGCCCACACTGTCACTGTATTATAATTGAAATGAACTGATGACATCAGCGTTTTTTCCAGAATGGCTATACAGCTGAATAAAATTATGCTGCATTATTTTCCTGTTTAACACTGTAAAGCTGCTTTGAAACAATCTACATTGTTAAAAGCGCTATATAAATAAAGTTGACTAGAAGGTAGTAAAGAGATTATTTTCTGAATAATATATATTTTTTTATATTTATATATTTATATTTAAGTTGTAAAACTAAAATACCTTTTTCAGTTTGCATTGTGTTAGATTTGTGGCTGCATTTGAAGTTCTTATTCGCTTAAGAAAAAATAAATAATATTACTGTCAAATGCATGTCAGATAATAAAAATACTGTAATAAATACAGCAGTTCACTGTATGTATTTGTTCATGTTTTATTAAGGGATAAGTCTGAAGCACACCTTAAAATAATTCTAGCAATTCACACAGGGCTAGTATTTAGCTATATATAGAGATACACACCTAGGTATCGGATTAGTACTCGGTATCAGCCGATACCCTGAGCCCAGGTATCAGAATCGGTATCGGAAATCGGTATCGGTATCCACAATAAAAACAAAAATAATAATAAAAATGATCATGAGATTTTTGGAAACTTTCCAAGATTTGGGGGAAATTTTTCAGAAACCTTTGGAAAGTTTTCTTACTGGAAATGTTCAGCCCCTTTGCAACCCCAACACAATAATTTCTCAACATTCCCTCAAAAAAAAAAAAAAAACATTCACTGAAGTTCACACATCGGTTAATAGGCCAACCATGGACAGCCAAATATTGACTAGTGTACAAAGAAAGAGACAGAATAACTGAACCACAGTTTCAACTTAAAACAAGAAAGGTATCAATCACATCAACATTTATTTGTATAGCACGTTAGGGTTTGGGTTAGGGTAACTCTAAACATTACAAAAAAAAAAAACAATTGACAATACACCCAATACATGTCACTTCTCAGACTCCAAGCCCCTATGGGCAGTTGTAAGCAAGTGAGAAGAGATGCGTTTTCAACACAGATTTAAAACTAACCAACGAGTCACAGGATCTAATATGTGGAGGTAGGCTATTCCAGAGGCGTGGCGGTGGTGGCGCTGCCACAGAGAAAGCACGATCTCCTTTAGTCTTCAACTTGATTTAGGGCTAGGAACACTTAAAAGCAGACTCTGCAATGATCTTAAAGGTCTAGCAGCACAGTGATGTTGTAACAGGCCTGAAATATACGCTGGAGCAAGACCATGTAAACCTTTAAAAACCATTAACAAGACCTTACATTGCACTCTAAAATAATCAGGAAAGCCAGTGCAGAGAGGCCAGCACCAGAGATATACTAGAGTATTTCCCCGTGCCAGTCAGCAGTCTGGCCGTTGCATTTTGCACCAACTGCAACAGAGCAAACAATTCTTTTGACATCCGCAGATATAAAGAATTGCAATAATCCAGTCTGGATGAATTAAAAGCATGAATCACTGTCTCCATATCTTTAAAAGTCAAGAAGCTCTTCAATTTGGCAATGCTCCTCAATTGAAAGAAAATACCTTTGACCACAGCATTAATTTGTCTATCAAACTTTAGCTTGAGCTATATAACAAAGTACAGTGGATGAAATGCAGCAAAGAGACATGCAGACACTGTTCAAGGCTAACACAAATGTAAACATTGCTTTGCAAGACCTGGCTTTTTTCAAGAGCTACTAAGGTGTGTGCGTGTCTGTCTGTATGCTTTAATAAGAAGCAATCCATTCACTTCCTGCAGGGAGACATGTTTATACAGCTCCTACATTTGGTGAGGAAGCCGAGAAACTGATTAGCTTCATAGAAACACACACACACACACACGCTTTCAGCTACTGGCAAAAGAGCAAAAATATGATACAAACTCTCTTGTGAGGATGACTCTGACAACATCATAAACCATCTGATAGAATCGTTTTTCACAGATGCTTCATTTACCCAGCAAGCACATCACCCTTCTGCTCTTCCCTGCCTGACAAAAGGCACAAAGCACATTTGCAGGAATACATTTCTCTCTGAATTCTATTTGTCCGTAAAATATTGTTTAAAGTCAGAGCCGTGGCAACGTGCTCCAGATGACTTGTGATGGTCAGGTCAAGTTCAAATCTGGCCTGTGTTGCATCTAGAGCTGCAACTAACGATTATTTTTTCTGTCGACTAATCTAACGATTATTTTATTTTTATTTTTATTTTCGATTAGTCGACTAATCTAACGATTATTTTTCCGGATTAATTTTATGATTCTTTTTTTACTGATTATTGTATTTCAAAGAGGGTAGTGAATTTGTATATTATTTTAACATGAAATCAATGAATGATGACAATATTAATTGTATTTCAGGAAGGGTAGTGTACATAGTATGCCATTTTATAATGAAATACATGGACACAAGAAGCATTTTAAACATCATGTATAATGATACTATTCATCATAAAATGCATACAGAGTAGGCTTAATTAGGAAAAGTTGTTTACTATAGTAGTTGAGTATGATTTACTTATTGATTTGTGTCAATAGTAAACGAAAATGCACTTGTATTTATCTGCAAAAGGTTCATTTTGCAGATATACATGTGCATAAACAACGACTAAAGCTGCCAGAAGTTTTTGCCCAAATTTCAAAGACATATTTAAATGATTAAAGCTAGAGGCATATCTTAACTTTAATGTTACTTTAATCATGTAAACTACCTATATACAGCATGTTATTATGCATATGTGTTTGGGACAGAAGTGAACCAGGTCGCATTTACAGCAGATATATGCAGCCCATAATAAATAAAACCACGAGACGTACTGGGGTCGGAGAAGAACACCGGAAAATGTAACCGTCTGTTGCAATACACGCGCCACGGTTCAACTGCGCAAGACGAACACTGGCAGCAGGGTTGCCAGGTTTTCACAACAAAACCCACCCATTCGTTACTCAAAACTAGCCCAAAACAAGCCCAATCGCGTTTCGGGGAGGTTCTCCGGTAAACATCGCGTTCAGGGGGTTAAATCTGTGGGGGGGGTTTTGCAGGGCTGCCTGCTAAAATTCTCATTCCCGGGGATAAATATCACATAATTGGGATCGCTTCAACCCGCGGACATGAGACACAGCCCGCGGCGGAAAAACCGCGGACCTGGCAACACTGACTGGCAGAGTGAAAGCTCTCGCTCTCCACGCGCGCAGCTTCTGCTCTGCCACCGCGTGCAGTGTGAAACCGGCGTTACAGAGCGAACAAAGCACAGTTTTATTCGGCTTCTGTTTAAAGTACTCCCACACTTTTGAATGTCGCGGTCTGGCTTTATATGATAAATTATCATTTTCACTATGCCCGGGAGCAGACGCTGCCATTATTCTAGATCTTCTGCAGCCCTAGTTGCATCCCAGCCTGTCTCTCTGCAGTAATTTTGTGTCACTTCCTATTACATTGGAAGCCTAAAAACAACCAGAAGTGAAAAGCTAAATTTAGGGTGTCTTCACACTTGTAGGGTGTGTTCGGTTCGCTTGACTTGTTTGGTCCGGACCCAAAAATAATTTAGTCCTGGTCCACTTAGCGTTCAGATTGGCATTTTTAACACGGAACCTAAAGATACCGAACCTAAAGGCATAGCGATATGTTCACAACCTGATTGGTCAGGTTTTATGATGTAACCTATATTTCGGGATGGAACCTACCAAACATCCAAAACGATGCTGTGTACTGGGCTAAATGCGCTCATTGTATGTGCGTAGCCTATATGTGATGGTATTCTGTGTCGAACTGTGATGGCAACATTACGACTATGACGAGGAAAAAACAGGTATGCTTGAGCATTCTGTCTTTTTTAGGGTCGCATCTTGTGACAACATGTCCCGTTTTTGGTTCGTTTACATGTCTTCGGTGCATGTTGCGTTCACATTTCACTCGAACTGCACCAGAGTTTGTTTGAAACAGTTGTGAACTTTCTGTTCCTCATTTGAAGAAGAGACCAGGAGACATTGGGATATCTTTAAAGCAGACGTTACTCTTTATTGAGAACAGTGCTGTTCTTCAGCTGAGGTCATCCAACAAGTCTAACTGAAGTTGTACATTGTATTTTATCAAAATTTCAGGGGGAGGGATTATACAGCAGGGGAGGAGACATTCAAACAAAGGAATGCAAATGTTGTATAGGTAAAAGGACACACCTCAGACATAACGTTGTCACCCGTCCTAATTCAATCAGCATAACAGTGTCGTTCAAATGCATAGATGCTAATTCAATCAGCCAAACGATATTGTGCTCTGAGCTTGTTATGCTAAATGGTCAGGAAGTGCATAAAGACAAAAGACTTAATGTCTCAAACTCTTACACTGCCTGACTTAATCTCCTTAGAATGTCCTCAAGTTTACCTCAAAATGTAAAACACAATATAGATAATGTTTTCAGTTATATTCTATTACATTGGAACCTAGTTCGCAGGTGTGTGCAGCAGGGTTCGGATGGCAGCGTTCACTCTTCGTTTTAATAGAACCAACCATGCCAAGTGTGAACACACCCTTAGGCTACACCATGGTCGCATGACTTAAACATCACCACCACTAAGCTTCCAATACATCTTTTTTTATCTTTATTTAAAGGGGCTATATGCGTTTTTCTGAAATTTAAACTCGCGACTGACACCTGTGGCCAAAAAACAGAACTGCTCTCATTTTCTGCTTGCTCTCGCAGCAGTAGTGACGTCACATCCGCCGACAGCGCGGGAAAAGACGACCCGCCAGAAAATAGGAAAAATAGGATACAGGCTTATAGGTGCACCCACTGTGAGCGGACAAGGTGTCAGTATGCTCATCAGGAGATGTTCGAGTCATAAATGGTAAAATAAAAAGGCTATTGTTACGTTTATTTTGGGGAAAAAGTTGCATATAGCCCCTTTAAATATACAAACAGAAAAATTGGATTTAGAATAGTTTGCAAAAGTGTGAGTATAAAAACGACGAGGCCGTAAAAGCGACTAGTGAGTAGATGAGTTTAGCACTTTGGCATGATGACATTTATTGTCCTTGACAGCCTCTGTAGTCTCAATTAGCCACTTGTTAGCAGCCACCTTTTTTGAGAGAGCTTCACAAAAAATGGTGTCTTATGCACCCAAAACCAAAGCCAAACGCAACTGTGGTAAGGAAGGGATTTTTTTTAAATGGCCCACCTTTTTCGTTCCCTGAGTAGACCCAGATGCAAAGATTAGCAAAACTGCACAAAAAAAAAAACTGACTCAAAACTAGCCATTTGTTGGGTTCTGTTGAGCAGAAAAAAAAACCTAATTAAATCTATCCAAAAGCCTCTCTACTCGACTTTCCCTGCTTCTGTCTTCCTGAAATCACCCTGATGAAATGATCACTCCCAATAATCAAGAGAAACTGTGGACGGCGGCAGTTCTTCAGGGACCCACTTAACCACAGGCTACCGCTGGTAATTAGCTCCAGCCGGCAGGAGGGGAAAGATCTGTGCCACCTGCAGGAGAACATGCACTGTGGAAAAGAAGGAGGTCAAGAAACGAGAGGGGTTTCAAAAGACAAGTGTGACTCTGACCCTTAAAACTTGGTTGTTTGATTAAACCGTGCCCCTGCTTTCATTTAAGGCATGCAAGCTTGGTTGAATACTGAAGCATAGATTCAAACTTGATAATGAGGCTGGACTGCTTAGATAATCATTTAATTGTCAAACTCTGCAGTCCATTATTCTAAGAGCTTAGTAATTAATTAATTGGCTGAAGTACGATGCTGGCATAATGAGACTGCTGATCAGTGTATTGACTGACTGAATAGGATTGGTTATACTCCGGTTCATTGTTTTGGTGATGAACAGTTATGCAAGATCTCAAATTGAGTTGGTGGCTTGGTAATCCCCAAATATTAAACAAACCATCCTTTTGAATTCTTATTAATGATGTTTAAACTGTTTTGTGGAGCATTTGTAAATCGCTTTAAATGAGTCCTATTGTGCTTTTTTACATTTTCAACTTTCTTTAGTGTGATATATTGCTGTTTAAGCAAGAAGTACAAAGTCCACTCCAAAGGGAGTTATTCTCTTTATCAGTAAGCACTGTTTCTGAACTCCCTGAAATGCCTCGGTTGCAGTTTTCTTCCGGGAACGTACACGGCACAATATTCCTCATTTAAATAATTCACACCCAAAACATGCAAAAAACAAAAAACAAAACTGGTTGAGTTGCGTTAGTAGTGTGTTAAATGTGTGGTTATAGTAAGGGGCGTGACAATCAAGCATGAAAACCTAATCTAATACACCCCAAATACAAAATCAAGACTCTGAAAAAGGGCATAATAGGTCCCTTTAATATCTAAGCTAATGTGAAACCGAACAACACACGAAATAACATGTATAAAACGAAAAACAGTCCTCCTGTTTATACTACTCGTCAGTCTGACAGTGTTTTCACTCAATATTTCCCTGAAAGTTATTTCGGCATTATAAACTCATCCATCAACAACAGACTGAGAGGAAGTGACAGGGAGAGAGAAAAAAAGTTGAGAGATGGAGCAATATAGTATTGGCACTAAACCCAGTGCATCCTGCCAGCAGCCACAGCTGCTAAACGGACGGATGGCAACAAATACACTTCAAATACAACACAGCACGCAATAAAACAAACATCTACATCAGCAGCCAAACTTTTAGCCTTATTAAAACAGCTTCAATTGTAATAATATCACTGATCATTTTTAAAACCGCAGATTACAAGCGCACAAACTCTAAATGTTTTGAGGGCACAGGCGACTGCCCTAGATATTTTATATCTTATTTCTACAGTATCTGCTCAACAGATAAATACAAACAAACAAACCAACAAACCAAGTAATCATTCAAAAATGTCAGGTCAGTAAGAATTTTTCAATTTTATTCTGCATGGATTAAATTAATCAAAATTGACTAGAAAGTTTAGATTAGGTAAACCCAGCCTGATCTGCTGGCGATTTGATTTTGCCCTGCAGCTCAGTCTGAAAACCTGTACATTCATTTCTACTGTTTCTGTTACACTTTTGCGGGAACCAATCACAGACTGGCATATCCACCGGGCACGCTTTTGGCGGGTTTAACACGAGGACGGATAGAAAAGCGATTGGTCGTTGCCTGTTGATCACGCCTCTTGTGGTCTGATTGGTTGAAGGACTATCCAATTGCGTACAGAGTCATTTAATTTATGCTCGTTTATCACGCCTCTTGTGCAGTAGAAAATACATAGCAGACTGCCCAGACCAATGTTCAATCTTAAATTGAGCTTGGGCTGGTGATAGCCATACAATAGCAAGACTATTATTACAAAAAAAAAAAAAAAAAAAAAATTTCAAATTAGTGATGTCCTTTTGAATTTTTGAAAAAGAAAAAGTTAATTATGAATAATTATGGTTTATTACACACTGTAAAATGATTGCCTTAAAATGATTAAGTAAATAAACCATGCGTAATTAAAGAAATTACGTTGTGATCACATAACTTATTTTTTTCAATTATGGATGGTTTATTTACTTAAAAAAGGGAGGAAGCATGTTGGCTTAAAATTAAGTCAACTGATCCTTTTTAGAGTGCAGTTTCCACAAAAATATTAAGAAACAGTTTTCAAGCAGGCCCGTCGCGACAAGGCAGGCCCCGAGCTGGCCTGGGGCCCCAAGACAACGACAGGTTAAGAATAAAATGCACCGACAAACTGTGTGAGCGCCCCTTTGATAGTCAATGCAGTAAAGTGCAATGACACTGTTCTCGGGATCCCCCTCAAGGGACCCCTCTCAGTAGTCGCTGACAGCAGCCAACCAACCACATGATCTCTGATGCCGGCAAAATACAAAACCTCCTCGGCAGTCATCATGAAGCGGAATTATGCTTCAGGAGCCAGAAAAGAAAAAAGATAAAGGAAGAGGAGGATAAGAAAAAACAAGATGGTGGTAAGTTATAAATTACACTGGATAAAATAGCTCTACTTGTCTTGTAAAAAAACGGTGTAATTTTGCAGCAGGTAGGCTAGCAAAAATATGTTTATGTTAGCTATTGTTACCTGCCTGACGCAAATGCTGCTTGTAACGAACAGTTAGTGCAACTTTTTTTTCGAACGGACGGAATATGGTTACATACTGTAATATTTTTTTTTAACGGGATAAGGAAGACGCAGATCTGTTCCAGAATCACTGTTTATCGTATTTAATGACATTGCTATTGCTTTGTAATAGGTTTTGATGAAAGTGGCATAGCATGCTATACTAACTATTATTTATGCTATGCATAAATAACCTGGAATACTATTATAATAATATAACTATTATTATAAACATTATTTAACCAGAAAGAGGCAGAGGAACATGCTTTTTTCATAGCTTATCTTAATGTGCTAGTGTCGGGATATACGGTAGTGACAGTTTATGCAAATATGACATTATTTTTAGAAGTTACCAATGGATCTTGAACAGTTACTTTATTCTGTGTGGCAATTGTTATACTGTTACATTTTGAAGTACAGTATCAGGACAACCCACATGTTTTACTGGTACTGTTTATTAACTGTTTAACAAGGTATTATAGTCATCTGTTGCAACTTTATAATAACCATCCAGATAATGTTTATAGACAGTTTACAAACCAACTAGTAACCCTTAACTAAGTGTTAGGAATATCTGGTCCGATTATCTATGTAATGTTTATAGATGTTTTAAAAATGGTTTCTTAAAGTTTACAAAACATTTTTAATGGTACAGTGGTGTTTTTTGCAAATGTTCAATTGTAGAAATTTTTTAAATTGTATGCACATTATATGCAACGTCAGTATTTGCACTGTAAACATTTTATTTATGCACATTATATGCAACAGCGGGGGGGTTGTTCTCCATGTCCATTTTGCTTGGGGCCCCCAAATTCCTTCAAACGGCCCTGTTTTCAACATTGGATTTTGATCTTGGAACACTGTAGTAATAGCTGCTGAAAATTGAGCTTTGCCATAACAGGAATAAATTACATTTTATAAAATATATTTCCATAGAAAACAGTTATTTTTAATTTCATAATCCTAAACTTTTTGATCAAATAAAAGCAGCCTTGATGAGCATAAAAGAGGTGTAAATCAATCAAATTTATAATGAACAAGCATATAAAGCATCTCTTTTCATTTATAAATTAAACTTTATAATCCAAAGAAAAAAAAAGGATAAAGAAATGAAAAACTTTGTTTTGTTGATACAAAAAATAGAAGAATCTCCAAGGCACTCGGGTACTGTAGAAGGAATTAAAAAGCCTTTAAATATCATGGCAGGATTCAAACTGGTGACAAATACACCTACGCGTTCAGGGTGAATTTTTTTTTTTTTACTTTTAACATAACTCCACTACCATTATTGTTGTCTGTTATTTTAAATTCCTTGTTCTCGTTCTCATTTTGTAAGTTGCTTTGGATAAGAGCATCTGCAAAGGGGCCGTGACAAATGGAAAGTAAGTAGATAAAAAAAGCACTGTCTACCCCATAAATCAGATCAGTGTGCAGCCGGTGATTTGCGTTTACCCGTGTGTGTCCCCAACAAAAATGAACATCAATATCAGCAGCAGCGTTCCCTGGGCCATGAACGGAACATGACAGGCCACACAGGAAATTGCTTTCATTATTAATTCAGCATCTTGTATAAAAACTGTCCTCTACCCTGCGCATAAGGTGATCACTGGGGATGAAGCGAGTACATTAATCAAATCCTTAATGAATAAAACATGAGCCGTAATGCTTTAAACGATTCCAAATCGCCTTTTCATATCCTCCAATAGTGATTCGAGGACCAGGTTAATGACAGAGGAAATGATAGCTCTAATATCCACAGAGTTAAGGAGCTCTAAAAATGACTTCTAATCATTGTGCGTCATGTTGTGACTTTCTCAACATACAATATTTAATAAGTAATTAGATGACACACATCCTGCAACTACAAAAGCATACAATATAACAGAAGAGGCACACAGATCTTAAAATCGAATTAGAGGGTTTTTATTCAAGTCGTATGACTATTGGACAGTTATGTATACCATGGGTTTGTGCCTATGGTTTTAGACATCAATACAGTCTTCACCACGGTGACTTCATTCCTTTTGTACACATATCATGGTAATATTACTATTTTGGGGTATACATGATGGTACATTTTTGGGGAATTGGGACTAATGTATTGCCATGGGTTTTCACCTTAACTCTTTGGACATATTAATGTAGTCTTCTTTAGGAATGTACCATGACAATATCATTCTTTATGTACACGTAGCATGACAATACAACATTTGTACTATGGTAAGAGTACTGTGGTAATACTACTGTTTTAGCCTTGTAGCAATATGCAATAATGTATGTTGTTGGGGCTATAACATGCAGTTTGACCATGTACCATGGTATAACTATGGTTTTCTGCACAGGTGCTATGGTAATATCATGTTTTTGTATCATATTAAATGCCATGGTCTTCTTTAAAGCACCTTGAAGTACCATGCGAACACCACACCATATTACCCTTATAAAAAATTACTGTGGAGGTAATGGTACAGTAATGGTAACAGATGGTACTCTGAAAATGCAAAATAGTACTAAATTTCCATTGTATTTATTTAGTTCTTCTAAGAAAACCATGGTAGTTTTACATGTCCCAATACATATATTTAGCATGGTATTTGTCTAAAAGAAAAACATGGTGAGGTTCAAATAACATGCAATGCCCATGGTATTACATTGACCCAATAAACCTAGGAGTATATTTGGTACTTTGGACAGATTTGTGTCATTTTGGCATATTTTTGGCACTTTTTTGTAAGAAGCGTCTTCTAAAACGCAAAAAAATTGTTCCAAACAATCCAAAAATTAACTGCAAACATAAACGCAGTGTTCAGAATGAGGTCAAGAAAGTGAGGCATCATTTCCAACAGCGCTATAATTACCCTGCCGTCCTCGAATCGCACACACTCATCTCAGCAGCATCCAAAAGGAACAGCATTCGGGTTCATCTAATTCAATTACATCCATGTCAGGCAGAGACTCCTGTAAGATTCTGGTTGTCGTGGTGACTGAGATGGTACTTAAACGTGATTAATTAGTTGCTTTTCCTCCAATTACCAGGCAGGAAGTCTCCTCGTCGACAAGCTGTCATGGAGGGAGAGTGAATGAGAGAAAACACACGCAGTCGAGTTGTTTTTTCTCTTGTTTTTCCACCCGAATTTCGCGTTTTCTCGCTCTCCTCTTCTGTCAAAGAATAGATGTGACTGCCAGAACCACCACTGCCACTGTCTGTTTTCAATCCATCACTCAAAACGTCAAAACCAAAAAGGATCAGCTCCAAGAATCCTCGTACTCAAAACCTTCACAGTTTGACAATCTCTGCATTATAGTTTTTTTTATTATTTACTAACGGTCATGAAAAAAACATTACAAATGCTCTATGATTGGATCATTATTGCTGTGGTTATTCTGTTTCTAGCTTATATGTTTCACAACAGTTCTTCTAACCCCAACTGATGGAGTGGATAGCTTTTCATTTCTTAAACAACCATGTAGGAAGACACATCATGGCCATATAGCAGGATGACAAGGTTAAAATTCAAGGTCAAGTTGTAAAAGAAAGGTTGGGAGGGAGCATGAAGAATCATTGAGTCTAGGGTTGGGCGATGTCTACAAAGCTGGCATCAGACGATGTCTCCAGTGAAACATTGCGATGGACGATGACATTTTTTGGGGGGGGAGGGGTTACATTAAAAACATTCTAATTTTCCACTATATATACCATAAGGAGCAGACTTAGAATGTACAATGACGTGACAACTGCCAGATTCAAACTTTCGCACTATGGCTGACACTGAGCCAGAGACGGACACACTCAGTGCTTTTCATACATCACAACGATTCAGTGTTTTCAACCACAATCTTTTTAAGTTTCAGACATTTAAATACAAATAAGTATTAGCAAAACAATACATTTATAGTTTGTAAAGTACACACTAGTGTCTATGGAAACAGCAATAACTGTCCATTCAAATATAATTTGGTGACGCGTTTTATTCATATCAGATACACAGTGTAAGTAAACATAAAGTATTTATTCTTCTCCCAGTTCACCAGCCACATTAATGTATTTCATGAGAAACTGATGAATTTGCATGCTAAAAATCCGACTGACAGGACTCTAAACTAGGGGTGTAACGGATCGCAGTTGATCCGTGATCCGTACGGATCACGACCCACGGTTCGGCACGCACGTGACCCGCGGATTTATTGTGCATTTTTTTAAACTTGTGGATTAATCTGAATTGTTTAGCGATCGCAGACTAAAAGACAGTTTTTCTGCCGATAATGCTTTTTAAGTGATCTCGTTCCTTTAAACTCAATGCTGAGTTTCAGAGAAACACATGTGTTCACGTGAACAGGGCATATTGACGGAAGAAGGGTGGTGGACAAAACTGTAACATTATGTAGGCACTGTGGCACGAGAAAGCTGTATGAAAGTGGCGCATACATTGAGCATGGCACCTGCTGACGCCCGTTTCACACATACTCCGTTTGCAGTGCGTATTTTTTCCGTACCCATGTTAACGGATACAGCTTTCACACTGCATGCAGCTTCGGTCCGTCAGTGAGTTCCAGGAGCGCGTGGCCATACAGCTGTGCTGCGATCGTTTCCGCACAGAGTCTATTTTTTGATGTGCTGGCGCTGAATTAAAGTGACAGCGCATCCGCGTTAAAACAAACATGTATCGATGCGAAAATCTAGTAATTCCACCACAGATGCATAATGTAACGTCTACTCGGTTTTAAAGTCAACACATGGCTTTTTGCCTTGAGTAAAGCAAGGAAAACGGCCTTTAAGTAAACAAGGAGAAATGATGGAGAGCACCTGTCCTTTCTTGGAGGTGGAAAAACAAAGTTCTTTATGACCTGCAGGATTTATTGTAAAAAGATTTAAAAACGAAAGAAAAGCGTAAGTTTTAATTTAAAATGTTTGTTATTTTAACATAGTCTATTGTCTGTTTTACAATTTGCATGAGCAACGTAATATATACATCTAAAGTAGGTATTAGGCTATATAAATACAAAGTAAGTGTGAGAGATCTCTCTCCCTGAGAATGTTGACATCCTAATCTTTAAATAAAAAATAAAAAAAAACCTCAGGCCCATTTTCACGTGTCAGGTTGTTTTTAGTCAAATTTGATTTATTCAGATGGTTGTTTATTTTATTTTTGTTAACACCAAAATTTCCTTGTTAACCTATAAACCATATAGGTTATGTTAACACCAAAAGTTTTCATGTAATAAATGGAAAGCAAATAAAAATAGTCTCCTCCCCCTTTTATTCTGATCCGAAAAATGATCCGATCCGTGACTCATGATCCGTAGTGTGATCCGAACCGTGAGTTTTGTGATCCGTTGCACCACTACTCTAAACCGCGGCACAATCAAACATAGCGGCGCCCATCTCATGTTATAGATCAATATCAAGATCATTTATAAAGATTTTTAAACGACAAAACACTCACTTGCATGTATTTGAAAATCAGAATATCAGATAATTGCTGACATGGGGGGTGTGCAACATCGACACAGTCTTTGGGACGTGCTGGAGTAGATTTTACAGAGTGCTGGACTCTTGCATTGTCAATACAAAATCTGGACCAGAAATTGATGCACCTCTTGATGGAAGGAAAAATTCCATCAAGAGGTACATTAATTATAGATATACAATTATATTAATTAAAATATAAAATAATAAAATGATCAATTGTCTTCAGAAAATTTGGACTTTACTGCTTGATTCATATGGCTTTGTTTTACGATCTCTTATTGAACGTTTTGAAGCATCAAAGTGGTAATTCATAGACTGTCATGCAATTGGGGGACAGAAATCTCTCAGATTTCATTAAAAATATCTTAATTTCTGTTCCATAGATGAAAAAATCTTACGGGTTTGGGACAACATGAGGGTGAATAAATAATGACAGATTTTTCGTTTCTGGGTGAACTAACCCTTTAGTCATGAGTGCATTGTCAGCATAGAAAGATTTAAAAAAACATAACAAAAAAAAAACGTTTTTGAAAGAACCATGTTGTTTACACAGCATTGACATTATTGCCTATTTTGAGTTGTTTTCTAAGTATTTACCAGAGTATTGAGTTATTATTCTCCTGACAGTAACTAGAGATGGCTAGAGCGCTCCAGCTGTCATCTGCTGTATGTGGAGTGTGTGTTTGGCAGCGCTGGTTACTCATTCTCATGAGCTGCATTTATATTGACTTATGGATCTCGAAATCAAATCAGCACAGCCATACAGAATTTACAAGAGCTTTCCAGAAACTCCTTTCCCCCTGAAGATCGGAATCAAAAGCAGATGAAAACCAAGATGCATGAAGCACAGCATAGCATTCAGGGTGGAGGGGTCAGATAATATCTTCTCTATCAGTCTCTGGCTTGTTTACTCTTTCCATAACACCACATTGAAGAGAATCACATGCACTTTTCCAACAAACAACATGCGAGCACACATCCTCCCACCTAACTTCCTCTCAATTACAGTACGAAATGCCAGGTTATTTACAACTTTGCTCTATCAATAGATTGTAAAACAAACAAACAGTAATACAGGTACAATGGAAGCCAAACAGTCAAGTCCCCAGCACTGCAAAGGAAAACAAGTTTAAATTATGCAACTATTTTGTGATAAACATGTTACCCATTAACCAGTAGAAAAGAATCACTGACCAACCCACTCTGTGCAAAGTTATATTTAATCAACAACTAATCTTTACTGTATATAAGTACAGCAACATTTAAGTGCCTTTTTCATAAAATATATATATATTTTCATCTAAATATTTCTTCATTTAAAAAAATACTGTTTTAATCTCTTAATTTAACAACTATAATTTAGTTTATTTTAACATGGCACTAAAGCACTTTGGTCACGTCTGGGCCTAGTGCACTAAGCAGGGATTGCAACTGGTACCATCTCAAGAATAAAACATTATCCCATTAACCAGTTATTTATCCACCTACTGTAGTCCCTCCTCAAATGGATGATAGCTCAAGAAACAAACATTATAACTGAAGAACTTACAAAGATGCTTAAAAATGAGCTTCACAACTGTTGAAAGTGGATCGGACTGAGCACCACAAGTACACACTTGTAGCCAATCAGCAGTAGGGGGCGTGTCCACTCAGGATGGGGGTGGAGAGAGGGCGCGCAAGAGGATGGGAGATTTAAAGACAGACTGTAGAAAGAGAGATGGCTGAGAGACATTACAAAAGAGAAAGAGCAGAGGAATATCACTGGAGAATTAAGGGTTATGATCAGGCAAGAGCTTTAAGACCCATGTTAATATTAGAAAAGCTTTCCAGTGCTAGAGAGACCTAAGCGGGAAGGCCTGAAATTAATGCAGAGGTTGTGTTGTTTCTGCTCCATATGTGAGTAACATTTGTTTTGCGGTTTCACAGAACCCATATATGCTGTTGATGTAATGTTAGCTATAGTTGCATGTCAGTTTTGAGTGTCTGGAGCTAGTGTGCTGCTGGTGACTAAAAACCAACTCTTGCTTGTATATAGAAGCTATGCACTGATGTCACTTTCCCACCGGAAAACACGCCCCCTCAGCCGGACTGAGTGGCAGAAGAGCTGCTGCATGACTGGATTTAATAGGGGAAGCTGCGAAAACACGAGTAAAACAAACAATTAAGTTTGGACTCCATATAGTGTTCCTTACAACTTACCAAAGATCCAGGGATCCATGGGTATTGACATGCAGCCATGAATCGTGTTTCCTGACATTTATATGAGCCTGATTGCAACACTGGGGAAATACATATAGTAAATTTGCCTGTGAACACTTTATAAAAATACAATATAGGTAGGTCTAAATACGGGGATCACTTATATCAATGTTATATGCAACATACTTTATTTGATTCTGTCATGATGTATTCATTTTGTACGTTGTAGCGCTCGTTGTGTATATGTATGTGCAATGTATTTTTCCCCTCGGGGCTTGCCGTATATAGGTTTGTGCATGCGCACTTTTGTAGTGGAGTGGCGTGTGTTTTTCAGGCTGGTTGTTACATATTTGACAGAGAATAAAGTGAAGGAAAGTTCAGACGACTGTCGTTTAATGTTTTCTTATTTCTTATTTCTAAGTATTTTATCACCATTCCATGCAGTATAGTTTTTGTCAGTCTTTATTTAAAAACATCCAATCATACAGAATATAAGATGGTAATAAATATTTAACTGATGAGTTGTCAACACAATATATAACAAAACAATATATAGGGTATGATTTTACTCCAAATCTCAACATCTTGACACAAAATGATAACTGCAAATCCAGTCCAGTTGTTTCTATGAATTGCAGTGATCCATTTGCTTCTCTTTTCTGTAGCTTTCGGCAGTCTGTAAAAATATACCTCAGATTTCTTGTCAAATCTATTCGTACAGTCAATCTCAAAGCTCTTACATGTTTTAGGTGTGTTTTGTGCAGAGGTGGACAGTAACGAAGTACATTTACTTGAGTACTGTACTTAAGTACACTTTTTGAGTATCTGTACTTTACTGGAGTATTATTTTTTAGGGATACTTTTACTTCACTACATTTGAAAGACAAATATTGTACTTTTTACTCCACTACATTTCTATCAAGGCCCTCAAAGTCGAAAGTCGTTTCTGTAGCAGCTTTAAAAGTCAGTGGATGATTTTTTTTCTTCTTTAAAAGGTTTTTTTTTTTTTTTTGCAGACAGCCTATCAGTAATCACTCTTGTGTAGGGTCACGTGAAGTTTCCCAAAAAAAATGTAACACTGATCAGTTTACAGCAAAATGGAAGAAGACGGTCCCTTGGCACAGTGTGTGCACCCATGGCTATACTTAAAATGTATTTTAAATAATCTTTAAAATACTTAAAAGATTAAAGATTAAAGATTAGTTTAGTTGGTATACACTTTGATGCATGTCTCATAAAATATAAAAAAATTTAAATGTCTGGGAGAAAGATAAGAGTAAACAGTTGGGAGAATATCGGATGCGTATCAGTGTATAGGGTCCATGCATTCAGCCTTAAAGTGACAGCAGCTTTATAAAGAGCTTTGTAACTTTTATACAAGAAACTGAAAATTTCAATACTTGTATAAAAGTTACAATGCTCTATACAAATGTAAAGAAATGAGTTTAAGGTAGTCGTATGCTAGCATGTCGCATGGAGCATCACTGACTGGCTTAAACCACCTTGGTGGCATAATGTGCATTTGTACAACAATGCAACAATAATAAATTAATGCATTGACATAAAAAAGGAAATTTACTTTTGATACTTAAGTATTTTTAAAAACAAATACTTCTGTACTTTTACTTAACAAAAAATCTGTTTTTAGAACTTTCACTTGTAACGGAGTAATATTTGACCAGTAGTACTTTTACTCTTACTCAAGTAATAGAGTTGTGTACTTTGTCCACCTCTGGTTTTGTGTGTTTTTCAAGGCAATCAAGCTAAAAGCCAAAGCTGCTGCTCAGTTTTTTTGCCACTCAGTGGACATAACCGCAGTCACTCCGAACGATGGTGACGTCACATGTATACCATCTGTACTCATTTACTGTATATTCCTTTTTTGTCCTTCCTTGTCGTTTGTTCGTACGTTTGTCATCCTCGCTTTATGGGAGGGTTGTATTTGTTAGGGTTAATATCAAAAGATCAACAGTGTTTCTCAGAAATCGCTTACTGCACCTTTAAACTAGTCACATCGGCGAATGAAAATGGTATTGTGTTAACCACCTGCATGCTGCTGTTCCTTTAATTCCAACACAGGGTTGTGTTGTTCCTCTAATCTCTGTGTGTTTGTGCACTTTCAGTGGTAAGCTCTGGCTAAATGGATAGCAATATCCTGACTGAAGCTGGCCTTCACCTGCCCGAGCCTGCAATATTTATGACATGAGAGTTATCCACTGCCAGGGATGCAATAACTTCAGGAAAATACGACAGGGTGACTGTGTGCGCACTTATGTGTGGTAAGGGTCTCAGAAAGCTTTACTGTAGAAATTAGGGTCAGTGTCATAATAAGGATCTTGGACTCTGTAAACCCGTTTCAAGTTGAGGGTTAACACAGGATAAATATGACACAGGAGTGCAATAATAGAGGAAGAGAATGTCTACATGTAGTGGCCGCACTCATATCCCGCCAAAACATCATGCCACCTTTTCTGAGCGCTCTCAAACTGGTGCTAGTCTCCGTCTCAATGAGTGTTCAATGACCCATTGAAATGAAACCAATGTCACAAGTTGGCTGAAAATGAGACATGTTTTAAAGCAAAAGCAGAAAAATATCCCAATGTAACAAACCATTTGGCTCTCATTGTGTATATATAACCAGGCAACCATGCTAAAAATTATAACAGTGCTAGTAACCAGCATATGTTTTGGTTGCTGGTCTCTATTCATCTAGTTTGATGGTGTCTAAACAAATCTCTTTCATTCATACCTTCACACACACACACACACATTACACTGTATATCTCCTTCACTCATTCCGCCATGAGCTGCTCATGCACGTTGGGTTTGTTTACATCAGTGCGCGTTCCTCTTTGACGTGTTGTTCATTTTAAACAGTTGATGGGTAAAGTATTCTTAAAATGCATTCTAAAAATAGGAATAATCGTAATAAATGATTATTCACTGTATTTTTAAGTGCCCACGATAACAATATCATGCATGTTCATTATTGTGATATATCGTATTACTGTATACCGGCACATGTCTACGTGATATACAGTCACAATTGCAAGTTATTAAGTGAAGACTCGCAATTGCGACTTTATATCTCACTATTGTGAGAGCCAAACTCTAGGGCTGTAATCTCCCAGTCGATTAGTCGATTATTGGTCGATACGTTCTGGCTCGACCAAAATTCTGATTGGTCGATTTTTTGCCGCGTTCATTTCGTCAGTTTTGCCGCGCCGCGTTCATTTCGTCAGGTGGAAAGCACTAATTGCTAATGGGGGTGTTTTCAGAGCACCCCTGTTTCACAGGTAACAGTCTGTCTTCAGAACACCCCCATTGTTTTCACTTCTTTTGGATTAGCCCAACCCACTGGGGAAGAGAAGTCTCTCACTGGTCCTGTGTGTTAGTGGATCTGTACTGTCAGTTTTGCCGCGTTCATTTCATCAGTTTTGCCGCGCCGCGTTCATTTCATCAGGTGGAAAGCACTAATTGCTAATGGGGGTGTTTTCAGAGCACCCCTGTTTCACAGGTAACAGTCTGTCTTCAGAACACCCCCATTGTTTTCACTTCTTTTGGATTAGCCCAACCCACTGGGGAAGAGAAGTCTCTCACTGGTCCTGTGTGTTAGTGGATCTGTACTGTCAGTTTTGCCGCGTTCATTTCATCAGTTTTGCCGCGCCGCGTTCATTTCATCAGGTGGAAAGCACTAATTGCTAATGGGGGTGTTTTCAGAGCACCCCTGTTTCACAGGTAACAGTCTGTCTTCAGAACACCCCCATTGTTTTCACTTCTTTTGGATTAGCCCAACCCACTGGGGAAGAGAAGTCTCTCACTGGTCCTGTGTGTTAGTGGATCTGTACTGTCAGTTTTGCCGCGTTCATTTCATCAGTTTTGCCGCGCCGCGTTCATTTCATCAGGTGGAAAGCACTAATTGCTAATGGGGGTGTTTTCAGAGCACCCCTGTTTCACAGGTAACAGTCTGCCTTCAGAACACCCCCATTGTTTCACTTATTTTGGATTAGCCCAACCCGCTGGCGAGAGAGACAGATTGAAGAAGGCTAGTTTTCTTGTATATTATTTATTTAATTGTGAGAGCGTTTTTTCTGCTCTTGATCTGGCTTGTTTAATAAATATTCCTTTTTTATTAAAGAGGACGTGCCTTTTGTGTTTAAGAGTAAAAGCTTTAAGTTAATAGTCTATTCGTGTCTCAGCCGCGAAGCTGAGCTCAGCTGAGCTCATATGTTCGAGCTGCACAGAGCGGCTGAAATGAGTGTCTGTCAGTTATTATAATACATATGACAAAAACAATTGTCTAAATTATGTTGCATATTCCTCAAAAGTTCTTGTGATGATATCTAGTTGACAACACATAGACTATGACTTCCGAAAATATAGCACTATGATATTGCGCAGGTGCATCCGATGCGACGCTGTCAGAGCTGACAGACTCGTGTGTCAGACTCATTTCAGTGCAAAATAATCAGCTCAAAAACTATTTAATATACAGCAAATAGCCTACTAGTTTTTTATGTTTATTTATAATTAATTTAGGGAGACAACAAGGCTACCAAGTACTGCGCACAGTGTGCAGCTTATTCATTTAAGTTTTTTTTTTTCCTAACGTTATTTTAGTCGATTTTTAGTCGAAAATTTCAGGACTTCAGTCGACCAAGATTTTCTTTGGTTGATTACAGCCCTACCAAACTCGCAAATGTGAGGAAAAAGTCAGAATTGCGAGAATTGCAAGTTTATATCTAGCCATTCTGACATTATAACTCGCAATTGTGACTTTATATTAGGCAATTCTGAGAAAAAAGTTGAGATATCTATTTAGAGTCTAGATATCTATCAATGATCTTTTACATGTTTTTATTCCTTGGCGGAAACAAGCTTCCATACTATTCTGTTCTATTGTCAAGAGACTTGAAACACCCACATTTGTTTTTTCCTGAATGACCTACTGAACAACCCCTGGAGCTGCACATTTCAGTCAAACTTCAAGCTCTCAAGCTGTAAAATACAGCCCTGATTCCACTGGCAGTGCTTCAGCAATCTAGAAAGCAGAGTGCCGTGTAACCTATAGGCAATAAACCTCAGGGCTAATTCCTGTCATTACAGAGTATTGACAGCACGCTGCATCACAAACAGAAACCATGCCAGCTCCTGAGAGCGAGAGAGGGAAATGAATGAATAAGGATTTATAGCCGTCATCATTCTGCTGCAACTATGTTTCCTGTTCTGTTCAGCGAGCGGAAAGGAAGGCTGGTAGTAGCTTCCTGTGTGTGGGGTGCTGGATTCCAGGAAATGATTAGGTGGGGGCTAAATAAGCCTGTTTTTGCCCTGGCAATGATCAACAAGGGCTAATAAAACCCTCCTCCCTTCTGTCTCTGTGTCTATCCCTCTTCCTTTACATTTTATTCTCTCTCCAGCTCTCCAACAGTGAATAATTCCCGCCTGCAAAGCACATCCATATTGAAAAGAACCGCATGGCTGCCAGCTCACCAGCATATGTTACACATTTAGGATGTTGGTTCCCAACATGGGTGGCTGGTGTCCTAAGTTGTCAAGTCTTGATTAACCATGTCTGATCAACAGTCACCCTAAAAAATATTTTGAGATCTACATCATTAGATAGCTTGATCATTAGATCTGGTGACTGTGGAGGCCATTTGAGGATAGTGAACTTATTGTCATGTAAAAGAAACCAGTTTGAGATAATTGGAGCTTTGTGACATGGCGTGTTATCCTGCTGGAAGTAGCCATCAGAAGAGTGTGGTCATAAAGGGATGGACATGGTCCGCATCGATACTCAGGAAGGCTGTGGCGTTTAAACAATGATCAATTGGTATTAAGGGGCCCAAAGTGTGGCAATAAAATATCCCCCACCACCATTACACCACCAGCAGAATGAACCGTTGATACAAGGCAAGACGGATTATGCCAAATTCTGACCCTACCATCTGAATGTCGCAGCAGACTCATCAACGTTTTTCCAATCTTCTACTGTCAAATTTTGGCCTCAGTTTCCTGTTCTTAACTGACAGGGGTGGCACCGGTGTGTTCTTCTGTTTCTGTAACCCATCTGCTTCAAAGTTTGCTCGTTCAGAGATGCTCTTCTTCATACCTCAGTTATTACGAGTGGTTATTTAAGTTTCTGTTCCTTTTCTATCAGCTGTAACCAGTCTGGCCATTCTCCTCTGACCTCTGGCATCAACAAGGCACATATTTGGCATCGTTTTTGCCCACAGAACTGAACACTCACTGGATACTCTTTTTTTGGACCTTTTTCTGTAAACCCTAGAGATGGGTGTACATAAAATTCCCAGTAGATCAGCAGTTTCTGAAATACTGAAAGACCAGCACGTCTGCCACCAACAACCATGTCATGTTCAAAGTCACTTAAAATCACATTTCTTCCCCATTCTGATGCTCTGTTTGAACTTCAGCAAAATATTAAGCAGCACAACTGTTTTCAACATGGATAATAAGAAATGTTTCTTTTCCAAAACTCATTTGTTTGACCTTTCTAAAGCTGACGAACTTAGAGTGGTTAACATTATAACCCCAACGTTTATCTGTGTGCTGCACATTTTACTTAGAAGAGCTTCCAGAACCTAAGGGAGTACTGAAATGGAGCAGTTCTGTTGTATACGGATCACAACTTATAAGTACGAATCGCCATTAAATAGTTTTGGCTTATCTCGATTATGAAATCGCAAAGGCTGGGATTATTTTTTATGCACAGTTTGTCAGTGAAGCACGGCTCTGTGATCAGTAGTAAATGCTGCTTCATCTGAAAGCACTGCGAGTTTGAGTCACTTATAATGTGCATTTGAGAAAGCAACACGCGCCAAAAATCTTTCCAAACATGAGAAGCATTTAGTCATGTTTAATCAATCAAAGCATTTTAATCTTCTGTTTATTCATCTCATTGATAGTATGATGCTCATAGGGATTTCCTGGAATGACGTGCGCTATTGTACTTCTGCGGTGGATATTTGGAGTACCCTGCGTTTTATGTTGTAGCTATGATGTAAACAAAGGGCAAAGCTGTTTGCCTCCGCTCGCCTGCTAGCCAACATTAGTGTTGATACAGTGTTGCTTTTGTCAGCTCTCGCTTTTGTAAGACTGTTCACCGCCCCTTAGCAAAATTTACCATGGTTTTGTGATTGATTACTGTTTGCATCACCATCGTTTTCCAACAAATCTCATGATTAAATGGTGTATAACATTGTATCCAAAATGTATAAGACAATTAGGGATGCACCGATACCGATACCAGTACTCGGGTGCCGGTCCGATACTGTTGTCAAGTACTAGTACTTGTAAAACTACCCCTACCAACACATGCAAAACCTGAGGTAAAATTAAATGATTTTGTTTTGCTGCAGATATACACTTTTCAAAATAATATATTAATTTCAAGATATAACATTAACACGACAGTAATTTAAACATAGCCTTTGTGAAAAATATATATTTAAAGCAAAAAAATGTAAACGACTAGTATTTTCCAAGTTGTCTAGCAGCTAGGGATGTTAACCGATGACCGTTTGACCGATGGTTGAACGTATCAAGGTTAACCGATCAAAGTTGTCGGTTGTCGGTTAAAAAAAAAAAGTGATCTCTAAATTAGGCTATTATAGACAGTGGACTAAACGCTACTACAGTTAGCCATCTCATTCCAAAATCTTTTTGTGTGAAGTGAACAAATCCCTCACACTCAATTTTTCATAACTCGACTGTTTGTACTTAATAAACCAATAAAAACATTTGGCGCAAGGTCACAGCGTTTGGGTTTGCGCGCTCACAAGGTTTGTGGTTAGAGCCAGGGCAGACGACAGTATGAAGCATGCAAAGAAAAGTAGTGTGTGGGACCATTTCACCAAAAAGAACGACACAGATGTAAGTTGCAACTTGTGTGATACAGTGCTTAATTAGAAGGCACACAGTGAGTTAGACCTGCCTTGGTCGGTGCGTCTTTTACGCATTCTGAAGGTGCCTGTTTTATCCATTGGTTTTATCGTGTTGCAGTCTATTAGACAACATTCCGCATAAGATGGGCTTACATTTGGAAATATATTACATCTACATTTCAGTGGTAACACATAAGGTGTTGATCATCATCTTTCTTTATTATTGTTAGCACTACCTCGAACTAAAGCGGCGTCTCTTCGGAGCTGTCATTTTCTTAATTGAGCCGCGGCAATGTTTCAAATGAGCTTCTAATGCTAGACAAATGCCTTTATTTTCAACGCGATCACCTTGTACCCAAACCATTTCGAAACTAAGGAGCCATTTGTCCTCCGATTACAAACAAGCTCCTCGGCGCCGCGTTTGCGGGACTCATGTTTCGCGCTGTAGGGGATTTTAAAAAAGTGACGTGAGTGGAAGGCAGGTGGCGCCGCCGGGACAGTGTGTGTGTGAGAGCGGGCAGAGAGATGCGACAGAGTTGCTAAATTGCAGGCGCGGCTCGCGGCTGTTATTTCAAATAGCGCAGCATATTTTAAACGAATCGGTTAACCGGTTGCAACCGGCTAATGAGGCTCGGTGGTCGGTCAAGAAAATGTTTAGTTTTCGCCATCCCTACTAGCAGCAGCACTAACGTTTAATCGACGAGTCTCGCACATCCCTAGCTCAGTGTCACACATTGTAGATGAAAACAGAAACAGGCTCATAGCTGATAATGGAGAGAAGCTTCTTTCCATCAAAAAGAACCTGCCTCTCACTTTTCCGAAAAGGGCTGTATGGCTATGATAACATAATAATTTAATTCAGTTGTTTTGCTACTATGTTGTGTGGTACTGGAATCCACTGAATGTTACAGGTTACATTTATGTGAAATGGGCAGCAGTGCCATGTTTGTTTAGGAAAACACCAAGTTGAATGTTAAAATGTCAGCAATAGCATCAATTTGTGTATTTCCTTTGTTTCAGTCAGAAAGTAAAAAACATCTGATGAAAATAAAACATTGTTAGAAGAACTGTAATGGTATTATTAAGCACTCATATCAGTACTCGGTATCGGCAAGTACCCAAATGTAAGTACTTGTACTTGGTCTGATAAAAAGTGGTATCGGTGCATCCCTAAAGACAATTACAAAAATCGTTCTGGACGATCCGCTTGTTTATTAACATTCTTAAGTCTGAATCAGGCTTGAATTGGTTCCATCCTTAATATTTACACCTAAACAGATGAAACTCACGGTTATGGTAAGGGGCGTGACATTTCCCCAACACGCGTTAAGTGGGGTCAATCACAACACACTGGGCCAGCTAGTATTTGTAAAAGGGCATAATAGGACCCCTTTAAGAGAGTTTGTGTTTGCATTTGTGTGCTGGTTTGTTGCTTATGTCTTATTCATCCTTTTTAAAGTGATCCCTGTTAGCATCAACATAAATGCTAGCTGACATGAAGCGCCTTCTGCAATCAAGGGCATAGCTGAAAGATTCATAAGCTGAGGTTAAATATAGGGGGGAGAGAGAGAGAAGAAAGACGTTCCCGTGACATGATGAGTATGGAGAAGGAAAGATTGCATTCAATATTACTGTAACTCAGGACGTAAACTGACTTCAATACCTTTAAACCAGAAACCAGGCTTATTCACATAACACTAAATCACAGTCCTTGAAACTTAGACGGTTTTAACAGAATTGTGGGTTGTGGTTATGTCTTGACTATTTTTAAAATCTCTTTGTCTTTCCAGTCTTTCCTTGGGAATTGAAGTCCCAACCTTGCTGTTGTTACAGCTACACTACAAATTCAATCAATACAATACAATTTAGCCTTGTTGTACTATATAATGCTTGCTTGTCTAGAGTGTGTAACTATATCTATTAGCCATCCTTTCCAATGGCTGTTTCAGTCATGCTTTCTAACCCTTTTATAAAAACGACATGTGATGGTATTAGTAATACTCTGATATATCTTTTGGGACTACATTATTACCATCAAAATATTAGCTGCTTAAACCACATAATTTACTTAAAGCTACACTATGTAACTTTTCCGTCCACTAGAGGTCGCCTGTTCAAAACAAAGGCGTAGTTTGATGACGCCACGTTTGAGCGCAGAATCTCGGGACATATGGTCTTCACCTCACAGCCGGTGGAAAACAGTCAGGATAGGACTCGGGCAGAAATCATGTTCATGGATGCGATTATTAACATTACTGTAGTGAAGCAGAGCAGGACCGAGTGTTGTGGAGCTGAGCAAGGCCGCAGGAGCGATTGAAGAGCGGGACTGTTATTATGGCATAGTCGCTGGCGGGACTTTTATTATGACACGGTTGCCGGCGCAACTTCCTCTTTTCCAGTCATGAGTTTGAGGTAACGCAGCTCTGTTTATCGTATTAGATATATCTGAGTGTGTTGAAAAGGAAGTTATGACGTTCGCTCGGCGGCTGCTATGATACTTGTTCACACTGCAGTGAGAGTAAAGCGTTTCACTGAATAAAACCGGAGACCGAGGGTGACGTAGATATGACGCAATCGACAGGCGACTCCCTCACACGCATAGCTCACACGTCCCTGTTCCTTGGTTAAAATAGCAATTTTCTCACGATTTACAAATAGTTGAAAACATTTGGGATATTCTAAGTACTCAACTGAACAAAATATATAACACTGGCCTAGTGATTTCTGGATATTTTACTGCAAAAATCCTACATAGTTCACCTTTAATACTCCAAAAGTATGTAAAATAATACTAAACAAGCTGTTGGTACAGCGCATTTCTAAAAGAAAGCACCATATCCAAGTAAATGCCTTAATGTAAGTTGGCTGTCAAAAACAGTCCTCTCACTTTTGTTATTTCCGATTAAACACTACAACTGGGTTAATTTTTATTTTCCAACTGTCAGCAACCTCGCTAAAGCCACAATCAAACGGAAGAAGCGACCTTGTTTCATATTGTAACGTACATAGGGGAAATGGATTATCGAAAATGTAGTCGATTGTTTAGGCGGACTAAATGTTTGGAGACCAAGGAGAAGGATGTCGTTTCACAGTTATTATATTTTAATTAAAAAATATTATATAAGAAAATAGAAACCAACGAACATATTCATGGATAACTCATTTCACAATGAGATCAACACCATGCATTTACAAAATAAATAGGGTAAATTTCCATTTCATGCCGGATATAGTCCAGTATCAAGATGCAAAACAGTGTCTTCACTTTTATCTTTTTACACATTCATTTCCCACATATAATTGAATGAGGAAAGGAAAAACAAAAGAGAACAGCAACAACAGACTAGCATGTTGACTACTTGAACATACATTTTGCTCTCCTTTCTTTCTGGCCAGCAAATTTCTCAATGACTCTCTGATCAAAGTCAGTCATCTCAGTAGTGTCATGACGTTTGCATATTTCAGTTAGATATTTGAGGTCTCTACCCCTGTTGTTATCCACAAAACTTAAATACCGACACTTTGAAATAAAAGACAGGGAAAGCAATAAAGGGCATTGCTAACAACATCCATCCAGCCAGCCACTTACGTTTCTCATAACAAGCGCCCCTCTATTGACCAGCCGCCACTGGTCAGCACCCTTGTAGTCTGGCTAAGGACCACCATCTGAATGATATGTAAAGCAACCAATCACAGTTCGTTTTGTTCAGCGGCATGTTTAGGGGCCGTGAAATTGTAACAATGTCCCCACAATAACAGACTGGCGTGTAAAACTCTTGGACATTTTAAAGAGGCTATGCCGTGAACCACACATTCTTCACATACTTTCGAAAATCCAGCATTTAAAAGTGTTAATTGTCATCGCTGTAAACACGATGGCTTTCTTCTTCCATGGGGGGGTTGGCGTCACGTCATCTTTGTTTCCAGGCGGACAGTTAAAGAACGCAACACACACATCTCCCAGATATCCAGTAGAATTCAAATCAATAAGATGACGACTTTGAAACTCCCAAAGTGTTTCCAATTTTGTGAGCAATATGCACCAGACGTTCAGCCAATGGTCAGTGGGCATGACGTCTGAGGCTGAGACTAGCACCCTTGTAACCATCTATATCTTCAGTCAGTTCTTTTTCGTATGAGAGTCCTGAGTCAAAAAGGTCCTGAGTTAAAATATCTATTCAGATTAATCTTTTTGCTCCACTGCCAAAAAGTCTGTCAGTACAGAAGATTCAGCCCTACCTGTATATATAAATATATATATATATATATAAATATATATATATATATATAAATATATATATAAAAATATAAAAATATATATATAAAAATATAAAAATATATATATAAAAATATAAAAATATATATATAAAAATATAAAAATATATATATAAAAATATAAAAATATATATATAAAAATATAAAAATATATATATAAAAATATAAAAATATATATATAAAAATATATATATATATAAAAATATATATATATATAAAAATATATATATATATAAAAATATATATATATATATATATATATATATATATATATATATATATATAAAAATATATATATATAAAAATATATATAAAAATATATATATATAAAAATATATATATATAAAAATATATATATATAAAAATATATATATATAAAAATATATATATATAAAAATATATATATATAAAAATATATATATATATATATATATATATATATATAAAAATATATATATATATATATATATATATATATATATATATATATATATATATATATATATATATATATATATATATATATATATATATATATATATATATATATATATATATATATATATATATATATATATATATATATATATATATATATATATATATATATATATATATATATATATATTTATATATATTTATATATATTTATATATCATTCACTCTGTCAACTTCCCATTACAACTGTCTGTTTTTTTTTCCAAGTGCTAATCTGTCTCTTTCTCTTTCTGTCTCTGGCTCCTCCCCAGGTACTTATCTGCTTTATGATCTGTGTATAGATGACTGACAGATCAGACTTTATCTTTTCCTTCTCATGTACTAACCAGAGCCCAGAGGGCAAACAACTAATGAAACAGTCAAGTTCAAATAAAGAGAAGAATGTCAAGGCATTGCCCGCCAGTAATTACTAAACGTCTGTGTCTGTGTGTGTGCGCAAGCGCTTAAACAAGTCACAACCTGTTGCACTCGTAATTAAAACCGTGAGATTGAGAGCACTTGCTGTTTGAGCTTTACCAACACACACACAGCTGCGGTATGGCTAAAACCACAAAAGGTTTAACACCGTGGTAAACACAAGATGAAACGTCTCTGCTGTCTGACAACAAGCTCGGACAACACGGCATCCTAGAATTCCTGTCAGAGTAAACACACACAGCAGGAGAAATACTACAGCTCCAGCTGGGCTTTCTGTGCTATGAAAACAATTATGAAAATGAACCAGGAACTAAAAAGGAAAAATGTTGCTCTTGAACTTCAAATGTAAATCTTTAGAATGAGTTTGTTTGCTTAGTCAAACTCAGTGGGGTGTTGCTGTGGTATTTCCCACCCACTGCTTGATTCATTCTCATTATGATTCGCCCATTTCTGTCTGAAATGCTTCTCTCGTGGTTTGCTGTAATAATGTGAATAAAGTCATGAGTCATTAGTCTTACAAAAATACTGTGCTAGAATGATGCTTTGGGACATACAAAGACAGAAAATATAAATATCCATCTTAAATATAAATGGGTACTTATTCATTACCATATACACATACTGTGGTGTTTACATGGACTCCACATACCTTGTAAATAAATTGGCAAATAAATTTGAGCACAATAGTAAAACATTTTCATAGCTTTACCATGTGAAATCATCGTTTCATGATAACACCATGGTAAATGTACATTTAAAAAAAAAAGTATGAATTTAAGTAAAAAAAATACTATTGTACACTATTATACCCCCCCCCCCCCCCAAAAAAAACCCCAAATAAACACTAAATCAGGGCTCGACATTAAGCTTGTTAACGTGTATATAGTGTTCTAAATGTACATACATTTAAAAAAAATGAAAATACAAAAAACTTTGCAGGATTTACGATGATGGTGACTGTTAACAACACGTGTCATCAAAGTCTGTGAAAAGGGTCTATTGTACAGGTCCAAAAAACGGTATTATGGAATATGCCAAGAAAAATAAATGTTAAATGTATCACCAGTGTTAGGAAAGAAAGCAAACCCTGGCACTCAATCCTCAAAAACAACACTTCTCTGTTCCATCTCCATCTCCGTTTCTCACACACTTCTCTTTCTCATTTCTGTTCACAGCCCTTTATGAGACTCAACAAACAAATCATTCTTCATTCAGAGTGGACTGGATCGGACGAGTTTCTGACAATCTCTGACTGAGGTCTGTGTTATATAATGATGACTGCAGATCACACCTGGGCAATTGTGTGATTTGCATGAATAAAACAAAAGAAATGCATTCAAACTTTGGTCCCTCTCTCCATAAAAAGGGAAGGATCTGAACAAGTGTGGTGAACCATTTGGTTTAATTCATTATCAGTATTTTCAACTACACACTATCGTTATTTCCGTGTTACAAACATTCATATCACCACAGAAGGGATAAACTGGAATAAACGTTGATATTGCAGATAAAAACACTGTCTACGGAGGCAATCAAACTACTAGAGTAAATCACCTTTAGAAAGTAACATGGCGCTTCAAATAATGATTATATCGATCGCGTTATGCAAACAGATGGCAACAAGTGATTCTTAAAAATGTATGTGTCATTGAATTATTCAAGAAACTGATTCATCCAGTAATGAAACAAGTGAAGTATTTATGAGTGAGTCATTGAATCATTCATTTAAACAGTTTTATTTCAAGTAATTCATTCAGATTCATTAAACATTTCAAACAGACTGCAGAAATTAAAATTTTGTCAGAACCCCTAGTAAATTACATGTTATTTTGTTTAATTGTCTGTTCAGAATCGTGAATTGTGAAACTCTGTTTGAAACAAAAAAAAAATGTGATCCTCAATGCTTCCAGAGTCGTGCAGCTCTAGCCACTTGTATTCAATACATTGACAAATAATTGTGAAAAGTAAATATAACTGCCTTTTTTTAAAGGGGTACTTCAGTGCTGGGAAGATTAATGTGTATTTAAACTGGGTCATATATGTAGTAGAAAAGACAGAAAATGTATTTTTGTCTCATGTGGATGAAAGACAACAACTCCCAGAATGCACTTGCTTCGCTGCTCAATGAGGCCAGTCCCAAAGCCACGGCTACTGCCCACCATCACTTGCCCACCATGACACCGCCACCACCGTTGTTTTGATTTCGTAGTTCAGTTAGAGAATAGACACTACAATTAAAAACTGAATGTGTCTTTTGTGTGAGTGAGCCGAACGAAAGTCACGTCACAGACGCAGCAGGGGTCAGATTTCAATCATCACGAGAGCGAAGAGCTGAGGTAAGTGCGGCAGTCATTCATGGCGCGTGTCCAGTCTGGCATGTTTCAGATTGCATATGGAAGCTTAATTTTCATAGGAATTCATTGAAAAGTTGAAACACACACTTTGCTCCGCAGTGCTCCGTTATGAATGCCCAGCTGAGCCGCCTTGCGCATTTACATTCTGTGAGTGAGATCCCACCCCTATGGGCGGGTTGATAACATGCGGAACTAGCTCCTTCTACTGGCTGTCGTCTCTAGGCTCTGGCCAAATATCCTTTATCGTAAAAAATTACGATATTTGCGTCATCGGAGGATTTTTTCCAGAAATAAAATGCATAATTCTCTCGTCTCAGGGGGACATGAGGGGCGAAAGTACGATAATTTGAATATACTACCGGGTTTCTACTGATACAAAGCTTAAAGGGTTAGTTCACCCAAAAATGAAAATTCTGTCATTAATTACTAACCCTCATGTCGTTCGACACCCGTAAGACCTCCGTTCATCTTCGGAACACAAATTAAGATATTTTTGTTGAAAGCTGATGGCTGAAAAAGGCTTCAGATAGGCCTCCATTGGCATTCAGTACATTTATACTCCCAAGACCCATAAAAGGCACTTAAAACGTTGTTACAAAGTCCATCTCACCACAGTGACTCTACAATAATTTTAAACGACAAACGACAATAGTTTTTGTGCGCAAAAAAAAAATCTAAATAACGACTTTATTCAACCTCTTCTTGTCTTCCGTGTTTGCCTCCACGACGCATGCGCGAGAATATGACGTAGCGCCGGGGTTCGGGAATCCATGAAATGCACAATTTAACCCCATTTTGAGAACTACGCCAAGACCTAAAGCACGATCAATGTAGAATTCAACAGCTTAGATACGCGTGTCTTCCTCTGCTTGTAAACAAATCGCTTCTGGGTCATGTGTCCGAACGCCGGATCTGCGTCATATTCTCGCGCATGCGTCGTGGAGGCACACACGGAAGACAAGAACAAGTTGGATAAAGGTGTTATTTTGATTTTTTTTTGCTCACAAAAACTATTGTCGTCACATCGTAAAATTATTGTAAAGCCACTGTGGTGAGATGGACTTTGTAACGACGTTTTAAGTGCCTTTTATGGGTCTTGGGAGTGTAAATGTACTGTATGCCAATGGAGGCCTATCTGAAGCCTTTCTCAGCCATCAGCTTTCAACAAAAATATCTCAATTTGTGTTCCGAAGATGAACGGAGGTCTTACGGGTGTCGAACGACATGAGGGTGAGTAATTAATGACAGAATTTTCATTTTTGGGTGAACTAACCCTTTAATACTAATCGCTAGTGTTGTTTAGAGTGTGATCCTAAAGTGTTGTGCTTGTCAAAGATTGCATTTATGACCACAAGAGAGACAGCAATGTTTTCATAACACAACTTAAATGCTATCAACTTTAATGAAATATCAATTTGAGAAATAAACTGATGTGCTTGTTTCCCCTCAGAGTAAGCAGTCACAAAGAAAACATCTCCAAGGAGAAAATCCTGGTGGATGAAAATCCTGGAGATGATGAAAGAGACAAATTACTGCACCGCTCTTTCCCACACACACACACACACACACACACACACTCTAAGTCCCCGAGTTCTCCAGCTCGCTCTCACACTCACACAGCCATCTATACTAGTCCCTGTTGGGATTTTGAGACATGCACTGTTTCAAAAATCAATAAGCACATCTTGAACGGCAAGAGAAAATATCAAACTTAAAACAAACAGAAAAAGTGCAGTGTCCTCTCTTGAGAGCTGACTGAAACCATCTTATTACAAAAGACACAAGAACAGACATCTTAATTCTCTCTCTGGGACATCAAAGCAAATACATCTAAGTCAACAGAGAATTTAAATGTCAGGCCAAACAAACATCAAACAACAGCTACACGACTGGGGAAAATTCATATTCCAGGAGGATGGGGTTACATGTCCCCCCTCCCCCCCTTATTTTTGACACTTCTCGTTTTTACAGTTGCGACATTGCGTTCTGCTCCACGATAGCACACTTTTTGAAGACAAATGCGTTTTTATTTTTAGTGGGTTGGACTCGGCACAATGTTTACACTGATAAGATTTCATAAATCCGCCATCACATTTCAATCACATCACAAACTATACTGTGCCACACATCTCTGAATCTCCCCCGAAAAGTGCTCCAAAACAACTGATCGACATTATTTACACAGACGACAGTACCAAAGCCAGTACGCTTCAGTATGACAGTAAACAAATTCTCGCTTGCACACAAACCGACAGCAAAAGATGGCCTTATCTGTGACAGCCCACCTGTATACGCTCACTCTTCCTGATCCTCCTCCCTGCTCGCTTCCATTCTAAAAGCGGGTGACTGGAATATTACCATGAAATTGTTGGGTAGAAACGACAGCTTCTTTTAAACCCCCCACTTACGGCTCTCACTGAAAGAACCAGTGACAACCAGCTCTTACGGAGTGAAAGAGAGTAAGACAGTAGTGTGGGGGGAAAGAGAACTGGGAAAGGTTTGAAATGTTTCTCCAACACCAAAGCTTATCGTGTGTTCTTACAGAAAAGGCTTTTTATCATTGAGCAAAGAGAAGATGTGAATACCGTGTACTACATTTTACCAATCCGTAAAAATGCTGTGGTAAAATAAAGCGTTAAGCCATTAGACACCAGGAGTACAGTGTCATTACTTTTTGAGGGGTGATGTTAGGCATGATGAAGTGAAGTGACGTTAAGGCCAAGTATGGTAACCCATACTCAGAATTTGTCCTCTGCATTTAACCCATCCAAGTTAGTGCACACACATTGGGAGTAGTGAGTCGTGAACACACACACAGCAAACCGTGGACACACACACACAAGGAGCAGTGGGCAGCCATTCACTGCAGCACCCGGGGAGTAATTGGGGGTTAGGTGCCTTGTTCAAGGGCACCTCACCTCACAAGGAACACTGTTGCGTTTACTTGCTAGTCATGAAATTCTGTCATTGCAACTGTAACGATGGAAGCTCGGCAAATGAAAGACGGCTCTTTCGCACAGCGTCATTCATCTTGAAATCATATGATTCGATTCATGGTTTCTGTGGACTTGGAGGATTTTGCTGACAAAGGGAAGTGGCGTTTAGAGGTTTCTGCCAACAAACTGGTATTTCTGAATGGGCTGACCGTGGGATTTAGTGGATTTGAAATGAAAGTATTTGATAGACTTATACTATGTGCGGAGAGTATTCGCTCAATATCATTATATCTTTTTTGACGGAGGTGGCGTTAAGCCACCTAGGTGGCAATTATCAGAGGCAGCTGATCTCACTCAGCAACGAATAGGTTCTATTTAACGAACGTTCCATAGCTGGCGCGGAAGCGTCAGCGGAAGCGTTCAGCGCGCGTTTCAGCCTCCGCGTGTGAAGACCGACTTGGGTAAAGACATCTGTATTCGACTCTTCCTCTGCGCGACTCCTCCGAGGCAGGGACTTCGATAAGGCACCGAGTTATCTCCTTCTTCTCCCTTCATCTTTCTTTCCTTCCTCTCTCTAACCATGTGAGTCCACTCCATCCCCGTTATCTCGCAACCACGACCCACTATTACACGTAGACGTAGACGGCACCGTAACACTGCTAATCTACTTCCTGTCCCCTCCTCCTCTAATGCCTCTCCGTCTCTTTCTTTTTCTGTGGGGCTATGGAATTGTCAGTCAGCTGTCAATAAAGCTGACTTCATTCCTGCCTTTGCCACTCAATCCACCCTCAAAATCCTGGCCTTGACTGAGACCTGGATCCGTCCAGAAGACTCAGCAACACCTGCTGCTCTCTCTAATAACTTCTCTTTCTCCCACACCCCACGCAAGACTGGGAGGGGTGGGGGCACGGGTCTTCTCATTTCTAACAATTGGAAATACTCATCTCACACAGCTCTTTGCAAAAACAACACATTTGAATATCATGCTATAACGCTTTCAACTCCCACTAAAATACATATTGTAGTCATTTACCGCCCCCCAGGTCCACTGACCACCTTTGTTGATGAGCTAGATGTTCTGCTGTCCTCATTTCCAGAGGATGGCTGCCCACTCATAGTACTCGGCGACTTCAACATTCACCTGGACAAATCTTATGCTTCAGATTTCCACTCCCTCCTAGCTTCATTCGACCTCAAACGCCTCATCACGTCACATACCCACAAATCTGGTAACCAGCTGGACCTCATTTACACACGCAACTGCTCTACAGACAATATCTTGGTCAAACCTCTACACATCTCAGATCACTTTTTCATCACATTTAATCTTCAACTTACTACTCACACACCACCAGTTCCTCCACCAGTTACTTTCAGACGAAACCTGCGCTCACTCTCTCCTTCTCATCTTTCCTCTGCTGTCTCTTCCTCCCTTCCCTCATCCACACAATTCTCTTCTATGGATGTTAACACTGCAACTGACACTCTATGCTCCACCTTAACTTCATGTCTAGACAATATCTGCCCTCTTTCTTTTAGGCCAGCACGAGCTACTCCCTCTAACCCTTGGTTATATGATGTTATTCGTGAACATCGGACGACACTCAGGGCAGCAGAGAGGAAATGGCATAAATCAAATCACCCATCAGATCTAGCTAAGTATCAGTCTTTGCTCTCATCCTTCTCGAATGAAGTACACACAGCTAAATATTCTTATTTCCAAAACAAAATCAGCAGCACCTCAAACTCACGCACACTATTCAGAACATTCAACTCTCTGCTCTGTCCTCCTCCTCCACCCCCCACCACCTCCCTATCTCCAGACGACTTTGCACAATTCTTCACAAACAAAACAACAACTATCAGCAATCAGTTTTCACCCCCACACACTGTGGATTTTAGATCAGCCACTTCCACGACCGAACATACTCTCTCCTCATTTTCCACACTCACTGAGGCTGAAGTATCTAAACTTCTCCTCTCCAGCATCCTACCACCTGTCCTCTCGATCCCATTCCCTCACACCTCCTTCAAGCCATCTCTCCTACTCTCCTACCTGCACTCACACACATCATCAACACATCGCTCTGCACTGGCACTTTCCCTACCACTTTCAAGCAGGCTCGGGTAACTCCACTGCTTAAGAAACCCACTTTAAACGCATCACTCATAGATAACTACAGACCTGTCTCTCTCCTGCCATTCATAGCAAAAACTCTTGAACGAGTTGTTTTCAACCAGGTTTCATCCTTCCTCTCACAGAATAACCAGCTGGACTCGAACCAATCCGGTTTCAAAAGGGGCCACTCCACAGAGACTGCATTACTGTCCGTCACCGAAGCCCTGCGGATAGCTAAAGCTGAGTCCAAATCATCAGTCCTTGTCCTCCTTGATCCATCTGCTGCCTTTGACACGGTAAATCATCAAATTCTCCTGTCCACCCTCTCATCACTGGGCATCACAGGGACTCCGCTCCATTGGTTTGAATCTTATCTCACAGGTAGGTCCTTCAAGGTTGCCTGGAGAGGAGAGGAATCCCAAGCGCATCAACTGACCACGGGGGTTCCTCAGGGCTCAGTGCTTGGACCTCTCCTTTTCTCCATTTACACTACTTCATTAGGTCCCATCATACAGGCACATGGCTTCTCATATCACTGCTATGCTGATGACACTCAGCTCTACCTTTCATTCCAACCAGACGACCCCACAGTAGCTGCACGAATCTCCAGCTGTCTGGCTGACATCTCTGCATGGATGAGTAAAAATCACCTACAGCTCAACCTGGCAAAGACTGAGTTCCTCATCTTTCCCGCCAGTCCCACTATGCAACATGACTTCACCATCCAGCTAGGTGCATCCCTGATCTCCCCTTCAAAATCAGTCAGAAATCTTGGAGTTACATTTGATGACCAGTTGTCCTTCAGAGATCACATTGCTAAGACAGCTCGCTCTTGCAGGTTTGCGCTCTACAACATCAGGAAGATCAGACCGTTCCTAACAGAACACGCAACACAGCTTCTTGTCCAGGCCCTGGTTATTTCTAGACTTGACTACTGCAATGCGCTTCTGGCTGGACTCCCCTCTTGTGCGATCCAAACACTTTGAATGATCCAGAATGCAGCGGCACGTCTGGTCTTCAACGAGCCCAAAAGGACCCACGTCACACCACTCTTCATCTCTCTGCACTGGCTACCACTCGCTGCTCGCATCAAGTTTAAGTCGCTGACGCTTGCCTACAGAGCCACAACGCACTCAGCTCCTGCATACTTTGACTCGATTCTACGTCGTCACACCCCCACCAGAAGCCTTCGTTCAGCTAAGGAGCGAAGGCTTGTGGTACCATCACAGAGAGGCAAAAAATCCCTCTCCAGAACATTTTCACTCAACGTTCCCAGCTGGTGGAATGATCTGCCCACCACCATCCGAAATGCGGATGCATTGACAACATTCAAAAGTCAACTAAAAACTCATCTCTTCCGTGAGCACTTAACCTCCTAAAAAAAAAAAAAACTTTCCTTTCCTCTTTTCCTCCTCTTTCCCGCCCTACTCTAGCCTGTGCTACACTGAGAAATGTACACGGACCAAGTATTTCAGGCACTTGTTGCGCTCACTCGACTCTTCACAACCAATCGCTTATTGTACCCCCAAGTTGTAAGTCGCTTTGGATAAAAGTGTCTGCTAAATGCATAAATGTAAATGTAAGCGGCTTTTAATAAATTTGTAATATTTTTTAATAAATATTACAATAGCACACAACTAAATTACTAAAACTATAACATTGAAATTAAACATACTAAAAACTACAAATAAAAGCCAATTAAAAATATAACAATAGCATAAAAATAATAGTAAAATAAAAATGTATACATACACAAATTAGATATTTATAATAAAAAATACAATCGAATATCCAAGCGGTTTGAACCCCATCTGAATTGTAAGACAATTTAAAATTGAATCGCCAAGCTACTTTCTGCATTAAAATTCTAAATTCACATTCAAATACTTTGAATGTGGCTCATCCAATTAGATTTCAGAGTCTGCTGTATAATATGATCTTAACCCTCTAGGCGCCACGGTCGAGTTTACTCGACAAGATGCGGCACTGAATAAAATGGCCGATTTTGTCAAATAGGGTGTCAAATTTCGTTCAACCTCCCCTCCACTAGATGGCAGACATGTCATACTTCATCCCTGATTCAAAACAAAATCTTTGAGCAAGAGCGCATTGAATCAGTGCAAACAAAAGTGTGCAAGTGAGCAATTTTATCAGAGCAATATTGTCAATGTCAGCGAGTATTTGCATTAGATTATTATTATTATTATCTAATGGCATCAATAAAGCTTACTCACAATGAAGTGTTGGGTCTTTTTTATTCGCGGACCCTAATTCTGGAGGGGAATATCTGCCTTCAGAAGATGACGATGATTCTGAAAGTATAGCCCTACACCAAGCACAAACGGTGAATCCTTTGCCCAATGTAGATGGTCCTTTGCCCAATGTCAGTGGTGGAAACAATGTTTCCCGGGGTCGGAGTGTTCATCGCAAAGTTAGCAGGTGTGTTATGCTGCCTTCACGTGCTCTCGGAAATTTCCTAATTCCCACTTTAGAAATCGTGATTACAAGCTTGTTGCATTCAAGTGCTTTGTTGTCGGAGTGAACAGGAATCATGTGGGACACCGGGTTATTCTGGCCTATTTATGGGGAAAATCTTATTAAAACCAACATCATATGCAGTGTCCCATGCACCGACAACCATATAAACATTCCAGATAGTCCGCTTTCTGCTGATTCTGTAATTTCAGTCAAATGCAGGCTATTTTCGCTGTGTACCAAACATACAATACGCTTAATATGATTACTCTTACATGTAAATATGTACTACATTAATGTCAAGACAAGACGACCTAGCTGTTTTGGGGGGAAAAACAATAAAACCACACCTGCCACAGAAGTCTAGTTCTCCCCGCCACCATGTTTAAAGCTTATGACACTCCCATCTCGGGAATTATTTCCGAACTTCCCAGTGGTAAACACGACATCAGAGGGTGTTCATGTGCAATTTTTACCTAGGAAACTCATATTTACGATAATTCCGATAGCACGTGAAGGCAGCATTAGTGTTGTGGGGAACGAGGCGGGAGATTTTTACCGCGCTAGCCATGAAGCTTTGTCTTCTGACCGTGTGCCTCTCCACAATCGCGGCGACAGTATTGTGGTGGAAACTTTGTCTAATGCCACTGGGTATGTTAGACGAGGTCGAAGTATTCATAGGACAGTTAGGGGGCAACGTGGAGGCAGGGTGGGGAGTCGCAATGACAATGACAGTAGTCCAAACTCTCGTCTCTCGTCATCTCACTCATGATCTCTGCCTTGCCGTGGCGAGTGAGCTTTTGAACTAAACAGGTCTTGTCTACTTGTGTTTGTGGGTCATATGAATAATATATATGTGCCCCATACAAGAAATCAGAGTGCCTACTGTATGTAGTAAATGGAAAATCTCTACAGCAAAAGGCCGACAGCTACATGCATTCGGTTTGTTTCTACCATTTATTAGTAATGATTTACACAGTTTATTTACCATTTACTATTTACCTGATTATTCAGTATTGTGCAATATAGCATACAGAAGGTGAGGGACATTTTGGGGGCAAAGAAGTGCTGCATTTTATTATTTAAACGTGACTTTTCATGAAAATTCTATAAATCAAGATGGCCACCACCATATGACATCATAATATGCAAATTAGATGGGAAAATGTAATCATATACATAAACTTTTGGTCATCCTTAATATTTCTCTAATTTACAGAAAGTCTCTATCTTTTATCACTTTTAAGATATAGCCTTTTGAAATTAAGATGTCAAAATCGAACGTTTTAGGAAAAAAACTCTGGCACCTAAAGGGTTAACTTAACCATATTCCTCTAAACAACGCTGATGGTCAAGACTAGAAAAGATAACTGTAGAGTTCATCGCGGGGGCAAAAGGAGGAGCAGGAAGGTAATCAGAATCAAAGCACCAGTCTTGGCCACTGACATAACGGCACGGTGAAATTCAGTCAATGCCCTTTACTGCAAACAGCTCGATTTATCTGGTCTTGGTGGAGATGAACTGGAACCACTGTGTTTTATTAGACCTGATCTGTAGAGGTTGCAGGGGTGGTTTACCTACAGGCCCAGGGCTCATAACTCCTGCCAGCAGAGAGGCTTCAGCTAAAATGTTCAGCGTATCCCGAGAGACTGATCAGGGTTTGCTCTCACAGCTTGTAAAGTTTTATTAGAATTTCGATATAAATCCACAGATGGTCTCACTGAATGGACCATGGAGCATTTACTGTCTCTCAGTAAACACCTCTAACAATAAAGAACCTGTAATTTCTAAGTAAAATGAATCGATTCAACAAGAGAAAACGTGAAACCTTTGAGGCATAAACTACTGCTAAATCTATAGGTTAATGAAAATAGGTCATTAAAATGGTTGCATTTGGAGGACACTCTGTATTCAGTCTCTGTACTCTAGCCTAGAGACAGAGCACACAGAACCAGGCAGACAGAGTCATAGAGACAGAAATAGAGACATGGAAAAAAAAAATGGACAATTGAAAGAAGAAAAAAAAAACAGAGGAAGAAAAGGAATGATTGACAGTTGGCATCTGGCTGAAGGATGTTTCGCTGAAGCAGCTGGTGTCTCAACGAAGCTGAAATCAACCTACAACCTTTAGAATAAAGCTTCTTCAATGGTTGTACCAATTCTTTGTGGCAGCTTATGAAAGTATAACCCACAAGGATAAAAAAATATTACTTGGAATAAAATAAACATTATATGAGATTAAATAAAATATGTGACCTGTGCTGGCAAAATGAGTCGCAATGAGCAAATTTCCAAAAATGAGTTAAACCTTCAAATTGAAGCATGATTTGTTTGAATCGGACAAAAAAAAAAGTCGAAGTCGATAGAGTCAGCAAAGTCAATTTTGAGAAAAATGTAGTTAAAGTTTTCTGAAGGTTCCAAAAAAAAATGAATCATCTAGCAACCAAACCATAAAATCCCTGGTAATAACACTAACTTTGGCACACAAAGTCAATACCAAATATCTATAGGAAAAAAAATATATATATATATATTCAACTTTTTTTCCCATACCACCACAATTGTTTGATTAACATTAAAGGGGTCATATGATACGATTTCTTGTTTTCCTTTCTCTTTAGTGTGTTATGTAGCAGTCTGTGCATGTATAAGATTTGCAGAGTTACAATGCTCAAAGTCTCAAACCCAAAGAGATATTATTTGTAAAAGTTAAGGCTCAGCCACGCCTTCCTAAAGCGTTTCGTTCAAACACGCCCCTACAAATCTACGTCAGTCTGTGGGGGCAGACTTTCGTAACACCGCCCAAATGTATACGCAAAGAAAGACACGTAACTTTTACACTCGCTGTAGTTTTGTTGCTAGGGCTGCAGCTATCGATTCTTTTTGTAATCGATTAATCTAGCACTTAATCGATCGATTAATCGATTAATCGGATAAAAAATCTGGTTTTTAAAACAACCAAAACAAATAATGCATAACGAAAATGAAGAGGAAAAGCAATTTAATTTATTAATATGCACAACAGGTTTCATGCTGTAATCTAGCCCTGACATCAAAGTAAATATATTTTATGTAGATTTCTACACCTGCAGCATTTACCATTAGACTACTAACAAATAATATATAATTTCTGGGGTGAGCCTATGGTAACCTAGCAACCTGTTACGGATAAGTTTTCCGTATTGTTGTTTTTGAATAGTGCACAATCGCTTTGTGCACAATTTAAAAGCATTTACTTGACAAACTTTATGAGGACGAAAGTGAAAGCGACCTGGCTTCGGGGCTTGCGCACGCCTGTGTGTGTGTGTGTGTGTGTGTGTGTGTGTGTGCGTGGCAGCTATAAGAACGGTAATCAACTTACATGAACTGTGTAAAACATGCAGTTACTATAGTGATTCTGGGCATCTAGAATCTAAACTAAATTCAAAATGTATCACGCACTATGGTGCTTCCTGAACATTGAACAGCGGTCCGTGTGAATCAGATCCCTGCGCGTATAGTGCTCGCATAGGAATTTAACGAGGCTTCGAGGCAGAATTTTTGCCTCGAGGAATTTTTGTAATCGAGTTAATCGAGTAACTCGATGAATCATTTCAGCCCTAATTGTTGCCGCCGTCGTGGAGACGTAGTGTTTTTCGTTGCGAAAGCAAAACTACTTTCTTTGGACTTCCAAAAGAGGGGACAATTAGAAAACAGTGGTTAAGCTTTATAGTTACAACACTGTTCCAGAAAAGTACAACCCAAATATTCGACTGTGTGCTGCGCATTTTTCAGAGGACTGTTTCTAGCACCTGGGAGAGTACAGGCCGTTTCTATGTATTTGTCGTTTCTACGATAACAAATGCAAACTTACCAATCTGATACATTCTAGTCCAGTCGCGCTGGCAACACTGATCGATCAGCTTGGTCATCTGCATCATCCGGATCAGATTCGGGCTCGAATTGATTAGGTAGGACCGACATCATCATCTGTCAATATTGCTTTGCTTTGGGAGCCGATGTTCCAAATATGGTAAGGACCGTGACATTTCCGCACGCTTAAAGTATTCGGGCCAATCACAATGCAATAGATTGCTGGCCAATCAGAGCACACCGCACTTTTCAGAACGATGAGCTTTGTAAAAATCGACGTGTTTCAGAAAGAAGGGGCATAGAGGAGCAACAATAATGTACAGTATGTGTAAAATAATGACATTGCATTAAACCAAATACACAAAATAAAGTTCTTTTTAGAACCCTCATATGACCCCTTTAGTGAAACAGACAGTCTATATTTAAGACCTACTGTACCGCTCAGATCTAAAATAATGTAACACATCAGATGTTTTTCCTCAACGGTTAACCAAACGTTCACACAAGACCTAAAAGATAATGTTTGCGTGAATACTCGCCAAGACAGATATTTTGAAATACTATAATTCTGTGTATATTGGGATCGAGCGCTGTCTGAGGGGTTGAGCGCAGGCGTTGGATCTGTCAGTCAGCGTTATTGAGATCGTTTTCATGGACAAAGTAATACATTTAATTAAAGTAAAAAAATAATTAAAAGGTAATGGAAGGGAAGGGAAGTGAAGTGAAGTGGGGGGAAGGAAGTAGGGAAGGAAGTAGAGAAGGATAGGGAAGGGAAGAAGAAAAGGAAGAAGGGAAGGGAAGAAAAAAAAGAAGAAGGGAAGGAAAGGAAATTTACTTTGAAAAAAAGGATTTCGGATTGTCAACAAGTCTTGTTTTTCAACCCCTCATCTCCTGTCATGCCAAACACTTTTCATGATCCAATCAGTTCCAATCAAGTCAAGTCTCATCCTATGGTTTTTTGGTTCAATACCTAAAAATGTATATTGCATTACAGGAATGCAATTGGTTTTAGTCGACTTAAAATCACTAGTTTTCTAAAGAAAAAAACCTATACATTCTTTAAGATCTGCTATGACATTATATGGCATCAAGCTGAAATGCTTGTTTGGCTCTAATTGGAACCTTTATTTTAAAGTGTAAAAAACATATTTTCTGGACCAATGCTGGCATGTTTGTTGTTGTAAACTTTGTCCAGACAGTATCCATCTCCCCCATAATGTTAAAGAAAAATCACTCTCAACTGTTTGCCCTCGCACCCTTAAAGGCAACCATCACAGCTTTAGCGTCATGCTAACTCCTTCACAATAGGCTTTAGAGGGACTGTGCAAATCGCAGTGGCTTAGGAGTGCTCCCGAACAATGGCTTCTTGTGTGTGTCGTGAATTCCTACTGCTAGCAGATGGCCAAACTTCTCCCTTTTATTCTGACAGAACTGTGGGGCTGTGTGTGGGTGCGATAAAGAGAGATGGTCTATGGTGAACTTGTGTTGACGAATTAAACCCACCATTACTGTTTCAGCCAAGACACTAAGATTCTCTACTCTAGATTATAAATGTTAAGACTGCATAAAGATCACAATGTTAGCCGGTTCTATATAGTAGTTATCACAGTAGGCGCTCAAGTCTCAGAACTAAATGAAACCGTGAAAGGTCTACAAATTAATACATAACTGACAAAGTAAGCCAAGTCTGAGTCAGCAGATAAAAAAAACACCTTATACTATGGTAAAAAAGTTTTTTTTTTTTTTTTTTTTTTAAGAATGAATACTTTTATTCAGCAAGGATGCATTATATTGATCAAAAGTGACAATAAAGACATTTTAAAACAAAATTTTATAAATACCGTAAATACTGTTCTTTTGAAGATTCTATTCATTACAAAAGGATAAAAAAAGTTTCCATAAAAATATGAAGCAGCACAACTGTTTTCAACATTGATAAAAATAACAATAAATGTTTTTTGAGCACCAAATGACGCTGAAAATTACATTTTTACATTATTACTGTTTTTACTGTATTGATCAAATAAATGAAGCCTCAGTGAGCATAAGAGACTTCTTAAAAATAATTCAATCTCACCAACCCTAAACTTTTGAATTGTAGTGTAGTTTTATAGTTTTATAGTAATTTAAAAAAAAATACTTATTTTACAGTGGTGGTCAGAATTATTTCACATTATGAATTAAATGTTTTTCTCCAAAACACGTTGGCCACAATTATTGGCACCCCTAGAATTTGTTATGAGTAAAATATCTCTGAAGTATATTCCCATTAATATTTAAATTTTTTAACACACCAGGGTGACTAGGAACATGAAATTGTCTAGCTATGACTTCTTTTTTCACAGGTGTTTGAATATGAGGAAACACAAAAGGCCAAATTCCCTTAATCATTCATCACAATGAGTAAAACCAAAGAATATAGTTCTGATGTCCAGCAAAAGATTGTTGAGCTTCACAAAATAGAAAGTGGCTGTAGGAAAATAGTTAAAGCATTGAAAATCTCCATTTCCACCGTCAGGGCAATAATTAAGAAGTTTAACTAAAGACGAATCTGCCTGGAAGAGGATGTGTGTCTATATTGCCTAATGCACTCAGAGAAGGAAGGTTTGAGAGGCCAAAGACTCTCCAAGGATCACAAATGGAGAATTGCAGAGTTTAGTTGAGTCTTGGGCTCAGAAATCCTTAAAAAAAAAAATATTCAGCCCACATGTTGTTTGGGAGGGTTTCAAGAAAAATACTTCTTGCTCATCCAGAAACAAACTCCAGCATATTTAGTTGTCAGACATGACTGAAAATTCAAAAGGGACCTGGTTCTGTGGTCAGATGAAACAATAAAAATAGCTTTTTGGTAGAAAACCCACCAGATGAGTTTGGTGCAAACAGTAATAAAAAATACCCCATGGTTAAAAAATACAGCTAGCCATCACAGTTCCCTGACCTGAATCCTATAGAAAATGAGTGGGGTGAACGTAAGAGAAGAACTGACAAAATGTAAAATATGTACCTTGAATGCAATGTAAGTCGCTTTGGATAAAAGCGTCTGCCAAATGCATAAATGTAAATGTAAGCACCGACATGGAGCTGGGAATCTGAAGGATCTGGAGAGATTCTGTATGGACGAATGGTCTCTGATCTCTTGTCAGGTGTTCTCCAAACTCATCAGGCATTATAGGAGAAGACTCAGAGCTATTATCTTGGCAAAAGGAGGTTGCAAAAAGTATTTAATAAAAGGGTGCCAATAATTATGACCAACGTGTATCGATGTGATTTATACCTACTTACTTCAATGAAAGGTTCGATTTTTTTTTTTTTTTTAATTAAAGATCAAAAGAATAACCAATGCAGATTTATTTTTACAGCAATATTTGATCATATTTACCAGGGGTGCCAATAATTCTGATCACCATGTGTATACATACACATACACACACACACACACACACACAATATGATACAGAAATGGATGTGACCAAATTAAGTAAAGCAAAAATGATCAGATGGACGAACGGGTGGAAGGCAGGCATACATAAATAGATGAATAAATATGTCCGCTTTTCTTTTTTTAATCAGTGCATTACAGTCATAGTTCCCATGTGGCAGCAAGTATGCTACGAGGATCCTAGATGATTTCCACTATGAAAAAGACTGCCTTCTGCGCATCGCATAACAGTAAATCATTTGGCGAGACGGTATTTTGCATGTCATGCCTCATGACATACACACACAGATAAATATGGGGAGCGTCTATGTGTGAGAAAGACAGAGAGCTGGGCTGGATCTTTCAGTGCTCTGCTCAACAGATGTGAGGCTACAGGCCAAACCCGGAGCGCTCTGAATCTCCAAGGACAGGAATCGCTCAAAAATATACTATTTCATCCTCTCTCTGTATTTCAGCTTTACAGGGCTGCTCTTGACGAGTGATACCGGACAACTAGTCGCCTGATATATCTGATAACAAATGAATGATGTTCCTTCTAGAATTGAGGATTTACAGTTCTGGTCAAAACACTCCACAGCTGCTGTACTAAACCTGCAGCTTTGCTAGGCTTTTAAATGCGGTTTTAATACACTTAAGACCTTTTTATAAAGCTTAGCCAAGTGTGTGTGTGTGTGTGTGTGTGTGTGTGTGTGTGTGTGTGTGTGTATGCGCGCATAGGCGTTGTGTTTACTGTGCTTCCCTCAAGGGGAGATTAAAATAGTGAGTGTTAACATGCTTCTGCGCACATGTGCATACACAAGTGTCGCTAAGCGTAAGGTAAATCAGCATTTACAAACAGCCCGCTGTGGGCCATTGCGTTATGCACTGTCTTGCCTTTGGAGAGACTGTTGTTAGTGATGCCCTGACCCATGAAATGCGAAAAAAGAGAAATGCAGACACATTTATAGGCCAATTTTCACTGAACTGATTCGGATTGTCAAAATGACAAAATTACATTTTTTTTACCTAAATATCACTATTATATTATACTAATTATATTCGAATTTCAAAGGTATAATTTCAGTTAGGGTAAAAAAAGCTTTTGGCTCGTCTCCTGAATTAGATTGCATTAAATTAAATTGCATAAACAATTCTGAACAAAACAGCATCATGTATATACATCATACAAAGAGCCAATGCGCCAATTACACAGACTTCTTTCTGCATATAAAAGTTGAACATCTGTTAACTTTACATGGCACTTTAAACATGCGACTCTCGTGCGAGTCAAAGATGTCCGTCTAGCGCATGTTTACATAGGAAACAATGGAAAAAGTGAGCAGAAAATCTGTTCTGTGTGAACGGCTTGGTAACGGTTTTGACGCATTGCGCTTCTCTACTTCTGCAATGTTTTGAATGACCAACGCAGCAGCGCTGCATCTGGATAGTGGATAGGCTAAAAAAAACATTAAAACGCAATGACTCTTATATCATCGCATCTTGTGCGCCACTGATAAGGTTGCCTGACACACACCTAAAATTCGAATGCACTAGGGGTTGTACAGACTTGTCGACTTTAATGCTCTGCCATGACTCTTTAAGCTTGACGTCGACTAGTCGCTGGCCTATAGAGGGCGCAACAGGATAAGCTATTTCCTAACGTTTCCAACAGTTAAAATGATATATACTTGGAGAGCTCTCCACAAGACATGTTTGATTATACCATCTGGATGCTCAAAATTGATCGGGAGAATGCACGTTTTAAACAGCTTATTGTACACATAAGTTAATCGCCGTTAATTACATTATAAATGTAATCCTTATTGCGCTACTTTATCTGTGTCTGTTTCGGAATGAGCAGAAATCTGTGAGAAATAATGACCCAAAGACAAAAGAATTCATAAAAAAAGCTGTTATTTAGGAGCAATAACCTTGGCAGCGCTATATGTGCAAGCGCTCGGTGAAGAGCGTCAAATATGTCTATTTACAACTTACACATATACACATGGGAGCATTTGAACGCAGGCGTCTATCAGATGTCTATTTACAACATGTTTTTGAAGCGTTGATCATTATAGCCAATCAGAGACATATAGGCCTATGTTGAGCACCATGAACACAACGGCCAATCAGAGGTGCTTAAGGTGCATTCAACAGCAGTCAAAATGCAAGCCGAAAATGCCGGTGTTGTCACATTTTTTAAATTTCAGTACCGACTTGGTGCCCAAGTCAAACTAATGCAACTTTGCTGGCATAAAACTACACTACAAAATCACAAGATCAAGCTTTGTTCTTTTAGGGCTGCAACAACTAATCTATTAAATTGATAGCAATCAATAATAAAAACATTCGGCAATTAATTTGATTAATTGTATCTGCGGCACCATGCAGAAAAAATATCCACCAATCATGGCGCTTTACGTCAGTGAATAAAGCATTTCTTTGGAAACGCATGCTTTAAGGATGCAAGTGCGGTTAAGTAAATTTGAGATGAATTTTCCTTCAGACATAACTTACATTTTACGGTTGTGTTCTTATCTGAAAATGTTAGAACGTCATTTCAGTGTTTGCATTTTTTATAAAGGCTTGTCCTCCTGATAGCAAGCCAGTTTCTGTTAATCTTCACAGACTTCAATGAACAAGCACAATAGAAAGCACAATAATTCTGTCTAAAATATATATTTTTTAAAAGTGTTCTTGACATAAAAAGCAAGTTTAAAATTCTTCATGTAACAAGTAATTGTATTTTTAGGAGAGCAGTAAAGGAACTACTGTAATGGAGTATACAGTATGTGTTCAGATGAGTGAATGTGTTCCTTGTAGTTACAATTTAGTCTGCGCTTTTGTTTTCCTTTGTCATCTATTTAATTTAGTGATTTTAACTTCTACTTTCAAATGGCAAGCAATCAGTTTAACTTTTAACTGTTTAATTTCAGCTACATGGACACATTCAATATATTTGCTTTAATTACCTTCAAATTGCACATTGTTCGGAGGCTGGGCAGGATGTGGAATAACAATTTTGTAAATATTGGATTAAAATGAATGAATTATTGTTTAATAATGAATCAGTTTTTAAAGTTTTCATCAGATTAATCAAATACATTTTCACACAGTTACCTGCGGGGTTCCTCAGGGGTCAGTCCTTGGCCCCATTCTCATTATCATTTACATCATCCCCCCCCGGCCATGTCATTAGCCGCTATGGAGTCTCATTTCACTGCTATGCTGATGACACACAACTGTACATGAAATCAGAAACACACAACTCCATTTCAACAACATCATCTCCGTCTTCAACACTCACTGCCTGTCTGGAGGAGATAAGGATGTGGATGAAGCACAACTTCCTCCAGTTAAACAGCTCTAAAACTGAGGCAATTCTTGTTGGCACTCCACATCAAACCCAGTCTTCCTCCATAACTGGTATAACTATCTCTGGTCATGACGTCCCCCTCTCCACAACTGTCACCAAACTCAGCTTCAAAGCCCATATCAAAAACCTCTGCAAAACATCTTTCTACCATCTCAGAAACATTGCAAAACTCCGTCCAACGCTATCCTTAGAAGATGCTGAAAAACTGGTCCACACCTTTGTCTCCTCCAGACTGGATTACTGTAACGCACTTCTCATCGGGATCCCTAACAAAAGCTTGCAGAGACTGCAGTATGTTCAGAATAGTGCTGCTAGGATCCTGATGAAAGTTCGAAAATACGATCACATCACACCCATTCTCCATTCACTTCACTGGCTTCCTGTTACCGCCAGGATTGAATATAAGGTCTCCCTTCTAACCCATGCAACCCATGCATCTATGGAAAGTATTTTATACTTCTTAAATGATCTTAACTGTAGCACTTTGAGATTTGTTCCAAATGTAAAGTGCAGTACAAATAACATTTATTATTATTATTATTATTATTATTAAATAAATGGACAGATGAATTGAAAATAATCATTAGCAGCCCTAAATTAATCACATACGCATTTATGTTCATCATACAATTTTGAGGTGGCAGCGTTAGGTCACCTAGACTTCAGGGATGGCATGCGACGACCCCAGCGATTTCTCTTGCCCCTTATTCCTTCAAGGACTAAAACTAGATAAGTGTTACAAAAATCCATTATTCAAGGATTCCGGTAGTCGCCAGCTAGTGTTTTCTTTTAGTTCAGGGTAGGTACTGTGTGTGCATATGTGTGTGTGCTGCTTATGTGGATGTTTGCCATATACTCACCTCCTTTGACGGTTATAGTGAATTAATTTTTATAATCTCTCCCTGTTGCATGTAATAAATTACTTATGGTTTAGAATCAAGCGCCTCATCCACAGTTCACCTAACAACAGACCAGCAGAGAAGGAAATCAAAACCCACATCACACCACTACTACAGCTGCGAAACATCTTACGAGCCTGACAATAAACATGAGAGATGTGAGAGAGAGAAAGTGCAGAATATTCAAACGTGCACAAAATCTAATCAAGATTAGAATTTTTAAAAAATGCAGAAGGTGCGATTAAATCTCTGAAGGTCACCCAGTACTGCTGGTTGCCAGTTGCCGTTCCTACTCAATGCTATCAGGAGGCGGATCGCAGAGCACTACCATCCGCACTCCCAATGGTAAAGTCGTCGCATGTAGTTTCTCTACTTAACTCACTAAAGCCGGGTGCACACTGTGTGATTTTGGCTGTCTGAGACAAATTATGCAAATTCTAAAAGATTCCTCTGATCCGAAGCTAAAATCTGAAGTCTTTGAACGTTAGTTTGACATGTTCACCGACAGCCGATCAAATTTCACCTCAGACTCAATTCTGGCAGTGTCAGAAGATTTGGCGCACAGTTCTGCTGTGTGACTTCTCCTACGACGACGACCGTCAAATTGTCTCCATTTTCCAAGACAAACCATGACCAAAATGAGAGCACTAGAGATTTCTTTGTGGCCACCATTTAAATCCAGTGTATAATGCAGCTCACTGTCACCGAACGCATCATTGATTGATGATATAAAACTCCAGACGAGTTTTCTTGCGTGCGTCCGTTTTTAACGCGCCTTGACTATCGTACAGTCTGATATTAATGACAACTTAGATGTATATTTTTCTCTCTGTTTTGGCCTTCAGTCCACACTGAGACGGTGTTATAAGTCGACGAAAACATAGCTTTTTGAAAACGCTCTCTAAAGCGGATATATTTGAAAACCCCGTCTTCGCGTCGTAGTGTGGACTGTGAAAATGGAGGTATTTGAAAACAATGACGCATGTTTAGTCATAAAAGTTTTGAAGATGAATGATAGTTTTAAATCCTTAAAGGATTTCAGGTGGTGTGTTAACATTAGTTTGCGACCAACTTTAATAATGTTTGACCAAATCTGATAATGTATGACCAAATTTAATGAAATAAAGTTTAAGTTGAATTATTAAAATTACAAAAATGCATTTAAGCTTAGAAAATTTTGGGGAAAAAAATATACTAAAACATTAAAGGCAGCATGAAACAGAATTTTGTTATTTCTGCTAACATAAATGGGCACTATGTAACAATGAGAAGATAGAGATAGAGAGCAAGAGAGAGAGAGAGAGAGAAGAATGTTAATGCGTCTCTGCCCTTGGCATCTGGAAGTTCAATTACACTGAAAGTCAAGCAACTGACAGCGAGCGCACAGAAGCACTGATATTTAGAAAGAAAAACAACACTGTTCCAATAATAAAGTCAAAGAAGGACAGACAAGGAGAGAGTGAAATAGAGACATATGACATTCAACCTGTCAAAACTGCTTCTGGATGTCAGTCTGGCTACTTCAAACATGGGGCTCCCTTTGCAAAAAGCTCACACTTGCACAAGCAAAAACATCACAAGACGGATTGAAGAATGGATATTTAAAGAAAGGCACATTCAGACCATCACAGGTGGCAGTGTTAGCCCAGAGTCAGTATTATTCCAGCAGGAGAAAACTTTATCGCCACACTTAATGGCTGACATAATAGAGACTCCTGTTATTACATGTCTTGCGGCCATTTCAGCTGTCAATCATCTCAAGTGATGATTATGAGGTCACATGTTCTTTTTTAAGCGTTTCCACAGTACTGCTCTGTGCACAGTACAAAACAGGGCATCTGTGTCATTTTTAGACAATTATTTCCAAAGGACTGTGTTGTATTAGAGTTTTTGTGTAGGAAAAGGCACAAAAAAAAAAAGTTTTTTTAGATTAAGGAGTGATGTTAGTTTAAAGACAACATGAAATACATTTTAATTTTAACTTAGTTACAGGTTGAATTTTGCACAGTTGTATTAGTGCATGTTTGATTTTTCTACAACTTTTCTACTTCCTATATTTACAATTATATATAAAATTATTTAGAAATTCTATTTATTTTATTCTATTTTATTTTATAAAATAAATGAAATTCATTTATTTTATTAAATTGATTATTAATGCATTACACTTGTACAACATATTTCTGTCAAATAAATACAGTTCTTTTTACTTTCTTTTCATCAAAGAATCCTGAAAAAAAAACATAGCATCATTTTATTTATTAAAATAAATATTTCACAATATTACTGTTTTACTGTATTTTTGATCAAATAAATACAGCCTTGGTGAGCATAAGAGACTTTCAAAAACACTTAAAAAAAAAAAAAAATCTCACAGACTTTAATCTTTTGAACAGTAGTTTAACAGTAAGTCTACACACATTACAACAATTGTTTCCAAACAGACAAACACTGCTGAAGAGTCCATTATTGTGGTATCAACTATTTCAGATAAATCTACCTCAAAAGGCACAATAAAAACTGTGTTCTTGACCAGAATAAGCTCCTAAGTACAACAAAAAAGTCAATAATTTAACATTACAGAAGTTAAATGCATTGCCAATGTTGTCTTTAAAAGGTCTGAACTTGCAAACCAAAGGTCAGAGGTAAAATTCTGTTGGTTAATGGACTATAGTGGCCCTGCAAGACCCTTAACCTTACTGCTCAAAGACTGGATTGTCCCTGTAGCGCTACAAGTTGCTCTGCATAAGAAAGCATCTGCTAAATGACAAATCAGTTCCATTCCCGGTCTCTCAACAGTGTACACAATGAACCAATTACTTTATTAAGTCAAGCATAAAACGACAATAAATAGGGTAGCCTCAATATAAACACGCTAATAGAGTGGCTACTACCCTCAAGGACAGAAACCCGCTGCGTTGGTGTCTATGAGAGCACAGGAATGCTGGGTTCGGCAGAGGCCTGTTTGCTCGCAATCACATCTGTCATGCTTTGGCATTGGGGTTTCTCTGGGGGGAGTAAAAGAACTCTGACATCACAGTTGTCAAAACAACAATCTATCAAATTCATTCGAGATTTTAGCAGTGGATGCAGCAACAAAAAAGACACATGAAACTCGCTGTTATCAAGCTGCGCATGTAATACGAAACACTGCAGAGATATAAAGAAGGCAAACGCTAGAACAAAAAGCCTCTTTAGCATACAAGTCTAGAATGCCTTCTAGGCACTAAACAGATTTGAATCTACTGATGCACAGATTTCCTTTCTGCCGTTTTTCTTTTGCTCGCGAGGAGCCGTAAAACAACACTAAATGCTATTTAGAGATCTGTCCTTGTCATTTTCTCGGTTGTGCCCTGCAGAATCTCTCAGACGTCCTTTGCGTTGGGGCTTGTAGGTTTGTTTTCTTTCACGTCCTTTTTATCTTTGCCATTCACAAACATGCATTACAAGGGTGAATACACAAGCACACAGTCATGCCAGCGTTCTTCTGAATACTGATGGGCTTCTGCTGAAGAGAAGAACTGACTAAAATTCAGTACAGGAGGAGAGGCGTGCGTCCCGGGAAAGGTCATCCATCGTTTGACTGGGACCGCAGATGACCTAGTCCAGAGGGCTGCATCAGCAAGCACGACATGAACGTGTCTATGTGTGTGTGTTCTGCCTCAGCTGCGTAGTTGAACTTGATCCAACTAAAAGTACTTTCTCCTAACCCAGCTTATTGTGCAGAGACTATGTCTAGTCATGCGTTTGCTGTAAAAAAAAAAAGAAAACAAAAAGAAACAAAAAACAAAGATGGATGATGCGTCTCCGCTTCCTTCCACTGTAAAAAAAATGAAGCCAACATATTGCAGAAATGCTCGCTGCCAATTACGTCATTCGGAGCCTGCAGAGCCACGGCGTCAAAGTCCAGCCCATACTCCCGCAAACGTTACAACCCCGTTTATATAGCATCAAAGGACACACTAAAAACCAAACACTTGAACATAAGAACTACTTAAAATGAGAGAAAACATCTATGGGGGAAAAAAGTATTTTAAGTGTAATTGGATTGAAGTGTGTAAATTTACCCAAAAAGTGTAAACACTGGTACTAGGGCTGTGCAATTAATCAAAATAAAGCCAGAATTTTACCGTCCAAACCCAATGGCCAATGGGTGTGAGTTTGGGACGGGACTATCTGATTGGCAATGGAGTTGGTAAACCTGTTTGAATACGGTCATTATTTTTTGCCATTTTATTTGATGATACTATAGCGGCACAGAAATTGCATATCAAGATAAAATTGTTGATAAACTGGTGATAAAATGAAGCGACCTCATGAATATCAGAGAGGGTTTGATGATGGGGATGTTATCTGACACTCAGTTTATATGTCTGTTTACTCAGACAGTTCAATGAAAATGGCCACCAAACAACATTCACTTGTTTAGTTTGCACTCAACACAGGTTATAGATTTCAATTAATCTTGACAGTTCTTACTTATGCAGAGCCCATCGCGTCTGTAAACCATAAAAGAGAATATACTATGACGAATAAAGCAGCGAGAGGAAGAATCGCAAGATTCACTAATGCTCCAAAAATGCTTCCCTAGGGAAAGCAAAAGAAAACGAGAGAATGTTACGCTGCACGAAAACTTCATAATAAAACACGATAAAGATGGGGGAATGCCAAAGGCACTCTGGTACGAAGAGTGCAAAAGAAAAGAGCACTGGCAGGATCATTTGAATAATTCACACAACCAGTCTAATTATTCGTTGAAAAATCAGACTGATCCCGTTCAACTCCACTTCAGCATCTCACCATAAGAGAAGATTCTAACTAATAGTAAATAAATAATCGTATGACTTCAAAGATTTGGATTACAAGTTTGTAATGACAGGAGATGTGAGAAAATGACAGTTTTGTGGTGAAGTGTTCCCTTTAACTATCCCTGCTGCCTTGTTCCTTGTTCTGTACCACACAGCATTTTGCCTTTTGAAATAAATCTGTGTCAAGTTTGGCGTCTTGACAGGTTTTCAGTTGCACAGGGTTTGTTTGTGTGCGTGCATATCTGTGCGAGTGTGAGGGTAGCGATGAGCACTGCTGTTTTTAGCAGTCTGCTAACAAACTGATTATGTTTAGCAAGATGTTTTAAGAGCCATCACATACATAAACACACATACTTGAGGTGCTCAGAGAGAGAGAGACAGATGGAGATAGACAGACAGCAACAGGAGGAGAAAATACAGCAGGCGACAGAGCGTAAAACTCTGCTGCCATTGCTTTCTGATTATTGCAGAACTATTTGAGATTTCCATTTGGAAACCCTTGAGTGTGCAAGTATAGTGTTACCAAAGCTTTCGAGATCACGTCTGTTTTAGTCAAGTCCTTGACATTTTATCAATTCAATTTAAAGCAACAGAAATTGTACACAAAATGTACCGCAGCTATCAAACGTTCGGGGTCGGTTTTGATGTTTTTTCTCTTATGTCTCACAAAGGCTCATACTACAGTAAAAATGTGAAACATTATTATAATTGAAAATATTTTTTTTCTATTTTTATGCATTATTGTAATTTATTCCTGTGATAGAGCTGAATTTTCGGTAGCCACTCCAGTCTTCAGTGTCACATGATCCTTCAAAAATCATTCTAATGTGCTCATTTTAATGCTCAAGAATTATTTATTATTATCAACATTATAAACATAAATTCATTGGGGCAAAAATCATGGGCAAGGAATGATGTGCATGCAAGTTATTTAAGGTGTTTCAACTGTCCCTGTTCCAACTGTACATGGTGTGCCCTACTGCAGGGAGTCGCGTAAAAACAGAAATGAATTATGCATGGTTCTGCACTGAGCATGGACAGGTTTGTAAAAGGATGGCCAGTGCTAGGTAAACGTAAAGACATTGAACTACCAAAACAACTAAAACCAATTAAAATCAGTGATGCTTTTTACACTGGATGTGGCGTGACACAACAACAAAACCCGACAGTAAACTGATGCCCCGTTCTATATCCGACGTATTCCAGCACTCGCTCAACATGGATTTGAAAAGTTTGCTTTGTCACATCCAGAAGACTGGAGCCTCAAGCCTCAATACAGCCGTCACATCCGGTATAGACAAAAGACAAGATATCGTCCAATAATATGACGATGCATAAAGAACGATTAATCAACTAGTCATCGATTATTTTCATTGGCATCACTGACTAACCAGTACATTTTGAACGATTATTCAACTTTTAGGGCCCTATGAAATCCGTTTTATTTTTTCCCAAATTCCGTTTTATTTTTTCCCAAATTCCGTTTTCTGTTTTAATTTTTGCTCATTCCTTTTTCCGTTTAAATTTTTGGGAATTCATTTTTTTTACCCTTAACTGTTATTTTAGTCGTACAAAGAGTGTGTTTTTAATGTTAATATAATAAAACATAAAATAGGAATGACCTTAAATTTATTGAGGTAACAAACATTTACTTTTCAGGACAAATAACGCATGATGCAACATAACACTGCACTCTAAGTACTTCAAGTCACAACAAAATATTAGTGCTGTGAAATGATAATTAAAAAAAACTAATTAAATCGCATTTTTTTCTGTAATTAATCATTATTAATTGCAATTAAAAACATTGGAGTTTTTAATATTTTGATATTGTAATCATTTCAGTTACTCTCCAAATTAATTTAGAAACAACTTAAAGACAGCATATTTTAATGTGTTGTAATGGCATCTTTATATGAATGAAGGCCAGTATCACTGATACTAATGTCTCTATGAAACATTGATGACGTTACATTACAGTATAACTGAAAGCTGCCAATTTCAACATTTATTAGGCTTTAAAAAATAACAACTTTTAATTTAATTGAACTTAAAACAATCTTTACATAAACCCATTATAATAAATGTTATATTTACCTGTGGCCTTCCCTGTCAGACATAGTCTACACAGAAATTGAATAAAGTTATTAACACCTTTCTTAACAGCATAAATAATAAGTGGAATATAGATGAATCATCATTAAAGCTACAATCTTCTCTGTTCCCGTTGTTCTTTGAACATTAATGACAGACATTATCAGTGCTCCTGTCACTTTAAGATCTACCTCTGCCGAACATGATGCGGATCAGACGCGCTCTCCCGCGCATCTCATTTTCTCTCAAGTTCATTTAAGACATTATTTTCCATACAGTACATTAAAGTGCATTAAAAACAAGGCAAAATACAGCAAGCACTCCCCGCGAGGGAACTGCTCGGCTCGGTACTGAGGGCTTGGCGTTGAGTTTCTTAACCTTTTCGCCGACAAAAGCAGAGCCGTGGAGAGCCGCTTCGCCATACTTTAATTGTTTTGAAGGGGGAGCTGAAATGATGCGAGGGGTTGTGTTGCCCAGATTTGCTTCCCCCGGTCTGCATTTTCCCCAGACATTCGTTCTTCTCCCACTCAAAACCGCATTTCATTCCAAATATGTAAAATTACGGGAAATTCCGCGTTAACATTAGATTCCGCGTTAATATGCCAATTCCGCGATTCCGTCCGCGATTCTTTTTTTGGGGATTTTCAAATAAGTGCTGAATTTAAAAAAAGCCTTCTCCTTCCACCAGGGAAAGAGGTCTCATGTCTTTAACAATCCAAAATCATGTTCAGAATTGACTCTGTAAGAGCAGCGGCTTGCTGAGTACTACACAAATTCCTCCTCAGAAAAAAGTCATCAATAATAGGCTTTTCTTAGAACTGAAACAGATAAAGAGGACATTTACAGGACACAAATAATGGTAAAATATTAATTTGCAAACAATTACTACAAGTATAAAATTACAATCATTTTTACATGACAATTGAGCTGACAGATTCTCATTCACCTTTTAATTAACAGTGTGAAAAAGTAACTGACATAATATTCTTCCTAACATCGCCTTTTGTAAGTCTTCATGCATATGAAACAAAATACAGGCAAGTGATGAGACTATAATACCTAATAATGTTACAATAATAAAAACAGTCCTGACTCCTAAGCTCGATCAAACTTTATTCTATGCTAAATAAATCATCCCATTACTGTAATTATATTATTATTGTTAATATTATTACAATTATTAGTAGTATTGCATTCTCTAATAAAGAGATTTGCCGCTAGTTAGTTAGTTGTTTCCTCTTTAAGTGCTCCAACATGCATGTTGTGCTCCCGTGAAAAGTTTCGCCTTGCATGTATTGCACACAACAGCATTCTTAGTTTGAAGTTTTGTGAAACTTTCCCACATCTTGCTAGTTCGGATTCGTTTGCACTTCTACCGCAATAGCATTTGTAAGGGCTGCATTACACTCTAGCGCTACAGCACCTTAGCAGTCAAATCGCGATATTGCAGGCCCTTACATTAGGTCACGTGAGCTCAAACGACTACTCGACAACAAAGATATTTGTCGACAATTTTTTATTGTCGACAAATCGTTTCAGCCCTATAGCTCAGCATAGATCATTGAATTTGATTAGACCGTAAGCATCTCGCTCAAAAAAAACAAAAGAGTTTAGATATTTTTCCTATTTAAAACTTTACTCTTCAGTAGTTAGGCCTACATCGGGAACTAAGACTGACGGAAAATTAAAAGTTTGGCCATGGTACGGCAGTTTCCTTGATTATTACGCAGGAATGAGAGTTCCCAGCCATATTGGCCTAATAAATCACAACATTTCATTTTCCGTCAGTCTTAGTACACAATGTAACTACAGAGCGAGATGCTAACGGTCTAATCAGATTCAAATGATCTATGCTAAGCTATGCTAAAAGTTCTACCGCCAGATCCGGAAATCGGCTGAATTGATTCAAAAAAGGTAAAACTCAACTGTTTAACTCTAGGGGAGTTGGAAAATTAGCCTATTTTCAAAAAAAGTGGAGTGTTCCTTTAAGACTCCCCTTACATTATGAACACAAAGAGAAGCCCATTGTAAAATCCCATGTATTAATTACAGTGATTCAAATAAATCCTCAAGGATTTAGCAAGCAAGGTCATGTTTGAGAGTGTTTTTATGTTGGTGCATGTAGGTGGGGGGGGGGGGGGGGGGCGCTGAGAAACTTGATACACGTGAAATTCATTCCAGGTGTCTTAACTGAAAGAACTGTCCAGAGAGTTCAACAGCAAAGTGATTAGGCACGTTCATTTTAAGAATGCCCGCAATGCGGTCAGCAGCACCCTGGATCACAAACTGAAGAACCGTATTTCAGCCAGTGGCACTCTACAACCAACAGTCTAGAAAATTTCTAGGAAGATTTCAAAGGACCAAACACCACAAAGGCATTTTATAGCTGCGTGTGAAGCGTGTATGTGTACCACACCCATGTGTCAGCAGGGTTTGGAGAGATTATTGCAGGGCTGGTGCCAACCACCCCACCTCCTCTTCTCCAAGGAATGCCGACCAACAAATAAAATAGGTGTTGTGTAGTAAAACATACAGCTAGGGGTGAGAATCACAGCAAATCGCAGAGACTAAATAGACATGCTTTGCGCTTTTCCAAAAGCTTCAGGTCAGGAAATCACACAATTAGTGATTATTTTGACCAAAGCTTTGTTATATCTCTCTCTGGCTCTGTGAAGCGTTAAGGCAGTGGCGTTGAGACAGAAACACTATTGTGCTTTCTGCACTAAACAATGGCTCTTATTTAGCCTGTGGGGTCCAAATGTGTGTTAGCTCATTTACTTTATGACTGCCAAAAATTCCTGATATGGATCCCATTACAAAACCAATAAACAGCCAGACAGTGTGCCAGTTCTGGAAGAGCACGCGGAGGAGTACAGAATAAGCCTGCCCAAGGCACCCTGCTTGTCTCACATGGGCTGCAAGAGCCCAGCGTCTTTGAAAAGTGAAGTGAATAGCTCTAAAGACCAAACCGAGGTGGTCCTTCTGTATCCTCTAGGAAAAAGAAACCGCCAAATCAAAAAGTAGCAGCCAGATACAATAACAAAAGAATACAACGGTAATTTAATCCTTCAACCTCTACTACACTAAAGGGGTGTTAAACGGGTCATAACATGTAAAATGTAATAAAAAGAGAGACTAGAAAAACAACGGTTTAAAAAATGACTTTGCGTAAACTATTTAAGAACATAAAAACTGCTTTACACAAATGTTATTGCTTTAACTGGGTATATATGGCTCGAAACAAAATGTTTTTTATGGTTGTTTATTTAGTTAGGAGGATGCATTAAATTAATAAAAACAGCAGTATCCTGAGCACCAAGTCAGCATAGTCAAATTATTTAGCAATTTAGTAGAAGACTGGAGTAATGGATGATGATGAAAATTCAGCTTTGCCAACACAGGACTAAATAACATTACAGTGTATTAAATTAGAAAACAATGCTTTTCAATTGTTACATTTCACATTATTGTTTTCATTGTATTTTTAATCAAAATAAATTCTGCCTTGGTGAGCATAAGAGACATAAAAAAAAAAAAAAAAGAATACTACCAAACCAAAAGTTATAACCAGTATTGAATTATTGAAATTAATGGCTATGCAAAGCAATTAAAATAAAAAATCTTCTCAAATTAAAGACTATGAAAACATGTTTTACTTTTCAAAAACACTGGAGACAAAACTACAAAAACAGCTTTTATAAAACTCTGGATGGTTACGACAATGATGTTACATATTTCACATTCAACAACCTTAGCCAATGATAACAATGAATTAATAAGTACAGTAGCAAAAAAAAAAACCTGTTTAAGCTGTGATGTGATACAGGGCAGTTAGCATGGGCCATTTAACTTCTCCTGTTAAATCCTTTAACTACCCCGGTGGTTCCCAAACTGGGGTACGCGTACCCCTGGAGGAGGTGACAGAAGGGGTACGTGAACAACAGTTTTCCAGTTAATTTAATTCTACCCCACCTTAAAATAACATTAAAACTGAGCATGTATTTCTTACAGGCAAAAATGCTGCTTCTAGTGTAAAAACGGGAAAATGGTAGTTTCGTAAAAGGTCAAATACACGACATCCAATCAAATTACCCATCTTGTGTGGTCTGTCTGCATCCACACAAGCAGCGTGCATATGAGAGGTTGCGTGCAGAGAGTATATGCCGCTTTGAATCGCACTATATTACTGCCCTTTTCGACAGTGTACCTTTGTAAAAGTGGGGATTCAGCACTTACTAGATTGAAGAACAAATATAGACACAGTGACTGTGCATAGATATCAGTTTAAGGGTGTGTTCACACTTGGCATGTTTGGTTGGATTAAATCGAACCCTGATGCAATTGCTCTGTTAGTGCGGTTCATTTAAATAAGTAGGAGCGCTGCCATCCAAACCCTGGTGCGCACCAAACAAACGGACCGAGACTGCTGAAAGGATGGGTCTTGGACCGTTTGCAAACAAACTCTGGAGTTGTTCGATTAAATATGAATGCAACTCGCACCAAAGAGATCTAAATGAACCAAAAACAGGAAGATGAGACCCTAAAAAAAAAGACAGAATGCTCACGCATACCAGTTTTTTCCTCATCATAGTTGTGATTGTTGCCTTCACAGTTCGGTACAGGCATCAAAACCAAGTCATTTGTGTGTTTGGAGGCGGGATTCCCTCCGTTGTTTTGACTGCTTTACACATTTTATAAGCTCTTCACGAGTTCTCAGCTGGTCAAAATATCATACTAGACCAGCACACAGCATTGTTTTGGATGTTTGGTAATTAAGTCTCAAAATAGGCAATACATTAGCCTGACGTCATCATACTCAGATTCTAGTCAGAATATGAATCAGATACTGCTCCATTGGGCTGTGATAATGAGGCGTGTTCCAACCGAACCAGGAAAGAAAATGCCTCTGCACTCTGTTGGATAGACCTACAACCAATCAGAGCAATGGAGCGATTCATAGTTGTCAACAGAGCTCACGCACGCTGGAAGAAGTAGAAGAAGAAGATGAGTGTAAACTATCTTTTTATCGGTGTTGTAAAGAGGAATTTAAGGATACACACAGATAAATAATAAAGGTGAATGCACATATGAACAAGTTCTCCGTTCAGGATTAGAACAAATTTAACCCAAGCGCTCTTTGGTGACGTGGATGGTTACTAGAGGATGGATACCCGACCCGACCCTGGTACATCATTTTTTTTTTTTCCCATCATTTCATATTTCTCTATTTCTCTAACATTTTTCCATTTAAAGCATTATCTCAACACTTAGAAATGCACCTGAAAATCTATTTATGGGGGCAAATATTGTCCCTTAATGGAAAAGGTGTGACTACAGTGGAAGAGGGGGGGTACGCAGAAGGATGTTAAAGACCTTAGGAGATACGCCACTCTAAAAAGCACTGAGAAAGAATGCTAGCAGACAGCTTTCTCTAGGTATTACAGACCTCACTGGGTTAAAGGTTCAGTGAGAGGACACAAAACGGTCATATAAACACAAGAATAGATGCTAGAAACATTAGCATTAAAAATGGACCTTGAAGAAACAATGAAAATAATTCTTGATATTGCATTCATGAAGTGAGGCAAAGCCTCATCCATCATCTGATGTCACGTCACTAAAAAGACAATTTACCAGTAACAATACAGTGGACTCGGAACTGACGCCATTCAAATACAACCGTGGCCCTCTCTGCAGACTAGGGTGTTTTTCTTTTATTTCCAGTGCACTGTCACTCATGTGCTGTGGCAGCAGTGTGTGAGCGTGTGTGTGCGCACGTGTGCGCGTGTGTGTAGCAGTGTGCTATTTCCAGCCTCAATGCAGCCAGACAGTGAGGGCCTCTCTGTTGCTGTCGAAAACTTACAACATCAACATAACAGCTGCTCCCCAACTAAAACCATTTCACCATGTGAAACACATGCTGTACTGCATCTAATAAATGGCATTTACATGGAAAAAAACACACTGCTGTAGACACCTTCTAATACTTACAACAATCCCAATTACATATACTAGATGCAAAAAGAAAGCCATACTAACATGAACTCCATTAGACCAACAATTAACATGAACAGACTTGCAAATGCTTAAAAGCAGAAGTGCGATTTATAGTTTGCATGTTCATGCTCTCAGCAGACAATAATTCACCCCACACATCACAATGTGGTCACCACAAACCATGTTTATCCTCTTTGTAAGTGAACACATATTTAGTAGTCTGGGTCATATTTCCTTTAACGATGAGGGGGTATCACATCATGGTTTATGTTTCCATTTGTCTAACTAGGCTAGTTCTATTAGGTGAAAGGCAAAAACAAGGCTGGGCATGCATATTCACGGAGCACAGTACTACTTAAAGTTATTGATACATTAGAGTGATAACGAAACATGCATGAATGAGAAAATAACGAGTGGGATGTGCATGATGTTAAAATTAATTATTATATTATTGTGAGTAAGATTGTCATATCGCCCACCCCTATTGAAATACCAATAGGGTTGGGGGGGTCTTACATATTTAATTTGTAGCTGCTGTGTAAATGATAGCTTGGTAAATTTGTTGGCAATCAAACATTCAATATCACTCTCCATAATTAAGGTAGTTGGTACATTATCAGCAGTAGCAGTTCAAAAATCACAACAAGATTGTCACACAAATTACAAACAAGAAATACACATCCTGAGACATGAAATAAAATGAATAACTGGGGACTTAATTAAAATTAAATTGTCCTTCTCCCATTTTCACCTCAAAATCCCTTGTTTCCCTTGCCGAGACGCCACTGTTCATAAACAGAAATAATGATACCGTGAGCCTGAAAAAACTCCAATAATTCTAAATATCACAGAAGTACTGGAATAAACATTTATAGTTCTGATATAAACACTGATGTCTACAGTAGCGATCAAAATAGACAAAACACCTTTTGAAAGTCTACAATTATACAAATTATTGTATCAATAACATTATTAAGCCAGTAGGTGGTGACATGTGACTTAAATGTTTATGTCATTAGCTATGTTGTTTCCAGCCAGCTGCGAATCTAACTTATGGGCAAAATTGGAACATCGCGTACAAAATTGCAGAATAAATCAGCGTTTCCATTCCATGTTTTCAAGAGAACAAAATCATCACTTCCTGGGAAATTGGCACATAATATCTGTAATAAAAATGGAAGTTGCAAGCAGCAGCAACTCTGCCGTCATTATGTTAAGCCCGCCCACCGGCTCTACACGATGTGATTGGCCTGACCGGAGTTTGTTTTTTTCAGCTCGCAAGCCAACGGAGAGTTGCTAGACGCCCTGGCTGCAAATTACATTTGCTGCCGCTAGGGTGCGTCTAGATTTCTAGGCTGAATGTGCATGTTTTCTAATTCGAATAGAAAAAAAAAGTATCCTTCTCAATGAGCGCACAAGTTATGCACATTTTTACAATTTATGTGCATCTTGCTGTTTCCATCCATGTTTTTTTTTCATGTAATATCCTAAAACGTGTATAAAAATAGGAGTATGGAAGCATAAATATTGAATCATTCATTCAAGAGATTCATACAAAAACACTGATATTGTACATCCATTAAAGAAATAAATAAAGTCTTTATGAGTGCATTATTGAATCATTTAAAAAAGTTCAAATTAATTTAAAAAAAATGAAATAGTCTGAAGAAATTAACATTTTGTCAGAACGTCTAGAGACTTACTTATTTTGTTTCATTGTCTATTTCAGAATTGTGGGAGAATTGTAATCTCTATTTTAAACCCAACATTTTTTTAGATTCTAAATGTATCCAGAATCATGCAGTTTGATTGGATGTATGTCCTTAGATGTTAAAAATAAAGTATACAAATAACCATTTTTAACAAATATTTTTCTATACAAACTATTCATGATTAATTAGGGCTGTGCAATTAATCGATTTCGATTTTGCCTCCCAACGATCACCAAAATAGTACAATCGAGGAAAAAACGATTATTTTGCCATGTTCAGTTTTGCAAGAACACTCTTATTTTGTCTTGCGTTCTGAATGAAACGCGCACGCGCACATCTGCCCCTCCCGAAGCCACAATCTCTCTCAGTTCGTGAGTCTCGTGAGCATATCATCCGCTGGAATTTAAAAACTCGGCGCGAGTAAAGATGGCAGAAGGAGGGCAGTAACAGCAGCGTTTGGTGAGCAAAAAAGGCAAAACCAACTCCATTGTTTGGGAACAGTTTGGCTTCGAGGAATCAGACGACGAACAGAAACATGCTACGTGCAAGATTTGCTACATGGTAGTGGCTGCAACGCAAGGGAACATCACAAATTTGTTTAACCACTTGAAAATTAAACACAGAGTGATCTATGACAATCTAATATAGAAACAAAAACTGACGAGAGCAGGGGTGCCGTGTAAACGTCCTTTTTTCCCTTCATATTTTTTAAATAATTCTCTCTTTGTAAACTTTGTTCAATGCATGCGAGTGCTGCCATTTCGCCGTCTTCACCCGGGTTTAGTGCCAGAAGACGCGAATGAGAAGACGCGCGCGCTGTGAGAAAATGTGCGTCTCACACGTCTCACAGCGCGCAAATATTGAGTTCTCTTTCAAGTCTTGCTTTTGAACGGACAAACTCACACAAAACGTATGTCAACATGTCCATCTTGATGAGTATCCTAGCAGACATAGTCTGTATATGCCTTAAGTGAACTTTATACAGTCGAGAAAGACGACGCATATCTGAGCTTTAGGTCTTAAAGGGGCAGTAGCCTTTACTTCCGTCTGTTTAATGTCAAACAACAAAAGACAAGGACATCACTCACCGCTCTTGATTGAATAGCTTTTGTAAGTTTAATAGGATTAATCTTTAATTTATGCACTTAAATATGCAATGTTATTTTACATTTGATAAATTTCTGTACCTGAAAACTAATGTTAGACATACCTGAAAAGCATATCTAGCCGAACCATATTGTTGATCTTATTTATTTGTGGTTATCATTTTTACGTGAATACTTTTATACTTTGATTTGAATATATGTTATATTATTTATTTTAATAGTTCAAAAAGTACAACAAATGTTACAATTACAATTGAATTGTTGAAAGGTGTATTTTTAAAAAATGCAACATTCCCAAAGTCATGTGAAATAATCGTGTTACATAATCGTGATTTCAATATTGACCAGAATAATCGTGATTATGATTTTTTCCATAATCGAGCAGCCCTATGATTAATAATATACATGTATATTTTTAATTATTTGGATTGACGTTATTTATTCTTTGGTGCTTACAACAGAACAGTGAGAATCACTGTTATAGAACACACTGTTCTTTAGTGTTCATTTCACACCTGTGAAATTGTTGGCAACTGCTATTTCCAAGGCATTAGCTACAAGCCATTCTACACAAGAATCGACCTGAATTGAGTCATGCTGTGACAGCTTGAGTTTGTCTACTCTAGAAGTATTGACGCTGCACATCAACGTTCACTAACCACAGATCATCTGTACACTCGAGGCTACACTTCAAAAACAGTCCAATGAAAGAATAGCTAGGATAACTTATTATATTAAATGGAAATTCACTGCTAGAAACCATTCACTTGTAGTGAATCATGAACTCTGAAATAGAGAAATAGAATATATTTTTTTTAAAAACATCACGTTTTCATGGTGCATTTTTATATACGCATGCCATTCAAAAGTTTGGGGTTAGTGAGATTTTGAAAGAAATTATTTTATTTAGCAAGAATGCATAAATTGATCAAAAGGGTCCGTAAAGACATTTATATTATTTAACAAAAAGATTTCGACTTCAAAATAAACAACTGCTTCAAATAATCCAGAAAAATGGTAATGCGGTTCCCAAAGAGAATATTATATATGAATAAGAATTATTAATTATTATATTAATTAATGATAAAAAATAATACATATAGCCTACACACACATACATGTATATGTATGTATAAATTAGGGATGCACCGATATGAACATTTTGGCCGATACCGATAACCGATAATTCTTAATATTTGAAAGCCGATAACCGATATATTGGCCGATAAATCTAAATACAAATTTTAATAAACTCTGAGAGTCTGATTACAAAAACAAAAGGCTCACCATTAAAAGCCATGTCCCAAACACTTCAACATTAATCAAACCTATACACTACAGTAGCCTATTTGAACCAGTGTGAGATTCCTTACCTTTTCAAATTAATTTTACACTCCTATGGCCAAATTTTTTTTTTTAACACTTTACAATAAGGTTTAATTTTTGTTAGTATTAGTTAACCAACAATGAATGAACAATACTTCAACAGGATTTATTAATTTTAGTTCATGTTAATCTCAACATATTCAGACCCAAAGTTGTGTCTTTTAACATTAGGTATGAACTGTGAATGGACTGTTACAAAACACAAACATTTTATTACTAAAAGAAACAAAAGGTTATTGCTCTCTGTTTGTTCATGATAGTTAATGCATTAATAAAATGAGACCTTATTTGTAAAATGTTACCAAAAATTATATTGTCTAAAAAATACAAATAATATACCTAAATAATGCAAACAAGTAATTGAACAGCATTACTTAGGCTGCATAATAAAGAATCAGAATGCAAGTGCATGAAATAACCTCCGCACAGACGATAAAGAAATGGTTTTAATCAAACCATATTGTTGATGGAAATGATACGAGAACAATAAAAGTGCTAATTATAAAAAATAATGCTTCTGTGTTTTTGAAAAAAAAAATATGTTTAATATTACTGTAATAGTAAACATCTGTAATATTAGTCTAGTCTATTAGGAATAATGTTGCTGTTTGAGAGCGCGCTGAAGCTGGAGAGAATGAACGAACAACCATAAACTGAAGCGCTTAGAAGTTTAATTAACAACTAAACGCATCATATATGAGAACAATCAGATATTTATACAAAATAAATATAATATTACAACTTATATTAGCACAAAATCACGCATAGGTGAAGGGTTATAACTCCTGTGGATGCTCTTCCCCTGTTTGAGAGCGCGCGCTGAAGCTGAAGATGATCACCGGTACAGTGAAGCGCTGCGGGTTATTGACTTAACGAAACACATCCTATATGACTTTAATCAGATGTTTATACTACAAAAACGTAATATTACGACTTACATATGCTTAAAATGACGCGAATGCACAAGCGAACTTGACTGTGCTGGTCAGAATGCGTTGTTGACGCTTCCCACAACAGCGGGCTGAAAAACAACTAAACCCAGAGAATTCACTACGTTTTATAACAGAAATATTCTCATTGCAGTGTTATGTATAGGACAGTCCCAGTAGTTATTAATGCTGTGCATTTCTGTTTGAAATGCGCGCGCCGGTACAATGAAGTGCTTTACTGCATCGTTAATTAACTCAACCAAACGCATACTATATGGGATTATATACACAAAATAATAAATATAATATTACAACTTACAATGGCACAAAAGGCTGTGAATGCACAAGCAAACTTGACTGTGCTCGTCATGAAGGTGTAACTCCGTGGGCGCGCTCTGAAGCTAAAGACCGGTACAATGAAGTGCTTTACTGCATCGTTTATTAACTTAACCAAACGCATCCTATATGATATTACATACACAGAATAATAATAAATATAATATTACAACTTACAATGGCACAAAAGGCTGTGAATGCACAAGCGAACTTGACTGTGCTCGTCAAGTTGTAACTCCGTGGGCGCGCTCTTCCCTCAACAAACGCGCTGAAACACAACGCTCTTTTACAGCCTATTCTATTCTCATTATCATTTTATGTAGATTATAGAAGACTTGCGCTGCACATGTTGCACATAACTGTATTTTCCTTTTCGAAGTGATTCCAAACATATTTAGAGCAATTCAAACCCATCATGGTAGACAGCGCGTCCGTCTCAGCTGAAGGAAATAATACATTATCTATCGGCTTGACTATATCGGTCAAATTTTCTTATTGGACCGATAACGATAACATCAAAAATAATCATTTATCGGCCGATAACGATATGTTGCCGATATATCGTGCATCCCTAGTATAAATATAAATTATATACATGTTCGCATGTGTATATGTATATATGTATATACACACACACACACACACTTTATTTTTAATGAATATCCAGCTCATGTGGGGAAGACATTGCACGTATGTTCATTTAACCACGGAGTCGTTTGTAAACAAGAGACTGGATTTGCAGACAGGATGAGATTACATGAACAATGAAACAACACACTCATGTGAGTAAAAAATATATTTTTTTTTTATATGTGATAGTATTGCATTGTTACAGATTGTTTGATATCTATGGATTATGTGTACGTGTCTAATAGAACATACCTAAGCACGCTGTCACAGGCTGGAGAATACTTTATTTGTGGTGTTCTTTGTTCATTACTGTCTTGATGTGCGTTGTTCATTCTCAACTCGATATTTGAAGGGCGCGCTCGTGTGTGTGTGTGTGTGTACGGTTCGCGGTTATATTCATCGATCGGGCGGGCCAAGTAACGTTAATAAAGAAATAACCAATCGCGGGTGGATGAGAGATGAATCATTGTGTTTGTTTGATAAAGACATTTTGCGAGACCTGGCAGTGAATGTACGGCAGTGTATATAACAGTATAGTGTATATAACAGTTTTTAATGTATTTAATATATTTAACATATAAAGTATGTATAACAAAAGTAACACTTACGGTCCACTTTAGACCTTCTACTACCAATAAATAACTTTACAACTATATGTCAACTTATTCTACTTACCCGAACCCTTAACACCTAACCCTAACCTAACAGTCTCCTAATACTCTGAGAGTTAGTTCACATGTAGTTGCAAAGTACTTATATTTAGAAGAAAGTCTAAAGTGGACCATCGGAATAAAATGTAACCCTAATAAATCCTTTCAAAATATCTGTAGCCTTTACAATCAAGTCAGACAATTATTATAGGACATTTATGTGGTCATGTTTTATCAATGTCAATTTTCTGGAAAGCTGTGACACAGTTCATACTTCTAATTCTGTACAAGCATACCAACTGTATCTAATCAGGATCTAAGTCTCCCACTTAACCGCTTAAAAGTCATGGAATCACGAGGGACGAATACGGCGGAGAGTTCCGGTGAAAAGCAGCTCTGGCTCGCTGGCTGTTTTTGGCTCATGCTAGAGGAAATATGATTATGCAGAAGGGGAACGGTTTCATCAGCACCTGGAGCGGTGCGTGAGAGGGGAGGTTAGGGCTGAAAATAGGGGGGGATTTATGAAGTGAGCACATACTTTAGCCCTGGCAGGAAGTCATTAAGCTGTAAGCTAGAATACAGAGAGAAGAGCTGGCATCTGCGCCGCTGCAACCGTTCAAGCAGTCTGTACATTTAAACTACTGCTGCTGTGTGTTTTTTTAAAAGTGCCCCATGATGCTTTTTTGAATTGTACCTTTTTTGTAGTGTGTAATATGGCTTTAAAAGATAAATAAGCACACTAAATGAAGAACAAACCCATTCTAAACTGCCTAAAAATAAGTTATCATTAATTCCAGCCTTACTTCCTACTCCAACCTATGTAGTAGGGATGCACAATATATCGGCCACCATATCGGTATCTTTATCGGCCCGATAAGAAAATTTGCCAGATATATTAAATCTGATAAATAATGGATCATTTCCTTCAGCTGAGACAAATTGGATTTAGATTTATCGGCTAATAAATCGGTCATTGGCTTTCGAAAATAAAGAATTATCGGTTATCATATCGGCCAAAATTCCATAAAATTTGAGTAGGTTTGGAACAAAACATAATTCCTCCAGTCTACTTTGATCCGCCCTCAAACACTGTAGTTGTAGCTGAGGCCTGGAAGAGTTTGGTTTGGTTCATGTTGAGTTTTTTTTTTTTTGTACATGTTTTCTGCACTGAGAAAGCAAATCCACTTTGCATGCACTTCCAAATATGGCAACTCCTGAGTTGATACAGTAAAATCGACGCCACCATTACAGTTCGTATCACAGTGTATAAAAGTGCTGAAGAAGCCTCCGGAGCTGAACTTCAGATGTTTCCGACACGCACTATCCGGTAGCCCAATCACAACAGACTGGGCACCCCGACCAATCAGAGCAGAGTAGGCTCTCAGAAAGGAGGGATTTAGAGAGACTGAATACTTTATTGAACTGTTTCAGAACCTGTGATGACTGTGATGATTATGAGAAAATGACCTTGTTTTTGACCTTGGATGCATTTAAACCAAGGGGTGTAACGATACAACATTATGTCGAGATATAAAAATTCAACGACATGTATACTATGTAATAATATTTTTCTTAATAATATTAATTTGAAAGTAATTAAAAACGTCTTTATTTTGACTTAAAATATTGCGATAGTATCGTATCGTGTGTTCAGTATCGCGATTTGCATCGAATCTTGACATGTAGTGCAGGGATGGAAATTAGCACCCGCCACCAGCCAAATGCGGGTGATTTTGTGTTATGGCGGGTAGACTCGCTTCACCTACCGGCCACCGTGGCGGGTAAATAAAAATAGCATATCCGACTGTTTCACCTGGACGGCGGACACTTTTAGAGGAGGCACACCTTCAAAAAAAAGTGGCATTACAAATCAAATTCACAATAAGTAGTAGAGAAGTTAATTTGCGCGTGGTTGCGTTTTAGTGGCTTTGTTGCCATAGCGGCAGAGTCTCGAGACCATGCGCTGTAAACGTGTGCGGTTTTTTAAAAACATCGAGCTCGCATCGCGTCCACCGTTTGAACGCAAGAGGATCTCCAGATATAGAGCTGAATATCAAAAAAGGTAACAATGGGTCTGTCCAGTAACTCGTGATGAACCTCAGGCCAACAGCACACTTTGCAGAGAAGCATTTTAGTGTCTCAGACTGACTGGCTTAAAGCCGCAGCGGTGACACACACATCCGTGCTTCTAAAGGTAAGGTAAATATTATATATTTTTAGACAGGTTAATTAATAGATTATAGCCTAATTAATGTTATGTATCATTTTAATCATACATAATAAATAATCCTGCCATATAAAGTTTGACATTTATTAAAAGAATATTTAGATAAAAATGGGACAAATAATTACATAATAATATAGTCATAATTTAAGTAAATTAATACAAAATTTAACATTTTTGAATTTCAGAATTGTCAAAACAGTGATTACTGGTTCAGAATGACTGCTTAAAGGGATAGTTCACCCAAAAATGAACATTCTGTCATCATTTACTCACCCTCAAGTTGTTCCAAACATGTATACATTTCTTTATGTTGAACACATTGGAAAGTTACTGTGGAAGTCAATGGTGCCCCCAAAGCAGCCTGAGTACAAACTTTCTTCAAAATATCTCCTTTAGTGTTCAGCAGAACAAAGAAACTCATACAGGTTTGGAACATCATGAGGGAGAGTAAATTATGACAGAATGTTTTAGTTTTGGGTGAACTATCCCTTTAAAGTGTACCAAATAGGCTACTAAAGAGTTCTTTAGAAATTAATTAAATAATCAAATGTAAAATAATATAAAATGTTATATTTTATATTGTGAATGGGTGTCCCTTATTTTGCCACACTGAAGGTGGCAACCCTAGTATGTCGTCAACACGCTTCAGAAGATGCCAAAACTAATATTTTCTTTGTTGGGACTAAAAACCTAAAACTGGAAGCCATAAAAGACCACGAATCATCCAAATGCCACATCCATTAATCTGCCCTACTCATTTAATGGAATGTATATCAGTTCATGGTTTGTGTGTGTATAAGAGAGAAAGAGAAAATGTCAGTATTTAATTGAGACTTGAGATTATATAAACTGCTTAAGTATTGTAGAGCTTGTAGTATTAATTTTTCACATGCAGTTATACATTGTCGGTTAAAACCAAGAAAGTGGCTGGTAAAAACTTTGAGTGGCTGGTAGATTTTGAAATCCACTAGCCACAGTGGCCGGTGGACAAAAAAGTTAATTTCCATCCCTGATGTAGTGCATAGTTGAGTGTACAATTACATCCCTTTAAACCTATTGTAGGAGACAAATTAAGACATTTAAAAATAGCATAATACCGGCATTTTAGTACATGCTCTAATAAATTGACATTTAGCCAAACAATCAAGATGACCCCTCCTGAATTAGCAGCAAGTGGCTGTGGTGAAAGGGCAGTGCGGTTGCTCAACTTCCGTTTAATTATTCAGATGCTGGCTAATTCAAAGTGTCGTTTGTGTACGCAACACGTGTTATTCTGAACAGACAAAGAAAGGGCATCATCCCATGCAAATGAGCTGTAAACATAAATTAACCAGCCTGTCCACTAAAATTTGGAGCACATATTTCAATAAGCCATCATATCCAGAGAATAACGTTTTGCAATGAGTCTGATGACCTTTCCTGCTGACGCTCGACCAATCAAGACCCAGGTTAAATCTAAAGGTTACGCAGGCATATGAGCCTTTCATTTCACACCAATCAACAAACCGCAAATGTACTAAAGCATACAAAGGGAGGGGAATCGGGAGAGAAGTAGTGTGTGAGAGAGGAAGACAGGCCTCTGAGAACCTCTCCCATCTCCATATCTTATTTCAATGTGGGAATAGCACTCTCAGCAATTATTGTTAGTATCAGTCAGACCATAAAGGCTTTTCCCCATGGAGCCGAGGAAGCCATCTCACGTTCAGAGCAGGAGCTTGTCGACAATTGTTACGCTAATTGCTTTCACAGCAAGCGTCATTTATAAAGAAAACATGCTCTAAGACACACACGGAGACTCAACGTATGAGAGTACACACACTCTCATTACGACTGTGCCAACTAAGAAGCAATAATGTGCATGTACACAAGGGTCAGACAATATATCATGAATTGCCAATATAATCAGCAATGATTTTGCTGGCGATATTAAATAAAGCAACAGCAATGACAATGGTTTTAATATGCTTCTTATTTGACAATATAACGTATGGTTTTAAAACAATAGAACAATATGGTTTGTGCTGAAAAATGTTCCCTGTGGGAACAATTTTTTCCAGAAAACTATAAGTAGGTAAATGTCACTGCTCTTTACTGTTTATTGTTAATGGTTGACCAATATGGAATTTTTTTGATAGACGATGTCAATATTTTAGAGATCAGGGTGGCCGATGGACGATTTATGATGATTTTAATGATATTAATGATGATATTTAATTCACAGATTAAAGGTGCCCTAGAATGGAAAATTTAATTAACCTTGATATAGTTGAATAACAAGAGTTCAGTTCATGGACATCACATACAGTGAGTCTCAAACACCACTGCTTCCTCCTTCATATGCAAATCTCGTTTGTGAAAAACACCACGGAAAAATAGGCGAATCTCAACATAACACCGACTGTTACGCAACAGTCGGGATCATTAATATGTACATCCCCAACATTTGCATATGCCAGCACATGTGCCAGGCGGAACTGCACAGCCAAATCATCGGAAGTTCAGCAGGTATTGTGAATAAACATGCATCACGCGAGGATGGCAAAAATGGCAGATCATGGAAATCAATGTTATGTTCCAGGCTGTGCAGGGGATGTGAGGACTTTGCAAACCCTTCCCACAGAACAAAACTGTCAACAGGTTGATGTTTATCTATAACCGGATACCGCGACAATTTAATTCAAAGTTGTCCGTTTGCTCTGCCCATTTCACCACGGACAGTTTTTCTAACCTGGCTGGGACAATATCAAGCAGGCTTCGCTCAGCGTCTGATACTGGAGAAGCGGCAAACTATATTCCCGCAAGCAGTAAGTAGTGATTTTTTCCACTTATTGACGGTCTAAACAATTTCTGATTAAATTGAAAGTTTCTTTGTGAGACAACATTAGATCCAACTCAAGATGCTAGTACAGTAGGAAACTCAAGTAGCATACATAACAGTTTGACAAATGTCAAATGACAAAGGTTAATATTTTTTCCCTGCCAGTGTTGTCATACAAATCTACAAAATACAACCTTATACATATGGCAAACGCTTTTGTCGGGATAGAATTATAATTTAGCCAAGATTTCATCAACAACACATAACCGTAGAGCTAACTACGTTAGTTTAGATGCTTATAGCTCACTCGATCCTTCTAGCTAACGTCACCTTCTCCACCACTTCAGTTGAAACGATAGTCATTTGACAAGGCATCTAGTCAATTCGTTAAAAAAAAACCTGTACTGTACAAACCACATATTTACGCGCTACCCAGTTCGCTGTTTAGAGTTTGTGACTCAAAGTGAAGAAGCTATCATTGTAAAATCATACGGTGACACATTACAATAATTAAAATATTTGTACAATGCTAAAAACAAAGTTGTGACTGCTGACGTTATGAGTTGACATGTAAAGTTAATGTTATATGCTAGTTCACATGTAGGCTGAAGTTATAGTACTGACGTTACGTTTTGCAGGTCTTACTGAAAATAAAGACTAAACTTACCACTCAGAAGCGTCCATTTCCAATCTCAAAACAATTTGCTGTTCCTCAAAAAATAAAGAATCTTCGTCAGAAACACGATTAAACATATAAGGTTGGATGCATAATCTCTCCATTGTCATGATGTGTTTGTTGGTACTGAAGCTACTGAAATTAGCGGCACAGTGAAACAGCCAATCAGAGCAGAACTCAACATTAATATTCATGACCCTTCCAAACAAGGCAAAAACAGACAATTTCATTGTAGGGACAATTTCTAGGGTCGTATCTTGACAATTTTTGCCCGTAAATAAATAACATACCCTCTGTAGATATCAGAGAACAATTTAAAATATTGTTTCAACTCATTCTAGGGCACCTTAAATAACACATGATTCAATTAATTTTCTATTTCAGAAACATTCAGTAATATATCATTTTAACTTGATGAAACAATTAATCTTTAAATCAAACAGATGAATACTTTAAATATCAACACCTACACTTATTGGCCAAACAGAAAAACTGGCAATACAGATCATTTAAAATGCCAAATATCTGACTTGGCAATGTATCTGACTAATATTTATTGTTATATTGGTATAAAAAAATAAGTAAATACAGCAATCAAATGATACCTATACTCTCAGAACAAAAAAAAGCCAATGAAATAAAGCAGCTTAAAGTCATCCCTTTGATTAGATTCAGGCCTTGTTTGAAATATCTAGTCGACAAATCTAGACGTATAATGATTTGAAACTTGTTTGGAGAAATGATTCATCAACGCCCAGAAACAGAGAGAAAACCACAACCACAACTCCTAACCATAAGCCCTGAAAACAAAAGTCAGAACAGGCTCCAACAAGTCAGAAACAAGTTTATAGCAAACAATTCCATGGTGTCAAAAGGGAACTACATGACTAAAAAAAAAAAAGAAAAAAAAGAATTCACTCATATGCTCATAAATCATAACGGAAAAATATAAACTTGAATTCAATGTGCAAGTGTTTAACAGTAGTTTTCATTGAATGAGAATCTTGGACTATAAGGTCTGCCTGTTTAAATAGAAAACACTCTATTACTTAATGAGCCACTTATGACTCTTCTCAATTTCTTCCCCATTATTTTTATTGCAATTTTCAGAGGAGCACTAATGCTAGTCTTTCTTTTTGGTCTTCCCTGAACAGCTTTCTCTGCCAGCGGGTGCTTCATGGAGAAAGAAAAAAAAACAACACTAAATTTCTGGAAAATAGTACAAGTGGAAAATAAGGTGAATCAAACTCGGCCTTGAAAATGTTTATTGCGTACTGTTCACAGTCTTTCACAGAACATTGGGTTGACTAACATGGAAGTCAAACAAATACTAATGATACACTACATGACCTCAATTATATATTTTAAACACCATCTTAGGTCACAGTTTTCATTAGCATTCACGTTTCTCGACCTCTTCATCTTCCACACTCACCCTCGGAGGGATAAACATGATAATCACTACGCCCCACTTCTCTCCACCTTCCTGTCTGAGACTCAATATATTTAGAACAGTTATCAATAGCTTAGGCTCCTTTAGTGTGAAAGTGTGGACAATAGCTGGTGGTGCGATTTTCTTTTGTATTTAAAAAAACGAAAGATAAGTATAGGTGATACGAATTACAAAAACATCTAACATAAGAACAACAGTCCTGCATCATCATTCTCATTCCCTTGAACTAAAATCACCATGAAGATGTCACATTCCAGTGCAATGCTTCAATAAGGCACTTCCCAAAGTTCCTGAGCTTCCACTATGACATCATCAGCATCGCCTTTGTTTCTATTAATAATTTTTATCCTTCCTTTTCTTAGTCTTTTCATCCTATACTGAGGTCAAAGACTAATAGTTACAGTAGCTGCGTTTCCATTACAGATTTGCGTTTTTTTGTTGTTGATATTTTGAATAAAAATGACGCGTTTCCAATGTTATGCGACTAAAAACTCATTCCACAGTCACAGCCACCGCACTAGTCATTATTTTTAATCGAAGGAGACGTAGGAATGTTATCCAAGCATTAATGGCAAGGAAAGCCCCTTACACTTGGGAGCGGCCACAGGTGTTTCTGGTTGCTTCTTCCTCATATCTGCTTCAAGGTATTGAAAAATGGTGGAATTTCTTTGTTTTTTAGAATCCATTATTCCTGTAACTCGTGTCTTTTATGAACTTAATAAATAACTATGTCTCGTCTTCGTCTGTGTCATGTTTAAAGAATGATCAACTTCTACGTACACCAGGTGACCTGTAAATGCGGAAAAAAACTGTTTCCATTGTAGTTTTGCGAAATTTTCCTTTTCAAATTGCCTGAAAAACCACCTCATGCGAGCCTAAAAACATTTTTTTGCAATATATGGGAGTTTTTGCGAAATTGACGTGTTTCTATTGAGCATATTTTGAAGGGTAATGGAAACACGGCTAGTGAGAATAAGCAGAGATCCAATGTATAAGAAAGCGGGCAGGCAAATGAAACGCTTCACGTTCACATAAAATGATGCAACTAAAATTCCAACTTGTAACATTAAACCCAGAGAAATATATAGGAACCATAAAGATCCTGTATCCAGCACAACCATACACACGCACACAAGCCTCTTCGTTCTCATGGAGAGCATTCTGCAGCATTCTTATCAATTAAGTACTTCATTACACAGAAGGACTTAAAGAGCTGAGAGGCATTATGTAATTTTGCTAAAACACACCTCAAAGGTTACCACACTGCATCAAATCCCACAGCTGACATTTAAATCATCCCTGAAAACTCTCACACACACACAAACACACACGCGCACACACACGCAGGGAAGCCGATTCTGAAGTAAATCATTTAGTAAACAAATGCATCAGATGGATCCCTTTTCCTATGCCAGATGGAGAGCTCTAGTCACTTAACAGTTCATCAGACAAGCAAAACATGAGGAAAAGTTAAAAGAAAGATGCGTTTATCTGCAGTGGCCTGAATTACACTGCATGTGGGTGGATTCTCAAAAGAATCATGCCAACTAGAACATCTTAACACTTACACAAAGTGATGTGCTGCCTGCCTACAAACAACAAATTAACAAAACTGTAGACTCTGGGGCACAGATCTTCACTGTTTGTTGTCAAAAGTGAACATGTTTATGAAACTGTAAGCAAGCCAATAGAAACCATGGTAGGGAATGTTGATTCATCAGGGTCAAATGCCTTAACACCGATACAAAGAAGAGAAGATAATTACCACTCATTTATCATGTTAATGTTTAAATGAACACAAACCGGCTTTTTATATAACGTAACAAATTCAATAAATCACTTGATCTCAAGAGGCACTGTGACAACTGTTTTCATAGTCGATGTAGAAGTAGATCTCTGTTTGTTCATGTGACTGAGCCCTGTTTTACAGTACACTGGTCACGTTAGGCCACTGTCATTTGTCATGAATGTACTCACACTTGCAATCCAATAACCAACCACTTCAGCTATACAATTCTCCGTCAAGTCTGTTTGCACAACACCTATGCAAAGCTATTGTTAATTCACTTGCATTCAAACACACCACTTGGTGAATCAATGAACACAAACTCGCATACAAACACACAAAATACAGCCCACATTCAGTGTATTACAGTACTTCGTTTAAGCAAACCTTGAGACATAATGGTTCTGCTGGTTTTGAATCTACATATGGGTCAATGATGTGGTCACTCAGAATCGTAAAAAAAATCTTTTAAAATGGAATTCATACAAAATAGGTAGAATACACCTTCTATGATTAACTTGCTTACAATTTATGAATGAAAATTTTAAATTCCCTAGGCAGTAACTGTCTGAACATTGTAAAAAAAACTGTAGCTAGTTTGCTTTTAGATATTGTTAATATTTGAAAACGTTTGACAGCCACAAGCTAGATTAAAGTCAGTATGGCAATAAACAAGGAAGGAAGGAAGGAGGGGGGGAAACAGAAATTATGGACTCTTAGTCCCTCATAGCTGTGTCAAGGTCATTAAATTAAAAAAAAATATATATAACATATTTTGAACTTGTAAGGGGAAAATAATGCACAGGTCAAATGTGCAACCCCCCAAAAAAAACATTGATATGAGCACATTTTGAGTCATGAATATGTACTCAGGTGCAAATACATTTAAGAACTTGGAACAACTAAACTTTATCATCTCAGACAACAGTATTTGTCATAGCAACAGTAACAGTCATGATAGGAACTGCACGTGAAGATATAAGTGCAATAAATGCTCCTCTATACATACAAAGCCCCTTAAAACCATAAAAACCACAACTTCCCGATGTCATGAATCATTTCAGCAGCCCACTTTAACAGATGACAAACTCAAGTTGATATTGTATCTCTTGTCATTCAAATAGAAGCTTCAAAATGATTCACTGTTTTCCTCGATGTGACCTGTCAAACACTGACACGCTTCTGCAAGAGTGACAGCGCGAGACATCACAAGCCGTGACCTCTGTTGCGTCACTATGGGTAGGCTACTATTCACTGTGTTCTGTCATCACAAACGCTCACTGGCAAACGGAACTTCTGGAATGCGACACTGACAACACCAAACACCTGTACTATAGCACCCTCAGAAGCGGTTATGTCATCTCCTCTGTCCACACAGTCGTATAAAGAACAGAAAACTTGAACCGTCGGCGCGGCCGTAGACGCTCGGACGTGTTCAGAATATTTAAACTGGTTCTTACCTCGAGGCGGTCCAAACTGACGAAACTGGCAATAGCAAATCCATCAATAATATCCTCCTCCTGAGAACTAGACTCGCGTCTCTTCCTCCGGGGGGGTCGCGGGGTTCTGCTCGAGGATGTCGAGCGTGGCGGTGCGTTTTTACCGGGACTTCGCTCCCGTTCGGAACCAGACGAGGGGCTTCGATTGCGGGCTTCCCCGGCGCGTGCCTCCCGTTTCCGTCCCCTCTCGCGCTGCGAACGGGATCTGCGACTCTGCTTCACTTTCCCTTCCATTTTAAAATCGGTGCGATGTCCTCCCCCCGCCCCCCCGTAAAAAACAAAAAAGAGAAAAATGACACTCGATCACGTAAAAACCAGCCGATTCCACACAATCAATAAAACACACCCATGTATATACTGAAGCCTGTAAACAATTTACAGTGTGACCTTGGATGTTAAGCTCCGTAGTGTGATAAACAAACAAATGTGATCCATGCAGGTTGAGGCGTGTAGCCGATATAATCCAAACAACAGCGTCACAGTATCGAAACGCCTTGCTTCATTTAAACAGGTGCAAAATGGCTGTTTAATTACAGCAGCGTGAATTCCACGCGCACGGCAACTTTGTTGCAACGGTATACAACAACATCAGAGTGTAAATACTGCAGACCGCGCGCTGGATTCATGACGCTGGCCCTGCTTTAATCTTCACCCGATTCATGACCCACTGTGCCAGAAACACAATAAATAGGCATCCGCGTGTTTGTCAAACAATTTAAGAATAGGAACTTATTGTCTCGCCAAGTTTCGGCGTGAAGAGACGCCACGAAACCATCCGAGACAACACGGTCCGCGTCAGGCTGAAAACGCTGTTATATCCCCCAAAGATCCTTCTTCAGCACACAATCCGCCAAAAGCAAATCATATCCAAACAGGAAAAGAGTTCGTTATCCAGCAGAGAGTAAGTTGAACGCGTCCATTCCTGAACGCTGCCCGCGCGCGCTGCGGCTGAAGGGAAAGACCGACGTCGGCGTGTTTGTCGGAATACGTGAAGCTTCGCTAAGTGGCTTTAAAGAGACAGCGGATGATTCACATCTCCTCGTCTCTCTGTTCTAGCTCGTCAGAAATCGCACTGCGAAGTGTAAATGCTCGGAGTCTAGCAAACTGACGTACTTCCGCCACTTCTGCGATTGCCAGAGGAAGTGAGCTGGTTTATTATATTACTCCGATGAACTTATTCTTTCGTGGCATGTAATTTGCAGGGTGTTTGTCGTCTGTGACGTGCGCCTGTCAGCGGGTGGAGAGACGCGCAGTTAGCGAGCTGTCAGCGGCCAAATGCGCATCTGTGCAGTGCAGGCTCTTTCAAAAGCCCACACCGATCCTCAGTAGTGGAAACCCTCTCCCATTGTAGAAGAGAGAGCCTGTGCATCATCTGCCTCAAGTGTTCTGTCCACTGTTGGAGTCTAATAACCTTCAACCTAGTTGCATGAGGCATTCAAATGAAACTTTTAAAATCACCTCATTTGAGGATCAGAGCATCTATCTATCTATCTATCTATCTATCTATCTATCTATCTATCTATCTATCTATCTATCTATCTATCTATCTATCTATCTATCTATCTATCTATCTATCTATCTATCTATCTATCTATCTATCTATCTATCTATCTATCTATCTATCTGTCTGTCTGTCTGTCTGTCTGTCTGTCTGTCTGTCTGTCTGTCTGTCTGTCTGTCTGTCTGTCTGTCTGTCTGTCTATCTATCTATCTATCTGTCTGTCTGTCTGTCTGTCTGTCTGTCTGTCTGTCTGTCTGTCTGTCTGTCACCTATCTATCTGTCTGTCTGTCTGTCTGTCTGTCTGTGACTATCTATCTATCTATCTATCATCTATCTATCTATCTATCTATCTATCTATCTATCTATCTATCTATCTATCTATCTATCTATCTATCTATCTATCTATCTATCTATCTATCTATCTATCTATCTATCTATCTATCTATCTATCTATCTATCTATCTATCTATCTATCACCTGTCTGTCTGTCTGTCTGTCTGTATATCTATCTATCTATCTATCTATCTATCTATCTATCTATCTATCTATCTATCTATCTATCTATCTATCTATCTATCTATCTATCTATCTATCTATCTATCTATCTATCTATCTATCTATCTATCTATCTATATCTATCTATCTATCTATCTATCTATCTATCTATCTATCTGTCTGTCTGTCTGTCTGTCTGTCTGTCTGTCTGTCTGTCTGTCTGTCTGTCTGTCTGTCTGTCTGTCTGTCTGTCTGTCTGTCTGTCTGCCCACCCGTCTGTCTGCCCGCCCGCCCGTCCGTCCCTCCATCCGTCCATCCATCAGTTCAATATGTCTAACGTCATGATTCATGTTGCTTTAGTGTTTGCACAACTGAGGCTTTTTTTCTTTTTTCTTTTTGTCATTCAACTATTTTAAGACCAGTAAGTTCTGATTAACTGTGAGTTTGTACACAACTCATTCATCACATTGACATGCCCAGTTTAGATTTGTGGACACAAAGCTCAAGGGAGGAAACTCATGAGACACTTCATGCCACATTCGCCACATAAAGTCCTTAGGGAAGGCATTACTATAACAGCAGGAGCTAACCGTGGTCTTTGGACTCACTAAAGTGCCCACAATCACCGCTGAGTTATTCAGGGGAATCCATTACTTTCGGTTCAGTTGTTGTATATGAATGAAATAAAGTGCAAATACGTAACTTAAACAGGGGCAAAATTGCAGACAAATCAATTCATTAATAAAACAAAAATAAGGCATCCCCAATTAATTATTTACACTTAAATGGCAGGTGGCTCATTAATAAGCCAGATGGGTTAATTGTATTAGTTTTAATCATGCATATTGCTCCAAAGTATAAATATAAAATGTATGTATATAGCAGAAATGTTGTCACAGAATAAGCGTACCTGAAAGAAATCAGACGCTTGTCAGTACAATTCTTTGTCATTTACTGCCATCTCAATTAGTGCCGATTGTTCATTCTCAGGCACTTCTTGTAAACCTGCATTTAAGTGCACATGATGATGTCATGCATCCCCGGAAACATAAACTGCGTGACAACAGGTCAAAGTATGTTTTTATTTCACCTCTGCAGTCTGGGTCTTAGCTCACTTTTCCATATAATAATTCAACGTTCTGTCTGCAGTTACAGGCTCTTAGACACTGTGAGGGTGCCTTAAGGCAGCAAGTCAGCATCTGTCCTTTAGAGAACACACACACACACACACACACACACACACACACACACACACACACACACACACACACACACACACACACACACACACACACACACACACACACACACACACACACACACACACACACACACACACACACACACACACATACACACACACACACATTAACACAGTTTCAAGATCATCCAAGTCATCCAGACTTATAAATGATTTATTTTACACCCCACTCTTGCAATAATGTGCAGTGCTATCAGAAACACATCGTGTTGGTTTGTCCAGTCTCATGACACTATCTATCTATCTATCTATCTATCTATCTATCTATCTATCTATCTATCTATCTATCTATCTATCTATCTATCTATCTATCTATCTATCTATCTATCTATCTATCTATCTATCTATCTATCTATCTATCTATCTATCTATCTATCTATCTATCTATCTATCTATCTATCTATCTATCTATCTATCTATCTATCTATCTATCTATCTATCTATCTATCTATCTATCTATCTATCTATCTATCTGTCTGTCTGTATGTATGTCTGTCTGTCTGTCTGTCTGTCTGTCTGTCTATCTATCTGGCTGTCTATCTATCTATCTATTCATAGAGAGAAAGAACGAAAAATGGAAATAAAGAACAAATTCATCCATCCATAGAGAGAAAGAACAAAACATTTAAACAAAGAACGGATCCATTCATTCATCCATCAATCCCTTTCTTTCTTTCTTTCTTTCTTTCTTTCTTTCTTTCTTTCTTTCTTTCTTTCTTTCTTTCTTTCTTTCTTTCTTTCTTTCTTTCTTTATTTATTTATTTCTATTCTTCCATTCATGCATTCAAGAATCATATATGAAAATAAAGTACAGATCATCCATCCATCCTTCTTTCTTTCTTTCTTTCTTTCTTTCTTTCTTTCTTTCTTTCTTTCTTTCTTTCTTTCTTTCTTTCTTTCTTTCTTTCTTTCTTTCTTTCTTTCTTTCTTTCTTTCTTTCTTTCTATCCATTTCTTTCTATCCATCCTTCCATCCATCCAAGCCAAGTAAGTCAAGTAATCCCTCCAGTCATGTAATCACTATGTTCAAAATGTATTGGTTACACCAGCAAAAGGTCAAACGCTGCTGGACTGTATGGATGAATTGGAAATGGAGAGTGTCAGCAGGGTTAGGAGGAGATAGTAGTGGGTGTCTAAGCTATATATCATTATCACTGAGGTAATATAAACTGAATGTGAGCTTGACTCTATTTAAAGAAAGATAGTGGAAATTATTGGAAGAGGTTTGAAGCAGAGTTGAATTTAACTGAATGCATCACCCTAAATTAGATTAGTCATTCACTGAAATGAAATGTGAAAGGTATACAGTAAATGTCAAAGTAAATGCCAAATAAAATGTGAATACCATTTTCTTTCTTTCTTTCTTTCTTTCTTTCTTTCTTTCTTTCTTTCTTTCTTTCTTTCTTTCTTTCTTTCTTTCTTTCTTTTTTAACACCTTTAATAATATCTTTACTCACAAACGGCATTGCTTTTTTGGCTAATCTTTTCTCAAGAAAGTCACATAGTCAGGATCAGTCAAAGGCTTAGCTCAACATTTTTGAAGAAATTCAGAAATGAGTTCTATTGATTTTTCGCCTCCCCGCACCTTCAAGCTAAACTAACATCCCGACAGACTGCGTTATGTCAGTTCAGCTTTTCTTTAAAGATATCTGCACAAATCAATAAGGCTTTGGCGGAGAATATACAGTAGATCCCTATGAGAAGTGTGGACAAATTCAACATACCTGGGCTTTTGATTGATTCTGTGGAACATACTGATGCTTATCCTCTTAACAGACTGTGCGGTACGCTCTCTGATAACCATTTGTATTTACCTTGATAACAATCTGGCAAGTCAGAGCCTGAAATCGGAGTCGGCGCAAATGTGATGACTAAACGCTGCGAGCATTTCATCCGTGATGATCTTTAAGGAGAATGTCAAAACATGATGTCCATATCCTTTCTCCCTGGACGGCCCCTGTAATTGCTTCTTAAGAAAACAGTGGAACTAACATTAGCAACATTTTCTCACACATTTCACAGTTCAAGCAAAGACACTGTATGTACTGAGTAGAGAGTGTGAAGAGAGAAACATAGCCAGACAGAAATTCAGAGCTAAGTCGAGGATACTTTAAGTGAACACAAGTGGCTCTCCCATCCAGATCGGGGAAATAAATGATATGAGGCGTTTTATACATTTCATGACATTTCCAAACACTTGTGAGTATGTTGTTTCCAAATATTACTTTGGCTATGTAAATCAAGCGATATCTGGAAGGGCTTGACTTATCAAAATATAAATATCAGTGGGACTAGAAATAGAGAACAGATTACCTGCATGACTGAATGAATCTGATTAAGCTCCTTAGAATAAAATTCTAGTGGTCTAGAACTAGTGGTCAACCAGTGTGTTTTGAAACTGACAAATGCACACATCTTAAAGGATTAGTTCACTTCAAAATGAAAATTTCCTGATATTTTACTCACCCCTATCTCATCCAAGGTGTTCGTATCTTTCTTTCTTCAGTCGAAAAGAAAATACGTTTTTTTGAGGAAAACATTCCAGGATTTTTCTCCACACCATAGACTTCCATGACAACCAAAATGTTGAAGGTCCAAATCAATGTAGTTTCAAAGGGCTTTGAAGGGCTTCAGAGGCTCTGCACGATCCCAGACGAGGAATATGGTCTTATCTTGCAAAACCATCTGACATTTAAAAAAAAAAAAATTACAAATGAATATACTTTTAAACCTATATTGCTCATCTTGCGTTGCTCTGCGACGTGCCAGAATCATGTCGAAAACGTCACACTAGACGTAGGCAGAAGTACCGCCCTAAGTGAACGTGCGAGGACTAATACAAACGCGATCTTCCACTTCAAAATGGCGTTTGTATTAGTTTTCGCATGTGCGCTTTGTAAACACAGCGGCGGTACTTCTGCCTACGTCTAGTGTGACGTTTTCGACGTGATTGCGCAATCACTGGCACGTCGCAGAGCAGCACAAGATGATGAGCAATTTAGGTTGAAAAGTATATTCATTTTTATTTTTAAATGTCCGATGGTTTCGCTAGATAAGACCCTATTCCTCGTCTGGGATCACGCAGAGCCTCTGAAGCCCTTTGAAACTGCATTGATTTGGACCTCCACCATTTAGTTGTCAGGGAAGTCTATGGTGTGGAGAAAAATCCTGGAATGTTTTCCTCAAAAAATGTAATTTCTTTTCAACTGAAGAAAGAAAGACATGAACATCTTGGATGAGATGGGGTTGAGTGAAATTTTCATTTTGAAGTGAACTAATCCTTTAAGCTTGGTACATACTCCGCAAGAACAAAGCAATGTGATTGTTTTCTTGCAGGTGCCGAACATTTCCGTTTCTCCGCATTAACCCCGTCCACTTTAAATTTCTGACCAATCACACAATAGTTCTCGGACACCCAAAAGAAAAAAGTTCTGCTCAGATGATGTGTCGAGAACAAGCTGCGAGAACTCCCAAACCAGGGCTGCCCTGGGAGCGAGAACTTTTTTCTTTGTTCTTGCTGAGTATGTAATGGCCTTTACTCTAATGTCACAGGATAACAACTAAATTGAGCGTCAGCGTCAGTTCTGGCAGGCCAAGTAGTCAAGACGCTGCTAACGCTATTGGTAACAACACTGTCTCATCAGCTGATTTGCATCAGCTGTTTCTACTCCCCTCGTTACTAATGGCTATGCTAAAAGCAGGGCGCCTATTTAAAGCAGATCCAGTTCGCTCTTAATACTAGCTGCTCGCTGCTTTGCAACCCGCCACCTCCCCACCTCCTCCTGTCGTGTATAACGTGGCATTTGTTTGTCATCGTTGCTGCTCTGTTCATGGGGGGAATAGTTAAGCTCTCCCAGTCCTAAACTGTGTGAGCGTTCCCTAATGCTGCTGCTGTCCTCTGACTCTCTGCTATTTCATGGTGCTCATGAAAGGTCAGAGGACTCCCTGAACAGAGCCATACCGCCAAAAACAAATTTAATTCAGAATTCATCAACTGATTGCAATTCAATAAAAATTTCTAAATCATTTTTATTGTCATGTGTGTTCTTGACTTAATGGACCTGACAGAAATGGTGTGATGCGATAGTAAACTCAATTAGAACTTTGTGATTGATGCTAGAGTGACAGCTGACGTTTAATATAAGAGCGTCCCACACTTCATTCATATATAGTCAGAACGGAACTTCTTAAGCCAGCAAACTGCCAGAGTTGATTTGCTGTCATTTTAACACTGGATCATGTTCGTGCATGACTTCAAAGCAGAATAATGCTGTTAAACGTATAGAAAGCCTGTATATAAGAGTGGTGGCACAGAGGGTGGTGCTTTGGTCCTACCATTTGAAGAGCTGCTGTAATTGTAGGGAACTCCGTTTGAATCTGGCCTAGGACATTTCCCAGTCATGTTCTCTCCAACTGTTATTTCCTGTAAAACATATGCAATTTACATTAAAAGGAGCATGTATGTGTGAAAGCATGTCATGAACAACACCCGTGGTTCCTCAGCTAGGAAACATGTGAGACTCTAAAATGTATGCATTCTAAAAATATATCCACTCAAAAATATGTCAACAATGTATCAAAAAAGCTTCATACATTTTTAGATGTAAGTCAGTTCTCAGTTCCTAACATCTTTTTTCAGCAAAGATGCATTAAATCGCATCTTCATATTTATAAATTACAAAAGATTTCTATTTTAAAAAGATGGTGTTTTTTTTTATCTATAAAAACATTAGGCTGCAACATTGTTTTCAACATGGACAATAAAAGTGAATGTTTCTTCAGCACCCAATCAGCATATTCCAATGATTTCTGAAGGCTCATGTGACCCTGAAGACTAGAGTAAAGGCTGCTGAAAATTCAGCTTTTCCATCACTGAATAAACTACATTTTAAAACATATTGGCCCGGTTTCACAGACAGGGTTTAGATTAAGCCCAGGATTAGTTCAATTAGGGTATTTAAGTAGCTTTTTTTAAACGTGCATTTTTAGAGAAAACAATGGTACTGACATATTTTAGGATATGTCAGTGTAAGTTACTGTCAGTTAAACTGCTCAAATATGCAATTTAGTCTAATACAAGCTTAAACATTGTCTGTGAAACTGGGGATTCAATATAAAACAGCTATTTTAAATTGAAATATTTCACAACATTACTGTTATTGCTGAATATCACAATATTTAATTAACGTAATTAACTTTACTTATTTAATTCAAATGAATCACCCAAGGGAGTGCTGCTATCAACCAATGTTGATGATTTCAAAATGACAAAATCTGTCTAATAGACTGTCCCTATGCTAATTTGTAGCACCAAAGTATAAGCACTCAATTAAAGTTCATGCCTCAACATTCTAGAGAAGACAAAAGACTCGGCTACAACCTTCAGAGAATCCTTACAATCACACAGAGGAATTCTGGCCCTCTGTACATCAGTTCGGGTTCCCTTCTATCCAGTGCACAGCAGCAATTCTGCTGTAATAAAGAGAGGATGTGACAGAGGTGTGTGAACATTGCAGTGCTTTCACAGAACAGAGATGAGAATGGCCTCTGACTGTCCTCCCAGTGGGGTTCCTCAGTGTAGCATTCTGTGTCTCTGTCTTGCTTGATTTTTTCTCTCTCTTTCTCTCTCTCTCTCTCTCTCTCTCTGTTGTGCACAGACAGCCCCTCTTTAGTTAAAAAACGTTGTTTCTGTTATCTGGTATCAAATGCACATCATGGCAGCCTTCCTGCATTCAGCCCATGCATTTGCTTTGATATTTGTGTCACTTGCTGGGTCTCTCACAGAAAATCTTGCTTTTCAACATTTGTGTAATGCATAATTCCTTTACCCTCCTCTATCTGTTGCAAGATACTAAACACACGCTGCTTTCTCAAGGTGAGTGAGTATTTGCTGTTTTTATTATAAACTATAGGAATAAAAAAAAAAAAAAGGTTTTTACTTCTCAACTGAAATCAAGTTTTCAGTGAATATTTCACTAAAATAAGATGACCACTCTGCTGACAAAAAACAACAACATAACTCTGTATGATTTATACGATATAAATCATATAAAATTATGGGACCCCTATAAGTATATATATATATACATACTTTGGCAGCTGTTATATTAGGCTGATGTCACTTAAAGACCTGACACACGGATACATTATACTGTAACACACGTTTTCTTTCTCAAGTGTTTACATTAACCTAAAACATAACTGACTGTGTGTACATGAATACTCACCAAGAACGGCATTTTGACATTATTTTGTGTGTATTTGACTATTTAAATGCAATAAGCAGCAAAAAATAAATAAATAGTAAAATGAGTACAATTAAGGGCAATATGCACAATCCCATGCCAAAATTCCAGCCATGTAACACCATCAATATAAATCTTATATATCCTGTATCCTGGATATATATCTATATATCCTGTAACACCACATATATTCAAACACCAACAATATCCGGCTAGTAGGAGTGTCTACATTACAGGCCACTGCTGAAATAATTTGGCGGCTGTTAAAGGGTTAGTTCACCCAAAAATGAAAATTAGCCCATGATTTACTCACCCTCAAGTCATACTAGGTGTATATGACATTCTTCTTTCAGATGAATACAATCAGAGTTATATTTTAAAAATCCTGGCTAATCCAAGCATTATAATGGCAGTGAATTGTTGCATTGTTTTTGAAGTCCATAAAAGTGCATCTGTCCGTCATATAACTGATCCACACGGCTCCGGAGGGGTTAATAAAGGCTTACACAACTTACAGAAAAAGTGTAGTGTAGTTGGTCTTGTCTCGGTCTCGACCACATTTGTACTCAGTCTTGTCTCGGTCTTAGACTTAGAGGACTCTGGATTTTGTTTCAAGACCAGTCAAGACCACAACTGCTGGGATATTAATAAATTGCCAGTGTCTGATTTATTTATTAACATCATTAATGCAATTGGGTAATTTCATTTGATTGGTAACAGCTTGATATAGTGTCTTATTCTAATTCTAATTATTGATTAAAAAGAAGTAATTTCTCAGGCGGTAATGAATCTTTAGGAATTTAAAGAGTGCTGGTCTTGCCCTGCCTTGGTCTTGGTCTGCTCCAACACGATCTCATGACAATGCGTATCAATAGTACGAGTGTGCAATCTCGTGGAATGTATACGCCAAAATGAGTTTTGGCATGCATATGCTACGCAGTTTTTCGCGTGCATATGATACTCACTTTATGGCGTATATATGACACGCTTTTGGGTAGGGTGAGGGTAGGGGATGGGGGGATCGTACGTATAATACGCCATAAAGTGCGTATCATATGCACGGCAAACTCATTTTGGCGTATACATTCCACGAGATTGCACACTCGTATTATTTATACGCATTTTCGTGAGATCGGGCTCTCTTGTCTTGGTCTCAAGCCCTCAAAGTCTTGATCTTGTCTTGGTTTCAACACACATTGGTCCTGGTCTCGACTTGGTCTCAGATTTGGTCTTGACTACAACACTAGCGTAAGCATTTCGAACTGCGAGAGGCACTACACTTTTTCCGTAAGTTGAATACGGAAGGCGATCGGCGGGAAGCTAGATAATTTACTTTATAAAGTTTTAAATATGGGTATTTTTCTTACACAAACGCATCGATTCTCTTCAGAAGGCCTTTATTAACCCCCGTAGCCGTGTGGAGCGGTTATATGATGGACAGATGCACTTATGGACTTCAAAAAGATGCAACAATTCACTGCCATTATAATGCTCAGATTAGCCAGGATTTTTTAAATATAACTCCGATTTAATTCGTCTGAAGGAGAATGTCATATACATCTAGGATGACTTGAGGGTGAGTAAATCATGAGCTAATTTTCATTTTTGGGTGAAATAACCCTTTAATGTCAAGTCCTTTATATAGCACATGTACTGTTCTATTATTAAACATATATATTTCATATAACATTTATGGATCTGATATAGTTAGCTAGCAAAGCTAATTTGTATTGAACACCTCCGGACAGCACCAGCAAATAAGTGTTCCCCCACAACAACAAAAAAGAAACGAACAGAAAGAAATACATGCGCTAATAATCCAACAGAAACCAAGCATATATGAAACAATTGCATCTGTAGAGTGGATCCATTGATCCCTGCACACAATGTATTGGTTTAATTAAGAGAAGCGGTGTCCCTGCTAATTGATTCCTTGCCTGTGTGAATTACCTACATGCAAAACAACCGGTGACTAATGACCCATAGAAATCTCGCTTTTACGAACTCGACACACCGCAAGCCAAACTTCCTCCACAGCTGACCGGCTCCCGCCACATTTGTGAGGATTACTGAGCTGTTAGCGAGACCCGCTCTCGTCGATCAATCCCTCCCGTACAGTGCTAAAGGCTCTCATCAATTATGAATCAATCAGGGAGAGGGTGAAGCTACCATTGATCTGCTGAGAAAGAAAGAGAGAGAGAAGCAGTGTGCGTCAGCATGCTTTATAACTGATAAAGCAGGTGTTGATTTTCCCCGAGCTTATTAATGATCAAATTATCCCTCATGCTTTTGTTTATGTGAAGTCTCAGTAGAGGAAGGAAAGACAATAACTCAATTGCTCATTTCACAGACTTGTGTAAAGAGAGCAGGTTCATTACCAGCGTCATAAACCAGGGCCGCTGGGTCCAATGTTTCCTCAAAAAGAACTGAATGAAAATAAAGTATACAAAATAATATGAAGTATGAAATATGAAGTCCAACAGTATGTAAAGCAAGTGGCAGCCTGTGTGGCTGTGGAATAAACGTTTTGGGTAACACTTTATTTTAAGGTGACGTAGTTACACGTTACTACATATACTATAGTAATAACTGTACATTATGCATAGTTACAAGTAACTTAACCGTAAATCTATAGTAAGTATGTAGTAAATTAATATTACTCTGTACTTATTTGAGTAAGTACAATGTAATTATGTCACCTAAAAATAAAGTTTAACCACATTTTGAGTTACAATAAAGTATGGAAGCCCATTCCTGCTACAAAAGAAAAGAAAATAAACGCTTTTTTGTTTCCGCCCCGAAGCTTCATGAAGCAGTGTTTTGAAATGTGTTTTGGCACACAAAAAATATTCTCGTCGCTTTATATAATATTAATATTGAACCACTGTACTCACATGGACTGATTTAAATATGTTTTTAGTACATTAATGGATCTTGAGAGTGTAAATTACATTGATGGCTATGCAGGCCTCACTGAGCCTTCGGATTTAAACAGAAATATCTTCATTTGTGTTCCGAAGATGAACGGAGGTCTTACGGGTGTGGAACAGCATGAGGGTGAGTAATAAATTACATTATTTTCATTTTTTGGGTGAACTAACCCTTAAAACTATGGTTAGTGTAGCAAAACCATATTTAATTTTTGGTTACCATGGTTTAACAATAATACCCATGTTTTTTTTTTGTTTTTTTTTAGTAAAACCATGGTTCATTTTCAGTATGATTGTTTTGACAAGTAAAACAGCGCTGCATTACCCCACAATTTTAATTTGTCAAATAAACTGACCTTTATGAGTAGTAAATCAGCCCTTGCAGCTGTTTTATTCAAATGAAATAAAATGTGATTTTAAGTGATTAAACCTAACTGTAACAAAGTTCAAGTTCAGGGGAAAAATGAGGCAGGAACTGGCAAGCGTCAAACGTAATTTTAATCGTAACTCCCATTATTCCACGCTCATTCACAACTTTATTAAGCTATGCCTTTGTTATTGTTTTGAATAAGCGGCCTCTAGCTGTGAAACTTACATACTGTGCCTTTAACAAAGCATGATTTTTTAAAATTTTATTCTTACATGGCTGAAATGGGATTTCATAAGAAAGTGAAACACTTTTTTTAAAATATTTTTTTATTTCTTTCATCTGCTGTAACCCTGGCCAACATTAATCACTGCAAGAATAAGGACTTCTCTCATTAGTAAACACCTCTCATAATTAAACATGCCTTGTTCTGTAATCTTTTAAACCAATCAGCTTTTAGTATCACTTAGCACATCATCAGGTCAGCCAGAATATATCTGTAATGAATAAAAGATCTCTAAACAAGAGGAATTTCAACAGATACATGTATAAATGTAATATATTGAAGGCGCAAATAATAATTGCAGTGTTTACTTCAAATAATAGAATTTTCATAATAGGAAACCAACAGCAAATAAAGGCTATGCAAAATATTCTTGTAACTATATTATTAGATATTGTTTTTGTAAAATCAGTTTCTCAATTGTAAAGTGTCCATGAGCTATGTGCTGTATAAATGAATCTTATTATTATTATTTTATTAAAAATGCATTAAACTCTGTGATTTTAATAACTAGTAAGTTCATATTAATATGATTGCATTAGTTGCTTGTTGCTAAGGTAATAATTAGGGTAGCCTTTTTCCTGCTTAAACATACACTCCCATGGACACTTTCAAAGAGAAATGCCCTGTTGGGTTTTGTTATATCAGTCATCAGGACACCGAGAACATCTCAGGTGTCTGATCGTTTGTGTGTCAGTGTGTGCGCACCCGCAGCACAGTGGTTAGCCACAGGAAGTTACAATAATAACAGACCAAACCCACCACACTGTCATGTTCGCTGCAACTCATCACTACAGCATGGCTGGCATTCTGCAGGGGAGTCATGGAAACTGCTCTGGCACCTCGGCGCTCTGTTCTCCTCTCCGGGACTTTGTAGACCTGGGTAGGTAAAATAAGAGTGGCGTGAAAGTGAAGTCATGTTGCCGTAAGTGACTGTGCAGGGTTTTGCACAGAGAAACACTACAGGAAATGAGAGATGACACCTCACAAGCTGCAGGTCAAAGGTCAAGCGTCTGACACATTCCACTTCTGTGACTGAGACACATGCACTTTGAGATCCTTGTTATGCATATGCGCTGCATTTCAAAGCTAATTTTGGTGTTTGCACATGACTTTGAATGATTGTAGCTGGATATTTATCACCTATAGTCTCATGAAGCTGGCTGTCACATTCCAGCTTGTTCTGGGCAAAGAACTGCCTAATTAAGCAGAAGTAGGGCTTCCACGACTCATTTTGACTAGTTGATCAATGTGTGACAATATATCATGCAGCAAGTCCGATGCAACATGAATGGCAATAGATTTATGATGCTTGCTTTATCATAAACAGTGCATAAAAAACAACAATCATGCAGCCATTTCGGCCTTTATGTGACACTTGATTTGTTTTAGGGCCGTTTGCTAAAATTTTGGTTCCAGACCATCGTAGATCTTGCTTAGTGTGCTGTGTAAACACAAAATGCCCCAGGTTTACTTCACTTTCATTTTTGCATAATATATTTGGTCACTAAGGAGAGTTTAACAAATGTTAACTTTAGGCCATTTCACTTTTTCCCCACCAGTGTTTTTGAAAAAAGCCAGCGCCAGCATATTTGATCAAAAATTTGACATTTTCACAAAAGTTTCATGGCCCCCAGATCATTTTGTTGTATGAATATCGGAACATTTAATATATCAAAAGAAAGAACAACAGAACCTCTGCTATATACATGAGTTGAACTCATAGACTGTAAAAAAAATATGGACAACGCGACTTCATTGACTTACGCTTACCATAGTTGAAGCTTTCGTAGGCCCTCACATGGCGCTGACATCTTGGGACCAAGTCTGCGCAGTAGCGATCTCGGGACCGGAGTTGCGCAGTCGAGAGCAGGAAGTAGAGGCGCGATTATCAAAATCCCGCCCACACTCTCACAGATGCAGAACAATTCATTATGTTGGTGTGAAATAAACAGTTATGGAAATGTAGAAATGAAAGCTAAAGCTCCAGTCTCCTCCCAAGAATCCCGAAAAAAGTCTGTTAGTGCCTCAGTGACAACTTCACTCAGAGAAGCCGTCATTATCAGATGTCAATCATGACGTCAAACACCCCCCCCCCCCGTTTTTATAGCATCAAAAAACTCACTAAAACTAAACTTATTTAAAAAACTAACACTTGAAATGAAATCATTGTGATAAAAACTGCCTAAAATGACAGAAACCATCTTTTGAAACCAATTATTTAAAGTGTAATTTAATTATTTAGTGTGTCTCGCGTCCATTCAAATACATGGAGGGGTGGGGTTTAGGAGCAATACTTGGACCAGCCACCAGGGGGCGCTCGAGGCGCGGAAGCTTCAGTTTCTGAGAGGAGCACTACAGGCTTGGTTGAACTTGGCAAGTCCGAAATACCAAGGACGCAAGTCCGAAGGTGTTTCTCAATGTCAAGGAAGTATCCTCGGAAGCCAGAAATCCGAGGATGTTACGTCATCGACGTCCGTTGAAGGGCTGTTCCAATGTCAAGGATCCTCGGAATTTCAACCAAGGTCTGAGTCCTTTGTTCGAAAAATATGCCATATACAGGAAAGGATGCATACGAGTAGACTTCGCACACTTAGCTTTCTCAAATCACCCACAATCCTATGCACGCAGCTTTGCTATCTTGTTCAAAAAATACAAAATATCGGACGTTGGCGGAGTCGGAGCGTTAACGGGCCAATATGCTTTCAAGTGTAAGTATTTACGTTACCAAACATTTGTTATAACCGTAGTAAATATAAGTAAAGTTTAACTTTTAAATGCCAGTACAAATTACAACCGTATTGATATTATACAAATGACGTTATTGATGGCTAACGGACCTTTTCACTGACGTAATGAGGCAATGACGTACACTTGCTGGGCCTGTTCCATTTACATGTTCTCCAAATGCTAAAGAGGAGCCGCGCCTAGCCTCTGAAGGAAGTGACTTGGAAGGACCAGTCCTGCAGAGGAAGGATCCTTGACATTGAGAAACACCTCGAAGTTCGCGCCTACGCCTACGTCTGGATCCGATTCAGAATGATTGTCAAAACATGGAGTAACGTTAGATCGAGTCCATCAACACCTTCAAAGCTTCACATTCTATCTTATACCTCGTCCTGGGTCGAAATTTCATTCGGTAATGTTAGTATAGGTGGTTTTGATATGTTATTTTACATATGAATCTACTAACATTGATTACTTACTTGTTTCTGATCCTCTTCACCTGTGTTTTGATCGGGAGATTGAGTACTTTTTTAGGCGATGTGTCATAGCGCCCCTTGCGGTATAACATGAAAACACGGAAAGCAGGAAATTTCCGTCAATGGCCGGAAAAAAAATGTATGAACACATAAATAATAAATAAAACAAATAAACATTTTAACATATTGAATATATGAATTCACACTACATAGAGCGTACTTAATTTTTTTAACAGTCGCGAAGTAAATTCAAATTCAAATGTAGCCTACCCTGCTATAGAATATCTTTCAAAAATGTAATAGACCTTATATTCACAGCAGTGCCATTTTCACGTGAATGAAAGCGAGTCTGTGAGGGATAGATCTCTTCAGTGGGTCGTTATTGAATGTGTTTTTGTATTGTTCTGCTGACGAAAATATCTTTCAGAGAAATTTCAGTAGACAAAAAAGCCCTGACAATATGAGCTGTGGAAAATGATCTCTGAGCTTTATGCAGCTTTTTACAATGGATGCCATTAAAAACACTGTCTTTCCCTCACAGCCTCGCTTTTTCATACCTGTCATGGCGCCGCTCTGAATAATGTCTATGACATGAAGCTCAATCTCTATCAAATCCAGAATCTAGTTCTTCGTCAGAAGCAGTAGTGACCTGGGAAACAGCAGACCAGCAGACTCCTGGAAATAAAATAAGATAATCAGAGTACGTTTAGGCAAGAACAATGTACTAACAATGGAAACGTTTTTCCTTTTTGTTTTTCGCATACAGACGACAACGTTATCAAAATGATTCCGGTTCACAACGGATCCATGAAAACAAAGAAAAACGCTTTATTCTGCTGCCAGGCCAATAGTTGGCGATGTCACTTTGTAAAGAAACACTACGCGCCTATAGACTGAACACATAATGCGATTCGCACAACATCACAGTTTTCGCAAATTTGTATTTTGGTGGTTTAGGAGACGATCGCAGTATAATTTTTAAAAACGTTGAAACCCATTTTCAACAGTTTGCGTTTTCAGCCCCCCAAAATGTGTTGTCATGTAAGTGAACAACCAAAATGCATGAAAAGTTTTCCCTTTTTTAGTTGAAAACAGTGTTATGTAAACGGCCCCTCAGTTTAAATCTTAATTTTATTGTGTTATATGCATGAAATAGCCATTTATCACAAGACTTTCACCCTCAAGGAACAATGCTTTATATGAAAGCCAAATGTGCCAGATCAACCATGCATATACTGTATAAGATTCTGCTTTGTCTGGCATGTGTAAAAAGTCACCCTCAGTGAATGTCCATGTCTCCCTCTCTAACACTCAGGTTAGAGAATGCACACAAATACGCATGCGTCTATATGAGTTATGGTGTGCTAAGTATGTTGAGTGTTTATCAGCAGGCATTTGAACTCTCCTGCCCTTCCTGGAAGCAGGCCACAGAGTGAGACCAGTGCAAAATCTCAGAGATTCATGAATTATAGAGCAACCTGAGCTTTAAAAGAATGCTGACTTGTTAGACTTTGATGCAGCATAGACACATCAAGTATAGGACAAACTGAACCAGAGTTTAATGAATTCCCTCTAAACCTGCAGTATAGTCTGCAGGCCGTGTTCCTATCGGCCTCTGCGCTCCAATGAGAAAATGATTTATACGTGTTTAGATTTTGCTCCCGATGCTCAGTGCTTTGGGTTTTTTTTTCTGTTTGCTTAAAGTGACGTAATGTCACAGCGATTAAAATGAACTTTGATCTTAAACGTATCCTGGGAAAAATGGCCAGAGGATCCATTCTAAGAAATGTAGAAAACAAGCTGTCTGTGATCAAATGAATGCATTTAATAGTTTTGATTAACCATAATATGTGGGTCAAAAAAAAAAAAAAAAGACAAACAGATTTTAAGATGAAGTGGTCTTTTCATCTTACATTTCATGGATTCCTCAGTTAACATGATTTCGATCATGAGAACTATTTTCACATTATATACTCTAAGCTTTTTATAATTGGATTGCTATCCAGTTAATAAGAATTGTACATCTTATTGAATTATAAAAGTATTAAAAATGAAAAGAATTTATTACACACACACACACACACACAGTTTTCATATTTTATGGGGACTTTCCATAGACATAGTGATTTTTATACCGTACACACTGTATATTCTATCCCCTTACACTAAACCTACCCATCACAGAAAACTTTCTGCATTTTTACATGTTCAAAAAACATAATTTAGTATGATTTATAAGCTGTTTTCCTCGTGGGGACCAAAACACTTCCCCACTCAGACAAGGATTTCAGATATTGCCATCTTTGTGGGGACATTTTGTCATAACGTAGGGTTTACCTGGACCACACACACACACACACAGCATATAAATATTCTATATACATAATATATAGAGTAGTGTGTGTGTGTGTGTGTGTGTGTGTGTGTGTGTGTGTGTGTGTGTGTGTGTGTGTGTGTGTGTGTGTGTGTGTGTGTGTGTGTGTGTGTGTGTGTGTGTGTGTGTGTGTGTGTGTGTGTGTGTGTGTGTGTGTGTGTGTGTGTGTGTGCACAGGACACATTAAACTGATCAAAAGCGACAAAATTATGCTGAAAATTCAGCTTTGCCATCACAGGAATATATTAAAATAGAAAATAGAACTAAATATATTAAAATACAAAACAGTTATTTTAAACTGTAATAATATTTCAACTATAATAGTATTCCAAATAATATGTATTGTATTTTTAATTTAAAAAAAAAAAGCCTTGTTGAGCACGAGAATTTCAAAAAGCTTGAATATGAGTCTCACATACACTATCAGATTATTTTTTTTTTTTTACAAAAGCTGTCACTGGGGCGGTAACTTTTCAAAATGTACACCTTTGTACCTAAGTCCCACAAAGGTACATATTGGTTCCAAAAGTTTACATTTTAGTACCTAAATGGTAGGCTACATATTAGAAGCGGTTTGAAGGGTACCATCCCAGTGACAGCTTTTGTACCTTTTTTTCTGAGTGTACTGTATATTTTTGACTAATATATGCATAGCTGTGTTAGTTATCTGTTCTAATGATTTGGGAGGAATGCTGCAGACAATGAATAGCAAGCATTATTTACAACCAGTTAATTGAATAGCAAAAATCCATGCAGGAATGTGTGTTGCTGTAACACCCAGTAGTGCTGGCTCAGTGCCTGACCGAGATTGCCAGGAACAGTAAATTGTCTTTGTGAGACAGAGTACTATGAGTGTGTATGTGTGTGTGTTCTTGCTCTGTAGTGCTATTTAAATAAGAAGAGTGGCCATGCTTTGGAAAGTTACTGGATGTGATTAACGATTGTACAGATGGTTTGCAGCTGCTATTTACCATGGGAATTAACCCCAATATTTACAATAGAGAGAGTGTGAACACCCTCGTGCATAGACACAAATGAGTGTTTGATAGCTTAACGAGACGTAACATGCTTCTCTGCAATGCTACCTCCTGCTACCTGTGCACACACACACACACACACACACACACACACACACACACACACACACACACTTAGCTAGGTAAATGATGACATACCATATGACCACTCATGTTTGAATTATTAAATTTATTATGAGTCATTTTTCCAATTAAGGATGTTCATAAATGTCCCCAAAGAACAATTAAGCTTACTTCCTGAAACAAAGGATAGCAAAGTAAACACATACACACATATAAAACTCAATCCCTCAAATGTCAAATTGTAAAAACGTTCTTTCATATATCCATAAACTGTTACTATAATCTCAGTAAATATTTTACATTGGTGAACTTAGCACAGCCTTTGGATGGATTAAATGTTTAAACGTTTATTTGATTATTAAATGTGAAATCTAAAGGTTGTTAATTGAATATGGCAAAAAACAACATCTTACAGCAGATTTACATATCTACATTTTACAACAGGAAACAGCCATCCAACTACAATAAACAATGTCTTAATATACTCAAATGTGTATGTTATGAATCAAACCATCCTGTGAAAATCATTTGTTCTGTTTACCCTTAATTTACAGATTAATTATACTAATGAAAATATATGAATATACTTTTATTCATCAAGTATGCATTGCATTCAAAAGTGACCATTTATAATAAACATTTATAATACACATTTACAAAATATTTCTATTGCAAATAAATGCAGTTCTTTTTAAACTTTCTACTGATCAAAGAAACAAAAATATCAAGCAGAACATCCGTTTTCAACACTGATAATAATACATGTTTCTTGAGCACCAAATCAGCATATTACAAAGATTTCTGAAGGATCATGTGTCACTGATGATTGGAGTAATGATGCTGAAAATTGAGCTTCGCATCACAGGAATAAATTACATTTTAAAACGTATTCACATAGAAAAACAATTATTTTAAATTCACAATATTATTGTATTTTTTATCAAATATATGCAGCCTTGGTGAGCACAAGAGACTTCTTTCAAACATTTAAAAAAATCTTTCCAAACTTTTGCAGTCGAGACTTCAAGGGATGTGACTTTAAGGGGTTTTATTGCAACCAACAATATATATTTAACATTTTATATGAGTGCTCTTTAAAAGGATAGTTCACCCAAAAATGAAAATTCTGTCATCATTTACTCTCCCTCAAGTTGTTCCAAACCTGTATGAGTTTCTTTCTTCTGTCGGACACAAAAGAAGATATTGTGAAGAATATGGGTAACCACACAGTTAATGGGCCCCATAAACTTCCATACACTCTAAAAAAATAATGGTGCTATATGGCACTAAAAGTGGTTCTTGGCTCGTAATTATAGGGGAACCTCTTTAAGTGCTGTATAGCACCAATCTTGGTGCTTCAGTGGTTCTTCAGCGGTTCTTCACCGGTTCTTTGGCTGAGGTGCTATATAGCACCGCTACCATATACAGAACATGTTAAGATATGTTTTTTTTAGAGTGTAGTATGGAGGGGATAAAAAACTATGGAAGTCAATGGGGCCAATTAACCCACATTCTTTTAAAATATCTTATTTTGTGTCCAACAGAAGAAAGAAACTCAGGGTTGGGTACAACCCGAGGGTGAGAAAATTATGACTTTTCCTTTTTGGGTGAACTATCCCTTTAAGATGATATGTTTAAGTTCAAATGGATACAAGCTGTTTGACATGCATCTATAGGTATCAAGCAATTAGAAATAATGTAAGAGAGCGAAAGTGCTTTATCTCCCTCCCGCTCTCCTCAAACTCCAATGCAATCAATCACTCACAGGGACTACGGCAGATGAGAGAAGCGAGAAAGAGGACAGAGAGGGACAGAGAAGGAGATGAAAGGGAAGGCAAAATGCCACCCATGCAATATAAATGCAGAGAAAGCTTGTAGCTGCTGAGCCTAATAACTATCGGCCCAGGCTCAGTCCTGCTTTGATGGCCCAATCTTCTAAAGTGAAACAGGTCTGGATGAGAAATCCTGAGAGAATAAGAGAGGCTGACAATCTTGTCAAAGACTTACACTGGTGCAAACAAACAAACAAACAAACGCGCTCACAAAAATAATATAATCATCACATAAGTAGCCTTAGGGGACAGAATACAGAGAAAATATTTTCAGTGTATTTCTGCTTACACTGAATCAATGAGAATCTTCTCAAAATATTGAATCTTTTGTTACTAGAACAAGTTAAAGGAATGGCTTTGCATTTTGGAATTTTCCCTCACTCAAAGCTATTATGGCTTCATAAGTCATATGCACTTTTCTTTTTTGTTCTTTTTGGAGCTCTTTCAGCCCCAGTTCTCATTCATGTATGAAAAAACACTGCAAAACATCTCCTCTTGTGTTCCCCAGAACAAGTCACATGGGTTTGGAATTGACATGAGAGTGAGTAAAGGACGACAATCCGAAAGAGTCATTCCTTCAACTGATTAATAAATCAATAACAACATGACGGATTGTATTGCGTATGCCATTTTATAGCCATAACAGTTAATAAGCATTTCAACTAAATGCCTGTGTTGATGTGTCAAGGATTACAAAATGAAAAACCCATGTCAAACACAATGAGACTGAACAGAACACAATGCGGCACAATAAAACAAAGCAGGATGATAAATATTTCTCCATCCTCTCTGATGTATTGTGTCTCTGTCAAAACAAACAGGAGCTACAAGCCAGAAGCAGGAAACAGGCTGATGAGATTTGCACAGTGTGCTGTTATTGGCTCAAACAATGGAGCCGAACAGACTAGAGCGGTCTAGTGATTCCTCACCGTCGGGCGGTAACCACAGCGGAGTGATGGGGTTAAGGGTACACATCGTGATTGGTTAAATGTCGCTTTCAACTGGACACAGACTAAGCCTGAATCTTGAATCCTGGGGCCTGTTGTTCAAAAGTAATCTGTTCGAATTTCAGCCATCGGAATGGATCAAATCTTGAAAATGGGTTGTTGAAAAAAAAAAAAAAAAAGGATTCTGAGATTAGATAGGATCACAAAATCCAATCTTGATTTTGATCTGGATCAAATCATCAGTTTGTGTAGTTCAAAACGTTTTAGTAAGATTGGGATACCTTTGGTCCAGAAAATCAGGATTATACTGATCCCAGCAGAAGGGTGGATTTCAGGAACAAAAATTTAATAATTCTTTAAAACCGGCCCAAAAATACAACATTTGTATCATGTAATACACACACACACACACACACACACACACACACAATTTTTATTTTGCTCTTGATTATTGTGGCGAGGTTGACGAGCGAGAGACATGGGAGGAGCGAGCGAGACCGGTGCGTGATTGAGAATGAGGACGAGAGAGGACCAGGCCTGGACAGGCTCTGTTGTTTTGTTTATGTTTTGGTATGTGTGTGTGCATGGCAGTCGTCCGTGAGGGGCTGCCGCTTTTTTTGTTCATCGTCTTTTGTCATTTGTCTTTTAAATGTTCACCGGTTCCCGCCTCCTTCTTCCCCGAACTTACAAACTACGTTACAATTATTTTAACTGTTAAAGTATTAAATTAAAGGTGCAGTGTGTACATTTTAGCATCTAGCGGTGAGGTTGTGAATTGCAATCACCCACCCCTCCCTTTCGAAACACATACTGAAGCTACGGGGGCCGACACAGGACAAAAATGTCGTCGTCGGAGAGAGCAGAGAGAGCGCTCTGTAGAGAAGTTTGTCCGTTTAGGGCTACTGCAGAAACATGTCGGCGCAAAATGGCGATTTCACTGTAAGGGGACACGCGGTGTATGTTGAAGGCTGCAGATTCTGAAATCCACTGCTGCCTCAATATACCTATATATATATATATATATATATATATATATATATATATATATATATATATATATATATATATATATATATATATATATATATATATATATATCCTAATTAAATTTATAATCAAAGCATTGATCAATATTTATCCTCCTATTATTATTATGATTTTTAATGATTCTTTCCAGTTTTGATTTGACTTAATCAAGAAAACCACTGATTGTAATGTTTCTTCATATATGTTTTCTAAAGTTTGTATTTGGTCTCTGAGGAGTGACTGAGGGTATAGGAGTGCAGTAACAGTGCTTACTCACTTCCAGAGATGAAATATGGATTTGTCTTATTATATTTGATTCATTTTATATTATTTCCTGTTACTGAAACACTAAAGAATTATGGTGAATATTGTCTGTAGCTCTTACTGAGAGAAAGCACATGCTATCAGTATGTTTTGGGAAATTTTGGAGCTCAACCTACTCCAACCTTGGAGAAGCCTGTGTATCTGTGTATGTGTGTAGTATTCTGTGTTACAGATCAGTATTGAAGGTGTACAATGGGCATCCTAGAGAGAGTGACAGTGTGTTGTTCTGGACAAGCTGGCGCCTGCTCCAGACATGGAAGGTCACTATGTGCCTAATTCTAGGGTGAAAGTGTCAACAAGTGATCTATGGAGACGTGTATCCGATTAACTGCACTGTTATCCCTGAAATTGTTTTAATTCAAATTATTTAGGTACAATAAACATAAACTCCAACAGATTTGTTCAATGACTAAATGTTTTTCGTTTGTTGTACGATTTGCATGATTTTTTTCATTCTATTTAATTGTTTAGATTAAATGTACTTAAAGAAGCCTATTTTAGTCGGTTGTCAATACAACGCAATACAAGGAAGATGCTGATTGGCTCTTTGAACTGAAGTCAGGCATGGATGCAGCTGCACGCATTTTTATCAACGTTTGCTTCAGTATAGGCCTTGTAACTTTACATTTTGGTCTCAAACAGCTAATACATTATTAATCCCTAATAAATTAGATGTATAACAGTTAGCCAGTAAAACAAAATGTAAGTTTAGGCTGTGTTTACACTCAAAAAATTATTTTACGATACTGTTGACTTTATTTAAACAATTTATTTTGTTTAAGGTTTTCATTTTGAAATAACTAAATAAATCAACAGAAGATAAAAGAAGACATTAAATCTCTGAAGATCTCAGCAGAGGAGGATTAAACAACTCCACCAACAGCATTACCAGCTTCACACATCACTAACCAGACTGGCTTTATTTCTGTCTGACCATGATGGAGATAAGTGTTTGTTTTAGTTGACCCTTGGCTCTTTAACATTAGTTTTTTCTTTTCTTTGGCTGCTTTAACTGTGTGTTTAAAAAAACACTTTAGTTATGCCAAGACAAGCCAAAGAGAAAATGTGATCAGGTGACTTTGACTTACTGTATTGATGATGATGACATCATCATGTAGAAGCTGAATCACTAATCTCAATCACACTAAAATGTTCTGTTTATAGAGGTAATGTGTTATCAATTTTGTGTTTACGTGATGTTATTAATGTTATTCTATAACACGAGATCCAGCACTGTTATGGTAATTGAATAATATTCAAGATTTTAAAACCATGTAGTGCTCAAAAGGTTTAAATCTACGGCATTACTTAAACACATGCAGACATCAAGAATCTGCGTATGAATCTCAACAATGGTGACAATGAAAAGCTTCATGCTGCAGTGCATGCTGGGTACCACCAATCAAAACTCCCCCATGGGTCCCAGCATGCATTGCGGCAAGAGCCCAACTAAAACGAACACTCATCTGCATCATGGTGACCTAAAATTTAAGTTAGTTTGTTAGTTCAATTAACTAAAAGTTTTTAATTAAATGCTGTTGAAATCTTAAGTACATTAAACTGGAAATGTTTTGTTTTTTCAACAAGACAAAATTAACTTTTTTAGGGCAACGAGTTTCCATAAATTGTTTAAGTTCAATCAACCTGTATAAGCTTACAGTGTGATAACATGTGGAAATTTATTATCTATTTACTCTTAGCCAATCAGAATCATTCAACCTGCAGCAATGACGAAGCTAGACCTTGAAAAAAGTATAACTGTTGAGAAATTGTATGTACGAAACTCTAGTAGAGAGGGAGCGCGGTCTACGAAATCCTTGTGAGACTTGAAGCTGGCTTCTGCTGATGAAACTGAAAACTATTCTTCAGTAAAAAAGATTTAATTGATTGCACTCCTGACTCTTGGTCTTCATTCTTCACAACTGGTCTTGGGTTATCCCCTAACAATGTACATAGAAACGGCTCATTCTAAGGTAATAAAAACATAACAGTTCATTATGTAAGGTCTTTATACACTACTGAAAACATAGTTATGTATATTATATTGCATTTCTCTCAATAGATCCTCATAAATACACACTGCTCCTTTAAGTAGACCTTTTAAGCCTTTTGGTGACACTGTCAAAAAAAAATCAGGTCTCCAATTGAAAATGTTCTAGTGACTGATCACTTCTAAATTTTTCAGTTGGCCAAATTGAATTTCTGTGAATTGGTGCAATTTAATTCACAGAAATTCAATTTGAACAACTAAAATAATTAGATGTGATCAGTCACTAGAAATGTTTAAATTGGAGACCTGATTTTTTTTTTTTTTTACTGTGTAACCTACAGTAAAGTAAAAAAGAGATAAAAACATATAATAAATAATCCCCAAACATCTGTAAATATCAAACAAAAATATTAAATTACATTTGAATTGTTTTTATCACTGTTTGTAAACAACATTGGCACAATCTTAAGAGATTAAAAGCTCTTACATCATTTAGTATTTTTAAAACTGAACTTAAATTATGGTTTAAGAAAAATCAATCATGTGATCTTTTTCTTTTTTTCTCTTTTCTTTTTCTTCTATGTGATTCAATATCTGTGATATTGTGATATGATATTGTTATTATTTTATTTCTTCTGGATTGTAATGGAATGCTGTAATCTTATACATCATCCTGCTCAGGGACCACATATGCAAATGAGCTATTTAGCTAACTCTGGCACAACATTTGTGTTGTTTATGGTCCCTGTTAAAAAAAAATTATAAACTAAACTAAACGCAGTTTCTCGGGTGAACGCAATACACAAAACTTATTTGAGAGAACACAAAAGCATCCCCACCCATTTTATATTTTTTCCATCACCATGACCCATTAGGGGCTTTGTAGAGCACTAGTAATCCAGATTTGGCCACCTGAAAAAGTGTGTATCTGGATCAGGGTGATCCAATCCAATTTTGCTTCGAAAAACTGTCACAAAATTAAAATGGATTACCCGATCCTGGATAGCAAAACATGGGATTTCCTAATCCAGATCATTCTGAGATTAAATATTTTGGCCCACTGGCTCCTAGTGATTCAGATTATTAAGGATTTATTCTGTTATATAATATTATACAGTGGTCCAAAAAAGCATTTGGACAAACTTTAAAATGTATGTGATTTCATTAGATGATAAATAAATCCTAATTTAAAAAAATTCACATACTGTTTTTAAATTGTTATTTTGAATTTTAAAATGGTTTTAAGTTTAAAATAGTTACAAAAAGAACTAGCATTAATTGTTTGTAGATACATTTTGTTTTGCAATACATTGTTGTTCAAAAATGTGGTGTTGGTAAGATTTGTAATGTTTTAGAAAGAAGTCTCACCAAGGCTGCTTTTATTTAACCGGAAACAGTAAAAACAGTAATATTGTGAAATATTAATCACAGTTTTTTATTTTAATATATTTTAAAATGTAATTTATTCCTGCGATGACAAATCTGAATTTTCAGCATTATTACTCCCATTTTCAGTGTCACATGATCCTTCAGAAATCATTATAATATGATGATTAGCTGCTTAAGAAACATTTATGATTATTATCAATGTTGAAAACAGCTGTGCTGCTTAATATTTGTAAAACTTTTTCAAGATGAATAGGAAATTCAAAAGAACAGCATGTAGTTGAAATATAAATATTTTGTAACATTATACATTTATTTATTCAGCAGGGACAGATTAAATGGATGAAAAGTAAAGTATTGATTTCTTTAAAAAAGTAAAAAAAAACAAAAAAACTTTTGAACAGTAGTGTATTGTATAATGAGTCATTCTTCAGGTGTGACTTAAAAACCCAAATTCTTTTTGGAGCTATATTATGAGTAAATAATGGATATTTTTACACTGAATCATAAAAATTGGCTTACCTCTATCAGGAACCGCTAGGTGTGATTTTATACAGCTTTTAACTGAGCAGCAACAACAGGCCTCTTGATCGTATGGTCTCTAGGAGAAACACTCTTCAGCTGGAAAGGAAGAAAACAGAGGGAATTGTTATGGTTCCCTGAAGCCGTGTACAGTGTGGATCATTGAGCCAACTTCCCTCTCATACTTGGATGGAATCCAAACTCTTTCCAAGACACATATTTCAAGAACTTGAACTGTGAGCACATAACAAATGTCACTGACTACCAGCAGCACAATCATCTCATTTTAGCATTCACATTTCCTTTTAAATTAAATCAGGGTGCATAGTTTCTACAGAAAGAGCAAGTTGAATTATTAGATCAAGTTGCTGCCAATATGATCAGTTTATACTGCTTAAAGGAGACATTTACATTTCCCCCCCTGTTAAAATACTTTCCCTTAACCCAGTTTAATGTACCATTCAACTATACATAAGCCTTTAGCGGGTTGATTTGCCAGAGCGTGTAAACACTGTGACTCTGCTTTCAAAATATTATATGGCTCTACTATACTGAAATATTAGCAATATAAATGTTGCTTGAAAAGTTATTCAATCAGAATAACATTGAGGATTGGAAGTGCAATATTATTAAAGGTGCTCTGTGTACATTTTAGCAGCATTTAGCGATGAGTTTGCAAATTGCAACCGCCCACCTCTCACCCCTCCTTTTTGAAGCACATAGAGAAGCTATGGTGGCCGACACAGGACAAAAATGTTGTCGACAGAGAGAGCACAGAGTGACTAGTGCTCTGCAGAGAAGTTTGTCCGTTTAGGGTTACTGTAGAAACATGACGACACAAAATGGCGACTTCACTGTAAGGGGACCCGCTGTGTATAGAGATAGAAATGGCTCATTCTAAGGTAATAAAAACATAACGGTTCATATGCAAGGTCTTTATATACTACTTAAAGCATAGTTATGTGTATTATATTCATAGCTGTCAACACTGAACATTGAAAATAAGGGAGATTTCCCGGAATCCATCCACAAAATAAGGGATTTTTTTACACGATTCTTACCTACAAACTTAAAAAAAAGAGTCTAAAGAGTTTATAACTACACAAAATATTTAGATTTTGGCCGTCAGCATCCTGATCCATCATTGCACATCACACTCATCTACTCTACTCTCCTTGAAGTTTACTTCCCGCTACTTTTTCCCTCTTCCTCCCAACCGCGGCTGCAACTGTCTTCTTCTTCTTCGATAGTAGCCTAAGCCAGTGTTTCCCAACCTTTTTTCAGTCATTTTATCATACGTTGCGCTAGGGGTGTAACGGTACAGATTGCTCACGGTTCGGTTTGTATCGCGGTTTAAGGTTCACCGTTTCGGTACGGTTCAGTATTTGCTATGTTCAGGGAAAAAAGGACTACTGTCAAATAAAAAAAAAAGAAAATAATAAGAACAAATCATTTAAATACAAGCAGCAGCACAAATAAATACTATTGAGCAAAGATACTAATAAAATAAACTATGCTTTCCAGGTTTTTCAGGTACGTCTAACATTAGTTTTCAGGTACAGAAATTGATCAAATGTAAAATAACATTGCATATATGACTGTATAAATTAAAGATTAATCCTATTACACTTACAAAAGTTATTCAATCAAGAGCAGTGAGTGATGCCCTTGTCTTTTGTTTGACATTAAACAGACAGCAGTAAAGGCTACTGCCCCTTTAAGACCTCGGATATGCGTCGTCTTTTCTGGACTGTATAAAGCTTACTTAAGCCATATACAGACTATGTCTGCTAGAATACTCATCAATATGTTGACATACTTTTTGCGTGAGTTTGTCCGTTCAAGAGCAAGACTTGAAAGAGAACTCAATATTTGCGCGCTGAGAGACGTGTGCGCGCTCTCGGATGAGTGCACGGAAAATTTTCTCACAGTGCGCGACTTCTCATTCGCGTCTTCTGGCACTAAACCAGATAGTTGCGTGTTCTGAGTTAACACAATCAGAACGTAAAAATACGGGATATTTTACGGGAAAATACTAAAACGGGAAGACAGCGGGAAAAGAGCTAAAATACGTGAGAAACCCGGAAAAAACGGGAGGGTTGACAGCTATGATTATATTGCATTTCTGTCAATAGATCCTCATAAATATTACACACTGTACCTTTAAGTAAATAGAATAAAGATACAATGATTATAATATATGATAGCTAATATAATAATACAAATATATATAATAATAAAATACATTTATTGACAGATTTTATGCTTTGCGCCTTACTCAATATATCTTTAAAGTTACATGTGAAGGAAGCTGTCCAATCATAAATGAAAAGATTTGTGTTGGGGGTAGCGCATTAAATGTAACATGAGTACGTAACCAGATTACACCCCCCCCCCCTCCCCAAAAAGTAATTTACAACACAATATCTGAGTTGCTTTTTAAAATATGTAACGCAAGTTAATTTGTTTTCCCATTTATTGATTGAGATTCAGGGATTCAGTATTCCTCAAAATAAATAAAAACAATGAAATGCAAACTCAGAATATAATGGAAACCTGCAATAATTACCATAAATATGGTAAATTACACAAATATACTTTATGTATTTATTCTCACCTTAATAACCAATGCTTTTGCTTCTGAATTTCTATGATTAATCGTACCATTGAGCAAAAATGATTTTAGATAAATATTTGTGTTTCATTTTTTTGTATTATTGAACTGTTACATTTTTTTCTCCAGCAATCTAGAATGGCAGAACAGCTTAAAGGTTTTTTATTGAGCTGCACTCTCTACTATACAGGTGTGCATTTTCTTTTGCATTTGCACATTTGTGTGAAACAGCTTTTTCATTTGCCAAAATTGGAATGTTGTGTGTGTGTTATTAAAAACAAACAAGCAAGCCCAGCCCAGGGGCCCGTTCTTCGTACCTCGCTTAATACATCTGAGATGATTTGACAGATCCCAGATCTTTTAATCGTGATAACTGATGTCTGGATAATTTGGTTCTTCAAACGAATTTGCGGATTGGATTTAAATATCTGGATTGAATGATCTAAGATCACTGTGCGTTCTTGTTTTCCCTGAAGAGGGCAGATGCATCGATACTAGAAACCACGATCAGCAATGCAGCGATTGGCTGGCGTCAAGACAGCAACGTAATGACATCATATAATTAAAAAAGCCACCTGGCAAAAAACTTGGCAAATTACACACAAAAAAACCACGAATATCTGGAGCTTTATAAGGAAATGGCTAAACGACCAAACCAACATAAAAGTTATAATAGATCAATGATAAATATTTTTTTTTTGTTACATGATTACCAATTATTCACGATTTTATACAGTATTTGTACACCCTTTACATTTTTATTTCAATGTTGTAATTCAATTTTTAATTGTAATAATTCATCAATTTGAAGCAGATTTGTAACGTGACAGTATTAACGTTTTTAAGGGTCAAGATCAAATTCTCCGCATCTCCTGCGCTGCATCAAGCCATCCCATAATATCCGTCATCACTTAAATTAATGCACGGCTCAGATGAACTGTACAACATGTGTGCAAACCTCCAATAAAATTATAAAGTAATTATTCCATCACAAATAAATCGCTCAATCAAGTGGCTGTGTCTATAGTATTATACACAACATTATAATATTATATTCATTCTCATATACATATACAATTAAAAAAATTGTATATTATTATTATTTAAAATGATTAGTATTGCCCCTGGTTCAGTAAAGAACTCTTGTAATAAAGTAGCAGTGGCTGGGACAGATTTTAAGTATCACCTCAAGATGCAATCTAATCCTGTTTACATGAAATAAGCCTGCTCGCGAGCAGGTTTAAGCTAACGGACCTGTTGCTATGACAGCAAGTCCAGGATGAGCGTCGAAGAACCAAACAATCCAAGATCATGCCAAATCGTCAACAATCAAATCCGGCTAACTGAGTTAGCGAGGTACGAAGAACGGGCCCCAGGTGAGAAAAAAGCAGCACAAAAGTAATGTATACTTTCTAAGTACTGCAATTAGTTACTTTTTTCAGGGGGAAAAAGGCATTACTTTTAAAAGTAACTTTCCCCAACACAATTATGCTTTCCAAATAATAAAAGTACAACAACGAGACACATTCTTCTATAATTTCCTCTATAAAGCGTGAAATGCTAAAACTAAAATCTATGTCTTGTAATAAGCACATCAGTCAGTCAACTAAAATGCCTGCTGCATCTTAATAAATTCCATGTTTGAGAAGGGTGGAAAGACTTTGGCTTTCCCTTGTTGCTATCCTTGCCAGCGACAAGCAAACCTTGGATATTTTGGAGGGAATGTCAATGGTTTATAAATTGCATTTGGCAGTAGATTCTGATTTAAAAGAAACGGCTATGATCTGCACACAACACAAAACACTCATTTTAAGACAGACAAAGCATTGTTCAAAGCTAGAAGAAATAGAAGAAATGGTGAAGGGTGAAGAAAGATGTTAACCACAAAATAGTTTAATTATCTGATATCAATTAACTCCTAATTTTTTTTAAAAGCATTCATGCAACACTGAATTTCAACTGCATATGATATTGATTTAACTTTTAAGTGTCTAAATAAATTGCATAAATTGTCAAACTTTCAAATTTGTTGTGATGTTTGGCAGACAGACTTATTTAAATGGACTAATAACTGCGCCCGCTCTATTGATGTTTGCCTCCGGCTTGTGAATACTTTATGCTCATTGTTTATTTGCCATTTAGCAACTGATTTTCATCCAGAATCACTTAAAAAGAAAGTCCAACTCTTGTAACCTATTGTTGCTTAGGGGCACAACAGCCCTTGAGCAACTGTTTAGTAATGATCACCACATCTGGGGTTTAAACCTTTTCCAGATCTTCATTCAAATCACTACTTTATTAAATTCTAATCAAATAGCATTCTTCAGATAAATTACCCAAGCCTCAAATAAAACAGCAATTAGATATCAAATGAAGCAGCATTTTATCTGTTAAAAAGGGCTGACTTGTTAAAAATGTGAACATCTTCAAGACAATCAGTATTTTCATGCGCATAAAAAACGAAATATGATAATAATAAGAAATGTTTCTTGAACACTAAATCAGCATTTTAGAATAATTTCTGAAGAATAAATCACTTATTTTATATTGGAATAATATTTCACAATATTATGGTCTTTACTTTATTTTTTATCAAATAAATTGGTGATTGAATTGATAAAACATAAGGTTACACTTTATTTTAAGGTGACAGTTACATTGTACTGAGTAATATTAATTTACTACACGTACTTACTAGAGAGTTATGGTTGTAATTTAGGGTTAGTTACTTGTAATTATGCATAATTTACAGTTATTATAGTAAGTACATGTAGTAACGTGTAACTACGTCACCTTAACATAAAGTGTTACCCCCCCAAAAATTTAAAATTAAAAAATTGCACCCCAAACTTTTAAACGGCATGTGAAGAAGGCTTTACATTAATAACAATAATTATAATAGAATATGTTTCTGAAAAATAACGGTACAACAAAGAGACACCATCTTCCATTTCTCTATTAAAAAAATTACTTCGGTAAATTTTGGTAAATTCGGTAACACTTAACAACATAATTCCAACCTAAAATAATTAGTTTGATCAACCTTTACAAAGTGGTTGCTTGGATTTAAAATTTTCAGGTTAAACTAATTTAAATGAGTTACTTTGAAATTGAGTCAATGTCAAATATTTTGTGTGATTGATTACTTCAATTTTTTTAAGTTGATCCAAGGTTTTTATTTTTTCAGTGTATTTAATTTCAACATTTAATTACATGCTTAAAATAAAAAAGTGAACTAACAATAAACATAAATACAAAAGAAAAAAAAAATATATATATTGCTTTGTGTTAGTTAATGCATTAGATGTTAACTAATGGGACCTTGTTGTAAAGTGGGTCACACTTTAGATTAGGGTCCAATTCTCACTATTAACTAACTATTAACTGACTTTTTCCTCAATAAACTCCTAATTACTGCTTATTAATAGTTAGTAAGGTAGTTGTTAAGTTTAGGTATTGGTTATGATTAAGGTTGTAGACTGGTCATGCAGAATAAGGAATTAATATGTTCTTTATTACTACTAATAAACAGACAATACCCTATTTATTTCCATGCTAATACGCAACTGACAATTGGGATTGTGTAAACTGTAAAGTGTTACCAAAAATTCTTACATTCTGAAGACATTCAATATTTCCATGTGAAAACTTGCACCCTGGAGGAAAGTCAATGTCCTCTACAGTATGTCCTCTGTGTCTCAGTTACTGTATTTGGCTTTGGTTTTAATTCCGTCTTACGTGACCATGTGCGGTGAGACAAGTGCTCCGTCCCCGAGGCGAGTCACAGCTGCTACTGTGGACAATATCGCTGCCAGTTACGGAGATGATGGCAGCGGCAGGCTGCCAGGGGCTTCGGGGGCCATCCTCCTGCAGAAAACAGCAATGACCTGGCTGATGAGGCGAAGATGAACTAGTCCCCCAAAAAAGAGAGACCAAAATCAAGGCCAAACATTTTGACAAACAAAGAGATGAATTTGTTTTGTGCACTTACTCACTTTCCTAAACCAATTCACAGCGTGTTGCTCTGCCTTGTTTGTGACACCTGGACTGCTTTCAAAGCCTCCCACAGACCCAGTGCTGTATGGTGGTCCTGTTTCTTCTGTTTTTCATTTGACGAAGAGTAACCGAGTGAAGAGAAACGGAAACAACAGGCCCAAGGCTGTGGGCAGCAGCATCACCCCGCTTTAAAAGTTATGAAATAAATCAACAGCATGCAATCTGTTAAAACGCAAACACACACGGCCTTTTCTGTTATTCAGAGAAACAACTCTGTGTGCTGCTGGCTGCAGCGTTGTAGCAAACACATCTTTCAAATCCTGAGGAAGAGATTTGTGTGTGTAGCCATCGGCGTTATTCATTAGTTTGGCATAGGCTTGCTGCAAAAGAGTCAAACTGGTGGCATTACTCACAGGCTCGGCGTAGGGTCTCTCCACAAGAGTGGGATTTTATATGTGTGCTTTCAGGAAAGCCAACATATGGGATAGATTACACCAGCATCCACCTCTGCACTTCGCTTTGAGTTGAAATGAAACTTTACTCTAAAGTTTGAAGGGTTTTGTGTTAGTGGACAGTATGTGGCACACAATAATAATTACATTAATACATCATAATAAACAGAAAGAGACTTTGTGTTAGTGGACAGTATGTGGCACACAATAATAATTACATTAATACATCACAATAAACAAAAATAGTTTTTGTGTTAGTGGACAGGATGTTAAATGATAATTACATTAATACATCATAGACAGAAGGAGACAGAAAAACTATTAAAATCAGATCTCTTAATAACTCAACTGTTACTCTTTGGATTAGTCTCCTGCTTTTCCGAAAGAAAGAAAGAAAGAAAGAAAGAAAGAAAGAAAGAAAGAAAGAAAGAAAGAAAGAAAGAAAGAAAGGTTTGTGATAAGATTTTTTTAATAAACAGCAGTTGCCACAAAAATATGAAGCAGCACAACTATTTTCAACATTAACAATAATAAGAAATGTTTATTATAATGATTTATGCAGGATGATACCGAAGACTAGAGTAATGGCTGATGAAAATGTATTTTTTACCATCGCAGGAATGCATCTTAAAATATATTAAAATAGAAAACAGTTCTTTTAATAGTCTAATATTTCACAATATTACCACTTTACTGTATTTTTGATCAAATAAACACAGCCTTGGTGAGCACTTGGCAGAATCCAAACTCTTTTTACAAGATGTAAAATAAGTCTATTATGTCTCCAACATTTTGACAAGTTGTGTGTGAAGTTTTAGCTCAAAATAACACACAGATCATTTTTTATAGCATGTTAAAATTGTCACTTTTTGAAGGGGAGCAAACACGTGCCGTTTTTGTGTGTCCCTTTACATGCAAATGAGCTGCTGCTCACGGCTCTCTTTCAAGAAGAGGGCGGAGCTTCAAGAGCTTGAATTAGCAGCTCACGCAGACACGCACTGAAAATGTCCGAAACTGTTCAACCTTTTATGTTCAAACCGGAGTCTGACAATGATGGAGAGTCTCACCAAGAAGTGACAACACGTATAATGCAACAGGACGTTTCTGAATGGTTAGTTGATGAATTTATGTAGCTGATGTGGAGTTAAAGCTACACTGTGTGATATTTTCCCCCATCTAGTGGTGAAAAGGTATATGACCATCCAGAGAATTTTTGTTTCTGTTCCTCTCAATTCCGATTTTGGTTTTAACTCCTACGGTAGCCGATTTTGTCCAAGATTAACATGGCTTCCAGTTCGACCTCGTCCACATTCGACACGGTGCCATCGAGTATTAAAACGCGAAAGGCGAAGCTTGAATTTACGGGTATGTCCCTCTTTGGCTAATGTACTTTCAAGATGAAGGGGCAACATGGCGACCCGCATTCGAACCCCTCACCCGTATGTATTTTCAATGGCATATTATAAACTTACGAGAATACTTTATTACTTGAAAGAAGTAAATATACATTAATGAGCACATATATTTTTGAAAGAACTAAGTGTTTTTAGCTAAGAATAAACTAAAAAAGTTACACAGTGTAGCTTTAACTATCACTGATTAGCATATTCTGTAATGATAATCTAAGATGCTTACAGAGCCAGAGAATATGTGCTGCTGCATGAAGATAGAACAGGTATAGTTTCGTTGAATTACGGTTATAACTTTTGTTGTCAACTTGCTGTGAAAAGACGGATGCGACAGCTTGAGCAGACTCCCAAATGTATACAACAACTCTTCCTCTTCTCAACATGCACCCCCCCCCCCCCTTTGTTGTATGATGTCACAAACCTGTGAATAAGAAAATGTCAGCGGCTATTTGCACTAAGTGCACAAAGGGGGTGAGGCCATGTGTAAATAGTAAATGTACTAAGTGTGAATAGCGATAGATGCTATTTACACCAAGAGAAAATAGCATATTTTCTTAGCAATAATTGCTATTTACACTTCGTGCAAATATAGATGCTGTTTACACTAAGTGCAAATAGCGATAGATGCTATTTACGTCGTGTTAATAGCAACTAGATTCTATTTACACTAAGTGAAAATAACATTTTCTTAGCGATAGATGATATTTACAAGTGCAAATAGCTGTAGATGATATTTACTAAGTGAAAATAGTGATATATTCTATTTACACCATGTAAAAGTAGCATTTCTTTGCAATATGTGTAAATAGTAATTACAATTTATACTTTATTTTTACAGATGCATAATATTTGCACCTCAATATTGTTGTACATTAAAAGTATGCAATAATAACAGAATGTACATGATTATATTTATTACAATTATTAAATGGATGCCGCCCTAATGCACTGAAAAAAAAGATTCGTTGAATTTACTAAACATTTTTATCGTAAGTGGTCGCAATCAATTTATTTGATCTCAATTTAAACAAAAACACATGCAATTCCCATAAAACCAATTCGTTTTATTTTATTAAAATCAAAAAACTAAATTTAAATTATTTAAACGAGCACAAATTAATTATGCTTAATTTAATCGGGCCATAATCATTTTTTTCAGGCATTGTTAGGCAGAGCTAGTGCGAATAGCACTTGCCAACAAGGCACACTATTTGCACTTGGTGTAAACAGACACTCCGTAAGAAAATATCTCCCTTTGCTTTCAACTTTGAGCATCGTAACTTTGCAGATGTTGTTTATGCTCAGACAGCAACGTTACACACTAACTAAATTAAAAAAAAGTGAAATCATAATCAACCACCCCTTTAAGAGAAATATCAGAGACCAGGTTGAATTTTAAACTCTTTTAAGACTCCTTAAAGACTCCTGAGCTATAAAACGGTAACCTCTGAGCAATAAAATATTCCTCCGGGCATGCATTTAATGCGAATAGACCACACGCTAACCATTTAGCCACATACAGTGGTAAAAATAGATCTGTATAATGCCCATCTGAGTCGGATTGCTGTCCGCCCCAGACTGCATTAGTATGTACATATTTAGCCCACATACTCAAGTCATCGGGCAGCGTTCAGGATGAATAACAATCAAACGCAGAGGCAGCAGGCACAGCACAGCAGCAAACGTCCTGTGGTCTTGCGCGGTCCTTAATTAGTGTGTCCTTCATCCTGTCTTCCTCTGGGCCTCTGGTACCTCGAAGGCCCTCTGCAGATTAATTACAAAACACCAGGCAATCATATTGATTCCATTCAGCCCAAAGACAATGCTCATGACCTTAAACCTGGACGGGATGATGGCAACCTTGCACGCTGACCCGAAACCAGTTTTGTGTTATTCATTATAAATCAAGTCAAGTCACCTTTATTTATATAGTGCTTTATACAACACAGTTTCAAAGCAGCTTCACAGTAATAAACAGGAAAATAACAAGACATGCTGATAAATGAGACAATTCTAAATCTTTTGTAAAGTAGCTCTTAAAGGTCCTGTTCTTCGTGATCCCATTTTTCAAACTTTAGTTAGTGTGTAATGTTGCTGTTAGAGCATTTATAATACCTGTAAAATTATAAAGCTCAAAGTTCAATGCCAAGCGAGATATTTTATTTAACAGAAGTTCCCTTTCAAAGCCTACAGCGAACGGCTGGTTAGGACTACATCCTGGTATTTCCTGCTTTAATTACGTCAGTAGAGCAGTATGTCGACTAACCTCCGCCCACAAGAACGCGCGGAAAAGGGGGCGTGGTCTTGTTGCTCCCGCGTGGAGAATAGGAAGTGTTGCGTTCGGTTGCGTTCGTATAGTTTGTTTGTTGCCATGTCGTCGAGACGCTGCTATTTTCATCCCGGAGTCAAGTCACCTTTGTTTGGCTTTCCCAGGGACGCTGTACTTAGAGATCATTGAGCGCATGCATCCCCGTTATGGTGAGAGGCGTGACCTTTCCGGTAACGTGCGCTCTGCGTGCCCTAAGCTGCTGTCGAATCACAACACGGGAACCGCTGGCACAATCAGAACTCGTTACGTGTTTCTGAAGGAGGGACTTCATAGAACAGGGAAATCTTTCAAGCCGTTTTGAGGACAGTGAAAACAGCAGTATACAGATGAGTAAATTGTGTGAAAAATACTGTGTTTTTTTACACGCGAAACATGAACACATGTTATATTGCACACTGTAAACACAATCAAAGCTTCAAAAAAAAACACGAAAAACGGGACCTTTAAGACCTGTTTTTTTTTTACTCTTAAAGTGACGGTAGGCATTGACTTGCATTATATGAATCACCAAGGACCACGGTTTCAGCTAAAAACTTCTTTACTGTTCTACTAGAGAGAAAAAAAGACACCTACATCTTGGATGGCCTGCGATTGAGTAAAATTTCATTTTTGGGTGAACTATTCCTTTAAGTGTCTTTTAAACCCGAAGCAAGCCAAAGACGACAATGTGTTGTATTTCTTTAAGAGGGAATGTTAGATTAATATCAGATGTAGTGGAAAGGTTTGATTGCAATTAATTGGTGCTCCATCTCAAATTGTCCTTTAAATATTTCACGCTGCATGCCGAATGTACATATTTATATAGGCAGCAAGCCAGGGCTCTGGATTTAGCACACTCATAAGAGTCTTTTTTAAAGCATGTAGATGTGGATAAACTGTATACTGTTCTAAATGAGTCAATCTAGTCTGATGCATTAGTACCATCGCAGTACTGGCACATTGGACAGGTGGGGCAATAAGTGGGCCATTTGAGACCAAGTCTGCCAAAACCAGCATGAAAACGGGGACAGCTGCTGTGATGACATCACTGGCCCCGTCTGCTCGAAGTGTGCCAATAGTCTATTCAATTAAATAAACTGCAAACATGACTTCAGCTTAAAATACATGACTCACAACTGTTTCTGAGCACTGAGAAATGTTAAAATGTACCAGTCTTTCCCTCACCTTGCATATCATTCCAAGCACAAGTTATGCTGAGAAAATATGTCCTTTCTCTCATGTAGTCCTGTAGAGAGACTCCCATGGGGTTCGGTCTGCTTCAGGGGGCTTCATCAGGGGGTCCACAAATATTACTGATTGAAATAATAATGATGATAATTTGTTACATTTACAGTAGTTAGCGCTTTTCTCTGTACTAAAAGCACTTTAAATATGGAAGGGGGGTATCTCTCAACCACCTCCTGGATGATAGCAATATTGCGCCAGAACACCCACCACACACCGGCTTATTGGTGGAGAGGAGACAGTGATGAAGCCAATCAGTATATGGTGATGATTCGGAGGCCATGATGATGGACAGAGGCCAATGGACAAATTTGTCCAGGAATGCCGGGGTTACACCCCTACTCTTTTTCGAAGGACATCCTGGGAATTTTTTATGACCACAGTGAGTCAGGACCTCGGTTTAACATCTCATATGGAGGACGGTGCTTTTTGACAATATAGTGTCCCCATCACTATACTGGGGCGTAAGGACCCACACAGACCACAGGGTGAGTGTAACTGTCGTAGGTCGGCAAGAGCTTCACTCTCCTGATCTCATGAGGCGACTGACGCTAAAGGCTGTGTTCTTTAGCTTCCCTTGTTAGAGTGCCCGTCTCCCATGCCAAAGAACACGGTTTGAGTCCTGCTCGGAGCGGGATGAGTAGAAACGGTTACATTTGGTGCCGTGACCCAGATGAGAGTGAGGATTAGAGGGGTGAGTGTAACTGTCGTAGACCGGTAAGAGCTGTGTGTAAACCTCACTCCCCTGATCTCAAGACCTGCTCTAGCGACTGATGCTAGAGGCTGCGGTCTTTAGCTTCCCTTGTCAGAGCGCCCGTCTCCCACGCCAGAGAACACAGTTCGAATCCAGCTCGGAGTGGGATGAGTAAGACCGGTTACATTTGGTGCCGTGACCCAGATGAGAGTGAGGTTTAGGGGGGTGAGTGTAACTGTCGTAGGCCAGTAAAAGCTGTGTGTAAACCTCACTCCCCTGATCTCAAGAGGCGCTCTAGCGACTGATGCTGAAGGCTGTGTTCTTTAGCCTCCTTGTTAGAGCGCCCCGCTCCCACGCCAGAGAACACGGTTTTGGTCCTGCTCTGAGAAGGATGAGTAGAACCCGTTACATTTGAGGCCGTGACCGGGATGGGAGTGAGGTTTAGAGGGGTGAGTGTTACTGTCGTAGGCCGGTAAGAGCTGTGCGTGTAAACCCTAACCTTGTTAGAACACCCGCCTCCCACGCCGGAGACCACAGATCAAATCCTGCTCGGAGTACGTTGAGTAGAGTCAGTTACATGAGCACCCCCTGCTGGCCTCACTAACAGCTCCTCCAGCATCAACCTAGTTTTCCCAGAAGGTCTCCCATCCAAGTACTGACCTGGCTCAACCCTGCTTAGCTTCAGTGGGTAACCAGTCTTGGGCTACAGGGTGATAGCTGCTGGAACAAACAGCACTAATAGCATTACAAAAAATATACAAGTCATTATAAGCAGCAGATTTTTGCTTCTTTCATGAGACAGACTATAATCCAATAAACAAACAGAAGAATAAAGTTTGATTCATATGCAAATGGATACAACATTACTGTGATACAACATTGATGCTAACACTCCAACTCGCTCAGTATTTAACATCAGTTTTTAATTCTTTCAGCCACTGTCAGCGTTTATGATCATTTTCACAAAAATGTCATGGCCCCCAGAATATTTTATTATGAATTATGAATATCTGAACTACATCAAAAGAAAGAACAGTGAAGCTAATAGTGAAGTGGAAATGGTATTTGTTTATTTCTTTAAAATGTATATTTCCGCTAAAAGTGAATTTTGACAATGTTTAGATGACTTCAAAACTAACACACATAGCACAACACAGCTCTCATGCTTATTTCCTGGGGTCTTTAAAGGGTTAGTTTACCCAAAAATAGAAGGACAAGAAGAGGTTGAATAAAGTCGTTATTTTGATTTTTTTTTCGCACAAAAACTATTGTCGTCGCTTCGTAAAATTATTGTAGAGCCACTGTGGTGAGATGGACTTTGTAACAACGTTTTAAGTGCCTTTTATGGGTCTTGGGAGTGTGAATGTACTGAATGCCAATGGAGGCCTATCTGAGGCCTTTCTCAGCCATCAGCTTTCAACAAAAATATCTTCATTTGTGCTCCGAAGATGAACGGAGGTCTTACGGGTGTCGAACGACATGAGGGTGAGTAATTAATTACACAATTTTCATTTTTGGGTGAACTAACCCTTTAAACCTCAGAATATGATAAGAAATGATGTGAACTTTGAAAGATCCCAACCAATACAGGGAAGAACAGACCAATAAATCTTGTACTATCGCAGTGACCTGGTTAAGAGGGAGGAAGTGTGAGTTACAATAAGGATGTTTGTGCTCTGCGTTCAGATATACTTCTGCATCTTTCGCAGTTTTACACGTCATCACTAAACAGACCTGCAATAACATAGCCGCTGCAGTCTGCTGTCCTAAAGAAAGCTTAATGTGTGGGCAATGAGTCACAGAAAACCCCCCAGACACGACAATATAGAGAAGTTTGCTTGTAAATCAGAAAATGTCCCCAGGGAAAAAGCATTTGATTTGTGTACGAGAGGAGGAAGGAAAGCGAGAGAGGTAGAGAGAGAGGGAGAGAGGACAAAATATAAATTATTCAGAGGACATTAACATGAAAGGGTTGGGGACAGGGTGAAGCTGAATGCTCTCTGATAAAGTACCGGTGTGGATCACACAAGAAGAGGGTCATTGTGGGCCCTAAAGTACAAAGACTTCTAGAGGCCTTGAGAGATCTGTCTTTGGTCAAGGTGAAATAAATCCTGCTCCACCTGTTAGGTGAATTATTGACATTGTTACATGTCTTACTTAGGATATTAAAGTGTTCACTGCCCTTAATTGTGAGACAAAACAGTAATCAGGGTGTGGATTACACAATGGCCTTCGTTGGTGTCCGAGAGTCGGGTGGAAGGGGTGTGTGTGCACACAATATATGCTTGAATATATTTACACCCACAATCAGTGTTGGGGGTAACGCATTACAAGTAACTCGAGTTACGTAATCAGATTACTTTTTCAAGTAACTTGTAAAGTAACGCATTACTTTTACATTTACAACAAAATATCTGAATTACTTTTTCGAATAAGTAATGCAAGTTGCATTTTTCCCCATTTATAAACTGACAGCTCTCTTGTCCCCATGTTGAGTGAAACCGTAAGTACTGAGGCGTAGTGTATAAACATGATGCTTGTTGTAGTTCTAGACTATTTGTGAGCATGCATTTACTAATCTCACTTGCACAAAAAGATTCAATATTCCTCTAAATGAATAAAATCAGTGAATTGCAAAATCAGAATACCACACAAACTTCCAATAATTAAATGTTAAATAAAAAACATTAATCTCACTTTATTGACCAATGTTTTTGCTGCCCGACCTTCGATGATTTAGTTAAACCCTTAGCAAATTTTTGAAAGATTTAGATTATTGGTTTTTATTGGTGAAGTAAGAGTTAAACTTTCTTCTACTGTATCCTAGTCTACTTCAATTCAGAATGGCAGCACATCTGAAAGGTTTGTTTGAGCTGCGCCATCTACTGTACAAGCGTGATATTTCAGATATCAATTTCGGTGTGAAAGGGCCTTTATATTTGCCCAAAAATAACACAATTAGTTACTTTTTAAGGGAGTAACGCAATATTGTAATGCATTACTTTATAAAGTAACTTTCCCCAACACTGCGCACAATTGACTGACAGATAACTCTGTGCTGCTATTTCAGTGTTGTTAAGTTCTGGATATTTTCAGCAAACAGTTTAACATACATTCAGTTTAACAGCATTAAAGAGGGCAAATGTTATCATTCAACTGAACTGTGTTTATGCATTTTAAACACATTATGTACTTTATCCATGCAATTAATATGCAATTAATGCACGTCCCTGAATGAGTGCAGTTTTATAGTGCATGTAATTCAACAGGTATATATATATATGTTTTTTTTTCACCTTTGCACTGTTGCATTCTGAACAACAGCAAACATTTTACAAAAAGATGAATTCTGCGACAGTGATTTGCACAACATCTCTATTTCTCAAAAAAAAAGTCCTTCAGTGCTGTTTGTAATAAACCATTCAAAGCGATCGCTTGGGGAGTTTCACTGCTGCTCATCACTGAACATCTCATTTTAGCATCAGCTGATGAGGATGTGATCAGATGTGATCGCAAGGGACCAATTATGTATATTGTTTCATCTTTAATGCTCTTTTATTTGGGCTCTGCAGGCATATTCATGTAAAATCCATCAATATCATTTTGACATAATATAACCTACAAGCTTGTTTGTGTATCATTAGCAGTGCTTTTCTCCTCTAAAGGCCACATTAACTGAACGGCCCGTGTGCAATGCAAGCCAAGAAGGAAATCAATAATGAGGCACCACTTGAATATCAAAATATCCTCCACTGCAGACACCATATAAAGGTCCCAATAATGAATTCATGCGTGTATTACACAACAATACACTCTAAAAGCAGTAAAACTACAAAGAACTTTGGATCAAAGACAACCCTAATGAGTGTGGAGCTTACCGCAAAGTGGAACCATTTATTTAGACGCTGTAAGAGAAAAGAGCCGCAGCAATACACATTAAGCCTGCATTTTACTGACAAAATAAATGTATTCGTTATAATCATTCAGGCTTGTTCATTTGTCTTAGAACGTTTTAGCTCCGGTTAGATTCAAGCCAGATCGTAAAATTTTGACTTGAACACTTGGCTTATAAATATAATCTAATTTGTGATAAAACATGGTTATTGCCACAAAAAGTAGAATAGTTGCCTCCATAGGGAACATTAGCGTAGCGTTCTATATGTTACTCACCCTTGATTGAGCTGCGGAATCCACAGAGAATCCAACCACACAACATTCCATTTGTGGGATGGTTGTACTGGAATTAAACCAACCATAATACCAAATAAGCAATCATAAATCTAATGTATAGTTTATAAAGTTAAGCAAATAAAACAATCTGTGTGATAATCCAAACCGAATCTTGAGTCAAGCCACAATAATGTTCAAGAACGGATGATATCCAAGATAATCTTCATATAAGCCCTGCAAAAAAGAAAAGAAAGAGGGAAATAAAAACACATTCATGGTGATTACCCATCCAATAAATGATGTTTTGGCTTTGTTCACAATCCATTGTTTTATCCCACCTTCTTTCAAGAAATGGAGTATGAGAAAGCTCCTAGAAAGTGGAAATTACTTTTTTTAGTTTTTTTTTGTACCTCATATGCCCTGGTAATGAAAAGGAAATGACAATTCATACCTCCTCCATCAACCTGTCCGTATCCGTCACCATCTGTGTTCCTACATTTCAAAACATCAACGTTCCACACTTACCCACCACAATGAGCCGGAGGGAATGGTTTGTTTGCCAGAGAATACTCCCTAAAAACCCACTCGTCCTGTCGCCATGGCGACAACAAAAAAAACAGTCAAAAATGGAACCGAAATTGACAAAAAAGTCTCTAATGGCTAACAGACCATATCTCCTCTCTTAGCTGGAGGATCAGAGAGAGTTGACAGGAATTTGGACAATAAATGCTGTCTTCATTTCCTATAAGGCCAGAGGGAAACACGTCTGAGCCACTGAACTTTAGCCGAAGGAGAATTTATGCAGTCTAACCTTGCTCATCTTACATTATCTAGTAAAGACTCACTTCTACAGCAGCTCTTTCATGTTTAGATGCTTTTTGAAAAGCTTAGATGACAAAAAGCTTTTATTTGAGAGAATAATCACCAATCGAAACCACTGAATGTGCATAACTGCCGGTAGGGTCAAAAAGCAAAGAACATTTGCCCTTCAGCTTTGGCCTCCAGTATCCATGAATAAAAGCCTTGGTACAAGAGAAGTGAATGATGTCTAAATCTGTTTTTCCATGGTCTGAACAAGAGTTCACCTTTAGTCCAGGTCCTTGACGGCCTTACCGCAACCGAGTGAATGTGTGACAGAAAGTCAATACTAATCAATTCCTCAGTCTGTTAGATAATAACAAGCTAAGGAGGCACTCTGAGAAATATGGCTTTCAGACCTCTTTAATTTGTCATAATACAAGAGAGGAAAAAGCAAACAAGATTATCAATTCCTGAGTTCCTAATTCTGGTCTTCTAGCTGACACCAGAGACAGGATGGCTGGGTAATTTAAAGGGGCAGCAGTCCTATATATGGAGTCTCTAGTCAGGTGAATCCAATTTGGAAATTGCACTGCACGTAATTGGATCCCAAACTTGTCCAGCTCAGGTGTATTTGTGCATTTAATCTAGCACGAGTGATCTTATCTGATGTCCAGAGCGGAAGGTCTTAAACTTGAGATACTTGTTGGGGAAAAAATGGATTGGGATTCTAATCTCAACCAGATTTGCATTTCTCAGTGTTTGCAAAAGAATAGTGTTAAAACTTTGCTTTCAGATTCCAGCATTGGAGAGTAACTCGGAAAAGTTGTTCTAAAGACGTAGCTCAGAGAGAAATGAAAATTCTGTCATCACTTACTCATCCTAATGTTTCTTTCTTCTGTGGAACACAAAAGATATATTTGAAGTGTGAAATGTCTCAGATGAATGCCTCACCTACAGATATATAACATATTTCATCATCAACAGTTTAGCAAGGCCTTTACCCAAATGCAGATATAAAAGGTTATTATAAAAGTATATAATATAAGCAAGGCACAACCTCAGTAGGCAAATACATAGAAGGAAAAAAAAGGAAACACTTTATTTTAAAGTCCCCTTATAGTCAATAATTTTATCCTTTAAAACTTATCTTATCTTTTCCCTCAGTAACCCTTGCTTCATTTAGTATACGCAAATGAGCCCCGACCTCCCCTCACTCAAACAGGCTCATCTACAAGCCAATGTATCAAAATGGTAATGCATTTTATGTATCGCTCTCTCCAACGTCAGACACATATTTAAAGGTGCCCTAGAATGAAAAATTGAATTAACCATGGCATAGTTGAATAACAAGTGTTCAGTACATGGACATCACATACAGTGAGTCTCAAACACCACTGCTTCCTCCTTCATTTGTAAATCTCGTTTGTGAAAAACACCATGGAAAAATAGGCGACTCTCAACATAACACCGACTGTTGCGCAACAGTCGGGATCATTAATATGTACGTCCCCAACATTTGCATATGCCAGCACATGTTCAAGGCCAGGCGGAACTGCACAGCCGAATCATCGGAAGTTCAGCAGGTATTGTGAATAAACAAGTGTCAAGCGCGGATAGTGAAAACGGCAGATCATGGAAATAAATGTTATGTTCCAGGCTGTGCAGGGGACGTGAGGACTTTTCATACCCTTCCCACAGAACAAAACTGTCAACAGGCATGGTTGATGTTTATCTATAACCGGATACCGTGACAATTTAATTCAAAGTTGTTTGTTTGCTCTGCCCATTTCACCACAGACAGTTTTTATAACCTGGCTGGGACAATATCAAGCAGGCTTCGCTCAGCGTCTGATACTGGAGAAGCGGCAATTCAAACTATATTCCCGCAAGCAGAAAGTAGTGATTTTATCCACTTATTGACTGTTTAAACAATTTCTGATTAAATTGAAAGTTTCTTAGTGAAACAACATTAACGATCGATAATATCCCCTGTGTTGTCTAGATCCAACTCAAGATGCTAGTACAGTAGGAAACTCAAGTAGCATACATAACAGTTTGACAAATGTCAAATGAAAAAGGTTAATATTATTTCTTGCCAGTGTTGTCATACAAATCTACAAAATACAACCGTAGATACATATGGCAATCCCTTTTGTCGGATAGAATTATAATTTAGCCTATATTTCATCAACAACACATAACTCAGGAGCCAACTACGTTAGTTTAGATGCTTAGCTCACTCAATCCTTCTAGCTAACGTCACCTTCTCCACCACTTAAGTTGAAACGATAGTCATTTGACAAGGCATCTAGTCAATTTGTTAAAAAAAAACTTTACTGGACTGTACAAACAACATATTTACGCGCTAACGTTACCCAGTTCACTGTTTAGAGTTTGAGACACAAAGTGAAGAAGCTATCATTGTAAAATCATACGGTGACGCATACAATAGCTAATTAAAATATTTTTACAATGCTAAAAAAAAGTTGTGACTGCTGACATTAAAAGTTAACATGTAAAGTTAATGTTATATGCAAGTTCACATGTAGGCTGAAGTTATAGTACATACGTTACATTTTGCAGGTCTTACTGAAAATAAAGACTAAACTTAACACTCAGAAGCGTCCATTTCCAATCTCAAAACAATTGGTTGATCTGCATCTTCGTCAGAAACAGGATCAAACATATAAGGTTGGATGCATAATCTCACCATTTTCATGACGGACAGTATAGATGTGTTTCTGTCACTAAAGCTACTGAAATTAGCCACGCAGTGAAACAGCCAATCAGAGCAGAACTCCACATTAATATTCATGACCCTCAAAAACAGACCATTTCATTCTAGGGACAATTCTGGGGTTTTGAATGGATCTGTAAAACCGTATCTGGACAATTTTTGCCCTTAAATAAGTCACATACCCTCTATGTAGATATCAGAGAACAAATTAAAATATTGTTTCAACTCATTCTAGGGCACCTTTAATATGATTAGCCTTTGGCTTTACTACGTTTTCAAACAGCTAATAATGTACTGCTAATGTTACACAAATCATGTTCCTGTTCACCATCTCAGTGTCAGACAGATGCCTTCTGAAAATCAGTATCCTTAGTAACGCTTTGAACATCAGCGAAGAAAGGCATATAGTTCATCATAACATTTTAATATACATCATATATATAATTCACCCACTATATTGCAAAATGTACCCGATTTTTCATATTAACAGAAAAATATACCAGGATAACCTGACTTCTCTTGAGACAGAATAGTAATGATATGCTAAAGCCCACCTACACATTGACGTATTTGGTTTAGGTAGTTTGTGATGTAAGAAACGCCACCGATTTCAAACCGTGTCTTTTTTTTCACTTTTTCGCTTTTTTTCACTGCAGTTTTAAGGAGAAAATAATCAGCAATGGTGTTGACTTATTGGTGTTCTTTTTACATGGTTTGTCTTAAAGCATATAAAAAAATATACATATAAACAACATTAAAAACTTGATTTTCACCAGAATTATGCTAAGCACAAACACACTAATTAATGATTAACTTAACATAGTAAAGACATGTTAGACTTTGAAGGATCCACATTCATGTGATAAATAAGCAAAATGAAGTTAGTAATTAATGAATGTACAGTAAACGTCTTTTAGACATTATTTACAACTTAGCAAACCATATATTATTTTTGTATAGTAATGTAAATAGATGGTGATTCACTGAAATATAACTAAGTTAACTGAACAATATAAAGCTAGTAACAATGTTTAATTAGTGCTGGTTTTACAGTTATAAATCGCAAAAATAGTGTAATAAGCAGTATTGTATGTTTCAGCAAATTGTCTTTATTTATTTTATGAATGTGGATCCTTCTAATGTTTAATAAATTGCAAATAATGGATAATATCCCCTTACTATATGTTAAGTTAATCATTAATTACTAGTGTGTTTGTGCATTAATGCATAATTGTGGACAAGTTAATCATTAATTACCAGTGTGTTTATGCTTAACTAATGCATAATTCTGGACACTAAAAATAAAGTGTTACCAAAAACAATTTAGCATGCAAATGTCATGATGATTTCATCACTATAAGTTACATTTTGTAACTTAAAGGCCCACTGAAGTGCCCTTGAAACGCGCAGCATTATTCAACGTGTTGACGTTATTTCCCCTGAAACGGCACCAGCTGCATTAGAACAAACCCCTAAGCAGAATATCAGTATGTGCTGCCTTGTGAGCTCTGTAAATATTCTGTGTTATCGGGGTCAGATCAACTGGATTATCCAGGAATGAGGAATATTCCTCAGAGGACTTCAAATCAGGCAGCTGTTAATCAGATGTTTAAAGCCTTTACCCCCCCCCACACACACACACACACACACAAATCCTTTAACAGATGTCCTATAGCTGTTATTGTGCCTTTAACAGATGTCCTACACACTTCTTTTAATCATTTGTTGTATCTGTGAAAAAGCACTTAGCGCTTCATTCTAAAGAGGAGATAAAAAGTGGTTATTGTTAGCGTGCTGCTTTCCAGTGAGTTTCTAGCCTAACCATTCTAACATGACTGCATTAGATTAATATCAGGTCCCTCAGTATGAGGCAGGGCCGACGGGAAAGAGCCCGTCACATCCCTGCTTTGCGGTCGAGGAGTTTTAACCACCAATGAAGTGGGGCAGCACGGGCGCATTAATCAAAGCGAAAGGTCAGCAGAACAAGCCAATTTGCAGACAGCTCAACTAGACCTCTCTAGAGAAACGGATAGCCTACATCCCTCTTCTCTGAAACACACAGAGCTGAACGAATAGATTGAGACTGACTTTGGCCTGTGGGTGAAGCTGGTTCAGTGAGTATCATGCGAGTGTCATGCGGGTGTCTTAGCGGTGTTGTTCCAGGGGTATTTCACAAAAAGCTGCTTTGCATCATTAGGTTAAGTGCTCTACCTTCTGATGCAGAACAATTTCATTGAGAGACCAGAATTCGGAATAAATTGAAAACAACTCAACAACAGATTAGATGCCAGGGAAAAGAAATCCTACTTGCTGACAAAGGCTGGACTTAATGGTCAACAATGATTCAAAACAAAAGCTACAGACTTGCTTTGCCGCTGTAAGTCAAACCTGTCAACTAAAAACAGTTTCCCCTGACGATCTACAAAATCCATAATTTAAAGTTATAGTTCACCCAAAAATGAACATTCTGTTCCCCACCTTCATGTCGTTCCATACCTGTATGACTGACTTTCTTCATGGATCCCTTGAGATGAGGCAATGAGATAAGAGGGCATTTGAAGAATGTTAACGCTGATCTTTTTCATAAAAATTAAACATATAGGGACCTAGAAAAAGAGAGAAATGAAAGGGGAAAAAAAAGGCATTATTAAAGTATCAAATAATAATCCAAACAGTCAGAACTTATTCAATCTACTGCACACAAAATAATCAATTGCATATGGCATCACTGACGTCTAACATGCTGACACATTGTCACACAACAAGTTTGAATATGAATATGAAAATTTGGGGTTGGTAAGATTTTTTAATGTCAACAAGTAAAAATAGTAATATTGAATTTGTGAATGTGAATGTGTGAAATACAATTTAAAATAACGGTTTTCTATTTTAATACTCCAGTCTTCAGTGTCACATGATCCTTCAGAAATCACTCTAATATGCTGCTTTGGAGCTCAAGAAAAACATATTATTATTATCAATGTTAAAGCGGTTGCTTAATGGTTTTGTGGAAGTAATTTTTTCAGGATTAGTGTACATTTCTGAATTTTTGAGAGTTTTGGTGGAGTATTTTCTTTTTGCATGAATCATTACCAATAGCAGTTCTTGGTTTCCTTAGCTGCAAACTACATTAAAAAAATTGAAATGGGATCCTTACAGATTCTTGTAAATACACCACATTCAACGTATAAACATGCATCATGTATTTATTTATTTCCCATGACAAAAGAGTTGATTTATACTGAGAGAACACAAAGCAGCTGGGGAAAAGACAGCAACCAGATTGTATATTTTACATCTTTATTGCTCACTAAAACAGTGCAGCACGTTCTGTAGATAAAGTCTCTCATGCTTAAAATGCAATGCAGGTTTTATGATTCAAACTCAATGCCTTTCTTCAGACGTCTTCATTTAAAGCACGCCCTTGGTTTACCTCGCCTTTATAAACAGACCGCTGACAGTTACCTGGGATGAACCTGTACTAATGCAGAAGGCATTTCTTTACAATCAGTTTAATGGTGCATCACTCCGTTCCTCCGCTGAGCTGGCGTAATCACACATTACAGTTGTTGTTTAAATATGCGTTAATTGCATTAGCAGGTGATCGAGAAAACACAATAAAAGAGCTTTGGCCAGAAGCTAAATTACAAAAGCCTGTGAGAAAGAGGCCTGCACATGATGCAAAGGTGTCAGGATGGTGAAAAATACAGTGTTATATATAGCTCACTCCACAACCCAGAAAAAAATGAAATTCCCAATGAACTGTCACAACCTCTTTTCTCTGGGTCTCAGAATAGGCCAATTTACACAGCCTTGGGTGGCAGGACTGATGAGTGAAAGGTAGAAAAGCTCTTACTTCATCTTACTTCAAGCTATGATTCAAATGCCACTTATCCGAGCTCTTGTTTTCCAGTGGAATCAGCTCTAAAGTGAGAGACATGGACAGGCCTCTGCATATGACTGATGGCATTTATTTTAGATTCCAGTATTAGCTCCCTCTCAAAAAAAAAAAAAAATTCCCATTAGAAGAGATTACAAGAGGATAAGTGCTCTTTTTTATGCATGAAATCTCTGTCCCTTTGTTGTGTGGTTTTGTGAGGCGCTTCACACACCAGCCAGCTGGCAGCACTGTTACAGTATCGCTGCCAGAATACAAAGATTACATGACATTCACATTCAATCTAACCTCTGACTAACCTCTAACCTCAGATATCTCAACAATGATCTATTGCTCTTTTTGAAAATATTATTTAAAGGGGGAACTGAGAAATCAAAATTTCCTTGAGCTTTTGACATATAAGAGGTCAACATACTATAAGAATATCTTTTACATTTCTGAGCTGAAAACGTCATTGTTAGTCCAAAATCAGCCTCTATTGTAACCAAGCCAAGAGAATGACTCATTGTGGAATGTGCCTATCCATGATAGAAAGAATGCCTATGAAGAAGAAAATCAACACCTACTTCCTCATTGCAACCTTGGCCCCGCCCACTGGCGTGTTAGTGAGATGACGAGGAGAGAAGAGCGATACAGGATCACTGGACTAAAAATAGGATTACCTTCCAAAGGATCCTAATGCTAGGAATGGTTATTTATTTTCAACAATGTGAAAGTCTCAATTGATTATTTATTTGCATTCTGTATATTTCACTGTGGATTCTTTGGTAAATCAGTCAGCAATTTCAGGGCAGGCTTTTGCAAACAGACTTTTACAATATGGACTCAACAGTATTGCCACAACAACATGTAAGTAACTGTGTTGATTCTAATGCCTGATCTGTGACCAGTGATTTTTGATATGTAATTATTCATGTATAGTCAGATGTTCCAACACTATCTCACAACCAATTCGTATGTATTTCTACGAGGTGGCTAATTCGTACAAATTTGTACAACTTCACTCGAATTAATTCGTATAATTTGTCTAAACCACAGTGACGGGTAGGTTTAGGGGCGGGGTTTGAGGTTAGGTAATTCATACGAAATCATACAAAACTCATGAAATATGTACGATTTAGCAAAAATCCTACCAATTCGTACGAGTGAGCTTGTACAAATTCGTACGAATTAGCCACCTGGACCCACTTTATATTAGGTGGCCTTACACTCTAAATAATGCTGGGTTGTTGTTTAACCCAAAATGCTTGGTTGAGACTGTTGGGTAATGTTTGTTGGTTTATTTGATCACATTTTAAACACCATTGGGTAGTTTCAAATTTCCAGTTGTTGGGTTAAACCTGCTGGGTCGCAACGCTTGGTTGATTCTACCCAGCGCTTGGTTGTTTCACGTGCTTCGCGCTTTGATGTTTAAATTTGCTCCCAAACTGTCATTTTGACAGGACAAAGCAAGGAGCAAAGCCACTGGTTGCAGAGATGTTTTAAGGGAAGTTCATATAATGTTTTCATTAATAATCATTTTAATTAGCATAATTATAGGTATTTTTCTTTTCTTTCGAGGCATCAATTCTTAAGCTTACATGATATAGGTTAACTTAGATGACAAAAGTTTTACTTCAGAATCCGATACCATGTATTGACTCGCATGTTCCCTTTCAGTCGGTCACGTTCGACGTACGTCGGAACTGACCGACGAATTGGGATCTGTCTTCAGAGACCAGTCTACTTCGAGTGTATTAGAAACGAGCCAATTGAATTGGCATGCGGTCCACGCACCGCCCCGCACCGCGGGTATAAACACGGAAGTGGAGTACCGCATATTGCTTTTAACTTCGGTGCCGAACGGTTTGCTGTATCAAGCTGTTTCTGCGAAGAGTGTTTAAACGAGTCTCGAGGAGGATCGCTCCCTTACCTGGGTGCTGGTGTGACGGCGCGAGTCAGCGAGCGGCCGCTGCAACATACACTTGTTCCTGTGTTGGTTGGCTGGGCGTTTCCGTTCTTGAGTGCTCACACGCAGGCTTGCAATCGGACTGCTGTGAGCCGCGGTCATCTCCCTGAGCGCTTCAGCACTTCTAAAAGAGCATTTCCTTCTAAAAAGAGCAACACGGTTTGAGCCTGCGTCTTTTTCAAGATGTCATTCAAACCGTGTGTTTCTGGATGCGGTTGTTTCCTGTCCGCATTTAACGGCCACGATCTCTCTCGCATATAAACATGTGAGATTGCGTTCGTGGGTGATCCGCGTTCTCCCAGGAGAACGTGGTCACATCGGCGCGTTGTTCGGGCTCGAGCGTTCAGCGCGCCGTGTGCCGTCTGGCGCCGGCTGACAGCGGCGGTTGCCACGGCAACCCAGCGTGTCACTCGGTCCTCTGGTGCGCGGTCGAGACTGTGATACCTCAAACGGGGTTGAGTCCCATTGCTTATTCCCAGATCTAGTTCCTTTTCTGGTAAACCGGAAAAGGTCTACTTTGGCTAATAAGTCTTGGTGGCCTGAGGATTATAGTGGGGCTTCCCCGCCGGGTACATTCCCCGTGGGCCCCCACTCCTCTATCGCATCACAAGCATGCTGAGACTTTGTTCGTGGGTGGTTCATGTTCCCTTATGAGAACATGACCACGTCTCAGAGGGCTGTTATGCGCTGGAAATGATGATGCTGAGTTTACCACTATAATAGTGTGCTCATGCTGAATCAGATTCAGAGTTGACAGCCATGCTTTCTGGGGTGGCTGCCCGGATGTGCATTGGAAAAACTTAGCAGTGTGGAACTATTTGGTGCCAAAATATGGAACGCCAAAAGGGCCATAATGTTTAAGTTTTTTCCCTCTCTCACTGCCCTCTGTCCTGCATGCACGAGGGTAGTCCCGACCCAGGGGTTATGCAGGAACTGCGTGTTGTGATGGACCTCGCCCTCCGGGTGACGGAAGTCACTGCACGCTCCCTGGGTCAGGCGATGTCCACACTAGTGGTCCAGAAAGCTGGGGCTAATCTGGCAGATATGCGTGAGCCCGACAAAGTTTGGTTCCTCAACGCCCCTGTCTGTCAGGCTGGCCTCTTCGGCGACGTCATCGAGAACTGTGCTCAGCAGTTCTTGGTGGCCCAGAAGCAGGTGGAGGTAAAAAATAATTAAAAAAAAAAAAAAAAAAACTTCCTGCCACGACGACCAGTTGCTGCCTCCACCCAGTCGTCGTCCGCAGCACCTCCATCTGCTTGTCGCCGAGGGTGTCTCCCTGCGTCCGCCTCCGCCCCTGCTAAGCCAAGCAGCAGCCTCCACCCAGGCAGCAGGTGGCCGGGCGCAAGGGAGGCGCCCAACCCGTCCAGGGTCCCGCAAAGTTCGCTGGCAAGCACAAGGGCAAGCGGCCCTGAAACGGGCAGCCCAGCAAGAGGGGATCTGCTCAGGGAGTCGTGTCCGCACCCCTCCCTCCCCCGGAGGAGGACCGGGGGGAGAATATATTTTTTGGTTTCGGTCCTGCCGCTGGCTCTCCGGAGTCCAGCGGTACCCACATTCTCAGAGCAGTTTCCTTTGTCCCTGGGCCCAGAGAGGCTCAAGCCGGCTGTGTGCGACGCCCCCGGGCCTTGCCACTCCTGGCTTCCCCTCTCTTCTTCGCCAGGAGGCGGTGTGAGGCTAGAGGACGCCCCCGGGCCTTCTCTCCCACACACTGTCCCACCCTGGAACGATCAGACCCACTCCGGGTCGCCTCCGGGCCGTCCGGGTTGGGTCTGAGTGTTCCACCTCGCTGCCCCACCCCGGGTACGTCTGTGGTGCCATTGGTCCCGCTTGCACGGCTTCTGGGGGCCTGGCTAAGAGAGCCCCCAGACCGTCTCGCTGGCTCATCCGTACATCAGACTCGGCTACGCGACTCAGTTCGCGTACCGGCCTCCCAAGCACAAGGGCATCCTCTTCACCTCCGTGTGGAGCAGTGATGCCCATGTCTTGCGGTCAGAGATCGATGTCCTACTGGCGAAGGACGCGGTCGAGCCGGTTCCTCCAGCCGATATGAAGTCGGGGTTCTACAGCCCCTACTTCATTGTACCCAAGAAAGGCGGTGGGTTACGGCCAATCTTGGACCTGCGTGTTCTGAAATGGGCCCTGCACAAGCTTCCGTTCAGAATGCTAACGCAGAAATGCATTTTCGAATGCATCCGTCCCCAAGATTGGTTTGCAGCGATCGACCTGAAGGACGCGTACTTTCATGTCTCTATTCTCCCTCGACACAGACCGTTCTTATGCTTTGCGTTCGAGGGGAAGGCATATCAGTACAAAGTCTTGCCCTTCGGGCTGTCCCTGTCGCCCCGCGTCTTTACGAAAGTCGTGGAGGCAGCCATTGTTCCACTCCGAGAACGCGGCGTTCGCATTCTCAACTATCTCGACGTCTGGCTTATACTCGCCCAGTCTCGGGAGCAGTTGTGCGAACACAGGGACCTGGTGCTCCGTCACCTCAGCCTGTTGGGCCTTCGGGTCAACCGAGAGAAGAGCAAACTCTGTCCCACGCAGAGGATCTCTTATCTCGGCATGGAGCTGGAGTCGGTCAATCGGACTGCGCGCCTCACAGAGGAACGAGTCCAGTCAGTGTTGAACTGCTTGAATACATTCAAGAGCAGGACGGCGGTCCCACTGAAATTCCTTCAGAGGCTCCTGGGGCATATGGCATCTGCAGCCGCGGTAACGCCGCTCTGATTGCTTCATATGAGACCGCTTCAGCGCTGGCTACATGACCGAGTCCCGAGGTGGGCGTGGCAGAGCGGCCAGTATCGGGTCCCAGTTACCCCGTACTGTCGCCAAACCTTCAACCCTTGGTCCGACCCCTCGTTCTTACGGGCCGGAGTGCCCTTAAGACAGGTGTCCAGGCATGTTGTGGTATTCACAGATGCCTCAGCCACGGGTTGGGGGGCCACGTACAACGGGCATGCAGTCTCGGGTCTGTGGACGGGGCCCCAGCTGCATTGGCATATCAATTGCCTGGAGTTAATGGCAGTACGTCTTGCGCTAAGTCGCTTCAAGAAGCTGCTTCAGCACAAACACGTACTGGTCCGCACGGACAGCACTCCGGCCTTTGCGTACATCAACCGTCAGGGTGGTCTGCGCTCCCGTCGCATGCTCCAACTCGCCCGCCACCTCCTCCTGTGGAGTCAAAAGCATCTGAGGTCGCTTCGTGCCATTCACATCCCAGGTGTGCTGAACCATACAGCCGACAAGCTCTCTTGTCAGTGTCCACTTCCGGGGGAGTGGCGACTCCACCCCCGGAGCGTCCAGCTGATATGGGACCTTTTCGGAGCCGCACAGGTAGACCTGTTTGCCACTCCGGACTCGTCCCATTGCCAGTGGTACTATTCCCTGAACGGGGGTACCCTCGGCACAGATGCACTGGCGCACAGCTGGCCCCGGGACCTACGCAAATATGCGTTTCCCCCAGTGAGCCTTCTAGCACAGACTCTGTGCAAGGTCAGGGAGGACAAGGAGCAGGTCTTTCTAGTTGCGCCCTACTGGCCCAACCGGACCTGGTTCCCCGAACTTACACTCCTCGCGACAGCCCCACCCTGGCCGATTCTCCTGAGGAAGGACCTTCTTTCTCAGGGAGGGGGCACTCTATGGCACCTGCGTCCAGACCTCTGGAAACTCCATGTCTGGTCCCTGGACGGGACGCGGAGGTTCTAGGTGGCCTGCCACAGGCAGTGGTAGACACCATCACTTCAGTTGGAGCCCCCTCTACGAGGCGCCTCTATGCCCTGAAGTGGAACCTGTTCGTTGAGTGGTGTTCTTCTCGCCAGAAGACCCCCGGAAGTGTTCGATTAATGTTGTGCTTTCTTTCCTACAAGATGGGTTGGAGCGAAGGCTGTCTCCCTCCACCCTGAAAGTGTACGTCGCAGCAATAGCGGCGTATCACGATGTAGTTGAAGGTAAATCCTTAGGGAAGCACGACTTAATCGTCAGGTTCCTCAGAGGTTCTATCTCGCTACCCTCTTGGGACTTAGCCCTGGTGCTCAGAGCACTTCAGGGCCCTCCTTTTGAGCCTTTGCAGTCCGTTGAGTTAAAAATCCTGTCTATGAAGACGGTACTCCTGACTGCATTGGCCTCAATCAAGAGGGTGGGGGACCTGCATGCGCTTTGGTCAACGAATCGTGCCAAGAATTCGGGCCCGGTAACTCTCACGTCATCCTGAGACCCCGGCCCGGATACGTGCCCAAGGTTCCTACCACTCCCTTTCGGGACCAGGTGGTGAACCTGCAAGCGCTGCCCTCGGAGGAGGCAGACCCAGCCCTGGCTTTGTTATGTCCCGTCCGCGCTCTTCGCGCTTACGTTGACCGGACACAAAGCTTTAGGACCTCAGAGCAGCTCTTCGTCTGTTATGGAGGCAGCAGAAGGGAAAGGCTGTCTCCAAGCAGAGGTTAGCCCACTGGATAGTGGATGCTATCGTCTTTAGCGTACCAATCGCAAGACGTGCCTTGCCCGTTCGGGTTGCGAGTGCACTCCACAAGGAGTGTTGCCTCCTCCTGGGCGCTGGCTCAAGGCGCCTCGCTGACAGACATCTGTAGAGCTGCGGGCTGGGCGACACCTAATACGTTCGCTAGATTCTATAGCCTCCGCGTGGAGCCGGTTTCTTCCCGTGTACTCGCCTCCAACGGCCGGTAGACGTGAAGTGCCCGTTCCTGTGTCGGCTTGCTACGCCACTCCCGCCTATGGCCGGATTCGTGCGTTTATCTTCTCCAGTTGTGTTCCCCAGAAATGGTGAACCCTGTCGAGCTCCTCCGTCACCCCTTCGGTGTCAGACGTTGCGGCCATCTGACGCCAGGCCTGCACCCGTATGCTTGTGGAACGTGTGTGTAGGCTGGGTTCCATATGTGTTGGTCCCCTCACGGCGACCCCATATGTGTATTTCCACGGTACCTGCTACCCTACTCGGCTAGCCCCGTGTCTTTCCCTTGACAGAGCCCCGCTCTGTCGTCTCTGGGTGTGTTCTTTCCCCCCTGGGACCAGGTTGGATCCACCCCAGAGACTGCCATATGTTGCACTACCCTGATAGGTTAGTCCTTATGAGTATTCCACCTCTCCTCCCTTGGAGGACGTGGCTCCGCAGCGTTCCATCTCCCTGAGACTGGCACGCTTCCCAGCGTTATCCAGTAGTCACGCAGAGTGAACAGCAGTGAATGACCTTCCCTGCCGGGAGCCCTGACTCCCACTCCAACATAGGAGTGGTCCAGTGAGCTCAGGCAGGGCGCTGGAAGGGCCAGCATCTCTGGCGTGTTGGTAGGGATCCCAATTCGTCGGTCAGTTCCGACGTCCGTCGAACGTGACCGACTGAAAGGGAACGTCTCGGTTACGTATGTAACCCTCGTTCCCTGAAGGAGGGAACGGAGATGTACGTCCTGTCGCCAGGTGCTGTGCTTCCGCTGAAGGGCCGAGTCACTTATTCGGCTCCTCAGTTGGAAAAGCAATATGCGGTACTCCACTTCCGTGTTTATACCCACGGTGCGGGGCGGTGCGTGGACCGCATGCCAATACAATTGGCTCGTTTCTAATACACTCGAAGTAGACTGGTCTCTGAAGACAGATCCCAATTCGTCGGTCAGTTCCGACGTACGTCTCAATTCCCTCCTTCAGGGAACGAGGGTTACATACGTAACCGAGACGTTTTGTTTAGGTATGCGAGACGATAGATTAATACAGTTTGTGATTATTTATTACACGGAACCATGATCCCCTTAAGGAAATTAACCATGGTTTTATGTAGGGATGTCACAAGTAGGCTACCGTTACTTCGTACTACCAAGTCCGTACTGAAATTTAAAAAATGTGACGATAGCCTACCAGCATTTCTGTAGTACCGGTAGAACTGACTCCCGAGTATATTCGGTCCCCGCAGCTGCGTTCAGTCGTCACGTCAGTGTTTATCTAAGCGCAGGGCTCCAGACAGTAGCCGAATATATACGAGTGTCTGTGAATATTAAACTGCAAAATACTATTTAAATATTACTCCTGCATGTTCTGCGTCTCTATGTGAATGACGGGGGGCACACACACACACACACACACACATACATATACGCGTGACACTCGCTCGCTGTCTTTGTAGTCTCTGCCGTGTCATGAACCGTCACTTCATGAGAATTTACCGTTTCATTTGAGAAAACTGTCATATCATGTATAGGCTACATACACTCAAAGGTCACGGCAAACCGTCAAAATAAAAGTTTGATTTAACGTGAAGAAATTGACAGAATATATTAGGCTTGTAGATGTCATTGTTGTCAATTTTAACACATTTGTGTGTTGTACCAGTTGACAAGCATTAAAAAATATTATTTTAACAGTCTAAACATGTATTCTTCATTTGTTCTTTCATGATAGTTTTACAGTAGGCTATGCACAGGAGAAATTATAAGAATAACTCCGCAAGAATAACCCAGAATAGCAAATCCATTAGGCTAATGGTAAAAATTGACTACATCTTGGGTTTTCTCAACAGCCCAGCCTGCTGGGTTAAAATGTCACTGGGTTACTTTAACCCAGCATGTGTTCTGTCCAATATTTACCCAGCGCTGGGTTGCCAATAGGGTTGTTTTTAACCCAGCCATTTTAGAGTGTAACTATGTACTAACATTTTAATTAATCATTTGATTGCAATTATTATGTTCATACATGTTTTTACATTGTACTTACATTTTTTAAAAATACCTGCATGTAATTACATCTGTAATTAATTTCTGTAGTTACACTGATGACACTGCTGACCCTACCCTTACACCTAACCCTACCCTTAAACTTACCCTTACCAACACACCTGTCCCTAACTTTACCTGTATCCCACCTCAATATCAGCAAAGGTGTTTTGCAATACAATATGAACACAGTAAGTACATTGTACTTATGTTTTGATGTAAGAACATAGTAGTTAAGGCCACCTAATATAAAGTGGGGCCGCCACCTCGTAAAATATACGTACGAACTGCAGTGAGATCAGGTTGGATGTTCTTTGTCTGTGTCAGTAAATCAAACCAGTGGCTAAACTGTCCACTTCATATTGTTTCTCTTAGTAGGATGAACATAATCTGCTATTTAAACTGTGATTAAATGATATATAGAAAGCAATCAAATAACGCTCCCTTTACAATTGCTGGAGCTGTCAATCAAACAGAGCGAGTTTATCAGTGACTGAGTTCTGGACTCGCCCAAAAACTCCCATTATAATGAACAAATCTCTTATTTACATTGTCTTTCCACTGCTAGTGATGAAAGCATTCATGAGACTGCAGAAATTGAGTTGCAATGATGAGATCACTGCATTCATGCGCTCAACATGTCTGTGATCGGCTACAATGCTTGTCACTACAACCTTTCATGCCACAATCTAAATATATAATAATAATAATAATAATAATAATAATAATAATAATAATAATAATAATAATTAATTACAGTTATATAGCGCTTTTCTAGGCACTCACTCAAAGCGCTTTTACATAGAAGGGTCAACCACCACCAATGTGCAGCATCCACCTGGATGATGCGACGGCAGCCATATTGCGCCAGTACGCCCACCACACACCAGCTGATTGGTGGAGAGGAGACTGAGGGATGATACCAATCGTATATATATATGGGGATGATTAGGAGGCCATGATGGACAGGGGCCAATGGGCACATTTTTTTGGCCAGGATGCCGGGGTTACACCCCTACTCTTTATCGAAGGACATCCTGGGATTTTTAATGACCACAGAGAGTCAGGACCTCGGTTTAACGTCTCATCCGAAGGACGGTGCTTGTTACAGTATAGTGTCCCCATCACTATACTGGGTCGTTAGGACCCAGACCACAGGGTGAGCACCCCCTGTTGACCTCACTTACACCTCTACCAGCAGCTACCTAGTTTTCCCAATTTTGTCTCCCATCCAGGTACTAACCAGGCTCAGCCATGCTAAGCTTCAGTGGGAAACCAGTCTCTGGCTACTGGGTGATATGGCTGCTGGCCATATATATAATATAAATATAATGCTATAGATCTAAATATAATGCCATAACGGTCTAAATATAGCTAATGCTATGATTCAGTGGTTTTCAAACCTGTCCTGGAGGCACCCCAGCCCTGCACATTTTGTGTGTCTCCCTCATTTATCACACCTGATTCAACTCATCAGCTTGTTAGTAGAGACTGCAAGAACTAAATTGGGTGTGTCTGGTGCCTCCAGGACAGGTTTGGAAACCACTGCTGTAATTAACACTTTTGACAATTAGTAAACCTTGAGAGCTGTAATAGTAAAAGCGTGCTAAGAGATTTTGAGAGAGTTCCACATGTAATACTTATTTCATATGCAAAGATGTCAGCAAATCATAGCCGTGGGCGTTTACACTGAAGTCTCAAAGCAGACATGCCAAAGGGCTAAAATTAGGGTAGGAAAATGCCTTTTATTTCTAAATGATGACAATTTTTGATGTGAAATTGTAAATTATTCTAACATTATAAGTACACCCCAGGAAACATTATAAAACAATGCAGTTCATGACCCCTTTAATGTGAATGAACCTAATTTCTGTCACAGTTCTCCCTGGCACCTGATAACACACACTCCAGCACTCCAATCACTACACTATAAAACCCCAGCACTCTCACTCAGTCTTGAGCAATTGAGTTTCTCAATATGTGTTCTTGTGGAGTTGTGAAATGTCATCATTCGCTGCCCAAGCACTGTTCCAATTCAAAGTTCACATCTAGCCAAGTACAATTCAAATCCCCGGATGTGTTTTTGCTCTGCACCTTTTGATCGAGGATGCATCAGGAGGAGACTTGAGTAGACTTAAGGCATATCCCAGAATGCATCTCGCACCAACCAGTACGCATCAATAGCGGAGGAGAAAGCGCTTGAGAACAGCCTTATCTTGGCTAGTACTTCTGACGTTTACTGCTGGCTCTGATGTCTCTGTATTGGTTAAACATGAGGTATCATTTATCTTGTGTATATCTAACGGCAATCTTTGGTCTCATGAATCTAGTTTTCGAGCCCGGGCATATCATTTCGGCTGAAGTGAATGTTCATATTTTGTTTTATATTTGTTTAAATTTACTAGAGCATTGTACTAGAGCCCTGACTTTGTAAGTTTGCTTTTCCTTTACTGTGTAGCTTCTTATGTAGACAGGGTTGTGTTTTATGTACATATTAATTGTAATAACAGTGAAGAAAATCAGAGTATATATATATATATATATATATATATATATATATATATATATATATATATATATATATATATATATATATATATATATATATATATATATACATAGATCAGGCATAACATTATGACCACCTTCCTAATACACTGTAAAACAAAATCAGGTCTCCAATTGAAAATTTTCTAGTGACTGATCACATCTACATTTTTTAGTTGGCCAAATTGAATTTCTTGAATTTTATTTGAATTAAAGTGCATCAATTCACAGAAATTCCATTTGACCAACTGAAAAATTTAGATGTGATCGGTCACTAGAAAATTTTCAATTGGAGACCTGAATTTTTTTTACAGTGTATTGGATCGGACTACTTTGTTCAGCACATCCCACAGATGCTCGATTGGATTCCTAACGTTACCTGATCAAAGTCTTTCAAGTCGTCGTCTCATAAGGTCCGTTTATATCCTTGTCTCGTCTGCTTCCCAGTGTATGGTTCTCTTTGTCGTCCTACCTACAAATCTAACAAAAACTGCAATTTGGAAAATTGCATTATTTACTCATCTCAGATCTTGACTTTTCTTTCTTTACTCCTTTTCTCTAGTCTACCTCAAACCCTTTTATCAGCTTTTGTCAAACATAATTCTGTAACCATGCCGACTCCCTGGTCCCTCATGTTGGCTAACAAGGAAATTGATCACTATGTTCCCTGAGTCACTATTAGCTGTGCTTAGAAATTGCTTGCATTTTCTCCATACCAGTGCTATTTTAGTTATATAATTATATATATATATATATATATATATATATATATATATATATATATATATATATATATATATATATATATATATATATATATATATATATATATATATATATATATATATATATATATATATATATATATATATATATATATATATATATATATATATATATTATTTATGTTAATTTTAGTTCATTTCTAAGTTTTTGTCATTGTATTAGTTTTTTAATACTGCTATCTAGGTTCAATTTATTATTTCAGCCAAGGCAAGCATAGCAACAGAATAGCACCATGAACCACAGGCTTTCTGGGAAACATTTGCTTTTGAATCAGCTACAGGGCATAGAACTATTTTGTCTGCTTACCTATAATCCAGAAATATGCTCCAGGTAATTTCTATGAAGATGGAATGAATGCGGCCCATCACAAATTCTGTCAGTCCCACATCAGCCTTTTTAGTCACAGTTAAGACCACCTGAGGGGCAAAACCCATGGTCAACATCTGGTTGTAGTCCGTTTCTATTCTTGGTTTTCTGTTTTTGTTAGAAAGGGCATGGTCAAACAATGCAGTCCACTGCTGTTTGGGGGAGAATCCCACCATAATCACAATTTCTGAGTAGGAGAATTCATGAATTTAGATGGAAATTCAGTGAAGGCAGAAGAAAATGGGATGAGGTAAGGGTCATGGGTAACTCTTTTTGTAGTAAGCCCCTTATGACAGTGGCGTGCCTGGGTTGGGGTTTGTTTCCCCTTGGTAGAAATCGCTTTCGTCACGGGGGCACTGCGGTGTGATCGAAAAGGGCACTTTCATGATTAAAGGGGCAGGGGCTTAGTAAGTGATTCTGATTCTTTTTACTTATGGCATATATTTTTTTTTAATTACTGTCAACTCTTGAACTGTTGCGGAATATATACTCGGAACACAAAGAGGAATGGTGAACAGAGTTTATTCAAGACAGCACGGAGCACCAGGCAATAACAACATGTGAGTATACACTCAATGGAGACTTGACGTTCTTTGGATGTGAGAACGATGAAATGTCTTTTCCTTTCAGGTGCAGAGACTCGTGGAATACGGTGAAGAGGAAACCAGGTTGAATACACACACCTCTTGCCTCTGACGGATGAACATGGAGAGTGAAGGTAAGACTTGAAGGTAATCACTGGAGAACAGGCGAAATCGCTGGCGAAACAGGTAGGTAGTCCATGTTGCATAAACGAGATCGGGAAAAGAACTGAGGTGTGTGCTTAAATAGGAGTGCTGATGAAGGGGCAGACGAGGCGCAGGTGTGTGTGTGATAATGAAAAGCATACAAGTGAGAGTCAAGGAGGATGCTGGGAAGTGAAGTGCAGAAGTGACAGGTGACGATGTGGCTGGTGACTGTAACATGAACTCAGATTTGAATTATTCCTTTTTTAATTTTAAGTAACATGCGTTTCAAACTTGCTTCTTCAGCTGGTTACGAACAATAAGGCAGGTTTTTGAGCCCGTAAGTTACGACTTCAAACCAAGACTCACGACTTTGTAGCGTTCCAGGCAAAGTCACTACAAACTGCCTGAGCGGTAGCTAGATGTAAACAAAGAATGGCAAACCGTACGGGGCCTCATGCTCATTTACAATAATTTCTATTGCCAAAGGTGCTTACTCCTTACTTATTTGAGGGAAATGAAGCTGTTATACCTTTTATTTTACGTTATTTGTATATTTGGAAATGTATTTGGTATTAATTTATTCTTGCACTCAATGGACTGAAAACTAGCTGACGCTAGAAAAGCTGCTGACAATGCATAACATTTGCGGATAAATAATGTTAGAGCAATACCTTATTTTTATAAACAATTTGGTTTTTAATGTACAACTTTCATAAACACCGCATCCGTAGGGGTTGTCATTGTTGCTTCGCGGGTTATGTGACGTCAGAGCTCGTAACTGGGAGTACATCGATCTAGTACGAGTTCACGGTTGGGAAGTCACGGGCTTGACTGCCGTTCCAGTGCACTTTCACGGGTAGAAGGTTGGAAAAACACGGGTTGTCTGGAACACGACAGAAGTCACGGCTTAGGCATGACTCGAAGCGGAGTAAAAGCAATACCTTATTGCTTTTATAAAATGGTTACCACACAAAATTAACTCCAAAAAATATGTATCAATGCAACTTTCATGAAGTAAAATCACTAAAAGCCTTCCTTCCACTGGAAAAATAGCCCCTGACCGTGAACAGCAACAGAAGTTACATTACGCCATTAGGCGGCGGCAAAGACTGTCTTTATGAGTGAGTCAGTCAGTAGCAAAGACTTTTATATTGAAATGACTGATACTTCTTGTGAACACGGAACAAGACGTAACTGACAAATGCTTTGACTAGCTGTCAGTGTCTGTGATCCAAAAAAAAATGCCAAATATGAATACAGGTAATAAACTCACTCACTCGATCTCTTTCTCTCACACGATACCCTTCTGCATAATATGTTTACATTGCTAAGAGTGGTTGCTAAGGGTGTTGTGCAGTGATGCACAGAACCATTGGGTGAAGCGGTCAAAGCCGTGTTTTATCGTGAAAAAAACAGCTATTGACCAATCAGAATCAAGGACTGGAACTAAGCATCTTATAAAAATAGTTATAGAACACTCAGTATTACAGCAAAAGTAGTCATGAAATTCCAATCAGTGTCAAGCTTATTAAAATGTTAAAGAAAATATACAGTTATTGAATAGTTTTAATAACTAATTTAACTGTGGGAATGACATTTAATAGTGCAACATTTCTACAGTTATATCCCCCATCCATTTCCAATCCTTAAGAACACTGAAAACCTTTAGTTTTATTGTCAGCTCTACCGCTGATGAGATTTGAATTGGATTTTACTTGCAATTTAAATTAGAATTGACCTCGGCCCTGATGTGTGATCTGCAGTATTTCTCACATGGATGTATGTTCTCAGGCTTAACAGAGATTTGAATAATTCACTCACACTTGCTGCCAAAACTGTGTAACCAGCCTGTGGGCCCGAGAGGAGGAGCTGAGGAAAAGAAAGGATTAGACAGAGGTGAGGAGGAGGGGGAGGAGGAGAGGAAGAGGAAGTGGAGGAAGGGAATCTTAATAGAGTGAATCCACATGCATAATTAAAAGTGTGACAGGGATATATAGAGAGAGAATACTCTTTAATTACAGATTACAGATTATAGTCTTGAATGAGATGAGCAATAAAATCTCAATAAAATTCAGTGTTCATGTGCATCTGGATGTTTGCTAAGTTTTTAACACAATAATTTTTCATACAATTAGTTCACAACATTTTTTTTTTTGCTGACAATTTGCTGATAATCTAAAAGGAAACCCTCATCTCTGACCGCATCTCCAAGCTCACGTCCTGTAGACAACAGGATGTTTTCTAATGGTTAATAAATCAATCCAATTTAGCAATGCAGTACAAATTTCAGAAAAGTGAAGTGCACACGCAATCTCTCGAGGGGAAAATTCACTTGACAGATGTGTACGGCATGAAATTCTTATTCATAAAAAAACCCCATTGTGTCGTATTCAATAACCACGGCAATCTAGTTTATGCACTAAAGTAGCATTGCACAGTGAATATTTAAATTAAGTCACTGTCATCTCAAATACACCCCCTTTCTGTGCAAATTAATTCTGATTCATTGTGCCTTATTCTCAAAACTCTTTGCTATTACTTGCAGCAATTAACGTTGCACTGTTACCGCCCACAGAAAGCAGATGCTAAACAATTGCATTTAAAAGATAAATAGAAATCTAGACGCACCCTAGCGGCAGCAAATGTAACGTACCGGATACGGCAAAAGTTTAATCTATCAACTTGCTCTGGTTGGTTGTAGCGCTATCCTATTGCGTGCAGAGGGAATTTAAAAGACAACCGTTTATCCCGCCCCTCGGCTTGAGCCCTGCCAATGGTGTGTTTTCAGACCCAACATCTTGATGTGGGTCTGACTTGTCAGGCTAAATGGGAGCGGCAGTAAATGATGATCAAGTGATAGATAAGAGCATGTCAAATTATGCAGCTTATTGAGGAGAGATGCACTATGACTTTTATAAGCAATTGGGCGTACAATGTTCGCCTGGCAGCCAAAAGAATTGGTGAAACGTTCCACAGACCTAAAGTGCCCCCATTATGCTATTTTAAAGGCTCCTAATTTTGTTTTCAAGATCTCCTACAACAGATTTACATGCATCAAAGGTCAAAAAAGAAAAGAGGTCGGCCGATAGTGGATTTTACCGATACCGATAACTAGGTTGGACCGTACTTGCCGATAACCGATTAATTGACCGATAGTTTTTAAAATGGATACTGGATAAAAAAACATAAGTAAAAAAGTGCTAAATTTATAACAAGAAATAAAAAAAACAGTACTGATCCATGAAAATGTGCTAAATTAATGTAAATATGAATATTAAAATGAGAAGTTCTAACAGAACAAATTCTTCAGAAAATGATTTAAACATTAAAATATTACAGGTCAAATTTGTTTCTTTACATATAACCTAGAACCATGCATGTACATTTTATAGGTAACACTATGCAAGTCCCTATGCAACAAGGATGTATTAGCTTACATGAACTATACGCATTATGCATACATTTTTACAGCATTTATTAATATGAGCAATACAATTGTACCTTAATCATTCATGTTAGTTCATAGTGCATTAACCAAGGTTAACAGATAAAAATAAAAATTCAAATTTAATGTTGAAATTAACATACTAACAATGAACAATACTTCCACAAGTTAATGTTACAAATGGAATCTTATTGTAGTGTTACCATTTCATACAAATCCAAACAGTCTGCTTCTTTAGAAGGTGATTATCTAATAAAAAACGAATGCGTTTTTGCTTTGTTTATTCTGTCGGCAGCATGACGATACAGTTTGCTTTCTCACATCGCTAATTTTATACATGGAACATTTGGGTCGGACTTGCGTGTGTTTTTATCACAGTGTTTTAACTGCTTACGGTACTGCTGATGTTAGCGTCCTCTCAGCCTCGTTGACAAACATACACAATTACACATTGCTGTTATTTACCTGTTAATGCAGCATCTAGTCAAGAAATTAATTACTTTATAGTGATATGGAAACAAGTACTGTAGTGTTCTGGATTCATACCGTTTCGCTGTCGTGTTTTAAACGTGCATCTGATGTGTTAGCACTCTCCGTGCAGCGCTGTGTGCAGTCTCACGTGTGAGTGAATGTAAAAACAACAAATGGTGTCAGTGAGTTTTTATTTCGCCTCTAGAGGCCGCTCTCGTGCTATATAATGCCAGCAGACCCTTCTTAGAGCTCTTGTACTGTGTAATGACAGCGCACCCGTCTCAGCCGCTCAAGCAACGGACGCAACATGGAAAAAAATAGCTGATATGTTCCACCAATCAGCTATCGGTGCCGATTAATCGGCAAAACCGATGAATCGGTCGACCTCTAAAAAAATAATTTCATTTTCTCATGATATACATTGCACATCACCACATTTTTCAATGATTCTCAAACGACTCGGATGAGTCAGTCTATCTAAATCTCTCCTTTCCGCAAGATACTCTGCTCTGATTGGCCCAGTCTGTTGTGATTGGTCTACCTGTTGTGTCTGTTGTGTTTCGGAAGCTAAACGTCCATTACCAAGTGACCTTCAACTCCGGAGGCTTCCTAAAGCTCAGCGAATGTACACACTGTAAAGACAGTAACGATGAAATCGATTTTACCATATCAATCCAAGTGCGAGTCCGACGATGAAAGATTGGAAGAACTAGTTATTCGGCCAGAACCTCCATCGCAAGGATGGCTTGAGCAGGACATTTCTCAGTGATATGCTACTCATTTTGAGGTACATTATGAGATGTTGTAATTCCTCACCATCAGCATTAACAAGTGTATGTCCATCAACAAACCCATGTGTATATTTCAAATTTTTTACTGTGCACATGTGGGAACTGTATCAAAAACAGCGCATACGTTAGCCCAGCACTAACGTGAATGACTGATGTAACAAACGTTTGTAAAACAAACCCTGCTCCATCCTATCTTTACTCAAAGTAGTTAGAACGACAGACAATCTGCATTAATAGACACAGTTTTAGGTAATAGTGGCCCACAGCTACTTAGCAGACTTATTTCAGTAAGTTAGCCGGTTAGCTGGAAAAGTACACAATATGAAACACAAAACAACGTATTTTGAACACCCGGTAGAAAATATATACATCAATAATTATTCATACTTGCAGGTTGTGATTCTGAGGAGCAAGCTGGTCCAAATAAACTGGGTACCAATCTTTCAAGAGCAAATTTTGCGAATACCGTGTTGAACTCTTGAGATTTGAGAAGCAGTTGTCAGAGTAAAATGACGTTTGAGGGCTGGTCAAGTTGTTCGCAAGCAGACAATGTACAACATTGGGGGGCATTATGCAAATGTATTTTCTAGTGACGTAGAACCGTCACGCAGTGAGATTTGCTATACAAACGACTCGTATAGGTGGTTCAGAGTCTATTCTTTCTTTTTGGAGACAATAACCTTTTTTATCATGCACTTTCGACTTAACAACTTTGCAGAACGTTTACATTCACAAAAAGCTACGTACTGCATGAAAGGGAATATTAAAAAAAACTTAATAGGGGCACTATATAACGTTGGCACAGTATTTGGGAGATCCTATCTCTAGATCAGAATGTCAAAGGCCCCATTTATAGATGGTATTAAGATGCGTTTTGGTCGATCGGATTATCTCTGGACAATGCTAAATAAACGGGGTCTAAAACGATTTGAGCTTGTCTACTTTTGACCACTTTCAGAGGGAGTCAAAAACACATTCGGCTGAATTGCTTTCATAGTGTAAACGCTCATGTGGTCGAATGTGTTCAAACAGCCGGAAAAAGGCCTACTCTCCGCCGACTAACCTAACGCTTAAAACACTATGGGAAGTGCGCAAGTAGCAATCTAATTTATTCATATTTTGAATTAGGTTTTCATTTTATTGTAAACTGTAGTCATTTTGTCACATGATTTAGTCATTTTTATTAGTTTAGTGATTAGTTCCTATTTAGATTCATTTCAGTTTTAGCTTTAGAAAATGCAGTACTTCAAATTGAAGAATTGATAGGCTAATTTTACAACCATTAGAGCAACAGTAAAGCTACACTTAACAGCTATTATTATAAGTCAAAGAGCCCTAATCTGATGCTATAGTACAGTTTGCGCTTCTAATATGCTCTGCTGATTCATAAAGATGATAATGTTTCAGCAGTTTAAACATTTGTCATGTATTTCCTATGGAGAAAATATCCAGAGCCTGTTAACTTTGGCTATTGCCATCAGGCTGGTCATAATTAGATCAGAAAATGACACATGCAAGTGCTATGAATAGTAATGAGGGTTAGGCCATCTGCATTGGCAACTACGCAGTGTTTAAAACTGTTGTAGCGAATTTTGTTCTCATTAAAAGGCCCCAGATGACAAGCTTTGATTTTCCCACAACAATGCTTATGGTATTAATGCACAAACCAATTCACAGGCCATCGCTTGCACTGGATCCATGGAGAAAAAAAAAGCCTGGAAAATATGCAGTGTTATTCCACACAGAGGTATCATTCACAGGAAATGCTCTGTTTTTCATTTTAGGGAAAACATTGGCCCTTGATTGCAGAATTGATTTTTTTTTTGTTGCTGTTGTCATGCCAGCAGTATGCAAATTAACTGTTTTGTGTACTGTATGGCCGTCAAAAGGCTCAAGCCAGATTGTTCACAATCTGCTGTCCATTTCACCAACTGTCCATCTCATGCTGAAAACCAAACCAGAACATCCTGTAACCATCCACTAGGATGGATCCAACCTCTTCACAACATATTGCAGAGAGAGTTGAATAAATAGACTCTGGGATGACTTGCCTGAAGCATTTTAGCCACACACACACACACATACACACACACACACACACACACACACACACACAAACGGGGGGGGGGGAAACAAAACCTGCAGCTCACATCCAGACCCAAAGGGCGTTTTTTCGCTTTGGTCAAGGTGGTACAATAACAGCAGTTTATCAAATCCTTCAAGGCTAGAATCACAGTTGATGGATAAGTGACTGAACACGCCAAGACACACACACTTAACGTCAGTCCACTCGTGGAACTGGAGCCAAGGATTTAAAGAGCTCAGACCGTCTGTCGGCTACCCTGCATACATGGAAGCTTATTCACTTATCTGATTCACAACTATGACTGAAACAGTCCCTCAGTTCTCTCCATATCTTATTCATAACGCCCATATGCCACATGCAGCTGGGACCCACACAGCCTATCCCCCCTACTCTTCCTGTAGCTTATGGAATAGAGATCAAATTAATATAGTTCAACATTTAAAGCACTTATATCCTTCCTAAAGGTTGAGCCTTTGCTAACAGTCTGTGTTTGACAGTTTAAGGGGCTGTTTATACACGTGTGCTTGTATGTATGCAAAACCGCCAGATGACACCAGGGGGTGTGTCCAGATGGATGGGGCGAGCCACCTCAGATACCGTTAATATTACATATACAGTTCTGCATATGGCAGAAGCTTTTTATTAGAAGTGACTTGGTGCATTGAAGCTATAGCCTATTTTTTTCCAGAAAGTAATGACCTTGGCTAAACTGTGAATGGCCATCTTCAATAAAGCCCATGGGGGAGAATCAGGGTTTATTGTTGAAAGTCAATTCATGAATAAACACAAAAATGGTGCTAAATAGCACTAAAAGTGGTTCATTGGCGTGTAATCATATGAGAACTCCTTTGAGTGCTATATAGCACCTATCTTTAAAGGGGCTATACAGAACCTTTGTCAAAAGGTGCTATGTAGAACCATAGAACCACACCATTCTCCTCCTTAGATTTTAGATCTGTTACTCCACTCTCATATGTTTGCTATGAATGGGAATTTACTACAATGGCAAAAGCTGTTTTGAATCACTTTTATGCTTTTCTGAGGTCAAAAAGTCTTGTGTGGGGGCACTGGAATATTTCCTTATAGGCAAAATCTTGAGAACTACGGTATCTTCAGGAAATACACAGTGTTTTAATGTAGTTTTTAAACCTTTCCCCAACTAAACTAAGAGACTAAGAGTTAGAGAAATTATTTGTATGGCAGTGGTGCTATAGCACCTCAACCACCCCAAAAACTGCTGAAGAACCACTTTTTTTCTTTTTTGTGTGACCTTTAAGTCTTTACTACACCAAAGCTATTGAACATTTCAACCATTCATTGTTTATCCTGAATACAGATAGTTTGTTTAACAAAAAAAAGTACAAATTGATTCATGAAATAGAAGAAAATATAAAAGCTAACATACACAAATATCAGACCATTTATATGTCCACCTTAATAAATTAATTGTATAAAATGACAACATTTAAACATGTGACAACCTGCCTCAATATATACTGTTCAAAAGTTTGAGGTTGGTACGTTTAAAGTTTGAAGTCTTATGCTCACCAATTTTGCAATTATTTGATAAAAAATACAGTAAAACCGGTGAAATATTATTACAACTTAAAATAAATGTTTTCTATTAAATATTTTTTTTCCTGCAATGGCAAAGCTAATTTTTCTGGCTGTAATATGATCACTCTAATATGCTGATTTAGTGCTCAAGAAACATTTCTTATTATTATCAATGTTGAAAATGGTTGTGCTAATAAATATTTTTGGGGAAACCTTGATAATATATATATAATTATTATTATTTTTTTCAGAAGAACAGTTTATTTGAAAAAGTAAAAGTCTTTACTGTCACTTTTGATCCTTTAATGCATCCTTGCTGAATAAACATATTAATTCCTTTGAAAAAAAAAAATCTTTTGTTATGAATGTTACTGTACATGACAAGTTTCCCTGGCCTGAAGAGTATGAAACAAATATGAAAAATGTCAACCTTTCATTTAAAATCTAGCCCTATCTTCATTATATAGTTAAGCCTTGTCGTATGCCAGTGTGGCTTTGTCATGTTCCCTTGTTCACTTAACAGCTATAGTACAAAATTATCATCATATTAGATTTATTTATTTATTTCTGCTTATTTGGGGATGGATTCTCAAAAAAGAGAATATAATCATTTTAAGGTTTTGAACTAAATGTTTGAAATCAACAATAAAAATCACACTAGAGAAAACACATATTTATCATAACAGCCACCCACATTTGCTGTACACAATGCTTAGTGCCAAGTAGATTAGGCAGATTAGTACACAAGCTAGAGCAGATGCGCAATGAAGAAGAGGAGAACAATATTTTCTCTTTTAATTAGCTATGTTAGCTTATTTTCGATAATGAACAATAACTAACATCAATGCCGCTGCTATTTTTCAGGGAAACAGTTTTCAAGAAATCATTATGAATAAAATGCATTGTTAATCATATTATCCAAGAAGTCAGGTTATGTCTCATGCCTAGCTACCACGAGTCATTCGAGTAAAAAATGAAAAAAGAGGGTACGCCACGGGAGAAAATGATCCATGTTGAAATGATGCACGCCTACAGCTCTACACTGTGAATCCATGCATGATTGTTTACATCCCAGTGAGAGAATGTGAGCGTATGTGGGGGTGTGTTTTTAAACTAAGGGAAACCATATGAGGTCGGAGAGTGTATGCCACAGTCCTCAGCTCCTTACTAACCTCTCTGTAATGGTCTGTCTTTAATGCTAAGTCAACACTGGCAGAAATGCTCACTGCCTGAGTAAAATACCTCTCCTGTCTGAGCCCTGAGTCCCACTCTGTCCCTAAAATACACTTTCCTTCAGCCGTCATTGTGCACAGCTCAAAATAAGGAACTGTGTTTATGCTAGACTTTACGGAAAAACACTCTTGTAGTCTCCCTGAGGTCTCCGGCTAACATGAGTCTCTTATTAAAGCTCTTTGCAGTACTAATACGGTCCCCGCGAGGCCCGGGCCCGCTTCGCGAAGGCAGTAGCTAACAATCCAGCATCCATTCAGATATTCGACACGGAAATGTTATCGACTCCACCCGGCCAAATCCCCTCATCTTTTCCACCCTCCACATGCCAGAGAAATGCGGTCATGCAGACACCCCTACTGCAGGTTTGGGTGATTGTAAATGCACATGTTAAGAGCCAACAGAAGGAGAGAGGGAGAAAGAAAGAGAGAGAGAGAGCCTGGGTGAAGGAGTAGAGATGGCTACTCTAATTGAGCAGAAAGATTTGTGGCTGGCTTACACAATCTGTGCTCACTGAATCCCTCAGCCATGATGTGGGCACTTGAGTTGAAGTCTTTTTGGGAACTGTCTGTTTTTGAGATCCTATTTCCTGAGGGGGTTCTCTGGTTTCACAGCTTAACATCACTGACGTGCACATTTAAAAAGAGGACGGATCTTATTTTACACACATAATGGAATCATTTGCCATCAGTGAATAGCTGTCATTGTAAAAGCGAGAATCAATGGCAAATACAATAGGAAATGGATAGTTTTACTGCACAAGCACTGCTGTATTAGTATTTAGAAAGAAACATCAGTTAAAACTTTAAATCAATTTAATTATCAAAAGTAACAGTAAAGACATTTATAATGTTACAAAAGATTTCAAATAACTTTCTAATCAAAGAATCCTGAAAAATGCATCATGGTGTCCACAAAAAACACACTAATATAGGAAATGTTACTTAAGCACCTAATCAGTATTAGAATGATTTCTGAAGAATCATGTGACACTGAAGACTGGAGTAATGATGCTATAAGTTCATGTCGCTCTCTGGTTTCTATATCTGACTCTACCATAACTGTAAATCTTTCAGGTAAATACTCTCATGGCGGAGTAACAGTTTGAAGATAATCTTTCTGAAAGAGTAAAAACTTGCATAGTTCTGTCAAAAAATAAATATTCTGTCATCATTTACTCACCCTCATGTGGTTCCAAACCTGTGTGACTTCCTGAAGATATATTGAATCATGTTTCAATTCATAGTTTTCAAGCGACATCGCATAGGAACGCCCACCTGGAGGACAAAACCAGGCTTTCCTTCACTGGCCGCCAGTCATTGGGTAGTAAATACTAAAGACAGTGATATTAAAAGACCAAATTCAATATACACCTTATTGCACATTGTACAGGCAAGCAGATGAACACCGAATGTAAATGCAACACAAGGTTTCTCGTTAAACGTTTTTTTTTTTCCATCGACAACCATTATAAAGAATTCAGGGTGATTGGGACACATTTTGCCATTGAGATGACTTGGAAAAAGTGTCCCAATCAATCTGAATTCACCTATATATATATAGTATGCATCATCAAAAAGGTGTAAACTGAGTTTGATCTTTTAATATCACTGTTCTAGTTCTTTAAGGCACTTTAAGGTTGGGTTGCAGACAGTACCAGTGGCCCAAATGTCACACTTCATATGCCCTTTCGGTCTTGTGGACTTACAATGGCTACCTTGTGCGCGAGTCCGTTAAATCCATGAGACCGTAGGGCGTCCCATACATTAGCATTGTAATCCCTAATTTGTTAATCTGTGTTTAAAATGAAGTGGTGCCACAAAACTCGATTTAAAATAGAACCCAGATCAACAAATTAGGTGATAAATGTTTTATTGGTGCAACCCACCCTAAGTGTTGCACGTTAAGCGGTTTGGAACATTCTGCTGTTTTTTAGTGATTGAAATACTGAAACAGGTGCTGTATATGGATCACATGTGCCCAAAATTTGCATCTTGTTCACATATTTTTGTTTTTGAGATAGAAAATTGACAGGCTTGTGCTGCAGTTCTATAGCTGTTAGGGTTAGCCCTCCAGGGCTCCGCGACAGTCATGTGACTGAAAACTATTGTTTACAATAAATGTCAAAGTGGTTGAAAACAAAATTGAAAGAAATACATAGTGATAGAACGACATGAGGGTAAATAAATGACAGAATTTGTATTTACAAAAGGATCTCGTCAAGGAAATATCCATGCTGATTGCATACTTGCTATCTGGCCTAACAACACAAAATAACTCCAACAATGAGATCTACTCTAATCAACAGAAGTATTTAAGCATTATAATGTAGCATTAATATAGTATTTATGGTTCCCTCTGCTGGTTTTATTTAAAAGACAAGAATGTGGCCAGCAGCCCAAAAGTCCCAAAAAATAATGCTTACGTAACATGCTGATGAAAAACGCAGTGGGCATCTCGCGGTCTAGACAGCGGTTCAGCTCATCGAAACAGCAATGCACATTCTAAAACATGAGATGTCTAGCTTTTTCTGTATTTTGTTCTAGCTGTCCCTGATTGGAAACAACACACAAAATATTGCCAACAGCAAGTTTGCATTTGCTTATAGCCTGTGTTATAATGCACAAAACCTCAGGGATCAGAGTTAGTGCACCCCACGCCATTTACAAAAAAAACGATCAATTATCAAATAAAGAGATCTGTAAAGACACATGGTGAACAAAGGATTATTCTATTAGTTCTGGAGTGAAGTAGACCACTCATGGAGAATTAGTCTGTGAGCTCAAATGGTAGAAACTTTCCAAAAGCTTAATTAGTTTGGATTAAGACAGAGGAAATGGGACAAGCGTTGTTAAATCTAACCCACGGCTATTGTCTGGCCTTGTTATAAACCCAGAGGGATGTTTGGAACAAACCCATTATCTTCCTCGTTTCATATTCCGCCGCTGTGTTGGAAATGTTCCTCAATGGAATTTTAATGCCTATATATCAAAGCTATTTTAAATTTCGCTTCAGTCCATTAAATACATTCTTCCATGTTTACAAATGAGGCTAAACAAACAAATTAAATTGCTCTGAAGTGAATGGTTATTGATGTAAGGGAGGCCAATAGAGGTTCAAGCTACATTTTAAAAGGGATAGTGCGCACAAAAATTAACTTTGTCATTACTTACTCACGACCTGCATGCTGTTCAGAGCTTCTTCACTAAAAAGCTTAAAGTTGCTGTATGTAAGTTTTTCACTTTACTAAAGCATAAAAATACCATAATGTTTGCAGATATTTAGGAAACATGCTAACAATTGTTTCTCATTAAAACAATGCTAAAGCCAGTTATTCCACTTTGAAATGTGCCTTCCGTGTTGGAATGTCTGTTTTTGTTTTGGTCTGTGCGAAACTGCACGCCGCCAGTTTACCCAATAGACTTGGTCGGCATTACTGGGAACGCCCACAAAACGTCATATCCACCATATGCCGTGGGGGAAAACAATCCATTAGAATGAATGCATGTAGACCTTTGTTAGACGCTTAATCTTTACTCTTTGTAATGATTACGATTTATTTTTGCTTGATGCAGTCCCGAAAAGTTGTCATGTGGCGTTCTGCACCTCTAGAAAGTTAAAAAACCCTGATCTGAAGTTTTATACTGCTAAATAAACAGACGGAGCCGTTCGTCAATTCCGAAAGCCTGTTCAATACGTCCATTACAATTAAACATTTGCACTACATGATGCTGGTATTATTGTAAAGATTAAAAAAGAGATTTCATTAATTGCAATGGCAAAAGTTTGTTGAACAAAACGCCAATAAAGTCATACTTGTGACGGGACTCAATGTTATTTATTTATAGCAGTTTTACATGATGAGCAATCACATATCCACATAATGCGGGAGGTTATTAATGTACAAAACATTCAAAAGTCTTCTTTATTTCATGATGGGCTCATGCTTGTGCTTCATACATTTTCTAGTCAAAATGCCTGCTGCTCCCACAAATATTACACAACATAATTGCTCGGCTACCTCATAAATCACACAGTCTTTTGAGTCGGTTGCTATAAAAAAGTAAATAAAAAAAATACGCTTTTGTCGTGATTCTAATAATATTGTGACGCTGACATGTCAATTTCATAGCACAAGACACGTTTCATTTGGGGGTCGGCGGAGCAGCCCGGACTATTTTGATGAGAAAATGACACCTCTGGCCATTGATTCCGTTGGGTCGTTTATCAGTCACAGATATTGTACGGACAATCTGACCCAATATGGCTCAGTTTTTCTATAGATCTTGCTCTGTCGAGCGGCACAAGTGATTCTACACTGGCTAAACTGGGTTAACCCCATGCATTTACATTGCGGGGAATGGATTGTTTTCCCCCACGCCAACTCCGCCCCCACTCCACGCCCCCAGCTATGACAGAACGCCGACCAAGTCTATAGTATTTCGACAGCACAGGTTGCCATTTTGGCGGAAAACACAAATGGACAACAAACTCCAATATTTGGATTTTGGACTGCAGTACCTATTTCGACCACTATCTGTCGATCCTACATACCTCACCTTTAAGTTTTATTTGTGCTTTTATTCCATTCATAAAGTCACGATGTAAATGAAGTAGCAAATCTTTTCTTTCTTGTTGTGACGTCCATCTGAGTGAACAGATTATCGAAAATAATAAAATGTAGGGCTGGCACTTGGTTCAACCCATCAGTTTTTGATTGGATGGAGGCAGATCTGAATGCTTGTGTGCAGTCAATTGTAAGAAAGAGGCGCTATTTATGAGGACAAAATGTTTGGAGAAATCTGGCATTCGTCACCAGAGAGAAGTCTGTCATTTCGTCGAAAGATCAATATGAGCTTTGATTCAAAATTAATGTTAACATAAAAAAAAAAATTAAACATGCATAGGTGAATCACGCATAATAATATCAATTATTTAGAAAATAGATAAAATAGAACATTTCCATTTCATGTCTACTTTAAATGCATTTAAATGCATTGCATCATGACATCTGGGATGTCGTTGATGTCAAACCTGGCACTATGACCCTTGAGGCACCTCTTTTGCATTCCAGAGTTATGGCAAAGAGCATATAATGACTTAAAAGTTCTGTCTGTTCATCACACAAAGCTAGCTCATGGCTTCAGAGGACTTGGAATTTATCGCATGAGTCATATGGACCAACAATTCATCCTCCTACATATATTCAGTAGAGCCCAGCCAGAGGTATATGGGAGACACGTATGAAAGAGAGAGAGGAGGGCTAGTGAGAGATATCTGTGAAGAATAAGTACATCAGCTGTACTGGCAGTTTGATGAATGTGGGGGAGAGGGAGGTGCGGCCTGCTGAGATGCCTGGATGAAAGGGAACCAAATTACCTCAGCAAATCACTGACGCCATGTCTGTCAGGAATTATTTACTGACGGACGTAACGGGTGGAAACAGGACATGTCTGAGGCGCTGTTTAACGACGCGCAGGTGGCTGATGTTACAACAGCAGCAGGTAGGGAGGGTGGGCTGTTTATCCTGCTCTGATCAGTCACCTTCCTCTGGCAGATTGTCTGTGGAGACAGTTACAGTATCAGAGTGTAGAATGACTTTATATCTCTATTATTATCTCTGAGTAAAACAAACACAAAATAAACTTGAAGCATGACCTAAACTTGAACAAACATAAACTCATGTTACATGAACAAAGCTAGACAAGGAACAATGGTAACATGAGGGTTATTTATACACAAAGACTAATCAAACAATGAACCAATAAGAAAACAGAACACAAGACTAGACCAACTTATGGTTGCATAAAAAAATCACATAGTTCCCTTCTATATAGTATGCGAAAAACAGTATGTGACAAATTAAGTATGTCTGGATGGACACTTTACTATCCCATGAGGCCACAGGAGAGGATTTGTGAATGTGGAGACTGGCGCTGATAGGTCACATGACAATGACAACAGGGTGAATGTAGTACGTCCAGATTAGATTCATACTAAACACATTCCTACTACATATAAAAAAGAGATTCAAAATAAGTACTTACTCAAGAGAGAATGTGATTTTGGACGCAGCCAATGAGCATATAACACATGCGACTAGGGAAGCACATGGCACGATCACATGAGGGCAAGGGAATCACATGACACATGACAATCACATGGCTGGGTCTGAAAACCTAGACAGCTGACTCGTTGCCTCGCTGCCTTATCGGACAATGTCTTGTAAGGCAGTGTTTGTGCATGAAGGCACCTCACGAAACTGATACACATACCAGCAAACGCAACATTCGGATGCCATCTTTTTTTTCCAGCTCAACTGTGACAAAATGGAAAGCACAGGATTGTGGGATATCAAAGGCAGCGAAGGATACAAATAGGCTGCCTTCAAAAATCGATCAAGATGAAGGTATCTCTGGAGACAGGAAGTGACGCTAACATTAGATTTGGACATGCCTTGGTGCCTTCCTGCCTTGAATTGTGTCCTCCGAAGGCAGCATTTTCCAGGTTTCGGACGCAGCCTTGGAAACAGGAACCAAACTACAAAATAAAATACATGAAACAAAACCAACCATGACAATTGTCTATTTTGTATATTGTGTATTTAAAAAAAAAAAAAAAATATATATATATATATTATAAATGTATTTTATTCTTGTTTTTTATATTTTTTTTATTTTATATATATATTTTTTTATTCACTTTATTTATTATCCGTCTTGTCGCTGTCATTCTGTCTGTATACTGTGGAAGCTTCTGTCACCAAGACAAATTCACTGTATGTGTAAACATACTTGGCACCTGAAAATAGGCTAACTTCCGTCAACATAACCAACGTGACAACCTGCTTGCACAGAGAGCATGCTGGGGACTATTTTATGAAGGTTATGAGATGCATTATGTGAATGCTTGGCTAATGTGTCTTTAATCTAGATTTAAACTGGGAGAGTGAGTCTGACCTCCAAACATTATCAGGAAGGCTGTTCCAGAGTTTAGAAGCCAAATATGAAAACGTTCTTCCTCCTTTAGTGAACTAGTGGATATCCTAGGTACTACCAGAAGCCCAGAGTTTTGTGATCTTAAAGGTCGCATGGCGTGGATTTTTTTTTATCATTTTATAATGTTTCCTGAGGTGTACTTATATTGTTAATAAGATTTTTACATCACAAAATGTCATAATTTAGAAATAAAAGGCATTTTTTCTATCTTGATATTAGCCCTCTGGCTTGAATGCTCTGTTTCAAGGGGCGTGTCTTCTGTGAGATGTCAGTGTAAACGCTCACTGTTGTGATTGGCTGACATCTTTGCATTTTAAATGAGTATTAGATTATGTGGTGGAGGGGGCGTGGTTTAGTGATGTCTGCATGCAAGCACTGCCAGAGAGAGACGGACTGGGCACTCGTGGACCAGAGAGACGGAGAGCTGGAAAAAGATTGTTGAGAAAGTTATATTGTAATGAGTTGTTGAGTTTATTTTGTTTGTATCTGGGAGTTCTGAATAAACACGAGTCCCAGTCCCAGCCGACCCTGTCTTCTTCTACGAACTTTGTTACATGTGAAACCCCTCTCGAATACTTTTAATAATTTTTTTTAACCATTACAGCTGTCGAGATGAACGAATCGTGAAAGTGTTGATTATATCATTATTTTTTAGATCTTTTCCCATCACATGAAAGGCTGCAGTGATGAGCATTGAGTAGACAGACAGTCTGTTGATCACGTGAATGCAGTGATCTTGTCATTGCAACGCATTTTCTCTCACAAAATGCTTTGACCACAACTAACAGCAAACACGACATCGACAGGAATACAGTAAGTGCTTCGTTGTGCAGCAACAGCGTCATTCATTATAACGGCAGTTTGGGCAAGTGTGCAGATACACTCGCGACGTGTGATTGACAGCTTTGAACATTATAAAGATAAAGTGTTCTTTGATCGCTCTCTGTAGTTTAACACACTTTAAATAAAAGATTTGTTTCATGCTACTAACAGAAACTATGCAAAGTTGAACGTTTAGTCACTGGCTGGATTCACTGATGCATGAACAGTATTAAACGATTTAGAAAGAAAGTCTGTGTGAACTTGAATATTTCGCTACACATCAGAAATCACTGATCACAGATCAGGCATTAATGAACACTGTTACTCACTGTTTGTGGCGGTGCTGTCGAATCCATATGGTAAAAGTCTGTTTGTAAAGCCTGCGCTGATATTGCGACTAAAATCAGTGGTGGAGGAAGTACTGAATCTCAGTACTTAAGTAAAAGTACAAATACCCAGAGTATAAGTAAAAAGTAAAAGTAAAAAGTACCTGATTTTAAATGTACTTTAAGTATTAAAAGTAAACGTACTTGCATAACAATTTATTATCTTAATGTCTATATTCTAAAAAAACAAACAAACAACCCAAAATTATGGCCTGTGGCATTTTAACTAAGTTAGTTTTGGGTTAATGTAATTGTGCTTACCATCTGTGGCCCAGTTTACACTCTGACTTACAATTCTGGTTATCAGGGTGATCTGCAGAGTTAAATATCATTATTCTGAAGCAATATTCTCTGAAGACAATATAGGGCTGTTACCGATCAAATTAAATAATTTACACTAAAAAAATTCCAACTTAATTAAATTATGTTATGAGATTGTTTTAAATATTTTTTTGAATACACATAAGAAATGTTGGAAAGAATGTTTTAACATAAAACTAAACTGCCAGTAGGTGGCGGCAGGTATTAATGAGTTAATCATTGAGTCGATTAATTCAAACGGCTAATTCGTTCAAGAATGAGGCAGTCGTTTATGAACAGGTCATTGAATATTTGATTCAACCGATTCATTCAAAATACTGAATCATTCAGTAACGCTCTGTTGCTGCTTTGTTTGGAACTATTTTCGCTGTTGAAATAGAACAAAAACAGTCAATATATTGCATCTAAAATGTAAGTAACTTTTTGTTAATTAATTGTTTATGGAACTGTCAGTGTTAAATTAAATCAGTGACACATTTTCAGTCGTGATGGCATTTAGGAAAACAGCACTCTTGGTGGTTTGATGTTTTTTACTGTATTATATGTTTTAAATAAAAAAAACTCCACATTTTGAATCATTACTGCAGTATGTGACTGAGTTTCTCTGTGTTAGTGGCGCTGATTTGTTTCCATTTCTCAGAAAATGTAACAAAACGTTGTAGAAATGTAGTAGAGTAGAGAGTATAATAATTGCTGCAAAATGTAACAAAGTAAAAGTAAAAAGTATGCACTTTTTTTTCTACTTAAGTAAAGTACAGATACGTGAAAAATGTACTTAAGTAAAGTAACAAAGAATTTGTACTTCGTTACATTCCACCACTGACTAAAATAAACGGAATCCATTTCCTCCAATATTTCAGGGCGGGCAAAGCAGAGGAAGGGGAGGAAACCTTTCCCATTCCAGATCGGCTCGTCTGAGCTTTCATTTTCTCAAAGGCAGAGCAGGACACCCAGAACTCGGTTTACACCTATCTAAATTTCTAGCAACTGGGGGACCTATACAGGCTAGGGGAACTCATATTAATGTTAATAAAATGTCATACCAAGGCACCTTTAAAGAGTGAGATGGATTGTAAGGCGATAGAAGATCAGTTAAATACACAGGAGCTAAACAATTTAGGCCTTTATAAGGTCAGTTAATACGGAACTTAATAGGTAACCAGTGTAGAGATGATAAAATATTGGTGTTATGTGATCATATTTTCTTGAGCTATAGTAAGAACTCAGCAGCTGCATTTTGGACTAATTGTAGCTTGTTTATTGAGGATGCAGGACAGCCAACTAGTCTTGAGGTCATGAATGCATGAACTAACTTTTCTGCATCAGAGACAGATAATGTTCCGTAGCTTAGCGATGTTTCTGAGGTGCAAGAAGGCTGTTTTTGTAACATTAGCAAAAACCCTAAAATGATTGCAAGAAATAATGCAGAATAGGAAGACTGATAATTCTGCAACAAACACAGAAGTGATTTATCCATATAAAACTGATTTTACACAGAAATAATCATAAATATTCCCAGCATGTGTGTAAAATATGAAACTGCAAAACGTAACTGTAAAACTCCCACATAAAATGAGTATTCCACCGATACACATCCTCAGGCTCTGTTCTTGCTTCCCTGAAGAGAGAGAATGTTTTTATATTTAGTAAGAGTCAAAAGAATTACAGTGACACATGCAACAATATTTTGAGAGCTGATTAAAACTGTGAATATTTACAGACGCCCTTAGCAAGTGATTGAACATAACGGTTTTGATCCAATCCCAGGGACTCATTTCACATGTATTCAGATCTCTACTTAGTGTGCTGAAATGCAACCTCCCCTCCCTCTCATCCTGCCTGTCTCTCTTTGAGGTCCCAGAGAAGCTGCTAGAGTGGATTGGAAGATCAAAAAGCAGGTAAAAATCCCTTTTATCTTGGGATGACACTCTAAAGGTGGGCAATTAAAAGAACACTGTGTGAAGACACCGACGTTGATGGAGACATTAAAAGGTGAGTCACACACACACACACACACACACGCACACAAAAATGTCCTTGGATCATATTTTACTAAAAAAGAAATACAAGAAATTAAGCTTATTGGACTATTCATACTTTTCCATTTTTGTCATGGCATACCCCCCCCCCCCCCCCACACACACACACAAATCTAATTACTAAAATGCAAAACTGGATTATTATTGTTAAATAAAACTAGTGAAAACATTTCTGTTATTTGAAATAAAATATAAATATTAGTTGAAAAACTAAACTAAACGAAAATTCTAAATGTTGCCTTGGCAATTGTCACAATTCACCAGTGCGAGTGCCAGTGGTTACCACCAGAGGGCACTCCACCCCGGACTGTCACTCCATCAAGGACTACATCTCCCATAATCCTTTGCCCGGACTCATCAGCAATCCACCTGGGGTGCAGGTGGATTACATCCACCTGCACCCCATTACCTTGTTAGCTCACACCATATAAGCCTGTTCATGTCTATCATTCATTGCGAAGTCTTGTTTTGTGTAACACTGCATTTCTAAGCGGTTTCCCTGGTTTCATGTCTCTTGGTCTTGGATTACTTGCCTGTTCCGTGGATTACCCTTTTGCCTGTCTCTCCTGTTTTGTTTGCCTGATTGGACTGATTACCTGTTATGACCTCTTGCCTGTTACGTTTGTGGATTATTCTAAAATAAAGCTGCGTTTGGATCCTCTACCTTCTGTCTCACAGCAGTAGCTACGTTACAGCAATGAACTGAAGCACTAAAAATATAAACTGGAAATTGATAAAAACTATAAGTAAAACTAAAATCAATTAAACCTGAATCACAATATTTAAAAAAAAGAACATTAATAAAATGACTAAAATGTAACTAAAATTAATATGAAAAATGTAAAAAAACAAAAAAACAGCTATTTAAAAATATTAACAAAACTATAACAAAACTAAAAAACATTTTTAATGTAAAAAAATTTCAGTAACACTTTATTTTGATGGTCGCCTTTAGACATTCTGTTGACTATTAAAGGTCCCGTTTTTCGTGTTTTTTTGAAGCTTTGATTGTGTTTACAGTGTGCAATATAACGTGTTCATGTTTCGCGTGTAAAAAAACACAGTATTTTTCACACAATTTACTTATCTGTATACTGCTGTTTTCACTGTCCTCAAAACGGCTTGAAAGATTTCCCTGTTCTATGAAGTCCCTCCTGTTCTGATTGTGCCAGCGGTTCCCGTGTTGTGATTCGACAGCAGCTTAGGGCACGCAGAGCGCACGTTACCGGAAAGGTCACGCCTCTCACCATAACGGGGATGCATGCGCTCAATGATCTCAAAGTACAGCGTCCCTGGGAAAGCCAAACAAAGGTGACTTGACTCCGGGATGAAAATAACAGCGTCTCGACGACATGGCAACAAACAAACTATACGAACGCAACCGAACGCAACACTTCCTATTCTCCACGCGGGAGCAACAAGACCACGCCCCCTTTTTCGCGCGTTCTTGTGGGCGGAGGTTAGTCGACAAACTGCTCTACTGACATAATTAAAGCAGGAAATACCAGGATGTAGTCCAAACCGGCCGTTCGCTGTAGGCTTTGAAAGGGAACTTCTGTTAAATAAAATATCTCGCTTGGCATTGAACTTTGAGCTTTATAATTTTACAGGTATTATAAATGCTCTAACAGCAACATTACACACTAACTAAAGTTTGAAAAATGGGATCACGAAGAACAGGACCTTTAATAACGTTGTAACTATATGTTAACTAACTCTCATTAAAATATAAGTAGACTGTCTGATTAATATCTTCTAACACTTTATTTTGATGCTCCACCAACAGATACTCTACTGACTGTAAGTAACTATGCAAGTATGTGAACTTATGCATTACTAGAACCCTAACACTGAGTTAGTTGACATAGGTCCAACGGTACTTATAGTCAACAGAATGTATACAGGGGACCATCAAAATAAAGTGAAACCCACATTTCTAATAATATGCTCCATTTTATATACAGAAGGTGTAATTTTAATAAGATTAAGTTTTTAAATGGCTTTAATGCAGATGTCTGAGATCAGCATAACTCGTCTAATGAACTCAACTTAAGCTTGTTAACCGTTGCATGGGTAGCAATGGCAGATTCAGACCATGGCATCAACACACGCTCATGCATGCTTGCAAAACACACACTACATTTACACTCATACACACACCGTCTCAGGCTATGATAAACATTAATGTCTCCTTCATAATTGCATCGTTTAAGTGATTTCACCAAATAAAATTGTCTTAGAAAAGAGAGCTGTTAGAAAACAAGTGCTCTGGTGTGAATACCTTCTCTATTTATTCACGTCTCTGTAAAGCCCTTGGGCTCATTATTACTGAAAACAGATTTTAAAAGGTGTAAACTGCCTGACATATTTTACAAAGACGTATTATAGTACATTGGAAATGTCACCAATTTTTGCTGTCATTACGAAAAGAAAGGCCTGCAGGGTAACAGTGTGCTTGAGTTCTTAGCTTCATGCTTAACTTCCCTGAACATTTAACATTACACACTTATAGTACGACACAAAGCGACACACTTTGAATTGTGTGACTTGCAACAACTACCAACCAAGATATAAATGGTCAGGGACAGCGGTTTGATCCCCAAATTAAGGCTTTAACCCATCAAAGGCGAATCAGGAAAGGGTTGGGCGGACGGAAGGGGTGGGGGGTGGAGTTGTTTGGGAAGGGGGCTGGGGGTTCCTAACAGTGCATTATTGTACGTATAAGTACATACGTTTCAACATCGTTATCAAAATATGATTCAGTAACCACAATAGTTAGACAAGTGTGTCACTTGCCACTAAATAGATGCTTGCGAACAGAAATGTTCGTCTGAAGAGGTAACCATAGCAACAGTATGCTGCTCAAGCACTTTTTTGTTAGTATCAGTGCAGTGGACAAAACATTGGCCAAACATGACACTATATACAGTATATATACACACACACACACACACACACACACACACACACACACACACACACACACACACACACACACACACACACACACACACACACACACACACACACACACACACACACACACACACACACACACACACACACACACACACACACACACACACACACACACACACACACACACACACACACACACACACACACACACACACACACACACACACACATCTGGCATAACATTATGATACTGACAGATGAAGTGAATAACACAGATTATCTCTTCATCACGGCACCTGTTAGTGGGTGGGATGTATTAGGCAGCAAGTGAACATTTTGTCCTCAAAGTTGATGTGTTAGAAGCAGGAAAAATGGGCAAGCATAAGGATTTGAGCGAGTTTGACAAGGGCCAAATTGTGATGGCTAGACGACTGGGTCAGAGCATCTCCAAAACTGCAGCTCTTGTGGGGTGTTCCCGGTCTGCAGTGGTCAGTATCTATCAAAAGTGGTTCAAAGAAGAAACAGTGGTGAACCGGCGGTCCAGGCTCATTGATGCACGTGGTAAGTGAAGGCTGGTCCGTGTGGTCCAATCAAACAGACAAGCTGTAACAATTTGCTCAAGAAGTTAATGCTGGTTCTGATAGAACGGTGTCAGAATACACAGTGTATCGCAGTTTGTTGCGTATGGGGCGGCATAGCCACAGGCCAGTCAGGGTGCCCATGCTGACCCCTGTCCACCGCCGAAAGCGTCAACAGATGCACGTGAGCATCAAAACTTGACCACTGAGCAATGGAAGAAGTTGGCCTGGTTTGATGAATCACAGCTTTCCTGTAGCTCAAACAATAGAGTGTGGCGCTAGCAACGCCAAGGTCATGGGTTCGATTCCCAGGGAAAGCAAGAACTGACAAAAATGTAAAATGTGTACCTTGAATGCAATGTAAGTCGCTTTGGATAAAAGCGTCTGCCAAATGCATAAATGTAAATGTTTTCTTTTATATCACGTGGATGGCTGGGTGTGTGTGCGTTGCTAACCTGGGAAACACATGGGGCATCAGGATGCACTATGAGAAGAAGGCAAGCCGGTGGAGGCAGTGTGATGCTTTGAGCAATGTTCTGCTGGGAAACCTTGGGTCCTGCCATCCATGTGGACGTTACTTTTGACACGTACCACCAACCTAAACATTGTTGCAGACCATGTACACCCTTTCATGGAAACTGTATTTTCTGGTGGCTGTGGCATCTTTCAGCAGGATAATGTGCCCTGCCACAAAGCAACAATGGTCGAGGCAGACTGATCTCATGAAATGGCGTATTTATGACACGCCAGTTTGTTTGACATTTTGGCGTGCTATCAAGACGCATAATCGTTTTTTAGCGTGTTTATCAACGGCGTTTCATTCTATCCCCCTACACTGCCCCTACCCCTAAACCTACCCATCACACACACACACACACACACACACACACACACACACACACACACACACACACACACACACACACACACACACACACACACACACACACACACACACACACACACACACACACACACACACACACACACACTGCCCCTAAACCTACCCATCACAAGAAACATTCTGCATTTTTACATTTTCAAAAAAACATAATTTAATATGTTTATAAATCCATTTACATTGTGGACACACACACACACATAATGGTTCGTTTCGGCGTAGACATACATGCGGAATCACACGGCGTAGACATACATGCGGAATCACACGGCGTAGACATACACGCAGAGATGATGGTTTGTTTCGACGTACACATACACGCAGAATCACATTTGGCACATTTGGCTTTAGAAAGTGGCGTGTATGTTTACGCAAAGTCATGATGTCATGTTGGTTCAGGAATGGTTTGAGGAGCACAACAATGAGTTTGAGGTGTTGGCTTGGCCTCCAAATTCGCCAGATCTCAATCCAATCGAGCATCTGTGGGATGTGCTGAACAAACAAGTCCGATCCATGGAGGCCCCACCTCGCAACTTACAGGACTTAAAGGGTCTGATGCTATATATATATATATATATATATATATATACACTCACCTAAAGGATCATTAGGAACACCTGTTCAATTTCTCATTAATGCAATTATCTAATCAACCAATCACATGGCAGTTGCTTCAATGCATTTAGGAGTGTGGTCCTGGTCAAGACAATCTCCTGAACTACAAACTGAAAATCACTACAACTGGTGATTTAAGCAATTTTGAGCGTGGCATGGATGTTGGTGCCAGACGGGCTGGTCTGAGCATTTCACAATCTGCCCAGTTACTGGAATTTTCACGCACAACCATTTCTAGGGTTTACAAAGAATGGTGTGAAAAGGGAAAAACATCCAGTATGTGGCAGTCCTGTGGGCGGAAATGCCTTGTTGATGCTAGAGGTCAGAGGAGAATGGGCCGACTGATTCAAGCTGATAGAAGAGCAACTTTGACTGAAATAACCACTCGTTACAACCGAGGTATGCAGCAAAGCATTTGTGAAGCCACAACACGCACAACCTTGAGGCGGATGGGCTACAACAGCAGAAGATCCCACCGGGTACCACTCATCTCCACTACAAATAGGAAAAAGAGGCTACAATTTGCACAAGCTCAGCAAAATTGGACAGTTGAAGACTGGAAAAATGTTGCCTGGTCCGATGAGTCTCGATTTCTGTTGAGACATTCAGATGGTAGAGTCAGAATTTGGCGTAAACAGAATGAGAACATGGATCCATCATGCCTTGTTACCACTGTGCAGGCTGGTGGTGGTGGTGTAATGGTGTGGGGGATGTTTTCTTGGCACACTTTAGTGCCAATTGGGCATCGTTTAAATGCCACGGCCTACCTGAGCATTGTTTCTGACCATGTCCATCCCCTTATGACCACCATGTACCCATCCTCTGATGGCTACTTCCAGCAGGATAATGCGCCATGTCACAAAGCTCAAATTATTTCAAATTGGTTTCTTGAACAATGACTTCACTGTACTAAAATGGCCCCCACAGTCACCAGATCTCAACCCAATAGAGCATCTTTGGGATGTGGTGGAACGGGAGCTTCGTGCCCTGGATGTGCATCCCACAAATCTCCTTTCAAATGCTATCCAATCAATATGGGCCAACATTTCTAAAGAATGCTTTCAGCACCTTGTTGAATCAATGCCACGTAGAATTAAGGCAGTTCTGAAGGCGAAAGGGGGTCAAACACAGTATTAGTATGGTGTTCCTAATAATCCTTTAGGTGAGTGTATATATATATATATATATATATATATATATATATATATATATATATATATATATATATATATATATATATATATATATATATATATATATATATATATATATATATATATATATATATATATATATATATATATATATATATATATTTCATATGCTCATTTGCTGATCAAGAAACATCTCTTATTATTATTATGCTCTCTTCAGGTCATTGACCAGATCCTACTGTGTAGTTCTGGGCTGATCCCTCACCTTCCTAATGATCATTGATGTTCCACGAGGTGAGATCTTGTATGGTGCCCCAGACCGAGGGAGATTGACCGTCATCTTGAACTTCTTCCATTTTCTAATAATTGCGCCAACAGTTGTTGCCTTCTCACCAAGCTGCTTGCCTATTGTCCTGTAGCCCATCCCAGCCTTGTGCGGGTCTACAATTTTATCCCTGATGTCCTTACACAGCTCTCTGGTCTTGGCCATTGTGGAGAGGTTGGAGTCTGTTTGATTGAGTGTGTGGACAGGTGTCTTTTATACAGGTAACGAGTTTAAACAGGTGCAGTTAATACAGGTAATGAGTGGATAATCAGTTATGCTGTGGAAACCATGATGTGTTTCTTGTAGGTTTATTTGCTAAACAGAAAGTTCAAAAGAACATTATAAATGTCTTTATCGTTTTGATCAAATTAATGTGAAAAAAGTAATTAAATAATATATAGTATATATCTTACTGATCAGAAACTTTTTAACAGTAGTGTATTGGTACATTGGTTAACAGTGCTTGAGATTTCATCAGATAGAACCCTAAAAAGAAAATCCCAACAGAAATCCATTGAAGCATGTCAACGCCTCTGAAAGCCTTTGTATAATTTGCACACTGCCAGCTACAGATTTTGTGTGGAATGAGAGGGCCATCTCATCACATGCCACTAAAAATAGGCCTACCATTTCCTAAATTACAAGCAACATGATGTCTGACTCAAAATCCAACTGTAGTCCCTCTAGACGAGAGTAGCTGGGATGGCCTTTTGCACATTTTCTCTTATTTTCTCTTTTTGTCCTCTGACACAGCTTGCTCTTAAGAGCCACCATATTCCTCCACCTGCTTTTGTCTGCTAATGAAAAGTCTGCTCTTAGAGATCCTGTTTCTCTGAACACATTCATGCATTCATGATACTGGCATCAGAAAAATAAATAATGTTTGAGAAATGACTTCTACTGTTCAATGGGCAGAAAGGAAAGACCCAAAGGAAAGAAATACCATAAATGAGATCTATTTAATATTTCAATTGCTTCTCCTTGACAGTAATAAGATTACATTTTCTACTTGTCAGTTGTTTTTCTCCATAAAAAAAAAAAAAATCAAGTGTGCTTAGATTTGCCAACAAATATCTGATATTTTACTATTACTTCCAACATTTCTCATTAAATTCTTCCTTGACCAAATTATTTGAGCTATGCTCTCGTTCATTTTACAGATCTTTTATCTCTGCAAAGGAACTTCAGGAGAAACATGTCAAAAATGATACTCAAATTAAACATATCTAAGAACTCCATTACATCTCCTGAGCTAGGAAGAGCAACCTCTGAATGTAGTTTTAATAACAGCAGAAAAGTTCACACATCTATTACAGGAAAAGCTCTGTAAAATGTAATTAGGTGTGATATTCCATGTCATGGAGTTACATGGATAGAAGCCAAGGAGTTACTAACTATAGACTTCTACTGCCACCTGGTGGCTTAAATGTCTGCCATTGACTATTGCATAACACTACTGCATGATGTATGTCTTCTCTAGTAAGTCTATTATATAATCATGAATGTCATGTTTAATGACATGTTGAGGGAATAGTAAACAGTCTACTAGATACAATGCACAATTTGTCAGAGGTTAAGTAGTATTCAAGACACCTCCTTTGAATAGCAGTTAGACTATGCACGTGCAAAATGTTGGTAAATAACATGATAATGTTGTCTCACGAGAGTATCTTCAAGCAGTGGAATCAGCCTGTAATTGAATTCATTTTCTGACACTGTGAGTGTCAACTCTGAAGGTTACACTCCACACTCTCATTAATGAAGGATTAGTGCACTTTTGAAGTCTATGATTCATATCCACGTGGGGGCAACAAGTCCCACAAAAACAAATCTGTTGCCTATATTTCCATAAAATCTGTGTTTGTGTTAATTGGAGAGTCCCAGGAGAAACTCTCAAATATTCAAAGCTAATGGTGGAGCGGTGGTGAAATATATTTCAGGAACCCAAGAGGCACTTATCAGAGAGTGGGCTCCAATTTATAAACATGTGTTAGCCTGTCTGAAGTCTTTGCATTTATAATCTACGTACATTGCATTGTTTAAAGCCTCTAAAGTTTTGAGGCTTTGAGGCCTTCTATGCCAATGTACTCCTGAAATTAAACCTGTTTCTCTTCCGGGATGAAACGGTGAACAAAAAAGTAGTTCCTGATGAAACTTTCTGTTTGCATTTCCAATCTCAATGAAAGTTGCTCGGTTGGTCCATAATCCCCAAAAGTACATATTTTGAATTGGTCCATAGGGTCCAATTCTCATTATTAACTAGTTGCTCGTTAGCATGAATATTACTAGGATATTGGCTGTTTATTAGTACTTATGAAGCACATATTAATGCCTTATTCTCCCATGACCATATATACCTAAACTTAATAACCACCTTACTAACTATTAATAAGTAGAAATTAGAGGTTTATTGAGGCAGTCATTGTAGTTAATAGTGAGAATTGGACCCTAATCTAAAGTGTTTCCGGTCCATCTTTGCTCTGAACTATAGTGTGAAAGGCAGCAGTTTTTATTTATTGATTTTTATAAGCAGGAAAGAAAACCGCAGTCTCCAAACCATTCATTATGTCTTGCTCCAGGTCAAAAAAATTACCTAATTAGCAGATAGAAATTCTAAAACTAAAGTATTTTCATGGCCCGGTCATGGCTACTATTACACATCGCACTTCACATTAAAGTCAGCATGAAATAAACATTCACCCTATCTTTTCTTTAATTGCATGTTATAGATCCTATAATGTGAAAGAAACATTCATGCATAAGTTTAATTAATTAATTTATTAATTTTGAAAAAAATTCAAGATATTCCGGTAAAAACAATAAACTTCTCTCTGGTGACGTACAGTATGGATGACTTCTCCAATGGACACTTTATCAACATCACAAATCTAAAGATTTTAATAAAACAAACAAAAAAAAGAATGTACATTTACACTGCTATGCTTTGTGTTATATTACCTAGGCAATTACAAAAAGCTAATTAACTTTACTTTGAGGGAGTGACAGCAAATTTGACATCATTTTCTCTTCTGATTGCTGTAATCAATCTCTCTATATTTTTCCCTCTTTTGGAAAGTCGTGAAAATGCTATCATGGATTTTTTTCTTTTGCTGTTGGAGCAAATGGAAGTACAAAAATTATATTTGCTGACATCTCCTGTTCACCACTTTAGAAGTTTACCCAACTATGACAATGTCCACTTCTGAGAATCCCAGAAATGTGAAAAGGGTCCATCATTTAACCCTCTTAAATTCCGCCCATTCTAGCCTGCCTTCACCTACCTCCACTGTAGAGTGCAATGCCCCCATCTCAAAATCCAAGCAACAACCAAAGTCCCCACACTATTTTTTTTCTTTTTCACCAGTCCGTTATACACTCAAATGTACGTCACATTACGGAGGAAAAAAATCTGTCACTACTCAGTTTCTACTCTACTCTAGTTTCATTGTTAAATTAGCCAATACGTGTCCTGATTTTTAGCTGTGTCTCATAATGTGTTCTTGTCTGATATATTAATGCACATTGCACTTGCTCACTGACTTACTCATATGTCTGGTTGGCTTCATTCCTGTGCCCCTCTTACAAGTATGTAGCATAACTAATTCATTTCCACAAATAGCACTTTAATCATTCAAATCGAGCTGTTCAGGGTGCAGACCACAGTTTTCACCCGTAAAAAAAAAAAAAAAAAACTCATCTGGCAACAATATTTTACCACAGCTTGTGATTTCACAATTACCTCGCAAAGAGAGTTTATGATCTCATTTGAGTTGCTAATGTACTTCCCCCTCTCCTTCCCACCTCTTTTTGTTATCTCAGGGGAAAAATTTTTTTGTACACAGGCCAGTTATGATTCCATATTTACAACATTTAATTTGAATGCCAAGTGAAATGTGGCGAGTCGAACCATATGTAGATTTAATTACACTCCTATCTCGGTAGCTGATTCCCACTCTGCCTTCGCACAGGATTAATAATAAATAATAAACTGGTGATATTCACTTTTGCACATAACAAAGGGCAATAATGTTTAAATCAAGGGCTCTTTTGCGATTGGCCAGTGTAAATGTTTATCTTTGTGCTAGTGTTCACAGTGATTTTCTTTGAGCTGGTATCAATCCAAACCTCGAAAACAAGATAAAGGTATGTTTTTTTCTAATTGGCTTTCCATAAATATATTTTATGTGAACTGTGGGATACTGCATAAAAATGAAGAAATACTAAGATGTGAATATAATACACATAAAAATATGTGAAGATGTGAATATAATGCACAAACACATAAAAATGTATATGTATATGTTCGCTTGAGGTCATGAGCATAAACTATTATGGAAACACATTTACAGCATACATTACTAAATGTGCATAAAGAAGTCATGTGACTGAATTATTTCCCTCTTTCCAGTTCCCGTTGGATTTCGTCCTCCGCATATAAGCTTAATAAAGCCTGAACCTCGTTGTCTGTTCATCGGTCACATTTTTCAAAGGGGGGGGGGGGGGGGAATGCACCCTAAGGCAGAATGCACCATTTCCTGCATTCTGCCTTATTTACACTGTTAAAGAATTGGATTCTCATGCTAAACATGGCCAACGTTTCAAAAAACGAGTTGGACGTATGACAGAGTATTTCTGTACCAAATATACAGGTGCTGGTCATATAATTAGAATATCATCAAAAAGTTGTTTTATTTCACTAATTCCATTCAAAAAGTGAAACTTGTATATTATATTCATTCATTACACACAGACTGATATATTTCAAATGTTTATTTCTTTTAATTTTGATGATTATAACTGACAACTAAGGAAAATCCCAAATTTAGTATCTCAGAAAATTAGAATATTACTTAAGACCAATACAAAGAAAGGATTTTTAGAAATCTTGGCCAACTGAAAAGAATGAACATGAAAAGTATGAGCATGTATAGCACTCAATACTTAGTTGGGGCTCCTTTTGCCTGAATTACTGCAGCAATGCGGCGTGGCATGGAGTCGATCAGTCTGTGGCATTACTCAGGTGTCATGAGAGCCCAGGTTGCTCTGATAGTGGCCTTCAGCTCTTCTGCATTGTTGGGTCTGGCATATCGCATCTTCCTCTTCACAATACCCTATAGATTTTCTATGGGGTTAAGGTCAGGCGAGTTTGCTGGCCAATTAAAGGGTTAGTTCACCCAAAAATGAAAATTCTGTCATTAATTACTCACCCTTATGTCGTTCGAGACCCGTAAGACCTCCGTTCATATTCAGAACACAAATGAAGATATTTTTGTTGAAAGCTGATGGCTGAGAAAGGCTTCAGTTAGGCCTCCATTGGCATTCAGTACACTTATACTCCCAAGACCGATAAAAGGCACTTAAAATGTCATTACAAAGTCCATCTCACCACAGTGACTCTACAATAATCTTACGATGCGACGACAATAGTTTTTGTGCGCAAAAAAAAATCAAAATAACACCTTTATCCAGCTTGTTATTGCCTTCCGCGTGTGCCTCCACGACGCATGCGCGAGAATATGACGTAGCGCCGGGGCTCGGGATTCCATGAAATGCGCACTCTAACCCCATTTTGAGCACTACGACGAGACCTAAAGCACGATCAATGTAGAATCCAACAGCTGAGATACGCGCGTCTTCCTCTGATTGTAAACAAATCACTTCTGGGTCATCTGTCCGAACGCCGGATCTGCGTCATATTCTCGCGCATGCGTCGTGGAGGCACACACGGACGGCAGTAACAAGTTGGAAAAAGGTGTTATTTTGATTTTTTTTGCGCACAAAAACTATTGTCGTCGCATCGTAAGATTATTGTAGAGTCACTGTGGTGAGATGGACTTTGTAACGATGTTTTGAGTGCCTTTTATCCGTCTTGGGAGTATAAGTGTACTGAATGCCAATGGAGGCCTTTCTCAGCCATCAGCTTTCAACAAAAATATCTTAATTTGTGTTCCGAATATGAACGGAGGTCTTACGGGTCTCGAACGACATGAGGGTGAGTAATTAATGACAGAATTTTCATTTTTGGGTGAACTAACCCTTTAAGAACAGGGATACCATGGTCCTTAAACCAGGTACTGGTTGCTTTGGCACTGTGTGCAGGTGCCAAGTCCTGTTGGAAAATGAAATCTGCATCTCCATGAAGTTGGGCAGCAGCAGGAAGCATGAAGTTCTCTAAAACTTCCTGGTATACGGCTGCGTTGACCTTGGACCTCAGAAAACACAGTGGAACAACACCAGCAGATGACATGGCACCCCAAATCATCACTGACTGTGGAAACTTTACACTAGACCTCAAGCAACGTGTATTGTGTGCCTCTCCTCTCTTCCTCCAGACTCTGGGACCCTGATTTCCAAAGGAAATGCAAAATTGACTTTCTTCAGAGAACATAACTTTAGACCACTCAGCAGCAGTCCAGTCCTTTTTGTCTTTAGCCCAGGCGAGACGCTTCTGATGCTGTCTGTTGTTCAAGAGTGGCTTGACACAAGGAATGCGACAGCTAAAACCCATGTCTTGCATACGTCTGTGCGTAGTGGTTCTTGAAGCACATTTTTGAATGGGTTTTGTTTCACAATCCTCTCCAGGGTGCGGTTATCCCTATTGCTTGTACACTTTTTTCTACCACATCTTTTCCTTCCCTTCGCCTCTCTATTAATGTGCTTGGACACAGAGCTTTGTGAACAACCAGCCTCTTTTGCAATGAACTTTTGTGTCTTGCCCTCCTTGTGCAAGGTGTCAATGGTCGTCTTTTGGACAACTGTCAAGTCAGCAGTCTTCCCCATGATTGTGTAGCCTACAGAACTAGACTGAAAGACCATTTAAAGGCCGTTGCAGGTGTTTTGAGTTAATTAGCTGATTAGAGTGTGGCACCAGGTGTCTTCAATATTTAACCTTTTCACAATATTCAAATTTTCTGAGATACTGAATTTGGGATTTTCCTTAGTTGTCAGTTATAATCATCAAAATTAAAAGAAATAAACATTTGAAATATATCAGTCTGTGAATGAATATAATATACAAGTTTCACTTTTTAAATGGAATTAGTGAAATAAATAAACTTTTTGATGATATTCTAATTATGTGACCAGCACCTGTAGGCTACTCCTTTAGGATTCAAACAGGTTTCTGAAAGTTTTTTCCGAGTATGGCCGGAATCATAAAGGGTGGAATTGCTTGTATGGGCACTTCTCCCGGATGAGCGAGGGCGCACGTAAGAGCGAGAGCAAGAGGACGTCAATCAACGAGGTTCGTTCGGGTTACAGAAGCCGTCGGCAGTGCTGTAATTTAGTTTTTAGACCACAAAATCAACAATGTCCCTAAAGAAGTGTGTTTTTGGTTGTGAGGGAAAGATAACCTTGTTCAGCTTCCCAAATAACCCAGCGTTAAGGAAACAGTGGATGCAATTCGTTCAACGGAGTTCTGCAAGTGTGTTTGTTTGTTCCCGGTCACTATAGTCGAAACTGCAGGCGGTGAGTGAAACTGCATCAAATGTCTGTGTTTTGTTGGCAATTGGCGCGTAAGTACGGTGAATCGAAAGTTATCCAGGGATAATGTCATGATGTATTGTTTGTTTGTGTGTGTGTGTGGGTTTATGTGTATGTGGGTCTGCGTGCTCATGACTCTTTAGCTCCACCCACTGCACAAGATTGGGTGTTTTCGGAAAGAATCAGTACTGCATATATTTTTTAAATGATAAAACTAAAGATATGAAGGATGCAATACTACTCTATAGGTACTCAAGATTAACATGAGATTGGCAGAAACTGTGTGTTATGTTCCCTTTAAACTCCATTGTTGATTCGAATAGCAAACAACTCTTACTGCACGTACCCCAACAGACTTTAAAAAAAATGGTGATTGAAAAAAATGCTGCGTGAACTCAACCAATTCGCATATTCAGCACCCAAGTCCCACCACCGAAAGTTCCTAAACTTTGAAAAGTACTACCTCACGAGCAGACACTTTCTGAGGAGGAAATTTTTACCCTGAACTTGATTTAGACCAGGGTGGGGAACGTTAATCCTGGCAGAGTTTAGCTCCAACCCTAAAGAAAACACTCACTTGCCTGTAACTCTAGTAATCCTGAAGACTTTGATTAGCTTCAGGTGTGTTTGATTAGGGTTGGAGCTAAACTCCAACTGCAAGAGAGTGGCCCTCCAGGATCAACGTTCCCCATCCCTGATTTAGACCCTGGTTCCTGCAGTCGAATCGCACAGAGTACGACCCCAAAGTCCCTAGTTCCTGGGGAAAGTTCCTGCGGTGGAAACACGGCTTTAGTTTCCATCCACCTTTTTTTATGCAAACTTTGGGATACAACGCTGGATGGAAACACCAAGATGTGTATAAATTCTAAAAATGCACATTAAAAAAATGTTTGCACTCAATATAGACGGATTATTATTTGATCCAATAACACATGCTTAAACACATTTACTGAATAAATCCCTAAATATGCTCAAAGCCATTTGTAATGCACAAAAAAAGAGCCACAGTGGCTTCCCCGATTAACAACTCCCATTATTATTACCGTTATTTTAGCAAATATCCTATATATAGCTAATGTAGACCGTGATCTGCCACTGGATACAGTTAGGAACACCAATTAGCAAATAGTTTAATCATTCTCATTGTGAACACTCCTAAACTAAAAAAACAACAAAATAACAGAGCTGAAACCTATATTAAATCATTATTATTTGAAAAGCCTTACCTTGGCATTTCTAGCACCTTGTTCCTCCAGTTGAGTGATAGGAATTTACAAGATTTGCAGGGACAATCATTTCTGGATTAACCTTAATCAAGAACACAACATTAATAGCTGCACCTGCAGCCTTTTAAATTGCCATCCCACAAACCACTATGCCACACCAAGCCATTTGATGTATCTTATAGTGTGAATAAAGGGTGAATGAGTCATAACAAACGTTGCCTGCAAGGTATCAGATAAAGTAAACAGTTTGTGGTTTCTTTCCCCTAGTCCATCCAGTCCACTGAGCTCCAATGGAATATTTCATCTCCACTCACCTGCAGCCATCCTCACATTAGCCAGCATCTGAGTTTTGAGGTCATTTGATTTGTGGTCCACTCTGGTGGAGCTAATGTTTTCTAGATGGCCTTATAAAACGCAGATCGCTCGTGGCTCCGTTACCGTGGATACCCACGGCCTCCGGTATGTCACTCTCTCCTGCTTCGGCTTCACGGAGCAGCCTGACAAAACAACCTTTGCAAATGTCAACATGTTAAAGCTGCACGGTTCTAGACGAGCAAGGCCAGGTGTGTCAAACACCATTAGTTTTAATCCTATTTGCTGTGTATCTTCACTTGGAAGAAAAATAATGTATATCTGTCTCGGTCCATCAGCTGAGCTTTGTGCAGGTCTCTGTTTTGCAGGAGACCTTTTCTGCTGCCATAAGCAAAACCGACTTTGAGTTGTTGAGCTCTGACGAGTTAAGCTGGCTTCAATATGGGTAAAGGCACTTTTTTTCTCAAAGGCTATTTCTTGCTTCAAAAAAATGCCTTCTGTGTTTAGGTGTCTGCATAACAAAAATCTTTTCTGTCATTGTGACGTTTCGAACAAGGGGAGTAAACCTCCTTGACCTCCGTCTCTTGCATATATTCATTGGATCTATTGTACTGCACACAAAATGTTCTTTTCTTTTCTTTTTCGAAAATGTATGCCACTGTTTTGGCAACTAAGAAATCGCAATTGAAAATAAGAACCTCTACCATCATCTCTTTACTCCAACTTTCTGTAAACAAGTAAAGCATTGGGATCAAGAACAAACACTGAATGCAGTGCATGTTTTTTGCTAACAGGATTTCTCTATCAACATCCTCTTTGAAGCCTCACACAGTGGCCAACAGACGTGCTATGCCACTTCCTCCCTTAACTACAATAGAGAGATTATTAGATGATTTAATTTCTCTTTCCTCAGGGGACGTTGGTTTTCTCTGTGGATAAGTCGCTATGGGGCCCTCGAGCCACAATATAGCTGCCAAAACATAAACAGAGAGATATCAATGTTTGTACATCCAGAGATGAGATATCCTTTTGATTATGCCGGTACTTATTTTGTGCAACATTTTGAATAACAAATGCTAGAGCGACTCCAGTCAGGTAGAAAGGAAAGAATTTCTCAATTTGAATTGCTTAGATTAGACCTCCAAAAACAGTGTCCATGGTACATGTTTTTTTTTCCTGTTCCAGCCTTTTCCCTGAAGACACAACCTCAGAGTGCACAGATGTTCAGCTAAAAATCATAACATACAGAGGTGAATGTGATGTTGCGGTTTGCACCCTCCCTTTGAGCGTTCACCGCAGGAGTGCTTCCTGTTACATCTGTGATCTACACTAGCTGACTGCATAGCTAACAAATTCTCTAATTGCCCATATCGAGAATAATCTTTCCCCCTTGTAGTGTGAGCACCAGATGGTTGTTTGAAGATCCATCCTACCAGAGAGAAGGGAGTTAAGACCTTTGGACCACAGGCATAGATTGAAGCACATGGAGGTTATTGGTATTACAAATATATGTTTTGGTGGCAGTCTATAATAGTGGGTGGGTAGCTCAAAGGTCACAGGTACAGGTGACTCATGGAATGAAGAATCGCTTTAACACCCATTACCATTTTTGCCCTAAGCAAAGCACTTCATAAGTTGCTACACGTGGAGTGTAACAGCAATTCGTATTGATTGAGTCCTGCAATAAAAGTGAACCAAGCATCTGCTGATATAAGCAAAGAAGCCAAGTACACTCAAGCATATATTCCTTGAAGCTCCCATGGCATGGCATTTTTCTATTATTGTATAATGTTTCCTGAGGTGTACTTATATTGTTAGTATGATTTTTACATCATAAAATGTCATCATTTAGAAATAAAAGGCATTTTTTCTATACTGATGTTCGCCCAGTGGCTGAATGCCTTGTTTCAAGGGGCGTGTCTGCTGCGAGACTTCAGTAAAAACGTCCACTGCTGTGATTGGCTGATATCTTTGCATTTGAAATGAGTATCAGATCTTGTAGCGGAGGGGGCGTGGTTTAACGAGGTCTACGAGCAGGCACGAGCCTGCTGCCAGAGAGACGGATGGACCGGAGTTCACTTCTCATCAGTTCTCTCAGCACGTCTCAGTTCAGTGAACTGTTGTAGTTACTAGCCTATACTTCAGGTTATTCGTTTATTTCTAGTCAGAGGGACTGTCACTCATGTCAGAAAGTTAGTAACTTTAGTAAATTATGGATCAGCGCTGACTTGAGACGTGAACCGTTTAGAACGATTCTGGTACTGGGGGTCGGTGATGTTGAAGGCCGACCGGCTAGTGCAGCCCGAGCTTGTGTGTGTGAGGTTTATATATATATATATATATATATATAAGTGTGAGGTTTATCCCTAAAGATGTTGCTCTGCCGATGTTGAGCAGAAACTCTCGACTGTATGCACATTTTAGAACAGATAGACACGACGAGGACGTACAAAAACACTGACTCACAAGATAGAAAACACCGTTCTGTCGGGAGGGAGAGAAGTCGCAGCGTGTGCACGAATAATAAAGTTCTGTGTGAACTTGAATAATTAGCTACACATCAGAAATCACTGATCACATATCAGAAGGAACTGAAAAAAGACTTATGTTTTCATTTGTACATCCAAACACTGAGAAACTGCCAGCATTCACTCGTTCACAAGCCATGATCTCTCGAGGACAAATATAGCGCTTGCATGGGCGTGCCAAATTCTCTGGGCGGAGGAAAGGGAGGTAACCATTCCTGTTATGACGTCATAACAGGAAAATTCAAGATCAGCTCGCCTGGGCTGTCATTTTCTCAAAGGCAGAGAAAGACAGCCAGAACTCGGTTTACACCGATCAAAATTTCTAGCCACTTGGGGACAATATTCAGGCTAGGGGAACTCATATTAATGTTGAAAAACCTCATAAAATGAAAATTTCATGCCATTGGACCTTTAAAGGAATAGTTAATCCAAAAATGTAAATGCTGTCGTTTACTCACCATCAATTTGTTCCACATCCATTTGGCATTCTTTGTTCCTTGCAACACAACAATGTTAAGAATCTACAGGCTTCTCTTTTCCATACAAAGAAAGTGAAAGCTCGCAGGAGGCATCAAGCTCTAAAAAGACAAAAGAGCACCTTAAAAGTAGTCAATGTATTGCTCATACACTATATGATAACTAAACTCATTATATACACCATAACACCTGGTGCCTCTGGATGTCTTAATGCAGGTTTCATATACCCAACCCTTCAAAATTCTGGAGTCACATTAGATTGGATGCATTAAATTTGGGCTTAGAAAGAAAGGATGCATCAAACGTAAAGACGTACATTGTCACACACACACACACACACACACACACACACACACACACACACACACACACACACACACACACACACACACACACACACACACACACACACACACGCACACATGCACGCACACGCTTAATACTTTGTGTAAACTGTGATACATCAATATTCTTTATGATTAGTTCACTTTAAAATGAAAACTACCCCATGATACTCACCTTCAAGCAGTCCTAGGTGTATGACTTTCGTCTTTCTGTTGAACACAATCAGAGTTATATTAATAAATATCCTGACGCTTCCACGCTTTATAATGGCAGTGACGGGGTCCATTGATTTTGAAGCTCAAACAAGTGCATCAATCCTTCATAAACTTACTCCACATGGCTAAAGGCCTTCTGAAGCGAAACGATCGAGTTTTGAGACAAATATCCATATTTAAAACTTTATAAATTAAAATATATAGCTTCTGCCAGACCGTCTTCAGGATTCAACTGTAAAAAAAAAAAATTATATATATATATATATATATATATATATATATATATATATATATATATATATATAAAATTCTTTTTTTATAAATGCTAATAATATTTTTAAATTTCATAATATTACTGTCTTTTCTCTTTACTGTATTTTGATCAAATAAATTCAGGTTTGGTAAACATAAGAGACTTCGTCATTTGATTCAGTAACATTTCAATGAGGCTTCAGAATTGAACGCAGGGGTTAGATTAAACATTTTAGAGGCTGTTCAGAAAAAGGTGAACTTCTTGACCTTATGGCATCAAAAAACACCAAGAAAGAAAGAGCAGAAGAAAGATGCAGCGCTACTTTCAAAGATGTCTGACTTGCGCATGTTTACTTTTAAAAAGCAGCACAGGTGAATGCAAAACCACTTTCTGTGTAAAACTACCTTTACAATGCTTGAAATTCTGTCCGTATAGCATGGCCTTAACCTGTTAAAACTCAGAGACTAAAAGTCTCAAAGAGTTTTAAACAGTTGTAGACCTCCACTTTTCTAAGTCCGTTTACACAGTTGTTGATCTCTTATGGAGAGCTTGAAGTGTCAGGAAGCTTTGCAGGCTGTTTTCATTTGAGGGCAAACATATTTATGCTGTTGTATGTCTGTCTCTCTCTATCTTTCTAGTTGTGCTGTGAATCACTGTAATGGATGCTGAGATGAAAAGCCAGGGATGGAAAACAAAACATGAGGGAAATGGTTATTATTATTAACTTAAAGCTGACATAAGCCATTTTCCTTCAGAAACAGATTCCAATAAAAAACAACATAATCTATCCTTAACAGGCTCCAAATATTATAATCTGGAATGAATTATACACTCACCTTGCGGCAGGGTAAATCAAATGTGAAATAGCACATTTTTCCGAAAGTTAAACAAATTATGATTGAAATGCAACACTTGGGAATGTATTGCCTCGCAAACTAATTTAAACACTATGCAGTCACAATGTTGCCAGCATTGTCAGAATTCTGATGTGGAATGTGTCTGCAACTTTCAGTGCTGAACACAGAATTGTTTATGCAAGCAAGACACAACACATTTCTCCCTATTGCAATGGGAGGGCTGATTGCTACAGTCAAAAGTATTTGTTAGATGCTGAATGTTTCATAAACACAAACCAAAATTACCATATTCATGACAAAAAGTCATGTCAATTACAGAGGCACAGGAGGGGGTACTTCTGTTGCTTTCAAGTTTTGTTTTTTTATTCATTATGCATTCTATTTAAATGTAGCCTACGCATCACATTCCATAATGAATCTAATCATATAGCTTTTGGAGGTTTGATAGAGTAAACTGAGTAGCTAGGCTACAATCATGTAACATTAACGCATAACTGAATGATAGGCCTACCATGGTATTTACAAACTAGGACAGGTAGGCTATGTATAAAACACGGTAATGCAATGGCACTTGTGGTGCTTTTGTATTGTTAGTGTTTTAATACTCTTTTGATCAGAAAATTGTTTTACCTGCAGTCAATCGCTCACAAGTTCCACACACATGTGTAGAATTTAATACATTTTCCAGGTTTGTTCTTTCAGTGCCTTGTAACCTATATCTACTCCATCATTAACAACTTCATCTTGTTTTAAAGTATCTCAATTATTTATGTGGTAGAGACCGCTTCAACAGATTAGACGCGATTCAGACTGAATTGCGAACCGATTCAGACCGTTTTGGCCAATTCTTTGAAAAGAACCGCCTCACAGGTGACCCATAGATATCCATAATAAAGGCTAGATGTCTCGTGCGTTCTGCTGGCCAATGGAGGTCAACGTTCGCACCTGGCGGCCATCTTGTCACAGGCAGCTCGCTCACTCGTAACATTGTTTTCATGGGTGCTTGCACTTTTTTGAATAACCATAACTTGCTCAATTTTCTACTGATTTTCAAACTGTTTGGTTTGTTATAAACGTCAGAGATGTAGTTATGACACTGCATACTTATGAAAAATTATTCATAATTTGTTCAAGCATCCATAATTATAGCCACGTTAATAACGTTTGTAAGAAACGAAACCATTTGTAAATCCGTCAAGATTTCAGTGAGATAAGAGTATTTGTGTTCATGCAGATCACTCGCCTTACATCAGGTACCACAGAGCCCTGCCTGTGACAAGATGGCCGCCGGTGATGAAGTTAGAGACTCCGCCGTAAGACATCTAGTTTTTATTATTGATATCTAAGCAGTGACCTGTTCAAAATAGCCTGACTGAATTAAAAACTGATTCAACCCGTTGTGGTTATGATGGATTCATTGAAAAGAATCGACTCGCAAGACTGAATCGTTCGCGAATCTGGCTGGCATCGCTGGTTTTCTACTTCTGATGTAATTTCTAGCGAGAAATTACTAATGTAGGCTAGTAATTAAATATTTATTTAGTTCTCACCAAAGCTCTCTCTATTTAGCTGTAGATCATTAAACGGTTACACTGCCTAAGATGTCTGTCCGAAATTAGTTCCGTGAGGTGCCTTCATGCACAAACGCTGCCTTACAAGCCATTGTCTGATAAGGCAGCAAGGCAACGAGTCAGCTGCCTAGGTTTTTGGACGCAGCCATGGTTATGGGACTCACTGCATTTTAGCTGAAAAATGTTTAGAGGGAAAATGATTCTTAAATCGGTAATCTCCCTCGTCAGATAAGGATTTATCAGTAAAATTGTGGCCTTTTGAGTGGACCAGGTCGGAAATCATAACAAGTTAATGTCAGGAAACACCTTGTTTGCTGGAAAGAACGTTTGCATGCCACACCTGCCTTCAGGAGGAGCAGAAATCCCATGGGTGGCACATGATGGGAGGAACATCTGTTTATAACATCCTGCTCAGCCAATTCAATGGCAGGTGAACCCTGGTTGCTCTCCTACCACCAACAAAGAAGATGGCTGCATTCAAGGACTCACTTATGCACAAACATGGTGGTCAAGGACTCTTGAACAAAATCCAACAAGACATTCTTGATCTTTCAGCAAAATTACATCAGATGACTGAAGATAATTCTTCATGGTTCAGAAATATGTAAGGTCAACAAAGTACTCACAAGGACTATTCCAACCACAAAAGAATATTACCCATAATGAACGGACCCTAGTGGCATGTTTGTTTCTGTGGCAGCATGTCATTCGTCACTACAGACAATCAACCCAGTGAAAGTGATATGTGCCTGTAACTTTTTCCAAGTTACATGACTAGACGATGGGGCTTATGCTAAAAAACATAAGCTACAAAATGGACTGATGAAGGTTTAAATTTGTATTATGTGAGAGTTATTAGAACTCTCAAAGGGGGGAATGTAAGATTAAAAATGTATACATTGTTATATATAGGTTCCAATGTAATAGAATATAATTGAAAACATCATCTATATTTGTGTTTTACATTTTGAAGTAAACTTGAGGAAATTCTAAGGAGATTACGTCAGACCGTGTAAGTGTTTGAGACATTAAGTATTTTGTCTTTATGCACTTCCTGACTATTTACCATGACAAGTTTAGATCAATACTGCCTGAGTGATTGGATTAGCATCTATGCATTTGAATGGCACTGTTATGCTGTGTGTCCCTATTTTGAATGTCTCCTCCCCTGCTGTACAATCCCTCCCCCTGAAATGTAGATAAATTGCATTATTTTGTACTGTTAAATCAGACTGTTTTCGGACGACCTGCAGCACAGAGAGTTCTCATTAAAATAATAAATTTTGAATTGTGAACCGATTCAGACCGTTTTGGCCAATTCTTTGAAAAGAACCGCCTCAGAGGAGTGTTTAATTTGCGAATTCCCTTTAACGTGAGTCAGTGACCCATAGATATCCATAATAAAGGCTAGATGTCTCGTGCGTTCTGCGGGCCAATGGAGGTCGACGTTCGCACCTGGCGTCCATCTTGTCACAGGCAGCTCGCTCACTCGTAACATTGTTTTCATGGGTGCTTGCACTTTTTTAAATAACCATAACTTGCTCAATTTTCTACTGATTTTCAAACTGTTTGGTTTGTTATAAACGTCAGAGATGTAGTTATGACACTGCATACTTATGAAAAATTATTCATAATTTGTTCAAGCATCCATAATTATAGCCACGTTAATAACGTTTGTAAGAAACCAAACCATTTGTAAATCCGTCAAGATTTCAGTGAGATAAGAGTATTTGTGTTCATGCAGATCACTCGCCTTACATCAGGTACCACAGAGCCCTGCCTGTGACAAGATGGCCGCCGGTGATGACGTTAGAGACTCCGCCATAAGACATCTAGCTTTTATTATGGATATCTAAGCAGTGACCTGTTCAAAATAGCCTGACTGAATTAAAAACTGATTCAACCCGTTGTGGTTATGATGGATTCATTGAAAAGAATCGACTCGCAAGACTGAATCGTTCGCAAATCTGGCTGGCATCGCTGGTTTTCTACTTCTGATGTAATTTCTAGCGAGAAATTACTAATGTAGGCTAGTAATTAAATATTTATTTAGTTCTCACCAAAGCTCTCTCTATTTAGCTGTAGATCATTAAACGGTTACATTAAAAGAATAACTTCTGTTTGGTCCCGAAGTCTCCTGGTCTTCATCTTCTGAGTTTCCTACACTTTAGAAGAGAAAAGTTCACAACATTAACAACTCTGTGTTAAGGTTGGTTTTTCCAAATGAATAGGCCTCCACTGAATCTACTGTGGATCTACTCACCTTTATGGTAAAAACAACAACAGCGAGGGATCTATTTATAACACAGTCACCTACATTATTAGGGGAGGAGATGGTTAATTTGAATAAAATGAATGGGACAAACAAAATAATAATACTCAATTTGGCAAACCTGTTTGTTTATTCTTGAATGCGCATCATCATTATAAGGGACTGAATTGTTGTTCGCAAGTTGTGATACCTATATTGTTTTTTAAACGTTATATTAACGTAGTGTTTTGAAGATTTTGGTCTCTCCCCATGTAGATAGGTCACTGACTGTGTGGTCTTTTTTTATTAGGGAGAGTGGGGTAAAGTGAGACTTTTTTTTTTTTACTTATGTGGTCCTCAAGATAAGATAAAATAAGGCAGAAGTACAATGAAAGTATCTAAAGTGATTTCAGAATCTTTGATATAATTTTAAATGATCAGAATAGCCTACCTCTATGACAAAGGGTACTAAAAATATGTCTTCATGATAAAAAAGTGTTCCTGTGGCTCAATTTACCCCAGGTAAGGGTTAAGTTGATCCAAGTCAGTGGGTAAGTTGCACCATCTGGGTGTAAACGGACCATTGAATTGAATCTGAATCCAATGTGAAAATTGACCTCTTTTAAAAACACCTTCCATAATCAAATTTCCTTTTACATATAGTCAAATTTATTTTTTTTAAGCTAATTTAAACAACATAAATCAACCAAATTAAGTTGAAATGTCAATATATTTAATTGTTTGCATTTCTGAAACAATATGCTGAACACCAAAGTTGTAACCTTCCCCAAAACAGCCTAAAGAGAGTTTGAGTAAAATTTAATAAAAATGTAATAAAATAAAAAACTGAATTAGAATGAATGAATGAATGAATGAATGTCATTGAAACTATTAAACATTTTAGTCAAAAGGTTCTTGGCATGGTAGTTTTTCTACAATATTGAACATAGGCTATTAGGACTGTTGGGAAGATATAAGCATCTTCTGTTTCTTACCAGAGAAGGATTTGGTGTACTTACATGTTCCTATCAAACAAACTCAAACTAAACATTTTTAAAAGAAAATAATAAACTAAACCAGTTGTGTAACATTACATTAAAATTATACCAGTTTATACTTCAGAGATTTAACATAACTACAGTGCCTTATGGTAGGGTAAGTTAAAATGCTGGCTCAATTGACCCTACAGCAGTTGGCTCACTTTGCCCCATAGCTGCCATTTTGGATTAAACTTACCAATTCAGGCTAATATTTAGCTAAATGATTTGCATGGTTTTATACATTACTAAATCACCAATTTGGGTCATAAATAGTTTCGACCTATAGACAAATTTGCTTTGCTGCAACAGCCATTACATCTGTTATGCTAAAATGTTACTTTGCCAAGCCAAAAACAGTTTTTAAAGTAAATGGGTGCCTTCCACTCCTCCCATGTGCTTCTCATTTTCACAGTCTGGCAGAAATGACGAGTGGTTCCAAAATATATGGTCACATGACAATAAAAGTGTACATTTACATTAACGCATTTGGCAGACGCTTTTATCCAAAGCGACTTACATTGCATTCAAGGTACACATTTTTTACATTTTGTTAGTTCTTGCTTTCCCTGGGAATCAAACCTATGACCTTGTCATTACTAGTGCCATTGCTCTATTGTTTGAGCTACAGGAAAGCCTTGTACAACTTACCCGCTGGATCATCTTACCCCACTCTCCCTATAGAGCATTTTGACCATAAACGTAGCAAAAAAATACAATATTTGTATTCAGCATTTAAGTCTACATAGGAAGAGGGTTACGTTAATTACAACCATTGGCATTATTCTTGTATTATTTATTTTGTGTTGTTATGATTCTTGATATTATTTTAATATCTTTATAATAATAACTATGTATTTTGTCTTTATTTATATGATATTATTCTGATATTCTAACGGATTCTGCATTAAAAACAGATTGCGTCTTTATTTTTTTGCACAGAATTTTTGAATGTATGTCTTTCATAATAAAGCAGAACAGCAGATGGCAGTAAATACTTACACTCCCCTCTCAAACACTCCCTGGCCTTGCATGTCTTCAAATTGTATCCCAGGATAAGACTCATTTTAGCCACCTTTTTGTTTTAATTCATTTTAGGAGAAATTATAAATTCATCCAATAAGGTTAGCATAAGCCGATTTTTTCTGTTCTTATTCTTTATTCTGCTGTTGATGGAGCCTCTTTTTGAACTTCACCTGATGAGATGACTTTCCTTCAAGAAAATCTCATCAAAGCAGAGACCCCCACCCTAAACCCAAGCTGTGAACTATGCTTGAAGACGAGTGAGTGTGCATGTGTGCTGGTAAGATTAATCTCTTCTTTAGCATCTTGACTCATCTTCCGTGCCTTTCTGCTTTGAGAGATGCAATTATTCACCCTGGATCACGTTACATGAAGCCATATTACGGTTTCTCTAATCATTGAAAAGATACTGATGGTCCTATTGGAACTAACCTGGGGTTTATTGAATTGCCTGGGTGTTATCTGCTGATCTTGTGACAGACCTGGTAAATATTTTTTTTCCACTCATGCCAGAGTTAATACAATACATCCACCAGCCTGAGTTCACGGTCACTATAGAAAAAAAAAAAAAAAACACTGCATTTTACTTTTGAACTTATATTATCACACGTGTGCACATGTGGGAGAATCTTATATTTATGTGTTTTAGTTTTTTACGTGATTACATATGTAGTGGTTTAAAAAAATCAGTATGGTTAAGTGATAACTATTATCAGTTTAAAGGTGCCCTAGAATGATTTGAAACAACATTTTAAATTGTTCTCTGGTATCTACATAGAGGGCTATGGCTTATTTAAGGTCAATAATTGTCCAGATACGGTTTTACAGGTCCATTTACAACTCTAGAAATCTTCCCCAGGATGAAATGGTCTGTTTTTGCCTTATTTGGAAGGGTCATGAATATTAATGCAGAGTTCTACTCTGATTGGCTGTTTCACTGCGCGGCTCAATGATAGCAGGCACGTCTATACTGACCGTCATGACGATGGAGTGATAAGGCATTCAACCTTATTTGTTTGAGCCTGTTTCTGATGAAGATGCAGATTTTGAGGAACAACAACATGTTTTGAGATTGGAAATGAACGCTTCTGAATGGTAAGTTAAGTCTTTATTTTAATTAGGAACCTGCAAAATCATTACGTCCATACCAGAACTTCAGCCTAAACGATAACTAGGCTAGCATATAGCATTAAATATACACATCAGCAATCACAACTTTTTTAGCATTGTAAAAACATTTTAATTATTGTAATGTGTCCCTGAATGATTTTACAATGATATATTCTTCACTTTGAATCACAAACTGAACTGGGTAGCGCTTAAATATGTTGTTTGTACAGTAACGTTTGAGTTTGACAGTAGAGTACTGATTTAAAAGTCGATTTATTTAGCCATTTAGCTACTTGGATTATCCTATTGTTACTGTAGCATCTTGCGTTGGATCTAGACAACAACAGGGATATTATCGTTAATGTTGTCTCTCTAAGAAACTTTCAATTTAATCAGAAATTAAAAAAAATTGTTAACAGAATTAAAAATTAAAACAGAAATTGTTTAGACAGTCAAGAAGTGGATAAAATCACTTTCTGCTTGCAGGTATATGGTTGGAATTGCCCCTTTCTTCAGTGTCGGACGCTGAGCAAAGCCTGCTTGATATTGTCCCAGGTTTGAAAAACTGTCTGTGGTGAAATGGGCTGAGCAAACTAACAACTTTTAATTAAACTGTTGCGGTATCCGATTATAAATAAACATCAACCATGCCTGTTGACATGTTTTATCTGTGGGAAGAGTATGAAACGTCTTCACATCCCCTGCACTGCCTGGAACATAACATTTGTTTCCATGATCTGCCATTTTCGCTATCCTCGCGTGACGCTTGTTTACCTGCAGAACTCAGATGATACGGCTGCGCAGTTTCGCCTGACAGTGAACATGTGCTGGCATATGCAAATGTTGGGGGGCGTACATATTAATGATCCGATTGCATCATTCTCGGTGTTACGTTGAGATTTGCCTATTTTTCCGTGGTGTTTTTCACAAACGAGATTTACATATGAAGGAGGAGGCAATGGTGTTTGAGACTCACTGTATGTGATTTACATGAACTGAACTCCTGTTATTTAACTATGGCAAGGTTAATTACATTTTTAATTCTAGGGCACTTTAAAGGGTTAGTTCACCCAAAAATGAAAATTCTGTCATTAATTACTTACCCTCATGTCGTTCGACACCCGTAAGACCTCCGTTCATCTTCGGAACAGAAATGAAGATATTTTAGTTGAAATCTGATGGCTCTGAAAGGCCTCCATTGGCACAATGGCACTTTACACTCTCAAGACCCTTAAAAGGTACTAAAGACGTCGTTACAAAGTCCATCTCACTACAGTGGTTCTAAAATAACTTTATGAATCGGCGAGAATAGTTTTTTTGCACAAAAAAACCCTAAATAACGACTTACATAGTGATACCGATTTCAAAACAAGGCATCATGGAGCTTCGAAGCGTTATGAATCAGTGAGTCGAATCAGCGGTTTGAATCGCCAAATTTCAGCAGTTTGGCGGTTTGACACGCGATCCAAATCATCATTCGGCTCACTGATTCATAACGCTTCGAAGCTTCATGCTGCCTTGTTTTGAAAATCGTCATCACTATGTAAGTCGTTATTTAGGGTTTTTTTTGCGCACAAAAACTATTCTCGCCGATTCATAAAGTTATTTTAGGACCACTGTAGTGAGATGGACTTTGTAACGACGTCTTTAGTACCTTTTAAGGGTCTTGAGAGTGTAAAGTGCCATTGTGCCAATGGAGGCCTTTCAGAGCCATCAGATTTCAACTAAAATATCTTCATTTCTGTTCCGAAGATGGTCTTACGGGTGTCGAACGACTTGAGGGAAAGTAATTAATGACAGAATTTTCATTTTTGGGTGAACTAACCCTTTAAGTTAACTGCAATATAAAGAGTGCTAAATCAAAATGATTAATTCATAAGGTGATGTTTATTATTGTTCAATTTCTGTTGGTTAACTAAAGAAAATGAGATGTAATTCAAGGAGTGTCCAGTAGGGGGAACTCAAAGTCGGCCGGGAGTAGCTGACACGATGTTGTGTGTCACAGCCACAGCCAATACAGCTCAGCACACAGACTAACGTTACTGCACAAGTCTGTGTCTCTTCATATATATATATATATATATATATATCTTTCAAGGTATGGAATTTGTATTAATGCCTCCCCTGTCATTAGTTAAGATTGCACAGTGGTTTGTAATGTTGTTTATTTTTGAACATGTGTGTAAAATGTGAGGTTTGATTGTCATGTTAACCATGCTAACCACGAGGAATTAACATGCTAACCTAGAGAAATTAACGTGCTAACGTTACTGCTAACCATAACTTACTGTAATGTAAACACATAGTTTATCAATGGTTGAGAGTATTTTGAATGTAGTCCATGTTATTTTTGTATTTCATGGTTAACTTGTTGATTGATAATGGGCTACTGAAATATTGTTCAAATAGTTATTTTATTTTATTTTGTTTCCTAATAAGTCAGAAAAAAAATTGATAAAGAGGACTGAATGTTTAGAAATGTAGGTTTAGTGTTATTATAAAAGTGAAACGTTATGAAAACATAACCCAAAAAGAATGTATTTAAACTACACTGTCATACTGACTGTGACACATCTGTATTTCTAAGCTAGCCTGGCTATTAAGGTAATGTTTTATACCTGGAAATTAATGTCTTGTGGAGTGCACTCATTTTAACGTTATTGTGCTAAAAGAAAGAAAATACTCAGCCAATACAGCTGTCTACAGCATGAGTCCTTGTCTCCTCATTTATAGATATATATTTCAAGTAAAATATATTTCAAATATATTTTTGTAATTTCAAGTCACTCTTTATCGTCATTATACAGATGCAAAGAATAATGTTAAATAATAGTTAAAACATATTTACAAAATAATGCTAATACAGGGCTCGACATTAACGCTTGTCCGGAACAAGTGGATTTTTTTGAAGGGACAACTGAAAGAGAACTTGCCCGACCGGGCAAGTATCTTTATTAAAACGTCAAAAAACAACTAGAGAATCACCAAAATGCAACAATAATTCTGCATTCATTTAGTGTAAGTGGCGATCGATAGTGGATAGCCTCTTGAGGAGAAATCACAACAAATGAGCACCGCTCATAGGCCTACAAAGAAACTCAGTTTCATACACGGTTAAAATTACAAATTGTGGAGTTTTTATATTTAAAACATATGATAGCCAAAAGTAAAGCAACATCACCGAACCAAGAGTGCTGTTTTCCTGAATACCATCACGACTGAAAATTTCATATGACAGTTCCATAAACAATTATTAACATTAAGTCACTTACATTTTAGATGCAATATTGACTGTTTTTGTTAGATTGCAGCAGCAAAAAATAGTTCCAAAGTTAACAAAGATCATAGCAGAACCATACCGCATTTCACAGCAATGGTGTGTTACTAAATGATTCAGCGTTTTGAATGAATTGGTTGAATCAAAGATTCAATGACCTGTTCGTAAACGACTGCCTCAATGAATCATCCCTTTGAATGAATTGTTTAAATGAATCGACTCAATGACTCACTCATTAAGACGGTCACCTGCTGCCACGTACTGGTGGTTTAGTTTCATCTTTCCAACATTTCTTATTTGTATATTCAAACATATTTAAAACAATCTCATAACATTATTTAATGCAGTTGTATTTTTTTTCAGTGTAAATTATTTAATTTATTTGGTAACAGCCCTATAGTGTCTTATTCTAATTTAATTTCTAGATCAAATTAAACAAATAAAATTAAATCTGCAGCATAGCCTATATTTAATAAGATTAGGGAAAAAATGCCCTTTATAAAAGGTAAAAATATCACAAATATGCATATTTAAATATGTCAAAGCTGACAGAACACTGGTGAGAATATTGCTTCAGAATAAATTATATTTACAAAAAAAAAAAAGAAAAACAAACTTCCTGACAAGCAAATGTTTTACTCGGACAAGTGAGTGACAGATTTACTTGTCCGAAGGACAAGCACGTGAACCGGCTTAATGTCAAGCCCTGGCTAATACAAGGCTAAATATGAAAAGATTAACATAAATAATACACGAAGCGTGCGTGCTATTCTATTCACATTTATTTTATTATACAGTCATTTTACTTTTAATTACATTAATTTGAGAAATTGAATTAATTTTAATCAAAATTGTCATTGTAAAGAATAAAACTAAATATCTCAACAAATAGTTACAAAAATAATAATGCTAATGAAAGATTTGCTCATTCTAAAACCACACAAAAAAATCATGTGATTTTTCTCAAGATGCATTTCATGAGATTATTCCATAAATATAAAAATGATCTTGTTTCTTTTCCTCCAGAAAAGCATAGATCTAAAGGAAATCACCTTCCTTACCTCAGCATCAGTAAAGCGTGGCATTCACTTGAGCCCTGTCTCAGACAGGGTTGACAAGACCCCCAATGGGTGACTGACTGAATGAGTCAGCGCAGTTCGTATCAAGAGAAAGACACTGTCTTCATTTGCTGTCGGCGTCCTTGCGGGAATATATATATGTCAAGATATCAAAGCTTCTTTTTCTGGGACATATGTGTGACGTTCCATGTGACTTTTCCACGTCTCAATGTGTCAAGGCTGTGAGCGTCATATGTTATTTTTATGTGTCTGTGCACAGTGTGTGCCCCTGTTACTTTGTACATGTTCCTGCATTGACATGGTGCATTGCAGTTTGTGCGAATGGATATTGACAGCATGATGTAATGTGCTTTTGCCTTTCTGTATATTCATGTGTGTTTCTCAATTGCAAACGGAACATCTGAAGGTGAGTGTTAATGAACAATGCACTGAGGTGTTGTTAATCTCTATAAATGGGTTAATGCTACATTAATGCCATGCTTGTCATTTATTGATTTTCAGGATATTAATGGCGGAGCAACGTTAATTAAGAATTCCCACAAGGTATAAATGAAAAGGTCTCGAAGCCGGCCCACAGTACTCAAGATATGTTTCATGACAGGCGATTTGATGGATGCAGTCTAGGAAATGGACTGAAAGAGGACTGTAAAATGTCTATAGAGTCAAACGCATTTAGCATGCAGCAGCCTCATAATTCTCTGTGATGAGCAATCTTATGGTCGCCCAAGTATATACATTATTATAATGTAATCACATATGTAACCACATAGAGCTAATTTTATAATTTACACTGCAGTTCAAAAGCTTGGGGTCAATATGATTATAAACTTATATACTTGTATGGATATAATAAATGAATAAGAATCAAAAGTGACAGTGAAGACTTTTTACATTACTATTTAACTTTCTATTTATTAAATAATCAGAAAAAAAAGAAAGTATAATGGTTTCCACTAAAAAAAAAGCAGCACAACTGTTTTCAACATTGAGAATAATAAGGAATATTAATAAAAAAACAACAACAACAAAAACAGATATTTAAAATTGAAATAATATTTTACAATATTACTGTTGTTATTGTTTTACCTTTATGTGCACTTGGAACATCATTTGGCCAATCAAATTAGAGTGCTGGAAATAACTATTGTATATATTAATAAAATATTTTCATTCCAGTTTATATTGACTTTATAATTCAATGTGTCATTTTATGTACTGATCTGATGGTAAAATATATTGATAAACTTTGCCAGAAAACACTACTAATAAGCTGGTTTATGAAGGTTTAGGTTTGTGAAGAGAACGTTGAAATTATGGAACTATTTTCCATCATTTCTGTGGCAGCGCAAGAATGATAAAACATAAATTATACACTTATATGTGCATCACCTGCTCTTTATTTGTTGTACTATTTGTAGGTTTTCTTTCTTTTCTGGGAGTGAAAAAGAGAGAAATAAATATGAATATGAGAGTTTATTTTGCATTATTAGATTTTTTTCAAACTCATGATGGCATGAATATGGAGAAATCTTTTCCTAAATTCTATTTGAATACAAATCTTGTTTAACACCACTTCCTGCCCTAAATTACTCTAATTGGATCAAATGAAAGCATAATTCTTTACACAGAATATACATAAATTAGTCTAGATGTGCAATAACATGCTTCACGGTCGAATATCAAAATTTCCACTCTAAAAATGTATCTTAACAGATATTCGAAGAGATCGAAGGCTTTGAGTGAAATGATACATGCTGATCCTGTTGTTGATTATTTTTTTATTTTAAATGGATGTTATTATATCTGGTTAGTCAGAAGTAGAGATCACAGTGCTGTTTTGAGACTAAGGAGAGCCTTGGGATGTCTCATAACCTTTTGCAACCTTGTTCGATCACACGTAGGACCTGGCAGTCACACTGAAGAATGCTGCTTAATGGTGTGTGAATCCATATAGGGCATTTGCTGACACAAGCCATCTTGAAACATTGACCCTCAGGTAACAAAAATCCCCTTCAGGGCTGGGTTGATGCATTTCTCCTTAACACTGGCATCTGTAATATCTAACTTGTATTATACTGAATAGGCCAAACACGTAAGGCACGTATTTCACTAAGAAAAGGACATACTGTATATTTCCCACCTTTTTTTTTTGCTGTATGATGATTGAGTTAAAAATCCCTATCGCCGTGGTTACAGAACGACTCTGACCCTCCTATCTCCTGACAGGGACTGTAATGATATGCGGATGCATTCTGGGTAATGGGAAGAGAGCCCTGTTAGAGAATAAGGTGGTGCACCCTTGAGATAGAAAATCAAATTCCGTCCTGAACCCTTAAACAAATTGATTCCTTAACCTGGCTCACTTGTGAGATATGTCGTATTGAATAATAAAAGATCGTTATCGCAGACTGACATTTTTGGATGGAGGAAACCCTCTACTAAAAGCCATTGATGTTTTGACAAAGTTACAATTACAATCTTTTGTACTTTAGCAGCAAAACATCAAGGGTTTATAAGGTATAAATGCAAGGGTATGATATGAGTGCTGTATATTTTACTGTATATACTATATGTTATACACTCACCTAAAGGATTATTAGGAACACCTGTTCAATTTCTCATTAATGCAATTATCTAATCAACCAATCACATGGCAGTTGCTTCAATGCATTTAGGGGTGTGGTCCTGGTCAAGACAATCTCCTGAACTACAAACTGAATGTCAGAATGGGAAAGAAAGGTGATTTGAGCAATTTTGAGCGTGGCATAGTTGTTGGTGCCAGACGGGCCGGTCTGAGTATATCACAATCTGCTCAGTTACTGGGATTTTCACGCACAACCATTTCTAGGGTTTACAAAGAATGGTGTGAAAAGGGAAAAACATCCAGTATGCGGCAGTCCTGTGGACGAAAATGCCTTGTTGATGCTAGAGGTCAGAGGAGAATGGGCCGACTGATTCAAGCTGATAGAAGAGCAACTTGACTGAAATAACCACTCGTTACAACCGAGGTATGCAGCAAAGCATTTGTGAAGCCACAACACGCACAACCTTGAGGCGGATGGGCTACAACAGCAGAAGACCCCACCGGGTACCACTCATCTCCACTACAAATAGGAAAAAGAGGCTACAATTTGCACGAGCTCACCAAAATTGGACAGTTGAGGACTGGAAAAATGTTGCCTGGTCTGACGAGTCTCGATTTCTGTTGAGACATTCAGATGGTAGAGTCAGAATTTGGCGTAAACAGAATGAGAACATGGATCCATCATGCCTTGTTACCACTGTGCAGGCTGGTGGTGGTGGTGTAATGGTGTGGGGGATGTTTTCTTGGCACACTTTAGGCCCCTTAGTGCCAATTGGGCATCATTTAAATGCCACGGCCTACCTGAGCATTGTTTCTGACCATGTCCATCCCTTTATGACCACCATGTACCCATCCTCTGATGGCTACTTCCAGCAGGATAATGCACCATGTCACAAAGCTCGAATAATTTCAAATTGGTTTCTTGAACATGACAATGAGTTCACTGTACTAAAATGGCCCCCACAGAGCAACCCAATAGAGCATCTTTGGGATGTGGTGGAACGGGAGCTTCGTGCCCTGGATGTGCATCCCACAAATCTCCATCAACTGCAAGATGCTATCCTATCAATATGGGCCAACATTTCTAAAGAATGCTTTCAGCACCTTGTTGAATCAATGCCACGTAGAATGAAGGCAGTTCTGAAGGCGAAAGGGGGTCAAACACAGTATTAGTATGATGTTCCTAATAATCCTTTAGGTGAGTGTATGTAGAAGTCAAAGTTGTGTTCTGAATGATATCGCAAATCGTGAGGTAAAAGAAGCCCCACAAAATGCAACACCTCTCTCTTGTTTACCATTTCAGTCGTATCCGATTCTTGGTGATTCTGTGGCTTTCTCTTGCAAAATGCGATGAGAGACTGTCCATGAATTTTTCTAGCAATGATTTTTCCTGGGGTAGGTTGCCAGGTCTTTCCCCAGCCCTTCCCATTACATGGCTTGGGACCGGACCAAGCCTGCAGCACTTGTGTTAAAAACTGAAGCAGACACGCCTTGATCGCGCCCAGGTGGTTGTTCCCAGTGTAGCTCGTAACCCCCGCCCCTCCGTGTATTCTAATGGACGCGAGACAAACTAAACAATCAAATTACACTTCATATATTTTTTTCCTAAAGTTGGTTTCTGTCATTTTAAGCAGTTTTTATCGCGCTGATTTCATTTCAAGAGTTCATTTTTTAAATAAGTTTAGTTTTAGTTAGTTATTTGATGCTATAAAAATGGGGGGTGTGACGTCATGATTGACAGCTGAGATTGAGAGCTTCTCTGAGTGAAGTTGTCACTGAGACACCAACGGACTTTTTTCAGGATTTTCGGGAGGAGATTGGAGTTGCTTTAACTTTAATTTCTACATTTCCATAACTTTATTTCACTCCGACATAATGAATTGTTCTGCATCTGTGAGAGTGTAGGTGGGCTTTTGATATCGCGGCTCTATTTCCTGCTCTTTACTGCGCAGACTCCAGTCCCGAGGTCACTACTGCGCAGACTCTGTCCCAAATCTGCGCAAGATGTCATCGACATATTCAGACCTCCGGAAGCTTCACTTTTCTTCAGCCGAAGAGAATGAAGTTGCGTCGTCCATATTGTTTTACGGTCTATGCTTGGGACAGTTCACCTAATGCAAGTTTTTGTATTGTGACGGAAACTGGAGAAAACCCATGCAGACATAGGGAGAACATGCAAGTATAATGACTCTAATGCAGTATAAGGGCGAGAATATCATAGAGACGTGGGGGTGGTATCGGATGAAGCTGCCACGGTTTATTCAAATTTAACTTCTGGATTTGGGTGTCTGTACAGTTTCAAAAGTACAGGAAACTGGGAGATTCTACTTCTAGAATAAAGAACAGAGGTTGAGTCTTGATTCTTGACAGTATATTGCAGTAGGGAACATTACTTTCAAAGTGCTGAGGCTTTTACTTTTGCTTTTCCCTGTACACCTGGCCCAGTTTCATCTACGGATTACAGACAAATTAAAGCTCACTCTTTCATTGCACACAAACATGGGCAAAATGCCACATAAATTATCATCTCAATTAAAAGTGACGGTTTAGCTTATTTTAAACCTCAAAATGAAAGGTAACTGGTTAGTGGAATGGAGAAATAAGTAAAGCTATAAAACTACAAAAATAAAGAGTATATTATGCTTTGGTGTACTTTATAAATCGGTGTACTTTTTTAAAATTAACATTAGTTATGATAAACTGGGGATTTTGGTCTGCTATATCTCAGAAGTTCTTAAAATTCAGATTGTCCAGTTCAACTGCTCAACTTTCAACCCTGTTAGCCAAATTATTATAAGATACAATGGTAAATCAAGTTGTTTTTGTTTAATTTATGGGAAATATAAGTTATAATATAGAAATATAAGTAGCCCAAAGGTTACCAGAACAGTTTGTTGTTGGGTTTTATTTATTTGGATGGGTTGTGTCTATTTATTCAGGATTTAATCTGTATTTAGACATATTTTGTTGCTGAAAAAATTGCAAGCCTCATAGAAAATGGAAAATAAAACCTCTCATGCAATATTTAGTTTGATCTTCTGTGATTGACAATCAACATTTTCTGATGAGATTTCATGAACTTTTGTTTACAAAAAGATAATTTCTTGTTTCAGGCCATATTTTGAACTCCATTCAAGGAAAGTGCCAATTCTACTTTAATTCTGGGAAAGATCCTGCTAAAGTAACACATTAAAGTGTAAAGAGCTGCCAGGACACATATGTCTCTAACATTAGCAGTCTCATCGAGAAAAATCTGCCACCTTAGATTTGGTTTCTCATGTCAAGATGACATAAGTGAAGTGAAGTAACCCGCGGTGAAATGTGATGATCCCCAATAGCTCTCTCACTGTGCCTTGCGTGCGGATGGAACCAGGGTTGTCACACATGCACCATGTCTTGCCAACTCACATCACATGTCCCCATTTAGTGGTATCAAACTGCACGGCAAATGTGACATCAGGCTTTGGACAGTAGTTTCAAAATGTCAGTAAGATGACTATTTGATAAAGTTAATATTCATTCAGGATGCAAAAGGAATGGTCCAGATTCAGTCCAGCTCCATTGTATTTCATTTGTGACTTCACCACAGGATGTAATTTCATCCCTAGGTTTGTAAAAACAAGTAAAAAGATCTTGTTTACAATAAATGGATGTCTATATGGAGCAAGGCATTGAACTAGGAAAAATGCAATATTACATTGCGTCTATGTAATGTTATAAACAGCCCTTCAATATGCGCAATTATACTAGTTAGTGACTAATAACAATTTTCTAACTGTGTTGTCTAAACTTCACCCACAAGAATTCATCTGTAATGTAAAGTATGTGAATGTAGATGCTTTAATGCATTCCCAGGGCCCTATTTTGACGATCTGAGAGCATGGTCTAAAACACATGGTCCAAAAAGGTTGTACCTAGTCTCTTAATGGTTAGGGTTAGTCATTGGTGTGTTTTGGGCGTAACGTGCATTAAACCAATCAGAGTCTCATCTTCCATTCCCTTTAAAAGCCAGTTGCACTTGCACCATGGCGGATTCGCTATTTACATGGCGGAATTTGAACGCTTCTCCAGAGGAATCCTTATATTTTTTATATTTTAAAATGCTTGTGTGCTGCTGCGCATCCCTGTGTGTGTAATAAGCAGATTGTGCGCGCATTGTGCTCCCGCTTATAGGCACATATTACTAGCGCGCCCTTTAAATAACACAAAAAATACTGCTCTACTGACTTAAGACCAGGTTTTTGTTGGTCAATGTCACAGTCGTTTTCAGTTGCCTCAAAATAGCAACGCGCCAACAATGTGCCTGAACACACCTCATTTTCAAACCAGCACAGACATGGGCGAACAGATGGGCGTGAGTGCATTTGCTATATAAACAACGTGGTGCTGGATGTGAAAATTATAGTTGCGTCAGGCTGAAACTAGCAAAAAACACTTGCGACGCATTGCGCCGGGTGTATGATAGAGCCCTCAGTGTCACACATGCAAGAATGTGTTGCTTCAAAAGGCATAGAGCCTTTGAGTGAGTGTTAATGTTAAAAGTTTTCCTATACTGTCAGTTTTCACTTTCAGGCCAACTACACAACAGATCATTCTCGCTTGGAATACATTAGCCAAGCATTCATATCTGCTAATGCATTCTTTTCAGGATTTTTTTATGAATAAGACGTTCATCAAATGAAGTGTTCACATAGTGTTCAAAGAGTATTCTTTTAAAGATGGAAAAAGTACATCAGGTATATACTGAATACGCTGAAAAGAATTTCATAAGAAATACAAAAACAAAATGGAAGGTAGTATATTTGACCAAAGATACATATCAAATGGAAGTTGGAACATAAATTGAACTAAATTGGTTTCATCACAGTAGAACCAGCTTTACAGATTTGTGGGAGGTCTCCATGCTGTGGGAATCATGTTTTGTGAGGGATGAACCTGTCTCTGTCTATGTTTTCTCATTGTGACAGTTAATTACTTCATACAAGAACGTTAAATGAAACATAATTTCATTTTCAGGTGGTAATACTGAGGGAAGGTGGGCTGAGGTGGGCTGGTGGGTAAAGTAATAAGATGAAGTATGAAAAAACTAATCCTCACATATTGAGTGATCTCAGCTCACATGAAAATTGACCCCCAAGTGAATCATTGTTTGTGTGGCAACTCATGATTGGATATTCTTTCTTGTCTGTTACTGTGATACCCTCCGGTGTGTTTATATGTTCTGGTTTCTAAATTTGAGTTCAGTTTAAGGTCTGTCCATTCAAGAACTCAGTAGAGCTTGTCTGACACTGACAAATTCTCTCCTCCCAGCCTCTAGAGAGAAACAGAAAGCCAATAACGAAAATGGGAATGAGAACACAACAGAGTAGTTAGAGGTGAATATGATGAAACCAGAAAGGAATAGAACAAAGAAGATAGATGGAAGGAATCCTATAAATGTCCTTATCTTTGGCATCATTATGTTTCTGACATGTTTGAACGCGATTCAGAATTCAACCAAAGTGCTTTGAGTCTTTCTACAAGGGAGTGGACGTTAATGTGAACTAAATTCTGTGGTCAGTTTCTTGTTTTCTTTGAGGTCAGTGGTGTCTGATTAACTTTGAAACAGTTTCCACTCAGAGACTGCAAAACTTCAAAAATAATTACACATTGTAAGTAAAACATTGAATTAAGAATGACATTTTGAAGTAGAAAGACTGAAACAGTATTATCTTATAAAACATACCCCAGTAATCTTGCTGAGTGAATTGGTTAGTTGAGGTAAGTTAAACTTATTACAACATAGGCTATTTCTAGCTATAGCTACCTGAATAATGACACATTGGTTTGCCAGTGGCTTCGGAAGGAAACTCTATTGCCCCCTTCAGTATTGAGGTTTGTTGGCATGTTAAAGTCGGCATGAAATTAAATGTACTCTATTTTCTAAGGCCCCATTTACACTGCATGATTCAAGTGACCCAATTCCGATTTTTCCCTCTCATGTGGCACAGATCGGATACGACATGTGAACGTGTAAGCAGGAAAAACCTGCATGAATACAGATATCCTCAGATCGGATTCAGGCCTCACTCATATGTAGTAATAAATCCGATATGATTCGGATATGTGTATTTGTGTCTGCCATGTAAGCGGTCAAATTGGATATCCCCCTGTAAATGCAAGTCGTACATCATTGAAAAAGGGGCGGAGGTGAATGATGTCAACTCAGGTACACAAACTGCAAGAAGGGATCTCCTCTTTTTTCTCTGCCTTACAAGAGCAATGTTTTGCTGACCTTTAAAGATAGTGCGGAAGCGAAAAATTAAATATTCATTTCGTCTGCGTCCATTGCATATCGCGTCGTTTTCCTTTCCGGGTCAGAACATCTTCGTCAGTGTATAGTGTAACTGCAAATATCGGATACGGATCTTAGATGATGTAAGTTTCAAAAAGGTAGTCAAAAAAATCGGATATAGTCACCAAATCGGAATTGTGCATCAAGACCTGCAGTGTAAATGCGGCCTAAATGGATTTTCTAAATTTAAATTCTAAATGTTATTGTGATTGTAACGTAGTTAGTTCGTATGGGAAGAAGGAGGCGGGAACCGGCGAAAAATCAACAACAAATTTTAATAAAATAAATCCACAAAATAAAATACCGGCGGCAGCCCCTCACGGACGACTGCCGCCTACATACAAAACAAACATAAATAAAACACAGCTTAAAATCCAGGCCTGGTCCTCTCTCGTCTTGCACTGGCGTCACTCCTCCTTTTATGCCCTCGTCACTCCGCCGTGAGACGAGCCCGGTGTGGCGCACAGCTGGCGCTCATTAACATTCGCCACCGGCCCGCTCTCACGGTCCCTCGCCGCGCTACTTTTGTCACAGTGATTAATTATTGCACATTACATTTTTTTGACCTTGTGGTGTTTAATCTAAATGTCATAACTGGCCCTTCCAATGAAATCGTCAGGTGATGTTTACAGGAATCAAATTATTCAGTTCACTTAAACCCACCCCTGCATGCTCACATTAATCTGCCACCATTTTTAGTTCAATGCCCACATCTCAAAAACCAATCAACCAAATCCCCAAGCTACATTTTTCCCCAATAATACACTCGTATGTACATCACAATATAGAAGAAAAGATCTGTATTTACCTCCATTTTATCATGACTTTAAGTATGTTCAACGGGGCTAAACATTAGTAATGCACTGGCCAAGCATTTGTGCCTGCTTTGGTGTGCTTCCGTAGAGTATGTTTCTGGAAATGTTTTAGAAAGTCTCATATCTATCTATATTGATATCAAATCTCCATTTCTTGTCTCTGTGATACAATAATTCCATGCTGTACTTTCGTCAGTGTCATGCCAAATAATAAGCTCAGGGTTTAGTTGTAGCCTCCAAAGTTCAAACAAGCTGTAAAATGATAACCAGTGTGGAATTATGGGAAACAAGCTTGAAATTACACCCTGGGCAACCTCTTATATTACATCCATTGTTATGTATCTGAGTGGTATGAATGTGCTAGTAGTATTTCACCTGGATTTTAATCTCCTCGTGTCCTCATACATACCTGGTGCTGTACAGAGGCGCTGAACCATTTACTGCCGTCACTGAATTTACTGCCAGTGAATTAACACCGCAATGCCACAGTTATTGCCTGCAGTAATGGAGCTATAAACTGAGGGGGAAATTGTGAAAGCTCAGAGAAAGCCCTAGGCTAAGGATGCTAAAAACATTAGCGTCAGCTTCTGTAAAAGAACCATAATACCTCTATAACATGCTGAAGTGTAAATTGTTAGGACCTATTTTTGATTTGTTATTTTTGTCTGTCTATACAACAAAAGTCAAATGTTTTTAAAGTTACATTCTTCAGCATATCTTTTGTGTTCTACAAAAAAGCCATTCAGGTTCGGTGCAACATGAGAGTAAGTAAATGATGAAAGAATTTTCTCTTCTTTTTCTATCCCCTGCTGCACAATTTTTGTGATTTATATATCAATATAATAATAATAAATTAAATCATACTTATACTTATTGATTTAATAAAATGTTAAACAAAAGGGGAAATATTACTATTGTAAGATCGGGGCTATGTACCACCCGAGTAAACTCAAGTCTCTTGTAAATGGGTCCAACGTAGTAATGCAGGCATACACGTAAAGATGCAACTTTAGGGACTTTATTTGTCAGAGCTCATATTGTGAGACCTATGTGTGAGACACGCACACACCACACTGCTGTACGCCAATTGGGATCTTGTCTAGGGTGCCAAAATGGTCAGGAACGGGCAAACTAGTCCAATAGACCACTCATATGCGATTCATGTTTTTTATAATATGAAACATTTTATATAAATGATTTTCTGAATCTTTCTGAATCTTTCTGAAAATTTTATGTAGCTGGTTTTCCCCATTTCTACATTCATCTAGAAACGTTTCATATTGATAAGGTTCAATTCCCTTATGTGAAACGGAAAGCATGTTGCATGTTTTTTTGCCTTTAACATTTAAAATCAAAGCAGTCGAACTCCTTGAGTGTTCTTCCTTCCAATGAGCAGCTGTGATATGAGCTTGTATATGAGTGTTCTCATGGTGAGTTGAATGAATTTATGCTGCATGGATAATCTGGGATTTTCAGATACTCCAGGACCAACTGCTTCCAATTTCCAGTGGACCTCACCAATCAAAAGCCTGCCTTCCCCCACTCTCTCTTCACTTCCCCACCCCTCTCTTTCTTACATGCACACCTCGTGCTTCAGCAATGTCTTTTGTGCTGTATTGATCCATCTTTCTTGGCTTGCATTCATCTGTTCGTTCTGTGATGTGAGCAGCTACAATTGCTCAGGATTCACGGTCCAAATCTCTTAAATTTTAACCGAAAGATTTTCTCCTTAAGTGGCCTAAATTGCGCACTAATTAGAGGTGGACTGTGTCGTCACACACACTGTGCACTTTTAAGACACAAAGCAATCTCGTGATACAACATGTCTAGATTGATAAAGTGTTTTTTTTTTGGAGGCCGGAAGAAAAAAACTAACACTGCAGGGGTTTAACAAACAATCTGGGCCATAAGCTCTTATCGCTTGAATAAATTCATGTGATAACAGGAAATTGGAATAGTTGATGACATGGTGACTCAACACAGGGACTTCACTGTGATCTTCTATTTGCAAGAAAATTAACATTATCAAAAATGGTGAGACCAGAATAAGACCCTCACAGTCAATTGAAGACCCAGCAGGAGACAATGGCTCTCATTAAGAGTTGTTTCCTCTATTACTATGAGTGGAATGGGTTTCATTAGAACATATGGGAACATGTAGAACATAGAACATGTTATGTACACACCGCCACTTTATTTGGTACACTTTGCTAGTACTGCCCTTTTTGGCAAGGTGCTGGAAACATTCCTCAGAGATTTTGGTGCATATTGACATGATAGCATCATGCAGTTGCCACAGATTTGTCGCTACACATCCATGGTGCAAATCTCCTGTTCCACCACATCCCAAAGGTGATATCCTCCTGGGACCCAGGAATAGACTTTTGTCCACTGTAGAGGACGCCAGGACTTAAATCAGGCATTTTGAAGACGTATCAAGTGAATAGGGAAAGAAATTACAAATCAATATTCCTATGAAATATTATATATTATTATGAAAATGTTGCCAATCATTCCTCCCATTATTACACTTCTATTTTCATTACATGTTGCACCAAGAACACATTAATATGCAAATAATATGCAGTGTATAGATACATTGTATTGGATGGGAAAATCCAAGTATGGACATTTTACCCACACATTGCATAAAGTAAAATGGTATATCAATGCATTCCATTATATCTTTCATAACATAGTTCAGAATCATCTTTAAACAAAGTTTGTTTAAAAAAAATCCGGGAACCTAAAAATTGATTGGTGAATGAAAAATAAATTCCATTGTTTTTGCCTATACATGCAATTTCATGTCATTTTATTTTTTAAACAACTGAGTCCTGGTTTCAACTACCGAGGACATATCATAACATATGAATAAAATATAATCTTTCAAAAAACTTTTTTTTTCTGGGTCCCAGGAGGATATATTGAGATCTGGTGACTCTGGAAGCTATTTGAGTATTGTCATTGACTCATTGTCATGCTCAAGAAACCCATTTGAGATGATTTGAGCTTAGTGACATGGCGTGTTATCCTGCTGGAAGTAGCCATCAGAAGAGGGGAACACTGTGATCATAAAGGGATGGACATGGTCAGCAACAATACTCAGGTAGGCTGTGGCGTTTCAATTATGTTCAATTGGTAATAAGGGGCCCAAAGTGTGCCAAGAAAATATCCCCCATCACCATTACACAACCAGCAGCCTGAACTGTTGATTCAAGGCAAGACAGATCCATGTTTTCATGTTGTTTACGCCAAATTCTGACCCTACCATCTGAGTGTCACAGCAGAAATTGAGACTAGGCAACGTTTTTCCAATCTTCTATTGTCCAATTTTGGTGAGCCTGTGTGAATTGTAGCTTCAGTTTCCTGTTCTTAAAGGGTTAATTCACCCAAAAATGAAAATTAGCCAAAATGTACTCGCCCTCAAGTCATCCGAGGTGTATATGACATTCTTCTTTCAGACGAATAAGATCTGAGTTATATTACAAAAGTCCAGGCTAATCCAAGCATTATAATGGCAGTAATAGTTGCTCTGTTTTTGAAGTCCATAAAAAAATGCATCTGTCCGTCAAATAACGTGCTCCACGCGGCTCCGGGGTGTTAATAAAGGCCTTCTGAAGCGAATCAATGCGTTTTTGTAAGAAAAATATTACTATTTAAAACGCACCGATCCACATTTTTTCACTTCCGATCCGATCCCGATACCTGAATTTGGATATCGGCCGATACCGATACTATTCCTATACCAGAGCTGTGTTTGCTTTAATATTATTATTATCATTATTGTTGATTTTATATAATGCTGAAATAAACTCCTCTCAACAGGCAAGTATGATATGTACGTATTAGGGATGAAATGGTATGGAAATTTCACATCACGATAATAGCGACCCAAATTATCACGGTTAGCAATTTATATTTGAAAATCAACAAACAAAAAATAAATCAAGCAGCTCTAAGCACTTTTTTAAGCTAGATTCTGTGGAATTTCCTTCCTTATAATGGCCGTTGTTAATGGTAACGCATAATGCATAAATCTCTAATATTATATCTCTAATCTCTAATATTATCTCTGTAAATATATTCTCAAGCAATATTCTCATCAGTGTTCTATCAGCTATGACACATTTAAATCTAGCATATTTTGTGTAAGAGCCCATACAGTATCCTAGTGAAATAAAGCATATATTTTCCTATGATTTGACAGTTTATTTGATTAAATATCAAAAATCCAAAAGGTGTGCATCATACCTGACACCTACATGAACACTTTACAGTCAGTTTTATGACGAAGTCATTCTCTTCAAATGCCATTTAAGTTAGAAACGTGTATAGCCTACCAATGTTTTATGTAACTTTAGAGACGGCCCCCACATTTGCGAACGTCAAGCCAACTATATGCCAGTCATATAAGATGCGCTATGTTCTGCTGTGTTTGTTTGAAACTATTTTCGGTGCTGAGATAGAACAAAAACTGCCAATCACTGTATGATGAATGAATCTCCTGCGCACATCGCACATTCATCTCTGCTTTGAGTGTAGATTTCAGTGAGTGAGAGTGGCGCGTGCTCTGAACAAAACAAAATCTAATCTGAACGCCTCTGATTATTATATGCATAAACTCAATAGAAACACGTGTGGATGGTTTTAATGCGCAACGCGATTATAACAGAAGGCTTTTTGAGAAGACCATAATAAGTTCAAAGTGGCTAGTGTGAGTGTTACACTCCACAGCCAAAATACACACGTAGATGGCGATGTTAATGTCAAGCCCTGATTATCATCTTTTAAATGTCACCCTAGTCTTGTCTGAACTTGTCTGCTTTTTTAAATGTTTGATTGCGTTCGTTGTGTTGTATGACGCGAGGGAACTTCCACCTCTCTGAATAACGGTTTAGCAAACATTGTCTTGCTCTGCGGTGTTTCCACTGTGAAGTATTTCCACACAGCTGACATGTTGGCTAGCCACAATGCTGCTCAATGCTATCTGGCTGCAAACTGTGGAATGGATTTCCTGAGCGGGGGCGTGTCTCATAACTCTGTGTCTCATTGAGCATCTCATTGAACTCTGTGTCTCCGTTCAGGAAATCCATTCCATAGTTTGCAGCCAGCTAGCCGACAAGCCGGCGGGAATCACTTTTGTAGTCATTTCAGCAGACGTTTAAACGTTAAAACGTTAAAGCGCTGACATGGCTCATGGATATCGGATTTCTCCGCAGGTTGGATCGGGAAAATTCGATACTTGAATTACGCTGGTATCGGTCCTGATACCGATACTGGATCGGATCGGCCCCATCCCTATTTAAAACTTTATAAAGTAAAGTTTTGGCTGACCGCCTTCCGTGTTCACTTTATGGAAAAAGTGTTGAAAGGTCTTCTGCTGATTGAAAGACTAACGCGACCAGGTAGGCTACTCTCGTCATGATGTCACATTCGCATTTTGAGTTTCACTTTCAACTTTCAACACTTTTCCACGGAAGGCGATCGGCTGGAACTGTACTTGATAAAGTTTTAAATATGGATATTTTTCTTACACAAATGCAGCGATTCGCTTCAGAAGGCCTTTATTAACACCCCGGAGCCGCGTGGAGCACGTTATTCGATGGACATGTGCATTTTTTAAGGACTTCAAAAACCGAGCAACTATTACTACTATCATAATGCTTGGATTAGCCAGGACTTTTTTTTAATATAACTCTGATTTTATTCGTCTGAAAGAAGAATGTCATATACACCTAGAGTGACTTGAGGGTGAGTAAATCATGGGCTAATTTTCATTTTTGGGTGAACTATCCCTTTAACTGACAGGAGTGGCACCTGTTGTGTTTTCTGCTGCTTTAGCCCATCTGCTTTAATATTCTATGTGTTGTGCGTTCAGAGATGCTCTTCTGCACACCTCGGTTGTAACGAGTGGTTATTTAAGTTACTGTTGCTTTTCTATCAGCTGGAACCAGTCTGGCCATTCTCCTCTGACCTCTGGCATCAACAAGGCATTTTCGCCCACAGAACTGCCGCTCACTGGATATTTTCTCTTTTCCGGACCATTTTCTGTAAACCCTAGAGATGGTTGTGCATGAAGATCCCAGTAGATCAGGAGTTTCTGAAATACTCAGAACAGTCCGTCTCCCACCAAAAACTGTGCCATGTTCAACTTAAATCACATTTCTTCCCCATTTTGATTCTCAGTTTGAACTTCAGCAAATCGTCTTGACCATGTCTAATTGCATTGAGTTGATGCCATGGTATTGGCATTAATGAGCAGTTGAATAGGTGTACCTAATGAATTTATTTTATAATTTAAAATATCAGTTTTCTATTTTTATATATTTTAAAAGATCATTTATTCCAAAATGTATGTTAAAATTGAATTTTCAGCATAATTACTCCATTACTGTCACATGATCCTTCAGAAATCATTCTAATATGCTGATTTGGTATTCAAGAAACATTTATCCATATACTGAGAGAGAATGCAGATATTGTTGTGACTTGGTCATTGATTTTTATACATATACTTTTTACTAATTGTAGAATCCTTGCACTTGGGCATCAATGATCGTGGTCTGCATAAAATGATTGCGAGTTCTCAAACCAAAAACACTTGAATGCATTCATGAACTATCTGGACTTGAGAACCCTCTACTTTGATGCGTGTCATAGATGTTTGTTATGACTCATGAAGTAATGCTATAGCAACTGATATTTTGATTATTATATGTGAAATTGTTTATGAGGTCACGTCAGGAGCCTAGTAGCTCATCATCATTGATGATCCTGCTCTGACATATTAAATATGAATCTTCCCTCTTTTTCTTTGTAGATATACCCTCTCAAAGCAGTTCCTATTTCGTCCCACTCGACTGCCCCATCAGTCGCCATGACACAGTGATTTATTAGATCAGAGATGTTCTGTGGGGTGGTGCAACTCAGGATATGAAGAACTGTGAAATGCTCCTTGACTGTGAATTGCTTTGGACCCAGTGTTGCCGCATATGAATTACCTGGTGGAAAAGGTAGTATTTTGTACTTCGTAAGGGAGACTTGGGCTAATTTTCACATAGGAAAATGCTCAGAAGGTCTATAAATCAGCAACTAGTACAATTAAATATGTTACACAGGATATTTTTAATAAAACTTTCATAATTTTTTTGTAATTTTTACTGTTTAAATTGAGCTATTTTTGACTTTTCAACTAATTTTAAAGGTCCCACGTTCCAGCTTAAAGGATTAGTTCAATCCACAATAAAAAATTCCTGATAATTTACTCACCCCTGTCATCCAAGATGTTTATGTCTTTCTTTTTTCAGTCAAATGCTCATCTTGTGTAACCCCTCCTGTTCGAAGCGCCCGCTCCAAGCGGGACTCAAACCTGGGTCCGCCGGCATGAGAGTCACACACTCTAAAGGCTGCAACCTCTAGCGTCAGTCGCTAGAACATCTCTTGAGATAAGAGGAGTGAGGTTTACATGCACAGCAACTACTAGCTGGCCTCCGTTACATTCATCCCCCTAAACCTCACTCCCATCTGGGTTACGGCACCAATGTAACCCCTCCTGTTCAAACTGCCCGCTCCAAGCTGGACTCGAACCCGGGTCCGCCAGCATGAGAGTCGGACACTCTAACAAGGAGGATAAAGGCTGCAACCTCTAGCGTCAGTCGCTAGAGCGTCTCTTGAGATCAGAGGAGTGAGGTTTACCCGCACAGCAACTACTAGCTGGCCTCCGTTACACTTGCACTAGCTCTGCGATGCGCGTCCACGACTTCACGCATTATGTAGTCATATTGGAAAGTTTACGAGTGACATATAGCCGGAAGTATCGACCCAGTTTAAATGTGGGCCATGCCAAATATGTTTAACTCTTTCCCTGCTAGCGTTTTTGTTAAAAGTGGCAAGCCACCGCAAGCATATTTTTTTGATAATTTTCACAAAGGTTTCATGGCCCCCAGAATATTTTATTGTATGAATATCTAAGCATGCAATATGTTGAAAGAACGACAAAAAAACAAAATAACCTGTTTAATTCTAGCTTCATGCATTCCTTTTTTTGTCAACACTTGAATATGGGTAAGTTTCATTAAAAAAAGCAACATTTTGAGCAAAACTTCAGTTGTTGTCAAAGACTACCTCCAGATCGGATTCAGAATGTTGATCAAAACATATATGGAGTAGATTGAGTCCATCAACACCCCTAAAGCCTCACATTTCTAGACCTCGCCCTGGGTCGACATTTCATTCAGTAACATTAGGCAGTTTTGATTTATATGCTGTTTAATATTAATGATGGCATTTTTTTACATATGCATCTGTTTATCTATGATATTGTTTGTTTCTGCTTCTTTTTCACCTGTTTTGGCCTGGAGATTCATTACTCTTTTAGAAGATGTGTAATAACGCCCCCTACAGTATAACAGTGAAAACACGGAAAGCCAGAAAATTCCGTCAATGGTGGGGAAGCGTTGTCTCAAAAATTATGGAAATTTCCGTCAATGGTGGATTAAATATTTCCATTTAATCCCACAATGTGATTTAGCAAACAGGTCTGTGACATAGCAGTACAATTACACAATGTGAGATCAAGTTTCAGTTTCAAACTGAAGTGCTATTCGTCACACCTCATCATATGCTCTGAACTATCAGATCAAAGTCAGACCTCACCTGGTCTACTGTGACAGGACAGGATTGATGACAGGGAGTTAATCTGGCTAAGAGACGCTGTGTACTGCACACCTCTCTGTGGGAAGAATCTATGAGATGAGATAGATTCAGACAGTTAATACTCACGCTGCCAAGTCACTGAGGGAGATTCACAATGACAGCTGCAGATAACAAGCTTTACCCAATCAGCTGGTGAAAAAGAAAAAGTGATAGAGAAAGAGAGCGAATTGACAACTGCTGTCTTTGGAATTCCTCAGTCTAGCCATGTGTGCGGGTTTGTGATCAGAATTTTTGTCTGTCCAACAGTAATTAGTACTGATTATTATTACAGGGAAATAAAACAGAATATGCAGTTCTGTTTGTGAATATCAACTTTGCCTCAAGCCGAATGCTGAATATCTTTTCACAAGTTTACATGTACATGAAATCAAATGTTGTAATTTATGCGTATTTGGCATGCTGTCCGATGGAGGGCTCCGAGCTCGGAATTTGGCCCGAACCCAGAGTACTCCCCCTCCTTAACTGAGACAGAAACAGCCAAGAGTGAAGGGATGGTGTGGTGGAGGGATGCTGTGAAACTTGTCGTGCGACAGAGGTGAGAGATAGCTATCTATACCGGCTTCCTTTTGCGCTGATTGGTTGATTACCTGAACGTGCTCCTCCCTAACTTTGTTGAATAAAACTTCATTTAAATATTTGACGCAACAGACTTTGCAAATGTTGTCCAGATCTCATAATATCAACCATTGGAAATGTTGTTTCCAGGTGGACTGTGCACTCCAACTGTATATTGCAGTGTGGAAATCTGATTGGAGTTTGTGGTTGTCAAATGTAATTTACAGTTTTACAGTTTTTCTCAGTCGCTTTGGTACATTTCTCAGATCAGAATTAAAATTCTCAAAGCTACCTGTTCAATCTTCACATCATTGTGTCACTTGTGCACATCAAAAAAGCAGTTTCTCATTTCTTTGAACAAGTTGCAAATGCTTGTGTACATCCATGCAAATGATTATATACAATTCTCTGCTGTTTAATACATTATCAGTTGCTTATGTCATGTTGATCAAAATGTATTATAATGGGTCTCTGTTGAATAGTCTTACCCCCCACAACATTTAGGCATTAGTTCATAGCATAAGTCTTTACATGCAAAATGGTTGAACAAGTTGTCATAAAATGTCAACCATATTTCTATACATTTCCATTAGACGTTCATATTTCTGCTTTTGTTTTTCTGTTTTTTTTTCTCTTTGTGCTATGCAGTGCTGTCTTTTTCTCTCTGTATCGCAATGACATGGTCTGTCAACAAATTACAGTACAAACAGTAAAAGCATAAATGTGAATCTTGTCCAGTCTCTTGCATTCAAACTCCCACATACACTAAGGTGTAACCTACAATTTACAATAATTTTCATCAAAATTTTAGCTATATTTATATCAGAACATCCCTCCAGAGTACTGTTATATTGACAACATGACTAAGCAATTTGACTGTCTTATTCATACACAATGACACAAGGACTTGTCATTCTGATGGCACTGACATGTTCATTGACACAGATATTTACTTTTGAGAGATGAACTAAGGATTTTGAGCAAGAGACTGGCTTTTGCAGGTAATCCATGGTGTTTTGCTATTTGTACGAATTGTTTTGAGAAATGGACTTACTGGTTTGCAAATGTCGAGGATGATTCGAGAAATGTACCAAAGCGACTGAGAAAAACTGTAAATATGCATCCAGCAGCCAGTGAAGGAACTTTGGGTGGAGTCTAACAGGACCTAAATCTTTCATTGATAGATAGATAGATAGATAGATAGATAGATAGATAGATAGATAGATAGATAGATAGATAGATAGATAGATAGATAGATAGATAGATAGATAGATAGATAGATAGATAGATAGATAGATAGATAGATAGATAGATAGATAGATAGATAGATAGATAGATAGATAGATAGATAGATAGATAGATAGATAGATAGATAACTTTATTGTCATTGTACAGCTGTACAACGAAATTGTCTCATTTTGAAAGTGCATACACATAAGAAACTGTACAATTAAACAAAAGTAACCCGTGCAAATATGACAAATATGTGTAGTAAAGTGCAGATATGTGCAGACATTTGATTGCATACCTCTGTATACATTGGTAATGTAACATTTGTTAGGTGGAATTTAGAGCTTGCACTGCTATTGGATAAAAACTGTTTTTAAGTCAGTTTGTCCTGGTTCTAATTGATCTGTACCGTCTGCCTGATGGTAGCAGAATGAAAAGAGTATGACCTGGATGAGATGTGTCCTTTATGATGCTGTAAGCTCTCTTGAGGCAGCGGGAACCATAGATATCCATAATAAAGGCTAGATGTCTTGCGGCGGAGTCTCTAACGTCATCACCGGCGGCCATCTTGTCACAGGCAGGGCTTTGTGGTACCTGATGTAAGGCGAGTGATCTGCATGAACACAAATACTCTTATCTCACTGAAATCTTGATGGATTTACAAATGGTTGGGTTTCTTACAAACGTTATCAAAGTGGTTATAATTATGAATGCTTGAACAAATTATGAATAATTTTTCATAAGTATGCAGTGTCATAACTACATCTCTGACGTTTATAACAAACCAAACAGTTTGAAAATCGGTAGAAAATTTAGCAAGTTATGGTTATTTAAAAAGTGCAAGCACCCATGAAAACAATGTTACGAGTGAGCGAGCTGCCTGTGACAAGATGGCCGCCAGGTGCGGACGTCGACCTCCATTGGCCAGCAGCGTGGACGAGACATCTACCCTTTATTATGGATATCTATGGAGGGAACTGTGTAGGTCCTCCAAGGTTGGGAGAGGGCACCCGATGATTTCCTCTGCAGTCCTGATGACCCTCTGAAGCTGTTTTTGAATAACAAGAAGTTGTTGCTTTCAGGATTCTGGTTTGATCATCAGCCTTTCTGTTGTGTTTGTGTCTTAGGTTGTCAGTCCCACTAAAGCTGGGCATACACTGTGCGATTTTCGTCCGATTTCGAGCCGAATTCTGACTCGTGCGCCTCTTTTTTGGGTCGGGCCGATTTTCAGCTTTATCGTGCGTCATTTGTCATGAGGTGTTCGTGCAGTGTACAGGGTGAAATGAGACGCGATAAACCTCTCTCGATCGGCAATCGGATGTTCGAATGAAATTCTGGCATGTAAGAAATTCTGGTCACTCCTCGTGAGGTTATTGCACAGCTGAAGCAGAGCTACGAACTGATTGCTCTATTTCTCATCACTGTGCCTGCGCGAAAGCAGAAGTTGAACCATTTCATCTTTAATGCAGCAAGAAAGAAAACGAAAAGAGGGAGATCTTTAAGTTCTGTAGGCAGTTATCAAATAGCAGCAATTTAGCAAACTGTTGCACCTCCAGTTCGTGTTGTAAAATGGATAATCCAAGACATTCAAACCACCGTGTTTAGCCTATCAGTGCCTCTTTTATTCAAATAACTTTGAACATTAATTTACTTGTTTTACTTTCACAAATTATTTAATTTACTAGGCTATTATTTAATATTTACTTAATTGTATTATCATGGGAAAAATGTGAATGGTTGTCCATAATTTGACAAAAGAGAAGAATGAAAATGTCACGGCGCAATATAGATTTTTTTTTTCTTTTCGTTTTAAATCATGAAGGCGAGTCAGTGGATATCATGCAAAAATGCAATGTGTGCGAAAGTCGGTGAAAGTGAAAGTAAAATCTGACAAGCTTTCGGCGCATATTCTCACAGAGACAAGATACATCTTCTTTAAAATATGCTGATAACTTAGCCTATAACTGTCTTAATTTATATTCTTAATATTTCTCTTGTGGCCCATATTGTGAAACAAATTAGAAGAGAAGTAGAGGCCCATTTCGTGTTAAACAAGTTGTTTTTTAAATAAAGCTGCTTATACTTTCTGATAATAATACTGATATTATTGCAGTGTTCAGACATATGATAGACTGATAATCATTTTAATTATAGGCCTATAATTCCTTGTTTAATTGGGCAAAATGTATTTAGTTAATGAGGAGTAAGCTAATCTATCTATGATTTTATTATGCAGAGTATTGGTTATGCATTGATGCGTTATAAAATTAGCGCGGGGGCAAATTAAATGTAATATCAATTTAATAATAAAAGTAGGCCTACCCTAATAATAATGTTCATTTATATACATAAATTGAAATGCTAAATGCTCTTGATATCGATAGCTGATACTTTTTATAGGCTATCTCTCTATTATAGGTTTTTTCACGCATATTTCACTCGTACAGTGTGAGCAGACAAGTCACGCTCGACGATCGGACCGCACAGTGTGAGCACATAAACCGTGAGCTTTGGCTTTACATTGCATGCGATCTACTCGTACAGTGTGAGTAGGTAACCTTGCTGAAATCGCACAGAAATCGCACAGTGTAGCCTATGCCCAGCTTAACTCTGCCATCACAGCTGCACCTCATTCTAATCAGTGCTCCAGCTCTCCTCACACACACCGGTCTCCCATTTTGCATTGATTTTCTACTCTACTTATGCATCTCTCTTTCCTTGCTTCTCTGTCAGTGTGTCTTGGTTACCGTCCGTGTCACTACTGCCCACATAACCTTTCTTGTTCTAGTCGTGCCTAGTTTTCATGCCCTGTTTGTTTATGTAATCTTGTTTTTTCTTCTTTGATTTACCCAGTTCCTGTAAGCAGTCCTGTTTTGGACCGCTTAGGCTACCTGGTTACTGATTTTGTGCTCTTGTTTTGGACTATTGCCTTTTCTCTGCCCCTGGGACTGTGATCTCCTTCTGGTTTTGACCCCTGCCTGGCCCGGCTTCCTTAACTTTCCTTAGGGATTGTTGCATGCCTGAACTGACTTCTGGCTTTACTCCAGACTGCCCCTTGGATTTCGCCTCTACCCTTTGCTCGGCAGCTCTGCTGCCTGATATATATATACATTTTTTATTCACATCAATATTGCGTCATTTAATTACTGTATTTGGATTATTGTAAGGGTATGTTTGGGGTTGGGGTAGGTGTAGGCGTTAATAAAACACATCTGGTAAGTAGCAATTTAATTTATTGTGAGATTTTGCCTCACTTCCAACCATTGCTGTACCCCTTCTAGCCACAACTCTTCTTCTCTGTTTTTAGTGTATTTCTGTGGCAGAATCACAGCACCACACACTGGCCTGGCATGTATACTACATCGTTTTGAGTCGGTTTCAGTGCTCTTGTGTGTACGCGGATATTTCTTGAAACGAGGGGGAAAAAAAGATCAGATAGGGAAAGCTTGGGCTTTGTGTGGACGGGGCCTTACTGATGGAATGTAAAATTAGTGAAGATTGGTCACCAGGCCGCGCATATATAGGCATGAAACTTCCAACACTAGTAGCCAGTGTTTTAGTTTCATCGTCCAAGCATTATATATGTATCATGCAAATTAAATGCATAAACATCAAAGAATCTGTTAGAGTTTTGCTTTTTTAAAGTGCACATTCATCACAAGCATTTTTGCGTAGTATTACCCCAAATGCGTTGTTACCCATTTGCATATAATGACACTTCTGAAATACTCTTTGAATAACTGTGCTGTTTCTTTTTTTTTTTTTAGCATCCAGAAACCTCAGTATTTTGCTATTGAATTAGGAACTAGCAACTGTCATAAACTGCTTACATAAAGTTGTGCCAGTTAAATGCCATAAGCCTTTAAAATGCTATAAAAGCAATGTAGGATTAATGCAACCCTGGTGTTTATGAAATATCCTAGAGACTAAATAGATGATCTGTGCCTGATTGCACAGAGCCAGGAAAGTTCTTGTGTGTTTTTGAAATGTTTTTGTCAATATATTTTCTTTTTCAGCATGTGGCTTATGAGAACAATTTTCCTATGCAGAGCAGTGGTGTGTGGCCTTCTGACGAGACAATAGAACGATTAGGAGAGGCTATGTTCCAAAAAACATTAATCAAGTGTCTTGAAATTAACTTTCAATTGACTTTGCTTCCTGAAAGGAGGATCCCATGTTGATTAATTATGAGAGTCTGACATGCTATTCAGAAAGTTCTTTGTCGATTAACCAGCCTGCTCTTTGCATTCGATGTATGACAAACGTTTATTACACTTTTCAGAGAGGTGAGGCATATACCTGCACATTTCTGTACATACTCTATACAGTATATGTGTATATACATATAATGCGCACGCACACATACACGCTTTGTAGTCTTGTTCTTCCAAACAAAATAAGAGTTATTGTGATAAGGTGTAGAATTCTTAATTACCCGTTTATTTATATTCATTCATTATAAATTGAGATAATTATACATCATTATATTTGACTTTATTAACCACTATCAGTCCAAAAATAAATAAACAGTATACAGAAAATATACTTAAATATTAATTAAAATACACAGCATAGACCAAACAAATTCAATTATGTAGTGTAATATCAAATGTTTTTATAAGGTTACAAGTTTTCTTAATGACTGTTTGATTATTGTGCCCACAATTTAATTATATTGTTTAAAAAAAACATATGAATACATTTCTCTCGGTCTTTGTTCATGGCAGCTGTAGTACCTTTTATGGTTATTAGTAGAACATTACAGTCTAAAAAAAGATTATAGTTAAAATCACTAAAATAAAAAAACAAAAGTACAGACTACATTTTAACTAGTAGGAGGAACACACAGCAACTCAATAGTCCCTTTAGAGTTACTTCATAAAAATACTTTCTTGTAGGTTTAAAGTTCTACATAAGGCACATTTAATGTCCAACAACAAATATTTTAGCAAAATGTATATAGTAGTTGAGATTCTAATTTGTATGTCAATGCATTCCAAGTTTAGCTACATGGTGAACTCAATTCCAATCCGAGCATGCACATTCCAATTTGAACATCCGAAAATAAAACTACGACAATCAATGTCAATTTTTGTAATGGTCACGCAATTGGGCAATCTGACCTAATCAACGTGCGGTCAGGGATTGGGATTGATTTAACTCAGATTGAGTTAATGGAAGCAGCCATTTGAAATACCCATTGTTAATTAGGAAGCGTCTGATTAGTTCCAGAGACCTAATTGGCTCAGGTCAGAGGCCTATAGAAACAGGTGTTGCTGTTTGTGTTTGGGGATTCATGGCAAAGAGGATGCTTGGCACATGTAATACCTTTTAGAGAATTGTATTCATTTTTTGGAAGTTTTACTTTTAGTGAATTTTGATATTACATTTTGATCGGTTTAAGCCACACGCCTACTCGGCTACTACTAAAAAAAGGGGTACTTTTCCTGAATCTGCCTATGTTCTTACCACGATGAAAGAGTAACCCCTGACCTGACGCCTGACGTATTGAGAATGTGAAAGCGCAGAGGAGAGAGCGAAACAAAACACCAGTCATAAATTAGAAGTCTAAAACTAGAATCTTTAAAGAGACATGCCAGAGGATTTCGATATAAGAGAAGAGGAGCTTGAGTTTGTTGCCCATCCCTATTTGTTTGAACCACGAGAGGCGTCAAAGCTTGCAATACTCCTACATCCTGCATTATATATCGCGTCAGGGTTACTCTTTTGCCGTAAGTCGACTTGCGTAACCCTTTTATGATGGATAGAGATGCACTTTTATGGACTTCAAAATAAATCAGTCATTCACTGCCTGTCACAGAGTCACAGCCTGCACCCATGCACCAACACACTCGCATCGTCACCAGGTCTCCACGAGTTCTGATCACACGCACCTGCACCTCATGACACTTTAAGAGCATGCTCCACACACACACCATTGTCTGCTCTCGTCATTCGTACCGGGACTCCTTACCTGCTACATTCCTTGACCGTCATTCATCTGCCTTCCAAGTCCTCCTGAGTTCTCCCGGTCCTGGTCTCGTTGTGTTTCCCTCCACCGGATTCCCTTCCTCGTGTTCACCCAGCTATGTGACTGTTCAGTGCAAGTGCTCATCATCCTGCTTCCCTTGTTTACCTGTGTCCGTGTCTCTGTTAATAAATATCACCATTCACCTTACCTGTTTCTCTGCCTCCATCTGTGTCCTGACACTGCCATTATAAAGCTTGGAAGAGCCTGGGCATTTTTTAATATAACTCTGATTGTATTAGTCTGACAGAAGAATGTCATATACACCTATGATGACTTGAGGGTGAGTAAACCATGGGCTAATTTTCATTTTGAACTACCCTTTTAAGTAGACAGTCTACTAATACTCTCTAATGAGAGTTTGTTGACATGTAGTTGCAAAGTTAATTATAGTCAACAGAATATTCAATAGGAACCATCAAAATAAATTAATTACTGATCTAAAATGTGACCTGCAGCCGTTTTAGATGACTCTATTCTGATTGCTGAAACTGCTGCTCTTTGTACTTCTTGGAATCGTTCCATTCTGATCCCTATAGGAATCGCTCCGCTGACTCAATTTTGATTCCCAAGATGGCAGCGTGCGGGAGAGTCTGCTGTCGAGATGCCGTTCTAGGAAACTTTCTGACTCTCTGACCCCCTCGAAGGCCATTGTATAATAATAATTCACATCCTGATAGTTATAGTCAGAATTATTGCACTCCTATTTTATTGGCCTTGTTCACAGTAAAGTTTAGCAGAGACTCGCTTGCATAAGCCTCATCCACTCATGATACAAAATGGAAATATTTGCATGGCTTTCTAACATTTACAGATGGAGAATATACCTGTGAAATGTAAGTTATGCACCGAGTAAAACACCATGTCTTAAATGCATTAAATATAACATATATATGCCATTTGCCATGGTGGATCGATTTGATCCACGATTGACCTTTACGGCTGCTTAAGAATAGCATGCACATCAAATGATCTTGACTCATTGAACCTGGGTCAAATTAGTGGGATTGCGCAAACTTAAGTTGTCTTTTAACCAACCGCTTTAGCCTGACTGATTTGTTAGGTAAATTCAAGTCAGGTTTTGGACTATAATTCCCAATTTTCATAGAGCACTTTATAGAACCCCGACTGAGCCAGGTTTCTCTCAAGGTGTTTTTCTCCATTTCTGTCACCTGATGGAGTTTGGTTTATTTGCCACTGTCGCCTCTGGCTTGCTTAGTTGTGGCAGCAATATTACTGATTTGACTGCACTGACACTATATGAGAACTTAACTTAGCTGGATGATATCACTGTTTTCTGAAGAGCTGCTTTATAACTGAATTGGACATAATTGATGTACTTTACTTGTCTGGCTATCACCAGACCAAGCGCAATCTTTTAAGATTGAACATTGGTCTGGGGAGTCTGCTCTGTATTTTCTACTGCACAAGAGGCGTGATCAACGTTCATCGTTCAAATGACTCTGTACGAAATTGGATAGTACCATAGACTATAAATAAATATGGACATAGTGTCCGTTACGTCACCCATAGGATTCTGAAGAGCAGTTTTGAAGCATAAAGTAGGGTTGAGCTGGCCGTTGCCATCTTGGCAGCGCATCACACCCAGACAATAGAACATAGGCAAAGAGGCGGGACGTCACTCAAAGTGGCCACGCCCTTAACTCTGCAGAACTTTAAGGCTTTATATAATGTAAACGAATGAGTTATAAAAAAAAATTCACCCCCCTCGCAGTTGTCATGAAGGGCAAAATTAGCCGTATAGACCAAAACCACAATTTGTACCAGGCTGTAAAGATGTTTTTTTTTTTTCTGCTGTAAAGTTGGAAAATGAATTTTAACATGGAGCTCAATGAGATTCTGCTCCCTTCTGGAGCCTGTCCCTAACGGCCAGTCGATGTAATGCAGTTTAAGTCAGTCTTTCGTATTGGCTTCAAGAGAAACTGCGGGAGGTTGCCGCTTGGATAGTCCTTCAACCAATCAGACCACAAGAGGCGTGATTAACGGGCATAGTTCAAATGACTCTGTATGCAATTGGATTGTCCTTCAACCAATCAGACCAACGAACCTTAGCTTCTCTATCCGTCATTGTGTTAAACCCGCCTATAGCGCGCCAGGTGGATAAGCTGGTTTGTGATTGGTCCCCGCAAATTTGTAAAAGAAGCAGGATAAAGACACTGTATGTACAGGTTTCCAGCCTGAGCTGCAGGGCAAAATCAAATCGCCGGCAGGTTGGGCTGGGTTTACCCAGTCTAGTACTTTACACAGTTATTGAACCAAAATGATTCAACACTAGACTGATTTCAACTGAATAATGACTGTTTACTATTGTCTTTTTAGAACAATCTGTATTGTGTAAAGCACTATATAAATAAAGAACTTGACGTTGTAAGATTATTGATTTATTATACTTATCAGTAACTGTATGTTAATAGTTTTATATTATACCATAATATTTTTGTAATGGTATGATTCATTCTCAAAGCTCGGAGAATTAAGTTTTTATTTATTTATTTAATCCCTATATGGAGAACATGATTGTGAACAACTTCATGAATCAAGGCTGCTGCAAGGGCTGTTGCGCTCAATTAGCCACCCGCAGGTCATCTCCCAGGTTTTCCCTGTTCTAATTTTCTCCATGTGACCTAAATAACCTTAACTTTTTCTCTAACTTTTGTCTTTTTTAAGCCACAACCACCCTCTGTCGCTTTAATTATTTTCTCGAGGACTGCCATGCAATGCCTCTATCTTTAATTACAATCACATATGAAGGCGGGGTGGGGGAGGATAAGGGAGAGGATGTGAGAGAGGAGCTAAACAATACTTTGATCTTTCCTTGCTTCTGCATTGCCTCGTCTGTTGGAAATAAAAAATAATAGATTAATGGTTGCTCAAAGCTATTCTTCTGTATACTATATACTCTATAGAAAAGTCATATTACTGGGACATTAGTAGATTCCTCTGGTTTGATTTTTGTAAAGTTGCAATACTGTGATGTATACAGTATGATACATAATTAATTTTCTGTTGTGACTTTGGGTATTATATTTGACTGATACTGGTACTCTGATCTTCTGTTGCTGGTATGTCAATATTGAATGATGCTGTGATTGTGTGATGTTTAAATGTTTTTTGTGTTTACATGATGCAGGATCATCATATTGTGATTTTGTAGTACTAGAATGCTTGGTAACCCTTTAGAATACTGTTCCTTCATAAATGAATAACTACACAGGAACAAATTAGTAACCCCATATTAACATTCTAGTAACTGCTATTAACCAACAAGAAACTCTGATTAACAAATTAGTAAGTATTAACGCTCAGTTGAATGTGGTAGTTCACCGTTAGCTAATCAATAACTACTATTTTTTCATAACTCCCAGGTAGGGCTGCAGCTATCGATTATTTTTGTAATCGATTAATCTAGCACTTAATCGATCGATTAATCGGATAAAAAAAAGTGTGTGTGTTGAGAGGGAGAAAAAGAGGAAAAGCTATTTAATTTATTAATATGCACAACAGGTTTCATGCTGTAATCTAGCCCTGACATCAAAGTAAATATCTGTTTTATGTAGATTTCTACACCTGCAGCATGTACCATTAGGCTACTAAGAAATAATATAATTTCTGGGGTGAGCCTATTATAGTAACCTAGCAACCTGTGTGTGTGTGTGTGTGTGTGTGTGTGTGTGTGTGTGTGTGTGTGTGTGTGTGTGTGTGTGTGTGTGTGTGTGTGTGTGTGTGTGTTTGTGTGTGTGTGTGTGTGTGTGTGTGTGTGTGTGTGTGTGTGTGCGTGTGCGCGTGCCGTGCGTGAGGAAGAGTGACACCCCAGTCAGACCAGTTTCTTCATTGCAGTTTGGTACGGCAGAAATACATACATTAGCCTAATTTTCAATAGAACGCTGCATTTGGCTTGCATCACTTGCATTGCGGTGCATTTGAGGTGAAGCATCCGTTCGAAAATTCGCATCACAACATCACGTCTCGGTGTATACAGAGAATGTATGCCGCGATTGGTCTGACTGGCACGTGAGAGAGACGAGGGTGCATGCGTGTGTGTCTGGCTCGATGACGCACTGGAGCCACTGAGCCTGGCTCCTCCCCTAACACGATCATAACTAGAGCACATTTGCATCAGTTTGCCCGCTCGATCGCGAGTTACTGTCAGTACTGTTAGTTATTACAGCCTACAACTTACAAAACAGCTTTCAAAACAAAAACGATAATCAAGAAGAGATGGGTTAATTTTGTGAACAGCTACCTTGATGGACAGCTGAGGATCACCACCGACACCTGCCTCTAAAGTGACTTTACACCGGATAGTTTTACAAACTTTCACCGGGCGGAGACAACTGGGATTCACTGATAATCCGCTGCAGAACCGACTATCCCCCGCCCAGGCCTTCATCCTCCCGTCCCGCCGACATCTGGTGCGTCGTGATCATAGGCGGTCGTGATCAGTACGTGAGCGTTGTCTTGTGTGCTACGGCAGCTTTCTCGCGAGTGGGCGTGGTTTTGGCACCGACAGCAGACACACCCCCAGCATTTGAGAGCAGAGAATGCTGCTCATTTTTTCAAGTTTTTGATAAGCTATTTTATGTACTTGCCGGATTTTTTTATGATTCAAATTTGGCTGGGTGGTTAATAACACATTTATCTGTGGTGTGAGGAACTCAGAACACATGTTTAGTTTTGACTTTACGGGGACTTTAAAGAGCCATCTAATTAAAAAATAACCATAATAATTATCATCAAAGTGTAAGGTCCACCCGTTAGCCCAAAAAAACGGAATCTAATGGCTTGGTCGAAGGAATTATGCGTGTAAGCCTTTTCAGCATTTCTGTTCAATTCACTTAATTTATTGATATCTAATTTTAAATCTGACTCCATTAATAATTTGATCTGACTCCAATTTTATGCGACTCCATTAAGTGTGTTACGTTTAGAGTTTATCAGCTGATCTTAAAGGTCCTATGGCATGAAATTTTGATCGTTGTAAACCAAGTTCTGGCTGTCTCTCTCTGCCTTTGAGAAAATGACAGCCCAGATAAGCTGATCTTGAATGTTCCTGTTATGAAGTCATAACAGGAACGGTTACCTCCCTTTCCTCCGCCCAGAGAATTGGGCACGCCCATGCAAGCGCTTGAGAGATCATGGCTTGTGAACGAGTGAATGCTGGCAGTTTCTCAGTGTTTAAATTAATTTAGATCGATAATTTTTCTTAGCATCTCTTATTTTCAAATATTTGTTCATCAAGGGACCCGATATCGCACAGAAACAGACGGGTCGTGATCGCGTTCACAAACACAAATCGGTTACTTCTGATATTAGTCAGAGGATTGCAGAGTGAATATTTTACCTTTAAATGGTTGCACCTGCTCACTCAACAAAAAGTGTAATTTGAGTAATATCCACGAAAGCTGCAAGTGATAGTCAGAAATCGAATTATCCCGCACTCTGCGCTCCATACTTCAGTAGTGGGCTCTCTAAGGCACTGACACAACACGCCATGGGGGTTTCTGGCTACAGAGTTTTTCCCAAAATGGCAGCTCTACTGCCCTTCCTTAAATACTCAGATCAGAACAAAAGGTTGTAACTATTTGCAACACAAACACCTGGTTTCGGGGGAGTGGATCAGATATCTTGGGGGAGACCACTCAAAAGGAGAACAGAATTCTCATTCGTTTTCAGTCTTTCTTATACTACCAGTGACTGCAGTGAAACTCAGACCACTTTACCCATCACACTGAGACATTTGTAAGGACACCAAACATGAAAGGGATAAAACAATAGATTCACAATATACATCATCTGTGGAATATCTGCATTCTGTGACTTGAAACAGGTCAAAGGGAGGGCAAAATTGGGAGGGGGAGAAGGTTTGAGCAGGGTGATGTCCCACAGTCTTTCTGTGAGATCTTCTCTCAAGGTTGTATCGCCTTATTGCTGGGGGTTGGATCTCAGCTTTTGTTTTAGCAGCAAAACCGATCCTTACAATAGTCATCATTATCTCTCTCTGTCTCTCATTAAAGGACTTGTGTCCAGTGGCCAGTGGATGACCTGCATGTAGGACACTTGTGTATCCCAATTTATGTACCTTAGTCAGAGTAGACCACATTTAGCTTGACATGAACTAAACAGGGCTTTGAATGAAAGTAGCACTGCCCATACAACATGATCCTGGAATGTGATTGTATGATATTGTTGTTTTTGTGATGCTATTGTGTGATGATTATGTTATGATATGACGTCATTGTGTTGTAGTGTGTTTTTATTTTTTTGGGGATGTTGCTATAATTGAATTGTGGAATTGTGAATTTGGAATTGTGTGGTTGTTTTTTTTTTCTGGGATGTCATAATTGAAAGATGCTGTGATTTGTGTGATGTTAGAATGAAGTGAATGAGCAACACTGCAATGTGATTATGTGTTACTTGAATGCTGGGGTTTTCTGGGATTTTGTCACTGTTATTATGCTGTGATTGATGTTTTTGCTGCAGTTATGTGGTGTGATTGAATGAAATCGTTGTATGGTGGTGTGTGATTTATGTTTTCTGATGTTGTGATGTATAATTGACGGAATTTGGAGTTTGGTGATTTGTTACTAGAAAATGTCTAAAATGTAAGATGCTGTGATTTTAGAGTGACGTAAATGAGCAATACTGCAATGTTATTATTGTTGTGCTTGTATGATGCTGAATGCTAGGGGTTTTCTGGGATGTTGTGAGTGTGTGATGCTGGTATGTGATTATGATCAGTGGTTGTCAATCCTGGTCCTGAGAACCCCACCGCTCTGCACATTTTGTATGTGTCTCTTTTTTGAAACACTCCGCTGAGTTCATGAAGCTGTCACCTAATGAGCTGAATCAGGTGTGTTAAATAAGAGAGAGAAAATGTGCAGATGAATGTGTCCTCCAGGACCTGGATTGAAAACCACTGGATTGTGTTTTGTTGAAATTGTGTGGTATGATTCTATATTGCTGTGATTGATTTATCTGGTGACAATGTGACAGTTGATTGGATGGATGTGACTCTTGGCTTGCTACACTGTTGTTCTCTAAATCCTGCATATCAGTCTTGCTGTTTGATATCTAGCTCCCAACTGTTCTCTCGGCTGAGGGTGTGTGGAGAGATTTCTGTGTGTGTGTGCGCGCGCATGTGTGTGCATAACTGCCTGCTAAAGGAATGATAAAGGGAATCTGACCATATGTGCATGTTTGTATGGGTGTCATGTGTCTGTTCTTCTGTATGTAGTAACATGATGTGTATGTAACACATCACAACCGTCAAGACAATAACAGCTGGTGTGTAGATGACCACAGATGGACAGAGAGCATGCACATCCCCCCCAAACATACACACACTCACACACTCTCTCTCTCTCTCTCTCTCTCTCTCTCTCTCTCTCTCTCTCTCTCTCACTCACACACACATACATATTGGCCTGTTTCCCTGGTGACTAGCAGGCAGGTGCATCCTGCCATTTTTAAACTTTTGCAGTGGAATTGCAGCAGAATTCCTTGTGGTTTTGTGCCAAAGTCACAGCCAGACGCTTAAAGAGCCATCTTAAGCCTCTGTCTAATTAAGAAAATAACCATAATAATTATCATCATAGTCATCATCTCTCTCTGTCTCTCATTAAAAGACTTGTGTACAGTGGCCAGTGGATGGTCTGCATGTAGGACACTTTTTTTATATAACTATATATATAACTTTATATAACACTTTTTATTAACTAAATTAATTATTAAAATGAATGCATGTGAGGAGCGAAGGCTGGCCCATGTGGACGAGCTACTGTAGCTCAATTTGCTCAAGAAGTTAATGCTGGTTCTGATAGAAAGGTGTCAGAATTCAAAGATTTGGTCGGTACAACTACGACCTGGTCAGAAACCAGCTTGGTTTTCTGTTGTATACAGTTTGCGAATGGGTAGGATCCGGTTTAAGAGAATTCGCTCCATGAGCTTGTAGGCAATGGCTAGAAGGGAAATACTGCAGTAGTTCTTGCAGTTTCTCTTTTCACCTTTCTTGAAGATGGTATTATGATAGAAGTTTGCCAATCTATAGGGATCTTTTCAACAGCCCAAATTTTGGAATAAAGATTGTGCATTACAGTTTGTTGTGTATGGGGCTGCATAGCCACAGACCAGTCAGGGTGCCCATGCTGACCCCTGTCCATTGCCGTAAGCGCCAACAGTGGGCACGTGAGCACAACAACGAGTTTGAGGTGTTGACTTGACCACCAAATTCACCAGATCTCAATCCAATTGTTTGTGCTGAATAAACAAGTCTGATAAATGGAGGCCCCACGTCACAACTTACAGGACTTAAAGGATCTGCTGCTAACATCTTGGTGCCAGATACCACAGCACACCTTCAGATGTCTAGTGGAGGCCATGCCTCGATGGGTCAGGCCTGTTTTGCCAGCAAAGGGGGGACCAACACAATATTAGGAAGGTAGTCAGGTAGTCATAATGTAATGCCTGATCAGTGTGTGTGTGTGTATATATATATATATATATATATATATATATATATATATATATATATATATATATATATATATATATATATATATATATATATATATATATATATATATATATATATATATCAAATTCTATTTTTATTCTACATTCACATCACCATTTCAAGTATAGGCATCAAAAACATTTAAACAGAGGATCTTGCCATTACACAACTGAATATAAAGTTGACAGCAATATAGTTATGTCAAAGCATAATTTGTTTTTCAGTCAAGAATTCAGATCTTTATTGCAGTGCCACAGCTTGCATGTAAATCTGAAGGCACTAATGTTAATTATTCCATTCTTGCCAGCAGACTGCAGCAGAAAGGACAGTTGCTTGAGCATAATTTGCATACAGTTAAGCTTTGCCCTATGCTCCTAGTCGAGCCTTTATATTTCAAAATTGATTGTTAATGAAGCTTTCTTGAAAGAACGGTGAGTGTGAGGGAGCTGGCACCAATCAATGGACTATAACCAGATTATCTGATTAAGTCAATAAACAAAATCTTGTTTTGAACTCAATATATAATGCTTCTCGCATGTTTAATAAGCATATGAATGTGATCAGGCAGGGCTTGGTAGCTGCAGGCTAGCTGGAAGTGATAATGTATAACTCAGGCAGACCTGTAGACAGTCCAGTGCTTTAGTGTCGTTATATATTACACTAAAAGTTCAGAATAAAAGGTTTTTCTAGGCCAGTAATATGGGGCTAATATGGCTTTGCTCTGTCTGTCTGCATTCTATCTATCATTTTATCATTCCATCTGTCTTTCCACACACACACACACACACACACAAAATATTAAGCATTAAAAACTGGTTTTAACATTGGTAATAAGCAATGTTTCTTGGGAATCAAATCAGCATATTATAATGATGTCTAAAGGATCACGTGACACTGAAGAAAATTCAGCTTCACCAAATCTAGTTTGTATTATCATAATTTGAAAGCTGCCGTGAATAGAAGTGTCTGCTGAATAAATGTAAAATAAATGTAATGTAAAAAATGGTATTACCACAGTACATGTCCAAAAATCCACATATCATGTGGAGAAAAATGTAATACCAATGAGCAACACTTTTTTTTTGGTTGCAATACATTTTGTGTAGTCACTTAATTCTGAACTACTTCTGTTTATCTCAAATGCATTCCTCTACCACAGAAGTAGAAACAAACTAATAAATAAATGAATAGCTTAACTTGCTGATTATGCACCTTAAGTAACTGATAAATAACAGGTTACTTCATTTGCTGATTGATGATATGCTTGTTAATTTGGAATGGCTGTGTAGGAGAGACCGGTGGTCTGAGTTACAGAGGAGCTGCTGGGTATAAAGACGCATTACTTCAACTCTCCCTTAAGTACTCTTATTCTTTCTCACTCACTTTCTCTCTCTCACTCTTTTCTTTTCAGGTCTGGAGAGATTGGTGTCTGATGACTAGGTGTACAAGGACTGGCTTCCCCTTGAGCTAATGCTGCTAAAAGCCCTGAAAGGCGAGTGGCATTGGCTCTTATTGCTTCTGTGTGGAGTAAAAGCACAAATAAAGCATGTCACTGAGGATCAGCTTGGTGCACGTATATTTCTATCTTCTGTCTCGGTGTTGAAGTTCAATAGTATACATGAAAATTGTTGCAAACTAATATGTCACACACCTGTGAACAAAACTGTGGCTCAAAATAAAAGATTTGGTAAAAGATGAACATTACTGACAGTTATAAACAATTTAAATATTGTACCCTGTATGTTTAGAATTTTTTCAGAAACTGAAAGCTGTTATAACACTGCCACAGTAGCTGTGGTCGATCGGCAGCAATCACATTCTTTCTATTGTTTTGGAGAAAATGCAAGCCTTTCCCAGTTCCATCTGCTTTAGCAGACGTCTTAACAAACCCAATCAGCATTTTCTGTAATGCAATTCACATTAGGCAGGAAAACTAATTAAATTCTGCAAAGGCAGCCAGTTCTTGTTTTGCATATGAGAACAAATGACATACATGTCTTAAGATACAGTAAGAAGAAGACATACAAGTTAATTCAAGAGTTTACATTTTTATATAATCCTTAAATGAGGTAAAAAATAAATATATTCGGCTTTCTGTTTATGATTGAGGAATGAGATTCGACTTAACTCTTTTCCCATCAGTTTTTTTTTTTTTTGCCAGCCACCACCAAAAATATCATGGGCCCCAGAATATTTCGTTGTATGAATATCTGAATATCTGATTTTGTCAAAGACTACATCTGGATCAGAATGATCAAAAAACCCAGATGGGGTAGATCAAGTCCATCAACACCCCCAAAGCTTTCAAAGTCCTATTACTCTTCTTGGGTCAACATTTCATTCAGTAACATTATGCCATTTTGATTTATATGCTGTTTATTGTTGATGATCGCATTATTTTTCATATGCACGTGCTTACAAATGAGATCGCTCGTTTCTGCTTCTTCTTTGCCTGCCGTGTTGCCAGATTGGGTCGACGATTTCCAGCGCAAAAGCTCACCGAAACCCGCCCTCTCCAATAAAAACCTGCACAAACCTTTAACTGGCAGTCGTGTGGGGCAGGCGTGACCTAATGGTTAGAGAGTCGGACTAGTAACCCGAAGGTTGTGGGTTCAAGTCTCAGGTCCAGCCGGAATTGTCGGTGGGGGGAGTGAATAACCAGTGCTCTACTCCACCCTCAATACCACGATTGAGGTGAGACCCTTGAGCTCTTGCTCCCCGGGGCGCTGCAGCGATATGGCTGCCCAATGCTCTGGGTGTGTGTTCACTACTCTGTTTGTGCACTTGGATGGGTTAAATGCAGAGCACAAATTCCAAGTATGGGACGCCACACGTCACTTCACTTTCATACTTTCACTAACTGCCAAAATAATGTTAAAGAATTTTATTGCCATTTCAATCAAGGTTGATAAGCATCAGTTTTATCTCCTTAAAACAAAAAGCAGGACAAAGTACATTAAAGAGAATTAGCAAATATGACTAAAATGTCTAGGAAACTGTCAAAACGGCAATCAAGAAATGATCTGATGATTTTGACCCTCGGAAAACATGCATCATTTTCAATGTCAACAGTAAGAATTAAGCCAATTTAAGTGTAAAAAGGGCCCACTATAAGTGATCGGAATAATAAACGTGATTTCACACACGTTAAAGGGATAGTTCACCCAAAAATGAAAATGTTATGTTTTTCTGCTTACCCCTAAGGCATCCAAAATGTGGGTGTCTTCATTTCTTCAGTAGAACACAAATTAAGATTTTTAACTCCAACCGTTGCTGTGTGTCACTCATATAATGCTTGTCAATGGAGTCTAATTCTATTAGAGTAAAAAAAACATGGACAGACAACTTCAAATTAAACCCCGCGGCTCGTGACGACACATTGATGTCTTAAGACACGAAACGATCGGTTTCTGAGAGAAACCGAACGGTATTTATGCAATTAATTTCACCTCATATCAGACGAACGCTTCAGCTCTGCAAACTGCCATCACTTCCTGTGAGTGAGGTCAAAATTCCGGCCGGGTTATAGATATGTATACGTAGATTCCTCATTCAAGCGATCCACGCAGGCACTAATGAGGTATCTATGTATATATCTATGACCCGGCCGGAATTTTTTTGCAACGGTTGGAGTTAAAAATCTTCATTTGTGTTCTACTGAAGAAACGAAGACACCTACATCTTGGATGCCTTAGGGGTAAGCAGAAAAACATCAAATTTTGGTTTTTGGGTGAACTATCCCTTTAATGGACACACCACAGCCAAAATATATAATTTATTGATACATACTGTACAATAATACAACAACAAAAAATAACAACAACAACAAGATTGCGCTTACCTTTGTGTTGCACTTTAACTTCAGACAAAACTGCAGTTCGTCTTTCGTGAAGTACATATTGTTGAAAGTAACGCAGAATTTAACAGTAAAAACGGATTCATCGTTGATTCCAGCCTCTTACAGCAACTGTCAGGGATGAGTAGAGGCGTTCTAGACGTTTTTTGCAGATGTCCTGATAACGGTGCAGACAATGGACAGGAGTCGTCCCATATTTGATTTCAATTAAGTCAATCAACCGTGCTCTGCAAGTTAGTTATATAGAGCCTTCTCCCACCACATGCGTAATCCACGTTTTAAGAGTTGGATCACTCTCCCACTCTTTACTGTAGATAACTGTAGGTACTTACTGTACAGTGGGCATGTGTTTAGTAACGTCAAGTACATGCACACTTAAGTTTTGTTTATCAATTAGACTATAAAATGTAGATGTTTGAAAACCGCCGAACTGACCCCAAACCAGCCCAAATTCTGTCCACCCACCCAATGTAGGGGGTTACGCATTACAAGTAACTCAAATTACGTAATCAGATTACTTAGTTCAAGTAACTAGTAAAGTAACGCATTAATTTTAAATTTACAACAAAATATCAACAAAAACTTTGTCAAATAATTAACACAAGTTACTTTGTGTTCCATTTATTGACTGACAGCTCTCTTGTCCCCATGTTGAGTAAAATCGGGAGTAAGTACAGAGATGTTGTGTGTAAACATGACGGTTATTATAGTTCCAGACTAAATGTGAGCAGGCATTTACTAATCTCACTCGCACAATAATAAATTTAGATTTTTTGTTTTTATTGGTGAAGTGTTAAACTTTCTTCTCCTGCGTCCTATTCTTCTGCGCCCTCTTTTGTATACAAGCGTGCATTTGCATTTCCTTCAGCCTAATTAGTTCAATGTGATGTGAAAGGATCTTTACATTTGCCCCAAAATAAAACTTTTATGTTATAAAAAAAAAGCCCAGCCTAGGTGAGAAAAAGTAACGTAACACATTACTTTTCTTAAAAAGTAACTTTCCCAAACACTGCACCCTCCCAAACCCATTTTTACCTACACAATCAAATTCAAATCAGCCTAATTAGGCAGGAACCCGCCAAATCTGGAAACAGTGTTTGTTTGTGTTTTGATCCGGAGATACTGGCCCTGTCCCAAATGGCACACTTCATATGCATTTGTCATATGAGCATGTCGCATTTGTAATTTTTGTTTTCAGAATGGTGCTCGCAGGCGACCCCTTTTCGGTCGATATGCGCCCTCGACGCGCACTTTTGCTGAAACTGCACTGGTGCGTGCTCCACAGCAGACTTCTTCCCGACAGTCAAAGCAACGTTACGTCATGAATGTGCGGACTCGTAGGAAGACCCCAAATGTTTAGGGTGCCATTTTGAACAGGGCCACTGTACTCGTTCAGGAGATGTGTAATAGCGCCCCCTACCTTATATCAGTGATAACACGGAAAGCCGTAAAAACTCACCAATGGCAGGAAAGCGTTTTAATCGTAAATTATGAGAACTCATCAATGGCAGGGAAAGAGTAAAAAAAAAAAGAGATTTGTGGTCGATTCACAGGAGTGTGGGCAAGCGGATTTATATATAGGCCCTTCCCTTGCGTTGCAATGTGATTGACAGGATTAGATGAATACATATCTTCTGTACTTTCATTTCAAACTCCCTTATTTATAGGTAGAGGACTAGGCCGGCTTTGAAGTAGGTAAAACTGAAATAAAAATGAAAGAATGCTGGGGGGAAAAAAAGGTGAATCTACAGGATGTCTGAGATTTTAAATTTATTTTTGAAAGCATCATGGGAACCATTGTCTCAGTTTAACGTTTCAAGTCAACTCACGGCCAACTCTCTCTAACAGCATGCATGCATTAGGAAGTTATTGAGTGCATTCTCCTGAGGTTTTTCTATCTTTATTCTTTAAATTATTTATTATTTTATTTTGAAGATGCCATGTAACCGAGGCTGCATGTGTTGCTTTGAGAGGATTAAACTCCAACACCTCCAGGCGAAGTTTGCTCATCATACAATGTGTGTGAGCGTTTGCAGCTTCCATTCTACAAGTCAGACTGGCTGAACAAATCTGAGTTTAACACAAACAGGGCACGATGCTTTCCTCAACAGGATCTTTTTAAAAAAAATGTAGGATTCATATGGCAGATGCCTCTTCACCTGCTCTTGACTTATGACTTCTTTGATTAGTCTAGCAATACAGCTGTTGCCTATGAGCGCTATATTTGTTAAGACTATCTTAACAGCAGTGTGAGGTGTGAGAAACCTTGCAAAACACTATAAAATATGTCTGTGCAAGCTCACAGTTCCTGCCCTTGCTCTGTAAACAAAGGAGGTATGCATTGAATACAGTTAACCAGGATAAATTTAAATGCTCGTATAATACATCTGTGGAAATGAAATTGAATTTGGTGGCCCACTTTACTGAGTCTAATCAGGTGAAAGCATTCTCTCTCACACACACACATTGGCAATGTTCAAAATGAAATATTAGCATACTGTGTACTTCACATTATACGCTGACAACTGAAAAAGAAAATGTTTTAAACATTAAAACCATTTTTATTCTGCATTTTTTATTTTATTTTGAGGAAAAATACATTTTGTCATTCTAATCTCATAATGATTGAAGAAACATTACGCTTTATAATCACTTCTGCTTTACTTTTCACACCGAAATGGAAACTCAAGTTGTTGAAATTGCATTATGGGATACAGTATTCTGCAGTGTGACATTTGTGTATCTAAATGTATCTATTAATACAGGAAAAAATGCATGTATGCAGCAGTATTCATACTGTGTAGTGTAAAAATAGTATGCAGCTTATATTGGTATGCTATAGCTGACATTGCCATTCTTTTCCCTTCAGTTTTTTTTTTTCTGTCTCTCCATCTGTTCAGTTGCAACTTACCGGATTCATTATTTAGATTGAATCACTGGTCATGCAGCTCCCATGGCAAGCATTCAACATAACATGGTGTTAGAATTGCCCGTTGCTTTGTGCACGTGCCTGGTCTGCTCATGTGTAAATGAGTGTGCTCAATACTGTTTATATAAAAAGGTTAGTTTACCCAAAAGTGAAAATTCTGTCATAATTTACTCACTGTGAAACACAAATAGAGACATTTTGAATAATGCTTTTTACAAGTTTGTTGTATTTTCACAGACGGAATCCAGTCATTTTCGTGTGAGGGCAAAAGGTTCGACCGGTTCAAGTTGGTCATGTGTGATTCGCCTCATTGATCTACAGAAAGATGCCTGCAGAAAATGACTTCTGTGTAAGTCATTTGCTTCATACATCACTACAACAATATAGACAATGGACTGAAATTTCACGAATGTGAGCGCCAGTGTTGGGGGTAATGCATTGCAAGTTACATTTTAACAAGTAAAGTAACACATTACATTTAAATTTACAAAAAAAATATCGGAGTTACAACCTCTCCTGTCCCCATGTTGAGAGAAATCGGGAGTAAGTGCTGAGGTGTTGTTTTCACTGTTTAAACATGATGGTTATTTACTCATCTCAGGTGCACAAAAACAGATTCAGTATTCGTCAAAATGAATAAAAACAGTTAATTGCAATCATAGAATATTATGCAAACCTGCAAATTAAATGTTAAATAGTCTAATTAAATGTTAAATTACACAAAAATACTTTGGCCTGGTTTCACAGTACAGGGCTTAGAATAAGCCAGAATTAGACTTTAGTTCAATTAGTAACTTTTTAAAGTGCACCTTTAAAAAATGGTGCTCTTAAAATGCACAACAGTAATGTTTTTTTTTTTTTTCAAATACACTATAATGCCAAAAGTCTGGCATTATACTTGATACTTGATAGCCAGGAGAATGATACTTGCCTGACTGCATTGTGCCAAGTGTAAAGTTTGGCATAGGGGGGATTATGGTGTGGGGTTGTTTTTCAGGGGTTGGGCTTGGCCCCTTAGTTCCAGTGAAAGGAACTCTTAATGCTTCAGCATACCAAGACCTTTTTGGACAGTTTCATGCTCCCAGCTTTGTGGGAACAGTTTGGGGATGGCCCCTTCCTGTTTCAACATGACTGCACCCCAGTGCACAAAGCAAGGTCCATAAAGACATGGATGAGCGAGTTTGGTGTGGAGAAACTTGACTGGCCTGCACAGAGTCCTGACCTCAACACCTTTGGGATGAATTCGAGCGGAGACTGCGAGCCAGGCCTTCTCGTCCAACATCAGTGCCTGACCTCACAAATGCGCTTCTAGAAGAATGGTCAAAAGTCCCCATAAACACACTCCTAAACCTTGTGGAAGCTGTTAAAGCTGCAAAGGGTGGGACAGCTCCATATTAAACCCTACAGATAAAAACGGGATGTCATTAAAGTTCATGTGCAAGTTGAAGGCAGGCGTCCCAAAACTTTTGCCAATATAGTGTACGTCAGTGCAAGTTGATTTCAGTTAAAAAAACGTTTATAGCCTACATGCATTTTAATCTTGAGCCTAGTCTGTGAAACCAAGCATTTATGTATTTAATCACTCTTTATTAACTGCGCCCTCTACTGTACAGGTGTGAATTTGCATTTCCTTCAGCCTGATGCTGTTATCAAAAAACAACAACAAGCAAGCCAAGATGAGAAAAAGTATGCAAAAGTAATGTGACATTATTTTCCATAAAAAGTAACTAAGTAATGTAATTAGTTACTTTTTTTAGGGAGTAACACAATATTGCAATGCATTACTTTTAAAAGTAACTTTCCCCAAATAGTAACTTTCTGAGCGCAACTTTAAAGTATCATAAAGGTGGTCCTATTCTAGGTCTTCTGGAACTCGGGCCCTATTCCAGGTCTTCTGAACCTATAAAGTAAGACAATTGATTGTCTACTGCTGTCATGATCCCAGGCTGCGTTTCCCTGTCTTTTAAGGACCTTTGTTGTGTCCTGTCTTGTGCCATGTTTTGTAGTTCTTTGTAGTTTTTCATGTTGATTAGTCTCCCCAGGTGTGTCTTGTTAATTTGTTAAGCTTGTTTGCCCCTGTGTATTTAAACATCTGTGCTTCAGTTGTTGGGTGTTGGTCGTTGCTCTTGCATGTGTGTTCCTTTTGTTAGTTCTGCCCGTCTTCTGTGGATACTCTCTCCTGGATTATCTCTGTAACGTGTGAGCAGGAATGAAGCAGAGTGAGAATCGAAATGCAGCAAATAACACTTATTAAACACATAAACAGAGATAATCCTGGAGATAGTATCCACAGAAGACGGGCAGAACTAACAAAAGGAACATGCATGCAAAAACAACGACCGACACCCAACAACTGAAGCACAGATGTTTAAATACACAGGGGCAAACAAGCTTAACAAATTAACAAGATACACCTGGGGAGACTAATCAACATGAAAAACTACAAAGAACTACAAAACATGGCACAAGACAGGACATAACAAAAGTCCTCACAAGACAGGTAAACACAGCCTGGGATCATGACAACCGCAACACAAATGCCGCTTGATACGGTCAACTACTTATTTTAAACTAAACTATTTGAGTGCAAATCTATTATGAATTTTTATCATTTTGTCAATGTATACTGTTAATGGAAAATGCTCGAGCAACCTACAGTTTATAGCCTAACCTCTTGAGATGAACGTGACTTTGTGAGCATATAGCCTAGATTAAGTGCATTCTGGCTGACTTGTGGTATTATTTTGCTTTTGTAGTCACAGAAACGTTTGAAAATGCTTCTCTGAAGACTTAAGTAGGCCTATTCATGATAAACCAAACATTTGATAGATATAGGCTTTCGAAGCTCATGAGTGCCCAGTTAAAGCAAGAAAACGAAAACACAGGTTGAAAGAATTAACTGGCAAGAGAGACAAAAGGAGGACTCAAAAGTTACAATAATGATATATTGTAGCCTAATGTTGTTGCGGTGTCCATCTTGTTTCTATTTTATAAAGGTATACTTATAGCGCAAGCTCTACGATAATTTACAAATAAGATGCTACAAGTACTTTCAACTCAAGAAAAGTTAATGTACTTATTAATTTGTTAATGACCCACTGATTGTATTATTCATTGGAAATATCACATTTAGACTTCATACAAAATATATTCTTATACAAACCCTGTGTAATTTAATTGGCCAATCTCCGTGAAAACAGAAGAATGTAATCCAACAGCTATCCTCATCATCTATCATATTCCAGCCTTTCATCCCCTCACACAGTCTTTTGAATATTTATGAGTTTGCCGACGTCACCAGAGCGCTGAGCAGCGCGTGAAATAGCGGGATGTGAGGGAGGGAGCATGCGGGGAGCGCGAGAGAAGAACGCTGCCATGCAAACCGTCGCTTGACAGCGTCTTTTTTACTTCCTCCTGCGTTCGTTGCATAAGGATTGTGGATGTCTTCTGCCTGGTCATTGAAATCGTATCTCGTTTAGATGCCCGAGCGCGATGCATCTTTGCTTTAACAGATAGACGGAGTCGCGTGAAGGATGCTGCACACGGAGGATCGTTGTTTGACATGCACTGACATTTAAAATGAGCCATCTGAACCGTGCACATCTCGTGCATTTCGACTCATGAGTGCACGGCGTGATTAAACGCGTGCTTTTAATCGGAGCACAGTCTCCGTAGGCTGCTCTGACACATTTGTAAACGTTTGTAATGGGGGTCAGCACAAGAACCCGAGGCGATTGATTGCAACCCCTGTTTTACTTGTATATCATATGTACTTGCATCATCATATTCGCGCGTTGATCAGCTGTTAAGCTTGAGAAACTGCGGCGCGCGCGGGTTGTGCGTGGTGCTGAAAGGACAGCTCCCACCACAGCGGATCATATGGATCAATATTAGGGGTCTGACAGTGTCGCTCTCCGGCTTTAATGGCTGTGGCACGCAAGATCAAAACTCTGCTGACGGTCAACATTCTGGTGTTCGTCGGGATCATCTTGTTCTCGGTCTACTGCAGGATCCAGGACCGATCCGAAGAGCTCGTGCAGATCGGGAGGCTGTCGGATCAGAGACTGCGAGGCAGGAATGCCAAAGTTACGAACTCCATGGACAGACAGTCCATTCTCAAAAGGCTCGAGCGACTGGAAGATGTGGTCTATAACCAGTTAAATGGTATGTGAGCTTTTAATCATCTTTGACTTTCATGAATAAGTCGTTGACATGAATTATATAATGCATAATAAATCCGTGTTTTATGGACATTTAGATATGATTTCATACACTTTGGATTTTATTGTGAAATTGAGACTTTATCACATGACAATTAATATAGACATATGATGCAATAAACATGCCAGGAAGATCACGACAGGATTAGGTGCAAAATATATCAACCAAAGAGTTAGCACATTACTAAATGGATAAATGTAATGATCTATTAAGCATTATATGATTCATAATGTTTTTTTAATGTCATTGCTGAAATAGAAAGTGCTATCTGGGAAATTAGAGATTTTGCAGTCTACTAATAAGGGCGCATTGCCTGATTGTAATAGTAATACATTTTGTTCTGACTCTAATTACAGGCATGTTGAGTAGTTTCAGAGTTGTTGTTCTGAAAGTTTTCTTACTTCTCTGTTACCTTATGACAGTATTGACAACAACGCGCGCATTTCTCAGAGTATGTTGTGTCTTCCGATATGTGTATTAATTCTTAAGGTCAATTTAATTCATATTTAATTCAAATGCAGTTCTGCTTGTTTAAATCTGAAACATAGAACTGACCCCTCTTGACATTATGTGATATATAGTTAGAAGAGGTTCATTTTTGCCTGTAGGCTGTTTATTCATGTACCTATTTAATTTGACAGCAAAATCAATGAATCAGAATTTAGATACATATTACAATTCAAAAATCCCCAATCATGGTTGGGGAAAATGGCCATATTCAGATATTCATGTCCATGTAAAAAATCGGAGGATTTCCACTGAATTAGACACTGCGTCATTCATAAAATTCAAATTATCTTTCCTCTCGTCGTTCATGTATTTTTAGCTAAATTGATTATGCCTTTCAGCTACCAATAAGAATGTAGAACTCTCAGATTTGTATAGTACAGTTCACCATTTTTAAGTCCAATCTACATAATCCCACAGATGTAACCCCTAAAACAGTGCAGAAAAAAAGTCTGCAGATTCTCTAAGCCTTTAAAAAGACATTTTCCTACGGCAATCTTGCTTCCCATGCACTTGTATCTGTTCTTGCCATAACCACAATTGTGCTCCCTCTTCTGAGTTCTTTTCTTAGAATATTAAAGCCCATTTCCTCAGTCATTATGTTCCTAGACCATAGACCATTTTCTTCCGGAAAACATCGGAAGGTCATAGTTCACGTGATGTGTTATCCTTCCTTTAACTGTCTGTTAAAAGACCTATCACTCTCTCTTTCCTTTTCTTAGTGCTTTTCTATTTGATCTGATTGTTATTCCGTAAGACCGGCATCATTTGTGTATGAAGGGGGTCACTCTGTCAGTTTGAATTATCCTTCTTGCGTTTGAAGGAAAGCCAAGAGGCACTGCTTTATAAAAAAGCTCTAATGTACCCTACTGATTGAAAGGGCTTTCATTCTGCACAAGTGCCACCACATATTTCTCCCGGAGGCTTTTCCACTCTGTCGAATTCACCAGTCTGTCACAAATCTTCTTGATATTGGGGCCGTTATACATTTTATTCCGACACATATTTATCTGATGCGCATAAAACTTGTGAGATTGTATCCGCCGACTGTATGCGATATTGCGTCTGGATTAGGTTTTCCCCTTGAGGTTTTCACATTACTGTTGCCGTATTTGCTTCCAATGGTGATTTGGCGTAATTGTCCATTTTTCAGTTGTTTATTGTCTTGACAATGAGACCCAGAGGATTACGCCAAGGTCTGATTGCATTTCTTGGACACAGCGAGTTTTACAAGAAAGCAGTAATTGTCTGGCTGTTGATGGCGCCCTCATCCCTTGAAACATCTTAGCAAATATGCTGTAAAAGTTTGTATGAGCATTACTTTGATGAATAATTTCCAAGAGAACATATAAAACATAAATCGCAGACAGTGCTTCTGGTTTGAGATGGACAGATGTATCATCATTTACAACCCCCAACATTCATTAAATGAGAATCATAGTGCACAGCATGATCATGCACCTGTTTTTTTGAAGTGGCACAGTTGGTGGGCCTGGCAAAATTGCTACTGAACCTGACAGCCAGTGATCGTGTATTGTAATGCATGTAGTTTGTGCAAGATGGTGTGAAGTTTTTAGCATATAGGCTGTATTTTCCCTCTCAATAGCATAGATAGATTTGTATATACAGTCAAACCAAAATTTATTCAGACACCTTCAACATTTTCTCACATGATCACAGTTTATTCGCTATAGTTTCGAAAATGGTAATAAAATATGACAAGAACGCAGAGTTAAACTGTGTCAGAACAAATTAACATTGATAATGTCAGATAACTTTGATAGAAAGGTATGTAATGGCTTACAATCAACCAATCAGCTGTCAGCTGTTCAATTTAAGTACACAATTAGATAATCCCAATTTATCAATTTGCTTAATTTAGTTCATTCTGTAGTGTAAAAAGGTTGCATTCGAATTGAAGAAAAAACACTTCAGCAAAACATGGTCAGGTCAAGGTGGTCCCAAATTTGTATCAATTTTACTGGTAGTCCACTGTATGAAGAATTTTTGGGTATAATATGTCACAGTTAACTTTATTTTGCTATCCTCACTTACATACATGAACTATAGTGTCCTGCATCCACTAGTAAAAAATGATATCTGGAGTCTGAATAATTTTTGGTTTGTGATAACTAAGCTGTTTCAAGTCATATTATGACATTCATCATCGTTTGCTATTCTTATAGAATTGGTTTACTCAACTAAATCTGACGTTGAGGGATAGCTGTGAGTCTAAAGTGCAGTGAAAATGTCACTATAAAACCTGAATGTTTTGGCAATTGCTTAAATAATGCATGTAAATCAGTGACCCTGAGACATTGTTCACAAGCTACACATTACAATAAACTACGGCAGCATAGATTAAGTTAATCAGCGCAGGAAGTGTAATGCCATTTATTATTTGGACAAAACCAAGACGCAAAGAGCCATTCAGGGATAGAGTTTTTTAGAAATGCTGGATTATTGTGAAAATAACTTTTATCTGACTGCTATAAAATGCAGAGCTATGAGAATGTGCAATTAGCCCCTTGATTAGGCAGCAGATCTACCGTGAGCATTACTGCTAAAGTGTGCTTAATTTCTACAGCTGTAGTCCGGTTTACCTCTGCAAACACAGATGCGGTAGACTGAACCGATTTCTAACTGGGAAGTGATCTAAACAAAGAAGGCTGCACTAACCATTCAAAATTTTAGGTTGATGCAATTATTTTTATTACTATTATTATTATATATTATATAGAAAGTCTATGCTCACAGTAAAATACAGTAAAAAACAAAATATTGTGAAATATTTTTACTATGTAAAATAAATAAATAAATAATATAATGTAATTTAATCCAGTGATGGCAAAGCTGAATTTTCAGCATCACTACTCCAGTCTTCAGTGTCACATGATCCTTCATAAATCATACTAATATGCTGATTTTGTGCCCATGAAACATTTCTTTTCATTATTATCAATGTTAAAAACAATTACTTAATATTCAATGACTCTGATCGGATCGGATCGGATCGGGGGCTCAAAAACTTAATCAGGACATCCCACTTCACAGTAAAACACACTTGGCACTTAGATGCAGCTTCTGTGTAGTGTTAAATGGCAAGCTTAACCATTATATTTATGGCTCACACCGTGTGGTAGCCCCCTATAGGGTTCAGGCTGTGTAGGTGTTCCATATGCTATACATCTATAAAAAGTATGACCGCCTTGACATTGTTCTGATACAGAGTGCTAGTACTAAAGATAATGTAATTTCCCTGGCTCTAGTAATTTAGAGTTAAAATGAAATTCAATTAAATAAATTAGAATATCAATAAACTAACTTCCTGTTCCCAATGTACAACATAATTGAGATTACAGATATTATATAATTTAAATTGTTTTTTTGTTTTTTTTTACAAAAGTTTTTATAATTTGTTACATAATTTATATGACCTTGTCTTACTTTATGAATTCTGGGTATAAATCAGCTTTTTGAGTAAGTATTTAATCACCATCGATGCTTTATGGCCCAGCACATTTTACTGTCTAATGCATTCACAGTGGATTCTAAGGGGGCTGTCCAATCCTGCCTTTTATGTTCCCATAACCACATTTTTCCTCATGAATATTTATGCTGCACTAGCATCAGTTTTGACATGAATTCATATATTCATTCAGTCCCCATATCACCTCAAAAAGGAATATTTGTTATCCTGGAATCCATAAAGGGTCAGTAAGACTTTTTTTTTTCTTTTCAAATCTTGTTACATAATTCAAAGCAATTCTGAGTAAAGTGCATCAGGCCTGAATGCTGTCAGAGCACTTTACAAGAAAGCAGGAGATAAACTTGACCAGTATCACAAATGGATGGCTGAAAGACCTCCACAAACACAGTGGAGTATATATATATAGTGGAGTAAATATATATATATATATATTTTTTTTTAATATATTGGTTCTTTCTGGTTCTCGAATCTGATTGGTTGAGAGCCTTTTCCAGCCATGTGATATTCCTCCAGTAGAAGCACTCAAACCATTTCACAGTTTGTATCACTCTGCTTGTGGCAACTTTCATGGTGGACAAGCAAATACACCATATATTTAAAAAAATACGGTAACACTTTAGAATAATGGTCCGTCATTAATAGGTAACTATGCAGGAAGTAATGCAGGACTAATGAGTAGTTCTACATTAACACTTCAGCTATTTAGGAGATAGTACCTTGTTAATCAATATTTACTGAATGAGATTTGCCTCATTAATAACTATTAACTAACTTTCAAATTATAAAGAACATTATTGTGTGTCTGAGATGTAATCAATCATCGTTTTTACTCTGCATAAATTCATAAAATGCATCACTAGTTACTCAAGGGTTACCTAGTCACTGTGCAGGAACTACTATTGATCTGGATCATTATTTTAAAGTGAAAAAGATGTTTTCTCACTTTAAAATAATGGTCCAGATCACTAGTAGTCCTTGAAGAGTGACTAGGTAATTGAGTAATTACTGATGCATTTTATGACTTTATTCAGAGTAAAGAAGGACAATCTTCAAGAACAACCTGATCTCACAGAATTCCGTGAAATGAACATGGGCTCCTTAACTCAAAATCCATGGCAGTGTCACGGAATCGCCGAAAATTCCGTGATGGGTCCAGCAGCGTCGAGTCCATCCGCCAAAGATCAAAAATACATTTCAAATTTTACCGCCGGAAGAAACGTTACGTCAGCTTTGACAGCATTGGCTGTCATATGTCTCGTGACCAATTGCGTCATTACGTCGGCTTTGATTGTAAAATGCTATTGGCTCTCGTGTGTCTCGTGACCGATCGTGTCATGCTAAAGAGTCGTGTGTATTATTTGAATGAGATATGAATGAGTGCGTTCACGGAGCGGTGGGATCATCATTTTAGCGATTAAAACATTAAGATCAACTCTGTTCTTTACATAAAGACATCGTGTGACTTCAGAAGACTTGGAATGCATCATGAGTTCATTCTTTTATACTGTTTTGGTCAGTTTTTGCAATAAATACATGTGACTGTACTTGTATTTGCCTGTTATGTGTTTTATATTGTTGAGAGTGGGTAGGTTTAGGGCAGGAGTGGAGTTAGTTGCTCCAAAATATAAAAGTAGCCTATAAATATTCATAAAATCATGTCTACTTTTTTAATGTCATTGACTTGCATAGGAATCACTTCCGTGGACCCATCCCGGAATTTTCGGCGATTCTGTGAAACTGACACAGATTTTGAGTTAAGGGACCCGTGTTCATTTCACAGAATTCTGTGAGACCAAATTGTTCAAGAACTACTAGTGATCTGGACCATTATTTTAAAGTGAAAAAACATCCTTTTCCACTTTAAAATAATGGTCCAGGTCACTAGTAGTTCCTGCATAGTGACTAGGTAACATTTAAGTAATTAGTGATGCATTTTATGACTTGCATTTTATTCTTTATAATTTGTCATAGTTACCTATTAGTTATTAGTGATGCCAATCCCATTCAGTTATTGATTACCTAATCAGAAACTATCTTAGTCCTACATTTGATATTACTTACTGATTAGTTAGGCTTTTTTCGAAATTAGTTAATAGTAGTTGCTGAAGTGTTAATGTAGTACTACTCATTAGTCCTGCATTTCTTCCTGCATAGTTACCTATTAATGATGGACCATTATTCTAAAGTGTTACCAAAAATACTACTGTTATCGTGTCACAGAATGTAGTTTCAAGAGTTTTTATAGGCGATAATGTAGTTACTTAGACAAAATATGTGACTCTTATAAACATAGCACCTATATGACAATTTGTTTAGATGCTTTTGCAGTTGCGAGCTCCAGGCTGTCAGCGTCCATTCATTACCCTCGCGTACCCACTGAGAACAGCTTCATCTCGGCCAGTGCTTTGGGAATTTGCCGCTGGCTCTTATGTACATTTTGGTTAAACATGAGGTATAATTAATTTGGGGTATATCAAATGTGCAATCTTTGGTCTTATTAATCTATTACTTGTTCCAGATCAAATTGATAATTTTATATTCAACCCTCTACAATGCGAGTAAATTACTCGCATATGCGAGTATATTTTCACTCTGGGTGACTAAATAATATCTGTCATTAGCCATTGGCTAATAAATTATTAGATTTTACTCGCCAGTGTGTGTGTTAGAGGCTAAGAATAAGTTTAGCATATTTATTTTCACTCGCTGAACACAGAGAAACAGTTTCGCTCTCTGTCAAACGATCTGTCTATTTCAGTTCAGCTCAATGGCTGCGCAGCATACCTGTATTTGATGTACCGTAAACTCTAGTGTGAAGGCGCACAACGTGCCTTAGCTTTGCAGAGAGCTGTTTGTTTCACACACGCGCAAAGAGAGATATTCTTAAATACGATGCAGAATCGACATGTAAACCATATTCTTTGTTGTATTTTCCTGTCAAAACAATGGAGTTCATTTGGAATTATTCAGCTTTTAAGAACAAGCAGAAGATAAACGGTTTCTCCGGTAGTGGGCGAAACTAATGCGCAAATGGCAATCTCATTGGCTGGTGCTCATCTATTACCTTCACTGTTTTGATTTCAGCAAATCAGTTCAAGCGAACGCAGACAACGTGATTAATATTCATGAACCCAGCAGCTCATCAATCCTTAGTGCGTTGTATATTGTTATTAGTAGTAGAATTTGTAATATTATTATTATCTTATTAATAATTACTATCTATTACTATTATGATTTTTTACAGAAACACTGAATGACCAACAATATCTTAAGCACCACCACCAGTCCTAAGTTCAATTAAAATATCAAATATGCATTCATACATGAATGTATGCCAGAAGCTAGATATTTGACTTTATAACGTGTTAAATATGGATATTTTTCTTACAAAACCCCATCAATTTGCTTCAGAAGGCCTCTAATAACCCACCCGGAGCCGTAAGGATTACTTTTATAATGGATAGATGCACTTTTTTGGGCTTCACATTTTGGGCTGCCATTATAATGCTTGGAAGAGCCAGGACATTTTTTTATGTACCTCCGACTGTATTAATCTGAAAGAAGAATGTCATATGCACCTAGGATGGCTTGAGGGTGAGTAAATCATGGGGTAATTTTCACTTTTGGGTGAACTCTATCCCTTTAAGTAACTTCAGAAGAGACATTTAAGATCTGGTTGATACTTAATGAAACTTAAACTGACAACTCAATTAAGTGTAGTGAGCTATCAAACTGTAACCTCTAAGCAAAAATATTTTTTTTCCGTCTGGGCTGAGATCTGTATGCTGTTTGTCAGGACTGTAAAGCTTATCATGAGTGAGGTATTAATGTTTCTGAACTACCTAAGTACACATGCACAGAATATGCTTCTAAAAGAAAGTGGAATTGGAGCTATCTGTCAAGAAATTCAAAGTCATTTGCGAAAAGTAGCTAACAGGATGTGTTCATAAGCCGCTTCTCAAAGACAGACTGCAGAGCAGCCTGTTAAAATAATGAGTCTGGAAAGTCCAGTCCATTACAGAAAGAGAGAGAGATAGTTACTCTATCCCTCTAACCAGAGTATCATGAATTTCAGGCACACATCCGTCACTTTTTCAGAAAAAAAAATGGTGTCCTATATTTTTTTGCTCACATTTTGAGACCAAATTACAAGTCCAATTTTTATTTTTACTTTCTATTAAATAAAACAAATGTGTTTTACTGAATGCATGAAACAGAAAGGAAGGGAACACAATTACAATTACAATTCCAGTGCTAATACATTTCCTATTAAAAAAATGGATTACCATCTGATGCATGAATTCTTATATCACATGAATTATTATGCAAAAAACAAGATATATATAATTCCCTTAGAATCATTTTTTTTTTTTTTTTTATCGAAATTAGATATTTTATCAACCATGCTGAACTATTCTTATCATTAAAAAAAATGATTTACTTTTCATTACATTAGGCATCCATTTGTAAGCATTTCAATGAATGCAAAATAAATTATCAGTTTATCAGTGATTTGGTCAATTTTTCTATATGAGAAATCGGTAAATTTTATCTGTGCCCTAATATGTGTCCTGTATGCAACACCATTAAACAATGCTTCTTGTTTGTTGCTGTTTTCTGAAATGTATTTCATAAATTGATGTAATTACGACGTTACTTTTCATATAGAGCAGAAAATACAGAACAGTGCTAATGGTTTAGAGCAACACCCGATTATTTTCTAGACTTCACGTTTATCTCATTACTGAAGATTTGTAAACTAGAAATGTTCAAATCACCCGTCTCTATCATGCTCTTTTCATTTGGAGGATGAAATAATGGAAAGAGGGTTGTAGATGTTTTTTTAAGAGGGAAGAAAACCGAATAATTGCTCGTCCACAAACAGAGCCTGTTTCCTTTGGTCTTTAACTTAATTTATTCAGCTCACTGTAATCACTGCTGTCTCTTTACAGCCTTCAAAGCATATTATTATCTGAGTACACACGCATGCACACGGACATTAACAGCTGAGCAGCAGCTGAAACACAATCTCCTTTGCCAGATTTTTTTAGCAGCCACATTAAAAAAAATCAGAGAAAGTCAGTCAGCTAGTTAGTTTGGAGTTAGTTTTGAAATAGCTTAAATCTACTTTCATGGAGGTTTTTGCTATATTGCCAAAAAGGACTTCCAAGGAAAGAAGACTTGGGCTCGAATTGATACAATAAAACTGACCACCAATATCATCACTGTTTACAAGTGCTGAGGACGCCCCCGAAGCTGAATTTCAGATAAGGTAATAGGTGTTACGTTTCTGGTATGCGCTGTAAGTGGTAGACCAATCACAACAGACTGGGCCATCTGACCAGTCAGAGCGGAGTAGGCTCTCAGCAAGGTTGAGTTTTTAGACCGGATCCTTGATTGAGCCATTTCAGACACCGTGGCTATGTTTACATGCACAACTTTTGTTTTGTTTGATTGATGAATCCGAATGTAGGTTGCATCCGAAGACCTAAAAATGCTGCCTTCGGAGTACGCATTCCAAGATAGGAGGCCTTCAAGGCACTGTCTCCTGAGTTTGGGGAGAGCGGGGCACAACCTAACGCAGGGTTAGTTGTAACACACGCGGTTTAACACTTTCCACACACGCCAGGATGACCAAACTTTGTGTATTTACTAGTTGCCATATCAACACTATATAGAGAAAAAATTTCGTCAAAATTAAACAATCTTTGGAAGATATCACTCAACATTTATTTAACATTTCTTACACTGTTTTTTGTGTTTATTTAAAATAAGACAAATCTGATATTATTTTAATCTTAAATCTGTTATTTAAGAGATAGTTCTTTAATGCTGATCTAACCAGCAGAAGACACAAGCCGGGCTTAAATCCAAGTTGCTTCAGTTGGGGCGTGTTGTAACACTGCGTTACAATGAACCCCTATTAGAAATATTTTATGAATTATTTTGAGAAACCATGAGAAAAAGGTGAATAAAGACTCTTTCAATGTTCAGAAATGCTTAATTATTATTATTTTTGAACTATGCTGTATCGCTGTGTTTCTAGGTGTGTTTGTTGTCAAACTTAAAAATTAGTTTGTTTTTAATGATTTTTATTCGAAAAAGTTAATATTTTAGTTTGTCATGGATTTTTTTATTTATTATATCAGATAACATTTTAAGATGCCATAAGGTCATGCACCTCACATGTTACAATGTACCCCACCTACTTCCATTCTTTTGCTGTGAATCAAAAAAAAGTATACACTGTATTAATGAAACAAAACCACATAATTGTACTAGATATGTGTGTATGTGGGGAAAAATAAATACTCTGAACCCCAAGTGGATTTACACTCGCTTTCCCCTACTATGCTGCCCTGCTCTCCCCTACCTTCATCTGATCGATTTTTGAAGGCAGCATAGTTGTGTCCTTCGCTGCCTTTGATATCCCACAATCCTACATGTTCCATTTGGTGACAGTTAAGCTAGAAAAAGAAAGATGGCATCTGTAAGTTTCTGGTTGCTGGCCAGTTTGTGTGTAAATGTACGTTAGATCTTTTCTAGCGAGAAATTACTACTGTAGTAATTAAATATTTTTTTAGTTCTCACCAAAGCTCGATCTGTTTTGCTGTAGATCATTAAACCGTTATGCTGCCTCAGAAGCCTGTCCGAATTCAGTTTCGTGAAGTGTCTTCCTTCATAAACGCTGCCTGCAGAGTCATTGCCTATAAGTCAGCAAGGCAACAAGTCAGCTGCCTACGTTTTCGGATGCAGCCGTAGGCACAGCAGTCATAAATCATTGCAATACAAGTCTAACCTGGCAGCTTTAGAAAAAACACTTTTTTTTTTTTTTTTTTCATTGAACAACATGCAATATAACACAATATTTAAATTATCTTTATTCATTAAAATGCATAATACCAGCTTCATATGCATTACAATTCAAGTCATATCTGGTAAAACATGAAAGCCAAAGAAAGAAAACATCTGTATTTGTTTTTACTTTCTTTAGACAATAAACAATGTCACTCAATATTACTATTAAATACTATGGTAACGCTGTAAATGAGTCCTATCTGTCACAACATTCCCTTCTCTTATAAAATAACGTTTTTTATTATAGTAAAATATCTACATATCGTTCCCAACAAAATTATTTTGCATAACACGTTGATGGGTGAAGCCTCGATTGACATCCATTTAAAAAAAAACGTCCTTTGGTCTCCTTCCATTTTTACCAGCTTTAGTATGAGCCGTTATGCTTTTTTGGCTAATGGTTGCAGGCTTGTCTTCCAGTGGCTTTGCTTAAAGGCCCACTGAAGTGCCTTGAAACGCGCAGTATTATTCAATGTGTTGACGTCATTTCCCCTGAAACGGCTCGAGCTGTAAGCAGCTCCTCCCCATTTTTAAAACAGCCAATAGCGTTTCGTTGACTAGGGCCTTTCTGTTTGGTAAAGCCACAGTTTCCTCCTAATCTCTAAGCGTTTATCATCATAATCTCCTCCATATTGCTTTGAAATACAGCATCCTTTGCAGAATTTAAATGGGTCCGATATGTTTTGTTGTCTGCGCCGACTCGCGCATTTTCATCCGCTCTGCGCTCTCGTGTCTCTAGTCTAGACCAGAGCCGTTAGTGTGTGTGTGTGGTGAAACCAGACTTCATTCGCCTCAACTGAAAGCATATTTACACTGTCTGAATCGTTTCCTATCGCATATATAGTGCGCTATGTGCCATTCACCAGGTAGAAAATAGTAAATGTAAGAACAACTGACCGATTTCAGCTGCAGCTTCAGCATCTATTTATAGTGTAGGGGGCGGGACGCTTCAGATTCTAGAGACCATTTGATTGGACAGAAGATGTGATGAGAAGCTGAAGTCCACGGTGATATCATAAAAATCTGTGATCCATTTTAATGGAAGTGAGAGATTGTAAGTTTTGAATGCTTTTATCTCCTAAATGCGAATTTTGTCATTGTTTTGGAACACACCAGCTTATTCATAACCTTAAGGCTAACATAGTCATACTAAAAGCTACAAAAGCTAAGATTAGCTGTTGTATGTTTAATTAGGGTTAGAGCTAAACTCTGCAGGAAAATGGGGAGCAGGTTTAGACATCCCTGGTCTAGAAGGTTAGCCTGACAGGCCAGACCCACATCAAGATGTTGGGTCTGGGAACTCGCCATTGGCAGGGCTCAATCCGAGGAGGCGGGATAAATGGTTGTCTTTCTAATTCCCTCTGCATGCAATAGGATAGCGCTACAACCAACCAGAGCAACGAAGAAGGTGAAGCGGAGCTAGTTGATAGATTAAACTTTTGCCGTATCCGGTCGGCAAAACTCTGAACACATCTTCCTTTCTTAAGAATGACTTCAGTGCCGTTCTTCGTTCTTTTCTCAAAGAAAAGCTTAACTCCAAGTCTTCCAGAGTCGCGGCCAAAGCCGATTCGAAAGACCGCTGTTCGCCAGCTTCTTTGTTTACAAGTAGCACGCGGAACCGAGGCAACTCTGCCGTCATTATGTTAAGCCCGCCCACCGACTCTATACACGATGTGATTGGCCTGACCAGAGTTTGGTTTTCCCAGCTTGCAAGCCAACAGAGAGTTGCTAGACTACCCTGGCTGCAAATTACATTTGCTGCCGTAAGGGTGCGTCTAGATTTCTAGGCTACTAGAAGGTGTCACAGCCTGGCCAAATTAGTTTTCAGTTTGTTTTGTTGGTTGGCCAGTAAAACCAGCAAACCAGCTCAAATCAGCTTTTACTTTTTTTTTTTCAGCAGCGAGATATGCAAGCAAAAGCATTGTGTTGTACTATACAATGATGTTCATGAAAATAATATTATGTTTCACCTTAACATTTTGCATTGTATTAGCAGACCGCTGCATTAAGTCACTGTGATATGCAGTTTCTCTCTGCCATAGACAGCTGGCTCTCAGGGATTAGTGTCAAAATGCCAGGCCGCTATGTAATAGAATTCTCTCAAAACAGCTAACAGAGGCAGCCTTCGAGACAATGGCAAAAACAATGACAGTGAAAGAGACACAAAACCTCAGACGGTTACAGAGAGACATTACAATTCCAGCTCAAGCTTGCGAGAACACCAGCCTCCAAGTCAAGTCAACACTCTGGCAGGTTACGACTGCCAGGAAGAGAAACAGACCTGGAACACTTTATCTAGATCAGCTGGGACCCAGCCATTTGTGGTTGCTTTAGGGTTCAGGGTGGAATAGGGTTTAATGCTGCACCAACTGGTGTTCGCGGAACAGACTGGTTTGGATTCCAAGACGCAATCTGTACGTTCTGTTGCCAAGCACGGTTACCCCGCTGAGCCAAATCCCTTCTCAAAAATCACCCCGAAAGATTATGTCATTATATCCTATCAATTCTAATGATGTTTGTGAAAGGATAAGCTCATGATCAGAGAAGCTTTTTGCCTGGTAGATGAGGTTACAAATGTGTGGTCTTGAGAAACATGAACATCCAGAGTCATAATGAGCTGAAATATAAATCCTGAGCACAGTAAAATAACGTAATAGGCTACAACAATTGTGTATTTTCCACAGTTAAATGGGTAGTTTACCCAAAAATGAAAATTTTGTCACCACTTACCCTCAAGTTGTTCCAAACCTGTATGAGTTTCTTTCTTCTCTTTAACACAAAATGAGACATTTGAAAGAATTTTGGTAACCGGACAGTCGACGGTAGCCATTTACTTCCATAGTGGGAAAATGTGAATAATTTTAACAAAATAAAATATTAATTCAAAATTCATACAAAATGCATTATTTAGTACAGTCCTGAGATGTCTACATATAGTCCACAAGACAAAAAATAGGTGAATTTATAAAAATGACCCTGTTCAAAAGTTTATGAACCCTTGATTCTTAATACTGTATGTCGTTACCTGGATGATCCACGGCTGTTTTTTGTTTTGTGATGGTTGTTCATGAGTCCCTTGTTTGTCCTAAGCAGTTAAACTGCCCAATGTTCTTCAGAAAAATCCTTCAGTTCCTGCAAATTCTTCAGTCTTCCAGCATCTTTTGCATATTTGAACCCTTTCCAGCAGTGACTGAATGATTTTGAGATCCATCTTTTCACACTGAGAACAACTGAGGGACTCCAACACCACCATTAAAAAAAGGTTCAAACATTCACTGATGCTCCCGAAGAAAACAAAAAAAGGGGGGGGGGGGGGGTGAATTTGAAGATCAAGGTAAATTGTACTTAATTTGTCTTCCGGGAAACATGCAAGTACCTTCTGTTGTTTCCGGAGGGCAGTACTACATGTAAATAAGAAAAAATTGGACATCTTCATCCTGTTCAAAAGCCCCCAAACCTCAGCTCTTAATACATTTTGTTTCCTTCTGAAGCAACAATTAATGTTTGAATCTAATAGTAGTGAACACTGCTCCTGGTTTGATTGTACATGGTCAGTATGCTAGAATATAATATACTGGACAATAATCTTAGTCAGTCTAAAACTAACACTACATTAAATGTATTTTATTGTTTTAGGTAGTTTTAAACTGTGTTTATGTGTTATATATGAACTGTCACTTAGTATACACTAATTGCTAATTGCTTTTAGAAAACAACAACCACAGCAACATTATAAAAGACACAGATGTTTAATAAATATGTGCATGTGTATTAATAACAATGCAAAAAACGCTGCCAAGTAGTAATATTAACTTAACTAGTGTAGGCTGTTTATGTTTGCCAAGCTGCAAATGCTTTGACTGATATTGTGCAGCATCTTAGAACATGCCACACTTGAACTAAATGCAGGTTCTGAACTTCAATGGCACAGTTTATGAAAAGAGCAAGTAAAATATAATATGTAGTACCAGTTTAGAACTTAGAATTTTGTTATTCAAGGCTTTTAAAACGAACATCCTTGGATCATCCACTTAAATCTGAAACGTGATAGAATTTTTATGTAGCTGTTAATAATTAAGTGAAACGCATCACTTTGCTCTTTTAAATGTCAAAATGAAACAGCATATTTAATGGATGTTACACGTATTTCATCCCTTTTAAAGAGCGCGGCAAAGGTTTAAATCTAGGCGTTTAAATAACGTCAATTATTCTGACCAATGACACTGATTAGGAACAACCGTCTGGATTTCACTATCTAGTATAATAGATACATTCTGTGAAATTCTTCTTTGTCATATTCTTTTGGTGTCAAACTGCACAGATTTGATGTGCCTTGTGCTGGAAACAACCCTCGCATCAATCCCATTGTAACTAGCATAGAGCGAGAGGGTAGATTAGACCTTTTTAGGTGAATTTCCAAAGGGAAAGAAGTCTTACTTCGCCCTGACAACCCTTTAAATACAGTTCACTTTCTTTCCACCTTTTCCCTCTGGGAGGTCTCTATGAAAGAGGTGACAAAAGGCGAAGGTGGTGTCTTGGTGTCCAACATCCAATTATCGCCCATACTCTTGTTCAGCAGTTGTGATTTGCGTGTCACCAGTGGGTACTCCCACAGTAATGAACCTAGTTTTGCTTTAGCGTACTTATGGGCTATGCTGACCTTTGTCATGTTAACTGAAGTCAAACATCTTCTCTCCCCCATTGCTTCGCAGGTCTAGCCAAACCCATGGGACTGGTGGAGGGTCCTGGAGGTCTAGGACAGGGAGGTGCAGCTGCCACCCTGGGGGAGGACAGCCGAGAGAGCGAAGGGAGGTACGAGGAGTACGGCTACAATGCCCAACTGAGTGACCGCATCTCCTTGGACAGGAACATTCCGGACTACAGGCCGAAAAAGTGAGTGTGCTGCAATGACTTCAAACACAGAATATGCCCTTGGAGGTTGAGATAAGAATAGACATTTAGGCGAGCCGCAGTGTGCAAAGGCATTTGTTTTACTCTGGCACACACTCCTAAAAAAGGCTGCAATTTAATTTCGTTCTGATGCATTATTTTTTTTCATTGAGACACTTACGGTTTTTATTAATAGGTTGAATTCGTTTTTATTTTTATATTTTCCATTCAATTTTTTTTTATTTTTAATAATTTTGTTTTGTGTTTTTGTCATTATTATTATTATTCTTAATATTTTTACATCGTTTTTACTATATAGTTTATAACGTTAAACTAAATGAAAATGTCAAATGTTTATTTGGGAATAGCTAAAATAAAATAAGTTAGCATTTTTAAAAAGTATTTTTTTAATGTTAAAGTTAATATGTATTTTATTTCAAGTAACAATTTTGTGCATTGAATATATGGAGCAATTAAATTCCAAATATTCTTAAAAGATTAGTTCACCCAAAAATTCACCAAATTGAAAATTCACCCTCATGTTGTTACAAACCTCATGTTGTTCTAGCACAGGCTAGAGTAGGGAGGGAAAGAGGAGGAGAAAGAGGAAAGGAAAGAATATATATATACAGTATATATATATATACATATATTTTTTTAAGAGGTTAAGTGCTCATGGAAGAGATGAGTTTTTAGTTGACTTTTGAATGTTGTTAACAAATCAGCATTTCGGATGGTGGTGGACAGATCGTTCCACCAGCTGGGAACGTTGAATGAAAATGTTCTGGAAAGGGATTTTTTGCCTCTCTGTGATGGTACTACAAGCCTTCGCTCATTGGCTGAACGAAGGCTTCTAGTGGGGGTGTGGATTTGTAGAATAGAGTCAAAGTATGCAGGAGCTGAGCGCGTGGTGGCTCTGTAGGCCAGCGTCAGCGCCTTAAACTTGATGCGAGCAGCGAGTGGTAGCCAGTGCAGAGAGATGAAGAGTGGTGTGACGTGGGTCCTTTTGGGCTCGTTGAACACCAGACGTGCCGCTGCATTCTGGATCATTCAAAGTGTTTGGATCGCACAAGAGGGGAGTCCAGCCAGAAGCGCATTGCAGTAGTCAAGTCTAGAAATAACCAGGGCCTGTACAAGAAGCTGTGTTGCGTGTTCTGTTAGGAACGGTCTGATCTTCCTGATGTTGTAGAGCGTAAACCTGCATGAGCGAGCTGTCTTAGCAATGTGTTCTCTGAAGGACAACTGGTCATCAAATGTAACTCCACTTTTCATTTTCATAAAAAAAATATTAAACATTAATAGCCACACAAATGTGGTCCAGTCTGAAGGACTGGCCGAGGAAAGGCTGCTCTCGCCGGGGTTAATGAGCTCTGAGCGCCCTGTGATCGTCTGGATCTCACAACTCCAAAAACGCAAGATTCATTTTTTATAATAGGCGCTCTCTTTATAAATAAACCACAGATTTGAGCTTTAAACAAGTACATTCTTGCCTGAAAAAGTCTTAAAACTACATTTTGTGACGCAATAACAGTAGTACTTTTAAATTATGCAGGGTTTCTCATCACGTCACTTTACCATGTGACAGCAGCAAGCAGGCTACTGATTGGTTAACGAGGCATGAATTGATGCCAAAGTTCAGATTTTTCAACTTGGGCGTCAGACGCGAATTTGCTTCAAACGCGCAAATGCACAAAAAGCACCAAATAAAATCACTTGCGCGTAACTCACATAACGTGCAAGACGGCCGATTCACGTCATTCGCGTCTTTACATTGACTTAACATTGAAATCACTCGCTCCAGACGCTCTGTTCGTGTTTGGTGTGAATGCAGCATAAGACCTTTGTTCATTTTACCGAACACAAATTAAGATATTTGTGATGAAATCTGAGAGCTTTCTGACCCCCGAAAGACTGCATCGTTATTACCACTTTCTAGGCAAGTAGTAAAGACATTGTTAAAATAGTCCACAGTACAGTGGTTGAACCTTAATTTTATGATGCAACGAGAATATTTTTTGTGAATGAAGGTCTTACGGGTTTGGAACGACATGAGATAGGGTTCTTTACTAATTACTTACTTTTGTGTGGAACACAGTTTTTTATTTATTTATTTACTTATTTTTTATATCTTCTTTTTTTCTCACCATGAATATAGACATGATGTTAAACTATAAACAAACAAACAAACAAACATAATTTTTTTCTCCATAAAATGAAAGTTAATTGGGTTCGATGTTGATTTGGATCCCATTAGTCTCAGCCTCAGACGTCGCAACCAGGGGCGGACTGGCCATCTGAAGCACCGGAAGTTTTTCCGGTGGGCCGCTGGACAATGTGGGCAGGCCCGTTGCTACGTAAATATATATAAAGAAATATATATCCTTCCTTCAGCCCAGACGAATGGCCCACGTAGCCCACTTGAGCCAAAAACTCTCGTCTATTTAGTCTGATGATCTGTCTCAGTGGTGTAAAAGCACTCGTCAATGTCAAAATGTTTGAGACATCCAATCAAATCGAAGGAGATTTTATTTTACAGAGCATTGTGTTATATGGACTGATTTTATGGTATGTATTGAACTTTAGTGATATTACCCCCCACTGTATGGAAAAGAGATTTAAAAATTTGTAAAAAGAAAAAAACAAAAAATTATTTATTTTGCCATGTGCACCAGGAAAGACAAATTATAACGATAAGCATTTAAAAAAATAGCATTTATATTTCGATGTAAATATTATTTATATTTTTATGTTAGTAAGTGGTGTTTAAAATTGCTTTGTGCATAATGAGCTGGCTTTATGGTGAGGTTGTTGCGGACCGGGTGTGATGGGCCGCTTAGTGCCAGACAGTCCAGGGCCACTTTTTAGTACCAGTCCGCCCCTGGTCACACCCACGGACCGTAGGGTGAATTTCTGATGCATATGGCACACTTTTCTGGAAACACTTCAGGAGTTTCGAAGTCGTCATCTGATTGGTTGAATTCTACAGGATGTCTGTGAGATGTGTGCGTGCTTTCTTTAACGTGACAATGAGCGCTTATGCTGGATTTTCAAAAAATATGTGACGTTCGTGGCTCCATAGTTGCAGTAAACTTGCACAAAGTTCTTGAATGAATAATTTAAAGATGCACGCCGGTCTGTTATTGTAGTGACATCGACTTTACATTTTCACGGCCCTAAACATGACGCGAACAAAACGCGGAACAAGACTGTGATTGGTTGTGTTACATGTCAGTCAAATGTCCTCTTGGGCGGTCCTGGGCCAATGAAAGCAGCCAAAATAGTCCGGAGTCTGAAGGTCTGGCTAGGGACTAGGATCCCATTGACTTTCATTGTATGAATAAAAACAGTTGAAATATTCCTCAAAATATCTTCTTTTATGTTCAAAAGTAGAAAAGAAGGTTTGTAATATTGGTTTGTAACGACATGAGGGTAAACATAATTTGTTCACAAGATAATTGAGAACATTCACTCACACTGTATGATATGTTCTGAAGTAAAAGTCAAATTTCGAGTGGTGTGCAACAAAAGGCGACTTTATTGGTTGCTTTGACTGTTCCTGCCACAAACACCATGGCCCTTTAACGCCATCTACACTGCAGGGTTGATTTTCAGACGGTGTTATACAAAGGAAACAGGTTTATAAATAGCCCAGTGGCTGAACCACTTCCCACATTTTAGCATTACAACGCCCTTCAGGGAAGAATCACATTAATAGAGTCAATAGCTAGCAGCATTGTGTTAGACAAAGGAAATATCACTGTGTGGAATAGTATCCCTGCCCACTAGAACAGTGTTAATGGTAGGAATGTTAATAATGCAGCAACAGTCCAGGAGTATTTTATATGTGGGGAAAACGACCTTAGAAACAGCACCGGAATATTAATGGTCATTCATAATAAGTTATATATTTAGAACATGACCCAAAGCACAGATCCAGTGATTGAGAGGAGATAATATAGACTATCCATAACTGGATTTTATTTCGATAAATCCTAGCTTGGTTTGTTGTGGTGAACTGTAAAAACTACATATAAAAATATGATTTTTTCCCCCCAGATATTCTAGACAAAAGTTGCTTTTATCATACTGATGGATCTGTGTCTCATTTAAGCCATTGTAGATGATAGAGGCTGTCTTGCAATTGCTGTCCTGAAGCCGCCTTAGTTGTTGTGATTCAAACTGTGTAAATCACGATTCATTTTGTGTGCGTCTTGACAATAATGCTTCCTGCTTGCATCGCTGATAAACACAATCATTCACGCTCCTGTACACAAACATGTGTTACCTAAGATATCTCTGTCTGACTTGCACAATCCAAGCCATCACAAATCCAACCCTCACTCTGCACGAGGGGAAGGAACCTCTCGTTGTTATGAGAATGAAAACACAATGATAATGATTTCTTTATCACGTAGGCTACTGTAGGTAGAGAATCATGGTAAATAATTAACTGGCTCCTTATTTGGTAAGAAACATGATAAATTAAAATAAACATGTTGGCTTGCAGTCCTCACTTTAATAATTTTGCATGTAACAAACATTCTTGAATGTTATGCAGCACGTTTGATCTCCGCAAGAACCAATGAGATTCATTCTCGTGTGTTACGCAGCACGTTTGAGCTCCGCAAGAACCAATGAGGCTTATTCTCGTGTGTTACGCAGCACGTTTGAGCTTCCACAAGAACCAATGAGGTTCATTCTCGTGTGTTACGCAGCACGTTTGAGCTCCGCAAGAACCAATGAGGCTTATTCTCGTGTGTTACGCAGCACGTTTGAGCTTCCACAAGAACCAATGAGGTTCATTCTCGTGTGTTACGCAGCACGTTTGAGCTCCGCAAGAACCAATGAGGCTTATTCTCGTGTGTTACGCAGCACGTTTGAGCTTCCACAAGAACCAATGAGGTTCATTCTCGTGTGTTACGCAGCACGTTTGAGCTTCCACAAGAACCAATGAGGTTCATTCTCGTGTGTTACGCAGCACGTTTGAGCTCCGCAAGAACCAATGAGGTTCATTCTCGTGTGTTACGCAGCACGTTTGAGCTTCCACAAGAACCAATGAGGTTCATTCTCGTGTGTTACGCAGCACGTTTGAGCTCCACAAGAACCAATGAGGCTTATTCTCGTGTGTTACGCAGCACGTTTGAGCTTCCACAAGAACCAATGAGGTTCATTCTCGTGTGTTACGCAGCACGTTTGAGCTTCCACAAGAACCAATGAGGTTCATTCTCGTGTGTTACGCAGCACGTTTGAGCTCCGCAAGAACCAATGAGGTTCATTCTCGTGTGTTACGCAGCACGTTTGAGCTTCCACAAGAACCAATGAGGTTCATTCTCGTGTGTTACGCAGCACGTTTGAGCTCTGCAAGAACCAATGAGGCTTATTCTCGTGTGTTACGCAGCACGTTTGAGCTCCGCAAGAACCAATGAGGCTTATTCTCGTGTGTTATGCAGCAAGTTTGAGCTTCCACAAGAACCAATGAGGTTCATTCTCGTGTGTTACGCAGCACGTTTGAGCTCCGCAAGAACCAATGAGGTTTATTCTTGTGTGTTACACAGCACAATTGAGCTCCGCAAGAACCAATGAGATTAATTCTTGTGTGTTATGCATCACGTTTGAGCTCCGCAAGAACCAATGAGGTTCATTCTTGTGTGTTACGCATCACGTTTGAGCTCCGCAAGAACCAATGTGGTTAATTCTCGTGTGTTACGCAGCACGTTTGAGCTTCCACAAGAACCAATGAGGTTTATTCTTGTGTTACGCAGAACGTTTGAGCTCCGCAAGAACCAATGAGATTCATTCTTGTGTGTTATGCAGCACTTTTGAGCTCCGCAAGAACCAATGAGGCTTATTCTCGTGTGTTATGCAGCAAGTTTGAGCTTTCACAAGAACCAATGAGGTTTATTCTTGTGTTACGCAGAACATTTGAGCTCCGCAATAACCAATGAGATTAATTCGTGTGTGTTACGCATCACATTTGAGCTCCGCAAGAACCAATGAGGTTCATTCTCGTGTGTTACGCATCACGTTTGAGCTCCGCAAGAACCAATGAGGCTTATTCTCGTGTGTTACGCAGCACGTTTGAGCTTTCACAAGAACCAATGAGGTTTATTCTTGTGTTACGCAGAACGTTTGAGCTCCGCAAGAACCAATGAGATTCATTCTTGTGTGTTATGCAGCACGTTTGAGCTCCGCAAGAATCAATGAGGCTTATTCTCGTGTGTTATGCAGCAAGTTTGAGCTTTCACAAGAACCAATGAGGTTTATTCTTGTGTTACGCAGAACATTTGAGCTCCGCAATAACCAATGAGATTAATTCGTGTGTGTTACGCATCACATTTGAGCTCCGCAAGAACCAATGAGGTTCATTCTCGTGTGTTACGCATCACGTTTGAGCTCCGCAAGAACCAATGAGGCTTATTCTCGTGTGTTACGCAGCACGTTTGAGCTTTCACAAGAACCAATGAGGTTTATTCTTGTGTTACGCAGAACGTTTGAGCTCCGCAAGAACCAATGAGATTCATTCTTGTGTGTTATGCAGCACGTTTGAGCTCCGCAAGAACCAATGAGGCTTATTCTCGTGTGTTATGCAGCAAGTTTGAGCTTTCACAAGAACCAATGAGGTTTATTCTTGTGTTACGCAGAACATTTGAGCTCCGCAATAACCAATGAGATTCATTCGTGTGTGTTACGCATCACATTTGAGCACATTTGAGCACATTTGAGTTTATTCTTGTGTCAGTTTATTCTTGTGTTACGCAGAACGTTTGAGCTCCGCAAGAACCAATGAGGCTTATTCTCGTGTGTTATGCAGCACGTTTGAGCTTTCACAAGAACCAATGAGGTTTATTCTTGTGTTACGCAGAACATTTGAGTTCCGCAATAACCAATGAGATTCATTTGTGTGTGTTACGCATCACGTTTGAGCACCGCAAGAACCAATGAGGTTTATTCTCGTGTGTTACACAACACGTTTGAGCTCCGCAAGAACCAATGAGGTTTATTCTCGTGTGTTATGCAACACGTTTGAGCACCGCAAGAACCAATGAGGTTCATTCTCGTGTGTTACACATCATGTTTGAGCACCGCAAGAACCAATGAGGTTCATTCTCGTGTGTTACGCATCATGTTTGAGCACCGCAAGAACCAATGAGGTTTATTCTCGTGTTACGCAGCATGTTTGAGCTTCCGCAAAACCCAATGAGATTCATTCTCGTGTTACGCAGCACGTTTGAGCTTCCAAAAAAAACCATTGAGATTTGTTCTCGCGCATCAAGCCGGTTTTGTTTATGTTCGCTAATCAATGTTTATTGATGTGAATAAAAGCCTAAATTCAACCTGTTCATCATATAAAGCAATCGAGTCTAAACCGCTCAATTCATATGGATTATTTTTACAATCTCTTTATGAACTTTTTGAAGTGTCAACACGGTAGTTGCGTAACTGTCAATGGAGGGACAGAAAGGTCTCAGTTTTTCATAATTTTTTTTAAATTACTGTTTATTTACTAATGTGATGGCAAAGCTGAATTTTCAGCATCGTTACTCCATTGTCACATGATCCTTCAGAAATCATTCTAAAATGCTGAACGTTTAAATGTTAGTGTATGCAGCAAATAATTGCATCAGCAGTATAATTTGAAGACCTCATTACATGAGTTTTATGGATGGTGTGTTTGTATAGGTCTTCGCTTGGTAGATTTGGATGGTCCTTGTGATGTTAATGCCCCAGGGCCCAGTGCTCTTTTGAAACAGTTCCTAGAAAACACAACCAGTTGCATTCAGCCAGCAGCATTGAGCCTCAGAGTGGTTTGTTTCTCTGACGCAAATCTCATGCAGTTGTTGATGTGTTACTTGGCTAATTGAGGAGTCATTCTCCAAAGGTCTTAGATGTCCAGAAGGGGCAGTGCATTGATGGCCATTTCTCTTTAATGTATATTTAATTGCAGATATCCAGGACCTTGTTCTTCGGTCTCTCTGGCTGAAGGTCTAATTGATGTGTTTTCTCAAACTACAAAGGCTGCATATTTTTATGCAGGCACAAGAAAAGTCTCTCTTAAAAAGGTCAAGCTTTAATTTACAAATTAATTTACCACCAACCAAAGAAAACAAATCGATATAGCTACTTCAAGGAGCCATTTTATTATTGACTCAGGAAAGGATGAAGCAGGAAACTGTAAGGAGATTGAACAATCACAAATTAATGAAATGTATTGGCACGTTGTGTGTATGGCATCAAGAGAGTGTTTACGGTTTTAGAGAACTTGTATAAAAGAACCAATGGATTGTTCTTCTTTTGAGCCTTTATTTATCAGGAATTAGATCAAAAGGGTGTTGAGATCTATCAACACTCCTTCTTCTACTGATGAAATGTTATCAGTGAAAACATTGCAGTGACAAGGCAAATTTTGTTTTTTTAGCAGAGGTATATGATCACAATCAGAAAGTTGCTTCAAGACTGGAACCAGAATGCAAAGGAAATGTTAAAGATGAGAGAGAGAGAGAGAGAGAGAGAGAGAGAGAGAGAGAGAGAGAGAGAGAGAGAGAGAGAGAGAGAGAGAGAGAGAGAGAGAGAGAGAGAGAGAGAGAGAGAGAGAGAGAGAGAGAGAGAGAGAGAGAGAGAGAGAGAGAGAGAGAGAGAGAGAGAGAGAGAGAGAGAGAGAGAGAGAGAGAGAGAGAGAGAGAGAGAGAGAGAGAGAGAGAGAGAGCGAGATGGGAATACATCTTAATCTAGGTGTCTGTTTCTGTCATGCTTTGTTCCAGGTCAAATTATGATAACTGGACAGCCAGCTTTGGCTCTATTTCACACGGATGAGTCCATCTCTCATCTTGTTACAGCCCACAGCTGCCTGCCCCTGTCCAGCGGTACAAATTCAGACTTGAGCAATGGCCTAGATTGCAGGTAGTAACTAGAGCAATGAAAGTGTAACATTACTTATGGTCGTGAAGCTAAATTAATACATGACATAGCGCAGCCCACATTGTATAGGAAAGCATCTGTCACTTGAAATGTGCGTACAGATTCTTTTGGTTTGATGAGTCAATTATAAAATAACATATACTGCATATACAAGCAACATATACACTCAGCTAAAGGATTATTAGGAACACCATACTAATACTGTGTTTGACCCCCTTTCGCCTTCAGAACTGCCTTAATTCTACGTGGCATTGATTCAACAAGGTGCTGAAAGCATTCTTTAGAAATGTTGGCCCATATTGATAGGATAGCATCTTGCAGTTGATGGAGATTTGTGGGATGCACATCCAGGGCACGAAGCTCCCGTTCCACCACATCCCAAAGATGCTCTATTGGGTTGAGATCTGGTGACTGTGGGGGCCATTTTAGTACAGTGAACTCATTGTCATGTTCAAGAAACCAATTTGAAATGATTCGAGCTTTGTGACATGGTGCATTATCCTGCTGGAAGTAGCCATAAGAGGATGGGGACATGGTGGTCATAAGGGGATGGACATGGTCAGAAACAATGCTCAGGTAGGCTGTGGCATTTAAACGATGCCCAATTGGCATTAAGGGGCCTAAAGTGTGCCAAGAAAACATCACCCACACCATTACACCACCACCACCAGCCTGCACAGTGGTAACAAGGCATGATGGATCCATGTTCTCATTCTGTTAACGCCAAATTCTGACTCTACCATCTGAATGTCTCAACAGAAATCGAGACTCATCAAACCAGGCAACATTTTTCCAGTCTTCAACTGTCCAATTTTGGTGAGCTCGTGCGGCTCGTGCGGTGGGGTCTTCTGCTGTTGTAGCCCATCCGCCTCAAGGTTGTGCGTGTTGTGGCTTCACAAATGCTTTGCTGCATACCTCGGTTGTAACGAGTGGTTATTTCAGTCAAAGTTGCTCTTCTATCAGCTTGAATCAGTCGGCCCATTCTCCTCTGACCTCTAGCATCAACAAGGCATTTTCGCCCACAGGACTGCCGCACACTGGATGTTTTTCCCTTTTCACTCCATTCTTTGTAAACCCTAATGGTTGTGCGTGAAAATCCCAGTAACTGAGCAGATTGTGAAATACTCAGACCGGCCCGTCTGGCACCAACAACCATGCCACGCTCAAAATTGCTTAAATCACCTTTCTTTCCCATTCTGACATTCAGTTTGGAGTTCAGGAGATTGTCTTGACCAGGACCACACCTCTAAATGCATTGAAGAAACTGCCATGTGATTGGTTGATTAGATAATTGCATTAATGAGAAATTGAACAGGTGTTCCTAATAATCCTTTAGGTGAATGTATCTTATCTTATCAACTATATAGCTAGACTGTACTAAAGTGAGCTATGGCTATATTGTGTGTTGGTCCCCCTTTTGCTGCCAAAATAGCCCTGACCTGTCACGACATGGACTCCGTTAGACTCCACTGTGGTATCTGGCACCAAGATGTTAGCAGCAGATCCTTTAATTACTGTGAGTTGCGAGGTGGGGCCTCCATGGATCGGATTTGTTTGTTCAGCACATCCATGTGATGTAAAAAAAAAAGCTTGATTCATCAGACCAGTCCACCTTCTTCCCTTGCTCGGTGGTCCAGTTCTGATGCTCATGTGCCCACTGTTTTCTATCAGGAACCTTCATTAACTTCTTGAGCAATTTGAGCTACAGTAGCTCGCCTGTTTGATCGGACCACAAACACCTCTCCCCACATGCATCAATGAGCCTTGGAACCCTGTGGCCGGTTCTCCACTGTTCCTTCCTGGCACCACTTTTGATAGATACTGACCACTGCAGTCCGGGAACACAAAAGTAGCGCTCTAGTACACTCTAAAAAAAAAAAGGTTCTATATTGCACCAAAAATGGTTCTTGGCTCGTAATCATAGGGGAACCTTTTTTAGTGCTATATAGCACCAATTTTGGTGCTTCAGTGGTTCTTCAGCGGTTCTTCAGAGGTTCTTCAGAGGTTCTTCACCGGTTCTTTGACTAAGGTGCTATATAGCACCTCTGAAGAACCGCTGAAGAACCACTGAAGCACCAAAATTGGTGCTATATAGCACTAAAAAAGGTTCCCCTATGATTACGAGCCTTTTTTTTTAGAGTGTAGAGGATTTAAGTTAAAATATAGCCTAAATATTTTTCCCTTAACCCAAAGATTGCCTGTTCGATATATCCCAAATTAATTATACAGTTATACTATCTACATAAGAGTAACAATTCCTGAAGGACTGGCTGATATGAAGCTGTTCTCATGAGCCTGAAACTTGCATCTGCGAAAGCATCAAAACAAATTGTAAAATAGGAGCTACTTTTATATATACATCAGATATTTGAGGTCTAAATAACTACATCCTTGACTAAATAACTCTTAAAGGGGTCATAGAATTACATTTTTGTACAAGTTAATATGATTCTTTAGTGTCTAAATGAAAAGTTTGTAATATACTTTAATTAAAAATTCTCATTAGTATTGTAAGAAAACACTCAATTTACCTGGTCAAAACCAGCTCAGTTTTCTGCAAGTCATTTCAGTGTATGTGACTTTAAATGATAATGAGCTTTGCTCACCCCGCCCCCTCTGCTCTGTGGGGCGTTCGGTTCGACCCGACACAACACCACAACACACGTGGAGTGTTGCCTTGACAACATTTGAGGGTATATTTTCGAGAAATAATGGCAACGGGAGTCTCTGAAGACACATCTAAGCAACCTTATCATTTTGAACCGGAGTCGGACCAGGAACAGATGACGAACCCATCGAAGTTCGAACAGGACGTTTCTGAATGGTTGGTTAACGTCATGTCACTTTGATCTATCTTTGTACTGGCAGAGTAGCGTAGTTGCTATGTGTTTACTGATGTTTTAGTTCATTGACAGATTGATGTTATGTTATAAGATTTTTTTTTTTACATTACTTCTTAATCAGTAACAGACACCGTTATAAACCATGTACAAAAGTAAGCTTAGTGTAGTGTTACCACGTTAACTTTATCACCCGAGTACACAGTTTGTAATAACAAACATAACGCGTTGTTCATTATAAATGTGGGATTATGAATTATATTGAGAACGTCATACACAGAAAGCATGCCGTAATGTAACTTACCCTGTAAACTTTAGCCTCATTCATCGTGAAGCGTGCAAGCGATTTGCAAAGATTAATATAAAGGTTAATAAAACGTTACACTCACATCTTCCTGAGGTGCAGCAGGAACACGATCCATTTTTCAAGAGCAGCTTATTAGCAAAACCTGCTTTATACTGACGCTCGTTTATAAAGCAGTCTGCTGAGAAATGATTCGCGCAAACATTGACGTTGATCGGGGGGAATATTCCCTTCTAAAACAAAACTCAGCAGCCACTGGGTCTTCAACAGTTCGGATTTAGGAACATCAAAATGACTGCTGTGTTCGTTATTACACCCAACAACACAACACCACAATCGCTTAGACGCCATTCTGCTCCAGAGTATCAACAATGGCGGACTGATGACAGCTCGCTCAGGGCGGGTCTGTGTTGAAACGCTGCTGTCAATCAACAATCTTAGGAGGGGCGTACACCGTGTAACGTCACACGATCAGACGGCTCGATTTGAGACAGGGGAAAATATATAAGGAGATTAAAAAAAAACACTGGATGTATTTTTATCATTATAGGATGGTTGTGTACAGGCACTGCCAACACACATTTCCGTATAATCAACTTGTAAAAGTGCATGTACCATTCTATGACCCCTTTAAAACTACATTTCGTGACACAACAACTGGGAGTATTTTTTTAAATATGGTAGATTTGCTTGACTGCCATGTGATAAAACGGTAAATGGACTGCATTTATATCGCGCTTTCAACAGACCAATGGCACTTTACATCTTTACAAGCGCTTTACATCTTTCACCCATTCATTCACTCATTCGTACACCGACAGCGGTGTCAGCCATGCAAGGCGCCATCCAGCTCGTCGGGAGCAGCTGGGGTTAGGTGTCTTGCTCATGGACACCTCGACACTTGGTCAGGTGGAACCGGGGATAGAACTTCCGGTTAGTAGACAACCTACATGAACCACTGAGCCACAGTTAAAGCAGGTAAAGCAGTTCCAGTGCTTATACTGGAAGAATATTGCATGGCAGAAAAAATGCTCTCAGCCAATCAGAAAGAACTGTTGTGTATGTATTTTATATATACACTTTATTTGTACTCATTTAAAGATTACACAAATTATTTAAAATAGGCTTGTTTTTTTAAGTGTTGATATGACTTTGCATTGCTGTTTTGGCACAATTGCTATTTCACCTGAACGCATCGGTGCTTTTCTTTGTGATAACATGTAGAAGGATTTACTTTTATGTATTAATGCACATTTTGTGGGAAAATACGGCTGGTAACATCAGTTTTGCATTCACTGTGCTTTGCATGCGCAATTGAGGAAGAAAAAAAATAAGGGATTGTAAAAACAGCAGCCTGCTGGGAAGGGAAAAAAATGCTTTAATGGCCTGATCAATCAAACCTTCCTTATGCTGCTATGGCTGCAAAACTACATGGTATTAGAGGACTGTTATAAATATCTTTGAATGATATTTGCACAGCTGTCACTGTTGAAACTATCATAATATTTTTTTATGCACTGGATGTTATAGCCATAGCTGCATGCTCACTTTAGAACAGTCTAGCTGATATAAGAACTATTCCATAATCATGCAATCCAAGAATTGATCACTTGACTTTTTGAGACTAGTTTTGATAATTGTGTCTGCTAAATGAGTAAATGTAAGTGTTGTTTTAGTATCACTGAGGGATATGAGTTTAATCTTTAATTAGTTTTTATTTTTATATTTTCCGTTTTCATTTTCAAGATTCTTTTTTATGGATCTTAGTTTTTAGTCATTTTTATTTCAGTTTAAGTTTTACTATATTTTTAACTAAATGAAAATGACAAATGTGGCAACTTGCTTTTTTATTTTCAAGTAACAAAAATGTTTTTTTAATGGTTTTTGTTTTAAAGACACTTATTTTTATGGAATATTGCCAAATTTATTATAAATTGTTTGTCTGTGCACATAATTCTTTTTCTAATTCATGTGCCCTCGTAGCCTGACGTCGTCATACTCAATTCTAGTCAGAATATGAGTTTGATACTGCTCCGTTGGGCTGTGATTATGGGGCGTGTTTCAACCGAACCAGGAAAGACCTCAATTGGATAGACCTACAACAAATCAGAGCAACGGAGCGACCGAGCCACGCATAACGTTAGTAGTCAAATGTCAACAGAACTCAACTGCACTGTGTTGCCATGTCCGCGGGTTGAAGCGACCCCAATTATGTGATATACAGACCCAGGAATGCAAATTTTAGCAGGCAGTCCTTCCAAAATAACACATATTTTACCCCCCAAATGCCTTTTTTTCCCAGAGAACCCCCCTGGAAAGCTACTGGGCTTGTTTTTGGCTAGTTTTGAGGAACGTTAGCAATTGGGCGGGTTTTGTTGTAAAAACTTGGCAACCCTGTCTGCACGCACGCTGGAATAAGTAGCCTAACGTTAGAAGAAAAAGATGAGTGTAAACAAACTTTGCCGGTGTTGTAAAAAAAAGAATTTAAGGATACACAGAGTACTTACCAACACGATCATCATTTCTGAGAGAAATAGTAAAGGTGAATGCATATATGAACAAGTTCTCCGTTTAGGATTAGAACAAATTCATCCCAAGCGCTCTTTGATGACGTGGATGATTACGTTACTGTTTATCATCTGTCCATCATCGTCTAAAGCCCGCCCTGACAAATTCATTGGTCCGAACAGCTTCTGTTCGGGCATAATTATTTCTCTATTGAGCAAGTCCAGACCGAACTGCCCGAGTAAAAATGTTGTGGGCGGGGCTAAGTTCGGCTGGCATCCAGGCTAGTGCCCTCGTAATCTTTATTCAAAATAACCTCCCCTCCCTTTTCTCTGATGATGTGTTTACTGGTGCAAGGGCGGGAAAACCTGTCACTCACATGACATCACAGCAATAGCAAACACAACCATCCAATCAAATCCCATGGACAAAATCAAGTCCCACCCTTTTTATTAGTTTGAGAATATTTCACAAAGATATACTTCACAACTTCCGTTTCATGTTGACTTTAACTAATAACCCTGGTTTAGTCTATAGTGCACTAATTGTTTGCATATAGTTTATACATAAAGCTGGGATTTGAGATTTTTAACACGTATTGTGATTTAACACCTAATGGGAATTGTGTTTTGGATATCTTGGATTAAACCAACACTTAGTGCTGCATCATTTCAGGCTGACTGTTCTCCACCTGCAGTTAAAACACTGAACATCACCATTACTGACTCACTAAAGCCCTATTCGGACGGGATTAGTTTAACATGGGGAGGTGGGGGTAAAGTAATTATTACCAGAGGTTCTCTGTGATTTTAGTCCCGTCCGAATGTGCCATCTCGGTAATCATTACGGACAATGTCAGTAAAGATTACGGAGACTTTTACCTTCTGTAAAAAGGTCCGGAAAAATGACCTTGGGTAAAACTAATCCCGTTCGAATAGACCCGGTGTAAAAATGTACGGTAAAATTCCATCATTTCCTGTTTAAAAGTAGTTTTGGCGCATTTTGCAAGCATGGAAGCGCTTGAAGAAGCACTCGGTTTCGTTGTAGGTGGTGGGACCAGTCCCGCCGCTGGCCGCTTTGATGCCCTAAGTGGCGGCGTTCGCAAATTTTGCAGCCGCGGGAGGGTCGAGAGAGCATTTTCTTGTGGTGCTCCCCGGAGCACTTGGTGCCCTACGCGCAGCGCGTGATGCGCGTGGTGGTAGCGGCGTCACTGGGTGGGACAACTCTGTGGCAAACCTCCAGTATTTTCCGCATACAATTTAAAGCAACAATAAGATCGAAAGCACTTTTTAGAGGCACAACACTTCTTTTAGCTTTAGGTAAGTGTCTATTAACAATACAATCCAAACAGAATCGTTAGACTGGACCTAAATGTTTATGTTTATATACATATATATATATATATATATATATATACACACACACACACACACACACATATTGGGCCCTATTTTAACGATCTGAAACGCAAGTGTCAAAGCGTGAAGCGCAAGTAACTTTGTGGGCGGGTCTCGGCGCTGTAGCTATTTTCCCGGCGGGATAAATGGCTCTTGCGCCCGGCGCAAATCTAAAATGGGTTGGTCTGAAGTAGCTTCATTATTCAAAGGTGTGGTTTGGGCGTAACGTGAATAAACCAATCAGAGCGTCATCCAACATTCTCTGTAAAAGCAGGTGCGCAAGTTCCATTATGGATTGCTATTATTATGGCGTATTTACCAGGCGCACGCCAGGAGCGGTTCACAGCCGAGGAGACTGATGTTCTTGTAAGAGCAGTGAAAGACAGAGAAGTTGTGTTGTATGGGGATGGGAGAAACCCACCCAAAATAGCGTCGGTTAAACAGGCGTGGGAGGAAATAGCCACAATTGTTTCATCAGCTGGCATCCCCAGGACGTCGCACCAGTGCCGCAAGCGCTACAATGACATCAGAAGACGGGGAAAGTCCAAGCTTGCCAGCATCAATCGGGCACGCCGTGTAACGGGAGGTGGATCTGCCTCTACTCAGGACCTGACGCCAGCAGAGGACATCGCTGCGTCCACCCTCACCGATTTTTTTTCCTGGTTCTTGACGGACAAACCAATTTGTTAGATGTCCTTATATACATATATATCTTGCCAGAAGTTGCCACTATTGGGCAAACAGGTCTCCTTAATTATTAGACTACAATTAGCCTGAATAATTTGTAAGCTAAATTTATGCCTATTTTTTCACATCTTCGTGGCACACCACAATGATTTCCGTCATCTCATGTGTTAATATTTTTTAGTGTAACAATTTATGATTTGCAAAAATAACTGTTGCATCTGTGTAGATTACATGAGCAAAGTGTATGCGCGTTGTGCACGCTATACATTATGGTCAAGCATGCGCCCTTAAAATAGCATAATGAACAACGCGCAACGCGCCACTGACTTTAGACTAGGTTTTTTCTGGTCAGTGGCGCAATTGTTTAATGGAACAGCAAAATAGCACCAGGGATTGTTTGCGCCGGAACACGCCTCCTTTTTTGCGCTGAACCGCCCAGGGAGCGCAAGTTCATTCACTAGTTTAGCGACGTGCTTCTGTGGAGGGAAAAGCGCGCTTTGCGCGGGTGCAAAATAGGAATGACACATGCGTCGGTGTACAAAGTCAATTGCGCTGGGTGCAAGATAGGGCCCATTGTGTGTTTGCTCACGTGAAAACAGGAAGCAACGCACATGACGACAAGGAGGTTACGTTGGTGCGTAAAGCGAGTTACCCCTCCCAATTCTGCTAGTTTTACTGAGATGTCTTATCCCGTGCGAATTGGCCATTAATATTACAGACGTCCTGAGGTAAAATTACTTTACCCCCACCTCCCCATGTTAAACTAATCCCGTCCGAATAGGGCTAAGACTACGTGGCTCTTTCACACGTGTGTGTGTGTGTGCAAGTGTGTAAATTCACACAGGGAAAGCTGTTGCTCCAGATTGGGTGAGGGGATTTTCCCTGCAGGGGGGCAGAGCCATTAAATATTATTGATTGGTAGCAGGAGGCATCAGGAAACATTATCCATGTCCTTAAAAGGGGTCCTATTATGCCCTTTTATGAAGTCTTGATTTTGTTTTTGGGGTGTACTAGAACATGCTTTCTTGCTTGATTGTTCAAAAAACACATTATTTTTCACATATTTTACATTATTACAGCGCCTCTCTTCCCAGTCTGGCACGAGCGTGATGAAGCCTTACGAAATACGAAATGTTTAGTGATTCGTTCAGTGTGTTGTGATTGACATTGACCCATAACAGTGAGCTCTACTCAGATGTAAATTTAAAGGATGCCGTCAATTTCAAACCAATTCAAGCCTGATTTAGACTTAAGAATGTTAACAAACAAGAGGATCGTCCAGGGGTGTGTTTCCTGTACAACAACATAACCAGGGCTGGACTGGTAATCGTGAATACCAGGCATTTCCCTAGTGGGCTGACACACTGGGGCCGTTATTTATTTATTTAATTGTTTTTGCCACTGACATCATGCAGGGACAGCGGCCCGTTGGTTTGTCTTCTGAATTGACTGGCCAAAGTGAGAGAGACTGTTTTTTGTTGTTGTTGTTTGAGCGCATGGGAACCTGCAAAAGGTGAATATCCACACAGCGCTGCCGCTGACGAACCTACGCTGTGTTTCTGCTGCTCTATGAAGTGAATAACGGCACTTTGACTCTGAATTTTGTTTTATACAGTTGTGTGATATGGGAACATTAGGTTCTGTGGTGAATTTAGCTTAAAACAGCCACGAGCATGTAAATACATGACGAGGTAAATTTTAATTTAAGGCCCTAACCCCAGTAAAAACATTCACAGGGAACTCATGGGCAGGATGGGCTGGGTTTGCCAGGGCCGAATTTTAGCCACAGTCCAGCCCTGAACATAACTAGCTGCTTAACTACTATAGTATGATGCACCGTTGAAGAAATCAACTAGCTAGTCACAACTTTTTCCCGAAACTGTATTGTTGCAAATTTGTCGTTCATCATGTTGGTTAATGATGTCACTCAGGCGGTTGAGTAATAATTTATTTTAATGAATACGCTTGAAATCGAATTAATGCCTTTTTGTTATTAATTACGGACATAGCATCTGAGGAATAATTAAATTTTTTTTTGCTTTATTTCCAGATTCAATCATAGGCTCATTCTTACATAAGATACATGAGCACATACACATGCGAACTCTTCAAAAACTGTGCTTTAAATCTGAACATAAAACTAAAAGACGTAAATTACATATGTATCTAATCAAAATAAAAGATGTAGATTGTACTGAATGTCAGCTTGCTTATTTTCCTCAAGATAAGGATTTATTGGGCCCTATTTTAACCACTTCAGCTCTGCAGCATATTTAGATTTTTTTAGAGAATAAGGCATATCTGAATTTAAAAGAGCGCCCTACCCACATACATTGAAATAAATTGATAAAAATGGTCTCATTTTACACAAAACACTCTAAATTTTAACACAGTGGTGGAATATTGCATATATTATATTGTATTTATTCACAATGTTATGATAAACATATATACAAAGTCATACAGTATTTTGATTTATTAATTTGTTATTTGAAAACCTATAATTTTTAATCTGTTTGGTCTTCTTCCCTTCAGAAAGTTTCTGTGGATTCCACTAGGTGTCAGTAAAAAGGGGGGGAAATAATTTTCTTGATATCTCCTTCCAAAAAAAAGTTATTGAGATTAATCTGTGCAAACTATCTAATAACTCCTACTCATCTCCATTGATTTTCCATAGCTGCTAGGAAATTGAAAAGAAGTTTCTGCTTCCGCAACTTTGTTGCTCTGATTGGTCTAGAAGCATGATCGGTCTATAGAAAGCTGAGATACTCAGTTTTTTTGACGTATGACTCAATACATGATGACGTCATCGAAAATTGTGGCTAACAAAGACGATCAAAACTAAGGATAATAAAAATATTTGTCTGCATCACAGGTTTTGATCTGGACATCTGTGACATATTACAGTGTCATTTGGCCATGCATGCTCACAGACATGTGAAAATGGTCTCATTTTGAAGAAAACAACCTAAGGAAAGAGCTGATATAGCGTTTGTCCACAACACGTTATTGATCCGAACCGGAATATGACTCATGTGTTTGCTTGTTCAAAGGAGTCATTTCCATCTTTGTGATTCTTTTGATAATAACGTTACTGTAAAGTGTTGGATCGGTAAAATAAACTGCACAATGATATTCTTGATGTTAAGAGCTTTCATTTGATATGTTGTCTATTTTTGGTGAGATTGTGTGATATAAATATGAAATTTAATATTATTCATATGATTTTCTAAAGGGGGGGTCATTGCAGGGGGGTCAAATTCAGACATTATTATCTTTTTCAATGTAACATAAATGCAAAAGTGATGGGGTTATCAAGAAACCTGAGGTTCTAATCTTTCAAACGATACCATATATGCCTAGTTTTGTGCTGTACAACTTATAGATTTTTTCTAATGATTATGATGATGCAATATTGGACCCACGGGTGGGTCGGTGAGGGAGTGCAGAGCTGAAGTGGTTTTAATGATCTGAGCGCATGGTCTGAAGCGGATGGCACAGGTGCACTTAGGGTGTGTCCGAATCCACTTTTGATAGTTTAATGATGGAACAAAAGGTCTGTGCACCAGACGCATGGTCCTGAAGGGTTGTACCTAGAATGTGTTTTGGGTGTAACATGCTGATTTAACCAATCAGTTGTGCTTGCACCATGGCGGATTCGCTGTTTACATGGCAGAATTTGTGAGTGGAATGACTGAACGCTTCTTCAGAGATGAATCCTTTTATTTTTAAAGGTCCCATGGCATGACAATTTCATTTGATGAGGTTTTTTAACATTAATATGAGTTCCCCTACCCTGTATATGGTCCCCAAGTGGCTAGAAATTGTGATGGGTGTAAACAGAGTTCTGGGTATCCTGCTCTGCCTTTGAGAAAATGACAGCTCAGACGAGCTGATCTTGAATTTTCCTGTTGTGACGTCATACCAGGAAAGGTTACCTCCCCTTCCTCTGCTTTGCCCGCCCAGAGCATTCAGAGAAAATGGATTCAGTTTATGTCAGCACAGGCTTTACAAACAGACTTTACGATATGGATTCAACAGCACCGCCAGAAACAGTGAGCAACAGTGTTCATTAATGCCTGATCTGCGATCAGTGATTTCTGATGTGTAGCTAACCCCTTGTATGTGTAACAAGTAGAGTGTACTCGCGTTGTGCACCCGCGTAGCTTGCATTGTACTTTCTTAGGTTCTGGAAGCTTTTCTCCGTAAAACGTGCAGCACACAGTTAAATGTTGGGGTTATAAGGTACAGTCAAAATAAATTTAAACCACTCTAAGTTCGTCAGATTTAGGAAGGTCAAACAAATGAGTTTTGGAAAAAGGGTGGACAAAACAGTGTCTCTTTGACATGGCAACAACACTCTCTTCTTTAATGCAGCTCAACCAGGCCTCGTCCCCTTATTTGCATATTCCGTGGGTGGGGATTATTTATATGAGTAACATTATGACTTCACAAAGTCCGGGAAAATGCATTGTGATACAGTAGGAATTAGGAAACTATCTAACTTCTGTTGTCTGCGGTCATGTATTGTCTTGTCTCGTGAGCTAAGTGTATCGTCACACCCCTACTAAAACAGAATTTCTCAACAACAAAATTGTGGCCAGTGAAAATGCTGAGAGGCTAGTGGCTGGTTAGTGCCAAGTTAATGTCAAGCACCGAACACAACTAAACAAATGAATCATGGTCTTCAGGATTACTAGTAAGTATTAGTAAGATAGTTGAGTTTAATCAAGGTTGGAGCTAAACTCTGCAAGTAAGTGGACCTTGAGGACCACATCTCATCCCTTCAACCGCATACCTCCTTTCTTCACCTCCATCCTTCAAAATCAATGCTGCAATGTATGACTGACAGGGTAAAAGTGCGACTCCAGGTTTTCTGATAGGCTATCCTTTTTACTGTGTACAGAGCCTTGGGCTAAGACACAGTCTTTTGTGATTTCTCAGGACTACAGTATTACAGTGATGTCTGTCAGACAGGGATATTTTATGCTTGCTATTTCAAAAAAGCCTTCATTCGGCATAAGAAAAATAGTATTTGGGATAGAGTGATAGTGTGATTGTGAATTGCCTGCTGTCCTCAGATCTTACAGCTAATTTATGGAGGTTGTAATGAAAGAAATTCCCATGCATAAACTGCCACACTCATTGTTTTCGTGGACTCTTAGTCATCTGTGATCAGTATAAATGAAAAAAATGGCCTCATTTGACACATTGTATACACTCTTCATATGCAGATGTTTAGAGCTGCTTCAGCAGGGCTCTATGCTAATATTCTCTGTGACAATTTTGACACTACAAACTATTAGTAGTATTCATGTACATTTAAAACGGTATTAAAGAAAAGTAAACAGTCAGTAGTAAAATAAGAACAAATTCAATAGAACAAATATACAAATGAAATAGTGCTTTTCAGGTTTTCAGGTAGTTCTAATAGTAGTTTTCAGGTACAAAATTTGAATAATCAAATGTAATATAAATAACACTGCATAGTCTTCACTGCATAAATTAAATATAGATGAATCTTTATTAAAGTCATTCAGCTAAGAGCAGTGAGTGATTTCTTTGTCCTTTGTTTGATTTACATTAAAAACAGCAGCAGGATTATTAAGCTTTTGACATATTTAGCTAATATATTGTGTCTAATGCTTTATTATTTATAATATATTATGTCTAATGCTTTATGTTTATTTACTGGAAAAGCCTTAAATGGGCAATTATGTAACTGTTCCATTGGTAATTTATTTATAATACAATGAATATAACATTTATATGATGTCTTATAGTATTCACAGTAGTACTGTGAGTGTTAGGCTGGAGAGCGTTGCAGAGTTCTACGTGTGTGCAAGTGCAGAAGCGGTTGTGCTGAGTTAAATTCGAGGTCAAAGAGATAAGGAAGAGGCCACTCTACATATTCATCTACAGATGACTTATTTATGCTCGAAGTAAAGATGAAAACATGCATTAGAGCAGCTTTATAAGTAGTATGCAGAAAGTATGCTGCCGCGGATGAAAAATGATGGCGTCAAGAGGAGAGGAACTCGCCGAATGCAGAGAAGAACATAAAACCAGCCCTTTTAAACTACAACAGAGTAGTTTCCCAAATGCCAGAGGTGATTTTATTTTACAAGTTGCATTTCAGAAAGCTGCAATCTGCAAAAAGTTAAAAAAGAAAAAAAAAAAACATTAGTTCGCCAAAAAAATGAATGCAACTTATACTTGTGCTAAAAAAACACAAAATCCAGGCTTCAGATGTTTGCCCACAGTAAACTTCTTGTCCTGTAATAATGTAGAGAAGCACTTATGCATAAATCATGTAACCATTAGATTTTTTTCAGTATCAAATTTTTCTTTTTTTACGATTCCAATACTCATTCTCTGCAGAATAGACACATGATACAAGATGCGCTTTCTCGCATCTCGATCATTTCTCCGACAGGGAGTTGACACACACACACACACCCTCCTCCCCTCATTCACTCATTTGATTTGCTCTGGATGAATATTGTTGGTGTTTCAGGGCTTGAATTTTGGCATATTGCGCATAATTCCTGCAAATTTTGGGCTCACACCCAAAGTGTGCACACATGAAGCCTCCTCTCAGTACTAAATTGACTGTTTAAGCGCAAATGTTTAAGCAGCACAAAAGAACTCAAACACACACAAAATAATGTCAAAATGTCGGTCTTGGTGAGTATTCTCGTAAAATCAGTCAGTTATGTTTTAAGTGAATGTAAATAGTTGAGAAAGAAAATGCATGTGTCAATGCAGTAACTGCTGCCAAATTATTTGAAATATATATATATATTTATACCGATCAGGCATAGTAAATAACACTGATTATCTCTTCATCACGGCACCTGTTAGTGGGTGGGATATATTAGGCAACAAGTAAAATGTTTGTCCTCAAAGTTTATGTGTTAGAAGCAGAAAAATGGGCAAGCGTGAGGATTTGAGCGAGACTAAAGGCCTTTGCACACTGAGTCCGAAATTTTCGCATGCGTTTTTTCGTATTCGTGATCCGAAAAATTTGTCATGCACAGAGACCTTACGCATTGAGTCCGATGCGTATTAATGAATGCGTTACGAACAAAAACGCAAAACAATACAAAATGGCGTCTTCAAGTAGTGAAGATGATTTTTTTGTCCTCTCTCTTCTTAAAAAGAGAAAAAGAAAGAGGAAATAATGGGTCCATCCACTCCTGCCATCTTGTAGAGAGGAAGGAGAGTTCCACCTCCTTATCAAGGAGCTTATCAAACCAGCTTAAATACATAGCACAGAATGAGACACAGGTGAAAACAATAGCACAGATTACAAAAGGCACATGTTTAGACATGAGTCCTATGGGGACCTCTAGTGGCCAAAATAAAACATTACAAGACAAAAACTCTGACAGGACCCCCTCCTCTAGGAACGGCTCCTGACGTTCCCTCCAGGACGACCAGTCTTGGAAGCAAGAAATTCTCGAATTAGTTTTGGGTCCAAGATGTCCCTGGCAGGGACCCAGGAGCGCTCCTCAGGGCCATAGCCTTCCCAGTCCACAAGATACTGCCGGGACCCACGTGCTTGACGGACATCCAGTATTCGGCGGACTGTGTAGGCTGGCTGGCCACCAATGACACGAGGAGGGGGAGGTTTACCTGTCGCAAGAAAGGGAGAAGACAAAACTGGTTTTAACAGAGAGACATGAAATGTGGGATTTATCTTTAAAGACTTAGGCAAGTATAACCGATAAGTGACTGGGTTAACTTTCCTGGCAATCTTGAAGGGGCCGATGAACCTCTGGGAAAGTTTACGGGACTCCACCCGCAAGGGAATGTTCTTTGTGGAGAGCCAGACTCTTTGGCCGGGGCGCAGAGTGGGGGCAGGTCTGCGTCTGCGATTAGCTTGGTGCTGGTACTGCTGGGAGACTTTAAGGAGCTTGAGTCTGACCTTCTTCCATGTCTGGCGGCAGCGCTTGACGAACTGTTGCACGGAGGGGACTGCAACCTCCACTTCTTGCTCAGGGAATAGTGGAGGAGTATACCCGAACTGGCACTCAAAAGGGGACATGCTCGTAGCAGAGGAGCGAAGTGTATTGTGTGCGTATTCTGCCCACATGATGAAGGAGGACCAAGAGGATGGGTTGTTAGCCGCCATACACCTCAGGGTAGTCTCAAGATCCTGGTTAAGCCTCTCTGTTTGCCCATTGGACTCCGGGTGGAACCCAGAAGATAGACTCACCGTAGCCCCCAGAGATTGACAAAATGCCCGCCAGAACCGGGAGGAAAATTGGGGCCCTCGATCAGAGACAATGTCTTGTGGGATGCCAAAGATGCGAAAGACATGGTTTACAACCAATTCCGCAGTCTCCTTTGCAGTGGGTAGTTTGGGCAAGGGAATAAATCGGGCAGCCTTAGAGAATCTATCCACTATGACCATGATAGTGGTGTTGCCCTGTGATAGCGGAAGTCCAGTAATAAAATCCATGGAAAGATGAGACCATGGTCTATGTGGTATAGCAAGAGGGTGCAGTAGCCCCTGGGGTGAACGGTGAGAGACTTTACCTTGGTTGCATGTGGGACAGGCATTTACAAATGTTGTGACATCCTCCTTGATAGTTGGCCACCAAAACCGTCTCTGGAGGAACTCAAGGGTGTGAGACATGCCAGGATGACAGGTGAGGCGTGAGGAGTGCCCCCACTGGAGGATCTGAGAGCGGACAGCTTTCGGGACAAACAAACAGTTGGTTGGCCCTCCTCCTTGGTCTGGTTCTCGGGCTTGGCTTGTTTTACAGTCTTTTCCAGCTCCCACCTGATAGGAGCTATTATCTTGGAACTGGGTATAATAGGAGTAATGGAATCTTCGTGAGGCGTGTTGGCATATACTCGGGACAACGCATCAGGTTTGAGGTTCTTGGAGCCGGGGCGGTAAGATAAGATGAACTGGAATCGATTGAAGAATAAGGACCACCGTGCCTGGCGGGGGTTGAGTCGCTTAGCTTGCTGAATGTATTCTAAGTTCTTGTGGTCTGTAAGCACTTGAAATGGGTGTTTGGCCCCCTCAAGCCAATGCCTCCACTCTTCAAGCGCTAACTTAACTGCCAGTAGTTCTCGATCCCCCACATGATAGTTCCTCTCTGTCGATGTAAGGCGGTGGGAAAGGAATGCACAAGGATGCAGCTTGTTGTCCTCACCCCTTTGGGACAGCACAGCTCCAACCCCAACGTCCGAGGCATCAACCTCCACAATGAAGGGAATATCTGGGTTCGGTAGAATAAGAACAGGTGCAGAGGTGAAACGGCGTTTGAGTTTGTTGAAGGCCAACTCTGCTTCAGTCCCCCAACAAAAGCCGGCTGTGTTTGCCTTAGTGAGGTCAGATAAAGGGGCAGCTACAGTACTAAAGTTCAGGATGAACTTGCGATAAAAAAAAAAAACGCTGTACCTCTTTTACCGATGAGGGGGTGGGCCAATCCACAACAGCCCGAACCTTTTGAGGGTCCATTTGTATTTGGCCAGGCTTGATGATGAACCCCAGGAACTGGACCTTGGTCACATGAAACTCACACTTTTCAGGTTTGACATACAGATGGTTGTCCAGAAGGCATCTGAGAACCCTACTGACGTGTTTCACATGCTCTTGGAGGGAACTCGAGAAGATGAGTATATCATCCAAGTAGACGAAAACAAACTGGTTGAGCATGTCTCTGAGAACATCATTAATGAGAGCTTGAAAGACTGCAGGGGCATTAGTGAGACCAAAGGGCATAACTAAGTACTCATAGTGTCCAGTGGGCGTATTGAATGCGGTCTTCCACTCATCTCCTTGTCTGATGCGCACAAGATGGTAGGCATTGCGCAAATCAAGCTTAGTGAAGATGGAGGCTTCTTGCAGAATTTCGAAGGCAGTGCCCATTAATGGCAAGGGATAGCGGTTACGAACAGTGATCTTATTAAGACCCCTATAATCAATACATGGCCGAAGTCCGCCATCCTTCTTCCCAACAAAGAAGAATCCAGCTCCAGCAGGGGAAGTGGAGGGACGGATGATACCTGCTGAAAGGGCTTCGTCAATGTACTTGTCCATAGCAGTTCGTTCAGGAGAAGACAAAGAGAATATACGACCTCTGGGCGGACAGGTTCCAGGGAGTAGCTCAATGGCGCAGTCATAGGGGCGGTGTGGAGGTAAGGAGGTGGCCTTCCTCTTGCTGAACACAGTCTTAAGGTGGTGATACTGAGTAGGTACTTGAGACAGGTCTAAGGGTTCCTGGGACTCGCGAACAGGATAAGGGGAGTTCTGGGCCAAGCATGTAGTCTGACAGGTGAAACCCCAATTGAGGACTGCGCCAGTGGACCAATCAAAGTGTGGGTTATGCTGGAGGAGCCAGGGGTGACCGAGGATAACAGGGAACTCTGGAGACTGTATTATGTGAAATCGCATTCTCTCCTGGTGCTGGTTAATGAAGAGACAAAGGGGAGAGGTGATGTGGGTTATTCTCCCAGGAGCTAACGGTCTTCCATCCAAGGTGGTTACAGTTAGGGGGGGCAGGAAGGGAATTAGTAGGGATCTGGAGACTATTGGCAAGGGAAATATCCATGAAGTTCCCGGCCGCACCGGAATCAATAAAGGCCTGGAGTTGGTGTTCCTGGTCTCCCCAAGTGAGTGTGATGGGAAGGGACAACCCAGCGTTGGAAGGTGAAGCAGTGCATGTTACTCCCGTTACAGTCCTTCCTTGCCTGTGCGGGACTGGGCGTTTCCCGAGAGCTCGGGACAAGAGGAGCGAAAATGACCCTGCAGTCCACAATATAGACAACAGCGCTCTCTTATACGATGGTCTCGCTCTGAAGGAGACAGTCAAGCCCTACCCAACTGCATGGGTTCTGGAGAATCTTGGGGCACTGGTAGCATTTGAAAAGGAGCTGGGCTGGCAGACAGTGTGGAAGCAGACTGGCGATGCAGGTTTCTTTCCCTGAGGCGATTATCTAGCCTGATTGCTTGATCGATAAGAGTCTCAAGATCACGGGCCGGTTCTCTGGTAGCCAGGTCATCCTTGATTGCCTCAGATAAACCGTTCAGGAAACTCACCATGAGGGCCTCGTCGTTCCAACCACTTCCCGCTGCAACTGTCCGAAACTGAATGGCATATTCAGCGGCGCTGCCATTACCTTGTCGGAGGGTGAGAAGTCTCTTAGAGGCTTGCCGACCGCTGAGGGGGTGGTCAAAGACTCTCTTGAACTCCTCTTTGAACATAGAATAACTTGAACAGCAGACCGCCTTTGCCTTCCAGACCGCTGTTGCCCAGGAGAGAGCCTTGCCAGAAAGGAGGGTGATAACATATGCGATCTTGGCCCGATCTGAGGGGAAGGAAGATGGCTGTAGTTCAAATGTGAGGGAGCATTGAGTTAGGAACCCATCACATGCACTGGGATCACCCAAGAAACGTTGTGGTGGAGGTAGGCGAGGTTCAGCCAAAGGAGAGAGCATTTGAGACTCCGGGAGAGGTACAGAGGCAGCAGTAGAGGCAGCAGCTGGAGTGGATGGCAGCCGGTTAAAGATCTGACGGATAGAAGTCATGATATCGGTCAGTACCTGTGAGTGTTTAGCCATCAAAGTCTCCTGCTGAGCTAGGGCTGTCTCATGACGCTGAACTGTGGACTCATGCTGAGTAACTGTGGCAAAGAGTTCTTGAGGGTTCGGCGTCTCTGGGTTCATAATGTTGGCTTGGTTATTCTGTCACAGCCGGGAAGCGAACTCGGGTCTCTGGCGTGAAAGTCTTAGATTCCACCACTGAGCCACAGGAGGGGCTTGAACCCAATAGTCAGACGCTTGCTTAAATTGAATCAAAAAGAGTTTATTAACAAAAAAGGAAAAGGGCACAAAAAGCCCTTTCTTCCAGGCATTCACAAAAACAGAGGAATATCCAGTCCAAAAAGGACATAAAAATCAAAAAGGAGAGACAACAATCTCAAAAACAGAAGCTCAGGAAAAAGGTTCCCATAACAGCAAAAAGCAAACTCTGGAAACAAAAAAGGCACAAAAGAAAACTTCTTGGGACAAGAGCAAACTTACGGCAGTCACAGGTTTAGGAACCACAATAACCAAGCAAGGATGCAGAGAAACAAACCAGCTTAAATACACAGCACAGAATGAGACACAGGTGAAAACAATAGCACAGATTACAAAAGGCACATGTTTAGACATGAGTCCTATGGGGACCTCTAGTTGCCAAAATAAAACATTACAAGACAAAAACTCTGACAGTTTGATGCTTTGCTAGCGATACTGGAGCCACATATTAAAAAGAAGACCACCAATTTCCTTGAATCAATCGATCCTGAACCGCGCGCATGCGCGCGCAGACACACACACACACACACGCGCGGTTTACAGGGACTTGGTGTGCTATAATTATAGCTGTGATATAATAATATTTGTAGTATTTTTGATACAATAATATATGTATATATAATTGTAGGCACTGGCGATTTGTTCACCACCATTGCCAGCAGTTTTAGGTTGGGCATCAGCACTGTAGATGCGAAAAAACGCAGAAAATTGAACCTGTTCCGAATTTTTTTTTGACTGACGAAAGTTTCGGAGGCAGTGTGCAAGCGTGATTGACATAACGTGAGGTAGAATTTATTTTTTGACGTGCAAAAATTTTGCATGCGAATTTCGGACTCAGTGTGCAAAGGCCTTAAGTGGTCCAAGGAAGGAACAGCGGTGAACCGGCGACAGGGCCGTGGGCTAAATTTATAATTGACCAAGGCTCATTGATGCAGGTGGGGAGCGAAGGCTGGTCCCTGTGGTCAGATCAAACAGATGACCTGTAGCTCAAATTGCTCAAGAAGTGAATGATGGTTTTGATAGAAAGGTGTCAGAATACACACTGCATCACAGTTTGTTGCATAGGGGGCTGCATAGCCGGTGCACATGCTGACCCCTGTCCACCACCGAAAGTGGCAACAGTGGGCACGTGAGCATTGGAACTGGACCACGGAGCAATGGAAGAATGTGACCTGGTCTGATGAATCACGTTTTCTTTTACATCACGTGGATGGCCTGGTGCGTGTTCTTCAATCACCTGGGGAACACATGGCACCGGGATGAACTATGGGAAGAAAGCAAGTTGGCATGATGCTTTAGGCAATGTTCTGCTAGGAAACCTTGGGCCCTGCCATCCATGCGGATGTTACTTTGACATGTACTTACCTGACCATGTATACCCTTTCATGGAAACGGTATTCCCTGGTGGCTGTGGCCTCTTTCAGCAGGATAATGCGCCCTGACACAAAGCAAAAATGATTCAGGAAGGGTTTGAGGAGCACAACAACGAATTGTAGGTGTTGACTTGGCCTCTAAATTCCCCAGATCTCAATCCAATCGAGCATCTGTGGGATGTGCTGAACAAAAAACTCCAATCCATGGAGGCCCCACCTCACAACTTATAGGACTTAAAGGATCTGCTGCTAACATCTTGGTGGCAGATACCACAGCACACCTTCAGAGGTCTAGTGGAGTCCATGCCTCGATGGATCAGGGCTGTTTTGCCAGCAAAAAAAAATAAAAAAAAATTTCAAGAGTTATGTTTAGTTTCTTTGTGTTTTGTTCATGTGTTTTGGTTTCTTGTATATGCTTTCAGTGTATCGTTCTCATCACCCTTGTTTGTTTTGGTTTCTCATGAGTTAATTATAACATTCACATGTCGCTTAATTAGTTCCCTTGTTATCCCTGTGTATACACACCTGTTTTGCTCTGTTTTTTGTCTGTGTTTTGTTAACATGACGTGTGGAAAGTGTTTACATTTCTCTTGAGATTCTACTTAGTATTTCTGCTGTTTGACTAAAAGATTTTTTAGAATCAATTCTGGTATTCGTGTAAATAGTTTATGATGTAGTGTCTGCACATGTTTGGATACATACTGTACTGATGCTTATTAACTAATACCAGTTCATCTTCTGGTTCAAAATAGGTTTTATGCAAGATTGATGCACATATATGCTTTTATTGCCTTGGTTGCATATAATTTGATAATTTTTTTTGTTCAGTATACCTTTTTTGTGTGCAAACAACATTGGTATTCTTTAATAATGTGATTGCCCAGAGAATTTTAATCTGCTAAATGCCAAACCTAGACTCTGTAATCGTTTTTTATGAAATATAACCTATTCCTGAGCTCCATAATCCTCAGCCATATTAAAAGAGCTGAGAGTAAAGTCCACACAGGCAGGAGCCTCATGCTGTTTTCGCAGGGCTCAGGATGGATAGAGGGAGGGATTTCACAGTGAGATGTTGATCAAGAACTTATGGTTGCCATAGTAACTAGTCAGCATTTACAGTGTGAAATAAAGGCTATGTTGGCATGCCTCAATTTTCCCCACAAGATACTGGTAAATGTGGGAATGAATTTAGGGGCTTGTCAGCTTCTGTCAGTAGCTAGAATGCAGAAAGTGTTAGCAACACAGTCAAAATGCACATCTATTTTGGTGGCAAGACAACTAATCCTAAATTTTGAGATTTAAGGTTGTATTATATTGCTTTAGTAATAATAATAATAATAATAAATAATAATACATTTTATTTGTACTGCACTTTACATTTGGAACAAATCTCAAAGTGCTACATGTTAAGATCATTTAAGAAGGATAAAATACTAATACTGTAGATTGAATAGTTAAAAGTCATAAGTCCTCCTACCTTGTGTAAGAACTCCTCTAGGGGTCCTACATGTAATACAATGCTTTATGTTTCTAATATACCCCAGTAAGACTATAACTGGCATATCATGAAATTCTTATGGTCACGACTGGAGCTGTGATGACGTATTGACTGAAATTCAATGGGGTTTGAGTCTTGCTCACAGTGTGGAGAATAATGCAGCCTCTCCCTTTATGTGTGACATTTTTACATTTCTTGAGACAAGACACCACAGGTGAATAAGGTAAAATTATTAATCACCATACATTTCGACAATTGTTTTGTTTTGCAGGTTTTCTGAAATGCTATGTTTTAAAGGGTTAGTTCACCCATAAATGAAAAATTAGCCCATGATTTACTCACCCTCAAGTCATCCTAGGTGTACTGTATAAAGTCCTGGCTAATCCAATAATTATAATGGCAGTGAATTGTTGCATAGTTTTTGAAGTCCAAAAAAAGTGCATCTGTCCATCATATAACTGCTCCACCCGGTTCCGGGGGGTTAATAAAGAATCGATGTGTTTGTGTACGAAAAATACCCAATATTTAAAACTTTATAAAGTAAATTTTCTAGCTTCCGGCCGATCGCCTTCCGTATTCAACTTACACAAAAAGTGTAATTTACTTTATGAAATTTTAAAGGTTTAAAGGTTCAGGAATGGTTTGAGGAGCACAACAACAAGTTTGAGGTGTTGATTTGCCCTCCAAATTCCCCTGATCTCAATCCAATCGAGCATCTGTGGGATTTGCTGAACAAACAAGTCTGATCCATGGATGCCCCACCTCGCAACTTACAGGACCTAAAGGATCTGCTGCTAACATATTGGTGCCAGATTCCACTGCACACCTTCAGGGGTCTAGTGGAGATCATGCCTCGACGGGTCAAGGCTGTTTTGGCAGCTAAAGGGGGACCAACACAACATTAGTTAAAAAATTTCACTCTAAAATGTGTTGTACCTTGTACAATGACAATAAAGCATCCTACTCTTCCTCTAAATCCTGGAAAATGTATTATTCAGTATGGTCAATTGTGATTTTTTCCATCAAATAAAATTATTAAATGTCCTTACTGTCTGTTTTTTCCAGGTGTAAGCAGTTGACCTACCCCGAGGACCTTCCCCAGATCTCTGTGGTCTTCATCTTTGTGAATGAAGCTCTATCTGTCATCTTGCGTTCTGTACACAGCGTGGTCAACCACACCCCGGCACACCTGCTCAAAGAAATCATACTGGTGGATGACAACAGTGACAGTGGTAAGGACGCATCCCTTTGTGATTCCTTTAATGATTTTGTTTGTTTATTGCTTTGTTTAGTCTGAAACAAATGCAGCTGTTAAACGTTTACCAATTTCTCCTGTTGCTCCAGACATAAAAGCTTTTATAAAGAAAGTGTACATAAAATGCGGTGTAAATAAACAGAGCACGACATCCCAAGATAAAATATGACTTACCTGTTTTGGTGTGCAGCTACAGTCTGGGTTTTGTCTGAGCAAACAAACATTTTTGTTGCTTGGTTAGAGACAGAGTTTAAAGACTAAGAAAAAGAGGAAAAATAAACAGCAAGAGAAAAACATCTTGAGAGTAAACCTTTAGGTGTGTACTCGTACACACAGCTCCAGGTTTATAAATAACCATTTCAAGAAAATACTTTTTTTTTTACTGTTGCCACCGGTAATGTAGATTTTGCAGTCGTTTTATCTGGTCAAATTAGACCAGTATAAAAGTAGTGATGCTACTAACTGAATATGTCTTAATTTTCATTAGTGCGACAACAACTCAACCGTTCTCAAAATAGTGTTTTTTTTTGTGACATTTTAACAAAATGTGCCACATTTTTGTATAGCATACGTTCTAAAAACTAAGTAAGTAGAGCAATAATCAATCATTCTCTTCTAGAATCCTCTTCATCGCTGTTGGGTAGTAGTTCATTTGATTGCAGGTTTGGCTTGGGACCACAGAGGATGCAAAGGGTGGCGCTCAGAGCACCCTTCTGAATCAAAAAATGATAAATGGGATACCCTACAGGCTCATGGACACGCTTGAACGAAGGCCATGAGACCAAAAGTCTGCATCGAGTGTGGCGTTTGACACAGGGCCACTCTCTGAAGTATTGTTTGGATTCATTTTAGCAGATTTGTTCATTCTGAGGATTAAAATGAAATGGTTTAAACCATTTTCTCTGATTCTCAACAGTTCTCCGAGTTCCCAGAAACTGCTGTGCTGTATTTTTATTCTTTGTGAAAAATAATTTATTTGACCAAAAATACAGTAAAAAAACACTAATATTATGAAATATTATTACAATCTAAAATTAAAATTATGTAATATATTTTGAAATGTAATGTATTCCTGTGATGGAACTATTACTCCAGTCTTCAGTGTCAAAACAGTTGTTCTAATATGCTGATTTGGTACATTTTCTTATTATTATCAATGTTGCTGCCTAATATTTTTGTAAGACCCATTCAAAAGTTCAAAATCTTAGTAAGATTTAAATAATAATAATAATAATAATACATTTTTATTCAGCAAGGATGCATTAAATTGATTTAAAAAAGGGACGGTAAAGGCATTTATAATGTAAAAAAATATCATTTAAGGGTTCAGTGTGTAAATTTTAGCGGCATCTAGCAAATGAGTTTACACCACTCACCACTGCCTTTCGAAGCTACGGGGGCTGACACTGGACAAAGATTTTGTTTTCTGAGACAGAAGAGAGTAGTTAGCGCTCTGTAGAGGAGTTTGTCCATTTAGGGCTACTGTAGAAACATGGCGGCGCAAAATGGTGACTTCACTGTTTGGGGACCCGCGGTGTATGGAGATAGAAATGGCTCATTCTAAGATAATAAAAACATAACGGTACATTATGTAAGGTCTTTATACTCCACTAAAAACATAGTTATGTGTATTATATTGCATTTCTGTCAATAGATCCTCATAAATATTACACAGTGGACGTTTAAAATAAATGCTGTTCTTTTTCTATTCATCAAAGAAATGGCAGAAATGTATAATGTTGTCCATAAAAATATTAATAATTAAGCATTGATAATAATAAGAACCATTATTATTAATTGATCAGTTCTTGATAATAATTGAACACCAAATTTCTGGAGGATCATGAACAGCAGTAGTCTGTATTCTTGGTATGCTACAAACCAGCTTCGAGCTTCAGCTTTTTTTTTTTTTTTTTTTTTTTAAATATGATCATATTCTCTGGCTAAATATTTTAGAACGCATCGCCTTAATGTTTCCATGGCGACGCGTCATGTTTCTCACATGACACACAGCAGCCGCAATAGCGCTGACAGCTCAGCTGTATCGGGTTTATTTCGTTTTTTCTTTTTATTCAAAATATTCACAAACTATCTGATGTTCAAATGTTGAGTGAATGTGTGTTAGTTGATCTATAAAGCACAATGGGCGGCGCCATGTTAGTTTGCGCCTCAGAATCGGATCTGTCGGATTTACAACACTTGAGTTCATTCTCGTCTCACGGAATACATGAAAGTAATTGACCAGTGAACTGGAAGAAGAATAGAGTAAACTATATAGTTACTATATAATGTGCATGTATCTGATGTGAATAAAACACGTAACGTTAGTCAAATTATAACCGTCTGAAAGGATTGTCATAGCCGCTTTCATAGACATCAGTGTGTGTTTTTTGCTAATAGACTACTTATGAGCATTTAAATGTCTGAAACCTGAAATAAACATGATGTGGTTGAAAACACTGAATAGTTGTCATGAGTTGTGATGTGACCAGCGCTGAGCGTCTGTCTCTGGCTCGGTGCCAGCCAAAGCGCAAAAGCACGTTTGAATTTTGACACCGAAATGAGGAACCGAAATCTGCGTTCTGATTCGGTCCGGTACATACCGGTTATATAAGTACCATATTGGCACCGGATTTCGGTACCCAACCCTAATCATGACACTGAAGGCTGGAATAATGACTGCTTATGACTGATTTTAAAATATATTCAAATAGGAAACAATGTGTAATAATATTTCACAGTATAAGTATTTTTGATCACATAAATGCAGCAACATGTTTCAGAAACATTTAAAATATCCTAATGATTCCAAACTTGTGACCAGTAGTGGATGTGTATGTATATATTTGTATTTTTTTAATTATACTTTTTCTAAATGCTAGTGTGTACTCCTAAATGCTGACAGAATGACCCTTTAGCAGATTTCAAACGGCACGTTTAAAACGGCAGTACTTCTCAATCTCGATTGGGAACAAAAAGAGATACCCACACAGGTGCAGCGTTGTGGAGAACAGATAACTTGCAGTACCGTTATCTTCCCAATATGCTGTTATCTCACACAGTCAGCTTCTCTGAATGTGGCGTTGACCATTTCTAATTTCATATGCTAATTTCCTGCTGATGTTTCAGCTTCTTCCAGCTGACATTAAACTGTTAACATGCAAAGGTTGCCTGCTTGACCTTTTCTCAGCGCTGTAGCTTGTCGTCTCTGGTTTAGCGCTCACGCCCAAAAACCGTTCAGGCACCCTCAACACTTGAATAATGAATTGACCTTAGAGAGCGTGTCTCTGTCTCTCTAAGTCTCTTGTCCATTATGAAGATATTTAATAGAGTGCCGTGCTCGTGTTTCACTATTCATTGAAGCCAATAAGGTTTTTGTCCTCCTTTTCTGTCCCTCCATCATCCCTGTCTGTTTGGATTAATCTCAGCTGAATCCTGTTATGCAGGGTAACATTCATTCTCACCTTGTGAATAATATTAAGGGACATTGCATCTATTTTTTTCTCATCTCATCAGACATGGGGTTGTATTGCGCCCTTGAAATTCAATTCATTTAGACGGTGCTTGTAAACAGATAATAATGGGTTTCAATCCAAATGTAGACCCTTTAGATCAAGAGTTTGTTTAATACTTTTCAAGGACGTTCTTTTATATGAGAATAAAGCTAGTAAATGACATCTGGATTTATCCCCAAAAGCAAACTACACAATTAAAATCCTAATATATTTGAAATCTAATTGTATAATTAGCCAAATTCTATAGATAACATTAGCGGTGAATCGTTTATCATCATTTACTTGCCCTCATGTCATTCCAAACCCTTTTTTTTATTCCATGGAACACAAAAGGAGAACTATTTGAATTTTCATTTTTGGGTGAACTATCCCTTTAAGCTTTACTTTTACACAAGTGTAATGACACACACGTACACATGTGCATCCATGAGGAAAATGGCTTTCTTTAATTACATTAATTACTATTCCAGTGCCATACGCAGCCTTCACTATTTATTGTGTGTGGTTGTATATCAAGCCGGAGTTCTTGATGTATGCAGATGAAAAATGATAAAAACTCCTATGTTGATTAAATAAATCAAAGCAATCCCTTTGCCATAGCTCATTTATCTGGATCAGCATGCATTTCAAATATTGTCATAATGCTCAATTTTGATCTGCTGCGTTGCAGAACTTATTTTTGCTTTTCTATTCACAGTATGATGGATGGATATTTGTTTTATATTGATTGGGGAATGTTTATAAAATATTTCTGCCTCATGATTCTTAATTTGAGTATCATTCAGAATGCACCAGAGGGGATCCTATAACTTTCCCTAACACATTTCTCTGTGTGTGTGTGTGTGTGTGTGCGCGCTGTTCAACGCAATTGCATTTTGTGCCTGCTCTAATGTGGCCATGTTGTAATCACCAGAGCATAGCTGACACTAAAAACATATTTATGTATTATACATTCACATTTATTAATTTAGCTAAGACTTTTCTCAAAAGCACTCGAGTGAATCTCTTGGAAATAAGAATCCCAAATGTCCAAATCAAATCAAAAGGATTTATAAAATTACATGTGCGCATATATTATTCAATATCTTTTTTATATATATATATAAAAAGCTAATTCTGGATTATATTTTCTGCATTTGTATTTTCCTGACAATCACATTGAAACCCCCTGGCTTAATTCACAGTAGCTTACTGTAATGTAAAAAAATGTTGCCATTAAAAATGATTCAACCCCGTTGACCTGCAAGACATTTTGCTGCCAAGAACAACATTTTATGAAAACAATTCAAAAAAGGCATCAGTAAATTATTAGAAAGTTTATTAATACACATTTGAGTGATTCTGAGGAAAGTAAAGCTGATGGGGAAAAAAAATAAAAATAAAATAGATTAAACATGCATGTGCAAAATTATTCAACCCCAGTCAAATTTTGTGCAGAATTTAAAAAATATATTTTTTACAGCCAATAAATGCTGTCTGTAAGTGCTTAGAAGCTTCTGTCAGCTCTCTACTGTCGAATCTTCATTCCGCACATACTCTCCAGACATTTAAGTCTCAACTTAAAACTCATCTATTCTCTATGCTCAGTAAATAATTATTTTTCTCTCTACTTCTCTACCTTCAAGTGATTTCACATTTTTTCATTTTATGTTATATGACTTCTTTATTATATTTAATTTTCTCTTTGATTCTATAACTTCTTATGTTAATTATCTGTAGTTGTTTGTTGTCTCCATCTGCTTGTTTATTTATAATAATGAGCAGGCTGACTGTTATTTTGATTGTCAATTGATTGTACTCTTGTACTACATTGTGAAGCGACCTTGGGTTCTTGAAAGGCACTATAAAAAATAAACGTATTATTATTATTATTATTATTATTATTATTATTATTATTATTATTATTATTATTATTATTATTATTATTATTATTATTATTATTATTATTACTGAATTCTTGGCCCATTCCTCACTTGACCCAGCTTTCAGATCACTGATAATATCTTTGGTTTTCGAGTTTTTGATGAATACTTAGGGATGGCAGTCTCTGCAACGAAGGCAGATGACCATCTTTTGCCAAAATGGCTTGATACTAGGTACCTCTGTTTTGAAGTCACGGTTCGGTACGGGTTCGGTACAGCAGTTTTACAAAATTGTTTTTTATTTATTTTATTAAACAGTGGTTTACTGAAAAAAAAATTGTGTCTGTCCTTAAATGAATTAAATTATAACAAAGTTTATTGAAGATATTGCTGTAAACTATAGGGAGCCCTTACTTGAACATTAATATTAAAGGTTAACAACAGAGCCCAAACTATGAGCCTAAAGATGGTTGCTATTTATTTTTAGGTATAATAATCAACACTCAAATAACATAATACGCAAACATGTAAACTTCACATTAGGCAGTTTTTGCAATAACTTCTAAATCAAATTATGAACGTTTTTTCTTCAATTCGTTGTTGAAATATAATCATTTATACACAGTGGCTGTCATTTTCGTGAACATGCATTAAATAATCAAGACTTCAGTAACAGGTTCAGTAGAATATAATGAATATATAGGCTAATATAGGTCATATATTTAGTGAAAGATGATTTTTTCTAGTAAACTAACAGCTGTGGATACTGAATGACTGCCTGAGGTAAATGTGATACTGCGTGACATTAGCTGTTTAAATATTGACGTCTTTCTCCTGTTGAAACACAGATTGAGCGATTACACCACATATAATGCGTTTCAGGAAGTTGTAATGTATCTTTAACATACCTTAAGATATTGATGCATGTTGATCGATCGCGTTCACAGATGATTGCGTTCACATGTGTGCCGCGCGGCCGTTTGAACTGACGCGCCTATTCAGTCACGCCACATTAAAGAGCGTCAAAACGGCATTTATCATTTGAATTTCGTGATAAAATGGACTGAATACTTAACATGTTTGTGTGGGATTGAAGTGTGTTCCGCGCTTAAAACAAGCCGACTGTTAATTGTTAAAGATTACATTCGGAAACCGTTCGGTACAGGCGTGCACCGAACCGAAAGCCCTGTACCGAAACGGTTCGGTACGAATACGTGTACCGTTACACCCCTACTTGATACATTCATGATCTCCTTCATACAAGATTTCCACTTCCTGCAACAGCAAAGCACTCCCATAACAAGTCTGGACCGCCTCCATGTTTGACCATGGAGATGGTGTTCTTCTGATCATAAGCTCTGCATTTTTTTGCACTAGACATACTGCTGATCCACGGGTCCAAAAACGTCCAGTTTGATCACATCACTCCATAAAACATTCTTCTGGAGCTCCACAGGTCTGTCCAATTTAATTTTAGCATATTCAAGTCGGCCTTTTATGTTTTTCTTGGTCAAGAGTTGCATTTGGCACACCGGCGCTACGTCATATTCTCGCGCATGCGTCGTGGAGGCATACACGGAAGTCGAGAACAAGTTGGAAAAAGGTGTTATTTTGATTTTTTTTTGCGCACAAAAACTATTGTCGTCGCATTGTAAGATTATTGTAGAGCCACTGTGGTGAGATAGACTTTGTAACGACGTTTTAAGTGCCTTTCATGGATCTTGGAAGTGTCAATGTACTGAATGCCAATGGAGGCCTGTCTGAAGCCTTTCTCAGCCATCAGCTTTCAACTAAAATATCTTCATTTGTGTTCCGAATATGAACGGAGGTCTTACGGGTGTCCAACGACATGAGGGGGAGTAATTAATGACAGAATTTTCATTTTTGGGTGAACTAACCCTTTAATGATATTGTGCTTTTTTATTTATGCTTTTTCTTCAACACCCTCAAAGGTTTTCTGGTACAACACATTTTAAACTTAATAAGGCTTGAATAAGGCTTCCAGCTGTGTCTCTAAACTTTTAGTATTTTGGAAATCTTCTTGTAGCCGTAGGCTTTCTTATGTAATAAAACAATTTGTTCACTATCGCTTTTGCGAGAGTTCTTTTGACTTGGCCATATTTGCTATACAACTTTAGCACATGCATGAGCTAAATGTATGTATGTGTAACAGCACAAGCTAATTCAGTTTTGTTATAGTTTTTCCAAAGGCTTAATTGTGTTTTAACACAATTTTATACCATACCACTTAAAAACATCAGTGTTGAACGAAATTCACTTTAAAGAAAGGCTTTCTACAAAACAAAACTGAATGAAGTGGTCAAAATCATTTCTGACCTTCTTTCTTCTGTCTTATTGCAAATCTTTTCACTTTTCATAATCAATATAGCCTAGATGAAATTTAAAAATAACATTATAATATTTAAACATAAACAGGAACTTCCTGTAAATGGTCTGAAAGTCCGAACCAAACAGAAAATGCTTTCACACTAGAAACGAACCGAACCTTTTTTCCGTTTGATCCGGACCGAGACTACCTCTTTTCGTCTGACCAAATTTTGTCTGTTTGGCCCGGACCGTGATCCGGGGGAGGTTTCACGCCTGTAATTTTGATTCGGACTGAAAATTCCAAAAATCTGGACCAAACAAGGTAGTTATGAAAGGGCCCTTATTCAGCAAGGATGCATTAAATTGATCAAAATTGACAGTAAAGACATCATACAATAAATGCTGTTCTTTTGAACTTTCTATTCATCAAAGCATCCAGAAAAAAATGTTTTACACAACGGTTTTCAACATTGATAATAATCATAAATGTTTCTTGAGCCCCAAATCAGCATATTAAAATGATTTCTGAAGGATCATGTGACACTGAAGACTGGAATAGTGATGCTGAAAATGCAGCTTTGCACCATATATTCAAATAGAAAACAGTTATTTTACATTTTAATACTATTTTACAATATAACTTTTTTTGTTGTATTTTTAATAAAAATAAATGCAGTTTTGGTGACCATAAGAGACTTCTTCTAAAAACATAAAAAATCTTACAGATCAAAAACTTTTGAACGGCAGTGTATATTATTTATTTATAATAGTAATGAGAACGAGATTTTTTTCATAACACTATAACAGTTTTTATTTTTGCGCCCCTATTATTCTTTTTCGGATATTGACTTTCACAAACAGGTGTTTTACACACTACATGAATGTCAAAGTCTGCAAATGTTCAAAAATCAAAGTGCATGATAAATGGAGTTATTGTCTCCACAAAAGAAAGAACTGATTCTGATTTGTTTGAAACCTGACAGTCTTACTTCCTGCACGAACCTATGTTTGCAACAAGGTTTGTAACAAATTTGCTTAATGCCAGCCATATGGGACAGTTTGGTTCAGGTTGTCGACATGTTGAGTTTTCTGCACTGTGAAAGCAAATCCCCTTTGCATGGATGAGGACTCAAATTGATATGGTAAAACCTATGCCATCGTTACTGTTTGTATCACTGTGTATACAAGTGCTGAGGAAGCTCAAGAGCTGAAATTCAGATATGGTAATGGGCGTTTCGTTTCCAACACGCAGCGTAAGCGGTAGATCAATCACAGCAGACTGGGTCATCTAAACAATCAGAGCAAGGCTCTCGGAAAGGAGGGGTTTAGAGAGAGACTGAATCCTTGATCAAACCGTTTCAGACACTGAGAAAAGAGGTGATGCTGCAATGTATATTGTGAGAAAGTGTTTTTTGACCTGTATACAAACCTATTGAGGAGACCTCCAAAACAAAATTAGGAACCTTTAAAATAGCATAATTGGGCACTTTAATACATAATGTTAAAGTAAATAGAGCTCCGGAGCTCACGAACCCGTCCAAAACAGCGTGCCGCTGTGTGCATCTGTTCCATAGGTCCGCGTTGTGCATGTCAAATAAGATCAGTCATAATCAATAAATGTCATTTCTTATTTTTTGTTTCAGTATTTATTTATTGATCCTTAATTTCATTTCAAATAGCCTGTCTTGGTGTTATTTATATATAAAAGATTCACGATTAAGTATCGTATTTAATGGGAACTTATTTTTATCATTAGTTACGTGAGGCAAAAGTAGAAAAGAATAAGGAATAAACTGAAATTCACGGCATTTCAACAACTGTGATAAAACGATTTCCCATTTGCTTTCCCCCGCCTGTTCTGGCATCCCGGCGCACATCACCTGTCCATCATGTTGAAATAGTAAGGTTTAAACAGCCTGGTTTTAAATTAGTTTATAGATACCAATGCAACAGCCGCTCTAGCGCCCCCCTGGTTGCCTGCCAAAATGGCGGAGTTTAGGCTGCGTGACGTCAACCTCCAGAGCACTATAGTCATACTTGTCCTATGGCCTATGTGTCCTATAATATTTGATTTCAAATTATATTCTTAGGTGATTAAGCCCAGTTCTAAGGTTTCCCATTGCCCTGAAAGATTGAATTGTTAATCGTTCTTCTGAGCTGATGAATGAGAGGGGAGGTAGTTGTGTGCATCAGTGCCTTAAAGACTTCTCTGTTCCTCCTTACTCCTCTCCCCATAGAAACTAGAGCACTCAGCAACCTGCAGGAAAGAGCCCAAACACTCATCTATCTTTCTTGAGTGTGTATATGTGTGCATGCATCTCTCTGAGTGTGTGCGTGTTCTCCTTGCACTCCATTTGTTTACCTCCCAGAGTTCTTATTGAATGAGGACAGATAGCTAACTCTGAGAGACTAAAGGAGCGGGGAGATTCAGGCAGATTTATTTTCCATGTCATTTATAGTGGCACTAAAACCTTCTTTTTTCTTTTATGCCGTTATATTTATTATACAGGATTCCGCACAAGCCTTTTCCTTAAACCTGAACGTTTTTTCAACGTTTATTTTGGTTCAAGTTCATGAGCGAAAGAGTCTATGGGTGTTTCTTCAGATTTTAGCCATGTGAACTTCACTTAAAACACACTCATACTCTCACTAATGTTTAATTTGTTTATTTGCATGCAACTGTGGATAGAACTATATCACAGAAGAATTGCCTTTTTTGTGTGTCTTTTTAAGGGACATTTCCATTACTTTTCAAATTTTGAGGAAAAAAGACTCTTGTTAAGAGACATGTTGTATGTATGTATGTATGTATATATATGTATATATATATATATATATATATATATGTATGTATATATGTGTGTGTATATATACTGTATATATACACAACATTTAATATATAGCATTATATGCATCTGTAGCCTTATATGTATGTATATGTACCAAGAACACTAACATTTGGAAAAAAAAAAAGAAATGTTGGTTTAGATTAACATTTTATACAAATTATGATTTTTTTGTTTATTTTACTGTTTGTTTAGATTATTAAATTATTTAGATTTGTATGATGAATTCATAAGTTTGATGGCCTGAATCAATAACCATTAATAATCAATAAAAATGACACATACAATTAACAAACATAAAAGAAAGGCAATGTGGCAGGGAAAAGGCTTTACAAAACAATACAACCTTCATATAATAAAAAGACAAATGTCAAGATCCCTATTATTTATGTAGGAAGTTTTCCTTGCTTCACATTATCTGTTTTTCTCTCGTAGTGGAGCTGAAGTTCAATTTGGATCATTACGTGAATAAGCGATATCCTGGCCTGGTGAAGATTGTAAGGAACAGTAAGAGAGAGGGACTCATACGGGCCAGGATTCATGGCTGGAACGCAGCCACTGCTCCTGTTGTGGGCTTCTTTGACGCCCACGTGGAGTTCAACACGGGCTGGTAAGTGGGATTCAGTCTTTTATTATTTATTTTACAGGCATTGTCTTGCCACTCAGAGTATCACTGGCATGCTTCGCAAGACAAAGGCTTGATTTATCAGAGAATATTCATCATGACATCAATGGGACTTTATGCCGAAGAAAGCTGCCTGATGGATTTTTATCTAAAGCGTCTGTCAAAAATCAACTGGTAGATTAATGATCTCAGAAATGGATGAATAAGATGTGCCCTAATTAAATAAACCTTTTCCTTTCTGATGATAATGGGCTTCAATGATACAAAAAAGACCGACAGGAATTTTCAAGTTGCATGCCGTTTAGTGCTGGTTTGGTTGGGAACCCACATCCAAACTACAATAGACACTGGTGACCAATGTATTTTTTCATACATTGAGCTGCAATGTATGAACGTCAATCCAGTAGAGCTGCAAGATTAATCATTAAAAGATCCACAGAATCTTATTCCTAAATGACAACGATTCAGTGATGTCTATTAAAACTTTGACAAAATCACCCTGGAACATTCAAATCTCTGTCGGTGCTGCTGCTGACCCAGAGAGAGCAGTCGACATGAATGAAACAACTTCACAAACAGTCTTTTCAACAAAACAGTTGTCATTATTTCTGTCATACAATAATTCAAATGATCGCAGAATGTCTACAGTAACAAACAAAATAGAGCAGATCCCCTTTTGAAAGTAACTTGCCGCTTATAAAAGTCATAAAAGTCACATAATCATTCTTTAAAGATTTCTTTAAATATGTTTGGACAGAAGACGAGACAGAGTTCTTTATTAAACCCATAAAAGACAAAATAATTATGGGAATACTGGATTCTAAACAACAAAGAAATTCCACAATTTATCAAGACCTTGAAGCAGATATGCGGGAGAAGCACCCAGAAACACCTGTGGCCTCTCCCAAGTAAAAGGGGCTTTCCTTGCCATTAATGCTTGGATAACGCGCCTATGTCTCCTTCGATTAAAATAATGGCTAGTGCGATGTAGTGTTAATTTCGTTAATATGACGGTCGCCCGTAGCCTGACAAGCCAGACCCACATCAAGATGTTGGGTCTGGGAACTCACCATTGGCAGGGCTCAATCTGAGGGGCGGGATAAACGGTTGTCTTTCAAATTTCCACGCAATAGGATAGCGCTACAACCAACCAGAGCAACGAAGAAGGTGAAGCGGAGCTAGTTGATAGATTAAGCTTTCGCCGTATCCGGTCGGCAAAACTCAGAACACATCTTCCTTTCTTAAGAATGACTTCAGTGCCGATCTTTGTTCTTTCATCAAAGAAAAGCTTAACAACAAGTCTTCCAGAGTCGCGGCCAAAGCCGATTCGAAAGACCGCTGCTCGCCAAGACCGAAAGACCGCTGTCTGTAGCCTACAGTGGGCAAACACAGATGCAGCTGTACAGCTGTAACTATAACTACAGCTGTAATCTCGTGAGAAATGCGATACCTGGCAATGGTTAATGTAGATTGAAAAACTAGTGACATCAATTGGACATTTCGTCACCTTTGTTTCCTTGTATGTGATTGGTTGAAGCCGTTTCTGTCGCTGCTAGAGTAAAAAAAAAATCGACATAGAAACTGAAAAAATAAATGTTGTTTTTTCGTCACAGCAGATTTGCGTTCGGTGTGGAAGGACCTTAAAACTTGACTAAACAAAAACAGGACAAGCACATGTGACACAGGACTAAGACTGAGACAAAATAAAAAAATAGATGACGAAATTAACACTAGTACGATGGCTGCCCATCCATCCATCATCTTCCGCTTATCCGGGGCCGGGTCGTGGGGGCAACAGTCTAAGCAGAGACGCCCAGACTTCCCTCTCCCTAGCCACTTCCTCCAGCTCTTCTGGGGGAACCCCGAGGCGTTCCCAGGCCAGCCGGGAGACATAATCCCTCCAGCGTGTCTGGAAGACCTCCCTGGGAAGGCGTCCAGGAGGCATCCGAAATAGATGCCACCTCAGCTGGCTCCTCTCGATGTGGAGGAGCAACGGCTCTACTCCGAGCTCCTCCCGAATGACCGGGCTTCTCACCCTATCTCTAAGGGAGCTCCCAGCCACCCTACAGAGAAAGCTCATTTCGGCCGCCTGTATCCGGGATCTTGTCCTTTCGGTCATGACCCACAGCTCGTGACCATAGGTGAGAGTAGGAACGTAGATCGACCGCTAAAATCGAGAGCTTTGCCTTACAGCTCAGCTCCTTCTTTACCACGACAGACCGGTACAGCGACCGCATTACTGCAGAAGCTGCACCGATCCGTCTGTCAATCTCCCGTTCCATCCTTCCCTCACTCGTGAACAAGACCCCAAGATACCTGAACTCCACTCCACTTGAGGCAGGAACTCTCCACCAACCTGAAGTGGGCAATCCACCCTTTTCCGACTGAGAACCATGGCCTTGGACTTGGAGGTGCTGATTCTCATCCCAGCCGCTTCACACTCGGCTGCAAACCGCCCCAGTGCACGCTGAAGGTCCTGGTCTGAGGAGGCCAACACGACAACATCAACCGCAAAAAGCAGCAACGAAATCGTGTGGTCTCCAAACCGGACACTCTCCGGCCCTTGGCTGCGCCTAGAAATTCTGTCCATTAAAATTATGAACTGAACCGGTGACAAAGGGCAGCCCTGCCGGAGTCCAACATGCACCGGGAACAAGTCTGACTTACTGCCAGCAATGCGAACCAAGCTCTTGCTCCGGTCGTACAGGGACCGAACAGCCCTAAGCAGAGGGCCGCCGACCCCATACTCCCAGAGCATCCTCCACAGGATGCCACGAGGAACACAGTCGAATGCCTTCTCCAAATCCACAAAACACATGTGGACTGGATGGGCAAACTCCCATGAACCCTCCAGCACCCTGAAAAGGGTTTAGAGCTGGTCCAGTGTTCCACGACCGGTACGAAAACCACACTGTTCCTCCTGAATCCTAGGTTCCACTGTCGGCCGAATTCTCCTCTCCAGTACCCTGGCATAGACTTTCCCGGGTAGGCTGAGAAGTGTGATCCCCCTATAGTTGGAACACACTCTCAGGTCCCCTTTCTTGAAAAGAGGGACCACCACCCCGGTCTGCCAGTCCAGAGGTACTGTCCCCAACCGCCATGCGATGTTGCATGGCTGCTATATACATAAACCTACCAACATCCGTTGCCATGATTTTTGGAATTACTTATTGCGAGAGGTAAAAAAAAATTTAGCTGCATAACATCGATTAATGGAAACGGCGTCATTTTGCAAAAGTTTTTTATCGACATTTAGAAAATACACAAAAAAAATTTGTCATGGAAACCAGGCTAGTGATTAGTGAAGATTCATCCAGTAATTAAACAAGTGAAGTATTTATGAGTGAGTCATTGAATCATTCATTTAAACCAATATTTTTTTTAAAATAATTTATTCTAATAAATTAAACATTTTAAAATAGACTGCAGCAATTAATAATTTGTCAGAACCTCTAGTGAATTGCGTTATTTTATTTAGTTGGCTGTTTAGAATCGTGGGAGAATCGTGATCTCTATTTGAAACAAATTCTCAATTTATCCAGAATAATTCAGCTCTACAATCCAGTAATAGATCCATTGTTTGTTGCCTCCAAAAACACAAAACAGCTCAGATGTGCTGAGACTTGCACTACCAGCCCACACTCCCAATCCTTAAATGAACTTAAGCATCCTTCATCTGTCACCTCCTTCAACTCGACAGCAATGAGTTCTCATTAAGGCCTCCCATTAGAGTAGTATGACTGACCTCCATTGGGGAATTATGGATTAACCATTAATGAGATTTTCCTCTTTGTTCCACAACATAAACATTTAATGGAGAGATCATCTCTGAATGGGGCCACAGTATCAGGCACATGATGCTGAATCTGCGGTCAGAAAGACAGGAGATGCATACCTTGTTTTGGAGCCAAACCGAAATTCGTTTCATTATCGCTTCCCTCATGCAAAACTTGGATTGCTCTTTCATTTAAATGGGTTTTCCTTCTGTGTGAGCTCCAAATTTCAGGGTGTGAAATGAGACGGTCGGAAATGAAATGCGTTTTAGTTTTTTATTTAAAAGGGGTCATATCATAATTTATGATTTTATTCCTTAAGCATTCCCCTGAGATTATTTTTTATGTAATTTTTCCACCTGTTTTATGTAATTCTGTTTTTCATACGGATTTTCCTCCCCCTGTCTGACTCTTAGAAATAAACAGAATATGTTTAGCTGCTGCGCCTTTAAGGAACAACCTCTTCACGTGTAAAATGAGCAGAAGTTTTGAATATTAGCATGTATTTTCATAGTACATCAAGGTCCTGTATGTGTAAAGATCAAGGAAAATGTGATTCCAAAAAAAATGGCACCTTTAACATACTGTTAGTTTTCACAGGGTGATTTATATCCCAGTTAAAAAATAAGAACTCCTGAACTCATGTCATCACCGGCCCATCCTTTCGGTCGCCACCCTGTTGTTGTCAGATAGAACCGCCTGACCCAGGACTTTAAATGCACATAGTTATTGTTAGTCATTGTACCATCTGGTCTTCTCATGGATATGGTCCACATTTTACGAAAAATATTTTTCTATTTATAGAAACATCATGCATTAAACTTTGAAGTAACTTGATGTAAAGCACAGCTTCAAAGGAAAGTTGATTTCATATTGGCAGTATATATCATGCAATGCAGGAGGGCTGACAATTAGCACTTTGATGTGTACGTTTCAAAGTAACTGGAGGCAACTAACAGAAATGCAAAGAGGCCAATTAGTGAATATATGAACTGCAAGAGCTTCGCCTACAGAAAATGTGAAGTATTTCATATGCTAAGAACAACAGTTTTTAAATTGTAGTAATTCATGTCATCATTTACTGACCCAAACCCGTATGACTTTCTTTTATTTGTGGAAAACAAAAGAAGATATTTTGAAGAATGTTTCAGTGGGGTTTTTTTTTCGGCCTCCAATGTTGTGTTGGACCCCTTTAAATTTCTGTAAACCCTAATGCTAAAATAATTAACAGGTTTGAGTGGGATAAACTTAAATTAAACAAATTATTTCAATCAAATGAACTTTTAGGAGTATATAGATCTTTCTTTTTCTTTTGAGTTCACAAAACTGACACAAAAAAGTTATCTGAATTGTTTAATTGTTTTGAATTTTATGAACTTGTTTATTTTAATTTAGATTATCTTACATTTATTTGAAACTGAGCTGGGATTTCTATTTTCCAGCATGCTTTACCATGACACTCAAAGTAAATGCTAAAATTTAGTGTTATATTATAGCCTAATGTTTAGTGGTTTTTAATATTTTGCTATGCTAATTTAGAAGAGTTTCTATTATGTTGGGTTTTTGGGGGGTTACCATCAGGGTGATGAGTGGAGCATGAGTTTGGTTTGAGATCAGGTATATTGTTAAATGTTCTATATTGCTTTACTCATTCAGCAATTGGTATGCTATGCTAATGCTATCAATGCATTGTGTTACCAATTAGCAAATTTAGCAATTAACAAGTATTTACTGAATTAGCTAGTTAATTTTAGGCAAATCCCCACTACTAAAAATATTTCAGTTGAGGTTACATGATAATTTTAAGTTAAATGTATGAATTAGCTTACTTAACTAATTCAAGTTAAGAGCAAATAAAATGTATGAGTACAAAATAAAAATATGCTAGTTCTGCTGGTTTAAAGGCACAATATGTAATTTTCACTACTAGAGGTTGCTTATTCACAACAAAGGTGTAGCTTGATGGCGTCTTGATTTCTCGGAATCATGGGAGTTGTTGTGTTCCCTTATACAGCCGGTGGAAAAGAATCCGACGGGACTCGGGCAGAAATATATTCATGGATGAGCTAATGTTTTAAATATTTATTCATATTTAGCGTTAAGCTTTGGAGCGGAACAAGGCCGCTGGAGCGATTGCTAATGAGAGACGAGTCCGACACACGACACAAAAGCAGTGGAGCTTTTACGACTGCTTCTGCTTCTTCCGCTCATGCGTATGTGGGGTAACGCGATCAAATATTAGATAAATGTAAGCGTGTTGAAAATTGTTATAATGCTACGAAGCAGTAAGCTAGATCATTATTAGGCATGGTAAAATATGGTACTCGTGGTAAATAAAGAGATTTAGACAATAAGACTAACTGTGTTGAGCTATATAATAATGATTAGCTTTCTGTCGATGAATGTATCCAAACAGTTGCTCACCTGTCCAATTAAACACATAATATATTAAAGTGTCTTTGGTGTTTCCATGGTTTCTGCAAAATAAAACCGGAAATCGAGGGTAACGCGGGTATGATGTCATTGATAGGCAACGCACGGACACGGTCCGTGTCCTGGTTAAAATTTCTTATTTCTCTGGATTTAAACATTCTTGAAAACTTTTGGGATACTGTAAGTACACAAGTCAACATAAAACTGTTCTAGTGGTTTTTGGATATTTAAAAAAAAAAAAAAAAAAACGTACATATTGCGCCTTTAAATTTGATTTTCTTAACTTGACTTTTTTGGAGTTTTGCCAACTTATTCGGGTTCACAGTGTATGGACAAAAGCAGTTGAAACATTCAAAATATCTTCTTTTGTGTTTCACAGAAGTAATAAAGTCATTCAGGTTTGGAGATACATATAAATTATGACAGAATTTTAACTAGGGAGCTCATATAGTGATGCTAGTGCTGTACCATGAGCACTTACAGTGGGGCAAAAAAGCCAAAAATTGTGCAAGTTCTCCCATTTAAAAAGATGAGAGAGGCCTGTTATTTTCATCATAGGTACACTTCAACTATGAGAGACAGAATGAGAAAAAAAAATCCAGAAAATCACATTGTGTGATTTTTAAAGAATTTATTTGCAAATGATGGTGGAAAATAAGTATTTGGTCAATAACAAAAGTTAATCTCAATACTTTGTTATATACCCTTTGTTGGCAATGACAGAGGTCAAACGTTTTCAGTAAGTCTCCACAAGGTTTTACACACCGTTGCTGGTAGTTTGGCCCATTCCTCCATGCAGATCTCCTCTAGAGCAGTGATGACAACACAGATTTTCAACTCCCTCCAAAGATTTTCTATGGGGTTGAGATCTGGAGACTGGCTAGGCCACTCCAGGACCTTGAAATGCTTCTTACGAAGCCACTCCTTCGTTGCCCGGGCGGTGTGTTTGGGATCATTGTCATGCTGAAAGACCCAGCCACGTTTCAGCTTCAATGCCCTTGCTGATGGAAGGAGGTTTTTACTCAAAATCTCACGATACATATGACATTCTCCCAATCCTCTTCTGGATCATCCAAATGCTCTCTAGCAAACTTCAGATGGGCCCGGACATGTACTGGCTTAAGCAGGGGGACACGTCTGGCACTGCAGGATTTGAGTCTCTGGCGGCGTAGTGTGTTGCTGTTGGTAGCCTTTGTTACTTTGGTCCCAGCTCTCTGCAGGTCATTCACTAGGTCCCCCCGTGTGGTTCTGGGATTTTTGCTCACCGTACTTGTGATCATTTTGACCCCACGGGTTGAGATCTTGCGTGGAGCCCCAGATTGAGGAAGATTATCAGTGGTCTTGAATGTCTTCCATTTTCTAATAATTGCTCCCACAGTTGATTTCTTCACACCAAGCTGCTTACCTATTGCAGATTCAGTCTTCCCAGCCTGGTGCAGGTCTACAATTTTGTTTCTGGTGTCCTTTGACAGCTCTTTGGTCTTGGCCATAGAGAGGTTGGAGTCTGAGGGTGCATTCCATTCGACAGGGTCCCTACACACTGTTCACTGCTCCCTACTCCCTGCTCCCTACTCCCTGACCACGGTATATCAGTTGAAGTGGACTTCCCTGACAATAATCGCTCATTTGGAACGCCCTGCAACGTCATCAAAGAAAGGCAACGACGGGTGCAGATTATGATATAGCCTAACATAAATTAATATTGTAATTTACTTTACTTTCAAATTGAAAACCATATAATAAGCAAATACATTTACAAAAACACACAGTATAGGCTATCTAAAACATATAATCAAAACATTGTCCATTAGTTTTATTAGTTTACTTATAACCTGTATTGACTATGAACAGATTTGAAGATGCACCTGTCATTCAATATGAAAATACTTTGATTTGGTTAACTATGTAGGCTATTCTTAATGGTCTTTGTAGCGGTCTCATCTCGTGCGCTTTCTTTCCCAAGTGCAGCTGCACAGTAAACATTCCTGAGGTAAAAAAAGTAAAATATAAAACATGACAGCCCTCAGGTGCTTCTCAACACTTTTAATTTGTTTACATTTTCATAAAATATAATATACAAATGTAACAGTTATTGCCATAACCATTCATAAATACTCTAGTTTGTATAATAACTATGAATATTCAAATGCATATGTAAACTCCTTAATCGCAGAGCTGTTTAAAAACTCTTCCAACCAACGGCTCTGCACCATCATTAGTTCAGACAGGTGATGCACGCGACGCGCAAAGACATTTGGGTGATTTTCACTCTCTACTTCCTGTGAAGTGATGTATCGATGTTCCCTTCTTCCCTACGCCGTTCGCAGTACCCTTCGGACTGAACATGTTCGCTCCCTTTGGATTGGAATCTCACTTTAGATGGCGGAATACCCTCTGAAGTCCACTTCACAGTCCACTTACGGTCGAATGGAACGCACCCTGACTGTTTGAGGTTGTGGACAGGTGTATTTTATACTGATAACGAGTTCAAACAGATGCCATTAATACAGGTAACGAGTGGAGGACAGAGGAGTCTCTTAAAGAAGAAGTTACAGGTCTGTCAGAGCCAGAAATCTTGCTTTTTGTAGGTGAAAAAATACTTATTTTCCACCATAATTTGCAAATAAATTCTTTAAAAATCAGACAATGTGATTTTCTGGATTTTTTTTTTGTTTTATAGTACTCTCTCATCTTTTTAAGTGGGAGAACTTGCACAATTGGTGGCTGACTAAATACTTTTTTGCCCCACTGTAAATGTCATGCAGATTATTTTGAGTTTAGATTTTGTGGCTTAATGTGCATAGAAATTCCTTTAGTGAAACAAGCTCTGAAACAACCCAGACAGAGTGTGAAAATAACCAGTTATCAGTGAGCGCAGTTCAAGTCCTCACTTAAAGTTTTTTTTTCCTTTCCCAAAAGAAGTAGATGAATATTTCACAGTACAGTTGCTATGGTGCCTCAGAAGTAGACCCTTAAAAATGACCACAGACCTGAATCCTCTGTGACCTGAGCTGGGGAAAAAGACTATATGTCATGAGCTTCACAAAGCTCAGATTTATGGCTGGGATGTTGTTCCGAATCCTCTTGTTTCTAAGGCCAACACACAAAGACATAACCTGGTGCATGGAGCATAAAACCTGGACCCCTGGGCAACGGAAAGTGTATTATGGTCTGACAAGTTATCTTTCAACCTTACTTCTAACTCCTGACAGGTTCAGCAAATCTTTTCAACCCAAAATCACTGTTGCCAACTTTTATGCAGAGATCATGCATCAGTAATATTGTGGGTTGTCATTTTATGCAAGTCATGTTGAGCATTGTTCCTTGTTGGTATTTTGGTGCATGGTACATGGTTTCAAAGTGTATGTGTCCCCCTATAATTCTACATTATATTACATGAACAAGGTTAGATTTTTCCAGATTTTGGCATGGGGGAATTTTGCAGTCACTCTACTTCTCACACAGTTGCATATGTGTAATTTAGCTTGTCGTCTGTAGAGCTCTAGATTGTGAATTATGTAATTTTCTAAAGGTGTTTCAGTCTTCAGTGTGAGTGACACTTGTGGCCGGCACATAACAAATTAAACCACAGCCTGTAATTCCACCCTAATTTGAACGTGTCAGCCTGTCAGATTCAAGATGTAGTGTGTGTGTGTGTGTGTGTGTGTGTGTGTGTGTGTGTGTGTGTGTGTGTGTGTGTGTGTGTGTGTGTGTGTGTGTGTGTGTGTGTGTGTGTGTGTGTGTGTGTGTGTGTGTGTGTGTGTGTGTGTGTGTGTGTGTGTGTGTGTGTGTGTGTGTGTGTGTGTGTGTGTGTGTGGCATGAGGATAAAGTATACAGCCAGTCCAGTAGGTCATAAATTGCACCTACTATGTCTTACACAAAACCTTTTCTCCAGGACAGAACATAGTGTTCTAAACTCATTCATTATTCATTCACATGACTTATTGAAGCAAAGTTGAATTGAAATGACAGGAATAAGCTTTTTTAAAAACCTTTCAAATAAGATATTTAGTCAGCATTCAACGTTTGCCTTGCCAAATGTGCTTTTCTAGTTAAAATTCTAAACTTCAAATCAAATGCAGGTATTTAATTAAATTTTGAACGTCACAGTTTTATTTGCATCTCGGTGTTTCCATTTCAGAAATTTTCAGCTGCCTGAACTGAACAAGATCTACCTTTGCATCAGTCACAATCAGTGTGCATTTCAATATGCATTGTACTGGGCATACAGGCCTGAATTAAAGCGTCTGGCTCCTGACAGAATTTCATTATTTATAAAACATGCTTAACCTTTACAGAGTGGCCCAGCACAGTGTTCGGTAGACTGGCCGAATTAGCTGTGATTGTATGAATACAGGAGAAGGCCTCTGTTGAACATTATTGATTATTCATGACTTGGGTCTTTTATCATCTGCTGTTGAATTCTGAAATGCTAAACGTGCGTGTGTGCGTCATTAGACGGTTGACTCATAATTGATATTGTTGAGCCCTCATCTGTAGGCGTTTTTTTTCCTTTCTAAAAAGTATGTCCAACCTCGCACTGCTGTAACCTTTTGCCCTAGTGTCCTATTCTTCCAGTCCCCATTGTTCACTGTTGTGTTTGGCACTGGTTTGATTTGCCAATCTTTCCACACCTTTTCTCTCTCTTTCAATTTCTTCCTGCATCTATGCCTTAGGTTTCTGGGGAGCTTTGTTTGATTTAAAGGGAGAAACACAGTGATACATTAGAGAATCTGAAATGTATTACATATGTGGTTCTAGATAGACTCTGAAAACTCAATAGCAACACCAAAAAAATCAAGTCCTGTAGGTATTTGTCCCACAACAATATAAACAAGCATACAGTAGTTGCTTATCAGATCCTTCTGTGGGTGTAATTGTCTGATCTTTTGATATGTTTTAAAGCAGAAGCGTGTCATTTTTTTCAATTTCAAAATACTTCCTCTTGTCCCAGTTTAGTGTGCTGAATTTATAAGAATGGCTTACTTAGTTGACATCTTGAAGACTGTAAACATGTGGCTTTGATTGTTTTTAGCAGTCTAACGCTCTTTGACTTCTTGTTAGTGGGATTACGTGAACAAATTGAGTATTTGGTAAGCTGTTATTAGGTTTGGTGCTGCTAGTTTAACAGAAAATACATAATTCATCTTTAAAGGGATAGTTCACACACAAATGAGAATTCATTATTTATACATCCTTATGATGTTCCAAACCTTTACGCTGTGACTTCACAAACCTCTTTTCCATATGATTTAGAGTTTAGAATTTTGAGCCGGACCAAATAATGGAAAACATGGAATGGGGTGGTTGGAGTGTTTGGAAGATCTGCATGAAACCCTGAAAATCATTATTCTTTAGTCCCGTAAGTGGCACACATATTACACCCTTCAACTATTTTGTCTTCTCCTGTGTGTGTGCATGAGGTTTTACATACATTGTGGAGATCAGATATCCCCATGAGGAAGGTAAAACCTGAAATCATCTGTACTGTGGGAACCTGCCAAGTATACAATAGAAGTAAAAGGAAAATGCCACCCAAACAAACGAGTGAGTGATGATCGCGTCTACAGGATGCCATCTATAAACCACAATGTTTGTATGTGTGCCTACTATTTCAACATATTTTGGGAACAACTTTTGACTCAGAAGTGAGCTAAATCTGATAAAATTGTATATAGTATGACAGTATATAAAAAGTAAAAGAGTTGTAGTTTTAATTGTAATAATGCAGAAAGATTTCTGGCACACTCTAAAAAATGCTGGGTTAAATGGACAAACCCAGCGATTGGGTTGTTTTAACCCAGAGGTTGGGTTAAATGTGTGCTTAAAATAACCCAATTGCTGGGTTAAAACGTACTCGGTTACTTTCGTAACCTCGGTTCCCTGAGAAAGGGAACGAGTATTGCGTATGGGAAAACTCATTTTCTCGAGAATATGAAGCAAAACTTTTATTCATATAAGTATCTATGTAAAACGCAGTTCCGCTGCACAGCAATACAACAGAGCGAGGTGCGCACTGATTGGCCGTGCTGCGGCAACTGCAGGAACCTATGGCGAGGCGGCTGAGAGAGCGAGCCAATGGGGGTCGCTAGAAAGACCCGCCAAAAAGGGTCTCCTAAATTTGCATATTGAGGCTATAAAAGACCCTGCTTCGCCAAAGAAATCGGGTTTTAAAAATCGACTGAAGCGATACCTGAGAAGCAGAAGCACAAGCACGGGGAGGAACGCAATACTCGTTCCCTCTCTCAGGGAACTGAGGTTCCGAAAGTAATCGAGTACGTTCCCTTTCGAGAGGTCTCTCATATTGCCTAAGGGAACCCAATGTAAAACGCTGTGCATGCTGACTGACCCAACCTGGTCCGAGGAACCAGTTACACATGATAATGGGTAGTAATGAAATCTCTGGTGCGCCCGACAAGAGTGGGCCTATAAAGGGAATGAAGAGGCCGGATAAAATTGTGCCGTATGAACACCTGACCAGACATAATCGGGCCTATGGTATAATGTAACACATGCTTGTGAAGACAATCTGTACGTGAATAAAGGGCACAATAAGGGCCAATATGAGAGCCTCTAGATGGAGAGAACTCCCACTTGCAAAGCAGGAACTTCCAAATTATAGAATCTAATAAAAGTGGACGGAGAGGCCCAGCCTGCCGCCGCACAGATATCTTCCATAGAATGCCACATGACCATGCCCATGACGAGGTCATGCCTCTAGTGGAATGGGCTTTGATGCCTATAGGGCAAACGAGACCTTTAGACTTATAAGCCAGTGAGATAGCGTCCACTATCCAGTGTGACAGTCTTTGTTTCGTGACAGCACAACCTTTAGTGCGGCCACCGAAGCATATGAAGAGCTGATCTGACTGCCTGAAAGGGGCGGAGCGCTCTAGGCATATTCTCAACGCTCTGACTGGGCAGAGCAGGCTAGCGTCTTTTTCTCCCTGTGACTCGGGCAAGGCCAGCAGTGAAATTACCTGTGCTCTGAAGGTAGTGGAAAGCACTTTGGTATATAATCATGTCTCGGTTTGAGGACAACCCTGGAGTCGTTAGGCCCGAACTCAAGACAGGAAGCACTCACGGAGAGTGCGTGTAAATCACCAACTCGCTTAACTGAGGCCAGTGCCAGTAGAAATGCGGTTTTGAGTGAAAAGTTCTTTATGCTCGCAGACTGAAGCGGTTGGAAGGGGGAGCCCTTCATACCTTCTAGCACTGTGGCAAGGTCCCATATAGGAACTGAGGGGGGGCGAGGTGGGTTCATTCTCCTGGTCCTTTTAAGAAAGCGTATGATAAACTCACTTTTCCCCAGTGATTGTCCCGCGACTTGAGCGTGATAAGCTGCTAGGGTGGCAACGTATACTTTGAGCGTGTAGGGGGAACGACCCGTGTCCATTAGCTCTTGAAGGAAGGTGAGCACTTCTGCCACCACGCACGAATGCGCGTCGAGGTTTCATACTGTACACCAGTTAGAAAATACTGACCATTTCAGAGCATAGAGCCGCCTGGTTGCGGGGGGGAAATAGTATTCAGAACTCTTTCAGAGAGGTTCCCTGGTATCCGTTGATGGGCCATACATGAAGGACTTGTGGTTTAAACTGTGTCTCTGATTGGGCTATTACAAGCCAATCGTTGAGGTAGTTGAGTATAGTGGTAATCCAGCCTTGGCGGGACTTTAGGGTGATTTTGTGAAACTGAATAAACAGTGCTATATGCGGGGGTGCACACTGTATCATGGACACAATGCCTACAGTATAACAGAGGAAAAAACCTCTAAATTGAGATTTCACTGAGAAGCCTGTAAGAGCGGGGCTCGAACCGGCAACCCTTACCACAGTATCAGCAGCTCCGTGGGGCTAGAGATGCGTCTATGCACTTCGTAAAAGTGCAAGGTGCCAGGGATAACCCGAATGGTAGGACTGTGTACTGAGAAGCCTGACCCTCTAAGGCGAATCTCAAGAATGGCCTGTGGCGGGGTGCTATCTGAATGTGAAAGTAAGCATCTTTCAGGTAGACTGTAAAAAACCAATCCGCCGTGCAAATGTGCGCAAGGATTTGTTTCATCGTCAGCATCTTGAACGAGCACGTCATAAGTGCTTTGTTCAGATGTCTGAGGTATGGGCCTGAGGCCACCATCCTGACCCGCTAGCGTCGGGTGCACGGTTTTCACCGCTCACTTCCCTAACAGTTTCAACAACTCTGTTGTATATAAAGGATATTTCAAGGCTGAAGGCGGAGACCAGGCGGGAATCCGACATCCTCAGGGCTGCAAGGAAGTTCCGCTGGTTGCTTTTCGACGGCGGTTGCTAATTCCGGAGGTCAGCGAAGGTATCGCTGAAGGAGATAAAATCTGATTTATATGGCGAAGCAGGGTCTTTTATAGCTTCAATATGCAAATTTAGGAGACCCTTTTCGGCGGGTCTTTCTAGTGACCCCCACTGGCTCGCTCTCTCAGCCGCCTCACCATAGGTTCCTGCAGTTGCCGCAGCACGGCCAATCAGCGCGCACCTCGCTCTGTTGTATTGCTGTGCAGCGGCACTGCGTTTTACAAAGATACTTATATGAATAAAAGTTTTGCTTCATATTCTCGAGAAAAGGAGTTCCCTTTCGAGGGAACTCGCACTGCATCGGAACGACGCTTTGGGGATGCTCCCTTAGCATCAGCGAATCTGAAACCAGAATGCCAACTAGGCCAATCCGATTGGCGTGCGTGATGACGTCATTGTGACGGCATACCCGGAAGTATAAAAAGGGAAGCTGGAACGTAATGGCAGTAGTTATTGCTCTTCAGCAAGCGCTATCTGTCAAACTGTTTGTCTATTTACTGTTGTATGTCAGTGAAAGTGTGTGTGATTGCAAAAATGGAAAAATGTGAGAATGTGAGAGAGTTTAAGCAGTGTGTGCATCAGTGTCCCCGTTTCATGTCGGGCTCGGATACACACCTGCTGTGTGTGCACTGCCTGGGCGTTCAGCATGCTCGAGCGGCTCTCGAGGGAGCCGCTTGTGAGCATTACAAGAAGCTGACGCTCAGGGTGCTCCGCTCTCGGCTGGCCGTGCTCGATGAGGCCGGCCAGCCTCGTGAGCCCCGTGGATCGGTCCCGCATCCGCCGAGGCGGTGCGGCGAGGCTGGTCATGGGGCTCACGGATGGATTGTCAGCGGGACTGGGACTGCTGAGGCATCTTCCCAGTCTTTATCTGACAGTTCAGATGTTCTCCTTCCCCGTGTGGAAGCCCGCGCTGCGGCTTCTTCCCCCGGGGCGGAGGACCCGATGTGTGAGCGGTCTGATTCTGAGGAATTAGACGTGCTCAGCATCGTGGCAGTCGAAGTTATAAGCACTTCTTAAATATGCAAGATTCCATCTCGCGATTGCAGAAAAAAAGGCAGCGCGCAGGTTATGGGTCTGCAATTAAAGTGAACACACGCGATCGGTGTGCATGAGATACTGGTTGGCTTAACGGCGAGTCCGTATAGTACGTTAAATCAGTATTGTCTGATATGGCTGCATTTAAGTCTGAGGATTTAAATGAGATATGATCTGACTCTGAGGAGTTAGATATTCAGCCTGTCATTCAGACCATGTTTCACCGTATTGTGTGACACTGTTTGGCTTTTTTCTCGAGGGATGAAAACCAATTGTATTATGACGATAAATATAAATATATATAAAATATAATCTGACTTTGAGGAGTTAGATATTTAGCCTATCATTCAGACTATGTTTCACCTTATTGTGGCTGCATTTAATTCTGAGGAATTAAATTAAAATATTATCTGACTTTGAGGAGTTAGATATATTTTTTATTCAGCCTATTATTCAGATCAGGTTGCACGGGTTTGGTGATTATGATGGCATTTAATTCCGAGGAATTGAGTGTCATGTTATCCGACTTTGATAAGTTGGATACTTTAATTCTGTCACCCAAGCGTGTTTAACTTGTGAACTGGATATTCGTCTAAGATGGAGCCCTCCTGAAGTTGATGTCGTTCTCGCCGCCTTGTGGCCTGCGGGACACATCAGTTTCAGGCAATTGCTAATCGCAGTGTCCGCTCTAGTGTTGTGGCCCTGTTGAGCTGCTCCCTTAGATGAGGCCCCTGCTGGCCAGCCCCCTCTCCCGGGTAGGAGCGATCGAGGTCGTCTCCCCTGTGGAGTTTTTCGGGAGTCTATGCTGTGTTCCCGCCGTCTAGTACGCTTCGGGCCACATCGTTTCCCCGTGCACGCGTGCTGCACCAGCCGCCTCTAGCAAGACTTGCGGTGGTCCAGCAAACGTGTACGCATACCGAAAATCTTCCTTGATTTCGCCCTGCCGGTTAGCCACTTCAGGGGGTCGGGGAAGAGGCTCGGTTGACACCCGAGACCGGCCTCGAGAGGCTGGTTCCCTTAGCAGAATATCTCGGCGCATGGTTATGCCTCCGAATATATCAGCTTGGGGCCTGCGACTGTAGGAAGGGGCATACAGACTGCAGTCCGGTTACCTTCCCCTGAAGTTCAGTGGGGTGGTCTGGACGGCAGTGGTCCCTGGGCAGGTTCGGGTAATGGAACAGGAAGTTCACTCCCTGTTGGTAAGGAGGCCACAGAATGTGCTCCTCCGCCAGACAGGGAGTCCGGGTTCTACAGCCAGTACTTCATAGTTCCTAAGAGGGATGGCGAGTTGCATCCAACTTTAGACCGGAGGTACTTGAATCGTTCTCTGAGGAGATTCAGATTCAAGATGCTTAGCAATTCCTCCATTGTGATTCAGATCCAGTCTGAGGACTGGTCTGTCACGATGGGTCTGAAGAGGACGCATACTTCCCTGTATCCATCCTTCTGTGTCACAGGAAGTTCCTGAGGTTCGCTTTTTGGGGCAAAGCGTACCAATATCGGGTTCTTCCAGGCGGCCTAGCCCTTTGAGACTCTACACGCAGTAGCGTGTTGACGCCTTCTCAGAGAACTGTGTTCCTGGGAGTCGTATGGGATTCTCTACGTTGTGGGCACAATTGTCTCCCGAACGTATCGAGTCCATACGGGCGGTGGTCTCTAAAATGAAGCTAGGCCACAGCATCACTGTGAAGCAGTTTAAGGTCTGCTGGGGCTCATTGCGGCTGCGTCCAACAGAATATCTCTTGGCCTGCTGCATGAGACCCTTACAGTGGTAGCTGGGAATCAAGGGGTTTTCCTCGGGGGGAAAACCATTCTGTATGATCAGGGTAACGCGCAGATGCCTTCGTTCCCTAGTCATATGAAAGAAACCTTGGTTTCTGTCCCAGGGGCCAGTGTTGGGAGCGTTCTCTTGCCGGTAATCCTTTTCAACAGGCGCCTCCCTCACTGGCTGGGACGTGGTTATGGGAAGTAAACCAGGTGGCTTTCCTTGAGGGGAAATCCATTCTGTATGATGTTTCACCGTATTGTGTGACACTGTTTGGCTTTTTTCTCGAGGGATGAAAACCAATTGTATTATGACGATAAATATAAATATATATAAAATATAATCTGACTTTGAGGAGTTAGATATTTAGCCTATCATTCAGACTATGTTTCACCTTATTGTGGCTGCATTTAATTCTGAGGAATTAAATTAAAATATTATCTGACTTTGAGGAGTTAGATATATTTTTTATTCAGCCTATTATTCAGATCAGGTTGCACGGGTTTGGTGATTATGATGGCATTTAATTCCGAGGAATTGAGTGTCATGTTATCCGACTTTGATAAGTTGGATACTTTAATTCTGTCACCCAAGCGTGTTTAACTTGTGAACTGGATATTCGTCTAAGATGGAGCCCTCCTGAAGTTGATGTCGTTCTCGCCGCCTTGTGGCCTGCGGGACACATCAGTTTCAGGCAATTGCTAATCGCAGTGTCCGCTCTAGTGTTGTGGCCCTGTTGAGCTGCTCCCTTAGATGAGGCCCCTGCTGGCCAGCCCCCTCTCCCGGGTAGGAGCGATCGAGGTCGTCTCCCCTGTGGAGTTTTTCGGGAGTCTATGCTGTGTTCCCGCCGTCTAGTACGCTTCGGGCCACATCGTTTCCCCGTGCACGCGTGCTGCACCAGCCGCCTCTAGCAAGACTTGCGGTGGTCCAGCAAACGTGTACGCATACCGAAAATCTTCCTTGATTTCGCCCTGCCGGTTAGCCACTTCAGGGGGTCGGGGAAGAGGCTCGGTTGACACCCGAGACCGGCCTCGAGAGGCTGGTTCCCTTAGCAGAATATCTCGGCGCATGGTTATGCCTCCGAATATATCAGCTTGGGGCCTGCGACTGTAGGAAGGGGCATACAGACTGCAGTCCGGTTACCTTCCCCTGAAGTTCAGTGGGGTGGTCTGGACGGCAGTGGTCCCTGGGCAGGTTCGGGTAATGGAACAGGAAGTTCACTCCCTGTTGGTAAGGAGGCCACAGAATGTGCTCCTCCGCCAGACAGGGAGTCCGGGTTCTACAGCCAGTACTTCATAGTTCCTAAGAGGGATGGCGAGTTGCATCCAACTTTAGACCGGAGGTACTTGAATCGTTCTCTGAGGAGATTCAGATTCAAGATGCTTAGCAATTCCTCCATTGTGATTCAGATCCAGTCTGAGGACTGGTCTGTCACGATGGGTCTGAAGAGGACGCATACTTCCCTGTATCCATCCTTCTGTGTCACAGGAAGTTCCTGAGGTTCGCTTTTTGGGGCAAAGCGTACCAATATCGGGTTCTTCCAGGCGGCCTAGCCCTTTGAGACTCTACACGCAGTAGCGTGTTGACGCCTTCTCAGAGAACTGTGTTCCTGGGAGTCGTATGGGATTCTCTACGTTGTGGGCACAATTGTCTCCCGAACGTATCGAGTCCATACGGGCGGTGGTCTCTAAAATGAAGCTAGGCCACAGCATCACTGTGAAGCAGTTTAAGGTCTGCTGGGGCTCATTGCGGCTGCGTCCAACAGAATATCTCTTGGCCTGCTGCATGAGACCCTTACAGTGGTAGCTGGGAATCAAGGGGTTTTCCTCGGGGGGAAAACCATTCTGTATGATCAGGGTAACGCGCAGATGCCTTCGTTCCCTAGTCATATGAAAGAAACCTTGGTTTCTGTCCCAGGGGCCAGTGTTGGGAGCGTTCTCTTGCCGGTAATCCTTTTCAACAGGCGCCTCCCTCACTGGCTGGGACGTGGTTATGGGAAGTAAACCAGGTGGCTTTCCTTGAGGGGAAATCCATTCTGTATGATCAGGGTAACACGCAGTGGCCTTCGTTCCCTAGTCATATGGAAGAAACCTTGGTTTCTGTCCCAAGGGCCAGTGTTGGGAGCGTCCTGTTGCCGGAAATCCGTTTCAACAGACGCCTCCCTCACTGGTTGGGGCACGGCAGGGGGGTTTGAGGTTGCGCCCTCTGTGCAGACTGGCGCATCACATCCTCCTGTGGTCCCAAGGGAAACTGTTGTCCATCAGGGCAATGGATGTCCCGGGGGTCCAAAATCAGGGAGCAGACATCCTGCCGAGGCAGGGGCTGAGGCCCGGGGAGTGGCGACTCCACCCAGAGGTGGTGGAGGCCATATGCAAGAGGTTCGGCCCAGTGGAAGTGGATTATTTGCGTCTCGAGAGACGTCCCACTGCCCACTGTGGTTTTTCCTCACGCATCCAGCCTCGCCGGGGTTGGATGCCATGGTTCAGACGTAGCCGAGGCTGTGTCTGTGCGCATTTCCCCCGATTGCTCTGCTTCCGGGAGTCCTGGAGAGGGTCAGGCGACAGGGGGTCAGTCTGCTTCTGGTAGCACCCCGTTGGCCGACTCGAGTTTGGTTCTCGGATATCATAGCTCTGCTAACAGGTCAGCCGTGGGAGATTCCTCTGAGGAGGGATCTCCTATCTCAGGCGGCGGGTACGATATTTTTCCCCCGCGCCGGAGATTTGGAACCTGTGGGTCTGGCCCCTGAGGGGACCAGGTACCTAGAGGCTGGCCTATCGGCGGAGGTGATAGAGACCTTACTCAGTTCCAGGGCTCCGTCTACGAGGAGACTGTACAGCCGGGAGCGTGAGGTGGACCCAGTTAACTGCCCGGTGGCTTCAGTGCTGGAGTTCCTCCAAGATCGCTTCTCTGCAGGGCTTACCCCGTCCACACTCAAGGTGTACGTGGCTGCCATTGCGGCTTTCCACGCTCCTATGGGTGATGGGCCTCTGGGTAGGCACCATCTGGTTGTACAATTCCTCCGTGGGGCTCGGAGGATGAGGCCTGCGGCTCATTCCAGAGTTCCAACCTGGGACCTGGCAGTGGTTCTTGAAGGATTGGCTGAGGCCCCCTTCGAACCATTGGAGTCGGCTGGACCAAAGGACCTGACCCTTAAGGTGGCTTTTCTCCTTGCCATTACCTCTCTTAGGAGAGTGGGAGATCTCCAGGCCTTGGCGGTAACGCCGACCTGCCTGGAGTTTGCCCCGGGAGGAGTAAAAGCCATCTTACACCCTAGGCCGGGCTACGTGCCTATGGTGCCTTCAAGGGTGGTAAGGTCATTGGTCCTGCAGGCATTCCATCCTCCGCCTCACGTGATGGCGGAAGAGGGGAGGCTTCACCTACTCTGCCCGGTTAGGGCCCTTAGAGTTTATCTGGCGAAGTCTGCACAGTGGAGGAGATCGCAACAACTGTTGGTGTGTTTTGGCTCACCTAAGAAGGGATTGCCTACGTCTACTCAGACAATCAGTAATTGGATTGTCCAGGCGATTACCATGGCCTACCAGGTGCGCAGTTTGCCTTCACCTGTGGCCGTGAGGGCTCATTCCACCAGAGGCATGGCCTCTTCGGTGGCCCTTCTTTCTGGGGTCCCCTTGCAGGATATCTGCGAGGCGGCCGGGTGGGCTACCCCACACACTTTTATCAGGTTCTATAGCCTGGATCTCCCTACGACGCCTGGTGCTAGGGTGCTCCAGTCCTAGCTGTGCCCGGTCTCCGGCTTCACACTAGGGCAGGTGCTACCCTTCGGTGTGGCCTAGTGGGTACTCGTTCCCCAAAGCGTCGTTCCGATGCAGTGCGAGTTCCCTCGAAAGGGAACTGCTCGGGTTATGTATATAACCCTTGTTCCCTGAGAAGGGGAACGAGCACTGCATCCCGACGCCACACCTCGGCGCGCCTGGAGCGCATGCTTCAGAGCAATTACTACCGCCATTACGTTCCAGCTTCCCTTTTTATACTTCCGGGTATGCCGTCACAATGACGTCATCACGCACGCCAATCGGATTGGCCTAATTGGCATTCTGGTTTCAGATTCGCTGATGCTAAGGGAGCATCCCCAAAGCGTCGTTCCGATGCAGTGCTCGTTCCCCTTCTCAGGGAACAAGGGTTATATACATAACCCAAGCAGTTTTCCCATACGCAATATGAGAGACCTCTCGAAAGGGAACAACCCAATCGTTGGGTTAGTCCATTTTCAACCCAACTTGGGTTATTTTTAACCAAGCATTTTTTAGAGTGTAGGGTTAGGATGTTTATTAGGGTTAGGTTATAGTATTTATAACTAGCTGTATATAAAAATAATAGTCTAAGGAATGTCCCCATTTAGATAGCAAAGTAAAAGTAAAGTAGGCTTTCAGTTTAATCTTTCAAATTCCTTATACACGATTCTACTGTCCTCTCATGTACAACAGCACCGAAGTCTCTGTGCAACCACAAGATTATTGCTGAAATAGATGTAAATCGTGTACAACAGGCTATTTCTATGCCTTCACCTTTGCTTCAATGGATTTGATAACTGTAGCCATAAATATATTCATAAACAAAGGTGCTGAAACATCCTATTCTTCATATTATGGCAATATAGGATGGCAGAGACTGATAAATGAGATGGATTATGTGGGCCAGAATGTGACCTTGTTGAAGTTGCAGGACTTGGCTGCACTTGCACACACTGGAGAAAAAAACAACTGTGTGTGTGTGTGTGTGTGTGTGTGTGTGTGTGTGTGTGTGTGTGTGTGTGTGTGTGTGTGTGTGTGTGTGTGTGTGTGTGTGTGTGTGTGTGTGTGTGTGTGTGTGTGTGTGACTTACAAATACTATGAGTAAAGTGCTTGTGTGTTTTATCTTACTGTTTAATGTACAAGTGTTTAAAGCAATGTACAAGATGGTTGGGTTGTAGGATGGTTATATGATGTTTATGGCATTTGCTGCTTTGTGCAATTAATATAGTAGTGCTAAAGTTAGTGCGGTGAATATTTTACTTAACTCAGTGTAGTCAACTGGTTACGTTTACTATACTCTTGGTTTGTCTAATGATTGTGGCTGAATCTCAATTTACATAGTTGTATAGCATGTTATTGTGTTTAAATGCATTGTGTGCAGTAAAAGGATCACAGACCCCTTTGTTGCATACTGTAAAGGCTGATTTATACTTATGCGTCAGACCTGCGCCGTAGCCTCTACGCCATGGGCTACGTGTCAGTTTTCATCCTTGTCTGTGTCAACGTGCAGTTACACATGCAGAGGGAGCATGTGTACCCCAAAGGGAGGGGTTCTGGCAGACCAATCAATGCGGTCCGCGTAGAATTGACGCGTTGTTACATTTTTGGAGAGGTGCACGTCAGGGTACGTCGTAGGCTACGCGTGCAACACACAGTTAACGGCGTAGCTATGGCATACACTTGACATAATTGGGCTTAAGTGTTAGTATCAATGTATTGCTTTAATGTTTATAATTACACAATCTTAGGTTTATACATTTAAAATGTTGTTGCCTTTTATTCACTGTCATTTTTTTAAAACTGTAGAACATTTTAGACTAAATGCATGTGTGCGCAATTTAAGACCAATGCACACTGCATTAGATACCAACCTACGGCAACCTACGTTCATACCCTTTTTGGTCTATGTTGCCACTGGTCAACACTTATTTTCACCAATTTTTCAAGTAACTTGTAAAGTAATGCATTACTTTTAATTTTACAACAAAATATCTGAGATACTTTTTAAAATAAGTAACACAAGTTACTTTGTTTTCCCATTTATTGACTGATACCTCTCCTGTCCTCATGTTGAGAGTAATCGGGTGTAAGTGCTGAGGCGTTGTTTGTGCTGTTTAAACATGATGGTTATTGTAGCTCTAGACTAAATGTGAGCAAGCATTTACTCATCTCACTTGCACAAAAACAGATTCAGTATTCCTCAAAATGAATAAAAACAGTTAAATGCAAACTCAAGAATATTACTCAGAGCTAAAATAATAAAAAATAACACATATACTTTATGTATTTAATCTCACTTTATTAACTGTACAGACGTAAATTTGCACTTCCTTCAGCCTGAGGCTTATTCATTTCACTTTTGTTGTGAAAGGGCCTTTACATTTGCTAAAAATAGAAATTTTGCTTTTTTGTTTTGTTTTTTTGTTATTAAAAACAAACAAACAAGCAAGCCCAGCCCAAGTAAGGCAAAAGTAACATAACGCATTACTTTTCATAAAAAGTAACTAATGCAATTAGTAAATTTTTTAAGGACTAACAAAATATTGTACTGCTTTACTTTCCCAAGTAACTTTCGCCAGCACTCTTGAAATGTCTGAGAAGTGATGTACTGTAATTTGGGGATTATCTGCGTTGGTTTTTGTCTAGTTTGGGATGCACTGATCCTAGTCTTGCGTGCTAAATAGGATGTGAATTGGCATTCCGCCTGTGACTGTAACATTTTGCGAAGAGATTTAGATCAGTTTAAATCTACATCTAATGATTTCATAGCACTGAAATGCATTCATGGTGGTTACCATAGTGGTGTTGTGGAGGAGAGATTTCTATAAGATAATATCTTACATGTACCACACAGTTGCTTATTGGTTAGAAAGGCACTCTCAAAAATCAATAAAGCAAAAATCCGATAATTAGTGTCACATACTTTCAAAATAATGATTAATGGGATTCACATTAAAGCCTGACTTTTATTCACTCTGACCTCAGTATCTCAATGAAAACATTAATCAATACACCGCTTTCACTGGACAGATCTTTTCAGGAGCCCACATGAACATTTCAAGCAAACCTCCAAGGATTCATGGCCTTGTTCCTCCAAATGAAAGCCTTTCTGTTTGCCATTCAGTTGCACTATTGAAATGACCTTTCAATTGCTTAATCAATGGTTTCATAAATGTTTACATTATCTCAGGAAGGGAATCTCAGGATAAAAATGATTTCAAATTTGTCATTTAGCTGACAATTATATCCCAAACAATTTACAGTATTATTACATGAACAATGTCAGGCTAAGTGTCTTGCTCAAGGTCACATGATGATAGTTTATAGATTCCCCTTTGTGCAGGGTTTGAACCCACAACCTATTGATTATCAGATCGAATCTTTAACCACTAGGCTATACCACTAACAGTTTTAAAACTGTAGTTCACTAAATGGTTGAATTATTTGTATCTGGAGCCAAATATCTGGTACTGTAGGTCAATACTATTTGTGTAGGCTTAATTTCTGTTAAATTACTTTGTTCTAACTTAGGTTAGAAATCAAGTGTAAAATTTCTAAGAAGCTAATGAAAACACGGGAAAAGAGTGTGAATTAAAAGTGTTCTGTACACTGTAAATGGTGTAGACATACTTTGAAAACGTTTTCACACAGACATTGGGCCTCATTCATGAAACTTTCGTAAATATATGAGAAAATTCGTAGTGATTTGAGCGTAAAACTGACCTTTACGAATTTCTCCTCCGGATTCACAAACGCTTGGTATACCACGGATTCGATAGTTAAACGTGTGCATATTAATGAATTCCAAACATTGGTAAATAGGGCACGCCTGCACGCTCATTCATAATTAGCATAATGAGTTACAGCTACACAAATATTGTGTCCAGGAACACTGTGGAATCTTCTGGACTTCCTTCTCAGGTTTGGCTCCAGTATATTACATAAATGCTTAAGAGACCAATTGCCATTTGCCTAGCAATAAATGTTCAATTATCATGTGTCCACCCAAATGCCTGGTGCTCTTCTGAAAACAGCTCTACAGAATATCCATGGCAGTAATGTGTTATTAGTATCTCATTTTGAAGAATATTACTGAATATAAAAAGGCTGTAACCAGCAATATAAACTTCTCCATTGTTGTTCAGTCATTGTACAAGTAGGATGATTGGTCGGTGTAGTATTTGTCCCTCCCCTACTCCACTGTGATTGGATGGCTGAGTAAAAAGTAACAGTGACGAGCACTGCCTATTACCCATTGAACAGTTCAAAAAAAAAAAAAACACTGAGCAAATCAACACGTGAAATATTATTATCGTACATATTGCATCAAAATGCAATGTCAACAGTTTGCTATTAGAACACAGAACATTTAAATGTTTTACACACCATTTACATGTGGTAGGGAGCAGGTGTACATTTTTTACGTACCAACTAACATTTTGAAAATACAAACATTTTCGTGAATCCAAAAAATGTACATCAGAACGGCTTTTCGAATTGCACAAAAGTGTATTCTGCTCGTGTTTCATGAATGAGGCCCATTACTTGTAAATTTGACAAACAATTAAAAAGAAATTACAGGTAACACGTTAAATTAAACATTAAATTTTGAAGCAGAAAGACTGAAATAGTTTTCTTGTAGAACACTGTAATAATCTTAAGCCCCGTTTCCACCGAAATTACCCGAACAATTTGTACCAGGAACTTTTTTTACAGGAACTTTTTTCCCCCAGACCTGCTACTGTCTGCGCTTCCACTGCGGTCTAAAGTACCGTAAGATTAGGCAAATTAGTCCAGAGACGTGGGACTGGGCGCGACTGCTCCTCCCAGTCAGCGACGGACAGTAATATTTTTTGTGCGATACTGTCTACAACAATAACAAGTATGGAGGAGATTCAAGCAGCGCTGCTTTTGCTGGTTATGTATTGGTTTACTAAAGAGGTCATTAACAAAACGGTGGAAAAGAAACGAGCACTGAAACTAAAGTGTATTCTGAAAGCTCGTAAAGCTAGATTTAAAATAAGACAATGTAGGTTATTATCAGCTATTACGGACATTGACGGTGAGATGGCTGAGACCAACACGCTCCATCGGACAGAAACAGCAAGACTGATATTTACTGAACGCAGAACGAACCTCGCAAAAGACTTTTAAAAATGCCGGTTTAAATAAAATGCTGCGTGAGCTCAACCAATCAGCATGTTCAGCACACAAGTTCAACCCCTGAAAGTTCCTGAACTTTGAAAAAGTACTACCTCTACCTACTACGGTCATTCGGAGGGGGAAATATTTACCCGGAACTTCATTTAGACCCTCCACTTCATTTAGAGTACCACCCCAAAGTTCCTAGTTCCTGGGGAAAGTTCCTGCGGTGGAAACGCGCCTTTAGTTCTCTTTCAGTCAGTACACTACAAGTTTCGGCAGTTACTGACGAAATGGGGGTTTCGCTTAGAAGCCAATCGCCTTTGAGATCTACAAAATGAGCCAATGGCATGAAAATGCCATGGGTCTGCAGAATTTGTATAATGCAACCCTGCCCCACCGCATGGGTATAAAGGGCGTTGCATTGCACACTCGCATTATGTTTCTGCTTCAGAGCCGAGTATTACTTGCCTGAGCTTCTATATCTCTTCAAGACGAGCTTCTCTCCAGAGTGTTGGTGTGACGTGCGGTCCAGCGAGTTCCGCATTCCTGGCCGATCTGTGACCAGACGCAGTGTTTCAGGACCTCAGACCAGCTCTTTGTCTGTTACGGAGGGCAGCAGAAAGGGAAGGCTCTCTCCAAGCAGAGGTTGTCTCACTGGATAGTGGACACCATTGTCCTGGCATATCAGGTTCAGGGCATGCCATGCCCCCTTGGGGTAAGAGCACACTCCACTAGGAGCGTTGCTTCCTCTTGGGCTTTAGCGCATGGCGCCTCGCTGTCAGACATTTGTAGAGCTGCAGGCTGGGCAACACCCAACACATTTGCAAGATTCTATAATCTCTGAGTGGAGCCTGTGTCCTCTCGTGTACTCGCCCCAAATGGGCAGTAACTGGACAGGCTCAGGTGTCATCGCTTGCTGCGCCATTCCACTCCTCGGACTGGATGCGTGCGCATCTCCACTCAGGTGAGCTTCTCAGCAGGCCCTGAGTTCCTCCAGCACAGTTGATGCGGACACCAGAGTGCATGCCCGATTGGTCAGCCCTTGTGTTCCTCGTGTTTGAAATTTTTCCACCTGCGGCTGGATACCCCAGTGTGTTCCGTATGCAGTCCCTACGGGGGTCATATGTGTATTCTTAAGCCCTCTTAAGCATTGTGTTGCATTTCTCCACGTGGGATATGCTTCCCAGTGTACCTTGGTATTGGCATTGAGCCCAGTCCCTCGTTTGTGGAAGACAGCCGTCGTGGCGAGATTGATATTGGGACCTCCATTTCATCAGTAACTGACGTAACTTGTAGTGTACTGACTGAAAGGGAATGTTACGTCCCCATGCCACTATCGCTGTACCGCTGGAACGGCCAGGCGCTCATGCCTCAGCTCTTCAGCAGGTAAACATAATGTGAGTGTGCAATGCAACGCCCTTTATACCCACGCGGTGGGGCGAGGTTGCATTATGCAAATTCCGCAGACCCATGGCATTTTCATGCCATTGGCTTGTTTTGTTGATCTCAAAGGCGATTGGCTTCTAAGCGAAACCCCCATTTCGTCAGTAACTGACGTAAGGTCTTCGTTCCCTTCCTTCAGGGAAGGAGGGTTACATACGTAACCGAGACTTTTATTTACAACTTTGACAATCTGTGTGATTGGTATGTACTGCTCCGAGACTTGGGTTGAAGATCCAAATGCATCTTTATTGAGTGTAATCCATAAAACAGGCATAAGGTCAAAACCACAGAGCAAACCATCCAAAAGTCCAAGGCACAGGCAAACAGGGAAATCCAGGGAGATTGGCTGAAGATGGAAACCAAAAGTAGCGCTCAGAAATTCAGTATAATACAAACAAGACTTTGCAACGAGTGAAAGAACACACAGGGCTATATTGTCAAACATAAACGAGATAATTACAAACAGGTGGCAGTGATCAGACCAGTCCAGGCAATGGGTTATGGGAAATGTAGTTGATGAAGCAGTAAAGGAGACGGAAGGTGTGCCCTCTGGTCATCATGGGCACTCCAGCTGGCAGGTGTAACAGTGATATTGGTAAAATGTCATTATGCTTTTGTTTGTGCCCTTTTTGATGTGATATTCTCAGAACTAAAGACAGGTGCAGTTTTCTGTTAGCTTGCATGCACCATTGAAGACTTTCTAGAGCTGCTTTACATAATTGTTGATTCACCTTTTACCACACTAATCTACTGGAACTTGATGAAGAACTCCAGATGAAACATTTGAAGTGATTAAAACTAATGAAGTATGAGAGATGAGCATTTCTGAAGTCAGTCATTTGGAAGTACAAACACAGTAGGCTACTTGCAAAATGAAGCTAAAAGCTCGCAGTGAGAGGTTCACGGCCAGACCTCCACTACAGAACCAATGATATTCATGCCATTGACTTTCAGCGTATTCATACTCAGCATAGCCAGTTAGTTCAGGTTATATTTGATTCCTATACACATATTTTCCATCCACTGTAAAACAATCAAATAAATAAATAGGCTGTGGACTATTTTAGCATGCTTAAGGCCTAAGGTTTGGTCATTTTTATTTTTTATTTTGGACATACACAGTGTTGCCAAAATAATAATAATTATGTAATAATAAGTCTTTTCTGAATATTAAGCAGATAGTCGGAAATGTGTGTGATTATTTTGACACCAATCTAAATTTTGAATATCAGTTGGGTTTTGAGTTTTAATGATACTGAGAAGCTTATTCATGCTTTTATTTCATACCGTCTTTATTATTGCAATGCTTTGTTTTCTTCTATATCATATTATACTTTATTGCGTTTACAATTAGTACAGAATGCATGTGGCCAGACTATTGACACAAACAAAGTTATTGAATCATATTACACCTGTTTTAGCTTTTTTATATACTTGTTCATTTTAGGGTTGATTTTAAGATTTTATTGTTAACATACAAAGGATTTAAATGGTTTTGCACCTATGTACACTATATTGCCCAAAGTTTTGGGACGTCTGCCTTTACATGCACATGAACTTTAATTCCATCCCATTCTTAATCTGTAGGGTTTAATAGAGTTGGCCCACCCTTTGCAGCTACAACAGCTTCAACTCTTCTGGGAAGGCTTTCCACAAGGTTTGGGAGTGTGTTTATGGGAATTTGTGACCATTCTTCCAGAAGCGTATTAAAACTAGTAAAACTAAAGAAGAGAGAGCATTTGCAGTTAGGGCTCCAAAGTTATGGAATAGTTTGCCAGTGGATATTAGACTTGCTGAATGTGTGTCTTTTTTTAAATGACGTTTGAATGTCGAGGTTTGATATTTTATATTTTTATTACATTTTGTTTGTTCATATATTGTGTATAGCTCTTCATTAATGTATTTTTTAATGATTGTGTTCTTATATTGTGTAAAGCACTTTAAAGCAGCTTTAAAATATGTATATAATATATTTATAATATATATATAAATAAAATGTAAATGTATTCACACACCTTAAGTCACACTTAAAAATCTCTGCATTTCATTGCATCAGAAACAGTACAAAACAGCTACAAAAATCTATCTGTCTGTCTGTCTATCTGTCTGTCGATTGATCGTTCTGTCTATCGTTCTTTCTATCATCTTTCTCATGTATTTTTATTTTGGTAACTTTATGTGTTTGTGAGATCGACCCATCATATTAGCCAGACCAAGCGGCAGTTTGGACCAGCTGATAATCAAATGTCTGGATAAGTAAAACTAGTAATTCAGACTTAAATTATGTTCAAACTTCAAACATTAGTCAAGGTCTTTGCTGATTTCATATTATAGAGAAATACTGTTAATCCATATTTAAAAGATTTATCAGGAGAGTGGGCTTAGTCTCTGTCCAGGAAATCACCAATTAGCGCGATGTGATTTGAATATACCTTGATGTTGAAGGAATTAATACATATTTAGTTGTATCGGCTTATTGGAAAATGAAATTAATCATTTATCATATTTGGTGAGTGATTAATCATTCTGTTTATAGTTAATTAATATGGATAATACTTCAAGTGGCCAATTTTTTACGTAATGTAATGAGTTTACTTTCTAAATTGATCTTATGTATTTTTAGAGCATGGTATTATAAAGTTAGCACACAGATACTGTGAGAATGATGGACTTGCTCTTGGCAACATTTTGTAAATATTTAGGAGGGAAAAAAGTAAAACATTTAACAGGATGAGGCTAGCATAGCTTTACCGTGACAGGCTGCAACATGTCCAAAGGCAATAAATCTATCCCAGCTCTGAGCTGCTCAACAGATCCATAATGTGCTTAAAAACAGCATGTAAAAAATTAAATCCTCCATCCTAAAAAAAGCTTTGGGGAACATTTTGGCCTAGACTAACCTTTTTAACCAGGCACTATTCCCAGCACACTAAGCAGACACAAGCAGTCCATGGGATCTTCGCAATGAATGAGGCAAGATTTCATTTTCTGATAGAGGCACATGAGAGAAACTTTCCTAATTCTGGATATGTCTCACAGGAGTTTCATCAGTTGTGGAGAATGGAGGGCTAATCTCTAAGGACTGTGTTACTGGCTATCTGTAAAGGGAGGAAGACAGGGAAGATAGGAGGACTTACCTCCATAAGATGACATGCCAAGTCAAGCACAGTGGGTGATAGAGATCCGTTTACTCTGTAAATTGTCCGAGACTGTGCACGGGGTAGAGCTTTATTGTTTCGACTAAGAGTATAAGTGATTTATGATGTACCCCATGGACCTTAGTCAAGGTAGACGCCATATTTAATTTGACATGAATGAAAACGTGGCTGTGAGAGATAGACATATGGGTTGCGGGATTGTCGTGTTTTAAGGTCTCAGGTTGCGTCAAAATGTTCAGTATTTGATCACTGAACAGACTGTACATCTATTTCTCACCCTTTGTTTTACCAGTGTTTTTTAGCGTTATTTACTATTATATTATTTATTAATATTTTTTTGCTTTTATTTTTTTATTTAGCTTTCAAATTTTAAGATTTCTCAATTTGTTATGTGCTTTTGTCCTTTTTGTAATATATATAAATGTAATATAAAACAATGTTGTTATATGTTATATGTTTAGGTAGTACGCAAACTTAATTATTAAAACTTTTAAATATTTTTTTCAGCTAATATTTATATTTTATATTTTATTTCATTTCAACTTTCTGTTTTCTGTTACCAAAACCAATGTTAATAGTTTTAGATAACAATAACAACACTGGGTAGAACATATACTGTGAGGTGAGAACGTTTGAGACTGAGAATGCTTCTGTGTAATGTCTAGTGTTTTGTTTCAGGTTCATGTTCACTGTCATGTGTTCCTGGTTTGTCATGTGATTCCATTGTTCCCTCATGTGATCATGTCATGTGCTTCCCTAGTCTCTTGTGTCATGAGGTGTGTTTGACACTAGGCTTGTTCAACTTCACCCAGCGATGCGCAGACCGATCGGCGGCTGACTTGAAGCAGTGCATGCCGGTTAGAAATTTTGTCCGACTTGAGGCAGCGCCGACGCCACGTGACAGTGACGTATGTCAACAAAGTGCCGCGAGAGCGATTCGAGAGCAGCCGGCGAATACAGCCGGTGCAGTTTCTCGAGAGCGACTGCATGAGGCTGCACGGGCTCTGATGACGACACAGCCGTTCCACCGCATGACAGCGATCACGTGTGTTTTGTGTTTATTCTAGAACCTTCAGCTCCAAAAATGCGCACAAATCTGTTTTTTATAACAGTAAAACCTCCTTTCATGTAGTCGCAATGTTATATTGTCATGTTTATCAAAATATAACTGATTAAAAACATAGACCCCACTTCATTGGTAGTGTAGGCTTAAATGTTGAACTTTATCCTTGTACAAACACACGCTGTATTAAGCAGTGCATAAAGTATTACATGACAATAATGTCTCTGAAACATCTGTGTATTGCCAAATATTGCATTTATTTCACTTCAGCTGATAAAGTGTGCAAACACAGCACGAGCGTCACTGCGGGAAGCAGAAAGTGTCCGACTTCACGTCTGTGTTTGCAGCTCCTCCCCGCCTGCACGCGGCTACTCTCACCGATCAGTTGCATCCAGCCGCAGCCGATGTCGAACACACCTATCGGCTGAAGCTGGATGCAACCGATCGGCGAGAGTAGCCGCGTGCAGGCGGGGAGGAGCTGCAAACGGAGACGTGAAGTCAGACACTTTCTGCTTCCCGCAGTGATGCTCTCGTCGTGTTTGCATACTTTATCACAGCTGAAGTGAAATAAATGCAATATTTGTCAAATACACAGATGTTTCAGAGACATTTTCATTCAATACTTTATGTTGGCTATACTGCTTAATACAGCGTCTGTTTGTACTAGAATAAAGTTCAACATATAAACCTACACTATCAATGAAGTGGGGTCTACGTTTTTTATCAGATTTATTTTGATAACCATGACAATATAACATTGTGACTACATGAAAAGAGGTTTTACCGTTATAAAAAAAATATTTGTGAGCATTATAATGGAACTGAAGGTTTTAGAATTAACACGGACCACATGTGCTCGCTGTCATGGGTGAATCCGGCCAATCGTGGAACAGCTATGTCGTCATGCAGAGCTCGTGCAGTCGCTCTCGCAAAGCTGCACAAAATGCACCAGCTGGCTACAGTCGAATCCCTCTCGCGGCACTTTGTTGACATACGTCACAGTCACGTGGTGTCGGCTCCGCCTCCGCCTCAAGTCGGACAAAATTTCTAACCCGCATGCACTGCTTCAGGCCAGCCTCCAATCGGTCTGTGCAGCGCTGTATCAAATCGAACAAGCCTATTTTCTGATTGGTTGTTTTAGTCATGTGTTCTCAGTTCAGTTCTGTCATTGGTTCATTGTCTTGATTGTTCACAGGTGTGTCTTGTTTAGTCATTAGTCTTTGTGTATTTAAGCCCTCATGTTTGCCATGTGTCCTTGTTGAGTATTGTTCCCTGTAAATCACTGTTGGTGAGTTCTCTGTTTCTAGTCAAGTCAAGTCAAGTCAAGTCAAGTAAAGCCTTTTTTTATTTTGTATCTGTTCACGCTGTTTAAATAAAACTGCACATGGGTTCATAAAACTTGCCACCAGTGGACCTTTCATTACATTCTGTTTTTAATTTTTCACATTTAATACATAAATATTATCAGCATAACAATTTGAGTGAAAAGTTGATCTGAAAAAAAAAAAAATTATATTATATAAATGATAATGTTATAAAATGGTAAAAAAAATTCCCGAAATATGTACTTTTATATTCTTTGTTTATTTTAATGTTTACATTACATTTCGAATCCCAGATTCCTGGAGACATTTTGGACTCCACTGTGTGTCTGCTGTAAGATTCATCCAGAGTTGGATTTTGTCTGAAACATAATATACATTTTAAGGGCCCTATAATACACCTGGCGCAATGCGACACCATGCGCGACAAATGTTTTTTGCTAGTTAGCATTTTCACATCCACCGCCACGTTGTCTAAATAGCAAATGCACTCGTGCCCATCTCTTCACCCATGTGTGTGCTGGTCTGAAAACTAGGTGTGGCCATGCTTATTGTTGGCGTGTTGCTATTTTGAGGTAACTGAAAACGACTGCGCTATTGACCAACAAAAACCTGCTCTTAAGTCAGTAGCGCAGTATTTTTTGTGTTATTTAAAGGGCGCGCTAGTAATATGCGCCTATGTGAGAGTGCTCAATATGCGTACACAGGGACGCACAGCAGCACACAAACATTTTTAAATATGAAAAATAAAAGGATTCCTCTCTGGAGAAGCGTTCAGTCTTTTCGCTTTCAAATGTAAATAGCGAATCCACCATGGTGCAAGCGCAACGGACTTTTAAAGGGAATGAGAGATGAGACTCTGATTGGTTTAGTTCATGTTATGCCCAAAACACACCCATGACTCATTAAGAGACTAGGTACAACCCTTTAGGTCCATGCGCCTGGCATGCCGACCGTTTTTTCCATCGTTAAATTAGCAAAAGTAGATTCGGAAACACCCTAAGTGCACCTGTGTCATCCGCTCAGACCGTTAAAATAGCGCCCAAAGTGTACATGAAGGAATGAAGAAAAAATAATAATAAATAAATCTGACACTTAAAATGTGGCATTGAGGCTTCTTAATTGTATATGGTTGTCAGTCTAAGGCGAAGACTATTTTTTTTTCTTATTTATTATTTCTGATTTCATGTCTGGCATTTTCATCTATTTTGGAAAGATCCTGTGGGTAATGAAAGAACTGATCACTGTTGCCCTTCTGCACACCCCGTCTTGTATACCAAAGAGAGTCCCTTTTGTAATTAATCCTAGCAATTACTGGCAGCTGTGTTAGTATAAGGACAGGGTTTTTAAAATTGGACTTTCATCTTATGGGAGGCAATGCAGCATAATTTTTGCTAAATTCTGTCTATAGTCTATATGTTTTTCTTCTTCTCCTTCTGTCTCTTGTGGCACTTGATATGTTTGTTTTGAGTTGAGCCTTATGTAGCTCTCTGGTGTGTGCCATGGTACTGTGATACTGTAAGGTTATATTTTGATGATTTTTTCCCCCCTCTTTCTTTTGTTTTTGTTCTCTTTGGTGACATCCTGGAGTGAACGGAACGTGGGCTGTAACATTTCCTTTCATAACAATTTTTTTTGACAGATATATTCCTACTTGCATTCAGTGGTTATGCATATTAGCACTCAGTGATAACATAAGACTATAAAATAGGATGATAAAATCAGGGAAAGCTGATGTGCTTGGTTAATTTGAATGTCATGTTTCCACATTAGCATATTTAATATATTGCTATTAGCTTTGTAAAAATTGTAATGTATCACACTGGAATTTTTTTTCTCTCAACTAAACCATTTCTTACCATCTCAGCTCACTATGGATACTCTACTAAGCAAATTATCAGATTAGATAGATTATCAGATTGTTTTTCAACAGCACAATATATGATAACCAATAGAGTCGACTACACGTTGTGAATCTTATCTGCACACCACAGGTTTTTTTATAGCCCAGAGTGGGCTCCTTTGGGATCTAACATGTAGCTAGTCCAGGTTATGACGCCAGCGGCCCAAGGACAGAGAAGATGAATAGATGGATTCGCAAGAGGGATGGTTTATCGTGCAAGGTTAGCATTTTAGTACATCCTCGCATTCCCCACATGTGCTGTGTCGTGCTCATTGAGGACCAAGCTTTCATGAAAGATCAAAAATTATGGATGTAAATATGTGCAGCCTGTACCCCAATTGTCAGTTGGAACCAGACTTGGCCTGGAGGCTACTTAAGTTCAAATCTGGCTTGTGACATTTTCCAATCCCATCCTCATTTTTCTACCCATCATGTCCTGTCTCACTCAAAAAAATATATATGAATAAAAACCCCCAAAGTGTTATATGTTATTATACTGTATATATTATGTTTTCTTTCTGTCTGGGTGTATATACACTACCAGTCAAAGCTTTAGAGTCTTAATTAAGAAATTGATACTTTAATTCAAAAAAGGAAGCCTTAAATTTGTAAAATTAATAAAAATAAATGAATGTCACAAAAAAATCAATTTTAAAGGTGCACTATGTAACTATAAAACAAAACTGCATGCATTTTGCAGAAGAACATTGTTTTGGTTGTGCTTTAGCTCTGCGTGACTATGCAGACAAATATGGTTCCTTGTCATAACTAAAAAAAAAAAAAAGAGACCTCTCATAAAACATTCACTAGCAGGCTTACATGTCCCATGATATGGATGTTTTATTATTTTATAATGTTTCCTTAGGTGTACTTATGTTGTTAGTATGATTTTTACATCATTAAATGTCATAATTTACAGATAAACTGCATTTTTTATCCTGATTTTAGCCCTCTGGCTTGAATGCTCTGTTTGAAGGATCTGAAGCTGACTAGCTGAAGATGTTACTGTAGCTATAACCATTAATAGACACGGTACATCCTTGAAAATAAATTCCAGTACAGAGCTAGAACAACCATAATGAATTGACCCTGCACAATAGATAATAGCCAGAGCAACTTTTCTCTATTTACGGATATGACGTGACATGCATTGGTGGGTAACATGTACACAATTTCCAATGAAAACCATCTAACCTGGTCTAAAATATAAATTCTTAAAATAGGCTTACCATAGTAAATCAGGGTAAGACAAAAACACATTTTGAAAGAAGGATTGGTGATAAATAAATAAATTTTGAACAAAACAATTTTACATTTTGTGTTTATTATTTGATTAAAGTCTATTGACGTTCAACGGTTCCCGGCTCCTTCTTCCATATCAATGAACTTCATTACAGATACCAATATGCAGCCCTTTTAAAACACTTTTTTTTTTCTTGTTAATTGGACACATGCATTAAGAAGCTTCTCAGCAGGCTATTTTTTTTGAAAGCCCTACTCCCATCCCTATTAAAACTCATGTCTCCATGTTGATCATTACCTTAATGTGATTGAGCTTTTTTTAAGGATGACCTCGAAAAAAGACGAAGGACAGGACACCAAAGTAGGAGATATGTGAGGATGTAAAACTAAGAAATAGTAGGCCTACATTCAGAAGACAAAGAGTGACAGTGTACAAAAATGATTTGTGAGGTGGTGAAGAAGGTACAAAAAGGACATTGATGGGAGGGACTGAAAGTTTATGCAGGTTTTCTTGTTAGTCTTGTGTTTGCTTCTTCTGAAAATGTCAATATGTGATGATTACGCTGTCAGGCTTGATTGTTCTCCTTTTAAACCAACACCAGTTTTGATAATGGAAAACAAGCTTATTTCCAAAAATGACAGAATCAATTTTCTACCCAAGATTATTCTTGGAAACAGCCACATGATTTTAAAGTAAACACAGAAGTTGTATACTAAATGAATGAATTGAACGAGAAAGTAGCGTTTAATTTGTTTTGGTTATTTACAATGTCAGCTGACTATGGAGGCATCTGAGGCAAATTGTATTACTTTTCACAATTTCACTGAGGCGCAGTGTAAAATGTGAATATAACACCTTGTCAACAACTTTAATTATTCATCAAAAGAAAAAGAAACATCGAAAAGGATATCTCATTAAATATTTGTTTTAATTTGGTATTCTTATGACATGCAAAATTTGATTTGTGTGGACAATATGGATGAAATCTGAGAAGATTTATACAGGCAAGTGTTATTGTTTCTCAGTTTCTCAGTCGTAGAATGTAGGTTCCCCCATCAGTCCGGCTTTCAACCTCTGGTATAGGCGTTTTGGAGAACATTTTAAGAAAATGTTGTATGAATATTTTACATTGACATCCTAACACTTGCTTTTATTTCTGTTGCTTTGTGTAGCAGGAATATAACAACCCCTATTTGTACTGGAAGTAAGAAAAGCTCAATATGTCTCAACTCACTCTCTCGCTCTCTCTCTCTCTTATTCTTCTTTCTTTCTGATCTCTATCACTTATTCAGGGCTGAGCCTATCCTCACCAGAGTGAAAGAAGATCACACTAGGATAATCCTCCCTGCGATAGATAATATCAAGTACAACACCTTTGAGGTGCAGCAATACGCTAATGCAGCTCATGGCTACAACTGGGGCCTCTGGTGCATGTACATCATCCCGCCGCAGGATTGGCTGGACAAAGGAGATGAGACTGCCCCCATCAGGTAAGGGCATCCAGTGGTCCACTCCATAATGCATGAGGACATTCTCTGAAATATAAATGACCAGGGATATAAGAGATTAATATTTTAGAAGTGATAAGGTGGCGTTAGCTTCCTGCATGTGCAATAAATGTATTAATGTTTTCGTTTCCCTGAAGCATTTGTTAGTGTTATTTCATAGAGTGTAGAAAAAAATTCAGTCAACACTCTAGGATTGCACGTCATACCAGTACTAAAAAAGTACCATGGTTTACCACAGTTTGAGGTCATTATTTTGGATTTTTTTTGGTGTCTAAACTGGATGACAATGTGATGCTGCTTAGAATCATGGGTATGTTTTGACCCAGGGAATGGCTGAACTAATGAAATGTATACCTCGAATGCTTTGGATAAAAGCGTTTGCCAAATATGTAGATAAATGTAAATATCAATGTCAAATGTGTGTGCCAGGTATAAATGTAAATGTAATGTAACTATTTTAATGTGATTCGACATTTATCTAATCACATATGTGAAATAATTTGGACTCATGTTGGACTTGGAGTTTAATTATAATCAAAGCTCTACAAGTATGAAATATATTTTTGTTCAAATATTACCTATATATGGTGGCCCCCAAAAAGTATTTGGATGCTTAAACTACAATTAAAGGGTTAGTTCACCCAAAAATGACAATTCTGTCATTAATCTGTCAACCTTATGTCGTTCCAAACCCACAAGACCTTCATTCATCTTCGGAACACAAATTAAGATATTTTTGATGAAATCAGAGAGCTTTCTGAACCATCCATAGGCAGCAACATCATTGCAAGGTTCAGAAAGGTAGTAGAGACATCATTAAAATAGTCCATGTGACTACAGTGATTCAAACTTAATTTTATGAAGTGACAAGAATACTTTTTGTGCGCAAAAAACTCTCTCTAGAAAAAAGCTCTAGCATCATTATTTATTTGCATATGACTCTAATGCAAATTCCGACATTTTTAAGTGTCCAAATACTTTTTGGGTTCACTGTACCGTATGCAAGTAAAATGATTTCAGATGGTGTAAACATGTTAACTACAATTAGTATTCCTACCAAGGTGCTCATATACCAAGGTATAATTTTGATGTCGCTCAGCCCAGCCCATGCTGCAATTCTCAAATCATGAGCCTCTACTGTGAGATACTCATTTTATGCTTAAAACCAACTTGGTGAAATGAGCTTTGTTACAGCTCAGTCCTAAACCCCCGAAAGCAATGGATATACCCAGCCAGAAGAGAGTGGACTTTTTCATTTCGTATGAAATCTGGTCAAGGTCACTATTGTGTGAGAGTATCAGGACAGCTGAAATCCCATTCATTATTCATGCCTCTGACTGATAGCTATTTGGAGAGAGAAACTAGGCCTGTAGCCCAGTATTACTGGAGCTGATTCCCGTGATGCCTCATATTGGTTACTGAAAAGTTATTATTATTTTTTTTTCTTTTCTCCAGGAATATCTAATATCCTAAGAGCTTTTGATTTGCAGAGCCAGGGCGATCTCATTCGTTTTTATAGCTATTCCTACCTAACATACATATAACACATTTTTTGTATCTAGCACATTGCATCTTAAACATATTTTTTTAAATGTATATTAAACTTTAGAGACACAAATCTTGTAAGAATGCCACCAGGTGAAATGTGTTCGTAAGTGTAATTATTAAAGAGAACCTATTGTGCTTTTGTACATTTTCAACTTTCTTGAGTGTGTAATGTTGCTGTTTGAGCATGAAAAAGGTCTGCAAAGTCACAAAGCACAAAGTCTACTCCAAAGGGAGTTATTCTCTATATCAGTAAGCACTGTTTCTGAACTCCCTAAAAATTCCCTTGATTGTTGCCGACCAATCAGAACGCATTATGCTTTTCGGAAGGAGGGGCCTCAAAGAGACCAGAACTAAACATAGCGTTACTTGATAGACTGGGTAGAGAGGTGCTGCAACAATGTAAAATATGTGGAAAATAATGTGTTTTGAACATCCAAGCTTAGGAACCTAATTTAGTAGACACCAAGAACAAAATAAAGACTTTGAAAAAGAGCATATAATATGGCATTTTTAAAGTAAAGGCATATTTACTCTCACTTATTATACATACAATGAAATAAACCTATATTTTTGAGCATTTCTACATCTCTTGATTATTGAGTTTTTCCAAACTAATTTAGATGAATATGATTAATCTCTCAAGATCGATTTCCACTATACTTCACTACTCAATAAAAAAAAAAACATGTATATATGACCTGAGGTAACAATATAAGTTAAATCTTTCAACAAAATCTCATTACAGAAAAAGGCAGCATTCATCGTCCATGTGGCCCTTTTCTAAAGTGCTGATATTGACAGGTTAAAAATGGCCGCCCACGGCCCTGCAGTGTGTCAATGTGGTGCGCTATTGGAAATCATTCCAGCTCCACTTCTCTCAAGCTCTCGGTATATCCACTGCAGCTCAGCTAGCCTGTGGCTATTCAGCACTGAGGATCCCAAGACTCATAGCACACTGCAGCAGGGTTTATTTAAATGATTCATGTTTACTGTTAAATGAAGGACAGTCCGGTTCAAATGTCTGTAAATAAGCAATTAGTCGCTCTAAGGGGATAAACGCCATGACTGCTTATGATATTCCACAAAGACATTTTCCAGAAGGACCACCTTTGGCTAGGCTGTGCACATGAAGTGCTTATGAAAATGCATACAAGTGCTTATGAATTTCACTAGGTTTTGTTGTTTTAGAGCATTGAATCACAATGTACTTAATTGGGCTTTCTGGCATTGATCAACAGAAAAAGATCCTCTACTCTTGAAATGAAGACAAATTTCTATAAAGTCATCTAAAATAATCAATGATTTAATTCACTAGGAGCACTCTGATAGAAAATTTGAGTTATAGTGGTAACACTTTACAAGAAGGTTGAACCCTAAACCAAACCTTAACTCTATAGTAAGTACGTGTGGTAACATTTCATTTTACAGTGTCCTTGTTACATGTTATATGTAACAAGGACACTGATCCAACCCCTAATCCTACTCTAACCCTAGAGTAAGTACATGCAGTTAATTATTATTACTCAGTACTTAAATATATAATTACACTGTAACAATAACACCTTATTAAAAAAAAGTGTAACCCAAGTTAATTAATATTACTCTGTGCTTATTTGAGTAAGTACAATGTAACGTCACCTTAAAATAAAGTGTAACCGAACGATTTATTGAATTGATTTTTAATGGGCCTGAGCTACATGAAATAATAGTTGACTATGTTGACAATGTTGACTAATGGGATCTTATTGTAAAGTTATAGTTTTACATTCAGTGTCTACTTCTGCTCTTTTTTTTCTTTTTCTTTTTTTACTTTGAAAGAAATTAAAATGATACTTTTTCTCACAAACATGATTTCCACATTTTTAAGCTAAATTAAGGTGCAATATTTTCTATTCGGTAATATGAAATTAAAGACCAGCCGAGATATGAAAAATAAAGTGTTATTAATTTGGATAGAACAAATGTAAACCAATAGACTACTGCAAGACACATTTTCCAAAATGACTTACATTGCATTAAAGGTATTTTTTATTTAATCAGTTCATGCATTCCCTAAATACGGAGCCACTAAAGGCACACAGTGGTGAAAAAAATTAAATGGGAGGAAAAAATATGTTTTGAAACATTTGCCTTTGCTCACAAAATTCTGCATTGAATTTTCCTTCACCATGTCCCTTTAGGGGCTCCATACCTGAGAATTGAACCCATTCAAGCACAGACAACTGGTTCTAAAGTGTGAGCTTTAAGCACATCACATCGCACCCGGAACGTTGTCTTCGCTGCACAACTTTGTAAAGAGTTTGTCAGACAAAAGAAAATTTTTCTGTTCAGTGACAATGGGTCGAATGAAATCCTTTGTGGTTCAGTGTTGTTAGAAAATAAAACATAAAACATTCCAAGAATGTGTAAATTTTTATAGGCACTGTACTTGACTGCAAATGCAAAATAAAGGAATAAATGTGTGAATCCGCATTGTCAAAACACACCACATACCAGACTTTTGCAATGAAAACATTTCTTTTGAAACTATCTGCTCTTTGCAAAAGTATCTGTATAGTGGTTATGATTTACTCTGGGGTAAAAAAAAAACACAATTAAATCAATAGCGATATAATGAAAATGTTTCCTAGTATCACTATTGATTTAATTGCTTTCTCTCTTCACTCGAAAATTAATTATGTTTTTTGAGGAAAACATTCCAGGATTTTTCTCCACATAATGCACTTGAATGGCAACCAACGGGTTGAAGGTCCAAATCAATGCACTTTCAAAGGGCTTCAGAAGCTCTGCACGATCCCAGACGAGGAATAGAGTCTTATCTAGCGAAAAAAATACATTATATACTTTTTAACCACAAATGCGTGACTTCGGTGTTGTGCTTCTTCACGACGTATGGCGTCATCACGTCGGAAAGGTCACGTCCATGATGTACTCTGGTGCGGTTTAAATATGAAATATGAACGCAACACGGACCAAAGACATGTAAACGAACCGGAATGAACAAAAACAGGAATGAGACCCTAAAAAGGACAGAATGCTCACGCATACCTGTGTTTTCTAATCATAGTCGCACATCACAGTTCAGTACAGGCATCAGAACCGCATCTCCTCAAAGCAGATCTTCGTTTGTGTGTGTGACGGAGGGATTCCTTGACTCCTTTACACATTTTAGAAGCTATTCAGGGCTTTGCCTTTAGGTATATCTTTAGGTTTGGTGTTAAAATGCTAATCTGAACGCTTAGCAGAGCAGGAATTTTTTTTTTTTTTTTTTGTGGTACAAACCAAGTGAACCCTTAGAAATGTGATTTTTTTTTATTTTCATTCTTTGTGATCTAAATAATGGATCACAGTAGAAATGCTTGTGCATTCATTAGCCTCTCAAAGCAGCCCACCTGTGGTTCGCCAACAAACAATTCACTTTCATCCCACCTGCAATGCACCAAACCAAAAACGACATTCAATGACAAATTCTTGAGTTTCTGAAACACAACAGATCTTTTGTCTATGGAGATTTTACAGCTTCAGAGGCGGCTCACAATCATTCTTGCCCCTTGCTGTGTTCACAACAACCCTCAGTTCTGACCCAAAAGTTTTGTAAGAAAGGCAACATTTTTGAACAAATACAAGTGAAACGTAAACTTGGTGAAAAAACTCAGTACTTTGTGTCTGTTTGACTCCAACACACTGAGGCTAATAAATAGAAATGTTTTATTTAGCTACTTGCCTCCTACATGCTCATGCAGGTTTCTCTTCAACTTATACAAGAACTCCAAATATATATATGTTTTGTGTGTTGTGTTGTCCAATTATGTTTGCTTATATAAATATATAATATATGTTACTTATATTTATGCATTTATATATAATGCTTTTTCAGATGCTTTTATTCAATTTGACTTACAAAGCATTCAAGATGCACATTTCTGGCATTATGGCTACATTCACACTGCCAGTTTTTTGGATTGACAGCCACATTTACTTACAGGTGTGAGTCTCGAAATGTCCCGTTCACACAGCAACTTACAACAGCGTCTTGAATACTGTATGAACTTGCAAACTCTTACCAGTAACCATATGACAGTGACCAAAGTAATATCAAAGATGGGGACATCCATAAAACTGGAAAATCGTATCACTTTTGACACAAGCAAAAGTCCAATTGAGCTGCGAGCTCATCTGTCAAATGTTACTGAACTAAAAACTGAACTGTGTGTGAACGTTAAGGATTTAAATACAGGACTGACAACCGTCTTCTGTTGATGTGTGAATGTGGCGTTTACCCAGAAATAGAACACTGTCGTTATGTACTTTCATAAACATTTGAAGGAACTCTTAATATTAATGCAATTAATGTCCAATAAAGGTTAAGCACTTAATTAATGTCATTTTCCGATATTCCGTGACCTAATCTAAACTGAGAACTATTTATCTAACTTAGCATTATCTAACTCTTTGTTTATGAGCAATTAAACAATAATAATTTGTTAATTACAGTGTCAATGAATGAAGAACTCACTGTTTGTATATAGTCTATTAATGTATTAACTACAGTTTATAAACTATTTAAGGCACAATGTGTAAGATTTTTGGATTAAAATATCAAAAAACAACTAGACAATGTTATACATTTTGTTGACTTGTGTCCTTATATTATCCCAAATGTTTCAGAGAATGTTCAAATCCAGAGAAATAAGCCATTTTAACCAGGACCACATCACATCGCACCCGGAACGTTGTCTTCACTGCACAACTTTGTAAAGAGTTTGTCAGACAAAAGAAAATTTTTCTGTTCAGTGACAATGGGTCAAATGAATTCCTTTGTGGTTCAGTGTTGTTAGAAAATAAAACATAAAACATTCCAAGAGTGTGTATATTTTTATAGGCACTGTACTTGACTGCAAATGCAAAATTAAAGGAATAAATGTGTGAATCCGCATTGTCAAAACACACCACATACCAGACTTTTGCAATGAAAACATTTCTTTTGAAACGATCTGCTCTTTGCAAAAGTATCTGTATAGTGGTTATGATTTACTCTGGGGTAAAAAAAACACAATTAAATCAATAGCGATACAATGAAAATGTTTCATAGTATCACTATTGATTTAATTGCTTTCTTTCTTCACTCGAAAATAAATTATGTTTTTTGAGGAAAACATTCCAGGATTTTTCTCCACATAATGCACTTGAATGGCAATCAACGGTTTGAAGGTCCAAATCAATGCACTTTCAAAGGGCTTCAGAAGCTCTGCACGATCCCAGACGAGGAATAGAGTCTTATCTTGCGAAAAAAATACATTATATACTTTTTAACCACAAATGCATGACTTCGGTGTTGTGCTTCTTCACGATGTATGGCTTCATCACGTCGGAAAGGTCACGTCCATGATGTACTCTGGTGCGGTTTAAATATGAAATATGTAAACGAACCGGAATGAACAAAAACAGGAATGAGACCCTAAAAAGGACAGAATGCTCACGCATACCTGTGTTTTCTAATCATAGTCGCACATCACAGTTCAGTACAGGCATCAGAACCGCATCTCCTCAAAGCAGATCTTCGTTTGTGTGTGTGACGGAGGGATTCCTTGACTCCTTTACACATTTTAGAAGCTATTCATGAGTTCTAAGTTGATCATACGTACAACGAGCGCATTTATCCCAGCACACAGCATTGTTTTGGATGTTCAGTAATTCCGTCTCAAAATAGGCAATACATTATAATAGCAGACCAATCAGGTTGTGAATGTATCCCTTTGCCTTTAGGTATATCTTTAGGTTTGGTGTTAAAATGCTAATCTGAACGCTAAGCAGAGCAGGATTTTTTTTTTTTTTGTGGTACGAACCAAGTGAACCCTTAGAAATGTGATTTTTTTTTCATTTTCATTCTTTGGGCCCTATCTTGCACCCAGCGCAATTGACTTTGTACACCGACGCATGTGTCATTCCTATTTTGCACCCGCGCAAAGCGCGCTTTTCCCTCCACAGAAGCACGTCGCTAAACTAGTGAATGAACTTGCGCTCCCTGGGCGGTTCAGCGCAAAAAAGGAGGCGTGTTCCGGCACAAACAATCCCTGGTGCTATTTTGCTGTTCCATTAAACAATTGCGCCACTGACCAGAAAAAACCTAGTCTAAAGTCAGTGGCGCGTTGCGCGTTGTTCATTATGCTATTTTAAGGGCGCATGCTTGACCATAATGTATAGCGTGCACAACGCGCATACACTTTGCTCATGTAATCTACACAGATGCAACAGTTATTTTTGCAAATCATAAATTGTTACACTAAAAAAATATTAACACATGAGATGACGGAAATCATTGTGGTGTGCCACGAAGATGTGAAAAAATAGGCATACATCTAGCTTACAAATTATTCAGGCTAATTGTAATAATTAAGGATAAGACCTGTTTGCCCAATAGTGGCAAGACATATATGTATATAAGGACATCTGACAAATTGGTTTGTCCGTCAAGAACCAGGAAAAAAAATCGACTGAAAAACTGAAAAGACTGAAAGACTGAAAAAAAAAAGACTGTGAAATCACCTTTACCATAATGTACAACATTACAACTTCACTTCTCTGTCTTTCACTGCTCTTACAAGAACATCAGTCTCCTCGGCTGTGAACCGCTCCTGGCGTGCGCCTGGTAAATACGCCATAATAATAGCAATCCATAATGGAACTTGCGCACCTGCTTTTAAAGGGAACGTTGGATGACGCTCTGATTGGTTTATTCACGTTACGCCCAAACCACACCTATGAATAATGAAGCTACTTCAGACCAACCCATTTTAGATTTGCGCCGGGCGCAAGAGCCATTTATCCCGCCGGGAAAATAGCAACAGCGCCGAGACCCGGCCACAAAGTTACTTGCGCTTCGCGCTTTGACACTTGCGTTTCAGATCGTTAGAATAGGGCCCATAGTGATCTATTGTTTAAATCTCGTTTTCTTGATTTACCGTGAGTGCCATGTTTTACCATGCTTAATATCGATCTAGCTTACTGCAGTGTGCAACAAGTTTCTCATAGTAGCGCAGAGTGAATACAAAGAGTAGCATTGTAACATAAATTTCAACACACTCAAATGTATCTAATATGAGAACACAGCACTGAGTTACCCCACATACATATGAGCGGAAAGCGGTCGTCTGCGGCATAATAAAAGCTCCACTGCTCTTGAGCCGTGTGTCGCACTCGTCTCTCATTAGCAATCGCTCGTGGCCTTGTTCTGCTTCATACTACAGTAACGCTAATAAATCTTTAAGACATTAGCTCATCCATGAATATGATTTCTGCCCGAGTTCCATCAGATTATTTTCTACCGTGAAGATGACAACTCCTATGATTCCGAAAAATCAAGGCATTATCAAGCTACGCCTTTTGTTTTGAATAAGTGACCTCTAGCGGTGAAAATTACATAATGTGCCATTAATTAACTATAAACTAATATTTTGTAAATACTTTATTACTGCATACTTATTATTAAGTGTTACCATTAATTATATAAAAGAGTCATATCAAATTGTATAAAACTAATAGTATCTCATCTTGAAACTACTATTATTATTTTTACTCCTGAATCAATGGCCATCAGAATCTTGTCAAAGAATGACATTTACTTTTCTTACGTCCCAAAGATGGCTACGGGCATGAGGGAACACAACACAACATAAAATAAATGAATAGATTCCCGGATCTTTTAACCCTGGTTGACGTTATCAACTGTGCTGGTGCAAAAATAACACAAGAGCAAATGGAGTTTAAATGAAGAAAACGGGGAGACTTTTTAAGACCCTGCGGGAACCCTGTTGTTCAAAATTAAGCATTAGTTAAGCACGAACATACTAGTATTACACTAGTATTACGAATTATTGGCTTATTCTGGTTAATAAACTTAAATATCACTCAATAAGTGCCATAATTAATGAGAATACAACTTTCACTTCAGAATAGGGGCTCAAATTGTCTTTATTACACTATTTTAGCAATTTATAACGGCAGAATCAGCATTAATTAAACATAATTACTAGCTTATTGTTCAGTTAACTTAACAGAAAATACACCGAATATAATTACATCACTTCACAAAAATAATATATGTTTTAGTAAATTCTAAATAATGGCTAATATGTTATGGCCTTACTATAATGTTAAGTTAATCATTCATTACTATCGTGTCCATTCTTAACTATAATTGTGAACAAGCAAATCATTAATTACTAGTTTAACTAATGCATAATTCCGGACCCTTAAAATGTAAAGTTAATCATTAATTACTAGTGTGTTCGTGCTTAACTTATGCTTAATTATGAATAAGTTAATCCTTAATTAATGCTTAACTAATGCATTATTCTGGACCCTTAAAATAGTGTTACCCAAAACTCAAAACATACAATGATGGCACCCGCTCCTTACCTAGTGTGTCAACAACGCGGTTCCCTAGATGTTGCGAAATGGAAGTCACTTGACATTCTCTCCTGTTCCCTACTCCCTGGTCGAGATAAAATATTGGAGGGAAAAATATCCAATAGAAGAGAATAAAGATTCAACTTATCAAATAACTCAAGGACAAACCACCAAAAGGGAAAAAAACGGACCCACTTTATATTAGGTGGCCTTAACTACTATGTACTAACATTTTAATTAATCATTTGATACAATGCACTTATTGTGTACATACATGTTTTTACATTGTACTTACATTTAAAAAAATACCTGCATGTAATTACATCTGTAATTAATTTCTGTAGTTACATTTGTAATTACACAGTTGACACTTCCCTTACACCTAACCCAACGCTTAAACTTACCCACACCACCACACCTGTCCCTAACCCTACCCGTATCCCACCTCAATATCAGCGAAATATGTTTTGCAATACAATTTGAACACAGTAAGTACATTGTACTTATTTTTTGATGTAAGTACATAGTACTTAAGGCCACCTAATATAAAGTGGGGCCAAAAAAACTGTCACATGTCTGTCTTGTCTTGTTTAGCACATGTGGTGTTTTGGTTTATTTCTGGACCATGTGCTCCTGTGTTCTGTCTTGACCCCACCCCTCTTGTTATCTGATTATTGTTTAATTGGCCCCTGTTTCCTGATTTGTACCCTTTATAGTCTCCTCGTGTATGCAGTCCAGTGTTGGATCGTTGTCTTATGTCTTTGTCATCCGTTTTCCCCCGTTGTGCTACATGTTTCTACTCCAGTTGTTTATTGTATTCTTAGTTTGGTTTTCCCCTCGTGGGTGCTTTGGTTTGTGTTTATTTTTATTTTTATTAGTCACATTAAACCCTTTTCCTGCAACCTCGTTGTCCTCGCACCTTTTCTTTGTTCAGTTCCCTGACAAAAACGAATTAGCTCATAACCAGAAATCATACTCTCAAGGAGCAAACAAAAAGTAAAATAACAAAAACCCAAAACACACAAAAAGAAAGACAAAGCGTTAGAAAAACTTGAAAATGAAAAAAAAAAAAAACGTTTCCGGTTCGCGTCTGCCTTTTATCACCGAGAAGGCCATTCAGCTGTCAGTGCCGTAATGATGCCCGACAGCATACCAGCCAATAGTATCGCCCTGAGAGGTGATAGCAGAGAAAGTGAAAGTAAAGGACAAACAACAGCCATACACAAAATCCTCGGAGCTCGTAACAACTTTGAATTCCAAACTCTTTAAAAGAAGTTCTGTTTATCTCTGACCTGGGAATCTAGGGATAACTGCCTTCTCAGCAAACTGCCATATGTGGAGTTGTTTTAATATTACACGCTGAGGAGAAAGAAACCAAGTGAGAATATAGGGAGAGTGGAAAGAAAGAGACCCACTTACCAAAACAAATAAACACTTCTCTACTGTATGCATGATTACACTCACCGCACAATCTCTCAGTTGTGTGTATTTCTGTTTAAACACACATTTTCTACTTTACATTATGACTTCTGGTTCATCTCACTCCCACTCAACACAAATTCTTCATGCTCTGTGAGAGGGCAGATTCTGCAACCTCTGATTCGTAAAATGATTTCCAGTCGACTTCTCTCTCTAAGAGCAATTAATTCATCAGCACTTCTTTTCCTAGCCATGTTCAGAGTCAGCTACTATCTATCTATCTATCTATCTATCTATCTATCTATCTATCTATCTATCTATCTATCTATCTATCTATCTATCTATCTATCTATCTATCTATCTATCTATCTATCTATCTATCTACTGTCTGTCTGTCTGTCTGTCTGTCTGTCTGTCTGTCTGTCTGTCTGTCTGTCTGTCTGTCTATCTATCTATCTATCTATCTATCTATCTATCTATCTATCTATCTATCTATCATTATGTGCATCCATCCATCCATCCATCCATGCATGTCCTGTCTGTCTGAATGTATGAATATGAATACACTGCTCATCTACATTTCTCTATCTTTTAAACAGGACACCGGCAATGATTGGCTGCTCCTTTGTGGTGGATCGTGAGTATTTTGGAGAAATCGGACTGCTTGACCCAGGCATGGAGGTCTATGGAGGAGAGAACATTGAGCTTGGTATGAGGGTGAGTAGCACTAATATCATTGTTTGCCTTAGATAAGCAAAGTATGGTGAATTAAACATTTGTTAAAATCATTTCAAGTTGCAGTAGAGACAAAGAAGTGTCTGCCTTCATTTTGTTCATTTGAGATATTCACAGAGCAGTGTATTCCCGTAATTGGAATTCATCATGGAGCATTGAAGCATATGAGACCCTCTCATAATTTACAATTCACTATTCTGGCCACCCTTTCTGTAAATACACAGGTGACAATATAATTAGCTCTGTTTACGAAGCTCGAGCATTTGACATAGGTTTAATTATATTTCTTCATGCTTTCATGCACAAGGTGTCATACTAGATGCTTACTTTGGGGGTAAGCATGCAGATTCCTCACTCCATCAAGGGGTAAATGCATTGCCCACAGGAAATGGAAGCACTCAGTGCCAAATTACACAGACTTGAATGCTTTAAAGGCAGTAGGGTACAAAGAAAGTAGATTCCTGCAGCTGCAGCCCTGAGAGAAATTTCATGGCCCACATGGTCCGTGAGCCTGTGGAGAATTGAACTTGTTTAAATTCAGAAACTGTTCTTTCTGTGGGGTGTCGAATATCCTTGGAAGATTTGCATAATTTGGATAAAAATCCTTTATTCATTTTTAAAGATTCAGTGCCAGTGTTGGTTGACAGAAAGGTCTTTTCAGCCTGATGATAGACTGAACTATAGAGACAAATAGTATTGTTTGAAATGTCTAATTGAAGAAGGGTTAAATTGTCTGTTTGTTAAGTCTCAGTGACAGTTAACACAATAGCAGACTGAGTCACTTGTGGGCTTCTTTTGTAAGCAGTTTCCTGTAATGTTGTACTTTCTCTTACATACATACAGTTGTCAGTCTCAAAGTTACAAAATCAGCATCAACAGTGTTGCTGAAACATAGTTTTTCCTTTATTTTGGTTTTGATTGAAATTGCACAGTGATTATTTGCACCCTAATAGTATGGAGAGTAGTACACATGTTCTGATATTTTCCTTAGCTGCTTATGTGCTGATACTTGATTTTAAGACATTTTTGTTTGCTTTTGTACAATAGATTATTGTGGCGCTGTGTTTGGTCAGACATATCCTGGCTGATTTAAGCAGCAAAATAAGATTTAATATTTTTATTTGAAATGTAAATTGTTCACATATTTACCAATATTTTAAGTTCATATATGTAATATTTATTTATTTCATTTATTTTTTAACTATTAAAGGTGCACTATGTAGCTTTTCCATCCGCTAGAGGTCGTCTGTTCAAAACAAAGGCATAGTTTGATGACGGGAAGTTTGAGCGCAGACTCTTGGGACATGTGGTCTTCGCCTCACAGCCGGTGGAAAAGAATCGGGATAGGACTCAGGCAGAAATCATATTCATGGATGCGATTATTAACGTTACTGTAGTATGAAGCAGAGCAGGACTGAGTGTTGTGGAAGCTGAACAAGGCCGCCGGAGCAATAGTGATGACCACAACACACGCCTCGCGAGCTGCAGAGCTTTTATTATGCCACAGTCATCTGCGCCATTTCCGCTTTTCCGGTCATGAGTATGAGGTAACGCAGCTCTGTTTATCAAATTAGATATATTTGGGTGTGTTGAAAATGATGTTATGACGTTACTCTGTGCGTCCGCTCGGCGGCTACTATGACACTTGTTGCACACTGCAATAAGAGTAAAGCGAAAACCAAAGGTAACACAGATATGACACAATTGACAGGCGACTCCCTCACGTGTCCCAGTTCCTTGGTTAAAATAGCGAATTTCTCACGATTTACAAATAGTAGGAAACATGTGGGATATTGTAAGTACTCAATTGAACAAAATATATAACACTGGCCTAGTGGTTTTTGGATAATTTACTTAAAAAATGGGTAACACTTTATAATAACTACACGCTATGAAGCATTAGTTAAGCATTAGTTAATAGTTAATTTATAAAGCATTAATATACATTAATATCTTGTTTATAAATACAGCTATAAATGCTTCATTCTTGATTTATAAGCATATCTATAATGTGTTTAATAATTGTATTTTCATACTTTATAAATGATCAATTAATAATTTCTAAATTAAGTATTACATTATTTACGAACCAGTTACTTAGGAGTTGTCAGTGGTTCATATGATCATCTAGAAAGTGTAAGTAAAGGATTAATAAACTATTTAAATGTACATTTATACATCTTATTATTTAGAAATATAGTAATACTTACTCACGGTGTTAATAAATGCTTTATTAACATGTATTCATACTGTAATTCATGATTAAGTCAGGTAGTTATAAAACATTTACTATTTGTCAGTTAACTAATTATGTGAGCTCATCTAAAGTGGGGACTATTTATGCCTCGTAAAGCTTTTACAAAGGAGATAGCTCTAGATAGCGCAGACTGATAGGTCATTAACTTAATCTGCTTTCAATTACTACATGCGACCCGTGCTGGCAAAAGGAATCAGAATGAGCACTGAATAATTTCGAGCTACAGGCAAAATAAGCGAAAAATTTAGATTTTGTTCGATTTTGAGGTTTTCACAAAAAATTAGTTAATTAAGCCTTCGTCCAGCGATCCCAATGCTCCAAATAGTAATACAACATCTAAAAGTGTCTTTATTTGTACATTTTCGGAGAGGAGTACCTTTCCTTTTTTGTTCAGGAAAATTATCTCACTCGTGCTGACTGACAGATCCGATTTGTGCGCTCAAAGACGCCTCAAGTCAAGTCAAGTCAACTTTATTTATATATCGCTTTTAACAATGCAGATTGTTTCAAAGCAGCTCCACAGTGTTAAACAGGAAAATAATGCAACAGAATTGTATTCAGCCATATAGCCGTTCCGGAGAAAATGGGGATGTCATCAGTTCATTTCAATTATCATACAGTGACAATGTGGGCTTTAGATCAGTAATTAGATCAGTAATTTAGTTTCTATGGTTAATTTAGTTTAATGATTAGATTTATTTGGATATTTAGTTGAAACATTTTGTGTCCCCAACTGAGCACGCCAAGCCAGAGGCGACAGTGGCAAGGAAACTAAAACCCCATCAGGTGACCTAATGGAGAAAAATAAACCTTGAGAGAAACCAGGCTCAGTCGGGGTGCCAGTTCTCCTCTGGCCAATTAACAATCAGCGTATGATTATTATTCTGACAACTTTACAGGTCATAATAGATCGGAATATTCGAAAGATCGGAGGCAACACGCCAGAGACGGGTTTATTGAGGATGATGTGTCGATTAAATAATTATTAAATAGGAATAATCAAAATATCGGAGTTATCACGCCGGAGACGGGTTTATTGAGGATGCCGTATTGATGAAACAATTATTAAAGTGCAATATTCGAAAGATCGGAGGCAACACGCCGGAGACGGGTTTTATTGAGGATGACATATCGATTTAACAATTATTAAATAGGAATATTCGAACAATCTGAGTCATCACGCCGGAGACGGGTTAAGCATTAGTAAATAGTAAAAAGTGCCTCAGACAGTGTGCGATCCCGATATACACAGAATTATAGTATTTCAAAATATCTTTATTGGCGAGTATTCACGCAAACATTATCTGTTATGTCTTCTGTGAACATTTGGTTAACTGTTTGGGAAAAACATCTGATGTGTAACATTATTTTAGATCCATGCGGTCTTATATAGACTGTCTATTTCATTAATGTTAATCAAACAATTCTGGTATACTGGAGAAACAAAAGTAAAATATATATATTTTTCATATAGATATTTGATGCAAGGTGTGTGTCAAATATGGTGTTATTACCAGGGATTTTAAGGTATGGTTGCATGGTGATTTTGTTTTGAAACCTTCAGAGCTGACTCTATTGATTTCAAACAGGTGTAGCTCAGTCATTTTTTGTCTGATTCAAACAAATTCAAAAAGGTTTTTTAATAGAGAATGTGAAAGTAACAATAACAAATTTTTGAAAAATTGCTAATTTGACTCCTTTTGCCAGCACTGGTCACATATTCTGATTGGTTCCTGCTGTATCAGTAGCCAATGAGCTCACTGCTTAACCTTCAAATACTTGGTCAGCGTTTGCTAACACTCATGATTTTTTTTTTTTTTTCATTTTTGGTTGAACTACATCTTTAAATAAAAAGTGGCACAGGCTTACCCCACTCTATCCTATTTTACCACAAGCATGGGATCTGCATGTCTCCCCACTATTTGCATGAGCCCAGCAGACTGTTCAATGTCAATTCCATTTGTTCCTTGCATGCTGCTAGCCAATTTAGCAAATGCATCAAATTCTCAGCTTTGAAATAAACCGAATGCTTATTGATGCCGAACACAGTGATGGAACATATGATCCATCTCAGCCTCTAGTTAATCCGCCAAAGCTGATGCAGCTCATTCAAGAGGGATAACTTTTGACTGACAGTAACATATTCAATAATTAACCTTATGTCACACCAAACAGACAACCTTAGTTCCCTTCTTAAAGATATTCAGAGGTGGGGAGTCGAAGAGATGACAATTCAGAGGAATTGGCACTGATTAAATAGGTTATATAAAGACTAAAAAACATTAGAAAAAATGTGAAGAGGTATGATGGGAGTTTAATTTGTGTGAAGTGTACCAAATGCCCACGGGGGAAATTAAAACTGCTGTAAAGTGGCTCAGAAAGAGCTGAATTGACACTTATGGCCCAAAGTAATTGCATTTTAGTGTATATCAGTAAAATTTTATTCTGAAGTGACATTTTGCTCTTTTAGCATTGCAAGTAGGAGTTCATGCTGGGGGAGGGTGACTCAAAGGGGTCTGTTGAGTGGTATTTTATTGTATGAGGAATGTCAACACATTTGTTTACTTACTTTTCCAACTGCATTTTTTTGTTCGTTTACATGTATGCATTTAGCAAATGCAGTTATCTTATGACACTGCTGAAATTTTCCTTGAGCTTTTGACAAAAAAGAGGTCATCATACTATAAGAATACCCTGTAAGTTTAAGAACTGTAAACGTTCTTATTAGTCCAAAAACAGCTTTTATTAAAACCAAGCCCAGAGAACGACTCGTTCTGGAATGTGCCTATTTAACCGCCTATGCAGAAGAAGATCAACGCCTATGTCTACATCGTTACCTCTGTAGCCCCACCCACTGATTGGCACATGACAAGTAATAGGTAAATAAGGTACGTGACACTAACACTGGATCGAGCAGCTAAGCGATAAACATGCCTTTGAAGAGTGCAAAATGTTGTGCAGTGCCAGATTTGGGAAAAACTGTCGCTGTGTAACCTTCCTTCTGATGCTGGATTTGCAGAGAGACTGAAATAAATAAAAAAACAATGCTGTGCCTTCTATATTGGATCTGACAGTAATGGCGTGACACATTTGTGTGAGTAAAAGGTGGTTTGACATGTACTGATTATGTGTACGTGTTTATGTATGTGTAATGATTCATGTACAGTCAGATATTCTTTATTTGAGAAGATGATCTTCTCAAAATTGTTTATTGATTTTCATGTGTCAGTAAATCAAGCCAGTAACTAAATGGTCAACTTCACATTGTTTCTCTTAGTAGGGTGATAATCTGTTATTTAAACTATGTTTAAATTATATGTATTAAAGGGTTAGTTCACCCAAAAATGAAAATTCTGTCATTAATTACTTACCCTCATGTCGTTCGACACCCGTAAGACCTCCGTTCATCTTCGGAACACAAATGAAGATATTTTAGTTGAAATCTGATGGCTCTGAAAGGCCTCCATTGGCACAATGCACGGTACACTCTCAAGACCCTTAAAAGGTACTAAAGACGTCGTTACAAAGTCCATCTCACTACAGTGGTTCTACAATAACTTTATGGAGTGACAAGAATAGATTTTGTGGGCAAAAAAACGTCTCGGTTACGTATGTAACCCTCGTTCCCTGAAGGAGGGAACGGAGACGTACGTCGGAACTGACCGACGAATTGGGATCTGTCTTCAGAGACCAGTCTACTTCGAGTGTATTAGAAACGAGCCAATTATATTGGCATGAGGTCCACGCACCGCCCCGCACTGCGGGTATAAACACGGAAGTGGAGTACCGCATATTGCTTTTCCAACTGAGGAGCCGAATAAGTGACTCGGCCCTTCAGCGGAAGCACAGCACCTGGCGACGGGACGTACGTCTCCGTTCCCTCCTTCAGGGAACGAGGGTTACATACGTAACCGAGACGTTCCCTTTCAGTCGGTCACGTTCGACGTACGTCGGAACTGACCGACGAATTGGGATCCCTACCAACACGCCAGAGATGCTGGCCCTTCCAGCGCCCTGCCTGAGCTCACTGGACCACTCCTATGTTGGAGTGGGAGTCAGGGCTCCCGGCAGGGAAGGTCAGTCACTGCTGTTCCTGCAAGACCCACTCTGCGTGACTACTGGATAACGCTGGGAAGCGTGCCAGTGTCAGGGAGATGGAACGCTGCGGAGCCACGTCCTCCAAGGGAGGAGAGGTGGAATACTCATAAGGACTAACCTATCAGGGTAGTGCAACATATGGCAGTCTCTGGGGTGGATCCAACCTGGTCCCAGGGGGGAAAGAATACACCCAGAGACGACAGAGCGGGGCTCTGTCAAGGGAAAGACACGGGGCTAGCCGAGTAGGGTAGCAGGTACCGTGGAAATACACATATGGGGTCGCCGTGAGGGGACCAACACATATGGAACCCAGCCTACACACACGTTCCACAAGCATACGGGTGCAGGCCTGGCGTCAGACGGCCACAACGTCTGACACCGAAGGGGTGACGGAGGAGCTCGACAGGGTTCACCATTTCTGGGGAACACAACTGGAGAAGATAAACGCACAAATCCGGCCATAGGCGGGAGTGGCGTAGCAAGCCGACACAGGAACGGGCACTTCACGTCTACCGGCCGTTGGAGGCGAGTACACGGGAAGAAACCGGCTCCACACAGAGGCTATAGAATCTAGCGAACGTGTTAGGTGTCGCCCAGCCCGCAGCTCTACAGATGTCTGTCAGCGAGGCGCCTTGAGCCAGCGCCCAGGAGGAGGCAACACTCCTTGTGGAGTGCGCTCGCAACCCGAACGGGCAAGGCACGTCTTGCGATTGGTACGCTAAATACGATAGCATCCAATATCCAGTGGGCTAACCTCTGCTTGGAGACAGCCTTTCCCTTCTGCTGGCCTCCATAACAGACAAAGAGCTGCTCTGAGGTCCTAAAGCTTTGTGTCCGGTCAACGTAAGCGCGAAGAGTGCGGACGGGACATAACAAAGCCAGGGCTGGGTCTGCCTCCTCCGAGGGCAGCGCTTGCAGGTTCACCACCTGGTCCCGAAAGGGAGTGGTAGGAACCTTGGGCACGTATCCGGGCCGGGGTCTCAGGATGACGTGAGAGTTACCGGGCCCGAATTCTAGGCACGATTCGTTGACCGAAGCGCATGCAGGTCCCCCACCCTCTTGATTGAGGCCAATGCAGTCAGGAGTACCGTCTTCATAGACAGGATTTTTAACTCAATGGACTGCAAAGTCTCAAAAGGAGGGCCCTGAAGTGCTCTGAGCACCAGGGCTAAGTCCCAAGAGGGTAGCGAGATAGAACGAGGAGGATTTAGTCTCCTCGCACCTCTGAAGAACCTGACGATTAAGTCGTGCTTCCCTAAGGATTTACCTTCAACTACATCGTGATACGCCGCTATTGCTGCGACGTACACTTTCAGGGTGGAGGGAGACAGCCTTCGCTCCAACCCATCTTGTAGGAAAGAAAGCACAACATTAATCGAACACTTCCCGGGGGTCTTCTGGCGAGAAGAACACCACTCAACGAACAGCTTCCACTTCAGGGCATAGAGGCGCCTCGTAGAGGGGGCTCTAGCTGAAGTGATGGTGTCTACCACTGCCTGTGGTAGGCCACCTAGAACCTCCGCGTCCCGTCCAGGGACCAGACATGGAGTTTCCAGAGGTCTGGACGCAGGTGCCATAGAGTGCCCCCTCCCTGAGAAAGAAGGTCCTTCCTCAGGGGAATCGGCCAGGGTGGGGCTGTCGCGAGGAGTGTAAGTTCGGGGAACCAGGTCCGGTTGGGCCAGTAGGGCACAACTAGCAAGACCTGCTCCTCGTCCTCCCTGACCTTGCACAGAGTCTGTGCTAGAAGGCTCACTGGGGGAAACGCATATTTGTGTAGGTCCCGGGGCCAGCTGTGCGCCAGTGCATCTGTGCCGAGGGTACCCCGTTCAGGGAATAGTACCACTGGCAATGGGACGGGTCCGGAGTGGCAAACAGGTCTACCTGTGCGGCTCCGAAAAGGTCCCATATCAGCTGGACGCTCCGGGGGTGGAGTCGCCACTCTCCCGGAAGTGGACACTGACGAGAGAGCTTGTCGGCTGTCTGGTTCAGCACACCTGGGATGTGAATGGCACGAAGCGACCTCAGATGCTTCTGACTCCACAGGAGGAGGTGGCGGGCGAGTTGGAGCATGCGACGGGAGCGCAGACCACCCTGACGGTTGATGTACGCAACGGCCGGAGTGCTGTCCGTGCGGACCAGTACGTGTTTGTGCTGAAGCAGCTTCTTGAAGCGACTTAGCGCAAGACATACTGCCATTAACTCCAGGCAATTGATATGCCAATGCAGCTGGGGCCCCGTCCACAGACCCGAGACTGCATGCCCGTTGTACGTGGCCCCCCAACCCGTGGCTGAGTCATCTGTGAATACCACAACATGCCTGGACACCTGTCTTAAGGGCACTCCGGCCCGTAAGAACGAGGGGTCGGACCAAGGGTTGAAGGTTTGGCGACAGTACGGGGTAACTGGGACCCGATACTGGCCGCTCTGCCACGCCCACCTCGGGACTCGGTCGTGTAGCCAGCGCTGAAGCAGTCTCATATGAAGCAATCCGAGCGGCGTTACCGCGACTGCAGATGCCATATGCCCCAGGAGCCTCTGAAAGAATTTCAGTGGGACCGCCGTCCTGCTCTTGAATGTATTCAAGCAGTTCAACACTGACTGGACTCGTTCCTCTGTGAGGCGCGCAGTCCGATTGACCGACTCCAGCTCCATGCCGAGATAAGAGATCCTCTGCGTGGGACAGAGTTTGCTCTTCTCTCGGTTGACCCGAAGGCCCAACAGGCTGAGGCTGACGGAGCACCAGGTCCCTGTGTTCGCACAACTGCTCCCGAGACTGGGCGAGTATAAGCCAGTCGTCGAGATAGTTGAGAATGCGAACGCCGCGTTCTCGGAGTGGAACAATGGCTGCCTCCACGACTTTCGTAAAGACGCGGGGCGACAGGGACAGCCCGAAGGGCAAGACTTTGTACTGATATGCCTTCCCCTCGAACGCAAAGCATAAGAACGGTCTGTGTCGAGGGAGAATAGAGACATGAAAGTACGCATCCTTCAGGTCGATCGCTTCAAACCAATCTTGGGGACGGATGCATTCGAAAATGCATTTCTGCGTTAGCATTCTGAACGGAAGCTTGTGCAGGGCCCGATTCAGAACACGCAGGTCCAAGATTGGCCGTAACCCACCGCCTTTCTTGGATACAATGAAGTAGGGGCTGTAGAACCCCGACTTCATATCGGCTGGAGGAACCGGCTCGACCGCGTCCTTCGCCAGTAGGACATCGATCTCTGACCGCAAGACATGGGCATCACTGCTCCGCACGGAGGTGAAGAGGATGCCCTTGTTCTTGGGAGGCCGGTACGCGAACTGAGTCGCGTAGCCGAGTCTGATAGTACGGATGAGCCAGCGAGACGGTCTGGGGGCTCTCTTAGCCAGGCCCCCAGAAGCCGTGCAAGCGAGACCAATGGCACCACAGACGTACCCGGGGTGGGGCAGCGAGGTGGAACGCTCAGACCCAACCCGGACGGCCCGGAGGCGACCCGGAGTTGTGTCTGATCGTTCCAGGGTGGGGCAGTGTGTGGGAGAGAAGGCCCGGGGGCGTCCTCTAGCCTCACACCGCCCCCTGGCGAAGAAGAGAGGGGAAGCCAGGAGTAGCAAGGCCCGGGGGCGTCGCACACAGCCGGCTTGAGCCTCTCTGGGCCCAGGGACAAAGGAAACTGCTCTGAGAACGTTGGTACCGCTGGACTCCGGAGAGCCAGCGGCAGGACCGAAACCGAAAAATATATTCTCCCCCCGGTCCTCCTCCGGGGGAGGGAGGGGTGTGGACACCGACTCCCTGAGCAGTTCCCCTCTTGCTGGGCTGCCCGTTTCAGGGCCGCTTGCCCTTGTGCTTGCCAGCGGACTTTGCGGGACCCTGGACGGGTTGGGCGGCTCCCTTGCGCCCGGCCACCTGCTGCCTGGGTGGAGGCTGCTGCTTGGCTTAGCAGGGGCGGAGGCGGACGCAGGGAGACACCCTCGGCGACAAGCAGATGGAGGTGCTGCGGACGACGACTGGGTGGAGGCAGCAGCTGGTCGTCGTGGCAGGAAGTTTTTTTTTTTTATTATTATTATTTTTTACCTCCATCTGCTTCTGGGCCACCAAGAACTGCTGGGCACAGTTCTTGATGACGTCGCCGAAGAGGCCAGCCTGACAGACAGGGGCGTTGAGGAACCAAATTTTGTCGGGCTCACGCATATCTGACAGGTTAGCCCCAGCTTTCTGGACCACTAGTGTGGACATCGCCTGACCCAGGGAGCGTGCAGTGACTTCCGTCACCCGGAGGGCGAGGTCCATCACAACACGCAGTTCCTGCATAACCCCTGGGTCGGGACTACCCTTGTGCATGCAGGACAGAGGGCAGTGAGAGAGGGAAAAAACTTAAACATTATGGCCCTTTTGGCGTTCCATATTTTGGCACCAAATAGTTCCACACTGCTAAGTTTTTCCAATGCACATCCGGGCAGCCACCCCAGAAAGCATGGCTGTCAACTCTGAATCTGATTCAGCATGAGCACACTATTATAGTGGGAAACTCAGCATCATCATTTCCAGCGCATAACAGCCCTCTCTCCGATGCAGCAATTGACATCTGTCCTCCGCCAGATGCCCCAAATGAAACGCTAGGTCCCCCCTTTTTTCAAAAAAGGACCAGCAATCCCATCCGTAAGCTACCAGCAGGCATGTGAGACAATGAGCGTGGCCGTCCGACTTGAATGGCACACGGCGCGCTGAACACTCAAGCCTCCAAGAAAGAGGCACGGTGAACAACGCGCCGACGTGGTCATGTTCTCATAAGGGAACATGAACCACCCACGAACAAAGTCTCAGCATGCTTGTGATGCGATAGAGGAGTGGGGGCCCACGGGGAATGTACCCGGCGGGGAAGCCCCACTATAATCCTCAGGCCACCAAGACTTATTAGCCAAAGTAGACCTTTTCCGGTGCACCAGAAAAGGAACTAGATCGGGGAATAAGCAATGGGACTCAACCCCGTTTGAGGTATCACAGTCTCAACCGCGCACCAGAGGACCGAGTGACGCGCTGGGTTGCCGTGGCAACCCCTGCTGTCAGCTGGCGCCAGACGGCACACGGCGCGCTGAACGCTCGAGCCCGAACAACGCGCCGACGTGACCACGTTCTCCTGGGAGAACGCAGATCACCCACGAACGCAATCTCACATGTTTATATGCGAGAGAGATCGTGGCCAGGAACAAGTGTATGTTGCAGCGGCCGCTCGCTGACTCGCGCCGTCACACCAGCACCCAGGTAAGAGAGCGATCCTCCTCGAGACTCGTTTAAACACTCTTTGCAGAAACAGCTTGATACAGCAAACCGTTCGGCTCCGAAGTTAAAAGCAATATGCGGTACTCCACTTCCGTGTTTATACCCGCGGTGCGGGGCGGTGCGTGGACCGCATGCCAATACAATTGGCTCGTTTCTAATACACTCGAAGTAGACTGGTCTCTGAAGACAGATCCCAATTCGTCTGTCAGTTCCGACGTACGTCGAACGTGACCGACTGAAAGGGAACCCTAAATAACGACTTATATAGTGATGACGATTTCAAAACACGGCATCATGAAGCTTCGAAGCGTTATGAATCAGTGAGTCGATTCAGCAGTTTGGATCGCCAAATTGCAGCAGTTTGGCGGTTTGACACGCGATCCGAATCATGATTCGACTCACTGATTCATAACGCTTCGAAGCTTCATGATGCCGTGTTTTGAAATCGTCATCACTATATAAGTCGTTATTTAGGGTTTTTTTGCGCACAAAAACTATTCTCGTCACTCCATAAAGTTATTGTAGAACCACTGTAGTGAGATGGACTTTGTAACGACGTCTTTAGTACCTTTTCAGGGTCTTGAGAGTGTACCATGCATTGTGCCAATGGAGGCCTTTCAGAGCCATCAGATTTCAACTAAAATATCTTCATTTGTGTTCCGAAGATGAACGGAGGTCTTACGGGTGTCGAACGACATGAGGGTAAGTAATTAATGACAGAATTTTCACAATTTTGGGTGATCTAACCCTTTAAGCGTTCAAAGAACGCTCCCTTTGCAATCGCTGGAGCTGTCAATCAAACAGTGTGAGTTTGAGATCAGTGACTGAATTCTGGACTCTCGCCAAAACTCCCTTTATAATCAACAAATCGCTTATTTGCATCGTGTTTGCACTGTTATGATGAAACAGTGTGCAGAAATCGAGTTGTAATGATGAGATCGCTGCATTCATGCGCTCAACATATCTGTGATCGGCAACAATGCTCATCACTGCAACCTTTCATGCCACTATCTCAATGTAAGGCTATAGATCTCTATATCTAAATCAATACCGATCTCTATATCTAATCTAAATATAATGCTATAATCAACACTTTTCACAATTAGTGAACCTTGAGAGCTATAATAGTAAAAACGTGCTAACAGTTTTTGAGAGAATTCCACATGTAATACTTAGCTATTTCATATACAAAGATGTCAGACAATCACAGCAATGGGCGTTACACTGAAGCCTCACAGCAGACACGCCCCTTCAAGCGCTAATCAGGCTAAGAAAAATGCCTTTTATTTCTAAACTATGACAATTTTTTATGTAAAAATGTGTGATGAAATCAGTGTCAATGATTTCAAAAATAAACTATGGCAAAAGATGGAGGCATCTTTTCACAGATTTCTGCTATCTTTTTTCCTGCTTTATTCAGGATGAAACAAACGGTGAACAAATTCAGCTCAGAGACAGACTCGATTCTGCAGAAACTTTTCTAATGATTCAAAGGACTTAATGAGATGGATTTCATGTAGAATCACATGTAAAGAAAAACCTGAACAGAGGCTAAAGCAGCATGTCAGACTTTTGTCCTTGCTTTAAACCATCCAAAACGGAGCAATTTTTCCATTATGAACAGGGGCGAGCGGGTCTTTTCCATCTGCGATTGCTTCACTTCACACACTCACACACACACATACATACGCTGAAAGGCAAATACAAAACCAACCGGTGAAAAGAGAGAAGGAAGATGACCTTTTGGATCATTTTGGCGAACTGTAAAGCTTTTAAATATTTCTGAGCAGCATCTTTGCTTGAGGTTGTACTCAATTGGTTGACCTTGGGTCAATCGAATTCAGCTTTAATGGACTCAAAGGCATATATTTTGTCCTGTTGATATGTGCTATGGGAAGCTGCTTGATTACTGAGAGCCTGTCTCTTGTTGCTTTATGTAGATAGATGGAATTCATTTGCATAACTAACTAGTGACTAACCACATGGATCAGTGCAGCTTTTCACTTTAATTGTTTTATTGGAGGGGGGGGGGTATGATTATTAGTTGCTTTAGAAAACTGCCAGAGGCACGGAGACAGAACGCTTTCTTTGGAGCTCATTCCCCTGTCTGTGTGTATTATATTCAAGAAGATCAACAGACTCTGAAATGTGTACAAGCTCAGAACTCTAAGAATCACAGACATTTCTAGGTAATTTCACAACCCATCTGATGTAACCTGGAAGATAAAGAACTCATCATAACTGGAATGTAGTCTAACTTGTTTTGTGGGTGATATCGTGAGCTATGACGTATAGATTTTGAATATTTTCCAATATGGTATTACTGTAAAGAATTTAGCAAATTAATGTCTTATTCGGTTTTGAATCATTGTTTGAACTTAAGTTTAACAGTTTTGAAAAGAATATGTGAAAATTGGCCTGTATGGACATTGATTTTTTCTTTGGTGGTAGTGGCTGTGTCTAAGTGAGAAAACAGTTCATGTAATTTGAAAAAAGTATTCAATGAGTGCATTTTGTGCCAAAGCAATGATGAACGATCCACAGTTTAGCCCACATGGACAGCTGTTGTGTTCATAATGGGAAGAGTGACCTAAAAATTTAGAAATTAATTCACGTCATTGAATTTAACACTACATAAAAAAGTAGCTTTGTAAAGAGCTTGTTAATGAAGGATGGGGAACTGTAAACTATATTGGACCTGACAGTGAACTCAAAAACCATTAGTAAGAGCGGCTGCTCATTTCACTTGAAGGGAGAGTGTTTACTCAGAAGTCTAATTTTTTTGTTGTTGAATGATGATAGCCATAAAAGTACAGCAGCAAATTATGTTCAGTTTAATCCTGTTTAATTCAAAACATTATCCTTTTTTTAACATTGTGTTTTCGTATATTCTTCTATATTTCTTTTTTATTTTCAATTTAATCCTATTTTTGTTTTATTGTCTTTTTATTTCCATTTTTACTATCATTCTGATCATGTATGCATTTAAAAAAAAAAATATATATATATATATATATATATATATATATATATATATATATATATATATATATATATATATATATATATATATATATATATATATATATATATATATATATATATATATATATATATATATATATATATATATACACACACTGATCAGGCATAACATTATGACAGGGGAAGTGAATAACACTGATTATCTTTTCATCATGGCACCTGTTAGTGGGTGGGATATATTAGGCAGCAAGTGAACATTTTGTCCTCAAAGTTGATGTGTTAGAAGCAGGAAAAATGGGCAAGCATAAGGATTTGAGTGAGTTGAGTGAGAAGGGCCAAATTGTGATGGCTAGATGACCGGGTCAGAGCATCTCCTAAACTGCAGCTCTTGTGGGGTGTTCCCATTCTGCAGTGGTCAGTATCTATCAAAAGTGGTGCAAGGAAGGCACAGTGGTGAACCAGTGACAGGGTCATGGGCAATCAAGGCTCATTGATGCACATGGAGAGCAAAGGCTGGCCTGTGTGGTCCTGTCAAACAGACGAGCTACTGTAGCTCAAATTGCTTAAGAAGTTGATGATGGTTCTGATAGAAAGGTGTCAGAAAACACAGTCCATCGCAGTTTGTTACATATGGGGCTGCATAGCTGCAGACCAGTCAGGGTGCCAATGCTGACCCCTGTCCACCACCGAAAGTGCCAACAGAGGGAACGTGAGCATCAGAACTGGACAACGGAGCAATGGAAGAAGGTGACCTGATCTGATGAATCACGTTTTCTTTTACATCACATGGATGGCCGGGTGCGTGTGCATCGCTTACCTGGGGAACACATGGAGGAGCACAACGAGTTTGAGGTGTTGACTTGGCCTCCAAATTCCCCAGATCTTAATCGATGTGCTGAACAAACAAGTCCGATCCATGGAGGCCCCGCCTCGCAACTTACTGGACTTAAAGGATCTGCTGCCAACATCTTGGTGCCAGATGCCACAACACACCTTCAGGGGTCTAGTGGAGTCCATGCCTTGATGGGTCAGAGCTGTTTTGGTAGCAAAAGGGGGACCAACACAATATTGTAGTGTACAAAAGTGATATCTGGAGGGGATGCTTGTTTAGAATGATATTTGATGTATGATATAGACCCCTTAAAAGTTTGTAAACATTGCAACGTTTCATGGTGGGCGGGGCTTAGCTGGAGGCAAAAAAAGGCGCTGGACACAATGTTGACAAGTGCGTTTTTGGAGGGATTTTTTAAACATGGATGCAGAAGAATGTTCGGAACTGTCCGAATATGTACAGTCACTAACTTTGCGGGACCATGACAGCTATTTTTGTAAATTAACTCTCGCGGATGGAAGCAGGCTGCCTGACCCGTATGCCATACGGCCACGGGAGTGGCATGAAGAGTTGACGGGGCTGCCGAGGATGGAGTGGCCGGACATCTACACTTACCTCATCGAGTCACCAAGTGTTTACAGACGAGAAAAGCTACGGGCCGTATTGCATTCAACCACAATTCACGAGTTCACACTTACATATAATTTATAGAGTAAATTTAAATGCATATTTGGCGTGCTGTCCGGGGGGAGGGCTTCGAGCTCGGACTTGGCCCGAACCCAGAGTACCCCCCACCGTGTATGTAGTGGTTAGGACTAAAAGACCAAACTAGGACCAAACTTTTAGCACGCCTGCTATGAGTTCTTCCTTATGTTTTGCCTCCAGCTAGAGCGATGACGTCACAGTGACGTAGGTGATTAAGGGGTCTAAAAAAAAACATTTTAAATATGAGGGAAGAACAAAACACTAAACTTGGTTAAGGCTTTCCTGTAGCTCAAACAGTAGAGCATGGCGCTAGCAACGCCAAGGTCATGGGTTCGATTCCCAGGGAAAGCAAGAACTGACAAAATGTAAAAATGTGTCCCTTGAATGCAATGTAAGTCGCTTTGGATAAAAGCGTCTGCCAAATGCATAAATGTAAATGTAAATGTAAATGTATTTATTGTGACAAAATTATTTGGCAAAAAAAGCTAACTATAGCTGGGTTTATTGTACTGTGCAAAAAATGCATAGAAAAATAAAAGCTCAGGAAAAAGCATACATATTGACACAACATAATCAGTTATTCATATACGTTTTTGCATGTGTTTGGCTATGTTTCATGGCATTATCACAAATAAAACAATTGACTCCAAGCACAACTAGGTAATAGGCGTACAAAATCTTAATTTTTTCTAATGTTTAAATAAAGGGTGAAGATATCACTTTTCCTAGGCCGACCATCACTTTAATGCCCCAAAAATATAAAAATGTATGTCCCCTTTTTTTTGGTCTTATAGCCTAATTTGTCTTATAAATCTTATAATGAATATATTACTTGACAGCTGACAAAAATAATATGGCACAGAAAGCTCGTAAAGACCTGAGCCAAGGATATGTTTGTTCCAATGTTTCCCTCACTGTACGATCTGAATTTATTTTCTCCTCTAAGCCAAAATTGAGCTTTATAATTTCCATTAGGCTTAGTTCACCCTGCAGATCTGGAACAAACTCATTTTACCTCCCCTGTTCTGTGTTTAGTGAAGAGAGAGGAGATGAGAGATGCAGGCGATGCTTGGCTCCCTTATGGCTCATATGAGGTTTTTGATACATCCCACAGATCATGCTGTTTCAGAGGACTAGTTCTCCGGGGATGTGAAGTGTCTACATTATGTGTTTGTGTGTGTGTGTGTGTGCACGGGTATATCCTCTCGCCGTTCTGTACCTACCCATCAGAGTACACATATACAGAGAGAGCTAGTAATTTTGTGCTTCAGTTGAGGCACCAAGTTTTGACAATTTGTTAAAATGGAAGGAATGGATGGCTGTTCTTCTTTTCATGGTGGCTTTCTCTCAGCTTGGCGCTCTGAGCTAGGGCGGCCTGAGTACTCTAGCAGCTGGCGTCGGGGGGGAAGAGACTACAGCTTATCAAACACATATTAAAGGAAAAGAGCAAATGTCAAGAATGTCAGAATTTAGAGTAAAAGCTTGTAAAGCAAAGATAAGATGGCATGAGTTGAATTTTAAATGGTTTCTTCTAGAACTGGTACAACTGTTCACATGCGTACAGACTTAGCTATTAAATATCATAATATTTTAATCATATACACTAAAAAAAATGCACATATACTTATACATGGAGAATATTGATAGACATTGAATATCATGTATACTTAACTTGCCTTCTTCTGATACTGTGGTGGGAACAAATATAGATAAAGGAACCTTCAAATATACACTACCGTTCAAAAGTTTGGAGTCGGTAAGATCTTTTTTTTAATGCTTTGAAAGAGTCTCTAAAGCCGCGGTCACACTAGACTTTGAGCATGCGAAATTTCTTCCGACATGGCAACGGTCGTGATATGACGTCACTCTCTAAAAGCTTCTTTTTTATAAACATGAATTCAACATATAACAAATAGTAATGCACTCAAAATGTAACAAAAAAATATATACAATATATACTCGACTTTACTGCAAAAATAAAATTGTCACGATGAGTTCACCAAGCTTGAACTTTGGAATGCAGCGAAATGCCAAACTTTTCGCATGAGCTTGCGTTTCCGGTCTAACCCAATCGCTTGCGTTTGAATGGAAGTCAATGGAACGAAAAGTGCAGTGTGACCATCCCCTTTGTGCCCACCAAGGCTGAATTTATTTGATCAAGAATACAGTAAAAAGAGTAATGTGAAATAATATTACAATTGAAAATAATTTTCTGTTTTAATATATTTTTAGTGCTGGGCAAACGATTAATCGCGATTAATCGCATCCAAAATAAAAGTTTGTGTTTACATAATATATGTGTGTGTGTACTGTTTCTAATTATTATGCATATTTGAATACACACACACATACATGTATATAAGAAATATTTGCATGTATACTGTATATATTTGTATATCATTTATATTATTTATGAATATAAATATGTTACATATAAATATATATATATATTTTTAAATATATACATGCATGTGTTTGTATTTATATAACATAATAATTAAATCGCGCTGCACAGCTACTTGCTGGATAACGTAGTTAGCTACTGGAAAAGCTACACTGTTTTAAAAGTAACTGAGCTACTGACAAGCTACTAAAAAATGTAGTTAAGCTAGTAGAGTCGCTACTTGTAGCTAGCTACTGCCCAACACTGCTGACAATCATATTTGACAGAAATGAAAATAATATAATGAATAATTAATAAAAATAAAAAAAATCTCCATATAGATTTGTCTATTGTCATAAAAAAATTGTTTGTTCTTGTATCGTTTTGCAGAGTTTCTCCCTGCTATTGTTGCCTTTATCTTGCTCACATGGGAATTGAAGGGTAATATTCTCTGAAAACGGCTTAGCAATGAGGAAAAAATCTGCACAAATAAATTTGAATGTAATTGAACCTCTCTAGTGGGTAGAAAAACAGATGTCAACTTAGTACAAATTGAATAATTTCTACATAACATTTTAATTTTGTCTTCATAACATATTTATATTTACAGTCAATTATTTCATTTTGCAAACATTTTTGTCTTTGTAATATTACGTTTTGTCTCACACCGCTTAAATGGGTCATACATGAAATTGTACAGCTGCCTGTATATAAAGAAGGGGATCACAAGGGGATCATCATATTGGGGGGTCCTTGACATCAGATAGTTAGCAACCCCTTATATAGAATATTGGGCCTTAGCGTGCTTGCATTTGTCTGACAGTTTAAAGCCAAGCCGTGATTTATGATATCTAACATCCCTGAGCTTAAACTTTACATTAACCTTCAAACATCACTGCGTTATATATCATCACATGCTCTGCGTGAGAAGATTATTTTCCCTGCTACGCCCCAAGAATCCCACAGCATGCCTCATTCACTAGTGGCTTAGACATGTAATGTGAACAAGAGCAAACATTTACTGTGTATCTCTTGAACAGGAAATATAAACCTTCATTTACCTCAAAGGATTCCTCATTAATTCCTCATCAATCTTATTTGAATGCCGATGTGTGTATGCTTCTTTAATACGTGACATTATGATAAGTACGTGCCATCATCCAGCCCTATTTCCTTCTGTCATTTTTATCTTCTGCATGTCTTGGCAAAAACTATTACTATGCAACTCAATCCAAACAGTTTAAAGATCCTCGGCAAACACAGTTAGCGACGACTGAGGGGGAAATGATAATTCATTTAGTAAAGCTCACTGGCAGAAATGCAGCCTATGCATCTCATCCTGTCCTGGGAGGGAAAATGAATATGTAATTTGAATCTTAAACTAATTTTTTTTTTTTTAGAATGTCCCCAAAGGGCACAATGGAAAAGTCGATTATCCTATTCAAGTTGCTTACAGTGGACAGATGCTTTCAGGCTCGTGGCTTCTCTTTCATACTCCAGTAGCCAAAGCTAGACACGTCTAGCCAGATTTATCCTTCCTGTCCAAGTATAAACTCAATGCATACGTATATCAGTGTTATTTTTGTAGTATTTATACTATTATAGTATTTATGAATATTTTGAATTTTATTTTTAGTTAAAGTTTTTGTAATTTTGTTATGTGCTATAGTAAGTTTGATTAGTTCAGTTAGTTCCTAAAGCAACGTTAAAGTTTTTCATTTAATATTTATATTTTATTTTATTTCAGCTCTATTTCAATTACCAAATACTTTGGTTTATGCTTAGTAGTTTAGTAGTATGTATACTGTTACAGTATGAATATTTTTTATCTTATTATTTTCTGTTTTTATTTTAATTTTAGTTTAAGTTTTAGTAATGTTTTATGTGCTGTATTAATTTTTACTAGTTCAGTTCAACGGTTACATTTTTAAATTAATATTTATATTTAATTTTATTCCAGCTTTACTTCAATTACCAAATATTTTGGTTTATTGTATGCATTTATATCATTGTTATTTTCGTAGTATTTATGAAAAAAATGTATCTTTATATTTGCTGTTTCTTATTTTAATAAGTTTTAGTAATTTTGTTATGCGCTATAGTAATTTGTATTAGTTCAGTTATATATATTTAATTACCAAATATATTGGTTTATGCTGACTATACTGTTTCTTCCAAAATGCCACAGTTGCTATGATTATCTTAAAGTAAAATCATAGTAAATGATTATGGAATCTCTTTCAGTCAGTTTCCTTTTTGTTTGACACTGATTTCTAATACCAGGTCCCCGCAGTTTTACTGTAATAGCTGTATTAACTGTTGTATTTTGGCTGAAAGCATGGTCAGTTTGGTCCATTTTTTTTATAGAGGAATGCAGCCTGTGCATGTTGTTCACCACCAAACCTTAGGCACCATATAGTTTATACAGGGAAATCTTTTTAGCAAATGAGACATGATGTCAAAATCATTTTTAGTAGCTTTTTGAAATCTCCGTTTGAATTACAGAGGCACTTTTATCTATCTGCTGGTGTGACAGCATTAAGGCATGGCCTTTTATAGCTATTTTTATCATTGTAATGATCATCAATAGCGGCTGATCACTGAAACAGAGAGCACAGGCTGGCGAGAGGGTCCAATTAAATTAGCCAGTGCTTGATCTGAACCGTACATCACATAAAACCGTCTGATATAATTAACGTGATTAAAATAATAGATGGCAAAGCTTGGTCTGTTCCCTGTCATAGGAAGAATAGAAAAGAGAGTGAGACAGAGAATATAATGCTCAGGGAGTAAGAGAGGAGGAGCGGGATTTTCTCAAAGGGTTGGGATGTGTCTCAGAGGATAAGATGATGTAACTTTGTAAAAACAAATGAAAATATATCGCTCAAACTCTGGCCAAGCACGGTTGATTAAGAGTTAGAGGGAGGAGTGAATGAATTGCTCCCGCCATTAATTTGCATGTGCTATTTGCATTGTTTTAGCGCACAGTTCACTAAAGGAATTATGCAAAACATGTAACTGCAAACACACCCACAAAATCTGTGCTGAACGCATTTTGCTCATCACAATTTTCAGGGGTTGGTTCTAATAGCTACTGTAGGCTTTTAGAAATGCCTGATTAAACTGGATGCAGATGTTTTAGTAAACAAGAAATACAGCACACATTATCCCTGTTTAGTGTTTTCCCCAAAAAACACCATGCAAAAGTTTGGGGGTCAGTAAGATTTAAAAAAATAAATGAATACTTTTATTCAGCAAGGATGCATTAAATTGATTAAAAGTGACAGTAAGACGTTTATATTGTTACAAATACAAACGTTATTTAAAAAAAAATGCTGTTCTTTTGACATTTCTATTTAACAAAGACCCCAGCCCCCCAGCCCCCCACCCCCCAAAAAGTATATCACAGTTTCCACAAAATATTTGAGCAGCACAACAGTTTTCAACTGTTTATAATAATAAGAAATGGACAACCAAATCAGCATATTAAGGCCAATTCACATCACACAGACATATGCCAACAAACAAGTCTGTCGGAGTGGATCAGTGTGTTACCCCTCTCGGCATCTGTTGCAGTTGGTTGGAGTTTGTTTTCACCAGACTGAACATGTTCAATTAGCGTTTGTTGGGTCGTGGTATGTCTAAACACTGTGGTATGATTTTCCAACAAATGTCAACAAACTCTGATGTAATCTGACCTGGACACAAACCGTTGCCATGACGATGAGGCAAGTCCCTTGCAAAGACTGTGTAGGTGCTGGGCATGCTTAGTAAATTATCCTTGTAGTGAAAATGGCAGGTTTCTGGACAAATCAGAAGACATTTCTAGAGAAGAAGCAAGGAGATTCATGAGAGCACACTGGACAAAGTTTGAGTGTGTACGCGTAAAATGTGAGCGAGAGCAGAGCCATATTTGAAAGCGCGTTTCCGGTAAGTTTTGTGCTAGAGTAAAAAGAAATCTGCCTGTGAGCGGAGAGATTGGTTACATGGATGCACTCTCATGTTACAATAATGTGCTCTCAACATTTAACGCCATAAAACGTTCTCAAATGAGCTATAAAACAAGATGAAAGTCATTTCTGAAGCTGCAATCTTTTTATTTAATTGAATGGCGAATATTAGATATTGCGTGCCGTTGCGATATGCATATATGATATTGCAATATTTCGATAATTTCGATATATTGTGCAGCCCATATATATCATTTATTTTAAGCCGAGTGTACACTGTCCTTTTTTGTTCATTATGCTGTTGTTGTTTGTTTGATATGACCTTAGTGACATCTTTTATGACACACTGTATAATATTCTTCTGAGGGCTTTGGAAACATTTAGTAGCAATATTAACAGAATGGTTTGTCTCAGACAGCAAAATCTTATAGTGTGTTCCTGGCTTTAGCTTCTTACAGTTGTACTGCCACCATCTTGTTCTGCATGTGTTTTTTGACCTTGATGCCTCTTCTCCAGACCGCTTAATTACGGCTGGGAAAAAAAGTGGAACTCAGTAATGACAATCCCTCCCTCTCGGCATGAGGTAAATGTGTTCCTGTCGGTGCTCTTCAACAATCATCATTTCATCAACATGGCTCCTGAGTCCAGAGAGAGTCTGATTTGTTTTACTAATGTTCTGAAGGAGACCTGCAGGAAGACGCGCAGGAACGTGACCTGCATGCCGCTGACCTACCGTCCCCTTCAATCATACGATATCACCCCCGCTTGTACGCAAAGAAGGTCAAATCTAAACAGCAAAAGAGACCATTTTTATAGAGGACATCTTACATAAATGTTGTTATTTAATCAGTGATACCCGGTCATTCAGAAGCAAGCATAAAAACAGAGGTCATTGCTGGATATGAAAGACACTGAAATGCATTATATCGACATACCCATGCAAAGCTGAATATTAAATATTTGATAAACAATGGCTCACTAACAAATTATTTGTGGCATATGCATTTTTGCAGTGTCTTTAAAGAGGACCTATTGTGCTTTTTTACATTTTCAACTCTCTTGAGTGTGTAATGTTGCTGTTTGAGCATGAAAAAGGTCTGCAAAGTTACAAAGCAAAAAGTCCAATATAAAGGGAGTTATTCTTGATATCAGTGCGCACTGTTTCTGAACTCCCTGAATCACCTCGATTGTGGTCTTGAGTTTTCTTCTGGGAAATTATTTCAATAATTCCCGCCCATACGCATACGCAAAATAATTTGACGTGGCCAGTGTTGATTCTGTGGCGCACCGCCACAAATTAGTCTATGTGTGAGAAACACTGTACTGGAAAAAAGATTTTTGTCTGGATCATGTAAGCAAGATTTATTCAAATCCTTCCCACCACTTACCCTCCTACCCCCCCCCCCCCCCCCCCCATACCCATATACAGTGGTATAAATGCAAAACCCTGTGTCTTTTTTACAGAAAACCCTGAAATTACTTACAACACTGATAAAGTGATAAATATTATAGTATAGGTTGTGTGTGATATAATAAACATATAAAATATTAAAAAAAAAAAACAGACAAACAAAATAGGCATTTTTGAAAGTGTATATCTCAGGCCCTGTGTGCCCTATAACACCCTGCAGACAGTTTTGGTTGTTTCCAGCATATGTCAGCAAACACTGGAAAAAAGAATTCAATGACACTGGGATATTGCATTTATACCACTATATATTGTATGGGGGGGGGGGGGGGGGGGGGGGGGTAGGAGGGTAAGTGGTGGGAAGGTCCTCCCTTCAGATCCATTTGTATAAATCTTGCGTACAACATGATACAGACAAAATTATTTTTTCCACAATTTTTTGGAATCTAGTGGAAACAGCCCAAACTGTCCGCTTTTTTTGGGGGGGGGGGCTAAAGGTTGCAGGCTTGCCGTCTAGTGGCTTTGGGGTTACTGGCAGACTGGGAAGAGAGGTGCTGCAATAATGTGAAATATGTGAAAAATAGTGTTTTTTGAACATTCAAGCATGAAAATATATTCCAATAAACTCCTAAAACAAAATCAAGACTTTGTAAAAGGGCATAATATGGCCTCTTTAATGTACAGTACTAATGTATTTCCTATTGAAACAGGAAGTTGCAGTGGGACATTTAATGCTTGGGCCTTTTTAAAGTAGTCAGTGGTCTTTAGTTAACATCACAGGCCTATAAAACCTTGCTTGTCAACAGACGAAAGCAATAAAGACACCAGGCAAACCCTGATTTGATTTTCTGATTCAGAAGCTGCTGGTCTTTAAAGACAAGACAACTAAAAAAAAAATTTATTTTAATATGCCTCTTCAAAATGATTTTTTTTTTTTTTTCAATGAAAATTGTCTGCTATAATTTAATTTTGTCTACATTTAGAAGTGCATTAGCATATAGATAACCTTAATGCTAACTCCTATTTTGATGGTTTTAATCTTAGAATTGTAATGCAGGCCCTTTAACTTCCTTCTCAGAGAGTGGGCAGTCTCTTTACACAACTCCAATCCAAACAGTCAGGGCTAACAAGTTAATTTGTTGTCTTTTGTCTGTTCCGTGACTGAAAGTAGGCTTTTACTGAGCTTGAACAAAGCATACAATGGAGTATTCACAGAAAAGAGAGAGCAGGAAAAAAGGTAGCCCTACAGCGTGTGTCGTCTGGCAGTAAGACCATAACAGGACTCTACTACTCTGAGATTGATTTTGTACACCAAGGTTGCACTATGGATCAGTGGTGCTGAAGTTGAAAGTATTTCCACAGCTAATGAAAGTCAGTGAATGCATAGCTAGTTCCATTAATGTCACGGTTAGTGGAAGATAGAGGACCGCAAGCTCTCAAAGCGAAGGAGTGCAGAAGAGATGTAGTGCCCTTTTACTAGTAGTTCTTGATCATAAAGTCGCCAAAGATGCAAATTCTGTTCAAAACAACCCTTTTCAGAAGAAAAGCATTATAGTATTTTACTGATTTTGAACTGATTTACTCCTAATTGTGTTTTGGTCTTCCCCCCAGTTTCCTATTCTCTCGCTTGATGAATTCTATGTTTTTCATTATTTCTTGTGTGTTTATGTTGTTCTCCCTTTATTTGTCTAGATTCTTTTAATCAAACACATTAATTTAATTAATTTGCTCTTCAATTAGTTCTAGTTCTAGAGTCCCTGGTTTCTGTTCGCCACTGCTGGTATATGTCGTAACTACACCATCTGGCTGCAAAAAGCACCTCTCTCATACTCAGAATTATCTGTGGATTTTGATTGAATACAAATATGCAAGCAACATACAGTGCATCCGGAAAGTATTCACAGCGCTTCACTTTTTCCACATTTTGTTATGGGACAGCCTTACCCTATAATTACAACGTGAAAGAAATTTGTTTGAAATCTTTGCAAATTTATTACAAATAAAAAACAAAACAAAAATCTCATGTACACAAGTATTCACAGCCTTTGCTCAGTACGTTGTTGAAGCACCTTTTGCACCAATTACAGCCTCAAGTCTTTTTGAATATGATGCTACAACCCTGGCACACCTATTTTTGGGAAGTTTCTCCCATTCTTCTTTGCAGGACCTCTCAAGCTCCATCAGGTTGGATGGGTAGTATCGGTGCACAGCAATTTTCAGATGTGAAAATCTCCAGAGATGTTCAATCGAGTTCAAGTCTGGGCTCTGGCTGGGCCACTCAAGGACATTCACAGAGTTGTACCATAGCCACTCCTTTGTGATCTTGGCTGTATGCTTAGGGTCGTTGTCCTGTAGGAAGATGAACCTTCGCCCCAGTTTGAGGTCCAGAGTGCTCTGGAGCAATTTTTCATCAAGGATGTCTCAGTACATTGCTGCAATCATCTTTCCCTCGTCTCCCAGTTCCTGCCGCTGAAAAATATCCCCACAGCATGATGCTGCCACCCCCATGCCTTCACTGTAGGGATGGTATTGGCCAGGTGATGAGCGGTGATGCATGGTTTCCTCCAGACATGTCGTTTTTCATCATTGATGAATCATCTTTGTTTCATCAGACCAGAGAATTTTGTTGCTCATGGTCTGAGAGACCTTCAGGTGCCTTTTTGGCAAACTCAAGACGGACTGTCGTGCCATCTGGCCATACCATATAGGCTGGATTGGTGGAGTGCTGCAGAGATGGTTGTTCTTCTGGAAGGTTCTCCTCTCTCCACAGAGAAACACTGGAGCTATGTCAGAGTGACCATTGGGTTCTTGGTCACCTCCCTGACTAAGGCCCTTCTCCCCTGATCGCTCAGTTTGGCTGGGCAGCCAGCTCTAGGAAGAGTCCTGGTGGTTCCAAACTTCTTCCATTTGAGGATGATGGAGGCCACTGTGCTCATTGGGACCTTCAATGCTGCAGACATTTTTCTGTACCCTTCCCCAGATCTGTGCCTAGACACAATCCTGTCTCGGAGGTCTAAAGACTGTCTTCAAAATATTATATATGGTGAAATCTGTAATACCCAAAGCTTGCATATCTCTTATAAGATCAATTCTTTCTTGTTAAATTTTTTTACATCTGATCAAAACATGTTCTACAGTTTCCATTTCCTGATATACATTACAAAAACCAGAGTTGTGTTTGCCCATGTAATGTTGCATTAAGATTGGTGTGACCCATTCTTAATCTTGTAAAAATAATAAATTCCTTTCTATTTATATTATGACTAATTTGACTTTGTTTTATATCATTTTGTATTCTCTGACATCCACTGTTAACTGTGGGACCTTATATAGACAAGTGTGTGCCTTTCCAAATCATGTCCAATCAACTGAATTTACCACAGGTGGACTCCAATCAAGTTATAGAAACATCTCAAGGATGATCAGTGGAAACAGCATGCACCTGAGCTCAATTTTGAGTGTCATGGCAAAGGCTGTGTTATTATTATTATCAATGTTGAAGACTGCTTAATATTTTTGTGAAACCCATACTTTTTTCAGGATTGTTTGATGATTAGAACTAGAAATAGAAATGTTTTGTTACTGTGTGCATGTCTTTACTATCACTTTTGCTATACATTTAATCTATCCGTACTGGGAAAAAATATAATTTTTTTCTTACTGATCCTTAACTTTTAAACAGTAGCGTAAATCATAACAGAGGTAATTTACATATAGAACTCTTAGACATTGCATGATTTATTCTAACAGCCATAATGACGGTAGAAAAGTATTTTGTTTTTGGTGCAAAAACCTTTGACCATGTGTAGAATGTCTGTTCTTTTCAAGCCTAGAGCTGCTGTTGTTGTTCTGTTTATATAGCATAGCATATTCCATATTCTGTTAGCACAGCATAGCAGTAGCATATTTCTGTTTTAAAGCACAAGGATGCCATAGCCATGTAATGTTAATAGCCGATTATTAATCTGCATATGTTCATTTGTAAGGAGCCGGCCTCTCAGGTCAGCAGACCTTCTGTATCTACTCCAAGCCGTTTCAGTGACGTTTCCTTGAACTTTCTCATGCCCCTGTCACTGCAGCAGCAGGCTGGATCTGGTTTATAATGGCCCAATTTCCAAAGTTATCAAGACAATATTAAGTTAATGTGACGATCAAAATTATGTCAACAGAACTCAAAAAAATATCTTAAAAGGTTTAATTAAATCAGTAATTCTGAATTTTTAACTTGCAATCATACATTTATTTTAGTTGTGGTAACAGGTCCACTGTATTACTTTTTAGAGTGTACATTTGCTGCCTGTTTTTTCATATATTTCTCTGATGTGGAGGCAGACAAAGTCAGCATATTAGTGTGACTGGTGGGTCTCGGGGGAAGAACATATTTGCACTCGTTCTTCCACACATTCATTTATCATCCCCTGTTTCTCTCATCTCAGCACAAACTAATGGCCCTTAACACTTAATTGCTGTATCAAGCAAGCTCACACACTTTCTATTATGAAGGAGGCAAACCTCAACGGGCAAGTAGGCGTCCCAAATAAAAAGCAGATCATTTTGAGCACAATCTGATGTTTGGATGAGAATGTTTTGACTTTTTTTCATATGTTATAAATTGCACATCATTTGTTATGGTTATATAACTGTCAGAATTGCACACAATAAGCAAAAAAAGGCGCTTTTTTTATTTCAATGTAAAAATTATGTTTACATTGGCAGTCAAAAGTTTGGAATAATTACGGGGTTTTTTCTGCTTACCAAGGCTAAATATATTTGATAAAATACAGTCAAAACAGATTTATTGTGAAATAGTATTACCATTTAAAATAACTATATATAACTGAATATTTATAACATGTCATTTATTCAAGTGATGGCAAAGCTGGATTTTCAGCATCATTACTTCTTCAGTGTCACATGATGCTTCAGAAGTCATACTAATAAGCTGATTTATTGCTCAGTTATTATAAATTATTTCTGGTGCTCAATTATTATGAATGTTTTTTATTATCAATGTTGAAAAACGTTTTTGCAGCTCAATATTTTTGTTGAAACTAGGAGACATTATTTACAGGATTCGTTGATGAATAGAAAGAAATAAATGAAACTTTTTTTAAAAAAAGAAGATCTTAACCCAAACTTTGAAATGGTAGTGTATCAAGGTTTCCACACAAATATTAAGCAGCACAAGTTTTTTCAACGTTGATAATAATAAGAAATGTTTCTTGAGCACCAAACCAGCTCAAGATTTCTGAAGAATCATGTGACTGAAGACTGGCTAGTGAAAATTCAGTTTTGCCATGGCAAAAATAAATTATATTTGAAAATATATTCAAATACAAATCAGTTATTTTAAATTATAATAATATTACACTGTTTTTACTGTATTTTTCCTCAAAGAAATGCAGTCTCTCTGAACATAAAAGTCTTCTTTCTGAAACATTTCATCATTCTTAATTATTCCACACTTTTAACTGCCAGTGTAACTACCTTTATTATTCAATGATAGGCATCTTAGCATCAGTTTTGCACATGCTAGAAACTTTTGTTCACACACTATTAAAAAAAGATAGAGAAAAATAGTTTTAACTTTTATTTACTCTCTCAATCCCAGGTGTGGCAGTGCGGCGGCAGTATGGAGGTTCTTCCATGTGCCAGAGTGGCACACATTGAACGTACAAAGAAACCATACAACAATGACATCGACTACTATGCCAAGCGAAATGCATTGCGGGCAGCAGAGGTCTGGATGGATGAGTTCAAGTCCCACGTCTACATGGCCTGGAATATCCCAATGAATGTGAGTGAACGTTTTAGTAATCATGCTCACCCAACCTCATTTGTTTGAGTCTAGACAGCCAATGGTTAATGGAAAATGATTGCTGTGATTAATTTTGTCATGATTAATTTACTTGTGCGTCTTCTGCGCAAAGCACAATACACAGAACGAGATTGTAGATTAAGTTTGGCAACTTGTCAGAGTCAGTTTTAATGTCGTCCTCAACACACAATTACTGCAGTCATTGTCTGTGCAGTAGATTATGTCGAGTTGCACTCAAATATGCTGTAAATGCATAAGCTGTATGTCAATTAAAGTTTTTTATTAATGGCACTCTTGTACCTTGCAATTTGCAGATTACATTCATAAAATATGCATTTAATTGGACGAATCATGATTTGTAAACACAAGGCATTTTTCTTCCTGAATTTAACCAGAGCCAGCACTTAAGTTATTAAAAGGTTTAATTGTATTGAAGTGTTTCAGGAATGGACTTGGTCAATAAATGCAACGAGATACTTCACCTCTTAACAATTATATCAGATGATTTTTAAATGGAAAGCAAGTTCATAATAGCCAAGCAAACATTATTAATAGTTATTCATAATGCTGTAGTGTTCAATTCCACATGGTGCATTCTGAATTCCTGCATTCCACAGAAGTGCCCTCACTAAGCTTGTAACTGGTCTTCAGTACTCAATGATAGTGATGTTTATTTATTAAACACTTTGTTTCTGCTCTGTTTCACACAGCACATAAACAGTTCAGAATGTATTTTAAATAAATATTTCCTTTATATAATGGCTGTCATTTATAAAATGGTTCCCTTTCGAGAGTACTCTCGTATTGTGTTTAGCTAAACGCTAGGGGAATTTCCTTTCCTCGAGATTTTGAAGCAAATTTTTATCCTAAAAATACCATGTAAAACGCAGTGCAGCTGCACAGCTCTCAGCAGGAAGCAGCTGAGCACTGATTGGCTGTGCCACTGCAACTGCAGGAACCCATGGCGAGACCGCTGGGCGGGAAGGACTAATATTCCCGCCACAAGGGGCAGCAGAATTTGCATAGCCACGGGTATAAAAAACCCTGTCTCGCCAGGTTCATCAGATTATTTCTTCTTCAACGACTCACCTCGCTGAGCTCTGGATTGAAGCCTGTAGTCGACACGCACCCAGCGGAACTCTGCAGCCTGAGGACGTTGGATTCTCCACCTTCAGCCTGCCTTCCAGCTGCACCATCCGGCACATATCCTTTTATACCAATCCGTGTGTTTGCCATTGCTACACACTCACGAATAGAGCCGAGACGTTGTTGCAAATGTCTCGTTCCTCCTGCGCCTCGTGTAGAGGTTTTCTCCCGGACGAGGATCGGCACATCATCAGCGTCTCATGTCTCGGACGAGACCATGCGCAGGCCGCACTCTACCAGGGCGGCTGCCCGGAGTGCGACGAACTGGCGCTGCAGACCCTTCGGGCTCGGCTCGCCAGTTTCGATCCGAATCCCATCCCTTGCTCTCAGCCTCTCGAGCCGTGTAAGAAGAAACGGCGCGACCAGAGGCCCCCGGAGCGCTCTGACGAGCAAACGCCGGCCATTTCCCCGCGTGCCTCGCCATCGCCTGTCATGTTCGCCGAGGAACAGCACAGCTCCCCTCGTCTGGCGGCTGCTACTGTTTCCTTCGGCGGACCGGAAGAGGAGGAGGATGACAGCTTGCTGCATCTGAATGTGGGTGGTCGGACATCTTCTCGGAGCACGCTACTTCGACGCGGACTGCCATGAGCGGCAAAACCTCAGATGACGCTGAGCTTATGCGCCTGCTCACTAAGGCCGTGGACGACCTCGGTATTGACTGGTCTCAACCCAAGGAGCCCACGAGAAGCAGGCTGGACGAGTGGTTTTTCGAGAACCGCCGCCACCCGATCACTCAAAAACCCGCTCCCTTCTTCCCAGAAGTCCTTGAGGAATTATCCAAGTCGTGAAAGGCGCCATTTTCATCTCGCGGCAAATCCTCTTTTTCTCCCTTGTCTCGGTGGGCGATGGCGCTCAGGGAAAGGGATATCACGCTCTTCCTCCCCTCGAGGAAGCTGTCGCTGCACAACTTTTCCCGCCCTCCGCCAGGGGATGGCAGTCAAAGGCTGTACACCCATCTAAGGCCTGCCGCACTACTCGAGCATACACCTCCGCCGGCCAGGCGGCCTCAGCGCTACACTCTATGGCGGTGCTTCAGGTCTTCCAGGCCAAACTCCTCCATTCCCTGGATGAGTCTGTCCCTGATACCGAGGCCCATGAAGGACCTGCGCGGCGCCACTGACCTGGCCCTGCGTGCGACCAAGGCCAACATTCAGACGATCGGCAGATGCATGGCCAGCGCCATTTGTGGCTCAACCTAACCGAGATGAAAGACTCGGACAAGACCACTTTCCTGGACGCGCCCATGTCGCCTTCAGGATTATTCGGTCCTTCTGTGGTTGGGTTCACAGAACGCTTCACCGAGGCACAAAAAGCCTCACAGGCAATGCAACATTTCCTGCCCAAGCGTTCCAGCTCCTCCGCTAGCCATCACACTAAGGCTGGACCAGCCCGGCCCACAAAGGCAGCGCCATCAGCTCACCAGCCTCGCACGGCTTCTAAGCCTGGACAGCGTTCCCGCTCTTCGAGCCGCAGCAGACCGCCGGAGCGTCGAGGTCCCCGACCCAGCAATGTGTCGAAACCCAAGCCGCCGAAGCCGTCCTAGCCAGAGGCACAAAGAGAATGTGGATAATACCCGCTTCGGCCAGTTTACCACCTCGCTCTCTTCCAAAACGTTCCCCAGCTCCCTTCAACCAGGTGGCTGGAAACACTGTCCTAACAGTCAACGAGCCCGTACTCAAATGCGCTCGCCTGTACACAAGCACCAATATTCTATGTCCCCCGGCCCCCTGCACTCAGGCGGCGGGAAACAATTCTCTCGCAGTTAGAGAGCCCGTGAACAAACACGCTCTGATAAGCGCCACTTTAACACAACATTATCGGGCCACCGAGTCCCTGTTACTCAGCGGCTCGCCCCACAAATTAATTCAGCCCCTGGCTTCGAAGGCTGAGGCCTGGCAGGCCATTCCCGGCATTTCAAAATGGGTGTTGAACATAATAGAACAAGGTTACTCGCTACAGTTTGCTCGCAGACCACCGCGCTTCCGCGCCGTGGTAGAGACAACGGTGAGAAGCGACACAAGTCACGTGTTTCGAACCGAAATATCAAAACTGTTGAAATGAAGGGGGGGCGGTGGAATCCGTACACCCCTCACAGAGCGAGTCAGGCTTTTACAGTCGTTACTTCCTTGTACCAAAAAAGGACGGTGGTCTCAGGCCCATTCTAGATCTCAGACATCTGAACAAGGCCCTTATGAAGCGCCCTTTCAAAATTTTGAAAATGAAACAAATCCTCGCGCACATTCGCCCGGGAGATTGGTTCTTCACTGTAGATCTAGAGGATGCCTATTTCCACATACAAATAGCCCCTCATCACAGGCCATTCTTGAGATTCGCCTTCGAGGGGAAAGTTTACCAATACAGGGTGCTACCCTTTGGTCTATCTCTGGATCCCCGCACGTTTACGAAGTGCATGGAAGTGGCGCTAACCCCCGCTGAGACTTCGGGGAATGAGAATTCTCAACTATCGCGATGACTGGCTCATAATAGCTCAGTCAGAGATACAGTTATTGAACCACAGATCTTGGCTTCTCAACCATTTGAAATGCTTGGGCCTCAGAATCAATGTGGCAAAGAGCTCAGTGTCTCCCACACAGAACGTTTCGTTTCTGGGAACAGTGTTAGACTCACTACAGATGAACGCGCGACTGACGTCACAGCGCGCGCTCTCTGTTCGGAACCGAGCGGTTTCCCTCAGGTCCGGTGCATACACTCCTCTCAAACACTTTCAGAGGATGTTGGGTCTCATGGCCTCGGCGGCACCAGTCCTCAGACTAGGTCTGTTACACATGCGCCCTCTCCAACGCTGGCTGAATTACCGCGTTCCAGCTCACGCATGGCTCTCGGGCCGATTACAAATCAAGGTAGACCACAGCTGTGTGTTGGCTCTGGCTCCTTGGAAAAATCCCGTCTGGTATCAGACGGGCGTGAGTTTGGGCACTGTTACAAAATGGAAAGTTATCTCGACAGATGCATTCAACCTAGGTTGGGGAGCCCTTCACGAGGGCAGGCCAGTCTCTGGTCTCTGGTCAGTCTCGAGATAAAAGCGGTCACACTATCGCTAAGAGCTTTCCTTCCGTACATAAAGCACCACCATGTCCTGATCCGAATGGACAGCAGGTCAGTGGTAGCCTATATAAATCGCCAGGGCGGTCTAAGATCTATTGGTCTACACACGATGGCGAAAAGAGTCCTAATATGGGCGGAGCACAACCTGAGCTCGCTGAGAGCGACTCATGTGCCAGGCATTCTGAATCGGGGTCCAGACATGCTGTCCAGGGGCAAAGTGTCCCCAGCAGAGTGGTCTCTTCACCCACAAATGATTCAGACAATTTTGGGGCATGTTTGGCGAGGCAAAAGTGGATCTTTTCGCCTCACAAGACAATGCTCAATGCCTAATATATTTCTCCAAGCACAAGGACGCATTGGCCCACGAATGGCCCAAACTTCCTCTTTATGCTTTTCCCCCAATCTCAATGTTACCTCAGGTCATAGAGAGGATCTTCGGTTACTTGCGTAACCTTGGTTCCCTGAGAAGAGGGAACGAGTATTGCGTTTGCTTGCCCTGCTTCGCTTCAGTCGATTAACCTGACGAACCTGGCAAGACAGGGTCTCTTATACCCTTGGCTATGCAAATTCTGCTGCCCCTTGTGGCGGTCCTTCCCGCCCAGTGGTGTCGCCATAGGTTCCTGCAGTTGCAGCGGCACAGCCAATCAGCGCGCAGCTGCTTCCTGCTCAGAGCTGTGCAGCTGCACTGTGTTTTACATGGTATTTTTAGGATAGAAATTTGCTTCAAAATCTTGAGGAAAGGAAATTCCCCTATCGTTTAGCTAAACACAATACTCGTTCCCTTTTCTCAGGGAACCGAGGTTACGTAAGTTATCGTAAGCGTTATCTGTAAGACTTTTTTAGTAGGTTACTCAATTATTTTATGATACGTATTTTATTGATAAAGTAAGGTTAAACCTTTAGGTTAATTCTTTATTATTTAATTGTATTTAATTTAATTTTTTTATTTATCAACTGTGTTGCTACCTATATATATATATATATATATATATATATATATATATATATATATATATATATATATATATATATATATATATATATATATATATATATATATATATATATATATATACTCTGTATATACACACACACACACTGTCAGGGTTGCTGAATGACACAAACAGGTAAGTTGAAAGGATATTTATTTAACACAAACATATAATGGTCACGGCAGACAGGAAGAAGTGATGAGATAAACTGGAGCGGTAACTGATGAAGTGTTCTGAATGAGTCTCTTATCTGATGCAGGATGGAAGTCGGGATGGTGAAAGTTCAAGGCTGGTGATCTGAAGAAGGCAGGCTGGTTGAGGAAGGATCGTCGGATGAAGGAACACAGGTAAGTCTTCTGAAGGTAAGGATCGAGTGAGTGAGTCAGTATGGCGATGTAGTATCGACGAGACCTGACAATGACTGTAGGAACTGAAGGTGCTTATAACAGGAAGTGCAGTGATGGGGAATTAGGGACAGGTGATGAACACAGGTGCGGTGAATCAGAACTCGGGTGAAGCGGAGCGGATGGGCGGAGTGTAGAGGTCTGACGCTGATGCATCTGTGACAGTACCCCCTCCTCCACGGCCAGCTCCTGAGGGCCGAAAGACCCGACGACGGGGCCGACCTCGACCTCTCGGCGCCGGACGATTGGGATGAGATGAGTGAAAGTCCTGTAGGAGCATAGGGTCTAGTATGTCATCACGATGAACCCAGTATCTCTCCTCAGGTCCAAAACCCTCCCAGTCCACGAGGTACTCCAGTTGATTGCCCCGTCGTCGGGAATCGAGAATGCCCTGGACCTGGTAGATGTTCTCGTCAGCGGGGTCCACGGGAGGAGGAGGTACCTCATCAGCGCCAGGCTCTGAGGAGTGAGGAAACAAAGGATCAGTATAGGGTTTGAGCAGGGAGACATGAAATGAAGGTGAGATGCGGTAGTGTGCAGGGAGTGATAACCGGTAGGTGACGTCGTTGATCTGCCTCTGTATTGCGAATGGACCTATATATCGGGGACTCAGCTTACGACAGGGCTGACGGAGACGGATGTCCCGGGTGGAGAGCCAGACCTTTTGCCCTGGTTGATACCTCGGAGTCGCAGATCTTCTAGCGTCGGCCTGACTCTTGTGTCTCCGAACAGCCCTTTGGAGATGAACATGAGCTGAGTCCCAGACCCTCTCGCTCTCCTGGAACCAATGATGGACTGCTGGAACATCTGAAGGCTCACCTGACCAGGGAAACAGGGGCGGCTGGAAGCCGAGTATGCACTGAAACGGCGTGAGACCAGTAGTAGACTGTTGAAGGGAATTCTGTGCATACTCGGCCCAGGGTAGATACCTGCTCCAGCAGTCTTGATGGTCATGGCAGTAGGATCGAAGATACCGTCCGACCTCTTGTATCTTCCGCTCAGTCTGGCCATTGGACTGGGGATGGTATCCTGACGTCAAGCTGACTGTGACTCCCAGAAGGTTGAAGAAGGCTCTCCATACCCTGGATATAAACTGAGGTCCACGATCAGAGACGATATCTTCTGGTAACCCAAAGTGACGAAAGACTTGGTTAAATAATGCTTCTGCCGTTTCGAAGGCAGTGGGAAGACCTGGCATAGGGATGAGTTTACAGGCCTTCGAGAAACGGTCAACAACCACCAGTATACATGTTTGAGATTGAGAAGAAGGGAGATCGGTAACAAAGTCTATCCCCAGATGGGACCACGGCCTGGTTGGAATAGGCAAGGGTACTAATTTACCTTCTGGGAGCCGACGAGGGACCTTGGCCATGGCACAGACTGAGCAGCCCTTAACGTACTGGGACACATCCTGGCTCATACTGGGCCACCAGTACCGACGTTGAAGGAGCGAGAGGGTCTGTTGACTGCCTGGGTGTCCAGAGCCCAGCGAAGTATGGACCGAGTCCATGAGGGACGGACGTAGACGCGTGGGAACATAAGTCCGTCCCACTGGCCCTCCCGGCGGAGCAGGTTCGGTTCGGGTGGCGTCGGCTATATGGTCATCTATACCCCACTGGATGGGACTAACAATCAAGGCTGGAGGGAGGACAGGTTCTGGTTCTGGAGTGAAGGTATCGGGTTGATGTATACGAGATAGTGAATCAGCCTTGACATTTTTGTCCCCTGGACGGTATGTTACCTTGAAGTTGAATCTTGTAAAGAAAAGGGACCAGCGAGCTTGACGAGTGTTGAGTCTTTTGGCCTCTCGAAGGTATTCCAGATTTCGGTGGTCTGTGATGACTATAAAGGGATGTTTCGCTCCCTCCAGCCAGTGTCTCCATTCCTCCAGAGCTAGCTTGATAGCCAGCAGTTCCCGGTTGCCGATATCATAATTCTGCTCCGCCGGGGACATCTTCTTGGAGAAGAAGGCACATGGATGGAGTCGAGGAGGCTTCCCCTGCTGTTGAGAGAGGATCGCTCCTACCCCAGTGTTGGACGCATCCACTTCGACGGTGAAAGGAAGATCTGGATTGGGATGCACAAGGGTAGGAGCGGAACTGAATGATTGCTTCAACACATCAAACGCTTGGGTGGCTTCAGAGGTCCAGGACAGAGACTTGGCCCCTTTTTTCAGGAGTGAGGTGATAGGAGCACTGATTTGACTGTAACCTTGAATGAATCTACGGTAGAAGTTTGCGAAGCCCAGGAATCGTTGCAGCTCTTTGATGGTGATGGGTAATGGCCAGTTGGCAACGGCATCCACCTTCCTCTGGTCCATGGTGACTCCCTGAGGAGTGATCACATACCCTAGGAAGTGGAGGGTTTCTTGATGGAACTCACATTTCTCAAGTTTTAGATACAGCTGATGATCCCGAAGACGTTGGAGAACTGACTTGACATGAAGGCGGTGTTCAGACAGGCTGGTAGAATATATAAGGACATCATCGATGTAGATTATAACGAACTGGTTCAGGTAATCTTTAAATATCTCATTCATAAACCCCTGGAAGACCGCTGGAGCATTGGACAGCCCGAAGGGCATGACGCGGTACTCATAGTGGCCTGCAGGAGTGATGAATCCGGTCTTCCACTCATCTCCCTTTCTAATTCTAATTAAATTATAAGCACTACGGAGATCAAGTTTAGTGAATACCTTTGCACCACGAAGCTGTTCCAAGGCGGCTGGGACCAGAGGAAGAGGATACCTATACTTGACGGTGGAATTATTGAGGGTCCGGTAATCTATACAGGGGCGCAAGCCTCCGTCCTTCTTACCGACGAAAAAGAAGCTTGAAGCAGCAGGGGAAGTAGAAGGTCGGATGTATCCTTGGTGAAGTGCCTCCTCGATGTACTCCTCCATGGCCTTCTGTTCTGGGATGGACAGTGGGTAGATTTTACCACGCGGTAGGACCGCCCCAGGCAGTAGGTCAATCGCACAGTCCCATGGCCGATGTGGTGGAAGTTTCGTGGCCAGCTGCTTATCGAAGACATCCTGGAACGCCCGGTAACTGTGAGGAATCTCATGATGGTCGTTAATAGCTGGGCTTTCAATGGAGGTAGTACACATGGAAATCTTTTGGACGGGTAATGAGTGATGGTGAGACACCCTTTTAACCTGAGATAAACAGCGTGAAAAGCAGTTACTTCCCCATTGACGAACCTCTCCCGTAGACCAGTTGATATCTGGAGAATGAAGTTCCAACCACGGGCGTCCCAGGATGATATCTGCCGTAGAACCCTCCAACACCAGAAAAGACAATTCCTCTTGATGAAGACAACCAACTTTCATTGTTACAGAGGGGCTGCGGTGACATATCCTCCCACGACCGAGCGGTCTGCCGAGGATGGAATGCACTTGAAGAGACTGCGGGATGGATTCATGGTGGACTTGTAGCTTTTGAAGAGTGGAACGGGAGATAAAGTTACCAGCGGACCCAGAGTCGATTAGCGCTTGTGCTGGAAGAGAGTGCTGACGATGTGAGATCTGAACAGTAGTGTATTTCAGTTGAGAAATGGGTGATGGAAGATGTACTGTACTCACCGCCGGTCGTGGGGGACGAACTGGACAAGAGACTAGCAGGTGGCCAGCGGATCCACAGTATAGACACAGGTTGTTAGAGATACGTCTCTGGCGTTCAACTGCTGATAAATGTGCAGAACTGAGGTCCATGGGTTCTGGTGTTAGAGGGTTGACTGTGGTGGAAGGACGAGGAGGAGGCAGTGCAGGTTGAGCGAGCAGACAGGCAGTGCGGCGTTGGTCCACTCTGATGGAACGCTGAATGAGACTTTCCAAACCAATGGCATCATCATGAATGGTGAGTTGTAACCGGATCTCATGATCTAACCCTTGCCGGTAGGCGGTGATTAAAGCCGGCTCATTCCATCCACTAGAGGCTGCTAGGGTTCGAAACTGAAGGGCATATGAAGAAACAGATGACTTGCCTTGTCGTAGATGAAATAATTGATCATGAACTGATAAAGCATTAGCGACTGGAGAAAATACAACCCGGAAGTGACTAATAAAGTTGTTCAGGGTCTCAGTCACAGCTCCTTTCGCTTCCCAAAGCGATTGTGCCCAAAGCAATGCTCTTCCAGTGAGAAGGGAAATGAAGAAAGCTACCTTAGATCTCTCGGAGGCGAATTGTGATGCGTTCATCTCCATGAACAGCTCGCACTGCAGGAGAAATCCGCTGCACTCCCCCTCCTCGCCAGAGAAGGGCGCTGGCCGGGCCATGGGACTGACAGAGGCAGACGAAGAAGAATTGATGGCGGGTGATGAAGTGACAGGTGAGGATCCAGTGGTGAAGATCGGCGTGGAAGCTTCTCCGTCGCCGTGACCAGATGGTTCGTGCATGTTTGGTCAGGTCTTCTGTCAGGGTTGCTGAATGACACAAACAGGTAAGTTGAAAGGATATTTATTTAACACAAACATATAATGGTCACGGCAGACAGGAAGAAGTGATGAGATAAACTGGAGCGGTAACTGATGAAGTGTTCTGAATGAGTCTCTTATCTGATGCAGGATGGAAGTCGGGATGGTGAAAGTTCAAGGCTGGTGATCTGAAGAAGGCAGGCTGGTTGAGGAAGGATCGTCGGATGAAGGAACACAGGTAAGTCTTCTGAAGGTAAGGATCGAGTGAGTGAGTCAGTATGGCGATGTAGTATCGACGAGACCTGACAATGACTGTAGGAACTGAAGGTGCTTATAACAGGAAGTGCAGTGATGGGGAATTAGGGACAGGTGATGAACACAGGTGCGGTGAATCAGAACTCGGGTGAAGCGGAGCGGATGGGCGGAGTGTAGAGGTCTGACGCTGATGCATCTGTGACACACACACACGTACTGCTAAATTCTCTGAAACACCTTTGGAGATGTCTTATGGTAGAGAAATGAAATTCAATTCATGGGCAACAGCTCTGGTGGACATTCCTGCAGTCAGCATGCCAATTGCACACTCCCACAAAACTTGCGACATCTGTGGCGTTGTGCTGTGCTGTGTGATAACACTGCACATTTTAGGCCCCGTCCACACGGAGACGCGTACATTAAAATTTTGTACCATATCAGAGTTTCGTCCACACAGATCCGCCGTTTTGGGAGCATGAAACCGATATTTTTTGAAACCGGGTCCCAGAGTGGATAAATCTGAAAACGACACCCTTGCGTTCTCGTGTGTACAGCCAATCCGTATATTTTGTGATGTCATCACACAACGTCCTGCGCAGGGAAGACTAGAAGGGATACAACTACGCGCACTGGGCATGCGCACATCAATACTGCGTCGTTTAATTACTGTATTTGCATTATTGTAAGGGTATGTTTAGGGTTGGGGTAGGTGTAGGCTTTAATAAAACACATCTGGTAAGTAGCACATTTATTTATTGTTATTTTATTGTGAGATTTTGCCTCACCTCCGACTGTTGTCGTACCCCTTCTAGCCAAAACTCTTCTTCTCCCTTTTTTGTGTATTTCTGTGGCAGAATTACAGCGCCACATACTGGCCTGGCATGTACACTACATCGTTTTGAGCCTTTTTCATGCTCTCGTGTGTACACAGATATTTCTTGAAACAAGGAAAATAAAAAGATTGGATAGGGAAAGCTCTGGCTTCGTGTGGACGAATCAGCATCTTGATATGCTACACCTGTGAGGTGGATGGATTATCTCGGCAAAGGAGAAGTGCTCACTAACACAGATTTAGACAGATTTGTGAACAATATTTGAGAGAAATAGGCCTTTTGTGTACATGTTGAGTTCAGCTCATGAAAAATGGGGCAAAAACAAAAGTGTTGTGTTTATAGTTTTGTTCAGTGTGTGTGTATATATATATATATATAGGTTACTCCATTATTTTATGTTGCTTATTGTATTGATAAAGTAAAGTTACATTTTAGGTTAATTCTTTATTTTTTTTGTTTTATTTTATTTGTTTTTCTATTTTATTCAACTGTGTTGCTGCAGCACTGACATGGTTGCAGCTATGTATGTGTATAAAAAGTTTAATTGCTTGACTGAATTAAGTGTTAAAATGCATTTGAAATACACTCACTTCGATGTTTTTGCTTACTGACGTATGACTTCATTGCTTCCGTTGTAAACATAAATTAAATTTAATGTCATAATAAATTGTTACACATCATTACAAACATATCAATTTAGCTTCTACATAGACAAATTATAACAGAGAGTTGTGGCTGTATGTAAATATGTCAAGTTGAAAATCCTCACATTGTAAGTGCTTTGTATTTTGGACACTTTAATTAACACAGCTTCAAAACCAGTGAAAAATATGGATGAATACAAAAGGGTTCTCGGCTGCTAGGTGCAAGCTTCCCAAATATGGGACAGACTTCATTCGGTATGCATGGAACATAGTTCTGTTCCCTGAAAAACAGGACAATTTTTGAATTATACAGGATGGTTGGCAACCCTACCACTGAGAATCAGAAATTGAGTTTTAGATTCTGAGAGTTTTTGAATACCATTAGAAGTTCTTTGCTTCAGTTCACTGAGCACTTCTCCATGCTTACTTGAGCCCACTCGCTAGCGCTGGTAATTAAACAGATGATTAGCATGTTAGCGGCTCCTAATGAATGAACAATTGCAGTCTCCCATGACTGACATAAACGCAAACACGCACTCCTCCTGTTCTCCCTGACAATTTTCAGGCAGATTAGAGCTCTTTTGTTTATGTGCGATGGTCTAATGATCGAACACAGTGAATATGAAATTCAAAATGACGAACACGAACTACAGGAACAGACTGTCCAAAGCTACTTAACTAGTTCATAAAAAGCTTGAACAGTCTGTGAAGTTAACAGCAGGTTGTGGAAATGTAATCCCAATAACTTCATAAATGAAAGGTTCTTTAGTTACCAGGCTAAATTCATAAAACCATTTATTATTAGTGTGACAATAAATCCTAACAACACTTCACTTGGGGTAGTGGATTTTGTTTTTCAGCATTATATACACATTATATTTAATATAATTATATATAAAACGTAACTTTTTGTTGTTCCAGAACCCAGGAGTGGATTTTGGAGACGTGTCAGAACGTGCAGCGCTGAGGACGAAAATGAACTGCAGGAGCTTTCGCTGGTACCTTGAGCATGTCTATCCCGAGATGAGAATTTACAATAACACCATCACTTATGGAGAGGTAATAAAGACAATCCAACCCCTTAGGCCCCTTTTAAATCAACCAAACCTTTCATACACTGTTAGTTTAATGCCTCTATACTCCTGTGAAGAATCCATCATTCTGTTACAATTAGTTTTTGGCAGATTTTAAAGTAATAATGTCACCTCAGGAGCTTGCAAAAGATTTTAAGTATATACTAAGTACCTGTGAAGAAAGAACCATTGTAAGTGAAGTGATAGATGCTATTTTGTTTATGATTTATTTGACTAAATCTGTCTATAGTGACTTAGAACATTATATATTTGAGTATAGCCATTTCCATATGATTCCATTATTTAAGCACTGCAAGTTGCATTTTTGTACTGGATGGTAAAAACTGCAGTAATACAACAGAAATGTATTTAAAGATAATTGGTTTCCATAGAAACACTGTAGCAAGCATTGGGATTAGCTCCAATTTCCTTATAATTAGATTTAATGAGGCCCTTATTAACTTTAGAGTGCGTGCGTGTGTGCCTGGTATTCCCTACGTTATGGGGACCAAATGTCCTCACAAGGATGGCAATACCACGAATCTTGGACCTTGTGGGGACATTTTTTGGTCCTCATGTGGAAAAACGTGTACAGTATAAATTATACAGAATGATGAATGACGCTTTCTGTGAGGGTTGTGTTTGATGGTTTGGTTTAGGGGATAGAATATACAGTTTGTAGAGTAGAAGAATCAAAATGTCTATGGAAAGTCCCATAAAACTTGAAAACCCAACGTGTGTGTGTATTAGAATTCAACAGGCCTAAATCTCAAAAGAAGAGAAATCTTACAGCATTTTCAATTTGTCGGAGAAAAAAATGAGACCTGCATTTCTACATTGATCTCTGAAACTGCTGGGGCGGAAAATCTATAGCTGTATTGGAATAGTTTGTCTCTGAAAATATCCCTGCTAGACCACAGATTCCATATATCTCATCCTCTGCCCAGTATTAGGTTTTATGGATGGTCAGTGTTGTCATCTCCCAAATGGATTTGACAAAGTATGTGTATGTGCAATTATGTTCAACCTTCAGAGCAGCACAAATGCTATAGGCTTAATTGGGTGACTTAATAGTACATGTGTGCTCATGCTTGATGCGTCATGATTTAGCTGTCTGTGTTTATTATTGTTTATTTATTTTTCAGGTGCGAAACAGTAAAGCCAGTGGGTACTGCCTTGACCAGGGGTCAGATGAGGATGACAGGGCCATTCTCTACCCATGTCATGGCATGTCATCGCAGGTTAGTGTGTTTATATTAGCATCTAGCGGTGAGGTTGTGAATTGCAATCACACCCCTCCCTTTCGAAGCACATAGAGAAGCTACGGGGGCCGACACAGGTCAAAATCAACTCGTCGGAGAGAGCAGAGAGTGACTAGCGCTCTGTAGAGAAGTTTGTCCATTTAGGGCTACTGTAGAAACATGACGCCGCAAAATGGCGATTTCATTTTAAATGGATCCGCGGTGTATTGATTGAAATGGCTCATTCTAATTATGTAAGGTCTTTATACAACACTGAAAACTTATAGTTATGTATATTATATTGAATTTCTGTCAATAGATCCTAATGAATACTACATACTGCACCTTTAAAAGCAGATGATATTTTCTCTCTTTTGATATATTGCATGTTCAGATATTCATACAACAAAATATTCTGGGGGCCATGAAAATTTTGGGAAAATGATCAAAAATGCTGGCGGGGAAAGAGTTATAAATAAAACTTAAAATGTAATATTAGAAGTCACTGCATAATTCTTACATTTTCATTCGTGATATTTCATGGTCTTCATTGGTTCATTTGGTAGTGTTATATTAATCACCATAGACATGAGTGTGACATGTTTAGTAGATTAAAGTCAACTGAAAGGGTTTTTTCAAGGGTTAAAAAAAATTTATTCAAACATTACATTTTGTTCCCCTCAATCTTGTTCTCAATCTTCATGTGGTTACATCATTGCATTTACATTACATTTATATCCCGAACAGACAGTAAAAATCTTGTTACTGGCAAATGCAAGGACAGGGAGCCAAGAATATGCCACGTTTGCAAAGATAAATTACTATATCCATATTGACATATGCAGCGGAAAAAATGCACCATTTTCACAAGTGCATATTGATGCGAATTGCAAGAATTAAATGAGATTTGTAATTGAAACATCTTTGCAACCTCAGTGTATACTTATTTCACATTGCCTGGAGATAGAGAGCAAATTACCAGTAGATTATATCTCAACTTCTGTGTACTGTCCTTTCATAACTGCCTCCCTTGCAAAATAGAGGTTATAAGTTGTCAGTTTATGTGACTTTGACATCTGACATTTTTATTCATTCGGATTAAATGGATGTGGAATAATTAAACGGTTCTCCTACCGGGCTATGACCTTTGACAGTGCGATGTGACCTTTTCGCTGTCATCCATGCACAAGAGAGATATGATCCTTTGAACAATTTCAAATACGATATTTCTCTCTCCCTCCCTCTCTCTTTCTTTCTCCCTCCCTCCTAAATCTTGTAAGGGAATGACAGTCTTAGTCCATAATCCAGGCCTAAGGGAAATAAAGCAATTGAAGTATATTCCCATTGTATCATTAAATTACAATAAAAGCTGGTTTTACACGATACAGCTTAGCTTCATTTCAATCCAGGTTTTTTTTTTTTTCATATCCTTGCCCAGTGACAAATTAAAAACAGGAACGATTCATGTGCCATTTAAGCCCCATGTGAATGAATTGATGTTTTTTTGTTTTTTTTCGTTTTTCATTTATTTATTTAAATGAATATAATTAATATTGGTTGTAGAATTACTGGTATGAATAATTGCTGTGCGAGGTCTTTTGTTGTATTTATTGTGATTGAAGTATTTGTTCTCTAAGACTCTTGGAGAGGAAAAAAAAATGTTGATCATTTTTTTCTTTCATCGTTTTAATTGTCAAGCCTTTTAAAACAATGTGCCGTCTCATCCTTTTAATCAAAAATCTTGTGTTACTTTGTCCTCTGTGAGCGCATCATATAAGTGAATGCATGACCACTATGAGAGCTGGAATTGGGTTACAGTACACATGAAGATGAGCTCACTCTATTGTCCAAGTGCTGTTTTTCACCTTGGTCACTGGACAATTACCCTCAGTTATAGATTAACTTTACTCAATAGAGCGAGCTTGATTTTCATTGAATGTCAACTTGTACTTCATTGTGATGTGCCGACCTTGGGATCTGATGTCTAAGAGATTGACTTTCAGCTGAATTATTGACCTGTGTTATTCAGTGCTGTGTACTTACCGTAATAGATAGCTGCTATCTAGACTTCCATCTCTCTGGCTAGTTTATGTACACTTCAGTATGATGGTGGTTTTAATCATACAGCTAAGAATTGCTCATATCTGGAGTTTTCTTAAAAGAACAGTTCAGTTTGTGACGTACTTGATGTCTGAATGAATCGCCTGAGGTTTTGATGAATCACACGATGTTTATGGTCATGTGTTGATTAGTGCTGTCAAAATGAGTGCGTTAACACATGCAATACATTTTTTCATCTTAACGCAATTAACGCGGTCATCCTTTGGCTAGCATTACATTATAGGATCACGCTCTTATTCGTGTGAATACTTTTAAACCTTTCAAGCGCGACAAGACAAAAGAGAACGCGCTGTCTGTGAATGTGGTCCCTTTTCCCATACATATCACATCAGAAAGGCATTTACTTTCAATAAAAATGAAGAAAATGTTCTAAAAGTGGAAATAAGGTGCCTAACGTGCACTTTTAAGTGCCTATCATTTTTTTTTAATAATAATACGAGTATTTGGTAACACTTTACGATAAGGTTCATTAGTTAACAGGAACTAATAATGAACTGCACTTATAAAGCATTTATTTATCTTTGTTTATGTTAATTTCAACATTTACTAATGCATTATTAAAATCTTGTTAGCATTAGTTAATGCATTGTGAACTAACATGAACAAACCATGAACAGCTGTATTTTTATTAACTAACGTTAACAAAGATCAACAAATATAGTAACAAATGTACTCATGGTTAGTTCATGTTAGTTAATACATTAACTAATGTTTCCTAACAAAACCTTATTGTAAAGTGTTACTGAGTATTTATTGGACAAGGTTAGGTGTAGGGAGGACTTTTATTGCCCCATTAAGGCGGCATCCATTTAATAATAGTAATAAATATAATCTTTTACACTCTGTGTTGTTATTGCATCCTGTTAATGTACAACAATACTGGGGTGCAAATAGTATGTATCTTCCAAAATAAATGTTAAATAGCATCAATACTATTTACACATATAAGAACTGTTACTTTTACATTGTGAAAATATATCACTATTTTCACTTAGTGTAAATAGCATTGCTAAGAAAATGCTGCTATTGTCACTTAGTGTAAATAGAATATATTGCTATTTTCATTTAACTGTCAGTGTCCAGGTAGCGGGACATTTGGTAAGCTTTTTTATTGCCTTTTTTACTATCACATATTTTAGTAATCATAAATTAGGTATCATTCGAAAGCATGGAAATGGTACTTTAAAACCTTTTAGCTCAATTTTTGGGATATCAACTTCAAATTTGGAACACAACCTGGCATGGTTTGGATTTTCTAGCAAGTTTAGAGTCCAAATTATTTTGAATAATATATATTTTATATGAAATTAAAAATGTTTAGTTCACATTTGCTTTAGAGTAAAATTACACTTTATAACTTTTTTTTAAGAGACCAACTTTATGTCTTTATTCCAAATCATTCACGAATTACAGCTATTTAAGCTGTTAAATTCCATCATAATTTTCTCACCCTCATGCTGTTTTAAACTTTTCTTTCTTCTGCAGAACACAAAAAAAGATATTTTGAAGAAACTGTTTTTGTCCATACAATTGAAGTCAATGTTGTCCAAAACGTCTTTAGACCCCACTGACTATCATTGTTTGGACAAAAAGAGATATTTTTCAAAATATTTTCTTTTGTGCTCCACAGAAGAAAGAAAGTCATACAGGTTTGAAACAGCATGAGGGTGAGAAAATTATGATGGACTTTTCATTTGTGGGTGAACTATCCTCTTAAAATGAATCTAAGATCTTCTATTTCATTTTATACATCACATACTTTCTTTTTCTTTTTTCTTATTTTCTTTTTTTATTACACATTGTAACTTGATGTTTCATTTCAGCTGGCAAGGTACACCACCGAGGGCTTATTGCAGTTAGGACCCCTGGGGTCGACTACGTTTCTGCCTGACACGAAATGCCTGGTGGATGATGGAAGAGGAAGGAGTCCCAGCTTGAAAAAATGTGATTCTGTCACCCGGTCCTCCCAGAGGCTCTGGGATTTTACTCAGGTAAAAGAATGCACTCATACAAAACAATTTATTCATTAGCTTGCTGAACTCTTCATATTAATATTTTATTTTCCACTTGAGACTTAAGTATGTATTAAGTCTTAAGTATTGAGTTTCCGAAATGAAGATGGTTGTTTTGTCGAAAAAAAGCAACAAGTATTTAAGTTAGATTCTTAAAATGTTTTACTTTTCAATAAGCAACCTTCAAGTATATTTTATAAATGCACACTGGTGTTTCTTATGCCCACCACGTCTGTTTATTTGATAAAATACTGATTAAAACAGTTATATTTTGTTAATATTTTGTTATATTTTATCTTTATAAAGACAAAACATAATAAAAATGGTAAAACAACAAAATGCTGAAATGTTGAAAATATAGAAAATACAATCGAATTCTAAATATTAACCAAAACTATACCAACTAATGGTATATTCGTGACACTAAAATTACTGCTTCAGAAATCATTCTAATATGCTGATTTGTTGCTCAAGAAACATTTCTCATTATCGATTTTTAAAACAGTTGTGCTGCTAAATATTTTTGTGAAAACTGTACATTTCTGATTAATAGAAAGTTCAAAAGAACAGCATTTATTAATGTTTTTGCTGACACTTAATTAATTGATTGAATGCATTTTTGCTGAATAAAATTCCTTTGTGTTCTTGAATATTTGTTTCTTAGAATGGGCCCATCATTAGTCGAGACACAGGACGTTGTCTGGAGGTTGAAATGTCAAAAGATGCGAACTTTGGCCTGCGGCTGGTCGTCCAGCGCTGCTCAGGGCAGAAATGGATGATTCGGAACTGGATAAAACACCCCAGACACTGAGGAACATCCAACCTGAAAAATAACCTCCCTGAGCTGAAGAGTAGCCATAGACACAAACCCTGAGTCTGGGGTTGAGACAGAAGAGATGAACTCGGGTGCAAGATACTCTCTTTCAGGGTAAAATGCTTTCAATATAGACGTCTAAAGGTGGAATATTGTCTTTGGACGCATTTACTGTTGAATGAGCAGCTAAATCAGAAGACCGTCATCACAGGAGAAAGACTTGCTCTTTGTAAGTCCACTGTACAGACTCCCAGCGTACTGCAGCATACTTGTGTTCCCAAGCGGAATTCTGATGAGCTGTCTTAGTGAAATTCCGAGAGGAGTATTCTAAAGAGTTGCGGATAAACAAAGAGAGAGGAAACAAAAGTCTCGAGTGTTACTTCTTATCAATTGCCATATCAACACTTTTTCTTCAGGCTATGAATTGCTTTGGATAATTGATTATCCACGTTGTAACTTTAATCCCAAGTGCTACAAAACAAACAAAGAAAGTAGAATAGACTTTAATCCGACACAATAGTTTCAGCTATTTTATTTGTGTATTTTCTTTCCTTTATTTACAGACTTATTTGCTAATGCACAACAAAACCATGTGTTCACTCAAGAACTCATGTGCCTTTCTCCATCTTTATGCCATCAGACCAGGGAATGTTCCTCCCTAAGCATGTACAAAATGTTTGATTTTTAAATTAATTAAAATATGAATATAATGTTAAGAGGTCTTATTGTAGAAACGCGTTGTAAAATACTCAAAACATGATAATCCAGGAAGATCAAAACAATAAAAACAAGTTTTCTTTTCTTTTGTACAATGTTGCATGATGTATTATATGTGAAAATCAGTGCTGTAAAATGATCAAAGTTGTTTCATATTGTAGCATAGAGTCCTTAATACAGTTACATTCACCCAGTACGGTTCTTTACAGGAGTGGCAACCGCATTCTTTAACCGAACTCACACAAATTTTTAGGACTCATAACTGTATTGAAAACCCACGCTGTGTGAACGAGTTGTCTGTCACATCATATACAGTGCAAGAGAGCCGCTCTGCTCTGCATAAATGCGTGTCATCTATGTGTCGCGGGTTTTCATGTGTAGAGGGGTTACATTTGGTGCCGTGACCCGGATGGGAGTGAGGCTTAGGAGGGTCACTGTAACAGAAGCCATCCAGTTAGAGTTGTGCGAGTAAACTTCACTTCACTCAGGAGGCACACTAGCAACTGATGCCAGAGACTGCGTCATATGCCGGAGATGCCGGTTCAAATCCTACTTGGAGTGGGTCAAGCAGTAGCGGCTCCTGGCTGTAAATTTACGTAGGGCAGATTCTGGTTCTTAGCACTAGTTTATGATAACCTAAGCTTTATATTCTAATCGCTGAACACTTTTGACAGAATTCTAATGTACTTGCGTTATTTAGCCTGAGGGTGGCGCTCTAATAAGGATTGACAGACTTCATTACACACAACATACGCAATCTTAGAATTGGATTATTTATTGCGTCCTAATGTTGTTTTAGAATATCACAAGTTATGTAGGGATTCCAGTGAGTAAAAAAAGCCATGTCTATTCTTAGAACAAACATAAAACACACACCACATAACTACTGTATATAAATCTATTCACATGAGCATGTTTAAATTGCTCAGAGGTCAGCTGCCCCATCTAGTATCAGAAATAAATGCCTGTCGAATCCATATATCCTGCTCACTTTATGGCTTAAAATAGTCTAGAAAATCCCAAAAATATTTGTTGCAGAATGCTGAACACATTTATAATTTATTATTAGGTCTATGTTTGGATGAATATTTAGGGGGGGCTCTGCCCTTACAGACGAGCCGCGGCTGGGGTCAAGTAGGAGCAGTTACATTTGGTGCCGTGACCCTGATGGGAGTGAGGTTATGAGGGGAGAGTGTAACATCCTCTGCCCAGATATAAAAGCTGCCGTCGTTTAATAAAGATTTTTACACACAAACTTTCGGCTCGTTTGGCTCTCGTCGTGTCAAAGGTGAAAGACTTACAGTTGTATGAACCTCCTCATCTTGGTCACTTGGTCTTGGACTTTGGTCACGATCACTATGGTTGCTGGTAAGAGAATAGGGGTTTGACTTGACAGTATCCAAGATGCTATTAAGTTGCTGTGTGAACGGGACATTTTGAGACTCACACCTGTAAGTAAATGTGGTTGTCAATACCAAAAACTATAGGCTTTTATTTTAGTAGATTTTTATTGAATATTGGACTTTTCACTGATAAAGCGTTTAAAGTAAAACCATGAATATGTACTAAAAAGTGAATTTAGATTTTAAAATGTTTTGCCTCCTTAGGTTATTCTCTGAAGCTTGGCATATTTATCTATGTCCATAGGCCTGAGAAACTAGTTGGTTGACACAGAAAAGAAAACCGAAGTTAAGCTTTGCATTTACACACTCTTTCCCCACAGGTTGTACAGTCTAATCATTACAAACCACACAACACATAATCGGAGCATTGAACGCTTCTCAAAGCGATCAATCTCAACGTGCAGCTTCTTTTTTTCCCTCTGAAGCAAATTCAAAATCTCGAAAATAAATGTCACTGATTGTCATTGATGTATTCTCTTTTTTTCCTCTCTCATCTGCAGTGAAAGCCACTCCATCACTTTCCTCTCAAGTATGTATTGCTAACGTAGTCCTGAAAGAGAGCATAGTGCCTGAATGCAGAAAGAAGCCATCCAACTGTAAGCACTTCTTATATGGCCACCTGTGTGTTCTCAAGGCATTTCTAATTGAGTGTTTACTAGGGTTGGGAATCAAAAATCAATTCCAATTCTGGAATCGGATGCTTAAGGTCAGGAATCGGATACTTATGGCTTATCCCACTTATCGTTTTTTGTGTGCGTATTTTTATATGATTTTAACCCATTTTCAAGAGCAAGAAGACGCAAAAGAGAACTCAAATCGGCACCACGTGCTATTTTCATTTTGCACACATCCAAAGCATGCATAGAGAGCCACCTCTCATAGTGTACACTACTGAATTGAGTTATTGTACACATCTTCTTGCAATTGAATGCACAAATACGCAGGAAATTATGTCAAAATATCTTCATGAACACAATTGGTCTTGTCTTAAGTGAACGTAAACATATGAGAAAGAAAACGCATGTGTAAGTAACAGTATATTGGATCCTGCATGAAGTGACAGCAGCCTAATAAACCAACTGCAGTCTGTGCCGTTAAAGCAGCACTAGGTAACTTTTCAACCTTTATAATATATTTTCAAACCTCTTGTGATGATACATCGACTTAAAATAGGTTGAATGACACGTCTGCCATAGCCTGACGGGGTCTGTATCGTTTTTAATCGTACTTTTAAACTTCGGGTTTCGGGTAGTAACCCGAGAAAAAAAGAACTACAAAATTCGACTGCTTTACGGCATATCGGTCACTTCCACCACCACCTCCACTTCCTTAAATTCGAACGTGCAACTAAACAACTATCATTTGTTTGCCGGATGTTATAGTCATGGCCGAAGCAGCACAGAAAAATAAGAAAGCAAAGGTTTTGTCGGAGGAAAGCAAAAAGAGGAAACGAGAAAGTGATGGGATTAAAGGCAGGACGAGGATCAACATTGGGCCAGCGTTTGCTCGTTGGCGTGAGCTGGAGGAGGAGGGGCTACATTCTTGCAAGTAAATACATATGATAAGACGTACAAAATCATATTTTAGGATACCTAACATGTCTGTGATATTGGTTTATTTGTCTTGCCTCAAGCTATAATGCAAATCAATTTTTCAAATTTGCAGATTCATCTAGGCTAGCTTGATATTATAATATAGACGATATATGGTTATTATCTACCACTCAAACATTGAATTGAAGTATCATATAGATTCCGTAAAACTAACTATAAGGCTATGAGGCTACTATAATGACGCTGGCTTGTAAACGTGAGCATCGCGATCATTTGGCGTTTGAAAAAAAATAAAACCCATGAAATTATATTCATATGACATGCTGAAACATATGCCACTGTACCTGGGATGAAGACATTTCACACGCGACGCAAGCAGAACACCTGCATGTGAACTCCATAGACAGGTGAACTCCTCCTGCAGTGTTCAGGGCTATCATAGTTGTCATGTCAACAAATGCACGTGCGATGCATCCCCTGATGTAGAATGACAGTTTACGACAGTAGTAGAGGACAATACTGTTTCCCAACTGTAGGGGGAGCCAGAGAGCAAAAACTACCTAGTGCTGCTTTAATGTTAATCAAAGAACAAAAGGAAAAAGAAAAGCACTCACTTGATCTTGATTGAATAATTTTTGTAACTTTAATAAGGTTTTATATATATATTATTTATAAAAAGAAAACAATGCAGTGGTATTTTACATTTGATTAGAATTTCTGTTTAATATTTAACTCAAATTTCTTTGTTCGGTTGTTTTTATTTGCTCCTATTTTATTATGTTTATTTATATCTTTAATAATGTTCGACATTTATATTCATTCGTCCAGTTGTTTTTGCTGTGGTACTTTTGTTAAAACCATAGGAAAATGTTAGTGTTCTATAGGCTGCTGATTTTTAATCATGGAAATCAGCTGCAACAAAATGATTTGCCAAAAGACGGAATAAGTATGTTTGATATAAATGTTTGAATAAATATTTTTACCTTACTGGAATCAAAATGGGAAATCGAAAAGAATCTGAATCGATAGGCTAAATCGGAATTGCTAAAAGTTTACTAAGAGAGATTGCAGAAGCCTGCTCAGCCAGGCTTCAGCTGTTCAGCTCGAATGGTTTCATAAAAAAGCGTCTTCTCCCTCCACTCATCTACAAGGAGCAGATCTTATTTAAAACCACACTGGAGACTCAACAAACGCTGTTGCTGCAAATGTGCTCATAGCAGGCATGTGGTGCAATGAAACAAATAGGAGAAATACATAACCAGGCTGGTGCGCCTGTGTTTTTGCTTATGCCTTTTTACACAGGATGCAGTTCAGCGATGAAGTCATCGGAGGAAACGCACAGTGAGCACGCACCAATGAATCATTCCACAATCTGCTTCCTCCAGGATGACCAACTAATGCAGTAGATCTGCTGAGTCCTGCGCTCTGAGCCAGTAGTGTGTAGCGTACACTGAAAAACACAATTTTGTAGTTAAAAAGAAGTACTGCTTTTTACATTTAATAAGTTAAAACACTTGTTTGAATAAAACACTAATTTACAAGTTAATTGTAGTTAGAAATTTGGTTATTCCATGCCAAACACTGAAGTGGGGTGAGTCACAAAATGGATGAGATACTGACCCTGAGAATTACGAATAAATGAGGGTATGAATGGGATAAACTCCAGCGTGCAATATGCCGGAATACGTCCCGCCTTCTAAATAAAAGAGCCAATCGCTGATTGGTAAAGTCATTGCGTCCCAGTAACTGCCGTTAGAAGCTCCAGTTACCATAGAAATCTGAGACTTGCACATAGGACTGCATTTATGGGATAGTTCATGTCAGATTCTGTTGCCGATTTGAAATATGTTATTTAATTGCGAGTTTGGAAAGCAGTTTTTGAGATTTCAGGATTTGTGAGATTTCCCCCATTCAAATAGATAGGACTTGGTCTTGGATGCCCGACATAGCTGCCCAGAAGAGTAGCAAATATGGCCGCCAACTGATCAGAATTTCCTTAAAAGGGACTTTGGTTCGGCACTAAACTCATGCCATTGGCTGATTCATAAGTTGACAAGCACAGCATGTTTTGAAAGCTTCACAGAGTCACAGTGTTTACAGTCTTTGGGGAAATCAGCCTACAAAAGCCTTACTTTGTCTCTGCACATTAATCTGTGATAGGAGAAGTTGTTTAATAAGTGATGTTTTTGAATACCATGCATAAAACATCTCTGCTACCTGACAGAAATCACTGAAATAGGTGTCCTGAGAATTCACATAGTCTCTGTGACAGCCATAGGCTGGCCAGCACTATTTTTTTCTAGCCAATTAAAAACTTCTGTTCCTTTTATACCTTCAATTTTGGCTTCAAAAGGAGTTTGGCTCCATAAGCTACACATCTGGTTCCGAAAAGCATTTTCCTACATTGATGCACATTCAGAAATGTGCATGCATTCTGTCTAGATACACCTTTTAGATATAAATCACAAATATTGTATTATATTATAGTTCATGAGTTTGCATGCCCTCATAATCTTAGCATAAGTGGTAAACAGAGTTGGCTTGTTGTCTGCTATAGAGGCGCTCAGAGAGGATAGTCCAATTGCCCCCTTATTACATAGGCTATATGCTTCTTCAACAAAGCAGTTATGAAATTAGCATCAGTCAGCCTAAGCAAATGCTCCACTCTTCTCCATAATGGTAACCCAGTGTAATTTAAATGGTTCTAATAATTCCAATTTAATTGAACATTAAACACTATTACACACTATCAAGTCTCCCCCTTTTCTCATCTTGCTCAAAAACCCATAAAATAACACTTAATTTCAACATTTACTCTCCTTTGATTCAGCCATATGCAAAGCATGCTGGGAACTAACAAGCAATGCCCCGTTTCAGATAATGCAACACCAATCATTGTAATCCCAACACAAACAGGTATAGTAAACTTCAATTTGACTTATATTTAAGTAGATTGAACACAATCAAATTAAGTTAGCCCAAAAATAGCAATTGTGTTGCTTTAGCTCCTTTTAATCAGGCAATTTGAACAAGCAGCAGCAAAAAAACATGTAAATGTTACATGATCATTCACAATAAGATTTATAACATGCATTTACAAAATACATATAGGGTGAATTTTCACTTCATGTCGACTTTAAAGCTGCTGCAAAAGACTATCCTGGTAAATAAGCTCACAAAGGGCCAAAACAGTTAACAGTAACCAAACAGTTGATTGGTCCCATTGAATTCCATAGTATTTTTCTCCCCAAACTATGGAAGTCAATGGGGCCCATCACCTGTTTGGTTGCATAATCTTCAAAATATCTTCTTTTGTGTTCAGCAGAAGAAAGAAATTCATACCGGTTTGGAACAACTTGAGGGTGAGTAAATGATGAGAGAATTTTCATTTTTGGGTGAACTCTCCGTAAGTCTGATTGTATCTAAAACCAAAATAAATGCCTCTACTTTTATCTTCACTCTGTCAGAAGAGTTATTATGATTGTAAATGTCTTCAAATGACAGTGTCTCCACAACAGTATTTCTTTCATGTTTGAGGGAGAGAAAAACAAATGTGTTGTGTAGTCTGGCCTGGCAGGATAAAAGCAGAAGTTGTTAAATGTTAATGTTTTCACTCCCAAAGTTGTTAAACACCCAGAGGACACAAAAGGAGAGAGACAGCTTTCAATTTACCCAAAGAGGACAGTTACAGGTTCACGCCTTTGACAAGGGCAGCTCCCCTCACAACACAGGAGAGTGGAAACTGATGTACGGCTCACATTATCCGTTCCATTCTTTCTTCTGACACCCAGGATGGATGGCGGGATAGAGGAAGGCAGGATGGGAATGAGAAGAAGAAGAGAAGCAGGTCATGAGGACACCATTCCAAGAATACTTTCACTGAGGTACTGACTGGAGAGTGAAAATGGAACATTTCTTTTATTCAGAATTTTTATTTCACTTTATTTTATTTTACGTTAATGTATTTTCCATTTTGGAGCCTAAAACACTGTCTCAAACCGAAGTCAGACATCATTTTATTGTATCTTTTATTTACAAAAGAGGAAATTACATCAGAGTCAGAAACATTTGAGCAATTACAATATGCTTCATTTTTATTTTATTTTATTCTTTTTTTATTTTAAGCCTAAACCACCATTATAAGAAAACGCTTAAAAGATTAGTTCACTTTAAAATGAAAATTTCCTGATAATTTACTCACCCCCATCTCATCCAAGATGTTCGTGTCTTTCTTTCTTCAGTCGAAAAGGAATTGAGTTTTTGAGGAAAACATTCCAGGATTTTTCTTCACATAATGTACTTCAATTGCAACCAACGGGTTGAAGGTCCAAATCAATGTAGTTTCAAAGGGCTTCAAAGGCTCTGCACGATCCCAGATGAGGAATATGGTCTGATATAGCGAAACCATCGATCATTTTCAAGAAAAAATTACACATTTAAGTACTTTTTAACCTAAATTGCTCATCTTGCGCTGCTCTGCGACGTGCCACGGATTGCGCAATCACGTCTGAACTTCTACCTACGTCTAGCGTGACCTTTCCAACGTGATTGCGCAATCCATGGTGTGTCGTAGAACAGTGCAAGATGAGCAATTTAGGTTAAAAAATATATACATTTAAATTTTTTGTAGAAAATGACCGATGGTTTTCCTAGATAAGACCCTATTCCTCAGGTGGGATTGTGCAGAGCCCTTTGAAGACCTTTGAAGCTGCATTGATTTGGACCTTCAACATTTTGGTTGCCATTGAAGTGCTTTTTATGGAGAAAAATCCTGAAATGTTTTCTTCAAAAAACTTAATTTCTTTTCCACTTAAGAAAGAAAGACATGAACATCTTGGATGGCATGGGGGTGAGTAAATGATCAGGAAATTTTCATTTTGAAGTAAACTAATTCTTTAACGTGACTTAATGCATTAATACAGTGATATTAACAGGCCAAACTAGTAAGTAAACTAAGTAAACATCATGAATAAAGTATACTATGCACAAAAAAATCAGATGAGCCAAGAATATGAACGCAACGCGTTTAATTACACATTAAGCATTTTCCTCCCATAGAAAACCATTATAAGAAAACACTTAACGTAATCCTAATACATCTTAGAATATCCCCTTATGTTATGTTGATATAACGAGTTATGATGTCGAAAAAAACAACTTAATATCTCGAAATAACGAGTTATGTCGAAATAACAGGATATTATGTTGAAATAACGAGATATTATGTTGAAATAAGTTATGTCGAAATAAAAACTTATGTCGAAATAACAAGATATTGTGTCAAGATAACGACTTAATGTCTCGAAATAATGAGATGTGTCGAAATACTGACTTAATATCTCAAAATAACGAGTTATGTCGAAATAACGAGATATGTCAAAACAACGACTTATATCGAAATACTGACTTAATATCTCAAAATAACTAGTTATGTCGAAATACTGACTTAATATCTCAAAATAACTAGTTATGTCGAAATACTGACTTAATATCTCGAAATAACGAGTTATGTCGAAATAACTAGACATTATGTTGAAATCACGAGATATGTTGAAATAACGACATGTCGAAATAATGAGATATGTAAAAATAACAACTTATTATGTTGAAATAACGAGATATTATGTAAAAATAACAACTTATGTTGAAATAACGAGATATAATGTCAAAATAACGACTTAATATCTCGAAATAACGACTTAATATCTTGAAATAACGAGATACGTGTGGTATGTGGAATGTGTGTCACATTCACTATATACGTTTCTTTCTTTTTTTTCTCCACCATGCCGTTCAGGGCTTCCATATCTCAGACCAAAGGTAGATATCTTTTTTTTTTTTTTTTATAGTTGATTACTATAAATATTCATCCATGGCATTTAATAGTTTGGCTTTCAACACCATTTATGTCTTTCTTCAGAAAAAAAAAATACAAAATCAAAAATTTTTAACTGTGGAAATATTTTAAATTTGCACAGAATTACTTAAATGTGCCATGAATCTTAATATAAATAACAGTACATGAATATGGCAATCATTTCCCTCTCAATATCAAAGCTTTTCTTTTTTGTGGTATTACCATCTGAAACCATCACAGTGCCATAGTTTTAATTTGTAAGGGCTGGCTATAGAAGTCTGAGGAATCGGTGAGAAGGTGTTGTTGGCAAAACAGGAAGTGAATCGAGCAGTCTCTCGAAAATGTTACTGGCTGTAAGTACATATTTGTCTCTCATTTAATGTGTGTATAACAAGAATAAACAATATAGGTGTGGCTGTGGCTCTAAACACTGATCTAGAATGAGCACTTTCAACATCATTTTAGACACTGTAGGTGGTCCACTACAACAGTTCTCTGATCAGTGAGCTAAGCCGTGTTATAATGATGAGCATGTGTGACAACTGCTGAGGCCGAACAGCTTGCAGAAACCGTAATGAGATCTCCAGAGGAGAGAGAGAAAGATGCCGCTCCAAGACACAATTAAAACCAGACCCTGCATGACTGTATTTGTATGCAAATACACCTGAAAGAACTTTGACGATTATAATAAAGTAGCAACAGCAATCTTTTTTTAAAAAGCTGTTTACTGCATGGATATACTAAAAAGCATAGAGAATCTCATGAGAGATTTGTGAGATAAACACTCATCAATTTTGTTCTGTTTCAATAGTTGTTGTGCGTTTGGGGCGTGGCTATCAGTTGTTTGACTGCTTTTGACTATTTTACCCTTTGACGTTACAGTTCATAAATAATACTAAAATTATTTTTCTTCAACAATAGGCTATTGTGTGTACAAAGCAGAGGAGTTGTCGCAAACAACCAACCGAATTTCACTGGCCAAATTTTACTTCTAGCTACTGCCGCAGTGTCCCACAATATACACACTCCATGCTTATTGTAAATTATTCCTTTCTGGCCTGACTGCATCAACATTGAGGACACCACTGCTTGACTTGCATTGAACATTCATGAATTTTTACACATCACATCTTTGCTCAAGTCTCTGCGCTGGCTCCCCGCAGCTGCCAGAAGTAATTTCAAGACACTTTGTGGTCTTCAATGAAGTCAATGACCTGTTCTTACGAAAAAACATACACGTCAGCTGGACTGCTTTGATCAGAGGCTGGTCACTCCCTTCTTACTTACCTGTCAAAATCTGGAAAATTCCTCCTCAGCTCACAGACCACAATAGTGCAACATCTCTCCAAATGTGACATATTGTTCTGGTACAAAAAACATCTTTCAAAAAATTGTAAATTAAAAAATATTGAATTAAAACATGATGAAAACTTGCAGCTCGGCAACTGAAAGTGGGCTCATACGCACACCATCATTCGTCTTGAAATCATATGATTCGATTGATTCTGTGGACTTTGAGGATTTTGTTAACAAAGGGAAGTGGCGTTTAGCGGTTTCTGACAATGAATCTGTATTTCCAAATGGGCTGACTCTAGGATTCAGCGAAAATATTTGATAAAAGTATTTTATGTGCGGAGAACATTCGCTCAATTGTATTATCTCATTATCTTCATTTACCTATATTTCATTTTTGACAGAGGTTGCGTTTAGCGGCTTTTGCATCTGAGCTCTTCGTGTGTTGCTGTCTCAAACGTTTAGCATATTTTTACTACAGCTCTCAAGGTTTCCTGTAGCTCAAACAGTAGAGCATGGCGCTAGCAACGCCAAGGTCATGGGTTCGATTCCCAGGGAAAGCAAGAATTGACAAAAATGTAAGATGTGTACCTTGAATGCAATGTAAGTCGCTTTGGATAAAAGCGTCTGCCAAATGCATAAATAAAATAAATAAATAAATAAAAAATAAGGTTAATTGCAAAGGGTGCTTTCTTTGATATCTTTCTGTAATTTAATCACAGTTTAAATAACATATTATTTTCATCCTACCAAGAGAAACAATGTAAAGTTGACTGTTTAGTCACTGGTTTGATTTACTGACACGTAGAAAAAGAACATCTGACTATACGTGAATCATTACATATCAGAAATCACTGGTCACTGATCAGGCATTAGTTACTTACATTCTGTCGAGTCCATATCGTAAAAGTCTGTTTGCAAAGCCTGCACTGAAATTGAAACTGATTTACCAAAGAATCCACAGTGAAATGTACCACATACAAATTAATAATGCTCAACAGAAAATAAGCAACCACATTCCTAGCATTAGGATCCTTTGGAAGGGAATGTTATTTGTAGTCCATCTTGTATTGCTCTTCTCTCCTCGTCATCTCACTAACACACCAGTGGGCAGGTCGAAAGTTGCAATGATGATGTAGGTGTTGATCTGCAGAGGTGGTCTATCACCTATCTATTTTGTCATAGGCACATTCCACATTGTGTCATTTTCTGGGCTTGGGAACAATAAAAGCTGTTTTTGGACTAACAAGGAAGTTTTCAGTTCTGAAACTTACAGGATATTCTTATAGTATCATGACCTCTTACATGTCAAAAGCGCAAGGAAAATTTGATTTCTCAGTTCATGACCACTTTAACACATTTGTATATTAATTTACTGCATAAATATACCAATGTTCATTAAGTTAATGTTACTAATGTTAACATATCGTCGCTGCCCGATGAAACTCACGTATGTCCAAAACAGTTACTTTTCAGGAAGTGAAAAAAACACCGTATTTCAAAAGCAGTTGAATGTAGCGTTGTCATACTTGGTACGGCATCTTTACATGTAACCATATTCTTGCCAGTGTAATGATATAATCCACATTTGACCAAAATTGAGTTTAAATGGACATATTTTACAGTACGGTGGTCGATACGCATTCTTCCGATCATTAATTAGAATGGCCAAGTCGCGTTTCATATTGACAGAGGAATACGCTCAGTTTATTAAATAGCCTTCGTCTTAGTTTATTAAATACGCTTAGTTTATTTAATATTAATTATACATTTATTAAATGTCTCTTGCAAACTATGAAGGGACAATGAATCAATACACTGACATGGTAATGCTAGACAGATACTTTGTTTGTACAGTCCTACCGTAATTTTGTCACTCCTAGACGTACGTCTGGCGTCAGGGGGGAAACGTTTACCTCGATGAAGGAAAGTCATTGTCTCACCAGGCTATGTTTATTTGGCAATGTATTGCAGAAAAGAAAAGTGAAAATGAAGATGCAACTTCACGAGACCGGCGAGATGCTTCCACAGGGCGGGAGATCCGCGGCGTGATTGACAGCTTTGGCACCAAATGGATATACGTGAAAATCAGATGACATGATTTCACAACTTTTCATTGGCCATTTAGATATGTGAAGCATACTGTATACAGAAATGAACCTGGACATTCAATCCGTCGAAAAATCTCAAAATCTGCAAAATGGACATACGTGGTTTTCATCGGACAGCGACGATATACAACTTGTAATGGAGTAGAGAATGTAGAAATTAACTTTAACCGAAATAATGAAATCCTGAAAATATATTTTTCATGCTAACTTAATGTATACAACCCTCCTGTAAAGTGCTAAAATATTTAAGTTGAAAATTAAATCCTTTTGAATTAGGATTGCTTCAAAAGTTGGATTGCGGGTGTTTTCTCACAGGGAAAGATTTTAATTTCAGAATGAAGTTGCTGCATTTGCATTCATTTTTTTATTTCGCTGGATGGAGGGTAAATCTCATGTTAAATGATTCTTTGATTTTTAACACCTAAACTGAAATATTATCATCTTTGAATTGACTTAATTCAGTGAATGTCTATGATTATTCCCTCTTATTGCTGCCCTTGATTTAGAAATGTGCAGAATACTCATTAGCACAACCACTTGTGTGTCCATATCAGTGCTTCTAACACCTGATTGGCTGATGCTGCCTCCTGCCTGCCGGTCACAGCAGGCCACTGGTCTCACATCTGTTTTTTTTTTTTTTTTTTGATATGTGGGACTGTCTTTGGCTGAGACGTCAAGGTCACTGACTGAGATTCTGGCTGAATTGCAGCATGACTGGGTGATCTCTAAGTGGGGTGCGGTGCATTTAAGAGCTCTCGAATAGGATTCTGAGCCTTTGCACTCCTTATTTTTCCAATAAAGCTGCACTCGTTCTCTAAAGTGATTTTTGCAAGGTCCTGTATTTTTACTTCAGGCTTTCAAATGGTCACTGTTGATTTTCTATTGATCCACATGACTACCTTATTTGTATGATTTTAAAACCATACAAAATTGGTCATGGATTTACTGTAATTCAAAAGGTGGGCCTACGTATATTGTTTTAGTAGCTTAAACCAGCCTAGCTCATAGTCTTAGATAGTTTCCCAGGCTAGTAAGGCTATAGTCTGTTTTGCTGATTTTAACAGGGTTTGTGATCACAAGCCAGCTGAACAGTTTTTTTTTTAATAAACAGGAATAGCATTTTTATGATGGTGTACAATTAATCTGGGCATCAGTCTGCTGGTATGATTTGCTTAATTCATACTGTACCCAATGTAAATGAAATTAGCTCTCAGAAAATCCAAATTTAGATGCCACAATAAATGGATGCACACTTAAGGGATAGTTCACCCAAAAATGAACATTAGCCCATGATTTACTCACCCTCAAGTCATCCTAGGTGTATATGACATTCTTCTTTCAGACGAATAAAATCAGAGTTATATTACAAAAGTCCAGGCTAATCCAAGCATTATTATAGCATTAATAGTTGCTCTGTTTTTGAAGTCCATAAAAAGGGCATCTGCCCATCAAATAACATGCTCCACGCGGCTCCGGGGTGTTAATAAAGGCCTTCTGTGTCAGGGTTCTCCTCTGACAGCTCTGTATGTTTTGTCATTGTTTAATGTGTCTTTGTTTGTGTTGTGCATGAACACATGGCTCTGTCTTGGTTTGTGTTTGCCATGTGCTCACTGTGTCCTGCCTCCTTGTTTCCTGTTAGCACGCCCCCTTGTTTAGTCCTTGGCTGCGTCCCAATTCGCCTACTTATACTACGTCCTAAAAGTATGTACTCTTTTTGTGAAGAAAAAGTACATACTTTTGAGTGTGTAGCAGAAGAGTATGCAAGCTTTGGGACATACTACTTCGTCATCTTTAACGGACTCTGTTACGTGCGTCCCGTCACCATTTAAACTGCCCTGTCAATCATCGTCACAGTTCAAATCCCCCACTTTCAATTTAATTTCCTACCGTATCGGAGAGAAATGTAGTCGCTCGTTGATCTGCCTTTCGTGGGTCTTTAATGCAGAGACTCCTCTCATGTGTTTGCAAAGTTAATGGCCAAACGTATCATTACAAAAGTTCTCAATGCTGCTGAAGGAGAAATATAATGTGGATAATATTGAATAAATATCTTTTCGTCAGGTTAAATACTGATAATTGCTCACTCAAACCACTTTATCTAATCCTCTCCACTTAACCGTCAGACCCGCGTAACCGTCATGTTTGTAGTTTTTTAAACACTTTTTATCCGCGTTTGTAGTTCTAATCGAATCCTCGTCCATCTCGCAATGGGTTGTGGGCAATATCAGCTGTTAGAGTGCGCATCGATCTGCACTTCGGATTCTGACCGGAAATAGTAAACCATCCGGGAATCTTTGGAATACTTTTTTCAACATACTAAGATTTGGGACATACTAATTCTTTTTCCGAATACTATTTAGTACGGAGAGTATGCGAATTGGGATGCAGCACTTGTCTAGTCCTCATTGATTAACTGATTGTGTGCTCACCTGTTCCTTGTTCTGAGTGTGCTCACCCTTTTCTCATGTTCTCTGCTCCTTGTTTGTCTGAGTGCGTTCACCTGTTCCTCAGGTTTTCTGCTCCCTTTATAAAGTGTGTTCTTTTCCTCATGTGGTTGCTGGTTCATTATACGTTGTACCTACGTGTGGTTGCTAGTATTGCTAAGTGTTTGTGCTGCCTTTCGGTCTTGTTTTCTGTGTCTCTAGTTCCTGTCCTGCAAGTAGAGCTTGCAGGAGCTTGCAAGTAGGCAGCTTTCTCTCCTTGCCTAGCTGCAAGCTTGGTGAGTTTCCTGACAAGACCTGACTGCATTGCCCTAGGATTCTTGCCTGGTCATCGCTGGTATCCTCTGGTCTCATGCTGCTCTGTCAGAACTGCTCTCCAGTCTACCACCTTCTGGAGTTAGTTATTGTGGCTGCTCTTCCTGCCTGTGATTGTGCTCCTAACCTGCCTACTGTTTGGACTGTGCACCTCCTCACCATTTCTTGTCTTGTCAGCTGTTTGTCAATAAACCCCTGATCACTCATTCCTGCATTTGAGTCCTCTCATAGAACTGTGATATTCTGAAGCGAATTGACGCGTTTATGTAAGAAAAATATCCATATTTAAAACTTTACAAAGTAACGTTTCGGCCGACCGCTTCCGTGTTCAATTTATTGAAAGTGTTGAATGGTATTCTGCCGATCGAAAGACTAACGTGACCAGGTACGCTCGTCATGACGTCACGTACGCATCTTGAGTTTCACATTCAACACTTTTCCATGGAAGGTGATCGGCTGGAACTTTACTTGATAAAGTTTTAAACATGGATATTTTTATTCGATGGACAGATGCATTTTTTTTTTAAGGACTTCAAAACAGAGCGACTATTAATGCTATAATAACGCTTGGATTAGCCTGGACTTTGTAATATAACTCCGATTTTATTTGTCTGAAAGAAGAATGTCATACACCTAGGATGACTTGAGGGTGAGTAAATCATGGGCTAATTTTCATTTTTGGGTGAACTATCCCTTTAAAGATACAGAAAATGCATTTGAGATCTCCTAACCCTTACTGCATGCCCACGTATCAGATGCATTGAATTCAACAAAGACAGAAAAGCATCTGAAAAGTTTACACTTAAAGCCTCGGAGAATGAAACATCTGCCACGCTCTCAAGATAAAATGTCAATTTAAATGTAAATCTCTGTTGAATGTGAAGATTTGTTTGGACCAAGATTGAAAATGCAATTAAAAGCACTGCAATTACTCTAAAGAAAGGACTGTCACACCTATTCACAAAAATCCTGTGTAAATGTGAGATTTATGGTGAAAGTTTAGACGTATCGATTTTTAGAAGCCGATGCTAGAAATATATCACACACTAATAACCAGAACAAATATGTTATATAAAGATTACAATTTATCTGAGAAGTGATGTAGGTTTTGTTTGAACATCAGAAAGGACATAAGGATCTTTACTTTAAATTATATTTTTCTGTTTTCAAAAAGCCTTTGATTTCATTATGCTAAAAATGTACTGCAAAGATGCAATCTGTCTGTCTTCCTCTCTCTGTCTGCAGTCACAAACACATTAATGAGCTTGCACGAAGCTATGCAGCAACATACACAATACTCAAATAATTACATTCCGACGTCTCTTCTACTTTTAAAAACCAATAAAGGATGAATTTGCCGCATAAGATCAGCATCAGTGAGCACTCTGCAAAGTCATAAGTATAGACTCTATTTACATCAAGCTGCAGATCTTGTAATATCCGAAGCTCTCAAGCAAATTACGAACTATGTGTTTGTGTGTCTGAGAGGGGGAAAGGTTTTTTTTTTTTTTTTTTTTTTTTTTAAAGCAAGCTGCATTTTCATGCCTTAACTGAGAATGGCACACTGGCAGGGGTGGTGGGGTGCTGAGGGTTATGCAAATTAGTTCTGCCAAGGTCATCCAATCGGCTCAGAGTCCTTTATGCATCATGAGAAGTGACAGTTATAATGGTTGCCTCTTAGAACGCTGAAAAAACAGAAGAGCTCTCTGATGTGAGCCTGGAGGATGTGATCCCAATACTTTATTTGAAAGTGCATTTGAAGTCCCTCTATCTATCTATCTATCTATCTATCTATCTATCTATCTATCTATCTATCTATCTATCTATCTATCTATCTATCTATCTATCTATCTATCTATCTATCTATCTATCTATCTATCTATCTATCTATCTATCTATCTATCTATCTATCTATCTATCTATCTATCTATCTATCTATCTATCTATCTATCTATCTATCTATCTATCTATCTATCTATCTATCTATCTATCTATCTATCTATCTATCTATCTATCTATCTATCTATCTATCTATCTATCTTCCTATCTATCTATCTATCTATCTATCTATCTATCTATCTATCTATCTATCTATCTATCTATCTATCTATCTATCTATCTATCTATCTATCTATCTATCTATCTATCTATCTATCTATCTATCTATCTATCTATCTATCTATCTATCTATCTATCTATCTATATATATATATATATATATATATATATATATGAAAATTATGAAAATGAAAATGATGTAATTAATTACTTACCCTCATGTCGTTGGACACCCGTAAGACCTTTGTTCATCTTCGGAACACAAATGAAGATATTTTTGTTGAAATCCGATGGCTCAGAAAGGCCTCCATTGGCAGTAATGTAACTTGGGTGGTGGGGTGCTGAGGGTTATGCAAATTACTACCAGTCAAAAATATTTTTTAATGGTTTTGAAAGAAGTCTCTTCTGCTCACCAAGGCTGCATTTATTTGATCAAAAATACAGCAAAAACAGTATTATTGTGAAATATTTTTACAATTTAAAATAACTTTTTTCAATTTCCTGCATCAATGCTGAGCACATCCAACATAGCTCTGATAGCTGCAGCACCGGGCTCTCGTAGAATAAATGACTCACTTATAAAGTGAGTGCCTTATTTACTGAATGAATCAGCGTTTTGAACGAATCATTTTAAAGGATGATTCAGTGACTCACAAAGGCTGTCACATGCCACCACCTACAGGCTAATGTGTAACCTGCAGAAAGAGTCACAGAGAAAATGCCACAACAAACTAAGGGCCCTATTTTAACGATCTAAGCGCATGGTCTGAAGCGCATGGAGCAGGTTGTCACGATTCACCAGTGTGAGTGCCGGTGATTACCACCAGAGGGCACTCCACCCCGGACTGTCACTCCATCAAGGACTTCATTTCCCATAACTCCCCAGACTCTTCATCCCTGATTACATCCACAGCCTTGTTTAGTCTTGTTAAGTGTAATACTGCATTTCTGAGCATTCTCCCTGGTTTCTTGTCTCTTGGATTACTTGCCTGTTCCGTGGATTACCATTTTTGCCTGTCTCTCCTGCCATGTTTGCCTGTTTGGTGTAACAGTAATGATTCAATCAGTCGTCTGGCAGGAAGGCCAAAGTCTGAACACCTCACAGCCCTCATGACTTTTTTAATCAAATCATACTTAAACAAAGGGCCTGTGTGTTTCGCTGATTAGATCCGAGGCGTCATCGTGTAGCCGCAAAAGATTGGAGCGTTGAACTCTTTGGGCGTCGGCCATCCCCTCTACAAGAACAGCAGCGACCATCAACTCTTTGCATTTTCGCCACCACAAGGAACGGACCTCTTGGCATTTCGCCATGAAGGGGAAGACCAACCCTGGTCTTCCCAATCCTGAGAGAAGGCCTCCCCGCACGGAGAGAGGAACTGGCAGACTTCTGGAGCGACTTTCCTAAACTTCAAAGAAATTCTCCTGGACCCGCAAATCCTTAGCGAACTTCCCCAACGATTCGAACTCAGACACTTACACGAGAAGCCGTAATAATGCAAGTATTCTATTTCACAATCAAACTGCTTGGAAAAGGTTGTCTGAATTATTCCCGTTCACGTGACTATTAATTTCTTGAGGGCTCTTGCGAAAGGACTATGAAGCTGTCTCTCGCTCTCTCTCTCTCCCTTGTTAATTCTCTCTTTCCATCATTCTTTTTCCCTCATTCATTAAGTTTCATGTTTCCTTGTTTGTACCATATTGTTTGTTCCCTTTCAGTCGGTCACGTTCGACGTACGTCGGAACTGACCGACGAATTGGGATCTGATCTCAGAGACCAATCTACTTCGAGTGTATTAAAAACGAGCCAATGGAGATTGGCATGCGATCCACGCATTCCACGCACCGCCCCGCAGCGCGGGTATAAATAAGGAAGTGGAATGCTTGATCATTGCCTTTTTTTTCGGAGCCGAACAGCGTCATTGCTGTGTCTACGAAGAGTGTTATTCGAGTCTCGTGAGAAGGATTGCTGTTCCAGTGCGGGTGTGACGGCGCTTTTCAGCGGGTGGCCGCTTCAGAGGAGATAAAGAGCTGGTTTTGTTGGTTGGCTGGGCGTTTCCATTTCTGAGTGCTCACGCAGGCTTGCACTATCTGAACTGCGTGAGCCGCGGTCATCTCCCTGAGTGCTTCAGCACTGAAAGAGCGGGTTTCCTTTTCTAAAAGAGCAACACGGTTTGACCCTGCGTCTTTTTCAAGATGTCATTCAAACCGTGTGTTTCTGGATGCGGTTGTTTCCTGTCCTCATTTGACGGCCACGATCTCTCTCACATATAAACATATGTGATTGCGTTCGTGGGTGATCCATGCTCTCTCAGGAGAGCATGGTCACGTCGGCGCGTTGTTCGTCTCACCTTTCTCGTAAGGGCTCGAGCGTTCAGCGCGCCGTGTGCCGTCGAGCGCCGGTTGACAGCGGGGGTTGCCACGGCAACCCAGCGCGTCACTCGGCACTCTCTAGATGCGCGGTCCAGACTATGAAACCTCAAATGGGGTTGAGTCCCTTTCCTTATTCCCTGATCTAGTTTCTTTTCTGGTGCATCAGAAAAGGACTACTTTAGTTAATAAGCTTTGGTGGACCTGAGGATTACAGTGGGGCATCCCCGCCGGGTACATCTCTTCGGGCCCCCACTCCTCTATCGCATCATGAGCATGCCGAGACTTTGTTCGTGGGTGGTTCATGTTCTCTCATGAGAACATGACCACGTCGGTGCGGTGTTCGTCTTGCCTTTTCATAGGGCTTGAGCGTTCAGCGCACCGTGTGCCGTCGAGTTTGACGGCCACGTTCACTGTTTCACATGCCTGCTGGTAGCTTACAGATGGGATTGCTGGTCCTTTTAAAACAAGGAGACCTAATGTTTCATTTGTGGCTCTGGCAGAGGACAGATGTCAATTGCAGCATCGGAGAGAGGGCTGTTATGCACTGGAAATGATGAGGCTGAGTTTCCCACTATAATGGTGTGTGCTTTTGCTGAATCAGATTCAGAGTTGGCAGCCATGCTTTCCCGGGTGGCTGAGGCGTAGTGCAACGCTTAAATCGCCTTGCCTACCCCCGTGCCTTTTTTCCCGGATGGGCATTGGAAAAATTAGCAGTATGGAACTATTTGGTGTCAAAATATGGAACACCAAAAGGGCCGAAATCTGTATAAATTTTTCCCTCTCTCACTACCCTCTGTCCTGCATGTACGAGGGTAGTCCCGACCCAGGGGTTATGCAGGAACTAAGTGCGGTGGTGGACCTCGCTCTCTGGGCGACGGAAGTCATTGCACGCTCCCTGGGTCAGGCGATGTCCACACTAGTGGTCCAGGAACCTGGGGCTAAACCTGGCAGATATGCGTGAGTCCGACTAAGTTCGGTTCCTTAACGCCCCTGTCTGTCAGGCTGGCCTCTTCGGCGACACCGTCGAGTACTTTGCCCAGCAGTTCTCGATGGCCTAGAAGCAGACAGAGGTGGTTTAAAAAAAAAAAAAAAAAAATCCTAATTCGCAGCACCTCTGCCTGCTTGTCGCCGAGGGCGCCCCCCCTGCGTCCGCCTCTGCCCCTGCGAAACCCAGGCAGCAGCCTCCATCTGGGAGGCAGGGTGCCGGACGTAAGGGAGGCGCCCAACCCACTCAGGGCTTGCTAGTCTACAAGCAAGCGTAAGGGCAAGCGGCCCTGAGATGGGCAGCCCAGGGAGAACAGGAGCTGCTCCGAGGGAGTTGGTGTCCGCACCCCTCCCTCACCCCCCCGGAGGAGGACCGGGGGCCCTGACTGGTGTCAATACTCTGCCGCTGGCTCTCCGGAGTCCAGCGGTACCCACATTTTCAGAGCAGTTTCCTCTCTCCCTGGGCCCCAAGAGGGCCAGGTTGGCAGTGTGCGACGCCCCCGGGCTTTGTCACTTCTTTCCTCCCCTCCCTTAGCCAGGGGGCAGCAGTGTGGGCACCGAGAACGCCCCCGGGCCTTCTCACCCACACTCTGCCCCACCCTGGAATACTCAGACAACACTCCGGGCCGCCTCCGGGCCTCCCGAGTCGGGTCTGTCTATTCCGCCTCGCTGCCCCACCCCGGGTACGTCTGTGGTGCCGTTGGTCCCGCTTGTGCGGTCTCTGGGCTTCGGCCCCCAGGCCGTCTCGCTGGCTCATCCGTACCAACAGACTCGGCTACGCGATTCAGTTCGCTCACCGGCCTCCCAAGTACAAGGGCATCCTCTTCACCTCCGTGCGAAGCAGCGATGCTCAGGTCTTGCGGTCAGAGATCGATGTCCTACTGGCGAAGGACGCGGTCGAGCCGGTTCCTCCAGCCGATATGAAGGCGGGGTTCTACAGCCCCTACTTCATTGTACCCAAGAAAGGGGGTGGGTTACGGCCAATCTTGGACCTGCGTATCCTGAATCGGGCCCTGCACAAGTTCCCGTTCCGGATGCTAACGCAGAAACGCATCTTCGAATGCATCCGTCCCCAAGATTGGTTCGCAGCGATCGACCTGAAGGATGCGTACTTTCATGTCTCTATCCTTCCTCGACACAGATGTTCCTACGTTTTGCGTTCGAGGGGAAGGCATATCAGTACAAAGTCCTGCCCTTCGGGCTGTCCCTGTCGCCTCGCGTCTTCACGAAAGTCGCAGAGGCAGCCATTGTTCCGCTCAGAGAACGCGGCGTTCGTATCCTCAACTATCTCGACGACTGGCTCATACTCGCCCAGTCTCGGGAGCAGTTGTGCGAACACAGGGACATGGTGCTCAGTCACCTCAGCCTGTTGGGCCTTCGGGTCAACCGAGAGAAGAGCAAACTCTGTCCCACGCAGAGGATCTCTTATCTCGGTATGGAGCTGGATTCGGTCAGCCAGACTGCGCGCCTCACGGAAGAGCGGGTCCGGTCGGTGTTGAACTGCTTGAATTCGTTCAAGAACAGGACAGCGGTCCCACTGAAATTTTTTCAGAGGCTCCTGGGGCATATGGCATCTGCAGCCGCGGTAACGCCGCTCGGATTGCTTCATATGAGACCGCTTCAACACTGGCTCCATGGCCGAGTCCCGAGGTGGGCGTGGCAGAGCGGCCAGTACCGGGTCCCCGTGACTCCTTACTGCCGCCAAACTTTCAGCCCATGGTCCGACGCTTCGTTTCTCCGGGCCGGGGTGCCCTTAGAACAAGTGTCCAGGCATGCTGTGCTCTTCACGGATGCCTCCTCCATGGGCTAGGGGGCCACGTACAACGGGCATGCAGTTTCAGGTCTGTGGACGGGACCTCAATTGCATTGGCATATCAATTGCCTCGAGTTGTTAGCGGTACACTTGGCACTGCGCCGCCTCAAGGGGCCGCTACGTGGCAAGCATGTACTGGTCCGTACTGACAGCACTGCGGCCGTTGCGTACATCAACCGTCAGGGTGGTCTACGCTCCCGTTGCATGTTCCAACTCGCCCGCCACCTCCTCCTTTGGAGTCAGAAGCATCTGAGGTCGCTTCGTGCCATTCACATCCCAGGTGCGCTGAACCAGACAGCCGACGAGCTCTCTCGCCAGTCGACACCTCCGGGGGAGTGGCGACTCCATCCCCAGGCGGTCCAGCTGATATGGGACCTCTTCGGAGCCGCACAGGTAGACCTGTTTGCCTCTCCGGACTCAACCCATTGCCAGTGGTACTATTCCCTGACCGGGGGCACCCTCGGCACGGATGCACTGGCGCACAGCTGGCCCCGGGACCTGCGCAAATATGCGTTCCCCCCCCCCAGTGAGCCTTCTTGCACAGACCCTGTGCAAGGTCAGGGAGGACGAGGAGCAGGTCTTGTTAGTTGCGCCCTACTGGCCCAACCGGACCTGGTTCCCAGAACTAACTCTCCTCGCGACAGCCCCTCCTTGGCCGATCCCCCTGAGGAGGGACCTTCTTTCTCAGGGACGGGGCACTCTATGGCACCCGCGTCCAGACCTCTGGAAACTCCATGTCTGGTCCCTGGACGGGACGCGGAGGTTCTAGGTGGTCTACCACAGGCAGTGGTGGACACCATCTCTTCTGCTAGAGCCCCCTCTACGAGGCGCCTCTACGCTTTGAAGTGGAACCTGTTCGTTGAATGGTGCTCTTCCCACCGGGAAGACCCCCGAAGGTGTTCGGTTAGTGTCGTGCTTTCTTTCCTGCAAGATGGGCTGGAGCGAAGGCTGTCTCCCTCCACCCTCAAAGTGTACGTCGCAGCAATAGCGGCGTATCACGATGCAGTCGAAGGTAAGTACATAGGAAAGCACGACTTAATCGTCAGGTTCCTCAGAGGTGCGAGGAGGCTAAATCCTCCTCGTCCAAACTCGTTACCCTCTTGGGACTTAGCTCTAGTGCTCAGAGCACTTCAGAGCCCTCCCTTTGAGCCTTTGCAGTCTGTGGAGCTTAAAATCCTGTCAATGAAGACAGTGCTTCTGACGGCATTGGCCTCCATCAAGAGGGTAGGGGACCTGCATGCACTTTCGGTCAACGAATCGTGCCTAGAATTCGGGCCGGCCAACTCTCACGTTGTCCTGAGACCCCGGCCTGGATACGTGCCCAAGGTTCCTACCACTCCCTTCCGGGACCAGGTAGTGAACCTGCAAGCGCTGCCCTCGGAGGAGGCAGACCCAGCCCAGGCTTTGTTATGTCCCGTCCGCGCTCTTCGCGCTTACGACGACCGGACTCAAAGCTTTCGGACCTCAGAGCAACTCTTTGTCTGTTACGGAGGCCAGCAGAAGGGAAAGGCTGTCTCCAAGCAGAGGTTAGCCCACTGGATAGTGGATGCTTCGTCTTGGCTTACCAGTCCCAAGACGTGCCTTGCCCGTTCGGGTTGCGAGCACACTCAACAAGGAGTGTTGCTTCTTCCTGGGCGCTGGCTCAAGGCGCCTCGCTGACAGATATATGTAGAGCTGCGGGCTGGGCGACACCTAACACGTTCGCTAGATTCTATAGCCTCCGTGTAGAGCCGGTATCTTCCCGCATCATCGCCCCCAGTGGCCAGTAGCGCTAAGTGCCCGTTCTAAGTGTCGGCTTGCAACGCCACTCCCGCCCTCTGGGCCGGATACGTGCGTCTATTTTCTCCAGTTGTGTTCCCCGGAAACGGCTAACCCTGTCGAGCTCCTCCGTCACCCCTGCGGTGCCAGACGTTGCGGTCGTCTGACGCCAGGCCTGCACCCGTATGCTTGTGAAACGTGTGTGTAGGCTGGGTTCCATATGTAGCGGTCCCCTCACGGCTACCCCATATGTGTATTCTTCCACGGTACCAGCTGCCCTACTCGGCTAGCCCCGTGTCTTTCCCTTGACAGAGCCCGCTCTGTCGTCTCTGGGCGTGTTCTTTCCCCCCTGGGACCAGGCTGGAACCACCCCAGAGACTGCCATATGTTGCACTACCCTGCCAGGTTAGTCCTTATGTGTATTCTGCCACCTAGCCTTCTACGAAGGACGTGGCTCCGCAGCGTACCATCTCCCGAGACGGGCACGCTTTCCCAGCGTTATCCAATAGTCACACTGAGTGGGTCTTGCAGAAACAGCAGTGACTGACCTCCCTGCTTGGAGCCCTGACTTCCGTACCATCTAAGACGGTCCAGTGCGCTCAAGCAGGACGCTGGAAGGGCCAGCGCCCTGGCGTTTTGGTAGGGATCCCAATTCGTCGGTCAGTTCCGACGTACGTCGAACGTGACCGACTGAAAGGGAACGTCTCGGTTACGTATGTAACCCTCGTTCCCTGAAGGAGGGAACGGAGACGTACGTCCCGTCGCCAGGTGCTGTGCTTCCGCTAGGGGGCCGAGTCACTAGTTCGGCTCCTCAGCAGAAAAAGGCAATGATCAAGCATTCCACTTCCTTATTTATACCCGCGCTGCGGGGCGGTGCGTGGAATGCGTGGATCGCATGCCAATCTCCATTGGCTCGTTTTTAATACACTCGAAGTAGATTGGTCTCTGAGATCAGATCCCAATTCGTCGGTCAGTTCCGACGTACGTCTCCGTTCCCTCCTTCAGGGAACGAGGGTTACATACGTAACCGAGACGTTTTCTCCTACATATGCATATTTCCCCCCGTGTGAATCGTAGCTTTGTAAACTGTAGTTGTTTTATTAAAACCCAATGATTGCATTGAAGTGAATCCGTATTGTTTTGCTCACAAATATCAAAGTCAATGAGACGTAAGATTTTAGCTACCCATTTAAGCTTGATTTTCTTGTATTACTACTTCAGTAATACAAATTGTACAAACATAAGAGATATTATTTGTCCTGATCAAGCAGATGAATGTTTCTTAAGGTTTGTAAGATTGATAATAGATGAAGAAATCAATTTGGATAAAGGTTACTTTTAAATGATTAAAGGTTCTGTTATACGTTGATATTGTCTGTACAACAAGCAAATCATATTCATAGACTCATGAATAGTTATACCATTTGAATTAATTATTCCCCGAAACTCATTGTTGCTACATTGGGATGTTTGCCTGTGTATGACCTTTTGCCTGTTTTTGACCACGATTGTGGATTATCCTCTTAATAAAGCTGCGTTTGGATCCTCAGCCTTTGTGTCTTGGAGCAGTACATTACACAGGTGCACTTAGGACTTGTCCGAATCCACTTTTGCTAGTTTAATGATGGAAAAAAAATGGTCGGCATGGGTGTGTTTTGGGCGTAACATGCAATAAACCAATCAGAGTGTCATCTCCCATTCCCTTTAAAAGCCAGGTGCACGTGCACCATGGCAGATTGCTATTTACATGCCGGGAAATAGACACCCTCAACATGACGAGTCAGTTAAATTGTGTGTATTGCCACGTGTATTGATTGGTCAAATAATTTGCCACTTTCATTCATCATTACTGCAGATAGGTAATTCTGATACATGTAATGACTATCCATTATGACATGTAGGCATTTTTATCTTTATGTACACAATAATAATCTTTTACATTTTAATCCTTTTATTTTTAATATGTGTGTGCTGCTGTGCGTCCCTTTGTGTGTAATTAGTAAAGTGTACAAGTGTCATGCACCCGCCTATAGGCATTACTAACACGCCCTTTAAATAACAACAAAAATACTGCGCCATTGACTTTAGACCAGGTTTTTGTTGGTCAATGGCTCAGTCGTTTTCAGTTGCCTCAAAATAGCAACACGCTAACAATGCGCCTGAACACACCTTTTTTTCAGACCAGCACACCCAAGGGCGAACAGATGGGCACGAATGCATTTGCTATTTAAACAACATGACGCTGGATGTGAAAATTATAACTGCGTCAAACTGAAACTAGCAAAAAACACTTGCGTCGCACCTGGCGTCCTAACGCACCTAAAGGTCTGTACATTTTGTGCAAAAACCTTTTGTACACAGACAAGAACACAATCACAATATTAAAATAAAAATCACACTTTAATTATCATTTGATGAACAGCTCATTTAACAAACACACATTAATAGCTATTTAAAAATTGATCTGAAACTATTTGTTGTTGCAAAACAAAGCATGGAAGTAAAACACACATCTTTTACAATGGTGAGCGCACCTGAGCACCGCAGCATAAAAAAAGCACAGAGGCCTCCAGCAACAGAAGAACAATTTGCTAATGAAGTCAGAAATACACTGGTAATTTAGCACTTGAGGCAAGTCCCTCTCTGCCTAGGACAATTTGCAGAAAAGTACCTCATTTCACAATTAAAATGTATTGCATACGCTCAAGTGCCACGGAAAAATGCAGTTCCAAAAAGAACACTGTTCTTACAAATAAAATTAAATGAGTACATCATACAATACGTCTTATTTCATCGTACATATGGATTTCTTCTCAGCTCACTGCCTTCTATTAGTACCGTTCTAGTTAGTCTGATGAATAGCTGCTCGAGCTGCCTAAATGGATTTTAACTCTCTAACACTCAGGCAAATGACACCATCATTTTGTTGCAGCTTCAGTGCGGACAAGCGGGTCAGCTAGCCACGGTATGGCCGCTGGATGATTTAATTGAATTGTCAGAGTTGGCGTCCTCTCATTGGACAGCGTCCAGCCCTGCAATGATACACTGCGGAGTGCTCCATCTTCCCTGACATCAGTAGCGGAATGAAATGCGTTTTGTGACGGAGTCTGAAATTACCCAGCACTCACTCAATGATAGACTCACAAACAAATGTTTGAAATTGTTGAGGACAATTTGGCTTTAATAAAGACTGGATAAATGTACTGTATTATTGACCTAGAGGAAGTCAAACAATATGAATGAATGTAAAGTAATTGGAGTGTGTACTGCAAAGGGGAATAATGCATAGTTTTCAAGCATCTTTGTGACCTCACTAAAATACATTTTCAGTACAGTAACAGTAGCTCAGCTGTTTTCAAAACTGCAGCTTGAAGTCACCAGGAAATAAAATAGACAATTCTTATTTTTTTTACGGAATAACCGCAGTACTTATTATTAGTGTTGCACCGATCATGATTTTTCATGAATGATTGTGATTTTTTTTTTACAAGCAAATTGGCCAATTCCGATACCAGTTGCCGATTTTGTTCCTTGTTTAAAGTGCCCAATTATGCTATTTTAAAGGCTCCAGACTTTTGTTTTGGAGGTCTCTTACAACAGGTTTACATGCATCAAAAGTCAAAAAAGAGTTTCATTTTCTCATGACATACATTGCACATCACCACATTTTTCATTGATTCTCAAACGACTCGTTGGATGAATTAGTGTCTCTAAATACCTCCTTTCTGCGAGCCTGCTCTGCTCTGATTGGCCAGAGTCTGTTGGGATTGGTCTACCACTTACAGCGCGTGTCGGAAGCTAAACGCCCATTATCATAACTGAACTTCAGCTCCGGAGGCTTCCGTAAAGACAGTAATGATGGAGACGATTTTACCATATCAACCTGAGCGCTGAGGTACATTATGAGATGTTGCAACTGTAATTTCTCACCAATAACAAGTGTATGTCCATCAACAAACCCATGTGTATATTTCTAATTTATTGCGGTGCACATGTGGGAACTGTATCGATGTATTAGCCCAGCACTAACATGAATGACTGATGTAAGAAACGTTTATATTATCGCAACAGGTAGAGATCCATCCGTGTTAGATATAGATCCAGTTCACTAAAGACCTGAATATGTAAGAATGATTGGCAGAACCGTCAAGCATTTAAGGGTTAATTTACTCCCACCCCACACAAATCTAGTGATATTGGAGTTATTTTGACATTTAACTACATCTAGGCTGACTATTTTTTTTACACAGTTATAGTTTATTGTATCATGTCATTTTCATTTGTGTATTTTTTTATATTTTCTCCAACTGCCCAAGCATACTTACAGGTCTATAGAATGGTGCGTAAAACAAATTCAAGGAAAAAAAAACTTTAAATAATACATAAACTTCATTGTGGATTCCAAGTGATCAAGGGCTTAGGGCGTTCCATTTACACACACTGCAAGGGTTACGCCAATAGTCGGCACTCGTGCAACGTAAGCAATGATGTACATCCAAGTGAACGAGGCGGAGGGAAGTTAGCAAATGAAGGGCATATAAAAAATTGACTTAAACATAGCCCATGTAATTCTCAACCAGGAAGTTAAGAACTACACTACACTACCCATAAACCTATTGAGATAGTAGAGAGCTTCATCACAAAGATGTGTTGAGGCTTAAAGCAAGAATTGCAAATTCCTGTTTTGTCATCTAGTTAAAAAGCATTAAGATAATTTACAGTTTTTTGTATTCGCTTTGGTTCTATTTTCACAAGTAAGGTGTACATTTTCAAAACTCATCGTACAAAAATCCAAACTGATCACACTTGTAACACAACAAGTCATTCTTTCAAAACCTGATGTAATGCTTTCATTCACTTGCACATATTTTCAGTCCACATAATCACTTTTTCAAACACAAGATTATTGTAATATGTAATGAGAACATTTGGTTTAATCACCAAGACACAACAGTGTGATCTTCTTTCAATTTAGTACTTTAAACAATCAGTTCATCCAACAGCAAACAATGCAAGATACATGTTTCAAATCTCCCTCGTTGCTGAATTATCTACAGTATCTACAGTAACACAGGCTACATATTCCTCATTAGAAAATACACTTGCATTACCTAACTTATGTAATTGAATCCAATGATGTTTGTAATAGTATTCAGTGTGTTATCAAAAAGGTGTGATAAAGTTATGACACAGCCATGAGGTTCTGTGCTATAACAGAGTTTGCTGCCCATACATGTTCTCACATACATGTTCTCACTGTACCATATGACTGAATCTACTGTAGTTGAGCTTTATAAGGGTGAGTTACAGTAATGTGGCAGTCTCTACCATGGTAATCTGTTTACAGTATCACATGTCATACATACTGTAATGTAAAATTCTATATTTGATACCATCTGTCTCCCTTCTTCTGATTTCTGATCAGTCTGATGTTACACCGTCATTGACTATTTCCACTCCCTTATACTCTATTCTGCTCTATTCACAAATTGAAAATATTTCTGTCCCACTCTCCATAGACATTATGATTTTTATACTGTTCGAAATCTATATTCTTTCCCCTTACACTACACATCAAAGAAACATTTCTGCATTTTCACATTTTCAAAAAAACTCATTCTCTATGATTCATAAGCTTGACCAAAAAATGTCCCTGCAAGGAAAAGGATTTAGGATATTGCTGTCTTTTTGTCCCCATAATGTAGAGTTTACCAGGCCACAAACACACACCTTATAATCAAAGATAAATCATAAACTTAAAATAATTCATTTCATATGGTTATCCATTTCGGAAATTGCAAACAAAGTAGAAACTATGTCTATATAATCAATATATATAGAAATCTATTGGTGTACCAAATGATTCATTGATTAACCATTAAGATCAGTTGGATTAAATAAAAGACAAATGTATAAAACTGAACGAGAAGAGATGCAAATCAAAAGTTTGATAGTAAGAGCTTTATGAAAGGCAGTTACTGTGAATGAAACATTTATAAAGATGAAACACTTATTTTGTGTAGTGAAAAGGATACTTTGTGGTTTTGTGTATTGTACTAACACAATTGAAAATATGCTTAAATGTTTGAAAAAAGTGCACTTTTGATGATCTGTTGTGATGTTAGCACTATGAGTTTCGAAAATGTACACCTTGCTTGTGAAAATAGTACCAAAGCGAATAAAAAAAACTGTATTACACCGAAAGCAGACCCTATCACCCCTGAAACATGGAGGATATTGCTTTCAGATGGCTCGTTTTATCAGTCCTCAACTGATTTCAGGGATATGGGGATGTAAAATCTCATCTGCCGCTCCACTGATGGAAAATCAACATTTAATCACTATTTCTAGGCTTCTTGGAGAAGAAGATTATCATCAATATAAAAAGTGGTTCAACACAAGAAGGACTTCAGGCTATAATGTGTGCAAATTCATTTTTTGCTAATATGGCAAGAAATAGTCAAGCACTCACAGAGAATATGCAATAAAATCAGTCATGGTCTACTGGATTACCAGAAATAGCTTTAGTTGAATATGAGCAAATGAGTTAGCCGAATATTGGGTTACATTTTCGGGAAAAATTGGAGTACTGAAAATGGAGAGTGCAATGTTGATGATAAATTAAAGAAAGAAAGAAAGAAAGAAAGAAAGAAAGAAAGAAAGAAAGAAAGAAAGAAAGAAAGAAAGAAAGAAAGAAAGAAAGAAAGAAAGAAAGAAAGAAAGAAAGAAAGAAAGAAAGAAAGAAAGAAAGAAAGAAAGAAAGAAATGCATTCACCGCAGGAGTAAAAGAGCTGAAATTATCCATATTCTTCAACAAGGCCAATAGTGCAGAGAATGGCAGTACAATTCCTCTGTCCTCAATAGAGCCAGTTTGCCTTCATAAGAGAACCTTTGATGGTAAGGCTTTCTTTTTGCCATGGAAAGCACTGCAAATTCATTCTTTTCGATTTATTTCAAGAAGCCCTCTTGTCTCTTAAGATCAAGGCACATTTGTTCTTAGAATACATCAATAGGGGAAGGTTTTGTGCTCTTTTCTATCATACAAGAATGACTTTTCAACAAAAACCTAACTATCTTCTGAAAACCATTTGTCAAACAAGTTGTGTCCTGCAGTCTTTTGATATTGGAAAAGCAATTATGCATAAAAAATAAAATCTAGTTGGCAGTACTGCACAATACATGGCATCATGTTAACTCTAAAATATCAGGTTGAAACTTATAAGAAAACTTATTGTAAATTAACTCTTTGGGGACTCCACATTTCCAATGCTTTTCTATACGTGTACACATTCCTACCAGTTTGGGATTATCATATTATTGAATATGAACCCAAAGGGAACAACACTGTAATCTGATTAACAATGAAATTTATGGAAAGTGCTGGTCTACTTTGTGATACAATAGATCTGCTAAGAATTTAAATAGATCAGAGCAACATATTAAAGGAATTTAAAGGGGGGATTTTTTTTTCATTTAATTTAAAATACTATTATTTTTTAATACAATTATTAATCATAAATTTTAAATGAAAATTATTCATTCATATGTTATTGGGATCTATGGGACCTCAAAGAGAAAGATAAATCAAAAATCAATTGCAACAAAACATTAAATGTATCTGGTGGGGGGGGGGTAGTTTTTAGTTTTGATCCTCTGTCTTGAAAAGGGTATTTGGAGAAAGCGTCAGTCGTGTGCTTGACTAGTCATGTCTTCTGGAGGCGTCTGTGCTGAACGCCATGCAACATTCTCTATTGACAGGCATTAAATTGTTTTCTGAGTTTGATTGATGACATGGATAAAAAGTGTCCCTCCCTCCAGCTTTATAAGGTCATATTTCCTCAGTTAGAATAACAGCTTTGAGTGAACATCAGAATCTCTCTGAACTGTCTTCGGGGTTTTGCTTCACAGTTATTGCTTTTCCTCTATCTGAAGTTAAAAGTATGGCTCTAAACTTTAATCTATTCTTTCAGTTTATAAGATTTCACCTCACATTTGTTGTCTCCTTATTCTATACAAAAGTTCTGGTGATCTGCTGCGCCTAACATGGGTAATGTATATGGGAATTGGATTGTTTAGAAATGATAGCCCTTCTCAACTCCATTCTAATCTTATGAAAGAACCTTTCATCACATTGAAAGCGGATTTCAGTTATTTATTCAGATTTTAAACCATTTCGGTCATGCTGATGGCATTTTTATTAAATCGGCCTTTGTTGTACCCTACTGTCTGAAAAACAGAATTTACCAGCGCTGCGGTGACAGCCTCGCCAATGGCTGAATGACACAAGGGCAGTGTTGTGTTTTTCTAAGCCACTCTGTTTCCAAATGCAGCATCAACTTCATGCTTTTCCCCAGATGCAGAATAAGCAAAAGTCAAAACTCCCAAGGCCAGAGCCCATTAATCATAATCACATCATTTGCATTCAGAGATAAAAGCAATATTCCGTACCTGATGCCAGACTCTTGTAATCAATTACCTCTTGTCAAATGATTTTGTACTACAACAACTTTTTAAGTGATACGCCAACGTATGCTCATTAATCTTTCCTGCATCATTCTAACTGTACTACTTTGCATTTCTTCAACTCATTAACTGCATTTTACTGTACTAAAACACTGCATTTTGTTTGCTGCATCAGCATGACTGGACATTTTGAGGCACTAGTATTGTTTCACTGACAATTTACATCCTAAATATGTAATGTTATACATGTTTTTTGTGTGTGTGTGTGTGTGTGTGTGTGTGTGTGTGTGTGTGTGTGTGTGTGTGTGTGTGTGTGTGTGTGTGTGTGTGTGTGTGTGTGTGTGTGTGTGTGTGTGTGTGTGTGTGTGTGTGTGTGTGTGTGTGTGTGTGTGTGTGTGTGTGTGTGTGTGTGTGTGTGTGTGTGTGTGTGTGTGTGTGTGTGTGTGTGTGTGTGTGTGTGTGTGTGTGTGTGTGTGTGTGTGTGTGAAAACTGAGGCTAAGAACACCAGGATCCATTTGAGGAATGAGCTAAAGGAGGCCTCCCATTGTTTCAGAACCATATCAAATCCCAAATCCTCACATGACGTGAACTGGACCTCTAGTTCTTTTCACAGTCAAAACAAAAACAAACAAAACCTTGACTTCCCATCCGAGGTGCCTTCATCCAATTTCTGTGCAAATAAGTGACTTTGATAGTCTGGAGAGAAACTAAACTGTTTGTTTACTGATTCACTGTTGTACATATTATATACTACTGAAAAATAATAGTCAAAAACAGGTATCCTATTCGTATCATAATTAGTTTCATTGATCTAAACCCCTGCTGTAGCTTCTGATTGGGCCTTCTGGTTAGCATACTGGTCTTTGTAAACTTTTGATGGTATTTTGTATTTTATTATTTGTTGATTTGGTTGTACTTTTTTTCTTTGTGCCATAAAATCAGACCTTACTGGGGTGTTTTAGGCCTTCTCAAGAAACAATGTTCTCAATCTAATAGCTTCTATAGCATCATAGTCCGTGATAGCCGAAGAAGCAGGACAATTTATGTTCATTGCGCTGAGCAACTTGCTTACCCTCACCGTGAACCCTGTGTTTGTAGTGCATCATAGCCCATAAATGTGACAGCAATCAGGATGTATTATTCATCAGTCTGATACTGATATTCTCCCACTGAACCATGGTGTTGAATGGGGACGGGCCAGCATGTGGTTGCATAACCTTGTGTGAAGGAACATTGTAAGGGTAACCAAACCTCATTATTTTCTGACAAAAAAAGTATATCATGCAGGAAGGAGGATGAAAGATAGTCTGAAAAGAAGAAAAAAAAGGAGTAGAGGAGAAGATTAAATGGGTAATGCCGTTTTATGTAGCCACACATCAACAGTCAGTCACAGTTAATTTTGTTTTTAAGTGCAGTGGGCATATTTATCTGAAATAGATTCAATTACAATAACAGATTTGTGTGAAAATAATTGCGCAGTTTATAACCCAGCAAACAGATATTCTCAGAACTTTGGCTAAGGTTCTCTGCAGTGAACAAGTGTTCTTCCAGTAACATTAATAGAACATTCGTTCAGAGTTATCTGGTATTTAATAATTGATGATCTTTACAACGGAAATGAATCAACAATGACCTGACTTAATAGTGACACAATTTTCTTTTAGAGCTGCTGTATAGCCGAATCATGCACAGCCTGTTATCACTGTAATGCTGCTTTGAAACAATCTGTATTGTATAAAGCGCTACATAAATAAAGGTGATTTGACTTGACTAATAATATTCTCAAAACATTTGCACGAAATTATTTATATCTTTCATTCAGAGAACATTCAAAATTAACATTCCCATAATGTTTGTAAAATGATCAAATGGAATGTCCCCTAAAAATTCACATAACTTAAAAAGAACTGAACATTTTGATAATTCAGAAATAATGTTTCCATAACTTAATGGGAACATTAGCACAACTTTCTTAGAACATATTTTTGTTAGCTGGGAATTAGGCTACATGTTTTGAATATTAGGGCAGGTAATAATAGTCGTGCAAGAACGATTGCGAATGTGATTGATAAAAGAGTAGATAAAAAGTACTCGGATGTACTATTATTTACAGCGAAATTCTGAAGTGTGCATATGATGGACACTTTACTATCCCATGAGGCCACAGTAGAGGATTTATGAAAGGCAGTGAAGCAACGCAATTGACGCTGGTAGGTCGCATGACAATGACAACATGCCGGAAATATGTCTGGTTTACATTCATACTAGAACATACATTTTTATCACTCGTGTAACGGACGTAAAGGGCCGGTAACATTTGGTGCCATTGACCTGAAGGGGAGTGATGTTTTGGGGGGTGAGTGTAATTTAGACCAGCTAAGAGCTGTGTGAGTAAACCTCACTCCCCTGGCCTCAAAAAGCGCACTAGTGACTTCCGCGAGAGGCTGTAGTTTTTAGCATCTTTGTTAGCGCACCCACCTCCCATGCCAGAATCCCCTTCGGAGCAGGTCAAGTTTAGGACCGGTGACATTTGGTGCCACGACCAAGATAGGTGTGAGGTTTAGGGGGATGAGTGTAACGGACATAGGCCAGTAAGAGTTGTGCGTATAAATCTCACTCCCAGGGTTGCCAATTTTTAAGTTCAGGTTGGAGTGAGATTTTATTTATTTTTTAGGGGGGAGAGAGGGGGGATGGAGGTGATATCGATTTCGATCTTGATTCAGTATCAATTCATATGTATATAGCCTACTGTACATATAAGGAAAAATAAGTTTGCCGTAGCGCTATTTTAGCACTATTTTAAATGTTTCTTGGGTTAAATTGAATGAGCTTGCATTCATTAATATTCACTTGCATGTGCTTATATAAGTATCATTAACTGGGGCATAGGCAGTCCCGATGGGCCCCCATGTTCCATGTTAAAATATATCCCAGACTTTTCAAGGGCCCTCTCTGCCCTTGGGGCCCTGGTAATCAGTACTGGTTTTACCCCCAGTCCGATGCCCCTGATCATTAAAAATATTAGGATGTAAGTTATTAACGTTTTTCTAGCCACAAAATGACTTTAATTTGCCTCTTTGAATTGGAATTGTCTATTTTAAACTTAATTACTATACTAATTGTAATTTAAATAATACAAATATTAGAAAAAAAATATTTTATGTGGTCATTAATTGACAATTATTGCACAAATAGTATTTACCAAAAGATCTCCTCAAAATATTCAATAAATATTATTGAACTAAAATATATAACATTTATTTAATTGCAAAATAGCTAAGGTGTATGGTCACATTTGACCACCAATGAGTATAAGTGTGACTAATTAGGCAAGGCAAGGCAAGGCAAGGCAAGTTTATTTGTATAGCACATTTCATACACAGTGGCAATTCAAAGTGCTTTACACAGAAATGAAGTTAAAATAGTTATAATTGAATAAAATAAAAATATATATAGTATAATAGTTATAATAGGAATTAAAAGGAAATTAAAAGGAAATAAAAATAAAGATGAAATCCCCTATCTGGGGTGGAAGAAGATGGAGAGTCAGGTTTACTTTCTCCCCGTCTCTCAACCTCTTCCACCCATACAGCCTTAACAAAATAAAAAATAATTAAAAATAAAAGTATAAATAAAAAATAAAAATAAAACAGGGTTAAAATGAAACATATTTAAAGTGCAAGCAGTTCGGACAAAGCACAGAGCTCATTGAGTAAATGCATAAGATAAGGTGCAATCAGTCGCACATACAGTGGCATAGCTCATTCTGTGAATGCACAGCTAAACAGATGTGTTTTGAGTCTGGATTTGCAAGTGGCTACTGTTGGAGCACATCTGATCTGTTCAGGAAGCTGGTTCCAGCTACGGCTGGCATAATAGCTAAAAGCAGACTCTCCTTGCTTTGAGTGAACCCTTGGTATTTCTAATTGACTTGATCCTGATGATCTGAGTGATCTGTTGGGTTTGTATTTAATCAGCATATCTGCAATGTATTGAGGTCCTAGGTCATTTAGTGATTTGTATACAAGTAATAGTACTTTAAAATCGATCCTAAATGTAACTGGAAGCCAGTGTAAAGACCTGAGGACTGGTGTGATATGGTCATATTTTCTGGTTCTGCTCAGAATCCTGGCAGCAGCGTTCTGTATAAGCTGCAGCTTTCCAATGGTCTTTTTGGGAAGGCCAGTGAGAAGACCATTACAATAGTCCACCCTGCTGGAGATAAAAGCATGAACGAGTTTCTCTAAGTCTTTCCTGGAAATAAAGCTTCTAATTCTTGCAATATTTTTCAGATGATAGTAAGCTGATTTAGTTATTGCTTTGACATGACTACTGAAACTCAGGTCTGACTCCAAAATCACACCAAGATTCCTGACTTGATTTTTTGATTTTAGACCTTTAGCCTCAAGATATGCGTTCACCTTGAGAATTTCATCTTTGTTTCCTAATGTAGTGATTTCAGTTTTGTCTTTGTTTAACTGAAGAAAGTTTTGGCACATCCAACTGTTAACTTCATCAATGCATTTACATAGACAGTCAATGGGGCTGTAGTCATTAGGTGATAGGGCTAAGTAGATCTGGGTGCCGTCAGCATAGCTGTGGTAAGCCATTTTGTTATTTTTCATTATTTGGCTGAGTGGCAGCATATACAGGATGAATAGGAGTGGTGCAAGAATTGACCCTTGTGGGACTCCGCATGTCATGGATGTCCACTCAGACTTATGGTCACCTAATCTCACCTATATAATTAGTAAGCAATGAGGCCAAAATACAAGAAAAACATTAACATTAATGTTAACAATGTTGCATCTCCATCACTCTCCATTATAAAACGATCCTGTAAATATGGTTGACGTAATAATCAATGCACACTATGCTGTACTGTTTACCAAAACTTGCTGCAAAAACCTGTATAGTGAAACTGTTGTCTATCCGCTTAAGCCATTCAAATGTATTGACACAGCACTAGAAGTATTGAGAGCTCATGAACCATATGACTGCGCGTGCCGCCGTGAGATGAAATCATGCCGCAACCCCGTTTTTCAATGCCTCTGGCTTTAAAGGGTTACTTCAGTGATTTAGCATTAAGCTTTGTATTTAAACTGGGTCATTTATGTCGTAGAAATGTGAAATGATTTTTGAATTTGGTGCCTTCTAGACTGAGAAAAGACAGAAAATGTATTTTTGTCTCATGTGGATGAAAGACAACAACTTCCAGAATGGACTTGCTTCGCTGCCCTACGAGGCCACTCTGTAGTCTGTACACCGTCGTTTTGATCTTCATAGTAATACAATAATTTCGTTCAGTTAGAGAATAAACACTACAATTAAAAAATAAACGTGTCTTTTCAATAAAGTGTGAGTGAGCCGAACGAAAGTCACGGCACAGACGCAGCAGTGTCAGATTTCATTCATCATGAAGAGTCAGATTTCATTCATCACGTCTGGGACGTTTTCAGATCGCATAGAAGCTAAACTATCACAGAAATTCATTGAAAAGTTGAAACACTCACTTTGCTCTACATCGATCCGTTATGATTGTCCGTGCGGCCGTCTGTGTCTTACATTCTGTGCGTGAGATCTCTCCCCTATGGGCGGGTTGATAACATGCGGAACAGCTCCATCTAGTGGCTGTAGTCTCTAGCCTCTGGTCAAAAAATCCTCCGATGACGCAAAATGACGATATTTGCGTCATCTGAGGATTTTTTCAAGAAATAAAATTCATAATTCTCTCGTCTCAGGGGGATATGAGGGGGGAAAGTACCATAATTTTAATATACTACCGGGTTTCTACTGATACAAAGCCTAATGCTTAATCACTAAAGTTACCCTTTAACTGTTATGCCACATTAGCGCCAAAACGCTATTTATTGTTTGAATTTCACATTAAATCTTAAAAAAATGTACAAGCTTAGACTTTGTTTAATATCAAAAGCAGGTTTGGCAATTTGGCGTGAGATTAAATTGGGCAGAGTAAGACCGTGAGACAGATCCTGAAAGCGTGTGTCTCACGCCAAATGCGTGAGAGTTGGCAACCCTGAACTCCCCTGACCTCAAGAGGCACGTTAGCGACTGATGCTAGCAGCTGTGATCTTTAGTGTCCTTGTTAATGCGCCCACCCTTCCATTGGAAATCCCGGTTCAAATCCAGCTTGGAGCGGGTCAAGTAGGACCGGTTACACATCAAAACAAATACCTACTCAAGAGAGTATGCGATTTCGGATGCAGCTAGACAACTGATTAGCTGAATGGATCAGTGTTGTTGAGCATATATCGTTTATCTATGTTTATCTATGGTGTATCTATGTAACCTGCAGAAAAGAGTAACTTGATTCCCATCACTAATGCACAGATTGTATTAATATCGGATTTTATGTTTATACTTTTTTGGCAGAAATAGTAATAGTAATGTTATATGAGTTCAGTCAAACATAATTTCGTGGGCTATCTGTTGCTGAAGAGTCTATGAGGAACGAACACAGGTGGGAATTAAATGAATTCAAGAACAGAAGAAGAATGAGGCCGAGGTTGAGAAAGAGGGGTCAGAGCTGGGAGGATGAGGCTTTGATGAGAGAAAAATTGGGCAATGTGAAAGTCTAAAGGAAAGAGATGAAAAAGTGGAGAGAAGACCTGCTGCTGCAAGGTGCGTATTCAGTCCCTCATTCATATCGGATAATGTCTTCACAATATCTTTTTGAGCTACAATGCAGAAATCATTTCCGTGGTACGCGCAAGTCTTGCATCAGAGCAGAAAAGTTGCCATGGGCCTACAGGTGCCTTAGCACATTCATTGTGATACAGAGATGGTGCCAGGAACTGATTCAAAGAATATTATTAGAAGACAACATTTGAACATTTGACCTCTGTATTACTTTTGAAAGTGCATAGGGCAGAACGGGGCAAGTTGTCACACTGGGCTTTCCTTGTATAGTGTGACTACATGTTCTTGTTCTTGTCACAAAAGGTCAATGTGTGTTAAATTAACTGCTTCTTTGTTCCTCTAAATGTTCAATATATTTTATTGTAATAAGTTCATATGTGCCTATACTGAAACTGGCTTTAAACCATTAGAAATGCTGAAAAAAAAAACATTAGAAATATGACAGCTAGGCCCGGTCTCACCAGTTGTGTTTGTTTTGGGCAATCTAAAACACGATCATCCACACTGTAAAAAATTATTTGAATGATAAAAAAATTTAAATACTATTTCTGTCTTTCTACTTAAATATTTCACATTTAATTCAACGTGTTACTTGCTGTTTTTGTAATTAATTGTGACATTTACAAGCATTTTTTGAGTGAATATTCTTGCCTAAATGTGTTGAACCATTAAAATAAAACAAAATGACCCTGTGTGTTTTAGAGATGTTAAAAAAAATAAGTATTGTATTGTCATTTTATGCAGAATGTACACAACAACAAACAGGAGGCCAGCACATCAGTGCAATGCTGTCATAAAGGAAATGAGTGACAGTTTAAACTTGTTCCAAACTGGGTAACGATTATAACAAGCCAAGCCGGCATAGTATTTAGTATTTAATCCGTTTTGTTCTTGTGAGGTCAGTAACAAATCTATATAATGAATTCAGACATCAGATCTGTCATACTGTGGCAGAATTGTGTCACTGAATTCATGATTTAGAGCCCTGTTATCCTGTCCAACATAACTCACAACCACGACGCCAGCTCTCATTTCTCACAGCAATATATAAAGTCACACTTCATAAAGCCTTTTATTATATATATATACTTTTCATTGTGCTCTATGTAATAAGGATCAGGTTTGTAGTTTCTACATCTGTGGAACCTAAGACATTTGTATTGCTTTATCAAAATGCCAACTTTTGTAAACCTTTGCTAAAATTTGTCACTTTAGGCCACCTTTCAATGAAAAAGACTGGCTTCTTATCCAAACATCAATTGCGCGCTGTAAAGCTGTTCAACAGACCGGGCCTGATGAGAGAATCATTCCTTGACAGCTCCATTTGACTCAAGCTGACAAGCACAGTGTTTCATAATGGATATCAAATTGATATTTTTATAGACAAGGCAAGTACATGTTGCAAAAAAATGGAGAAACTTTCTGACAGATTATTTTAAAAGAGGTAAAAAAGGACAGTGTAATTTATTGGACAAAAACGTTTTTCCCGGTTACTGTGTGCTTGTTGAGTAGGCCTTAACAAGATACTGTCAAGGCAGTTTTTTTCTTTCTTCATGAGAACAGCTAGCAAAAAAAAACTAACATCAGTATGTTATTTAAGGCATGACAACAGAGGAAAACAGGAATTAAGCATTTAACATTTCTGTATGCTTAATAACTCTAATAACATGTCAAGAATGAAACATTTTTGAATGTTGAATATAAACGGATAATTCATGTGCAATAAATCTTAGAGATTTACATCTTTTGAGGGGCCTTTTAATGGTTTGAATTAGCCTAGATTCTAATACTGTGAAAATTTAATTAAAATGGTCAGTGTAGAGTTCAATGTCAAGGACCCATCTAAATGAATAAGATAATCTAGAGGTGAGCTGTACCGACAGTTCTCTTCATTGCATTCAGTAGCTGGTTCAGTGCACACTCTGAAGAGCTAGGCCACAAATTTGAATCAGCCTCACTGGGAAATGAACAATGCATTTGGGTGTAATACTGAAGACCCGCAGCAATGGTCTGGTGTCAATAGAAAGTCAATATTAATTTTCTCTGGGCCAAAAACCCATTTAAGAGCTTTGGAGAGAGACCAGTCATTGGAGATAAGAAAAGTAATAGAAACTCAACCCTATTTCACAGTTCAGAGCCGCTATGGTGACTCTAGCAAGCACTCGTATCAAGTATCTAAATGCAAAGCTCATTATTAGAGTAAATCATGGTCTATCTGAAGCACTATACACTTGTTTCCATAAATAGTAGTGCTATTAGTAGAGGGCTAAATCACCCTCTTAAATTCACAGTTCTATTTTTAACCCTTAAATGCATGAATGTTTCACCAATCATTCTTACATATTCGGGTCTTTAGTGACCCGGAACTATATATAACACAGATGGATCTCTACCTGTCGTGATAATATAAAACCCCCTGATATTAGAATAACAATTACAGAAGAATAAAATAAAACATATTTTGTTACCTTTTGGAGCTTGGAGGGGTTCAGTTTGAGCAAATGTTTTATACCATCATCACTGTCCTCGTCAAAGCTCATTTCCCAGTGCATACAGCATCTGGCATAAGTTTTTAAAACTATAATTTTCAACATCTTCAAAATCAATACTTTTTCACCAGATCCACCATCAAGTGAAAGTGACACTAATATTTGATTGCATTCAGTACTTGCTCTGCAGTAAATCCTTGAGCCCTTTCAAGTTTGGCTGATAGTACTTCCTATTCTTTTGTTTTCTGCCTGCAGTAACTATGAGTGAAATGTCACTTCATCATTGTGTATCAGACATTGCCACCTTGAGGAATAAAGGTAAATTGCACTTATTCAGTAATCAAAAATTCAATTGTTGTAGTGCAAAAAAAATATACTTACACATCTAGGTTCGTTATGGACCTGATACCTGATACTCAATATGAAAACAGGCATTCTTTTATAATTTTATTATTTGTTTAGCCGATGCTGTTCACGTGAGCACCACTACGCATTCGTGTGATGATGATGCGGGAGCTGCACTGTTTTTACTGTGTAGGAGACTGGCACAGGCTAGAACAAGATTGTTGAATAAATATGTTATTTTTGTTTGTTTTTGCGCACAAAAATAATTATTTAACAATGTTTTTACTACCTTTCTGGGCATTGAAAGTGTTAATTAAATAGTTGTCTATGGAGAGGCCAGAGAGCTCTTGGATTTTAAAAATATCTTAATTTGTGTTCCAAAGATGAACAAAGGTTGACATGATGGTGAGTATGTCGGAACGACATGAGGGTGAGTAATTAATGACAGAACTTTCATTTTTTGGGGAACTATCCCTTTAAGTTCAACAACTGAATGATTTTCATGAAGTTCAGTTCTGTTGACAGTTCTTGATTATGCATTCTGTGCACTATTTAATGTATTTGCGGAACATACAGAGCTACCAGTCTAGGCTGATTTCCCTATGGATTGGTTTCTTAGTGAATCAAACTGACACCAGAATCAGCATAGTTCAATTCCTGAACGAATGTCTTTTTTGAGGCGGTTCTTCTGAGAGAATGATACAATTGTGATCAGGTATCTTATTCATGGCTGACTCTTATGAATTGAATCTTTTTAGTTAATTAAAAATAGACATGTAGTTCAATTAGTGAACGAATCACTGTTATGAACCGGTTCTTTTTAGTGAATCCAAACATACAGTTCAAAATGTAGTTATATTCCTGAACTTGAGCCGATTCTTCTCGGTTCCAGCGTGACAAGTGTAGTCTGATTCCCGAATGTGAGCCGAATCTTCTTATGAATCAAAAAGCAATCAGTGTAGTCCGATTCTCGAACTAAGCTCTCTTATGAGCCAATTCTTTAGTGGATCAAAAACACTTATGAGCAGTGTCAAGGAAAGTTGCTTTTAAAAGTAACAATATTTTTCTACAATATTTTGTTACTTCCTAAAAAAAGGAACTAATTAAGTAATAAAGTATTACTAATTTATTATCTACATCATATCATATGCATGCATGAACAGTTAAGTGACTTTATTTAAAGTGTTTAGTTAAAGTGTTTAGTTAAAGTTTATTTAAAGACCTATTATGCTCCTTTTTACAAGATGTATCAGTAATATAATATAAGTATCAGTTGTCCCCAGAATATGTCTGTGAAGTTACCCCACAGATCATTACACCATGTTATAAATGCCCATTTTTGAGAGGAAGGAAAAATATTCTGTTTTCATGCATGTATCTTTAAATGCAAATGAGCTGCAGCTCTCCGCCCAGTTTCCAGAAGAGGGCGGAGCCTTTACAGCTCATGCCTCTGATACTCTGCCAAAAAATAAAACATCTGTTTGGCTTTGATTATCCTCTCTATCGCAGTCGCGGTCACGCTCACGTGACACTGCAGTTCTTCATTATCATGAAAGTGTATTATCTGCATGTGTTTTAAAGCCATATCAGTCTAACTTCTGATACACACCCGAAGCACGCACACAGAAAGCTGGATGTCAAACGGCGCATCCCGTGTGTATTGAACTGAGTTCTCTTTCACGTCTTATTGTGCTTTAACTGTCAAATACATACAAGGTTATGTCAAAAACACACAAAGTTCATATAAACACAGTCAGTTATGTCTGAACGTAAACAGCAAGTTAAGAAATCACATGTGTTATATATCTATATTAAAGTGAAAGCAGCATAATATAAAGTACCTTCTGCTATATATGCTGTTAATATGAATCAAACAACGAAAGAAAAACAGAAAATAACTTACTGCTCTTGATTGAATATCTTTAGTAGCTTTAATAATAATTTTCTTACTTGAATGCTGCTGTATCTCCTCATAGCGGCCTGTGAACAGCTCACTCAAGGCGGGGTCTATACTAATAGGGCAGAGTCTGCAAACAGTTGTGGGCGGGGCCTGTGCAATATGACGTGACATTGGTTAGAAACTGCAAACGGCTTATTCTGAAACACTGCTTATGATTTATGAGGATTAAAAAAAAGGAGTGGGTGGATTTTTACCATTATAGGGTGGTTGTGTACACATTGCCAACACACCTTTATGTTCCAACACACATAAAAGTTAATTTTGCATAATAGGTATTTTAACTCTTTCCCCTCTTTCCAACTCTTTTTAAATCAATAGCATTTTTGATCTTATTCACAAATTTTCATTTTATTTTTATCAACACTTGAATGTGGGTAAATTTCATTAAAACATGTCCTTGGTCGACATTTCATTCGGTATAACATTAGCCAGTTTTTATTTATATGCTGTTTAATGTTGATGATTGCATTATTTAACATATGTATCTGCTAACATATGCTATTCCTTGTTTCTGCTTCTTCTTCACATGTCTTTTGATAAGGAGATTCAGTCCTCTTTCAGATGATATGTCATAGCGCACCCTATACCGTATAACAGTGAAAAAAGAAAGCCAGAAATTTCATGGACAAAATTGTCAATAGCGTAGAGACGTATGAAGCACTGCTCACACAACCAAGCAAACTTTTAAGCCAGCAGCAAACTTCCGATTGCATTGATTCCTATTGTAATGACTAGATTTCACCCACAAAATGATGCTGAGCGAGGGTATATGACCGCACCTTTATTCCTTTATTCTAGCATCTGCTGAGAGATACTAGTTGAACGATTTTTTTACATTTTCTCATAAGTCTAGCTACCTTGTAAAATTGTCACCTTAATGCACACGGGTTAAAAGAAAATAGGCCAGGAAAGTTTTCAAAGCAATGAAACTGCCCATTGCCGAAGGCATCTGAGTTATTTTGACATCTTTTAAATCCATTACAGATAGTGTTGTCTTTCTGCACCTGAGAGACCTAGAGGTGTGACAGTGATGTGTTGGGTTGCATTAGCAGTGGTGCCTTGAGGGGGGACTAGGGACCTTTACTTTGATGGAATCTCCTTGTTTGAGACCCTTCCCCCCTCTCAAAGTATCAGAAACATCGGTCTCCCATTGAAAAGAAATATGATGTGGAAAATGGCCACTGGGTGATGGAGATTGATTCAGAAGAAACATGAGCAGTGATCAATATGGCGGCTTGTTCGCTGGAGAGAGACACTTATTGCTGTTAGTTCAGCCACCTGGTGGATTCTGGGAGGAAAGCGGTAGATGGGGAATGCTAGAAATGTAATTTATGATGGAAGTGTCACTTCAAGAGTGATGCTACTCGGATGAAGGATCCCATGTGATAATGAAAAAAACTTTTTGTTGGACCAAGAAGAGGACAGTCAGAAACGAAATAAATGTAGCATGACACTTTAATCCAATTGTTCAACATTTTGAGGAATCAAATTTGCAGATATATGATTTCACCTAGAAAGCCTGTCCTCATCTGCACTTTAAATGCTTCTTTTATGCAATAGCATGTGAAATTCAACACATATTCACCCTCTGTAGACTAAATCAGACTAGTATGGACCAATACTCAACAGATTCATTTTTCATAAGTATGTACAATGTTGAGGTTGACCAATCCCATTTATGCCACGGATACGCCATTTCTATGGGTTGCTATGGTAACAGAATTCTGGGTGGCACAGGGGGATATGATAATCAATAAAACAATGAATGGAGGTCAGAGCTCAAGAGGCAAACCAACACAGTGTAAAAAGGTATTTTTGGAAAGTCAGACTGAACTCAAATAGAAGTAATTCTTACTATTTAAAGTTGTGTGTGATGTGCTTTGCAAACTTTTTAGTGTTTACAGTGTCAAAAACAGTTATTGTCTGCAAAAAAAAAAAAAAAGATATAAATCTGGCTATAGTTTGGAATTTTTTTTTAAATAATTTGCAACATACAAAAGTAGTCTGGCATTTTAATCTGTAAAACTCCATTTGAAAGATAATTACTTTGAAAAAAATGCTATACAAATAAATCTAAAATGAAATTAAAATGTTTCCCTAATATTATATTGGGTATACAAAAAATGTATGTGTTTTCCAGAATTGTTTTTTTTACAATGACAATTATTTATTTTAAAGAACATGTTGGCTTTATAATATCATATACTATTTTTCAATATAAAATAATATAAAATAAAATAATGAATATAATATAATAAAATATAATTTTTCAATATAAAAAGAAAAATTTGTTTTTCTTCATTTTTAAAAATAAAGCCTTTATATTTTAAGAAGGGTGTCCTTTGCAAAGGTATCATCATTTATGGGGGTCCTTCCTTGGTTTGAAGTTTGAAAACCCCTGTTTGTGTGTGTGTGTGTGTGTGTGTGTGTGTGTGTGTGTGTGTGTGTGTGTGTGTGTGTGTGTGTGTGTGTGTGTGTGTGTGTGTGTGTGTGTGTGTGTGTGTGTGTGTGTGTGTGTGTGTGTGTGTGTGTGTGTGTGTGTGTGTGTGTGTGTGTGTGTGTGTGTGTACTTGTCTACCTATCTAACAGGGGACCTTGGTGTCGTAACACACTCACTAACAGGGGACCTCTGAGCCAAGAGGGGACATTTTTCAGGTCCCCTGTTGGTCATGCTTTAAATCATGTTAAAATCAAGTAAAAACACTAAAAAAACACTCTGGTGATTTTTTTTACTTTTGACCAAGTGGGGACCTACAAGTGTGTGTGTTTAAATCATGTGAAAATTAAGTAAAAACACTCTGGTAATTTTTTTAAAACTTATGACCAAGTGGGGACCTAAGTGTGTGTGTGTGTTTAAGGTCATACTCAGCAGCTCCCCTGTAGGCTGGAGCAGGAACTGTAAGGGCTCTTAAACACACGTCGTTCACACACACTCCTCTATTGTTTGAATGGCCTGCTGTCCCAGAGAGACTCTGCTGTTTAACAGGCTGCTTACTAAAGGAACAAGCATTACATCTCTTTACTAGATACCCTGACTAGTATCAAACTTTGCATTACATTACAATTAAATTCTACACAGAATCCAAGAAAAAAGGATTTAAAAATCTAAACAACCAGAATGTAATTAGAAGTTTTGTTTTTGTATTTTTTATTTTAACATATTTTAATGACAGTAGCCTATATTCATTGAATATTATTGTATTTATCAAAATAAACAGAAAATAGTACAAACTTTACTATTCTTTTAAACAAGTGTTAAGACATTATTTTAAAAAAAAAACATTTTAGCTCAAGTATTTGTATAAATAATGTGTGACTTTTGCCCCATGTAAAATGGGGTGTAAAAGGCCCACCTTACCACCTTATACATTTATGAGTTTTTTTAAACAAACCACTTTTGATTTATTTATGATTTACACAATGGCTCGGTCCCCTGTTAGATAGTAAATCACGACACCAGTGTGTTTGCGTTGTCATTTCTTGCCATCATAAACACACTGTAGAGATTTAGAGTTTTTATAGCAATAACTGAGTTTTAAGAGTTAAATCAAGCAGAAATATTTCTCTAATGTATTAATTGCAGATCATCTTTGAATAATGATTATGTTAAACACAATGACTCGGTCCCCTGTTAGATAGTAAATCACGACACCAGTGTGTTTGCTTTGTCATTTCTTGCCATCATAAACACACTGTAGATATTTAGAGTTTTTATAGCAATAACTGAGTTTTAAGAGTTAAATCAAGCAGAAATATTTCTCTAATGTATTAATTGCAGATCATCTTTGAATAATGATTATGTTAAACACAATGACTCTGTCCCCTGTTAGATAGTAAATCACGACACCAGTGTGTTTAATTTGTCATTTCTTGCCATCATAAACACACTGTAGATATTTAGAGTTTTTATAGCAATAACTGAGTTTTAAGAGTTAAATCAAGCAGAAATATTTCTCTAATGTATTAATTGCAGATCATCTTTGAATAATGATTATGTTAAACACAATGACTCGGTCCCCTGTTAGATAGTAAATCACGACACCAGTGTGTTTAATTTGTCATTTCTTCATCTCAAACACACTGTAGATATTCACTGTATATATTGAGATAACTCAATTTTATGGTGACTTGCATTAAAATGTTTATCCGTCTCAATTAAATTATGTGAACTGAATGACTTTTAACATTGACACTTTAGTTATTTAACCAACTGATGATTTTCAAGTCAGCAATCAACACACAACTGAGTTTTGACCTCCAAAATCTTATTATAGTGTATTTTTATGGTAAGTATTGGTGTTTTATGTTTTAAATCAAGCAGAAATCACTCTTTAAGGAAACAATTGCAGGTCACACTTTATACAGTGAACATGATTTCCTTAAATTGACTTAAGTCCCCTGTTGGATGGTAAAACACGACACCTGTTTGATTGCTTTGCCATTTCTTGCCATCACAAACACACTGTAGAGATTTTGAAGGTCAGAACTAAATTTTTTGGTGACTTGCATGAAAATCTTCATCCGTCTCAATTAAATTATGTGAACTGAATGTCTTTTAACATTGACACTTTAGTCGAAGATTTTCAACTCAACAATCAACACACAACTGAGTTTTGACCTCCAAAATCATTATACAGTGTATATTAAATTTAAATAAAAAATAAAAATTTCCTTACAAAACAGTTTGACTCAAGTTTGACTCTCTACTGCTTATTCATTATTGTTTATGTTACATGGTCCATGTTTACATTACAGTATAAAATTGTTCCTAAGTTTTCCCCTTTTATATAGATGGTAATGACTAAATATCCTCGCACACCGAAATTTTCACACGTTAAAAAAAAGATCAAGCACGTTTACACACAGCCTCTGAAACTTTCCTTCCTTCATCATAAAAAAAAATCTGATCAGGTTCAGTTTTCTGCATTTTTCGCATCCATAGCAAGCATTTAAAGAGGGGTTTCAAATTTCTGTGTTATTCATTTTTGTGTTAAAATTTTGAACATAAGTTGAACAGTTTAAAAAAGAAAGTGTGAACCTTCAAATTAGCCATTATAGTTCATAAAGTTTTGCTGGCGTTTGTATCTAATTGAGAAAAGAATGAATGTAAATTGAAAGATGTCGTCATTGAACGCATTTTGTGCCAAAGCAAATAAATGATCCACAGTTTAGCCACATAGGCTGATGTGATCCCTGAGTGAAGAGTTTTGAAAAAGTGATGAGTATTCAGAAATGTGTCCTAGCAGATGTTTAAAAAACCCTGTAATATCACTATTAGTAAGGGATCACTGTATAATATCAGTCTTTAAATGTGAGATATTTAAAGTGAACCTAAAGTATACTTGCAATAGTGTGATTTTAGCACAATTAAATATACTTAATGGATGTTTCGCAAAAGCGTTGTTTAGTGATATTGCGTCCTTGTGTTTCTGCTGTACGTCATCAGCAACTGTCTAAGTTCAATTACAATACTCAAGAACACATGTACAGAGGATGCACAAAAGTACCCGGATGTTATAAGATATATGAGTATAAATAACTCCATACAGATCTATTGTTTTACAAAAATAATTTATTGTTTACAAAAGGAGAAAACGTGTGTACTTTAATGAAAACTTGGACCATGTGACATAAACTGAAGTTAACAGCAAAAAAATATACTATAATGCTGACTGTTGTTAGTGTTTTTTGTTGTATGAGTTAAAAGTGTATATGTTGGGTGAATCCTCATTGTGTTCTGGAAGAATGAGTTGATTTAAGACATCAATGAAGTGTTTTGGTAGTTTTAGCACATTTTGAACGTGAAATTAACTGCTTTGCTTTGAAAGGTGTCCTAGCGATTGTAGCTGAGAGATAGACGTCAAACAGACTCAAACAAAGACCCAGAATTCTGTGGTGTTACAGCACTGTGGCTGCTGTAAATGGCTGCTGTACGGTTTCTTTATGAAATAATAGGCACAATGGCAAAGATATTTCTGCAAAAACTCCAAAGTAATGTTCGGTTGCAGTGAGAAAGTCACAAGAGACAACTAAAAAAACTCATGCGTGTATTTAGCCTAGTGTAGATCGGTTTGCTTACACATCCCCCAAACTCCATTTACATATGAATACAGGAAAGGCCAAAGCCATTGTCTCACAGGTGAGGAACAGGCCTAACAGAGCTGTTAGACCCATGTCACAGACACAAACTTCTCATCCAAACTAGAGAAAACGCTGGGATTTACCTGGGAAAATTAAATCAATGTACACTTTTTCCAATCCCTACGACACATTTTTCAATACTTGGGTCACTTTTTTAAAACTCTTCACACACTTTTTCACACAAATTCACACAACTGAATTTCAGCTTGGCACAGCAGTTATTTTAGTGTTCAAAATGCACTAAAACTACCAAAAAGGATTCTGAGGATTCAAAAGAATCACCCAATATTTCAATATGGTAATACTGCCGAAATGTAGCAAATTGTTTGTTTGTTTTTAATTAATTTTAGTTAAGTTTTGAACATAAGTTAGGGAGTTTTGAAAAGAGAATCAAAATTTTTTCAAATTGGCCTATACAGTTCATAATGTTTTGGTGGTGTTTGTGTTGAAGTAAGAAAATAATTCTTATAAATCGAAAGATGTCGCCATTGAATGTATTTTATGCCAAATCAATGATAAATTATGACTTTAGATGGCCCCACTTTATATTAGGGGGCCTTAACTACTATGTACTTAAATAGGTACAATGTACTTATTGTGTTCATATTGTATTGCAAAACACTTTTGCTGATATTGAGGTGGGATACGGGTAGGGTTAGGTGTGGTTGTATTGGTAAGTTTAAAGGTAGGGTTAGATGTAAGGGAAGTGTCAACAGTGTAATTACAAATGTAACTACAGAAATTAATTACAGATGTAATTACATGCAGGTATATTTAAAAATGTAAGTACAATGTAAAGACATGTATGTACACAATAAGTGCATTGTATCAAATGGATAATTAAAATGTTAGTACATAGTAGTTAAGGCCACCTAATATAAAGTGGGTCCCTTTGGATTTTAAGATTTTATATTTCAGTATAATTCCTGCAGAAATGAGTTGATCATCGTTCTGACTTGAATGTGTTTGATCAGTTCTGAAAGCAGTGTGTTAGCATTCAAAGAATGTGCTAAAATATAGTTTTGCAGATAGTTAGGTACGAATAACAAAAGTGTTCGTGGATTTTGGAAAATGTGGTCATTGAATGCATTTTGTGTGAAAGCAATGAAAAATGATTCACAGTTTTTAACATATCAATTTAGTATTGGCCAATGCAATAAAAAAAAAAACGTAAAGCGATATGCAGAAAGCTGTGGGGCTAAACACCAAGAAAATATCACTTCTAATAAGATGAAAATATATTTAATTTAATTTTTAAAACAATTTAAAACATGTCAACAGTTTTATTTTTATTTATTTTTTTTACATTTGCTGGGACACATTTCTCAATCCTCATCACTTTTTCACTGTTCACTTTTTGTCTTCACTCAGTGATCACATCAGTCTATGTGGCTAAACTCTGGATCATTTATCATTGCTTTGGGCACAAAATGTGTTCAATGACGACATCTTTCAATTTACATTCATTCTTTTCTGACTTTGACACAAACACCACCAAAACATTATGTACTATACAGGCCAATTTGAACATTTTTACATTCTCTTTTCAAAACTGTTAAACTTATGTTAAAAAAAATAGACATTTGCTACATTTCGACAGTAATACCATATTGAAATATATTTTGAATCTAAAATACTATCAAAACAAATAGATTTAGCTGGTGTTAGTTTTTAAATTGCATTGCCATCCATTCAAAAGGGAAAAATTTAGGAATAATGTTATACTGTACTGGACCAAGGACCATGTAACATAAACTGCAGTGAATTATAGTGTAAGTCTTTTTTTGAAAAGAAAATTTTACAAAAGAAAACATTGTGTAATGATCATGTGTTTTAGGTCTGTGTTTTATGATTGAAAAAGTGTGTTTGTTGGGTCCTTTTTGGTAGTTTTAGTGCATTTTGAACACTAAAATAACTGCTGTGCCAAGCTGAAATTCAGTTGTGTGAATTTGTGTGAAAAAGTGTGTGAAGAGTTTTAAAAAAGTGACCCAAGTATTGAAAAATGTGTCGTAGGGATTGGAAAAAGTGTACATTGATTTAATTTTCCCAGGTAAATCCCAGCGTTTTCTCTAGTTTGGATGAGAAGTTTGTGTCTGTGACATGGGTCTAACAGCTCTGTTAGGCCTGTTCCTCACCTGTGAGACAATGGCTTTGGCCTTTCCTGTATTCATATGTAAATGGAGTTTGGGGGATGTGTAAGCAAACAGATCTACACTAGGCTAAATACACGCATGAGTTTTTTTAGTTGTCTCTTGTGACTTTCTCACTGCAACCGAACATTACTTTGGAGTTTTTGCAGAAATATCTTTGCCATTGTGCCTGTTATTTCATAAAGAAACCGTACAGCAGCCATTTACAGCAGCCACAGTGCTGTAACACCACAGAATTCTGGGTCTTTGTTTGAGTCTGTTTGACGTCTATCTCTCAGCTACAATCGCTTTTTGATTTGATTTGATTTATTTAACAATTAAATTTTAAAACAAGTACAATCAGGCCCAAAAGACCATTTCATACATATAAAAAACAAAATTGTCGAGGATAAAATACACAAAAAAGCCATAGGCTTATTTCCATTGTGGTCCTCAGAGTTCAAGATAGACGAGCAGTTCATAATGGGAATGAGATCAACACAACACACAATCACATACACATATAATACCTCAAACATCATTAAAAAGACATTTTTGACTTCACTTCTAAAAGGACCTTCTTCTTTAATTTGTTTTAAGCAATCAGGCAATTTATTCCAAGCAACTGCACTGGAATATAAAAACGAATTCTTCCCATTTATACCCCTATACCGACACACATATATATTATTAATCCTTGACCTTGTAGAAAAACAATGAACATCTCTTATGAAAACATAGTAGTCACACAAATACTTAGGAACATTTCTCTGTAATATTTTATACACCATCATCAGCTTAAGAAAAATTACCCTCTTGTCCACTTTTAAAAACCCTATTTCCTTAAAATGATTAATATTTAAATGCATTAGTGGATGAAGGCCTAAAATAATTCTACACATTTTGTTCTGAGCAGTCTGTAATTTAATTTTCACTCGTTTGGTAGAGCCACTATACCAAAAAGCTGCTGCATAATCAAAATGTGTTTGTACTAATGCACCAGCTAACATTTTTAAGGTTTGTGTATCTAGGTAAGCAGCCTGTCTTGCTAAGAATTTAATTTGTTTACAAACGTTAGAATGCACTTGAACAGCCATACTATCCCCAGTCAGTTTATTATCTAAAGTACATCCTAAATATTTCACTTCTTGCTTAGCATTAATCATCAAATCTCCTACCCTCACTTCTAATTTGGAACATTTTCTCAATTTAGCCGCAGAACCAAATAAAATAGCTTCTGTTTTACCCAAATGTAAAAACAGCTTATTTTGAAAAAAAAAAACAATTGGATACTTCCTCGATCACTCTACTTAATTCACTTTCTATTATTTCCTTCTTCTCATCAGTGGCAATTATTGCTGCATCATCAGCATATAATAGAAGGTGGCTAGAACAAGCCATTTTTAGATAATTTATATATAGTAAAAAAAGTAAGGGTCCCAATACACTACCTTGTGGTACTCCACAAGAGATGGGCAAATTATCTGAAAACACTCCATTTAAATCTACCATTTGACACCTATTTGAAAGATATGAGTTAATCCATTTACATGCTTTAGTGTCAAAACCCATAGCATTTAATTTTAATAACAAAATATTATGGTCAACTGTGTCAAAGGCTTTCTGTAAATCTAACAATACCATCCCACTTAATTTACCATTATCCAATTGTTTCTTAATATAATCTGTCAAATACAAAATTGTTGTCTCAGTAGAGTGAATCTTCCTAAAGCCAGACTGAAATTCATAGAAAATATTAAATTTAGAAGTATATTCTACAATTTGGTCAAATAAAATCTTTTCAAACACCTTGGACAAGGAAGATAAAATAGACACAGGCCTATAATTGTTACATTCCAACCTACTCCCTTTTTTAAAAAGGGGGAAAACTCTTGCTTGTTTTAATTCATCAGGTACATTAGATTTGCCTATAGAGAGATTTAAAATATGAGTAACCATAGGGGTTATAAAATTAGCTGAGTCTTTAATAAACCTTACTGGAATATTATCTAAACCTGTTGCTTTATTGCATTTCAAATCTATTAGTTTCTTATAAACTGTAGTCTCATTTACCTTATTAAATGAAAAACCTCCTAAAGTGACACCACAATTGGCATAATAGTCCCTAACTAATTTGTCATTATATAAACCGGTCTGAACTGGTAACTCCTTTATCAAATTTTCAGCAACATTAGTAAAGAATCTATTAAAACAATTGGCCACTTCTTTCTGGTCTGTCAATAATTGATCATTAACTTTAAGACTAATTCTCGAACCCTTACTTTTAGCTCTTTTTCGACATCCTAAATCATTTAGAACTTGCCATAATTTTTGAGAATCCTGTTTTACCTCACTAATCTTATATTTAAAAAAATCATTTTTTGCATCTTTAATCTTACATCTTATCTCATTTCTTTTGTGTTTAAAATTTTCATAGTCATCCTTATTTCCATTCCTTCTAAATCCTCTTAGACTATCATTGCGTTCCTTAATATCCTTCAAAATACTATCCGTCATCCATGGTTCTGTTCTTTGTTTTATTCTTACCTCCTTGAAAGGCGCAACTTTGTTCAAAACTTGCAAGAAATTGTTCTTAAACTTATCCAAATGTAAAAAATGTAAAAAAATTGTTCTTAAACTTATCCCGCTAGGACACCTTTCAAAGCAAAGCAGTTAATTTCACGTTCAAAATGTGCTAAAACTACCAAAACACTTCATTGATGTCTTAAATCAACTCATTCTTCCAGAACACAATGAGGATTCACCCAACATATACACTTTTAACTCATACAACAAAAAACACTAACAACAGTCAGCATTATAGTATATTTTTTTGCTGTTAACTTCAGTTTATGTCACATGGTCCAAGTTTTCATTAAAGTACACACGTTTTCTCCTTTTGTAAACAATAGATTATTTTTGTAAAACAATAGATCTGTATGGAGTTATTTATACTCATATATCTTATAACATCCGGGTACTTTTGTGCATCCTCTGTACATGTGTTCTTGAGTTTTGTAATTGAACTTAGACAGTTGCTGATGACGTACAGCAGAAACACAAGGACGCAATATCACTAAACAACGCTTTTGCGAAACATCCATTAAGTATATTTAATTGTGCTAAAATCACACTATTGCAAGTATACTTTAGGTTCACTTTAAATATCTCACATTTAAAGACTGATATTATACAGTGATCCCTTACTAATAGTGATATTACAGGGTTTTTTAAACATCTGCTAGGACACATTTCTGAATACTCATCACTTTTTCAAAACTCTTCACTCAGGGATCACATCAGCCTATGTGGCTAAACTGTGGATCATTTATTTGCTTTGGCACAAAATGCGTTCAATGACGACATCTTTCAATTTACATTCATTCTTTTCTCAATTAGATACAAACGCCAGCAAAACTTTATGAACTATAATGGCTAATTTGAAGGTTCACACTTTCTTTTTTAAACTGTTCAACTTATGTTCAAAATTTTAACACAAAAATGAATAACACAGAAATTTGAAACCCCTCTTTAAATGCTTGCTATGGATGCGAAAAATGCAGAAAACTGAACCTGATCAGATTTTTTTTTATGATGAAGGAAGGAAAGTTTCAGAGGCTGTGTGTAAACGTGCTTGATCTTTTTTTTAACGTGTGAAAATTTCGGTGTGCGAGGATATTTAGTCATTACCATCTATATAAAAGGGGAAAACTTAGGAACAATTTTATACTGTAATGTAAACATGGACCATGTAACATAAACAATAATGAATAAGCAGTAGAGAGTCAAACTTGAGTCAAACTGTTTTGTAAGGAAATTTTTTTTTTTATTTAAATTTAATATACACTGTATAATGATTTTGGAGGTCAAAACTCAGTTGTGTGTTGATTGTTGAGTTGAAAATCTTCGACTAAAGTGTCAATGTTAAAAGACATTCAGTTCACATAATTTAATTGAGACGGATGAAGATTTTCATGCAAGTCACCAAAAAATTTAGTTCTGACCTTCAAAATCTCTACAGTGTGTTTGTGATGGCAAGAAATGGCAAAGCAATCAAACAGGTGTCGTGTTTTACCATCCAACAGGGGACTTAAGTCAATTTAAGGAAATCATGTTCACTGTATAAAGTGTGACCTGCAATTGTTTCCTTAAAGAGTGATTTCTGCTTGATTTAAAACATAAAACACCAATACTTACCATAAAAATACACTATAATAAGATTTTGGAGGTCAAAACTCAGTTGTGTGTTGATTGCTGACTTGAAAATCATCAGTTGGTTAAATAACTAAAGTGTCAATGTTAAAAGTCATTCAGTTCACATAATTTAATTGAGACGGATAAACATTTTAATGCAAGTCACCATAAAATTGAGTTATCTCAATATATACAGTGAATATCTACAGTGTGTTTGAGATGAAGAAATGACAAATTAAACACACTGGTGTCGTGATTTACTATCTAACAGGGGACCGAGTCATTGTGTTTAACATAATCATTATTCAAAGATGATCTGCAATTAATACATTAGAGAACTATTTCTGCTTGATTTAACTCTTAAAACTCAGTTATTGCTATAAAAACTCTAAATATCTACAGTGTGTTTATGGCAAGAAATGACAACGCTAACACACTGGTGTCGTGATTTACTATCTAACAGTGGACCGAGTCATTGTGTTTAACATAATCATTATTCAAAGATGATCTGCAATTTATACATTATAGAAATATTTCTGCTTGATTTAACTCTTAAAACTCAGTTATTGCTATAAAAACTCTAAATCTCCACAGTGTGTTTATGATGGCAAGAAATGACAAAGCAAACACACTGGTGTCGTGATTTACTATCTAACAGGGGACAGAGTCATTGTGTTTAACATAATCATTATTCAAAGATGATCTGCAATTAATACATTAGAGAACTATTTCTGCTTGATTTAACTCTTAAAACTCAGTTATTGCTATAAAAACTCTAAATATCTACAGTGTGTTTTTGGCAAGAAATGACAACGCTAACACACTGGTGTCGTGATTTACTATCTAACAGTGGACCGAGTCATTGTGTTTAACATAATCATTATTCAAAGATGATCTGCAATTTATACATTATAGAAATATTTCTGCTTGATTTAACTCTTAAAACTCAGTTATTGCTATAAAAACTCTAAATCTCCACAGTGTGTTTATGATGGCAAGAAATGACAACGCAAACACACTGGTGTCGTGATTTACTATCTAACAGTGGACCGAGTCATTGTGTTTAACATAATCATTATTCAAAGAGGATCTGCAATTAATACATTAGAGAAATATTTCTGCTTGATTTAACTCTTAAAACTCAGTTATTGCTATAAAAACTCTAAATCTCCACAGTGTGTTTATGGCAAGAAATGACAAAGCAAACACACTGGTGTCGTGATTTACTATCTAACAGGGGACCGAGTCATTGTGTTTAACATAATCATTATTCAAAGATGATCTGCAATTTATACATTATAGAAATATTTCTGCTTGATTTAACTCTTAAAACTCAGTTATTGCTATAAAAACTCTAAATCTCCACAGTGTGTTTATGGCAAGAAATGACAAAGCAAACACACTGGTGTCGTGATTTACTATCTAACAGGGGACCGAGTCATTGTGTTTAACATAATCATTATTCAAAGATGATCTGCAATTAATACATTAGAGAACTATTTCTGCTTGATTTAACTCTTAAAACTCAGTTATTGCTATAAAAACTCTAAATCTCCACAGTGTGTTTATGATGGCAAGAAATGACAACGCAAACACACTGGTGTCGTGATTTACTATCTAACAGGGGACCGAGTCATTGTGTTTAACATAATCATTATTCAAAGATGATCTGCAATTTATACATTATAGAAATATTTCTGCTTGATTTAACTCTTAAAACTCAGTTATTGCTATAAAAACTCTAAATCTCCACAGTGTGTTTGAGATGGCAAGAAATGACAAAGCAAACACACTGGTGTCGTGATTTACTATCTAACAGGGGACCGAGTCATTGTGTTTAACATAATCATTATTTACTATATAAAGTGATGACCTGTGATTATTACCTTAAAGAACAATTTCTGCTTGTCCAATCCTATATATATATTTTTTTTTTTGGTGCAAGAAATCAAATCTCACTCTAAAAATCTCAAAAACAAAGGACATTTTTTGGGATTTTAGAGAGCAGAAACTATGTTTTATTCAAAAATAAGTCACACATTGAAATACCTTTACTGTAAAAAAAATGTGGGTCTCCAATTGAAAATTTTCTGTAAATTGATGCACTTTAATTCAATTAAAATTCAAGAAATTCAATTTGGCCAACTAAAAAATTTAGATGTGATCGGTCACTAGAAAATTTTCAATTGGAGACCTGATTTTTTTTTACAGTGTTGGTGTTCTTGAAAATAAGCTTAAATGAGAGATGTGGACGGATCATATACTGTAAGTATGAAGACACAACAGAGAATGAATTTCTTAAAGATAACTCTTAATTTTAAGAATTTTTTTATTTCTTACATTCTTTTCTGTAATGTCCACAACATGGCTTTTTCTCCGTTGTGTGCTCATTGTGTTCCCTGATGCCTGTGTGAACATTATATAATTATAATTATATATATATATTAAATAATGAAGACAGACTTGACTGCCAGCTCTCTTCCCTTTCACACACACAGCTCCATTGCAGGCTATGGAGGTCCCCTGTTGGATAGGTAGACATCGGTCAGGTCCCCTCTTGGCATGTTTAAAAATAAAAAAATAAATGCTTATTTGAAGTTATATTATGAAAAAAGACCTTAAAACAAAATTTTGTATCTAAGTTTTGTTTCTTCAAAATGACTAGAAACACAGGTCCCCTCTTGGTCAGTGTGGAGTGATGGTCCCCTGTTGGTAATATAGACGTGTATGTGTGTGTGTGTGTGTGTGTGTGTGTGTGTGTGTGTGTGTGTGTGTTTTGTGAAGTTTATGCATTGCAAAAGACAGTCCTCCAAACATGTTCTGTCACCCTGGCGTCAGAGTTGTCTCCCTGCGCCAGGAATAATCTGCAACCTAAATGTGTTCTCTCTATTTATCCATTCATTTCCACCAGCACTGTCACACTGACGAATGGGATCTGGAAAGAGCCAATTGTATTTGTTCAGTAAAGGGCCTTCATTCCCTTGAAACCCGAATGTCCCTCACAAAGAAAGTGATAACCCTTTTCCCGACATTACCATAAGTCTCTAAAGAAACTCATCTGGGAAATCAGATGTTTATTACCGGATTCTTGCACGAGGAGTCAAATCAGCTACACCATTATGTTCTTGATTAGGCTGCTCGCTTACTGGTTTGCTTTGTGCACATCTGTCTGGCAAGAACATTATTCTGCAAATTTGTTTCCAGTTGCACTAATAGACAATTCTATTTCTTCATCATACAGAAATTAGTTTTCATATGATATCTGCATAAAAAAAAAAAGGTTGAAGCAGTTTGAACCCTTATGAATATCGAGATTTGACTGATTAATGCAGGTGACTGAAATCATCACACTAGAGAAACTCTTTCTGGCTTAGTAACTGACTATTAAAAGTAACAATTTAAAAAAAAAAAGAGTGAAAGTATCTTTAATGACTTTTCGCATAGTTTGGCTCTCACCCACAGTAAATAGCATTTAAGTATACCAAAGAAAAAACAGGGATAGCTGTTACATTTGGCAGCCACTTTTCAATATAAGCATTTCATCAGTTTATGCATTCTCTGGGAATGAAACCCATGCCATGACTTTGCCAAGTTGCGCCGGAATATCCATTCCTTCTATCCTCTTACAGGTAAAAAAAAATAATTGTTGAATCAAGTAACATCTAAGGAGTCATATCATTGTGACATTTAAAGTATCGAAGTATTGATTTTAGATTGTATGGGAGGAAATTCTGATTAAGCATCTGTCAGTAAATTGGACATCATGCATCTATAGCTAAATTTCAACAGTTCATACCGTTTTTGAAAAAACGTAATCTGCAGTAACTTCATCGGCTGTAAATAAATGTTTTTGTGGTATTAAAATGTAATTTGCAGTTACATAAGAAAAATATAATATAAAAATCATCTGATTACGTAATGCATGTGTCACAGGGTGTTTGGTGTTGGTTCATGTTCATTGTTCTTGGGTTATGTTTTTAGTTTATCATGTTCATGTTATGTTTGAGTGTCATGTTTCTAAGTTAGTCTTGTAATTCACTTCCTGGTTTTGTCATGTTTCATTGTCATGCGATTCCCATGCCCTCATGTAATCTTGTGTTTTGTCCTGTCATTGGTTCATTGTTTAATCACGGTTCACAGGTGTCACTTGTCTTGTCATTAGTCTCAGTGTATTTAAGCCCTCATGTTTACCGTGTGTCCTGGGCTGTTGATGTCATTGTAACCCGTTGTCAGGCAAGTCTTTGTTTCTTTGTCAAGTCAAGTCAGTTTAGTTTGCAACGTCTTTGTTTTATGTTTGGATTTTGTAAAAAAAAAAGCTGCACTTGGGTCCAACAACTTGCCTCCAGTGGATAAACTGTTACAGCATGTTACTTGTAATGTGTTACTTGACTCTTTACACAAAAAAGTAATCTGATTATCCATGTTACTTGTAATGCGTTACTCCCAACACTGCTGATTTCATTTTGAAGATGATTAGACAGATCCCAGATCTTTTAATCGTGATAACTGATCTCTGGCTAATTTGGTTCTTCAAACGAATTTGCAGATTGGATTAAAATATCTGGATTAAATGATCTAAGATTACTGAGCGTTCTTTTTTTCCCTGAAGAGGGCAGATGCATCGATACTCGAAACCACGATCAGCAAAGCAGCGATTGGCTGGCGTCAAGACAGCAACATAATGACATCATATAATTAAAAAGCCACCTGGCAAAAAACTTGACAAATTACACAAAAAAACCCCCACGAATTTCTGAACCTTTATAAGGAAACAGCCAAACGACCAAACCAACATAAAAGTTATAATAGATAAATGTTTTTTTTTTTTTTTTTTTACATGATTACCAATTATTTATATTCACGATTTTATACAGTATTTGTACACCCTTTACATTTTTATTTCAATGTTGTAATTTAATTTAATTTAATTCAATTTGAAACAGATTTGTAACGTGACAGTATTCAAGTTTCTTATGGGTCAAGATCAAATTATCCTCTCTTGCACTGCATCAAGCCACTCCCATAATATTCGTGATCACTTAATGCACGGCTCAGATTAACTGTACAACATGTGTAAACCAATAAAAATAAAATTATATAAAGTAATTATTCCATCACAAATAAATCGCTCAATCAAGTGGCTGTGTCTATAGTAGCCTATTATACACATTATACATTCTCATATACATATACAATATAATTTTTATATTATTCTTTAAAATGATTATTATTGCCCCTGGTTCAGTAATGCACTCTTGTAATAAAGTAGCAGTGGCTGGGACAGATTTTAAGGATCACCTCAAGATGCAATCTAATCCTGTTTACATGAAATAAGCCTGCTCCCGAGCAGGTTTAAGCTTACGGACCTGTTACTATGACAGCAAGTCCAGGATGAGCTTCGAAGAACCAAACAATCCAAGATCATGCCAAATCGTCAACAATCAAATCCAGCTAACTGAGTTAGCGAGGTACGAAGAACGGGCCCCTGATCACTAGTTTTGCCACAGTCTGAAGACTGTGGCAAAACAATCACAATCAATATATATATATTGATTGAATAGATCAATATAGATTTCAGTCTGAAGTTTTCTCAGAGAGAATAGTTTCAGTAGAAATGTGTCCATTTCGTCTATCAGAATTATCAGCTAATAAGAGTAAATCGACATACTCTGGTAGACTGGGGAACTTGAGCAGTTTCTACATTCTCAGTTGGGTTTCCACAGAGTTGTACCTTCATCAGCTGTAGAGATATTTGATTAAATCACATCATCATGTTCTAAAATCAAAGACATGCAAAGTTCAGCTTGCATGAAGTTCTTTGTATGCTAGTCGAACGTGAACAAACTCAATTGAGTTTGTAATCGAGTTGCTATTATATTTTTTGTAGTTTTCACATGATTTTCATGATCATTTTTTTTTTCATTGGTTTGTTAAATACACACAGTATTTCTGTGTTATTACTGTAGCCTATTATGTTTAATACTGTATCTCTTCAGTTATATCCAAAATGCATACTCAAGGGGTAAAAAACATAACCATTTTACAAGGTGGTGATTTTGTATAAATTCATATAATATGAATCGTACAAAAATGTATGATTTTTTTGGACAAAAGTAAGCATGAAAGTCCACCCCTAAACCTAACCACCACTGGGGCATAAGCAGATTGCTCGAAAACATACCAATGAGAGTGGACAAATTCATACGAATTAGCCACCAACTCGCCAAAATGTAAAATTACGAATTGCCATGAAATTGTGTTGAAACGTCCCATGTGACAACTAGCCCGGTCTCCCCTAGAAAAGAGAAAAAATTTAATAAATGGCATACAAACATATTCATACATTGTGAAAGTAAAAAAAAAAAAAAAAAAGGCAGTGTAAAAATATCCAATTGTTACCTTTTTATTCAGGTCCTATCAGTTGCACCACTGGGCCTTTGCCCTCATTATGAAGGATACAGTATATTTGCTTTTTTTCAACTTGACTGAAAATGTAATTAGATTGTGGTGTTTTTATGCCATGATCTGGAACATATACTGTATCAAAGTAGGAGTTTGCTTCTTTCTCTATTAGCAAAGACAGAACTAGCCACAAGGTGGTCACACCTTGAGACTTAATAAGACACAGTAATATAAAGAGTGAAAGAGATCTATCAGTGTCACATCATTTGAAGGGTTTGGTGGATTGGGTTTTCACTGACAACCAGGACATTAACGCTCAATCATCTGACATGTAAATCATCTGACATTTACACTAACAATAGAGATACAGCAGGAAAGAACAAATGGAAAGAGTCTGCACATACAGTTCTTTTTGTCTGTTCTTAGTTGTCGATGCTTCAAAACAAATATATATAAAACAGATGACTAAATATCGTTTTTTATTACAAATTATTATCTGTATTATTATAGGTAGTGCTCAAAAAGGGGAAAGTAGTGGATAGGTTCCAATTTTCACTCAATGGAAGCCACCATTCCATCCATTAGCAGCCAGTCAAGAGCCTCGGTAAGCTCTTTGACTGCGGTCTCAAAGATTCTGCCTCCATTCAGAAAGCCAGCAAAGAGCTTGAGTAATGGCTTAGCAAGGTGGACAAATCAGGTCAAATTAAGTGCCCATAACAACTGTCGAGGCCCTGGAGAGAAAGATCAGCAGCTATCTGTGAAGATGGCTTGGTTTATCTCACAGCAGTGCTGCTTTGTACAGCACCAGCAACGTCCCCCAATCAGCTGCCTTGCTGAAGAGTTCATGGTTTTAAGAACACAGAAGTTTAAGGCCTGGCTATACCAGCATTCTATCCTGCCCTGGGTCTTGTGGCCCCTGCTGGTTTACGAAGAGCCCTGTTGAGGCCCTGGAGAGAAAGATCAGCAGCTATCTGTGAAGGTAGCTTGGTGTATCTCACAGCAGTGCTGCTTTGTACGGCACCAGCAACGTCCTGCAATCCCGATCAGCAGCCTTGCTTAAGAGTTCATGGTTTTAAGAACATGGGAAGCATGGCAGTACAGAGAATCTAAGGGTCCAAAGGTGGCAAACGGCTGGCATACAGGTGTGAACAGGCAGGAAATGGAGTGCAGAAAAATCACTGGAGGTGGCTGAGTCACGGCTGAGGCACAAGGCACTTGTGGGGCCCATAGCAACAGGGCGTGTAGGTTATTTCCAGGTAAGTTGACAAAGCTCAAGTTAAAGAGCGTCAACATATTGTTCAGAAGGAAGTGCGGGCAGACGTGGAGGAAGCAAGAGCTAGCAGGATGGTGGGAATGGGACAGCAAGGAGCTGTGCGGAAGATCACCTGTGCTGAAATTTGGAAAGCAGATTTCCACTGTATCAGGTTCCCATTCGAGAGTACTCTCGTATTGCATTTGCTAAACGCCACGGGGGAATTGGTGTTTAAGGTAGAGACAACGGTGAGAAGCGACATGAGTCACGTGCTTCGAACCAAAATATCAAAACTGTTAATAAAGGGAGCGGTGGAAACCGTGCACCCCTCACAGAGCGAGTCAGGCTTTTACAGTCGCTACTTCCTTGTACCAAAAAAGGACGGCGGTCTCAGGCCCATTCTAGATCTCAGACATCTGAACAAGGCCCTTATGAAGGGCCCGTTCAAAATATTGAAAATTAAACAAATCCTCGCGCACATTTGCCCGGGAGATTGGTTCTTCACTGTAGATCTAAATGATGCCTATTTCCACATCCAAATAGCCCCTCATCACAGGCCATTCTTGAGATTCGCCTTCAAGGGGAAAGTTTACCAATACAGGGTGCCACCCTTTGGTCCATCTCTGGCTCAACGCACGTTTATGAAGTGCATGGAAGTGGCGCTAACCCCGCTGAGGCTTCGGGGAATGAGAATTCTCAACTATCTCGACAACTGGCTCATAATAGCTCAGTCAGAGATACAGTTATTAAACCACATATCTTGGCTTCTCAACCTTTTGAAATGCTTGGGCCTCAGAATCAATGTGGCAAAGAGCTCATTGTCTCCCACACAGAACGTTTAGTTTCTGGGAACAGTGTTAGACTCACTACAGATGAACGCGCAACTGACATCACAGCGCGCACTCTGTTCAGAACCGAGCGGTTTCCCTCAGGTCCGGTGTATACACTCCTCTCAAACACTATCAGATGATGTTGGGTCTCATGGCCTCGGCGGCGCCAGTCCTCAGACTAGGCCTGTTACACATGCGCCCTCTCCAGCGCTGGCTGAATTGTCGCGTTCCAGCTCACGCATGGCTCTCGGGCCGATTACAAATCAAGGTCGACCACAGGTGCGTATTGGCTCTGGCTCCTTGGAAAAATTCTGTCTGGTATCAGACGGGCGTGAGTTTGGGCACTGTTACGAAGTGGAAAGTTATCTCGACAGATGCATCCAACCTAGGTTGGGGAGCCCTTCACGAGGGCAGGCCAGTCTACGGTCTCTGGTCAGACTCGGAAGAGCCTTCACATAAACTGTCTAGAGATGAAAGCGGTCATGCTATCGCTAAGAGCTTTCCTTCCGTACATAAAGCACTACCATGTCCTGATCGGAACGGACAGCAGGTCAGTGGTAGCCTATATAAATTGCCAGGGCGGCCTAAGATCTATTGGTCTGCACACCATGGCAAAAAAAGTCCTAATATGGGCGGAGCACAACCTGAGTTCGCTGAGAGCGACTCATGTGCCAGGCATTCTGAATCTGGGTCCGGACATGCTGTCCAGGGGCAAAGTGTCCCTTAAGTATTGGGTTAAAGCATTTAGGGTTAAGTATTGTATAAGTCATAGGCACATTCCTTATATGACTCAACTTGTTTGGTCGTTCAATATTCCTATTGGCCCAACTCTTTCTGGTCTATGTATATATATATACTAGTGGTGGGCATAGATATTTTTTTTTTATCTAGATTAATCTCACTGTATTCTTGGAATTAATCTAGATTAAAATGTTCATGGTTCACATACACATTCTCCATTCAGAATATGTGTATGTGTATGTCTTTTTGTAGTTTGAATAATAAACAACTTCTGTCCCTTTAAGACCTGACGCACGCATGGATCCAAACACTGTTGGTTACGACTGTGTTTACGTTAAAACTCACCAAGATGGGCATTCAGACATTTTTTGAGTGTATTTGACCATTAATAAGCTGGAAAAAGGAGCTCATTTTTGCACTTGTATGTCAGAGGCGGCTTTATTGCAGTATGTGTGTGTGCGCTTCAGATGCGAGCGCGAAATCTGCGGGAATTAGTAGAATTAACATTATGTGCAACCCCGCGCAAAATTCAGACCGGTCACACCAACACTAAAGGCCTGGGTATACTTCGGCCGTCCGCGTTCGTGCACCGTCCGCATGACGTAATTTTCGTCATGCGGAGGGCTCGCGGCTGGCCGCACACCCCGTCTGCGCGCAGCCCAAATTTCGAGACCGCGCGGACAGTCTGCGTGCAACAGCGCATGCGCCAGCAGTACAGAAGAGTCCACTAGGTGGCAATATGCACAGTATTGAGCACAGTGTTCAGCCGTCGAAGAAGAGTGTGAAAAGACCGGTCCGCGTCCGGGCACGGAAAGTGAAGTATACCCCGGGCTTAACACGCTGTCATGAAGAATAATCCAGCAGAACACCCGTTCGCCATGTTCAGAGGATAACCGGACTGAATGAGAGGAGGCGCTGTCGGTCGGAAAGGAGAGGAGAGCGCAGCTGATATCGATACTGTAGAAAATGAGTTTCGTATCGTTTCAGATATTTCAGTATCGATACATATCGAAATATGGATATTTTTGACAACACTAGTAGGCATACACACAGGTTCAAAGACTCGTTCTCTCGCCCCTACAGTGCACTTTGGCTAGGTATACATCCGCGCTAAAATATCAAGGTGAAAGTCATCATAGCTTGCGTAGTATAGACCCAGCTCCCAACCCAACTTTGAGAATAGATTAACGGCGATATTTTTTATCGCCCGATAAGAGTCTCACGTTAACGCAGCACGTTAATGCCGATAACGGCCCACCACTAATATATACTGTACATATATCTTTGTGTGTTATTCTCATTGAAATAGCCCGACTCAGGTCTGGCTCATTTTGGGGACTTCTATGAATATCATATTTACGGGCCCACTTAGGTCTCTCTTGGTTTCTCCAGGCTATCAGAGCCGTTAAACGAGCACAGCATTTTGCATTGGTTCCCCGTAGCGTTTAGCAAACGCAATACGAGAGTACTCTCGAAAGGGAACGCTTCGGTTACTTATGTAACCTCGGTTCCCTGAGAAGAGGGAACGAGTATTGCATTTGCTTGCCGTGCTTCGCTTGCTCAGGGAGTCGCTTCAGTCGATTAACCTGACGAACCTGGCGAGACAGGGTCTTTTATACCCTTGGCTATGCAAATTCTGCTGCCCCCTGTGGCGGGAATATTAGAGGGACCTGATTGGTCCTTCCCGCCCAGCGGTCTCGCCATAGGTTCCTGCAGTTGCAGCAACACAGCCAATCAGCACGCAGTTGCTTCCTGCTGAGAGCTGTGCAGCTGCACTGCGTTTTACATGGTATTTTTAGGATAAAAATTTGCTTCAAAATCTCGAGGAAAGGAAATTCCCTGTAGCGTTTAGCAAACGCAATACTCGTTCCCTCTTCTCAGGGAACCGAGACTAAAAAAGCGTTTTTTAGTCTAAACTATCTATGATGTCCTACCGAAACACAGCGAGACACCATCTTGTCCCCTTTGTTCTCTTGGAGCTCTTGGAGATGGGCGCTATCACTGGAACCATGCTTAAGGCAGTTGCTGAGCGCAGCCACAGCCATTAATTCCATCAAGGACCACCACAAACAAATGACCATCAAGTTTCTCAGAGCTGGAGAGAAGGTCCATTCACAACCGAGAGCAAAGTCTGGGCTCCTCACTAGCGCCAATGACTGGCAAATGGAGGTGGATCTGGGCAAACAGCTGAAGATCCCAACCAGGATAATATCTACCAGCTTCGTCCAGACATGATCATTGTCTCAGATTCTACCAAGCAATTGATCTTGTTAGAGCTCACTGTCTCTAAGGAAGAGCGCATGGACGGGGCCAATGAGAGGAAGCGTGCCAAGTACCAGGAGCTAGTGGAAGAGTGTAGGAGGCAAGGCTGGCAAACACGTTGTGAGCCTCTGGAGGTGGGCTGCAGAGAATTTGCAGGGCGATCACTCTGTAAAGCTTTATTGGGGAGGCAAATAGGAAGGCGATCAGATCCGCAACCGAAGCCGCAGAGAAAGCTACTAGTTGGCTTTGGATTAAGAGGGAAGAACAGTGGACAAATGCTGCTGGGACACATGGGGTCTGATGAACTCCGGCCGGGTCCCCTGAACGAGGTGGTCTGATGTTGAGAGACCCGAAACACCCAATGACTCCAGAACACATCAATGATGATGTGTTCCAGAGCATCTGCATGATGTATCTTTTACCTTTAATTTTATAATACATTGAAATATGCTTTTTATTTTATCCTTATACCCTTTTTTTATAATGTTGATATAAAAAGTAATGTTCTTATAATTAAAGAAATAAAAATTCAGTCAGTTTTCAATTGCATTTTATGTGAAGAGGACTATATCTTTATAGTCGGCATGAAACAGAAGTTGTGATCTTCTTTTCTTTCTTATTATGACATACAGTATATCCGTGTAAAACAGCTTTTCGACTAAGAAAATATGTAGGATGGGACTTGATTTTGTCCAGTTGGAATTGATTGGATGGTTGTGGTTTGCTATTGCTGTGATGTCATGTGAGTGACAGGTTGTCCCGCCCTCACAAATACGTCATCAGAGAAGAGGAGAGATTACACTGCAGGAGGAAGGGGAAGTTATTTTAATTAAAGATTACGAGGGCATGTGAATAAAAAATACCCTCTCTCTAAATTAAAATTACATATTTACTTTAGTTGATTTAACGGATTTAATACAAGAAAAATAAACATGAATCTGTGACAGAGGAAACCTGCTTTTAATTTGCTTGACTTTAAATGAAAACGGATTCATCTGCATCTCTGCACCACTTTTCTTACCGTGCAGTTTGATTCGCTTTTTAATTACAGTGGAAAAAAAAAAAAAAGAGAGAAAAAAAAAAGAAAGTTGGCCTCATTTCTCAGCATAATAAAAGATTAGATATTGGGTGCTCTGGGAATCCAGTTCCCTCTAAAGTGTACACTTCTGTCATAGCTTGTGTTTGCTATCAACAGAGGGGAGAGAGGTGACAGGAACAATCACCATAACAATTTCCCACAGGAACTACTTGATCCTTTTAAGTCACGTACAATACAATGGTGACTTGAAGTCGGGGAAGGAGAGAGACTTTTAGTCTCGGAGGAGTGAGGGATGTCAAAATAAGATGATAGAGGTTGCTGAGCAGGTCTCTTGTTGCACTTTAGTACTGCACTTCACCGCCAGATATATCATTATGTGATGCGGCAGTTCCTGTGTTTCTGAATCAGCTGTGAGCATCAAATTACAATTACATTGCAATTTCTCATTGAATATTACATTTTATTTAAAGTCGGAATGATACGGAAGTTGCTATAGTCTTTTTTTCCCTATTGTGATGTCCAGTAGCCAAACACCTTCTCAAACAAGAAAAAATGTAGGGCGGGACTTGATTTTGTCCATTGAGAATTGATTGGATCGTTGGTTTGCTATTGCTGTGATGTCATGTGAGTGGCATTTTGCCCTTGCACCAGTAAACAGAGATGAGAAAAGATGCAAGAGTTATTTTGATAAGCATGCAAAATAAAAAATAGTAATGATGTGAGTGGATACATCATTTATAATAAACACTGAAATATTCTATAAAACATAAGTATTGTTCAATGCTTTCTTACAAATACATTTTAAACTGTTAATATGCCCTCTCCCTTCTTTAGCTCAGATAACGCTGGAATAAAAATAAAAAGAGTAGGCTATAATTCCAAACATGATGTTTCTGAATAGCAGCCAAATGCGCACTAGCAGGAATGTCTAAAAAGATAAGATGAACAGATTAATAAAAGACGTTGCTTATGTGTGAGAGTCACCAGAATTCGCATTTGCGGCGCTATCTAAGTGCACATTTTCCTCCGCTAATTGAAAGATTGAAGAAATTAGATGAATGCATCTCCCAGTTTTCATCCATCACAGGAAGATGCGAGCTCCATGGCAACTAATCAAACACAGCAATTCTTAGCTTAGTCACTGGCTTGCAGCCAAAACGAGTCCCTGTTCTTGAAGATAATGACTCCTTGATGCCAGCAAACATCCATTCTCCAGTTTAATTAACCTTCAATATATTACATGCATCCATGTTTCTGGCTTTTTATGGAGGCTGATCCGATCAAAACTGTTCAGTCTTTCTTTCTGCCACTAGTTTATTTGATTATGCCAAGTCTGCCCTCGTGTGGTCTGTAAAGGAACTGACGGCTGGATTGGTAAACTGATGATTAATAAAAGACTGTTAATTGCTGTCCATCGGAGCCAACTGGAGGGTACAGGACGCCAACAAAACAAACCTAATATAGTGATGAAGTATATTATAATAAGTAGACACTATCTGGATAGAACATAGGCCTACATCCATAATGCAGGGACATCCATACATCCATAAGGGAGTGATGTGTGCAGATCAGCCAGCTTCATGACTTTTGGTAGCCTAAGTAAATTGAATTGCGCATACTTTTATCATAAAATAATGTCTTGTTTCTATCCAAACCCTTTGTCATGTCCCTGAGGCACTTAATCGAATACATACTTAGAAAATACTTAAGAAAATGTGCACAGCGTCTATAATTTTTGCCAATATTGTAAGTATTTATATGCATTACTTTCTTGTGAAAAAAATATATTTTCTAAAAAATGTAAGATATTTTATGAAAAATAGACACAAAAAGTTATGTCCCTCAGTCTGAACTCAACCCTGTCACTCCAACCATTCTTCGCCCATAATAATTTAGACTTCACCTATATGTGACATAATTTACCAGAAATGGTATCATAAGTCTCTTTAACAATGGTGCAGAAGATGGTAAGTAGTTTCATACTTCATATGAGGTGTATATTTTGAGGTGTATTATAGGTGGGGTTGAGCAAGCTTAACAGCTCAACCCCATCATATCAAATTAAGATGGAAAATTATTATTTTAATCCATAAGTTTATACAATGTACTTATTTCATTGCATGAGGAGCAGTGGCCATTTTGAGCAAAATACCTTAACCCTGTCCCATATCTGTATATTTCTCATTGTTTCGGGGTTGAAAGCTTGTGACAGGGTTGAAATGTTCACTTAATTTATGAATGATTTTAAAAATAAAAAAAATATTAATTAAATAAATACTTACCAAAACCATGACAATAGAATATTTTATGTAATGAGTCCACTTAAAAAACTGACAAGCATCCTATGTCAGAAATGTCTGCCATATCCGCAGCAGAAAGACTGTGTTGTGTATGCAGATGTTGACCCAGAAAGAAGGGCACAATATGGGATTGAGACAAAATTTAAAAATATAAAATTGAAGGCAATGTCTCCCTTCAAATCTCTTACAGTCTTCAACCCCGTCACACTATTCTCAACTATTCTTTTAGCAAAAAATTGGGCATTTCTTGCTGATCACCACCTGACATGTTAAGGATGACTAACACAATAAAATTGTGGTTTTAGTTACACATCTAAATTGAAAACATGTTTTACAAAAATAAAGAGACCACAGACACACAATTTGTTTTAGTTTTGTGTAAAATCCTTTTTAAACCAATTCTATTTAGTCCATTACGGGGTTGAGGGGGGAATGCCTATAATAAAAGGTAGGAAAATATAACTTGTTAGAGGTTTGATATGTGCCTAATGATGTGGGGTATTTAGAAAATTAATCATTCAAGTTTAAAAAAAACAACAACAATTCAGTGGAAATATTACTGAATCCCAGGAATGGCCCTCTATCAAAAAAAATATCAAATCAAGCTACATTTATTTTAAAGCTGGTATTGTTAATCTGGTCTAACTGGGTTTTCTTGTGGTCACTTTTCAGCTGGTCAGGCCTAGAGGCCAGTAAACCAAGAGACCAGCAAACCAATGTAATGCAATAGAATTCATATAAGCACAAGCGTTGCTGAAGTGTGTGTATGTCTATAACGTCTCGGTTACGACTGTAACCTTAGTTCCCTGAATAGGGAACGAGACGCTGCGTCACCGCTTTGGGAACGCCCCTGCGTGATTGCGTCGTGAAGCACGTATGTCATCAGTCCAATAGAGAGACGGAACGTCATAGGCGGGTGACGTCATAGACCCGGAAGCTATAAAGCACACCGGCAAACACACGCCGTTAGCTTCTGAAGAAGGCCTGAAACAAGGCGCTTGCGGGCATGCGAGGAGTATGGCCGGGTGACGCAGCGTCTCGTTCCCTATTCAGGGAACTAAGGTTACAGTCGTAACCGAGACGTTCCCCTTCAAGGGAACTCGAGCTGCGTCACCGCTTTGGGAACGAGAATACCCACGTCCCCATGCGAGTCTGGATGCCCGCCTGTGCAAGCTACGAGGCGAGTACCCGAGACCCCGGAGTAGAATTAACGTCTAGCTCATAGAACCTGACAAAAGTATGCGGCGAGGACCACCCCGCCGCATCACACACTTCCTGCAGAGAGGCCCCTGCCAAGAGAGCTTGGGAAGCAGCCATACTCCTAGTGGAGTGGGACCGAACAGCCAAAGGAGAAGGCTGTCCGGCCGCCCCATAAGCCAGTGAGATAGCCTCGACTACCCACTTGCTCATCCTCTGCTTTGACACCGGACCCCCACGGGATGGAGGTCCGTAGCAAACAAACAACTGATCAGTTTTTCTCCACAGGGCAGCTCTGTGGATATAGGCGTCTAAGGCGCAAACTGGACAAAGCAGATTTAACTTTTCCTGGTCTGACGTCACAAAGGGAGGAGGACAGAAGGCCTGGAGCACAATAGGTCTCACAGGATTAGTGAGGACCTTAGGAATATACCCGGGCCTCGGAGAGAGAAAGGCCTTAGCCATACCCGGGGCAAACTCCAAGCACGAGGGTGCGACAGAGAGGGCTTGCAAGTCCCCAATTCTTTTAAGAGAAGAAATAGCAAGAAGAAAAATAGTTTTGAAAGTGAGAAATTTCTCAGGAACTTCCTCGAGCGGCTCGAAGGGAGCCTCGGAAAGGCCTCGAAGGACGATGGATAAGTCCCAGGCCGGCACCCTGGTGCGTGTCACAGGTCTCAGCCTCAAGGTTCCACGGAGGAAACGAGTTACTAGAGGGTGTCGCCCTAATGAAACACCACTCAAAGGAGTGTGGTAAGCAGCTATGGCCGCCACGTACACCTTTAGTGTGGAGGGGGCTAACCCAGCAGAGAATCTCTCCTGCAGGAACTCCAGCACCACGCTCGCAGGGCAGTTAACTGGATCCCGCAGGCGATCTCGACACCATAAGGTGAAGAGTCTCCACTTCAGGTAGTAAAGTTTCCTCGTAGAAGGAGCTCTGGAGTGTAGAATGGTCTCAACAACCTCAGTTGAGAGACCGGAACTTATGAGCTGGGTCCCCTCAGAGGCCAAGCCCACAGTTTCCACAACTCCGGGCGGGGGTGAACAAAAACTCCGCCCGCCTGAGAGAGAAGGTCCCTCCGGAACGGAATCTCCAGGGGAGAGCCGTCGAGGAGAGACACCAGATCCGAGAACCATACCCGGCCCGGCCAGAACGGGGCTACTAGAAGGAGACGGGCCCCGTCCCGGCGCACTCTCTCTAGAACTCCCGGAAGCAGAGCGATCGGGGGGAAAGCGTACAGGGGCAGCCTCGGCCACTCCTGTACCATCGCATCCAGTCCGAGAGGAGCTGGAGGCGACAGGGAGAACCACAGATGACAATGAGAGTTCTCGTGAGTGGCGAACAGGTCCACTTGGGCCCTGCCAAACTTCTCCCAAAGGAGCTCCACCACATCGGTGTGGAGTCTCCACTCCCCGGGCCTTGGCCCCTGCCTCGACAGGATGTCTGCTTCCACGTTCAACCGCCCAGGAATGTACATAGCCCTGACTGACAGCAATTTTCCCTGAGCCCAGAGGAGGATAAGGCGCGCCAGCTTGTATAAGCGACGAGACCTCAAACCCCCCTGATGGTTGATGTAGGAGACCACCGATGTGCTGTCTGTGCGTACAAGCACATGATGGCCCCTGAGATGCGGCAGGAAGTGCTTCAGAGCCTGAAACACCGCCAACATTTCCAGGCAATTTATATGCCATGAACGCTGGTGCTCCTGCCACAGACCCTGGGCCGAGCGACCACTCATGGTCGCCCCCCAGCCCGTCAGGGAGGCATCCGTGGTCAGAGAAGTACGCTGACACGGTGCCCCCAGCGACGGGCCCTGGGTCAGGAACCTGGGGTCCTTCCACATAACCAAGGTGCGGAGACACCGCCGCGTTGCCTTGATTACGCGAAAGGGGTTCCCCCTCGGGGAAAAACCCCTGGTCTTGAGCCACCACTGTAGCGGCCTCATGAACAGCAGGCCCGAAGGAATAACATTGGACGCGGCTGCCATCAGACCCAACAGTCTCTGAAACTGCTTTACAGTGAGCGGCTGGTCTAGCTTCACCCCTTTCACGGCTGAGAGGATTGACCCCACGCGAGGCTCCGACAGACGAGCCTGCATAGCGACCGAATCCCAACTCACCCCGAGATAAGTGATCTTCTGCACAGGAGAGAGAACACTCTTCTTGGAGTTGAGCCTCAGCCCCAACCTCCTCATATGCGCGAGAACAACATCTCGATGCTGAACCGCGAGACGCGCTGACTGTGCTAGTATCAGCCAGTCGTCGATGTAATTGAGGATGCGGATCCCCTGCAAACGCAAGGGGACCAGAGCAGCGTCCACACACTTCGTGAACGTGCGGGGTGAAAGGGCTAAACCGAAAGGAAGCACCCGATATTGGTACGCTTCTCCCCTGAAAGCGAACCTCAGGAACTTCCTGTGCTGCGGAAGGATGGAGACATGGAAATACGCATCTTTGAGATCTATCGTGACAAACCAGTCCTCGGACCTGATCTGAGACACGATCTGTTTGAGTGTCAGCATCCTGAACTTGAGCTTTGCCACGGCTCGGTTCAGGACGCGAAGATCCAAGATGGGGCGCAGCCCACCATCCTTCTTTGGCACTATGAAGTACCGGCTGTAAAAGCCTGACTCCCTGTCCGGGGGGGGAACCCTCTCTATAGCCCCCTTTTGCAGCAGAGTCTGTACTTCTTGAGTCATCACCAGAGCCTGCACCGGGTCCACCACAGTGGAGAGGACCCCGTTGAAGCTGGGGGGACGGCATCTGAACTGAATCGCGTACCCCAACTTTACACATCGCAGGACCCAACGAGATATGTGAGGCAGATTTTCCCACTCTGACACAAAATCTACTAAGGGAACCAGCCTCTCGAGGCTGGTCTCTGATGTACTCTGCACCGCGAGTGCAGCGCCCTGAAGCGGCGAACCGGCAGGGAACGACTGACTCGACGGCATAATTTCCCTCCGAAGAGGGTGCGGGCCATGCTCGAATGACCCGCGGGGCCCCTCCGCGCCCCGGCACTCGGGCGGGGTTGGCGGACTGACCCCGTGAGGGTACCGCGGACGCACGGGTACCGTGTACAGCGGTAAGCACCGTGCGTCCGCGGAGGGGACCACCCTCACTGTCCTGGGCCCAGAGGCGTCAGGACTTCTTTGACGCAGCCTTCCTCGCCACAATGACTGTCCTCAGATCAGCCCTGGGGTTAGAAGGCTGCGCCTGTGAGCGCCGCGCACCCGACGACCCTTTCTGCGGGGGTGTACGAGTGGCGACACTCACTCTTTGCTGCGCCCTGTGTGAGGAGCTCGTACTCGGCATCTGCTGCTCCCGCCCAGCAGCAGACGAGACCTGGGGCTTACGGGGAAGGAACTGCTTGAGCGCCGCTGCCTGCTTTTTCGCCTCCAGGAACCTGTCGGTAACCGTGGTGACAGCGTCACCGAACAGGCCCTCCGGAGACAGCGGCGCATCGAGCAAAAAACTCTTGTCCCTTTCCTTAATGTCCGTAAGATTAAGCCACAAATGTCTCTCCGTGGCCACTAGGGCTGCCATAGAACGGCCGACGCATCGGGCCGTCTCCTTGGTGGCACGGAGAGCGAGATCGGCAGTCGATCGAAGTTCATTAATAGTATCGACTCCGATCTCGTGGCTTTCCCCCAGGTCCCTTAGCAGATCAGCCTGATATGCCTGCACAATAGACATAGTGTGCAGACACGCGGCGGCTTGACCTGCTGCCGAATATGCTTTGCCCACAAACGATGATGTCACTTTCAGAGGTTTTGTGGGCAAAGTCGGAGCCTTTACGGCTGACGCAGACTCGGGTGACAGATGGCTCGCAAGCGTCTGTTCAACCCGAGGCAGCTGACCGTAACCGTGTCTCTTACACCCCGTGATATTACTATAAACAGACGTTTGCGGGGTGAAAATGCGTGCAGACACGGGCCGCTTCCAGGACCTCGACACCTCGGTGTGGAGGTCCGGGAAAAACGGCAGACTCCTTCGAGGAGGCTGAACAGAGTGCGCGGGGAGAAAGCGCTCGTCGAGTCTGCTTTTTACGGCAGCTCGCTCATGATGTTCGTGTGGCCAGTCAATGTGTAGTCTGGCCACCGCTCTGCTCAGCACCTCCATAAGCTCCTCACTTGCAGGGGAATGAAGTGACGAGTCTCCACCCCCTGCATCGATGCTACAGACATCAACCTCCTCGGAGGAAGATAGCTGCAGTATCGCGGCCGCTCCCCGGGCGGGAGAAGCCGCAGAGCGGGCTCCCGATCCCAGAGAGGCAGCGCTGGATCTGGCGGGTGAAGGAAGAGATAGGGCGGGGCCCGTCTCCATCCCCTCCGTCAGATCCTTTTGCGAACCCCACGACATGAGTCGCCGCTGAGCCTCAGCAGCAGCGGGACCCGTGCCGTGGGGAGCGCTAACCGGGACGCCCTCCTCGAAGAGCGCCCGGCGGGATCGCAGCACACGAAGAGGCAGAGCCTCACAATGCTCGCAGCCGGCACCCTCGAGTGCCGACTGCGCGTGCTGCTCTCCCAAACAAACAACGCACATCAAGTGTGTATCCCCGCTCGTGATGTAACGTGAGCAGGGAGGAACACACTGTCTGTAACGCTGTTCGCTCGTCATACTTTTTTCTCTTGTATCAATGTGGTGAATAGTGCAAACGTAACAAAACAATCTGAACTCAGACACAACACAAAGACACTTGGACAGAATAACACAGAGCGCTTGTTGAAGGCAACAGAAGCTAACGGCGTGTGTTTGCCGGTGTGCTTTATAGCTTCCGGGTCTATGACGTCACCCGCCTATGACGTTCCGTCTCTCTATTGGACTGATGACATACGTGCTTCACGACGCAATCACGCAGGGGCGTTCCCAAAGCGGTGACGCAGCTCGAGTTCCCTTGAAGGGGAACTATTAATAGCCTGTCTGAAGACATTTTGATAGGCTTGTCAATGTTCTGTGTATTTGTTTGTACATTTTATTTGGTGTTCTTCCATGTCAGTTTCTTGTTGGAAATTGACTACTTATGCCATTTTGCCATTCAATATATTAACTCGCCGTCCTGAAAAGATTTAAAAAAAAAAAAAAAAAATCAGATAGGACGTAGGAACTTGTGTTTATAGCAATCTTTTCCGGACGGCGAGTTTAGTGCGGCTGCACAAGTCGACGGTTAAGGATTACAGTGATGCAGTGAAATGTGAGTGAATTGTATCAAATGTACTTGTTTTATGATGTTAATATGTCTTATGAGACTCGTGGTTTCCGTGGTCACGGTCCCTGAAGTAATCTCTAAATCGCACCTCTATTTTGTCTCGCAGGAAGATATGGCTCATGCATAACGTTAAAATAGCCTATTTATTTTTAAAGACGACTAAGTTATTTTATTTTCTGGCGTCGTTATTTAATTAATTGAATCTGTTAATAATATTTATACTCTATAGTAATATTGATACTGTTCTAGTCTGAATATCTTTCACACATAACTAGATATTAAGTCTACAATTTGTTATATAGTCAATCCATCTCTCCATAAGTATATAATAAGAAAATATAATAGGATAGAGGTTATGACATGTACCAGATGCACTGATTATTTCTACCTGCTGTATTTTAGATCGACACACCCAGTTTGTTCTTCTTGCCCAATGGGCTGACAGCGGGGGTGGACCAAGATGTTGAGTGACATTCCTCGGGACGCCCTCCTCCGCCCACTCACCCGGAATGAGGTGGTGGGGATGTTGGTTAGACTGACCATCTTTGGAGCTGCAACATATTACAGCATCAAATGGGTGGTGGATGCTTTGGACCCAACACAAAAACAAAAATCCCAAGCCAAGAAAAGGGTAAAGTTATCTCTGCTACTGGGCGTGTGATAATAACTGTGACAGTAAATGTCGTTCCAGGGAATATTAAACTTAATTTACAGAACATATTTCATGCGAGCCTGTAGCTCAAAGTGCTTAATAAATTTGTAAGGATTTATTTCATCATGGCTTATATTGATTCATCCCAGTGACTCAAAAGACCCTTAATAGTGATAATGGCTTGACCATTATTTCTTGTAAATTTATTTATTTATTGACTCCCGCACTCTCCCCAGGCAGAGCAGCTGATGAAGCAGATAGGCGTAGAGGGCGTCAGTCTGACGGAGTACGAGATGAACATCGCCACTCATCTTGTTGATCCTCGCAGCATCAAAGTAAACACCAATACTGTTGTCATGTCAATCAATGGAAACCTTTCATCAAATCACTCTGTGCATCTCATCATATTGTGTTGACAGATTGGAAATGTTTTCCCTGTTCACACCCATGAAGGTGCAAACCTGTAATCATTATTACCATAGGCCAGGGGTTCTCAACTCTGGCCTTCGAGATCCTCTTTACTGCAGAGTTTATCTCCAACCCTGATCAAACTCACATGAACAAGCTAATCAAGGTCTTCAGGATGACTTGGGTGCTTTTCAAATGGAAAGCTGCATCCTAGTGAGGCTGCGTCCTTCCTAGATCAGTCCTTCAGGAGTTTCTATGCTAGACACCTCCTCAGCATTGAACACTAGAATGAGACGGTCTAGTAAGTTTGCATGGCTACATCACACATGTTCCTGCCCCCATGGTCACAGCAGAAAAATACTTGATTTGGAAAAATACTTTGTATTAAAAATCATTATATTAACTGACTTTATATTAAGGAAATGCAGTGAATGACAACTGTCTGTGATAATTTGTCCTAATTTTCTTAAGGGACACGATTGCTTTATATGATCAACAGATTGAATTTAGGCTTTGAATTTTAAAGGATTAGTTCACCCAAAAAATGAAATTTCTTCCATTAATGACTCACCCCAATGTTGTAAGACCTCCGTTCATCCTCGGAACACAGTTTAAGATATTTTAGATTTAGTCCGAGGGCTTTCAGTCCTTTGAATGTAAGTGTATGCACACTTTGCTGTCCACGTCCAGAAAGGTAATGAAAACATCATCAAAGTAGTCCATATGTGACATCATTTGGTTAGTTAGACTCTTTTGAAGCGTCGACAATACATTTTGGTCCAAAAATAACAAAAACTAAGACTTTATTAAGCATTGTCTTCTCTTCCGCTTTTGTTTGAATCCGCGTTCACGACGCCACAGTGACGCTGCTGACGTAAGACGCTGTGACGTGTTATCTGGTGCGATAGCAGATACTAGATAACACGTCACAGCGTCTTACGCTGATCATTTAGGTAGCATATTTACGGAGCCCTGCATAAGACATGCAGGATAAAACTAGTAGGCTAAATCGTGCACACGATTTATAAATCGAGAGAACAAATGAGTAAATCGTGTGAACGGTTAAGCAAATCGATGGAACAAATTTGTCAATTTTGCGCACAATTAACTTTTTTTTTTCTTGCACGTCATGTGTGGGGCTCGATCCGTACATATTAACTAACACATTGCTTTAATCTATTTTACAAACAAATCTAAATTAGTATTTCAAATAATATCTATGCGTTACATAATGGCGTAGTTTTGCCTTGCGATTACGTAATGACGTCATAGCGCAATGACGTCACAACGTCATTTAGCAACTTTTAGCAACAACTCGATCTGCCTTTAGCAACTTCCCCTGAAAATTTGTTGGCAACAGTGGCTTCAACTGCACAAAGCTAAAGAGAAAGCGGCAACTGTGTGCTGATTCCACCGCTTGGCCTTTAAGTCAAAAGTGTAGGCCTATTTGTCAGCGTTCCACTCCGTCTCGGAGCGCGTGCGCAAAAAAACTGCCTGCCAACGTACAAGTGTGAATTTGAATTTCCTTTCGCGGCAGTTATAATAACATAAATCACATTACACCCAATAACTCATTCCATCCCTAACATGCAGTAATGTTAATACTTCATTTGACAAGCTATCAACAAGTAGAATTGACCATGACATCCTTATTCCAGAAAAGTTATGCATGAATGTGCATAAAAACAGCACCCTGATAAAGAGGTTGACTGGCTCAAAGTATTTTGAGTATTTTGAAAATACAAAAATACTCATCTTAAATGTATTTAAATACAAATTACATTAGATTTTTCCAAAGGCTTTAAAATACAAAATAGTATTTTGTATTTCAAATACGTATTTTAAATACATGTATTTGAAATACTGCCCATCCCTGACAACATGCCGATTGTTCAGATGACAAATTATCTTTCTGGATATCAATTTTTTCAGTAGGCAAAAACTCCATAAAACAGTTTTAAAAGTTGTGAAAATTACATGATCTAGAACCTTTATACAGTGCGTGCCATTGTTAAGACTGTCCCTGTAAAGAGACTGTAAAAAGACTGTAAAGTCATTATCTCATTTTCATCAGCGTTAAATTCAGTCTGGCATCTAACCTGACTAAGGTCTATTGGCCCGATAGCGCCCTTCCAAGTGATTATTAGCCTATATGATTGAAAATCTTCTTCCTTTTCTTTGTAAGGTGACATGGAGAGATGTTGCTGGGCTAGATGAGGTCATCTCAGAGCTGCAAGACACTGTCATTTTGCCTTTCCAGAAACGTCATCTCTTCTGTGGTTCCAAACTCTTGCAACCTCCCAAAGGTGAGTCATGGAAAAAGCGTATGGGCCCGAACTTGTCAGTACATTTTTATCATACTTGCAGGTAGCAGTATATGTAAAATATCAAAGTGAAATTTGTTATTCATCTTTTTTTTTGTTGCAATTCCCAGGTGTACTGTTGTATGGGCCACCGGGATGTGGTAAGACTTTAATTGCCAAAGCAACAGCGAAAGCATCTGGATGCCGCTTTATTAATCTACAGGCCTCCACTTTGACTGACAAGTGGTACGGCGAATCGCAAAAGCTGACGGCTGCTGTATTCTCAATGGCAGTCAAGATTCAGCCTTGCATCATTTTCATTGATGAAATAGGTAACCACTGAATATGCTCTAAAATTGGACAGATATTTAGAGATTCCAGACAGATAGGAAAAAAATTACAATGCCAGCTTGTTTAATGTGCCAAATAAATTTACTCAGCACTACTAGGGTGATAAGCTTACTGTAATCACTATGGATATGCCGGTGTTTTATATTCATGGATTTTATGGAAAACGTGGTACGTGTACATTTGCATAATGACTGCAATGTTTTCGATGCTCTGTCTAAGCACTATATTTTCAATGCTGATGACATTTGAATAATACTGTTCTGTGACCCGTCATCTGTGAAACTGAAGAGTCTGGACGCTGCACGCCGAGTCTCTCAGGCGTTTTATCATAGTGTACTAGCTGAAACGTCAGTAAAAGTAAATTATTTTAATTAGTTGTGCTTTTTTTAAAGCCGGTACCGTGGATTAAATTACAGATGCTGAAGATGCAGAATTGTAGAAAAACTATGACTGCAAAAAAGTTTCTATGTAGTTGCTTTAATTTATTGTATAAAATATAAAAAAATAACTACAAATACTATATCTTTGCACTGTATACAATTTTACCTAAACTGTAAATTATAAATATGTTTAAATACTATATGAATTAAATATTTAAAAGTTTGGGGTCAGTAAGATTTTTTTTTAAAGAAATTAATCATTTTAAACAGCATTAAAACAAAATAGTTTTTACTGTATTGTTGATGAAATAAATGCAGACTTGGTGAGCATTAAAGGTCTTCTTTCAAAAACACAAAAAAATCTTACTGACCCCAAACTTTTGAACAATAGTGTATATGTAGTTCTACATTTAATTTTCCTCATGCTAAATATAATTTAAATTTCTTTTGATTTTGGGTTGATTTTATAGTTTACAGTTATGAAATATATATCTAAATATAATCTGTCTCTTGTCTCAGATTCATTCCTGAGGAATCGTTCCTGTATGGACCATGAGGCCACAGCTATGATGAAGGCCCAGTTCATGAGTCTGTGGGATGGACTAGACACAGCAGCAAACAGTCAGGTAACACACACACACACACACACACACACACACACACACATAGGTCATTGCATTTCTTCAAAAGTGTTAGGAATATAAAATGTGATAGGAAATAAAAATGTATGTCAATGTCCAGGTAATGGTGATGGGGGCTACTAACAGACCACAGGATGTGGATGCAGCAATTCTGCGCAGAATGCCTACTGCTTTTCATGTAGGCCTGCCTGTGAGTCTGATTATTACACACACACACACCTTTACGTTCTGTTTTTGTTAATTGCCCATCTTAATCATGACAAAACTAAATAATTGTTGGTCTATTTTTAGAATGCAGCTCAAAGAGAAGAAATCCTTCGACTAATTCTGTCTGGTGAAAACGTAAGACATTAAGCTCATCTCATCTGCACAAAAATTAATTCACAAAATATTTTGTCTGTTTAAATATATTACTTATATTAAAGGTGATGTGGCATATATTTACACTACCATTCAAATGTTTGTGGTCAGTAAGATTTTCAAATGTTTTTAAAAAAGAAATCTTGCTAACACTTTACAATAAGATTTCATTTGTTAACATTATACTTATACAACTAAACTCCAGGGCAAAAAAATGGGCCATGCCCAAAATGGGTAAACACTAAGCTTTTGATTGTCTTAACCACAAATTATTGACAAATTAGCTAAATTTCAGCAAATGCTTATACTTTAAAAAAACATTGTTGTCTTAGATAAACATCAAAGACTGTATGAAGTTTTTGGCAGAATATGGCAAGTTGTGTGTGGAGCGATGAGTCACAATGAAACACGAGTTGCATGGTGATGCTCCAGAGACAACCAAGAAGTGGCTTGAGAACAAGCCCATCAGGCTCATGTTTTGAACCCTATAGTGGGTTGTTCATTGTGAATGTTCACATTAAAATCAAACAGGGAGACATTTTTCAATTGCTCATGAACTGTTTGTTAAAAAAAACTGTCTGCATGTTTACCCACATGGCTTAAGCATTTAAATAAAACAAAGGGGAATGCTATTTTGTGCTTTAACTACAGTATTTGTGCAATTCTTGCCAATTTTCTTAATTTTCCTTATTTCTTTGCCCAGGAGTGTACATTAGTTAACATGAACTAACTATTAACAATATTTTTACAACATTTATTGATCTTTATTAATGTCAACATACTAATACAAATTTGAGAGATCAAACGTTGTATCTGGTAACATTAGTCAATGCACTGTGAACTAACATGAACATTAATAAAGGTTAATAAATGCTATAAATATATATTTCTCTTTTTTTAGTTAAGGCATTAATTAAAGGGTTAGTTCACCCACAAATGAAAATTCATCATTTACTCACCCTCATGCCATTCCAAACCAAACCCATAAGACTTTTGTTCCTTTTTGGAACACAAATGAAGATCTTTTTGATGAAATCTGAGAGCTTTCTGTCCCTCCATTGCAACTGAAACTTTGACGCTTCAAAAAGTTCATAAAGAGATCATAAAACTAATCCATATGAATTGAGTGGTTCAGTCCAAAATTTTCTGATGACACGTTCGCTTTATATGATGAACAGATTAAATGTAGGCTTTTATTCACATTTAAACATCAACTAAATCCTCAGATATGGTAAACGGAAGCTCAAGCATGTTCGCTGGACGTGTAAGAACCAGTGAGGTTCATTATTGTGTTATGCAGCACGTTTGAGCTTCTGCAAGAACCAATGAGGTTAATTTTCGTGTGTCACGCAGCACGTTTGAGCTTCAGCAAGAGGTTTGTTTGTTCTCGAGCGTCAAGCAGGTTCTGTTGAGCTTCTGTTTATGTATGCTGATCAGTGTTTATTATTGAATAAAAGCCTAAATTCAAACTATTCATCATATAAAAAGATTGTCTCTTCAGAAAATTTGGACTAAACCGCTCAACTGATATGGATTAGTTTTACGATCTCTTTATGAACTTTTTGAAGTGTCAAAATGATATTTGTATAGCTGTCAATGGAGGGTCAGAAAGCTCTCAGATTTAATCAAAAAGATTTTCACTTGTGTTCCAAAGATGAACGAATGTCTTAGGGGTTTGGAATGGCATGAGGGTGAGTAATTAATGACAGAATTAAATTTTTTTGCTGATCTATCCCTTTAAAAAATGATACCTTATTGTAATGTGTTAAAGTATGTCTCTTATGCTCACCAAGACTGCATTTATTTAATCAAAGTATCACATGATCCTTCAGAAATCATTCTAATATGCTGATTTGGTGCTTAAGAAGCATCTTATTATTATTAATGTTGAAAAAATGTGTGCTACTTAATATTTAATATTATACTTAATATTTTTCCAGGATTCTTTGATGAATACCAAGTTATTATAAAAGTATTTACTGTCCCTTTTGATCAATTTAATGCACCCTTGCTTAATAAAAAAACTGACCACAAAATTTTGAACGGTTGTGTGTGTATATACAAGTATATATAAATTATTTTATTTTAATCTTTATTTTTCATCAGTTAAGTAACGCAATTAACCTGAAGGAAATAGCTGGGCAAACCGAGGGCTACTCCGGCAGTGATCTGAGAGAGCTGTGCAGGGACGCCGCCATGTACCGTGTTAGAGACTATGTCCGCAAACAGCAGATGAAACAGATTGCACAACAGTTCCAGCTGGATGAAGAGGAAGAGTATGTCTAAGATGCTTTTTATAATACACACACAATGTTATTTCATTTTATGTGTGTGCACAAAACGCAGCTCTCACATCATGTCCTAACCAAAGAGGTCTATAATATCTGTAGAAATCTATCCCATTAATCTCAAGTCGTTTCTCAACTGGTTCATCTTTCTGTTTTGTTAGAAGAGAAACAAACCAAGATATTCTTGTGAGTTTTGAGATAATGTGTAAATGTGTTTGTAATACCGTTTGTGGTTATGGAAAGAAGGAACTGGCAAACATTTAAAGACGTTAATAAATAAATGAACAAACGCAAAGTAAAAGCAGCAGCCCCTCACGGACTACTGCCGTGCACACACGTAACAAAACGTAAACAAAACAACGTAAAGTCCAGGCCTGGTCCTCTCTCGTCCTTCACTGGTGTCGCTCGTTCTTATATGCCTCTGGGCTCCCTCATGAGAGGACTCACTCCTCCCACGTCTTTCGCTCGCCAACCTCACCACAGTGTTAAATATAATGTCATTTAAAGTTGGCACGAAACAGCGATAGTTTTTTTTTTTTTTTTACGGCAGTGGCTCAGTGGTTCATGTAGGTTTGTCTACAAACCGGAAGGTTGGTGGTTCAATCCCCGGTTCCACCTGACCAAGTGTCGAGGTGTCCATGAGCAAGACACCTAACCCCAGTGGCTCCCGACGAGCTGGATGGCGCCTTGCATGGCTGACACCGCCGTCGGTGTGTGAATGAGTGAATGTGAGGCAATATGTAAAGCGTTTTGGATGGCCATGGGTCTGTTGAAAGCACTATATAAATGCGATCCATTTACCATTTACTATTATGATGTATATCCGAATAAAACAGCTTCTCGTAGGGTGTTATGTGAGTGACAGGTTGTCCAGCCCTCACGCTAGTAAATGCGTCATCAGAGAAGAGATACAATTATAATAAATACTGGAATATTCCATTAAAAAAATCAAGAATTGTCCGTTATGGTTTCAGTGTGAATTTAAATTATTTTTTTTTCTCACTGTATATTACTGTAAAAACTGAAAATTAGTTGACAAGAAAATAATGTCACAATGCAAAAAAAGTCATATACTCTTCAAGATATTCTTGAAAGTTTTGAAATGCTGTGTAAATATGTAGGAGTGAATGTAAAAGTATATTGCTCACTTAAATCTAGCCTTGCCTCATGTCACTGATTTTGTCCCTGATGTCCTCTGGTGTATCCTCAGGCATGTGGACAGCACGCAGCTGAGGCCCGTGACTCAACTGGACCTGCTGTTTGGCCTAGATAAGATGAGAGAGTCCAAACAGGCCACAGTTCCAGCTGACCCAGCAAATCTGAGAGAGGTGCCTCTGGACTGAAAACCTCTCACTTTACACGTTCATGCTCTCATTTTTTTCTCTCTCACTTATTTCTGCCTCAGTCTTTCTCTCCTTTTCACATTTCTGTCTCAAACATTATTACTTTGCACTATAATGAATTTAGTCACACACTGAATACAACTATGTGCATATTTATTGTAACAATAATAATAGTAAATAAGGGATAATCCACGGCTAGCTAACTATTTTAATGCACGACGTGGAGGCAAAGAACCGCCTGACGCGAAGCAGAGTTTGCATCAACGAAGTGCAAAATCGTTTAATGCACAGCTAGCCATGGATTATCCTGCTTATATTTTGCCAGCACTGACAACTTAAAGCTGTTATTGATGTTTGTTTATTACACACCTTCCAGCCAATCAGAATCGAGTATTCAGACAGACCATGTTATGATAATAATAATAGTATACAAGCATACATATTTCTGATATGATCATCTGTTGGGTGCATATTGTGTAGAAGCAAATATCGAACCACTTTTTGGACTTGAGAGTAAGGAATAAACAAACTTTGCTATGTCTATAAATGTTTTAGTATTTAGGACCACATTTCCTGAAACACTAAGTCTAACTGTCTTATTAGGATGCATGAGTGTTACTCGGAAGTTATACTGAATGGTGCATGTGTGATCTTCGTTAACACCAATTTAGCCATGATAAGATGACTGTGTTCATTTGTGTAGGGGGCATGCCTGGGTCATATTTTAACCCAAAATCAAAAAATTTTGCATAAGGAAAATGAGTTTCTTTTGCACTGTGACATTGTTTTCATGGCAATTCTCAATTTTTACAGTAATGTGATATATTGATATATGCGTTTTATATTATTTAAAAGTATTTAGTTCATACTTCATGATTATATAGTAGTATAAATATAATTATATTTATTACATTTCAATACATTAATTTTGAATGTATTATTATACTGTCTTTTATTACTATGGGCCCTAATGATCTGAGCACATGGTCTAAAGCGCACGGCGCAAGTGCACTTAGTGTGTCTGAATCCACTTTTGCTAGTCTAAAAGGGTTTTCCCTATTCTCTTAATGAGTCATGGGTGTGTTTTGGGCGTAACGTGCAATAAACCAATCAGAGTATCATCTCCCATTCCCTTTAAAAGCCAGTTGCGCCTGTACCATGGCGGATTTGCTATTTACATGGCGGGATTTGCGAGCGGAAAGACTGAACGCTTCTCCATAGAGGAATCCTTTTATTTTTAATATTTAAAAATGTTTATTTGCTGCTGCGCGTCCCAGTGTGTGTGTAATAAGCAAAGTGTACGCATGTTGTGGACCCAGCTATAGGCGCAAATTACTAACACGCTCTTTAAATAACACAAAAATATTGCGGCATGGACTTAACACCAGGTTTTTGTTGGTCAATGGCGCAGTCGTTTTCATTTGTCTCAAAATAGCAATCCGCAAACAATGCGCCTTGAGACTTTGAGACTAATTTCAAATTTGTATCTTTTGGTTTTGGGTTGAAATATTTTTTGTGAGATCAAAGTGACTAGATATTTATCATTTGTTTGTCTTAGTGTACAAAAAAAATTTAGTTGTAGAAATAAAAATATCTAAAAATAAAAAAAGCCTCTCATAAAGAAATGGCTCTTTAGGTATAGACGGCATTGTGTCCACTTGAAGCAAGGTTGTATATACTTGATCAAAGGGATAAATCACACGGACAAATGGTGCTACATGTATCATCTACTAAGAATGAAGTCATTTGTTGCATTGGTTATTGAAAGATGTTAAACATCTATCATATATGGATGCTCGGATTAGTCAGAGTGTGTTTAGAAAGCTTTATCTTGGAACATAATTAATATCACTCAATGTGTCAAACCAGCATCATGATACTCATTTATCGGGTAATAATTGGACACAAAGGTCAGTTTCTTTCTTGACTTCTTGGCCGTCTTTACTAAAGTTTCTGGCCTTTCACCAGCTCTAATTGCAAAATTTTTGCTCTTGCCAAACCGTTCCAAAGATTTAAGCAATTGTTTTCCCATTGGCTGAATATGTTATGAGGCAGCCATATGTCTCCATGTGGTACTTTGATAATGGGTGTTGGAAAAAAAATTACGTCTGGCAGCTTAATTAACTGTCCGTCAAACATTGCTTATTGAAATGGCAAATACATTTATTCAGATTGATGCTTTTATCAATTATTTGCCAATATGACATACTTAACATGTAAATGAAACGTGCTTGTTTGGCAAACTGTGCCCACAATAATTCACTGTTTGTGGAGAGGCTTGGCTTCCTTTGGCACCAGATGGCACCTTTAATGCTGCTCTGTTCCACTTTGAATGTTTGTTGTTCTGCTTTGGTAATCAGGTACTTGGTTGTTTTATGATGAACAATCTAAAGAGATGAGGGAAATAAACTTAGGTTTTCTGCTTGCTTTTTGTTGTTGCAATCACCTTCTGTTATCGCATACAATATTGGTCTTAATGTTGGGATAGTTTTGCTGAAAATAGCTTTTCCCTGTTAAATTCTATCATATTTCCTTGCTTATTTTGTCTTTGGGGGAAAAAAGCAATCATTCACTCCAGGGTACCCGCGGGACCTTAAAAAGTCTTAAATGTCTTTAAATTCTAAATCAAAATTTTAAGGCCTTAAAAGTCTTAAATTCGCTGAAGTATTGAGTTCTAGGTCTTAAATAATTTTAAACAGGTCTTAATTTTCCTACGTCCATGTAACGCTACTCCATTGCTCATTGAAATGCTCCCGCAATGTTTTAGTGTGTGTGTGTATGTTGTTCGTTTTTTCGCTAGTGAGAGACCAACATGCATCTTATATAGCAGCCAATCAGCTTTCGTGTTATTGGCGCGGGTCTCTTTCGGATTGTACCACAGACACATCAAACGGATTTTATTCTTCAGCTTCAGTTCTCCAGTTCTTCCAGTTCACGCGATCGTGAAAGCAAAGGCGAATCTTTCTCACCTGCCATCTCGTATAATGACCAAATAAAAGTTTGATATGCCCGATAGCACTAAACAAAGAGTTTAAAAAGCGATGGAAACCCCGAACTCATTCGCTACTGACACACGGACTGATGTCAGACTGGCCGCGGATTCTGCATGCGTTTGCCGCCTGTCAGCGCTCGCGCGAGTGTACCGAATCTAGGCACATTCATAGATATCCATATGGGCTCATTACTGTAGCAATCCAATATAGCCTAGCCTATACCCACCCCTGCCTGTGTCGTTAGTATTAATCACACAACAACAACAACGGGGAAAAATAAACAGTAGCCTACATAAACTTAAAGCACTGTTTGTACCGGTATCTGTATATTTAAGTTGTATTTATTTGTCCTATTGTCAAACAAGATGCATGCATTTTGTTTTGTTTTTATTGCCATGTGTGACTATAGTGCATCTAATATAATGATATGGTAAATGTGGCATCCTAATTATGAAAAAAAAAAGAAACATGCACATTTCTGAAAATGACCACCACAAAATCAGTAATTTTGATCTCACAAAAAAAATGTATATACATACACACACACTATCGGTCAAAAGTTTGCGAACGGTTCGATTTTTTAAATGTTTTTTAAAGAAGTCTCTCCTGCAAGGCTGCATTTATTTGATCCAAAATACAGCAAAAACAGTATTATTGTGAATAATGTTTTTTTTTTTTTTTTTTTTTTACAATTTAAAATAACTATTTTATATTTCAATATATATCTTAAAATATAATTTATTTCTGTGATTCAAAGCTGAATTTTCAGCATCATGCTCCAGACTTTAGAGTCACATAATCCTTCAGAAATCTTTTTTTTTTTTTTACTTTTTTTTTATCCATCAAAGAATCCAAAAAAAATGTTTTACACAACTGTGTTCAACACTGATAATAATCATAAATGTTTGTTGATCATCAGATCCTCATATGAGAATGATTAGAGATTTAGTGAAGGATCATGTGACACTGAAGACTGGAGTAATGATGATAAATTCAGCTTTGATCACAGGAATAAATGACACTACTATATATTCACATAGAAAATAGTCACAACAGAACTGTCACAATATTACAGCTTTTTGTATTTTTAATAACATAAATGCAGCATTGGTGAGCAGAATGTTAAAACATTAAAAAATCTTTTCGTTCTCAGACTTTTGACGGGTAGTGTGTTTGTATATTAATCCTGGTGGGGTTGAGCTATGAGGAAGTGCAAGATTACTAATACTTACTTAATTTTGCAAGTAATTTTGTGATTCTGCATTTCCTTTTGTACGTTTTTTTTTTTTTTAATTGCGTGATATAGGTCTTAAATTTAATTCATAATGGTCTTGAAAAGGTCTTAAAAAGTCTTAAATTTGACTTGGTGAAACCTGCAGATACCCTGTCACTCGTTGTCTGGCCAAATTTAAGATTAAATACTTCTCTCATAAAGTGCTTTCCCAACTTATAATAAACTAATAAACCCATCTGGAATATATTCAATGATTGTCAGAATCATGGCTTTTGTCAGTAAAAATGCAAACCCTCACCGTTCTTGATGTTAACATCAGTCTTTTGGCCTTTTCACCATCTCCACTCATGTACAGAGTGTTCTGTTCTAGCAATATAACAAGAGACGTAAGAGAAGCTGTTGACATTCAACTCTTTGCTGTACTTTGTGCCTCGTTTGCATCAAAACTGCATAACATGTTACAGTCATAAGTCTTTTTTCTTTGAATCATAAAACTCTCTCATCACCTCTTTCTCTCCATTCCTCAGTTAACAGTCAAAAATAGACACTGAAAGAAAACAGAAATAGAACTGATGTCAGAGTGTTCACAATATTAGGCCTGTTGCTGAAATGAGTGATCTGTTGTTTGGCAGTTTTCCTCTGTGAAAGTGAAATATAACTATATGCTTGAATATTATCAAATTGAATTTCTAACCTGGAACCACTCTGAAAGGGAGAGGTTTTTTATCACGGTCCGCAGTAGGAGTCCACAAGAGGGCAGTGTTTGTATTGCAATATTTCCGAGACTTAAAGGAATAGTTCACCTAAAAACAACTTCAGGAGAAGTTCTGAAATTATGCTGTCGTTTTCTTTCCCATGCAGTCGCAATGAATGGGAACTGATGCTTTCAATATTCTATAGTTTTTCAATAGTCTTTTGAAGTCATAGTTTTATGTCAGGGATGGACCCAAATTGAAGTCATAATTTACTGAAAATCTTGAAATATGCCCTAGCTCTCTTTGGCACATATGTTGGACAAGTAACAATGTCCAGTTCGTAAGCGTATCATTTTGAGTCTTTAAAAAAAAAAAAAAAAAAAATGAAAATGCTACTGTTTTTACTTCCTCTTTCCAGTTTCAAAGTCCACATATTTGTATTGAAAAGAGTGACTAGTATAATTATTCAAAATGTCTGAAAAAAGAAAAGTCTTACGGGTTTGGAACAACATGAGAGTGAGCAAATGATCACAGAATTGTCATTTTTGGGTCTACTAATCCTTTAAATCCTGACTTAAGGCATTAAACCAGATCCACTGCTGGAAAACGCTTCCTTTAAAATCTAGATCTCTCGCCTCTGTGTAATTCTCTTCTCTGAAGCATGTGAATGTACATATGAGTTTGTAGGATTTATTTAAAATGTTTTTGTAGGAAGTCTTTTATGCTCAACAAGGTTGCATTTATTCAAAAATACAGTACATTGTTAAGTATCATTATAAATATTATCATTTAAAATGACTGTTTTCTATTTTAATATATTCAAGGCATGTGACGGTATCAAATTTTCATGTTGCGATTAATTGCTGAAGCTTTTATCTCAGTATACGGTATCATCTTTATGCCATTACAACTTTTTATTTGAATAATGTGTTATTAAATGCTGAAATTTATATTTAACTAAGATTAATAAATGCATTAGAAGTATTTTTCATTGTCAGTTTGTTAATGATTTAACTAATGTTAAATAATGGAGCCTTATTGTAAAGTGCGTGACTAAACAAGAAAGAATCAGAACATATTCAAACAATATCTAGGGCATGTAGTCCAGATTAAAATATAAAAATGTTTAAGTTTGAAAATGAATAGCTTTAAGTCTTTAAGTATTAAATATTGGGTTATGTGATGAGCACTGTAGCGAATATAGAAATCTGAATGGCTGTGTGAAACATTTAACTGTGCTACTGTGCTACTGTTTAGTAGCACAGTATGTTTTGTTTACAAGGATTACCGGGGAAACGGCTGCATTTTGGCTGTTCCATCAACGCCATCTGCTGTCAGAGAGTGAATGTGCCTTTTCATTCAGCGCATCTCCTTCACTCGTTCCGCCATGAGCTGCTCATGCACGTTGGGTTTGTTTACATCAGTGCACGTTCTTCTTAAACGGTTGATGGGTAAAGTATTCTTAAAATGCATTCTAAAAATCGGAATAATTCGTAATAAATAATTATTCACAGTATTTTTGAAGTCATGTTCATTATCGTGATATATTGTATTACCGTATACCGGCACATGTCTAACTGCTTGATGTTTTTCTGGAAATCATGATACTTTTTCAGGATTCTTCAATGAATAGAACAGCATTTATTTGAAATAGAAATATTTTGTAGCATTATGTCTTATGTCTCGAATGCATCTTTGATTAATATATGTAATAATTTCTTAATAAAACATTTACTGACCCCAAGCTTTTGAACGGTTGTGTAGTTTTCAAAACATCAAAGCTTTTATCTAGTATTGTTCAATACAGTATCAGAATATATAGAGGGGTAACACCTATCTATCTATCTATCTATCTATCTATCTATCTATCTATCTATCTATCTATCTATCTATCTATCTATCTATCTGTCTGTCTGTCTGTCTGTCTGTCTGTCTGTCTGTCTGTCTGTCTGTCTGTCTGTCTGTCTGTCTGTCTGTCTGTCTGTCTGTCTGTCTGTCTGTCTCTCTGTCTGTCTACACACACTGTGAAATAGGGAACGTGAAACTTTTTTATTATTATCATTCTGCAGTTTCTTGATGAACAGGAACTTTAATACTGCCATAACATGCAAATGCAAATCACTGGAAAAGTATTCATTAGGACTATTTGAGTTCTTGCATTTATTTCTGATCATAGGCTGTTATGGAATGCACATATTTATTATAAAATTATAACCGTAAAATAAATACCAGATGTCATCAGGATTGCGTGTTGTTTTAATTAGAGTAGTGTGTTTTGATGTGTGATTGAGAGGCGCAGGCTACATGCTGTTTTACTGATTACCGCATCTTTAAATGTTTTGTAAAAAAGCAGGGCCTAGTATCTCAAAACAGGTTTGATGTACGTTTTGAAACTACTGTAACCAAGTAAGTCATGTCACCTTTGTTTATATAGGACTTTATACAATACAGATTGTTTCAAAGTGGCTTTACAGTAATAAACAGTATAATGATCAATGATGCTAACAGAATTAAATTCTGCTGTAAAGCAGCTTTATAAAAAGACAATGGTGTCATTATTCAGCTGAAATCAGTTCAGTGTTGATTCAGTTCAGTTCAATAACAGTGTCGAAGTAGCAAAAATCGTCAATTATGAATCAAAGTTCAATCCGTTGTAGAGCAGCTCTGCTGATGTCATTATTCAGCTCAATGCAGTTTAAATTTGCATCTCATCTAAAGCCCTGCTTCCACCGAAATTACCCGGATCAATTTGTACCGGGAAACCCCCCCTCTGTCTCTATATATGAGACAGAGAGTAATGTCCCAATAGCCTACTTTAACAAACGCATCAATTGTATTAATATGACTAATACTGATGAATAAAACTGATTAATACAATAAAGTAGCCACTAAGCCACCACACTAATTAAAAAATATATAAAATAACATAAAGTGAAAATAAAGTGGCATTTTGGGGTTATGGAAACAACAGTTACCATGTTGAATAATACACAATACCAACAGGGACTGTTAATGAAACATGAAAACTGCTCCTGATGAACAGAATGAACATCATACCTGCATGCAAATCCTTCCCAGCTAACACATGTCGTTAGCCTGGATGCCAGCCGAACTTAGCCCCTCCCACAACATTTGAGGTCGGGAAGTTCGGTCTGAACTTGATCCGTTTTGGAGCAACTATGCTCGAACCAGAGCTGTTCGGACCAATCAAATTGTCAGGGCGGGCTTCATACGATGATGGACAGATGATAAACAGCAACGTAACCATCCACGTCACCAAAGAGCGCTTGGGTTGAATTTGTTTTAATCCTAAATGGAGATCTTGTTTGTAAATGCGTTCACCTTTACTTCTCTCAAAAATTAAGATTGTGTTGGTAAGTTCTCGGTGTATCTTTAACCGTCCACTAGTGCCCTATTTAAGGGTATAGGGGCCGATTTTGGACAAAGCCTGCGTTTCCATTGCGGTCTAAAGTACCATGTAGATTAGTCCGGCGACATAGGACTGAGCGTGACTTACTTTCCAGTTCCCGCTGGATTTCGTCCTCTGCATATAAGCTTAATAAAGCCTGAACCTTGTCGTTGGTCCATCGGTTGTATTTTTTAAACTCCATTGTTGATTCAAATGGCAAACAACTCTTACTGCATGCACTGCAACAGTCTTTTAAAAATGGTGGTTGAAATAAAATGCTGCATGGAGTCAACCAATCAAAATGCTACCTGAACTTATCCAATCAGCATGTTCAGCGCCCAAGTCCCAGCCCCGGAAGTTCCTAAACTTTGAAAAAGTAGTACCTTGCAAGCAGGGACTTTTTTGAGGGGTAAATTATTACCCGAAACGTCATTTAACCCTGGTCCCTGAGGTCGAAACACACAAAGTACCACCCCAAAGTCCTAGTTCCCATGCAGAAAGTTCCTGCGGTGGTAATGTGGCTTAATAGTGTCAGTGCAGCCAAATCAATAATATTACTGAAAATTAAGTGTGCCCAACTAAGCAAGCCAGAGGTGACATTGGCAAGAAACCCAAACTCTTTCAGCTGTCAGAAATGGAGAAAAAACCTTGAGAGAAACCAGGCTCAGTCAGGGGGCCAGTTCTGCTCTGGCCACATGAACGAACATGGCGTGATTATGATTCAGGCTGCATCACAAGTCAGAATGCGGATTGATATCATTCAGTCATTCAGGATATTTCATCCAGGTCCTTCTGCTTGAAGATCAGAATACATCATGCTGGCTTCCAATTGAGGTTAGGGGGGGTTTTTTATCGTAATTTGACCATGTGGAAGGAGCACTGCTCATCTTCATCTGACCCTCTGTTTCTTTTCTGTGGACCCTGGTCTGCATCAATAAAGAAAAACAGAGCTGACGAGAACTAGCATTTTACTTAAGGCTGTTTTCCAAGTATTATTCAGTGCCCCACTGTGATTTAATTGATGCGTTCATGAGTTATTCTATTAATTTTAAGCGCCCGAGTGAACGCGTTGTCATTTCGCTGAACCCAAGTGCTAATGATACATTCAGAATTGAGATATCTGCCTTGAGTGTTGGCACCTGCTGTCTACTACAGGGAGCAGGGAACAGAATAATGAAGCAGAGGCATTTCTCACAGGCCTCGGGGGGGAGGAAGCACAGCACTGGGAGCTGAATCCTGGAGAGGAACCCATTCTGGTTGTCTTCAGGAAATGTACCAAGCCTTCCACTGCACAGGTGGATGGATTGTGATGGAAAGAAAATGTTAACCCTTACATAGATCTCGAGTGATCTTAAGTGGCAGACATTTTACTCCCTCAGCATTCTAATGGAGGATTCAATTTTTAAAATGTCAATGCAGCATTTATTCCCCTGGTGCATTTATTTTATGTTTTTTTTTTTATGTGTTTGCACTTTAAATAGTTTCTTTTTCTTTCTCTCTCCCAGGATGTGCCCAAGCTTTGCTGTGTGTTTCTTTTAATGGAGTGTCATGTTTCGCCCTCCTGCAGTTCTGAAGGGCATGTTTGAATTTTCTGTTTGTATATGAAGTTTGGTATATTAATAATCCTTTGATATTTAAAAAAGAGACGACTTCTGGAGTGTGAAAGATCTTAGAAAAAAGCTCAGGGGAATTACTGCTTAAAGTTCAGTAGAATATGGTTCAAATCCCTCATCAGCCTTAATATTCCAAGGAGGCATCACCTCTTGAGACTTCTGCTTCTTAGAGCTGAACTTTTCAGCTGAAATTAAGCCCTTGTCGATTACGTATCCCCTTTTATCATGTTCCCAATTGCACAAATGTATAATGCGGTACAAGAAACACGTTATCCACGTTATCAGTTTTGTTAATGTTTGCCCGACTTTGTCACTGAATTGGGGCTTGTAAAGTAGACTACACTCTTAAAAATAAAGGTTCCAAAAAAGGGGGATTTGCAGTGATGCCATAAAAGAACCATTTCTGGTTCCCCGAAAGAGCAATTTCTTTGAACAATTTTAATTTCTTGTGAATAACAGTTTAATAAAGAACCTTTTTTCACTGTAAAGAACCTTTCTACAATGGAAAGGTTAGGTTTAATGGAAGTTAAAAGTTTTTTATTGAGCAATCAATGCCAATAAAGAACCTTTATTTCTTTGAGTCTAGGCTGTAAACATAGACCATTTCAAGCACAGCTTTTTGGCCGAGATGCAGCCGATGAGAGGCGACAACACAGTCAGCTTTCATCACCGCTAGTTCTTTGACGTCAGCTTGGTGTGTCCCTTGTCTACCATTTTTGAATTATAACACACTCTCACCGTGTTGGGCGCCATCGACAAAAGTCACGAATTAAAGCACCATGTGTAAACGGGTATGTGTCATCCTCGTCTATTTGGGATCCGATCGACCAAAATGCATTTTATGCTGCCTTCACGTGCTATCGGAAATGTCCTGCTTCCCTCTTCTGAAGTCGTGATTACGAGCTCGTCGCATTCAAGTGCTTTGGTGTCGGAAAGAACAGGAACCATGGAGGACCCCAGGTTTATTCTTGCCTATTAATTGGGAAAATCTTATTAAAGCCAAAATTATTTTAGCGTCCCATTCATTGACAACCATTTAAACATTCACCACACTATCTATTGACCTTATGCGCCAGAGAAACAAACGCACAGCCATCTTTACAATTTTGTCTTTGAACATCCGTTTTTGCAGTAGCTCTGTATATTTCTAGTTAACGAAAGTTATCATGAGCATTGTAATGTTTGAAGCGGATGTCTTAATAAATAGACCATGAAGATTTTAAAACTATACAGACCAGAAGTCAAAAGACAACGAGCGCAGCGCTGAAAAGGGGCGGGACTACATAAGGTCTATAAGCAGCTATTTTTGCTGTGTATAATACATACATACGCTTCAAATGATTATTGTGCAGGTATGATGTCACTTTGTAGGCCAACCGGCAGTTAGCATCATACTTAGGATTTTTTCATAGGCTTTTTGGATTAACACAAAAAAACAAGCTCTGTGACCAACAAAATTTTATGATATGTACACATTTTGTCCATCGAGATAATTATCACAAATGATTTTTAAAGGGGTGGTAAAACACGATTTCACTTTACTAAATTTAGCTAGTGTGTAATGTTGCTGTTTGAGCATAAACAACATCTGCAAAGTTACAACGTTCAAAGTTTAAAGCAAAGGGACATTTGCTTTTAAAGAAATCAATTTCTAAGGACTACAGCAAACGGCCGGTAGGGACTACTAGACATTCCTCAAGGGTTTCTGACATCACCAGTCCCAATATTTACATAAACCCCTCCTCTGAGAATATTAAACAAGGGGGGCGAGGCTATTTTGTATTGCTGTGGGGAAGAGTTGTTGCGGATGTGTTTTCCTGTAATAGTTTGTATTGTTAATTGTACGTTGTAGCAAGGAAGTAAACAAATGACAACACTGTTTGGCTCCGCAAATCAGTTTGTTAAATGCTCATTCATACTTAACGTGATCCGACAACCAGCTAACGTTACAAACTTTTTTTAAATCTCAACAGTGAACTTGGAATTAGTGTAAATTATTCTTTGATTAGAGCTTTTATGTATTGTTTATCTACATGCTTGTTTATCTACAGGCATGCTAAACATGGTTCTGTGTTTGATTTGGATACTATAGTAAACCAATGTTAATAGTTCTTGCGACAGATATTTGGCTATAATCGTTCTAAAAATACAAAAGTAACGGTGCCATTCAGTAGCGATCACTATAGATCCGCAGTCTTTACTCTTGAGGACTGAACAGGTTGAACAGGTTCTGCTCGATCATCTTTACTAAAATTGGTATGGTTTTATTGATGCCATTGTTTCTAATACTACCAAAGCACAGTCTACCGGTAAAGGTAAGGGGCGTAACGTTTCCGACAAACGTTCATTAGGCGGTTAGCGAATCACAACACACTGGGCCAGCTAACCAATCTGAGCCCATTGCGTATTTTTTAGGGACCGGCTTCATAGAACCCGGAAACCATCAGACCGTTTTTACAAGGAGGGACAGTGTAGAATAAAGGTAAAATATATGAAAAATAATGCAATTTTTTAAAAACGAAGCATGAACACATGTTACAGTGCACCCCACAAACACAATCAAGCCTTCGAAAGAATGTGTTTTACCACCCCTTTAAAGCATTGATGCATTTGCCAGAAGTACAAAGCTAAAGGTAGGCTATAAACGAACTACACCACAGTCCCACGAATTCAACATCACCATCAGTAAGCTTCTGAAAACTCTTTCAATTCTCAAGTCCCATTTTTCAAGACATGTAACAGCTTAAAAGAAACACGAGTGCAGTAAAACTGATGTATTTTATGTCGTAGGTGTCTTGAGCTTGTGTTCACCAAAAACCTTATTTCAGCCATTTAAACAAAATCCCATTCAAAAAACCCATTGACTTTGGTATATTGGAACCCCAAGTGCTAAAATGCTATCTTCCGCATTTTGGCCTACAAAGTGATGTCATTCCTGCATCACTGTCCATCTCGGGAACTTGGGTATCAAAATTATTCCCGAACTTCCCAGTAGTAACTAAAACTTGAGAGGGCATTCATGCCCAATTTTTAACTCCGTATTTATACCAGGGCCATAGAGTTGTTCAGTTTGTAGTCCTAAAACCCCAAAGAAGTTTAGGGTCAGTAGGATTTTTGATGTTTTTGAAAGAAGTTTCCGTAACACTTTACAATAATGTTGTATTAGTTAACTTTAGTTAATGCATTAGTTAACATGAACTAACCATGAACAACACCTCTGTTCAGCATTAGTTCATCTTTTTTAACATTAGTTCATAAAAATCCAGCTGTTCATGGTTTGTTCATGTTAGTTCACAGCACTAATGTTAGCAAGATTTTAATAATGCATTAGTAAATGTTGAAATTAACATTAACAAAGATAAATAAATGCTTTATAAGTGCAGTTCATTATTAGTTCATGTTAACTAATGTAGTTAACTAATGAACCTTATTGTAAAGTGTTACCGGAGTTTCTTATGCTCTCAGAGGCTACATTTATTGGATCAAAAATACAGTAGAAACTGTAATTTTGTTCAATTTTATTATAATTTAAAATAACAATTGTATATTTTCATATCATTTAAAATGAAATTTATCCCTGTGATGCAAAGCTGAATTTTCAGCATCATTACTCCAGTCTTCAGTGTCACATGATCCTTCAGAAATCATTCTAATATGCTGGATTGTTGCTCAAGAAACATTTCTTAATATTTTTTTATCAATGTTGAAAACCGTTTTTCTACATATTTTTTTGACATACAATTTGATAATGCTTGTCAGAACATGATGAATTAAAAATGTCTGAAAAAAAAAAACGTTTGAATTTTATAAGTAATATTATATAAAAGTCTTTTGTCGGTTTTGATCAATTTGATGCATCCTTACTGAATAAAAGAATGAATATTGAGGTATGTTGATCAAAATGTAAAAGTGGTGCAGAGTACACTTTAAGCAAAAGTAAGCACATGTTTGTGCTTGTGTACAGCCTAGAAATGATTAATAAATCATGTCAGTTAATGGATGACTTGTAAAAACCATAAAGGGCTTCCCACAAAACCATTTTTGCCATGAAAGGAGAATTCTCTAGTAGTGATGACCTTTCTCACTGACAGGATGTAGGTCTATATTTGTGTCTTGGTTATATCACAGCTCTAGATCTTAATACGAAAATGATTAGGATGTTCACCGCTCTCTCTTTCTATCTGTCTTTCTCTCTCTTCTGAGCAGAGCTTGAGTCAGGATATAAAGGCCACCGCTCCATTACCACTGCTGATTGAGTCTAGGGGCGTTTTGAGAGGTTTTCAGATGAAAGTAGTGTGTACAAAGATGGTGTAAAAGAGGGATTTGAAAGACCCTTTCAGACGTCAGATAAAGGTGGGTATTGGAGACTTTATAGAACTGTGTGCGTGGGCCTTTGGGTGTGTGTTTGTTTCAGTTACCTGGAGCACCGTCTTGAGATATTTAGTATGTTTACGTGCGTGTGTGTGTGTGTGTGTGTGTGTGTGTGAGAGACAGAGAGAGAGAGAGGGAGGACTATCCTTGATCTAAAACCTCTTTAATCCATCAAATCAAAGTAAAAGAGCCATGGATCATCAACTCTAAACCCAGCTTCTTGTGTGTGTTTTTGTGTCGGGGAGTCGAAAACTGATCCAAAAAATAATTTTCTAAGGTGTTTTTTCAGTTAATATAATTTCTCATATTCCAGTTTAATGTACAGAGACAAGTAAGCCACAAATAAAGTGGAACTTTCTAAACATTTAGTGATATAGATATCGAGCAGATAAGCAAAACATACACTCTAAAAAATGCTGGGTGGTTTCAACCCATGGGTCAAATATGGACAAACCCAACCATTGGTTTAAATTGTTAAATTACATTTTTTAACTCAATGGTTGGGTTTGTCAATATTAGACCTAACATGGGTTGAAACAACCCAGCATTTTTATAGTGTAAATTACATCCAAATTATATAATAAATTCACAAATAAATGATTGCCACAATATTTTGAATTGGTCTGTTGTTAAACAACAAATAAAATGTTTAGTCAGAGCCGTACATTTCATTTTCAACCCAAGAGAAAATTTTACTATTTTACGAGGTGATTTGATTGCAATGTGATTCGTATGATTTTTAGGGGGGAAAAAACATAAACATGAAGTTCCCCTACACCCACCCCTAAACCTAACTGCCAGACAAGCATAAGCAGATATTTATTTTGCAACGTGGAAGTAAGCTATTTTCTGTGAATGTGTGAGATTTTTATTCATTAGCCACAATAGGTAGGCCTAGATAGAAGAATAACAAAATTGCAATAAACAGTAAAACTATTTGCGGTAAAAACTAATGTGTTCATGGTTAATACATTAAAATAATATTAGAAGACAGTTTGCGGTATCAAGCCGCATAACAAGCTGTTTTGTACAGCCACACGTACATGCAAGTTACAAATGGCCTCTTACGTTAAAAATAAGGTGGATAAAAACAAATGAATGAGATTGTACGAATTAATATAAATCAGCCATCAATTCATTAAAATAGTTACAAACATGAGCTGAACTCAAAGATCTAAGACTGTTTCTATGTACACAAAAGTCCTTTTTCTCTCAAATATTGTTCACAAATCTGTCTAAATCTGTGTTAGTGAGCACTTTGTTGCTGGATATTGTCAGGAACTGGAACACGCTGTCGTATACGCCGATCCAGAGCATCCTAAACATGCTCAATGGGTGGCATGTCCGTAAGTATACTGGCCATGCAAGAACTGGGATGTTTTCAGCTTCCAGGAATTGTGTACAGATCCTTGTAACATAGGGCCATGTATTATCATGCTGCAACACGAGGTGATTGTCGTGGATGAATGGCACAACAATGGGCCTCAGGATCTCATCACGGTATCTCTGTGCATTCAAAATGCCATCAATAAAATGCACCTGTGTTCGTTGTCCATAACATAAACCTGCCCATACCATAACCCCACCGCCACCATGGGCCACCCGTACGACACCATACACGCTGTCTGCCATCTGCCTTGTACAGTGAAAACTGTGATTCACCCGTTAAGAGAACACCTCTCCAAAGTGCCAGACGCCATCGAATGTGAGCATTTGTCCACTCAAGTCGGTTACGACTGCAAACTGCAGTCAGGTCAAGACCCCGATGAGGGTGATGAGCATGCAGATGAGCTTCCCTGAGACAGTTTGTGCAGAAATTCTTTGATGTTGCAGCAGCTGTCCGGGTGGCTGGTTTCAGACGATCTTGGAGGTGAAGATGCTGGATGTGGAGGTTGTGGGCTGGTGTGGTTACACGTGGTCTGCGGTTGTGAGGCCGGTTGGATGTACTTGCAAATTCTCTGAAACGCCTTTGAAGATGGCTTATGGTAGAGAAATGAACATTCAATTCACAGGCAACAGCTCTGGTGGACATTCCTACAGTCAGCATGCCAATTGCACGCTCCCTCAAAACTTGCGACATCAGTGGTTTGCCTGGTTTGTGGCATTGTGCTGTGTGATAAAACTGCACATTTTAGAGTGGCCTTTTATTGTGGCCAGCCTAAGGCACACGTGTGCAATAATCATGCTGTCTAATCAGCATCTTGATATGCCATTATATGGATATGGATCATCTTGGCAATGGAGAAGTCAGAGTCCTGCACGGGTCCGATTTTGTAAACCCGTACCCGCAGTGCTTAAAACCGCATCCAACCCGTTTTCCGACAACAGCATTAAATAAAATCCGCACCCGACCCGACCCGCTTAAAATAGAATGGACACCCGACCTGCACCCGCAATAAAATCAGTTTAGCATATCACGTTATAGACACACTTACAAAAATGTTTATAGTCAGCATACAGAAGTTATTACACGAACATTAACACATGGACAACTTCAGTCGGGACATTCTAAAACGCTTAACGTGGCTTTATGTAGGCTATTAAGACAGTGTTATTAAGAGACCAAACTCAGGAAACAAAACAAAAATACTGTTCGATAGAACTGGTTGTGCTTGGTTTGTTACCACAGTTATCTGCGTGCTTCCTCAGCGATGAAGTTCCACATTTGCGGCTGTCTTTTCTTCAACTCCTCAAGATCCATCTCGACGACTGCAGTGCAGGCAGATCACGCGCGCGCAGTTGTGATTCTTCTGGGAGGGCGGGCACAAATAAACTGATATGGATTTGAAATTATTTTATCAACTTGAGATACAGGCAAGGCATATTTTTAGATGTATTCCTAAAAGTATGCATATATTTTTTAGGAACACATCTACAATATACATATATTTATAAATATATATTCTTTTGCACGTGACTGTTTAAAACCCGTGTTTATCCCTTTTCCGACCCGGCCCCGCACCCGTATCCGACACAGTAGGATGTTTTTCACCTGTTTCAGCAATATTCGACGGGTGACCCGCGGGTACCCGCACCTTTGCAGGACTCTGGAAGAAGTGCTCACTAACAAAGATTTAGACAGATTTGTGAACAATATTTGAGAGAAATAAGCCTTTTGTGTACATAGAAAAAGTCTTAGAAGAAATAATAAGAAGAAGAAATACAAATAAATAATACATTAATAAATACAATTCCGACTGGTGCTTCTATAAAAATTACACACTTAATTTTCAAAATACCATGCAGCTCTAATTAAATTGAGTGTATACTGTGATAATCGCTCCTGACTTCCTGTTTTAGATCTGTGTACGGATGACAGCCCAACGTCGTTCATGCACATAACGCGGGGCAGTGCGGACTAAGCCATGTGTCAGTTTGATGGGCATGAGTCACAATGACAGCTCTATTAGAGATGCTAATAGAACAGGACAAAAGCAGAGCACCCACTCAGGAAGCAGGAGATGGGGTAATGATGCCTAATTAACTCATGGGGTCCTCTCATATTTCTCCTTTACTGGGAAGAAAATATGACTCACGACATTGTAGACCACCTGCTCATACAGTGATCCCAAGTAAAGATCAGCAATTCCTGCTTGGAAATTTAAATCTTGGCTTAATCTGAGTTCTGAGCTAATGACTCATCACATTTGCACACAGTGAAAACACTGAGGCCAGTGTTGACAACTTGAAATTGTAGAGGTGGTGTATTTGAATTCTAATTCTCGAATATGAAGTGTGGAGGTTGTTCTTTCCTTGATGTGGCTTTTGATGTCTGACAGTTATACCTAGAGGCAAATATAGGCTTTTATCCTCTCATAATTGTGATCAACTCTGAGTTGTGACTTATAAAGTCTGAATTGCAAGATATAAACTCGCAATTGCGAGAAAATTCCATAGCAGAAATAAGCTTCCATAGCATTTGTGTCTTGTGTCTCTTATCCACTTTTCCTAATGGGTCTACTGCATTTTAGATTATCCGAGGCACTTCCAGTTTGAGGAAGTTCCACAGAGATGGTCTTATTATTGGGAGATACAAGGGTCCGTGGCTGTACAATTGGGAAAAAAAGCGTTACATCCACATTACATTACATCCTTGACGTCATTGAATTTCGTTGAATCACTGAGAAGTGCCGTAAACTGAATCATACCTGTCACGCAATTGTCCGTGACTTTTTTTTTTAACTCTAAAAATAGATCAATCCAAAACGAATGTTTAAGAGCAAAAATGTTGAAGATTAGTCGATGGGCTGTTCATTAAAGGGGACCTATTAAGGTGTAAGGTGTTTGACCACAGATGTGTGTAAACAACCAGCCTATAATGATAAAAATCCACCCACTCCTTTTTTTATCCCCATAAATCATAAAAAGTCTCTCCAAACGAGTGGTTCCAGATCCAGATCCTCTTATGTAAGAGTAGGGGGAAACCCCGTCCATGACTGGTAACAATCTGCCCTATTAGTAGATCCCGCACTGAGTGAGTTGCAGCAGTCCGCCATTTCTGTTTCCTCGCTGTAGCAGCTGGAGATACAATATCTATGGCAAAAAAATTTAGGATATGCAATTTTATGGGCCCTATTTTAACAATCTGAGCCCATGGTCTGAAGCACATGGCGCAGGCATGTCAGAATCCACTTTTGCTAGTTTAACAACGGGAAAATGGTCGAAAAGGGTTGTACCTAGTCTCTTAATGAGTCATGGGTGTGTTTTGGGCATAACTAGCAATAAACTAATCAGAGTCTCATCTCCCATTGTATATTGTGGGACATCAAAGGCAGTGAAGGATACATCTATGCTGCCTTCAAAAATGTATCTGATGAAGGTATCTCAGAAGACAGGAAGTGAAGCTAACATTGGATTCGGACGTGCCTTGATGCCTTCCTACCTTGGAATGCATCCTCCGAAGGCAGCATTTTTAAGATTTCAAACTCCGCCATGGTTGAATTCTTCACTAAATTGAATTCATCAGAGCGGTTGCTGAATCATCTGATTCACTGAACTGCATGCCATTTTTTATCCCAGTGATGTCCATATGATGAGCACATGCACACATCAACCAGATGTGCAACGGAAGCCGTCGGTAGTGCTGTCCTTTTGTTTTTAGAACACAAAATCAACAATGTCACTAAAGAAGTGTGTTTTTAATTGTGAGGGAAAGATAACCTTTTTCAGCGTTAATGAAAAAGTGGATGCAGTTTGTTTTTCCGGAGCAGCAACGGAGTTCTGCAAGTGTGTTTGTTTGGTCCGGGTCATGAGTCGAAACCACAGGCGGTGAGTGAAACTGCATCAAATGTCTGTGTTTTGTAGGCAATCGGAGCGTAAGTGCATATAATGTAAACAACACGAATGTATAGTGAATCGAAAGTTATCCACGGATAATGTCATGAAGTATTGTGTGTGTGTGTGTGTGTGTGTGTGTGTGTGTGTGTGTGTGTGTGTGTGTGTGTGTGTGTGTGTGTGTGTGTGTGTGTGTGTGTGTGTGTGTGTGTGTGTGTGTGTGTGTGTGTGTGTGTGTGTGTGTGTGTGTGTGCTCGTGACTCATTAGCTCCACCCACTGCACGCCTCCACGAGTTTGGCTGTTTTCAGAAAGAATAGGTACAGCGTATCTGTCTTTTATAAATATGATAAAACTAAAGACTCTTCAGAGATATGAAGGATGCAATACTCTAGGTACTCAATATTAACATGAGATTGGCAGAAACTGTGTGTGTTATATGAGTATGAGTTAATGAGTATGTACTGGATGAGTGCCTTAAGTTTAACAAATGAGACCTTATTATAAAGTTTTACTATCATCTGTTATCCTCGCTGTACATAGGCTAATTTTGAAAAGCTTCTGTGGCATGTGATTATGACAGTGCTTTTCGCCCATATTTACTGGCTGCAACCTTGCGGACTTGTTCATAATTTCCATCCATTTCCATCCAAAGTGTTGCTTTCCCTCCCTACTGCTGTGTTTGTGGTGTGATCCCTCCCTATTGCTGTGTTTGTGGTGTGATTTATGGGGCTTGAATTGGATTAGGCACTGTTTTTGTTACAGGGTCACGCTGTAGAGCAAGTCACAATTATTCCACCCTCGTGCCAGAGATTGTGTAGCTTTTGTCACTGTTGTTGGTTGGAGTGAGGAACTAATCTCCTGAATGTATCCCGCAGATAGTACATTAATACCTCCCGTTTGTTTATTTGAGTTAGGCTAATTCTGAAATTGCTTTGGCCTATACAAATAAATATCTTCATATTGGCATTTTACTGTACTACTAAATACACAGTGCAGATTAGTATAAATAAGCGTTGAACTGCTATTGAGAAATGGAAATGTGCAAATAGTCAGAATGTAATTTCAGTATTTTCTGGCCCAAGGGCACAAATGGTATGCAAATCCTCACCCTTTCTTAAATATATTCCGGAGCCAAGTAAACTAACTCCATGCACTCCGAAAATTTCATCCAGTATTCCTATTCTTTCTTTCTCTCTGACTGCAGGGACTCGTCTGTTGACTGTTTGAATGGTCTGATGGATTGATGAATTCTGGGACCTTCTGATCTCTCTCTTATTATGGAAAACATCCAATTTTGTGCTAACATTAACTATATGATTGCAAGATTTTATGCTTGAAAGCTTCCCTCTCGGGAGACGTCTTCTCTGAAAAACTTTCAGATATTAAACGAAAATCAATAATTCAGTGGCGTATCCTTATGTGACTATTTTGGAAACCCTTGAATGCTGTTTAGATCATTCAATCAGTATTGTCTTATAAATTCAAATTTAATTTTGAATAAGTATACACACTTATCAACAAAGATATTTATTACATCAGGTAAAACATGAAAAATCATAATTCATCAATAAGTTTGTATTTACATTTTTGGTTACACTTTATTTTAAGTTGCCGTATTTACATTATACTTACTCAAATAAGTACTGAGTAATATTATTTAACTATGCACACTTACTACACTTAGGGTTAGTTACTTGTAATTACACATAATTTACAGTTATTTCTATGGTAAGTAGATGTAGTAGCGTGTAAGTATGTCACCTTAAAATAAAGTGTTACCACATTTCTTTTTTTTGTTTTCAAATTTAGGATAATGTTGAACTAAGGGAATCTACTTGATCATATGAACATTTACTCATTTAGCAGACACTTTTTGATGTACTTTAGGCATATATTATGCTACAGTACACTTAGTAATTCTTCAACATTATCGGACAAGGGTAAGCATTATGTGGGCAGCTGTTGTGAATCTGGTAGACATTTTCTGTGTGTATAAGAACACTTACGTATGCAATTATAAGTGAATGAGACTCATTGTCTCTATTGTTTCAGTGTTTTACACCAGACAATCAGATTGCCCTTCAATGCTTGTTTTTTTATTCCAGTACTGGGGTAAAAACAATTAAGGTAAAGGCAGAGAGAAGGACAGTGACAGAGAATTGTTCTCTCAAAATTGTTATGACTCGCACACCGTTTCTTTTTACTTACAGTCTTTCATCCCAGGAACCTTGCATGTTAAACCTCCTTTGGGACTATTGAATGTAATCGCATTGCTGTTTTTTGGCAGTTTGTGAGACAGATGTGCTTATACAAGAGCATAGAGCAATTTGTGGATACAGACAATCTCAACAATGAGAAAGGTGTCAAATTAACCATAAAGCAAGCTAAAGAAAAGGCAATGAAACCAAAATATACAGTGGGGAGAACAAGTATTTGATACACTGCCGATTTTGCAGGTTTGCCCACTTACAAAGCATGTAGAAGTCTGTAAATTTATCATAGGTACTCTTCAACTATGAGTGACGGAATCTAAAACAAAAATCACATTGTATGATTTTTATTAGTAATTAATTTGCATTTTATTAATTTGTATTTGATACATCAGAAAAGCATAACTCAATATTTTGGTACAGAAACCTTTGTTTGCAATTACAGAGATCATACGTTTCCTGTAGTTCTTGACCAGGTTTGCACACACTGCAGCAGGGATTTTGGCCCACTCCTCCATACAGACCTTCTCCAGATCCTTCAGGTTTCGGGGCTGTCGCTGGGCAATTCGGACTTTCAACTCCCTCCAAAGATTTGCTATTGGGTTCAGGTCTGGAGACTGGCTAGGCCACTCCAGCACCTTGAGATGCTTCTTACGGAGTCACTCCTTAGTTGCCCTGGCTGTGTGTTTCGGGTCGTTGTCATGCTGGAAGACCCAGCCACGACCCATCTTCAATGCTCTTACTGAGGGAAGGAGGTTGTTGGCCAAGATCTCGTGATACATGGCCCCATCCATCCTCCCCTCAATACGGTGCAGTTGTCCTGTCCCCTTTGCAGAAAAGCATGCCCAAAGAATGATGTTTCCACCTCCATGCTTCACGTTTGGGATGGTGTTCTTGGGGTTGTACTCATCCTTCTTCTTCCTCCAAACACGGCGAGTGGAGTTTAGACCAAAAAGCTCTATTTCCGTCATCAGACCATATGACCTTCTCCCATTCCTCCTCTGGATCATCCAGATGGTCATTGGCAAACTTCAGACGGGCCTGGACAAGTGCTGGCTTGAGCAGGGGGACCTTGCGTGCGCTGCAGGATTTTAATCCATGACGGCGTAGTGTGTTACTAATGGTTTTCTTTGAGACTGTGGTCCCAGCTCTCTTCAGGTCATTGACCAGGTCCTGCCTGAGATCTTGCAAGGTGCCCCAGAATGAGGGAGATTGACCCTCATCTTGATTTTCTTCCATTTTCTAATAATTGCGCCAACAGTTGTTGCCTTCTCACCAAGCTGCTTGCCTATTGTCCTGGAGCCCATCCCAGCCTTGTGCAGGTCTACAATTTTATCCCTGATGTCCTTACACAGCTCTCTTGACTTGGCCATTGTGGAGAGGTTGGAGTCTGTGGCCAGGTGTCTTTTATACAGGTATCGAGTTCAAACAGGTGTAGTTAATACAGGTAATGAGTGGAAAACAGGAGGGCTTCTTAAAGAAAAATTAACAGGTCTGTGAGATACGGAATTCTTGGTTGGTAGGTGATCAAATAATTATAATTATTTAATAATCATACAATATGATTTTCTGGATTTTTGTTTTAGATTTCGTCTCTCACAGTTGAAGTGCACCTATGATAAAAATTACAGACCTCTACATGCTTGGTAAGTTGGACAACCTACAAAATCGGCAGTGTATCAAATACTTGTTCTCCCCACTGTTTATTCAACTTGCTTGTGAGTGGTGCTTAGACCAGTCATGAAACTCTAGAGGGCGCAGGCTGGTAGGTCCTGTACATGCATCTGCAAGCAATCACATCATTACATGGCACGGGCTGATTGGCCTAGTCCTGGAGCGTGCTATCAGAGTTCCTTTACCTTCCCCAGCTCCACCTGCCTAGATTTGCTACGGGATTTATGTATATTTATTCAGCAGCAGCATATCTTACATGCTCACAGCAGCATGTCTGTGTATCTTTTAGCAGTAGCAAGTCCAGCAATAATCAACAGCAGCAGCGCCAAGAGATCTAGTCCGCAAAGACAAAATACATTAACTTTGCCATATTCAATAACATGCTAATATATCAGGACAACTCTCTGAATAGTTTTAGCATGTTTTTAAATATGTTAAAGATGCTATATGTAAGAATGACAGCTCATGTTTGAAATGGGTACTGCAGTCCAAATTCAAATAATTGCTTTCCCCGGCCCCACCCCCTGCCCCCTCCTCCGCAAACTCGACGCTCATGCGGCTTGCCAGTTTGTGGACACGTAACAAGTTGATCAGTTGATTTATCCGCGTTTTAACGTGCTTCCGTTCATAGAGGTTTTTAGATGTATGCCGAGGCTTTTTTAGGTCGGGTAGAATCTGCAATCTCTGGTTTGTTCGCTGGCTTCCATGGCTGCAATACGCTGTATTTTCCGCCAACTGGCAACCTGTGGTGTCGAAATACTATTGGGTAAATTCGCAACGTGCGTTATCACACAAATCAAAACAAAAACAGATATTCCGACACGGAGCGCATGGTAGCATTGTTTTTTGGAGAAACAAGTATGTAAACTCATGAGAATGTTCCCTAAATATTTGTAAACATATTATGGTATTTTTATGTTTTAGTAACTTAAGCAATTTGGTCAATTTTACTCTAGCTGTAGTATTGTTGCCGCCGATGCTGCCATGTCATGGAGACGCTGTGTTTTTCGTTGCGAAAGCCAAAAGACTTTGTTTGGCCTTCCAAAAGAGGGGACAATTAGAAAACAGTGGTTACGCTTTATTTACAACACTGTTCCAGAACAGTACAACCCAAAAATTTGCAAAGTTGATCGATCAGCTTGGTCATCTGCATTTTCCAGATCAGTTTCAGGCTCGAATTGATAAGGTAGGTCCTACATTATCATCTTTCAATATTGCTTTGCTTCCAGAGCTGATGTTCCACATTATGGTAAGGATCGGGACATTTCCATCAGACGCTTAAGGTATTCGGACCAATCACAATGCACTAGATCGCTGGCCAATCAGAGCACAACACGCTTTTCAGAACGATGAGCTTTGTAAAAATTGGCGCGTTTCAGAAAGGAGGGGCATAGAGGAGCAAAAATAATGTACAGTATGTGTAAAATAATGACTTTGTTTTAACCTAAAACCCCGTAAACACATTGCATTAAACCAAATGCACAAAATAACGTTCTTTTTAGAACCCTCATATGACCCCCTTTAATACTTTAAAACTGTTTAATATCTTAAAAAAAATGTAAATGCAACTTTTAAATGTTCTCACATATGGAAGCTTGTTTCCGCCACAGAATAAAACATTTTAAAAGATAATTGTGAGTTAACATCTCGCATTTCGGACTTTTCTTTCCAGAATTCTTTCCAGAGTTAAAGTCAGAATTGCGAGTTATAAAGTCAGAATTGCGAGTTGTTATAAAGTCCAATCTTGAGGATTACATCTCACAATTCTGACTTTATAACTCGCAATTGCAACTTTATATCACACGTTTGGCTAAATTGTTTGGCAAGTGGATTCAAAAAAGCAATTCGTATGCTTCAAAAATTACATTTACAGTACAGTATGTGTTGCATTTAAAACATTTTTTTAATTATTTTTAAAGTTTAAACAAGTTTTTTGTGGTGAATTATTCCTTTAAATATGATAAATAGCAATAGCACTGCTTGCCTATTCAAATAAGGACCCTTATTTTTTCTGTTCATCTGAACCTACAGTATTGTGTATTCCTGATATTGGACAGGATGACAGGTCATCGATCAGATGACAGATTATAGCAGTGCTGGCCTAACTGAAGATGTTGACAAAGATAAACCGTCATCATTTTGGCAACAAAAAAAAGAAAAGTGATGTGACATTCTAGGGAGCTAGTAAGAAACCATCATAAGTTACATGTGACTGCACACTCCTGCCATGTTCACCTTCTGCTGTGACATTACTCTCGCCCTGTGGCTCAAAGCTTGACATTCTGCGCTGGAGCCTGTGGTGCGCCAGTAGAAAAGCTTGCTACGTTACCTCGTAAGTCGGACGCTTTAGCTCACTTCTGCCATTATTGGGCTTCACTGTGGTCGGCTCCAGGCTCTGTGGGGGTCAGCGCAGGAAATGAGAGCGGATTTGTGGCAAATTAGAAATCTTGCTGTGGACCAGCATGACTGAAAGAGGAATCCAAGACTGGGAGCGCCAATATATGAGCTGCTAGTTTTAAGAAGCAAGGGATAGAAGGGATTGGTTAGGACAATGCAAGGTTGGAATTGTTGGGATTAGAGTCGATCCTACATTGTTGTCCAGTGATTTATGAACATGTATGGTCTTTAGAGCCCCTTTTTGACTGCACTTTAGATCAATTCTTTGAAAAGTGTTCCACGAGAAGATTAAAGCTATTTAATTTATCTAACTTGCCAAATTGTATATACAGTGGATAGTGTATTTGGACACTTTTGTACACATCAGAATTGTATGGCATTAGATATCAATATTTGCAAACAAACTATACTAGACCTTTTCTCAGGATTAACCTTTCCAACAGTCATTTGCATTTTATGCAAATTTTATTTGAAACCTCTCAATTTTATTCATGTATTGCTTAAAGTATATTTATGTTGCATAAACTAAGACAATACCAGACAAGGAAACTGAAAGAACTGAGGGCTTAAAAACAGAACAGATGTGTGGGACTAATTAACAACCAAGAAAACGAACTGGTAATACAGAAAACAGAACCAAAACACACTATATGCTACACATGGCAATAGGGATAGTCCCCCCAAAAATTCTGTTTTCATGTCATTCCAAACCTTTATCTGTATGTGTTCTGTGGAATACATAGAAGATGTTTTACAGAATGTTGGTAGATAAAACAGTTTCGGATCCCATTGACTTCCATTGGAAAACTGTTTGATTATCAACATTCTTCAAAATATCTCCTTTTGTGTTCAGCAGAAGAAAGAAATGCATAGAGATTTAGAACATGAGGGCGAGTAAATGATGAGTTTTTATTTTTGGCTTGACAATCCAAATACTTTTTAGGGTTTATATACTTTTAGGTAAAAAATTTTAATGGAAAGATATTTGTGCAGAACTTCAATTTAGTTGTTTTGTGTTTTAGGATAGCTCTCCATTCAGAACTGGTTTTATAATCCCTTTTATGACCCATTTAATCATCTAAAATGAATTTTTTTTTTTTACTAATATTGGTAGTATTATAATTTGGTAAAGGCTAATGAAAAACTAGCTCCCCTGAGTCATTCTGCCCCAGTACTTGTTCCAGCACATGCTCCCTGACAAACATGCTCTGTCTACATCCACCTCCCACCTTCTTTTCCTGAAGGGCAGAACATGTAAATCTCAGTGGAATGGTGGGTGGTATTGTCTGACCCATTTTATGTTTTGTGTCCACTTACAAACAACATGCAAAGCACCCAGATTCACTGTGCTTTCTCAAGTGATCTTTATCTCCAAAAGCCTTTGAAATGCTTTGTGCTACTTTTGCCTCCACTGAATTTGTTTTTTATATGACTTGTTTTTGTTTGCTGGGCTGCTTACATGATTTGATTCATAATTCACCTTTCTTGATAAGTGAGTGATTTAGATTATTATTTAGAACTTTTTATGCTGATGTCACTTAGGTCGCTCAAGCTGTTTTTTTTTTATAATTCTTTATTTTAATTATTATTATTTTTACTTATCAACTTAACATTGTGGAAGTCAA